>NC_058523.1:475830947-477080947 GCF_904849725.1 Hordeum vulgare subsp. vulgare
GGAGAACTTTGTATTGAAGATCCAAGAGAGAGAAGAAGCCATCTAGCTACTAGCTATGGACCCGAAGGTCTGTGGTGAACTACCCACGCATCATCGGAGAGGCAATGGTATTGATGAAGAAGCCCTCCGTGTCCGAATGCCCCCTCCGGCAGGGCACCAGAACGGTCCCCCGATGGGGTCTTGCGGAGACAGAAGCTTGCGGCGGCGGAAAAGTATTTTCGTGGCTCTCTCCCGTGGTTTCAGATTTTTAGGGAATTTATAGGCGGAAGAAGTAGGGCAATGGAGCCTCGGGGGCCCCACAAGCCTGCTAGGCGCGGCCACCCCAGGTCGCGCCTAGGGGGCTTGTGGCCTCCCCCGGAGTCCTTTGCCTTGGTTCTCAAGTTCCCTCTGTATCTTCTGTTACATAAAGAATCATTCCGAAGATTTTAGTCCGTTTGGACTCCGTTTAATATTCTTCTCTGAAAAGGGTCAAAAACACGGAAAAACTGGAACTGACACTTGGCAGTGAGTTAATAGGTTAGTCCAAAAAAAAGATATAAAATGCATACAAAACATCCAAAGTTGACAAAATAATAGCATGGAACCATCAAAAATTATAGATACTTTGGAGACGTATCACTGATCCCGAAGCTTCTGTTTCGGTGATTTTTTATATATTTTTTCTGGATTTTTTTGGGCTTTGGAAAATTGGGTAAAATCCCGTGCAAAATAGACATCAGCAGACAGAAACTGTCACTCGGTGCACTGAGTTAGTAGGTTAGTCCAAATATGTGTAAAATGATATAGAAGTGTAGCAAAATATATAAGAATGTCACCCAAAATATCATGGAACAAGCATAAATTATAGATACGTTTGGGACGTATCAACATCCCCAAGCTTAATTTCTGCTCATCCTCGAGTAGATAAATGATAACACAATAATTTTTGTGGTGACATGCTAACACACATATAAGGACTTCAAAGTAAAGCAAATGAGATATGAAACTCAAGTCAAGACAATAACAAGCAAGTGTCTATATCTAGTATTGAATTTAGCAAAGTAAGAACATAAAGGTGCAAGAGATCTCGCTGTCCGTGACTCGAATGTCTCCAAATGGTGTTTGCGTGCAAGAAGTGGGAGATGGGTTGAGATTATAAAATATTTTTTAACTGAGAACTCAATCTACTAAAATTTCACACTTGGTCTCCTTTGGAATCTTATTTTGACTAATCCTCACACCACTAGTCAGGCACAAGTCAAAATGATCCTCTCCCTTTAGATTTTGAGCACTCATGCAATGGATGAGTGTAATCAAGATATGTTGGCACTTAGGATGGAAAATAGAATAATGATGGGGAAGGAAGATAAAAAGGGTGTGAAAGCCTCACATCAATGATGACAACCATAGGCGAGAGAAAGCCAAATGATAGATATGATGTGAGGAGTAGGGATTGCCATGTAAGGGATGCACATATGAGCTAAGGTAAGCTCTCCAATGGAACTAGTGGGGTGCATCCAACTTGTTTGCTCATGAATACCTAGAGCTCATTTGAGGAGGCTCGTCATTGGAATATGCAAACCAAGTTCTATAGTGTAAGGGTCCCCACATAGTTATGCATGAATGATAATCTCTATGTAGTACCAATATAATAATGGAGTACGAGTGTGGATCTTTCAAAAGGAATAGTAGTGTTGCCTCCTTCTCTCTTTTTATTTCCTTTTCTCTTTTATTTTTATTTTTTTGTGGCCTCTTTGGCTCTTTCTTTTTATCTCTCATTTGTCCTCTTTGGGATCTTTTGTTTTGTCCACTTTGAGATCTTTTCCTCACTTAAGGGCAACACTTTATGTTTTACATGAATAAAAAGAAAAATCATCACACTTTATAAGAAGTACTCAACATAAAGACAAGTGAAAACTATCATGATGTATGCAAATGTATGCCTCTGCAAGTGTAGCAGGATATGCAATGATACTAGCGCGTCATGTAGCAGTAATAAGGGCAAGGCCCAACTAGCATGCGGCTCTACGATCAAGCAAAAGCATGTATGACATGTAGATCAAGTCATGAGATTGTGGATGTTGCATGGCAATGTATCTCGGAAAGGCTATGGAAATGCCTTAATAGGTAGGTATGGTGGTTGTTTTGAGGAAATATATAATGAGGCTTATGTATGACAGAGCGTATCATGTCATGGGTTTGGATGCACCGGCGGAGTTTGCACCAACTCTCAATGTGAGAAAGGGCAATGCACGGTACCGAAGAGGCTAGCAAAATATGGATGGTGGAAGTGCCAACAATCGAATACTCACATTAATCTGAAGAACTCATACACTTATTATCGGTAACTCTCTATCTAGTTAGGAGATTCACAAAGATACAAGTACCCCGAGGAGGAGAGTTTGGGGGTTTGGTTATCCTTGTGCATCCTCGACTCATGGTAACGTGAGGGTGCTCTATATATTCCAACCCCTCCAGAGGTTAGCGATCAATTTAGTAGCTAGAGTTCTCAACTAATTTTTAGTTTTTGAAAAACACACGGATTTCCCAAAATACGACACATATCACTAATAGTCTCAAGCTCTTGGCACCAATAGTCCAAAATTTACTCAAATCAATACCTCAAAACTTTTGCAAGTTACTACTATACTTAAATAGCAACCTCAATTACCTACTCATGCAAGACACACAACTCAGTGCAACGAGCCAACTCTCTAAATAAGATAAGCATGATAGCTCAAGAGAGTTTCAAAATCAACCTAAATAATAGATCTTAAAAAGATAAGCATGAAAACTAAGATCTGAGCATGATAGTAGCTACGAAAGGATCAAGAACACACGAAAAAGATAAGCATGAAAGCCTATGTTGTGTTCTAGAGTGGAATGGAGTGTGTCTCTCTCCCAAACAAGGTAGGATAGGTTCCAACTTGTTATGAACATCAAGCAAAACTAAAACAAACTAAAAAGCAAATAGCGGGACGCTCCAAGCATAGCACATATCATATGAAGTGATAAAAATATAGCATGGAGATGGACGAACTGATGATTGTTGAAAGAAAAGGGGATGCACGGGGCCATCCCCAAGCTTAGACGCTTGAGTCTCCTTGAATATTTCTTGGGGTGCATGGGGGCATCCCCAAGCTTGAGCGCATGACACTCATGTATCTTATTTCATCATCTCTCCCATCGCATACTGCTACTCCGACAACAGACCCTCCCTGACAAGGGCGCCAGGAATCCAGCTGCTACGGGCTACGCCTTTAGGGACTTCCTTGGCAAATATGCAAAGGATTTCCCCGCGGCCTTGGAGCCTTGCGTTGGTGTTCCCTTGAAGAGGAAAGGGTGATGTAGCACAGCAGCGGTAAGTATTTCCCTTAGTTTGAGAACCAAGGTATCGATCCAGTGGGAGGATCATGTCGAGTCACAAGTACCTGCACAAACACAAAGAGCTTGCACCCAACGCTATGAAGGGGTTGTCAATCCCTTATAGATTGTTTGCAAAGTGAGAACTGAAAGCAAAAAGTAAACAAAGCAAAGTAAAAGTGAAAGTGGAGACGATAGTTGTGAATAAACCCGGGGGCCGTAGTGTTCACTAGTGGCTTCTCTCATGAAAGCAAGTAGACGGTGGGTGAACGAATTACTATCGAGCAATTGATAGAACCGCGCAAAGTCGTGACGTTATCTATGGCAATGATTATATCTATAGGCATCACGTCCAAAACAAGTAGACCGATACTTTCTGCATCTACTACTCTTACTCCACACGTCGACCGCTATCCAGCATGCATCTAGTGTATTAAGTTCATAAGAACAGAGTAACGCCTTAAGCAAGATGACATGATGTAGATGGACAATCTCATATCTATGATAAAAGCCCATCTTGTTACCCTTGATGGCAACAACACGATGCGTGCCCTGCTGCCCCTTCTGTCACTCGGAAAGGTCACCACACGGTATGAACCCAAAACCAAGCACTTCTCCCATTGCAAGAATCATAGATCTAGTTGGCCAAACAAAACCCAAGACTCGGAGAGACTTACAAGGATATCAAATCATGCATATAACAAATCAGCAAAGACTCGAATATAATTCATAGATAATCTGATCACAAATCCACAATTCATTAGATCTCGACAAACACACCGCCAAAGAGGATTACATCGGATAGATCTCCATGAAGATCATGGAGAACTTTGTATTGAAGATCCAAGAGAGAGAAGATGCCATCTAGCTACTAACTACGGACCCGTAGGTCTGAAATGGACTACTCACGAGTCATTGGAGAGGCGATGATGTTGATGTAGAAGCCCTCCAACTCCAAAGTCCCCTCCGATAGGGCACCGGGAAGGGTCTCCAGATGAGATCTCGCGGAAACGGAAGCTTGCGGCGGCGGAAAAACACTTTTCGTGGATGCCCTGATTTTTTCTTGGATTTTAGGGAATTTATAGGCGAAAGAGCTAGGGCAGGGGAGCTCTAGGGGGGCACAAGCCTGGTAGCCGCCGGCCCCCCTGGTGGCGGCTACAGGGCTTGTGGGCCCCCTGTGGCGCTCCTGCCTTGGCCCTCAAGTCCCCCGATCTTCTTCTGTTCTGGAAAATTTTATTTCGGGGATTTTTTTCCATTTGGACTTCGTTCCAAAATCAGATCTGAAATGAGTCAAAAACACAAAAAACACACGAACTGGCACTTGGCACTGAATTAATAAGGTAGTCCCAAAAAAGATATAAAAGGTACATAAAACATCCAAAGTTGACAAGATAACAGCATGCAACCATCAAAAATTATAGATACGTTTGGGACGTATCAAGCATCCCCAAGCTTAACTCCTGCTCGTCCTCGAGTAGGGAAGTGATAAAGAATGAATTGTTAATGCTTTCATGCTACCTAGCATAGATGTCCTTTGTAACTCCTCTTATGTGACGTGAATGTTCAGATCCATTAGATTAAAAAGAATAGTTTGTTATTGATGTGGAGACAATAATACTTCAAGCAAACAAGCAAGGTAATCATGAACTTTCTAAATAACAAGGCCCAAAGAAAGTTATCCCTACAAAATCATATAGTCTGGCTATGCTCTATCATCCTTGCACAACGAATTTAAATCATGCACAACCCCGGTATTGGCCAAGTAATTGTTTTCACACCTTTACTTTCTCAAACTTTTTCAACTCTCACGCAATACATGAGCGTGAGCCATGGTTTTAGCACTATAAGTGAAATGGAGTGGGTGGAGGTTGCAAGACAAACAAGGAGAAGATGGTCACATTAACTAGGCATATCAATGAGCTATGGAGATGTTCATCAATAGATATCAATGTGAATGAGTTGGGATTGCCATACAAATGATGCACTAGAGCTAAGAGTATGTGAAAGCTCTTAAAGAAAACCAGTGGGTGTGCATCCAACTTGCTTGCTCACGAAGACCTAAGGAGAATTTGAGGAAGCCTATCATTGGAATATACAAGCCAAGTTATATAATGAAAATTTCCCACTAGCTATATGGTGGTGACAAAACGAGAGACTCTCAATCATGAAGATCATGGTGCTTAATAAGCACAATTGTGGAAGGATAGTAGCATTGTCCCTTCTCTCTTTTTCTCTCATTTTTTGGTGGGCTCTTTGGCCTCTTCTTCTTCTTCTTTCTTTTTTTTGGTGGGCATCTTTGTCCTCTTTTATTTCCTCACATGGGACAATGCTCCATCAATGATGATCATCACACTTACAACTCAAAACTTAGAGCAATGATGACTCTATATGGTATGCCTTCGGTAGTGTACCGTGACAATGATCTAGCATGGCATAGACATTAATGGAAACATCATGCTAGCTATCTTAAGATCATGCAATGGCAATGTAGAAGTTGTGGCACATGTCATGGTTGTAGTTGCATGGCAATATATCTCGGAATGTCTTTGAAAAAGCCATAGTAGGTAGGTATGGTGGCTGTTTTGAGGGAGGCTAATGGTGGGTTTTGTGCACCGGTGAAATTTGCACGACACTAAAGAAGATAGTGATGGTGGAAGGTGAAAGTGCATCTAAACCATGGACTCAACATTATTCATGAAGAACTCATATACTTGTTGCAAAAGTTTTAGTAGTAATTGAAACAAAGCATTCAACGCATACTCCTAGGGGAATGGTTGGTAGGTATAAACCATCGCGCGATCCCGACCGCCACACAAACGATGACAATCGATAGACTAATCATGCTCAGACTTCATCACATAGTTGTTCACCATACGTGCATGATACGGGAATCACTAACTTCAACACAAGTATTTCTATATCCACAACACCATACTAACATGACTTAAATATTACCACAACCACAACTAAAACTAATTGAGAGGAATCAGACTTCTCTAACTATTCAATGCACATGAAGGTGGAAGTTTTCATATCCCTATGGATAACTACCCCTTTTGAGACTACTATCATAGCATAGATCAACTACCAAGCCACGCGCTTATGTGCTCTAAAATATATAAGTGAAGCGCATAGAGCAAAATCAACTAGCTCAAAAGATGTAAGTGAAGCACATGTGAGATGAATTGTCTAACCAAAGGATATAAGTGAAGCTCGACAAAATCACGGTGAGTGCATGTCTCTCTCTCTCTAGGTGTGCGGCAAGGAAGATTGTGACACAACAAAAATAAAAGACTCCTACGATACAAGACGCTCCAAGCAAAACACATAACATGTGGTGAATAAAAATATAGCCCCAAGTAATGTTACCGATGGATTGAAGACGAAAGAGGGGATGCCTTCCGGGGCATCCCCAAGCTTAGGCTTTTACGGCATCCTTGAATCAACTTGGGGTGCCTTGGGCATCCCCAAGCTTGAGCTCTTGCCTCTCTTTATCTCTTTGTCCATAAGAACTTCACCCAAAACTTGAAAACTTCACAACACGAAACTTAAACAGAAACTCGTGATATCATTAGTATAAGAAAGCAAACCACCACTTACTTAGGTACTGTAGCAAAATTATATTCTACTTATGTTGATGTTGGGTTACTATATTTTCAATCTTCCATGGCTAATACCCC
Source organism: Hordeum vulgare subsp. vulgare (assembly GCF_904849725.1). Taxonomy (NCBI): domain Eukaryota; kingdom Viridiplantae; phylum Streptophyta; class Magnoliopsida; order Poales; family Poaceae; genus Hordeum; species Hordeum vulgare. Next base: position 475,837,970 of record NC_058523.1, read on the forward strand.
CCGATACTATCCATAGTTTCATCAAAATAAGCAACCAACTCAACAAAAACAGAATGTGTTAACAGCAGACCAGTCTGTAGAAATCTGTATACTTCGTATACTTCTGGTAATTCAAAAATTCTGTAAAATTACGACAGTCTGAATAATTTCATAGCAATCAGCAGCAAAAAGAATCAACTCAAAATCTCTTACAGAAAAAAATGAAAATTCGTTTCGTGAGCAGAAAGTTTCTGTCTTTTCCAGCATGACCAAACGATCATCCCCAAGACTAATCATAACGGTTTCACTTGGCACAAACGCAAAAAGAAACACAAAAATTACAATCATAACAGAATTATGAAAGTGTGGAAAACACAAAACAGAAAGAAAAAAGATAGATTCGTTGGGTTGCCTCCCAACAAGTGCTATTGTTTAACGCCCTTAGCTAGGCAAAAGGTGATGGAATCACGTATAGTCATCTTTGGTGCTCAAACCATAAGTAGCCCTCATCATAGATTCATAAGGCAATCTTATTTTCTTTCTAGGAAAATTCTCCATGCCCTTCTTTAGAGGAAATTGAAATATAATATTCCCTTCCTTCATATCGATGATAGCACCAATAGTCCTTAGGAAAGGTCTACCAAGAATAATGGGACATGAAGGGTTGCAATCTATGTCAAGTACAATGAAATCCACGGGTACATAGTTCTTATTTGCAACAATAAGAACATCATCGATCCTTCCCATGGGTTTCTTGACAGTAGAATCCGCAAGATGCAAATTAAGAGAACACGCTTAAATCTCATGAAAACCAAGAATATCACATAAAGACATTGGAATCGCGGAAACACTAGCACCCAAATCACACAAAGCATTGCATTCATAGTTTTTGATTTTGATTTTGATAGTAGGTTCCCACTCATCATGAAGTTTTCTAGGTATAGAGACTTCTAATTCGAGTTTCTCTTCAAGAGATTTCATCATAACATCTACGATATGTGCGGTAAAGGATTTGCTTTGGCTATAAGCATGTGGAGAGTTTGCAATGGATTGCATCAAAGAAATGCATTCAAACAAGGAGCAACTATCATAATTGAATTCCTTGAAATCCAAAGTGGGAGTTTCATTACTACCCAATATTTTGATTTCTTCTACTCCAGTCTCCACACCTTTATCATCAAGATAGGTGGACTCCGAATCATTGGGGCATTTTTCAACCAAAGTGGATTCATGCCCAACCCCTTCATCAATAGGTTTGACACGCGAAAACAAAGATTCAAGAGGAGTCACACCAAGCACTTTAAGATCTTTGTGATTTGCATCACTAGAACGCACCCTTTTAAACCATTCATGCCTAGCGCGAATTTGGGCGGTTCTTTCTTTGCTCTCATTCATGGAGACACGCATAGCTTTTAAAGTTTCATCCAAGTTGACCTTGGGAGGAGCACATCGAACTTTCAAAGCATCAATATCACAAGACATCCTATCAACGCTCTTAGCCAAATCATCTATTTGAGTAGTTTTTCCTCTATGGACGCATTGAAAATCTTTTGAGAGTTGATGAACTCTTTGATATTACTCTCTAAATCAGAGGGTAATTTGTTGTGATTTCCATAAGTGTTGTTGTAGGAATTTCCATAATTGTTAGAGGAGTTACTAGGAAAAGGCCTAGGAACATAGTTTCCTCTAAAAGCATTGTTGTTGCCAAAATTGTTCCTACCAACAAAATTAACGTCCAAACTAGCGTTGCTACTCTCAATCAAGGAAGATAGTGGCATGTCATTAGGATCTGAAGGAGCATTTCTACTAGTAACCAAATTCATCAACTCGTCCATCTTAGCACTAAGCGAGTTCATTTCTTCTATAGCGTGTACCTTTTTGCTAGCACGTGACCTTTCAGTGTGCCACTGAGAGTAGTTGGTCATGATATTGTCTAGGAGTTTTGTAGTGTCTCCTAACGTGATTTCCATGAACGTTCCACCTGAGGCCGAGTCCAAGATATTGCGAGAAGCAAAATTCAAACCAACGTAAAAGATTTGTATAATCATCCACAAACTCAAGCCATGAGCGGGACAATTTCTAATCATTAACTTCATCCTCTCCCAAGATTGTGCAACGTGTTCATGATCAAGTTGCTTGAAATTCATGATATTGTTACGTAGAGAGATAATCTTAGCCGGTGGAAAATACTTGGATATGTAAGCATCTTTGCACTTATCCCAAGAATCGATACTATTTTTATGCAAAGATGAAAACCAAGTTTTTGCGCGATCTCGCAACGAGAAAGGAAAAAGCTTCAACTTAATCACGTCATTATCCACATCTCTTTTCTTTTGCATATCGCAAAGTTCAATGAAGGTATTGAGATGGGATGCGGCATCTTCACTAGGAAGGCTAGAGAATTGCTCTTTCATAACAAGATTCAGCAAGGCAGCGTTGATTTCATACGATTCCGCACTAGTGGCCGGAGCAATTGGAGTACTAATAAAATCATTATTATTGGTACTCAAGAAGTCGCAAAGTTTGGTGTTTTCAGCCATGATGACTTCAACAAACCAACAAGAACACAAGCAAGCAAGAAAACTGGCGAAGGAAAACGGCAAAAGGCAAAAGAAAACGACAAAGGATAAAGGCAAATGAAAACGGCAAATGTGAAGTGGGGGAGAGGAGAACGAGAGGCAACTGGCAAAAAAGGTAAATGCAAGAGATGAGTTTGTGACACCTACTTGGATAGATCTTGACTTGATCTCCCTTCCACGCGCCAGAAATAGGCGTGTTTACGGGAGATTATTCTTGTCTTGATCTCCTCGGCAAGCGATCCTCCTCCCCGGCAACGGCGCCAGAAATCCTTCTGCTACTGCGACAATAGACCTTCCCTGACAACGACGCCAGGAATCCTGCTGCTATGGGCTACGCCTTTAGGGACTTCCTTGGCAAACATGCAAAGGATTTCCCCGCAGCCTTGGAGCCTTGTGTTGGTGTTCCCTTGAAGAGGAAAGGGTGATGTAGCACAGCGGCGGTAAGTATTTCCCTCAGTTTGAGAACCAAGGTATCGATCCAGTGGGAGGATCACGTCGAGTCACAAGTACCTGCACAAACACAAAGAGCTTGCACCCAACGCTATGAAGGGGTTGTCAATCCCTTATAGATTGTTTGCAAAGTGAGAACTGAAAGCAAAAAGTAAACAAAGCAAAGTAAAATTGAAAGTGCAGATGATAGTTGTGAATAGACCCGGGGGGCGTAGTGTTCACTAGTGGCTTCTCTCATGAAAACAAGTAGACGGTGGGTGAACGAATTACTGTCGAGCAATTGATAGAACCGCGCAAAGTCGTGACGTTATCTATGGCAATGATTATATCTATAGGCATCACATCCAAAACAAGTAGACCGATAATTTCTGCATCTACTACTATTACTCCACACGTCGACCGCTATCCAGCATGCATCTAGTGTATTAAGTTCATAAGAACAGAGTACTGCCTTAAGCAAGATGACATGATGTAGATGGACAATCTCATATCTATCATAAAAGCCCATCTTGTTACCCTTGATGGCAACAACATGATGCGTGCCTTGATGCCCCTTCTATCACTCGGAAAGGTCACCACATGGTAAGAACCCAAAACCAAGCACTTCTCCCATTGCAAAAATCATAGATCTAGTTGGCCAAACAAAACCCAAGACTCGGAGAGACTTACAAGGATATCAAATCATGCATATAAGAAATCAGCAAAGACCTAAATATAATTCATAGATAATCTGATCACAAATCCACTATTAATCAGATCTCGACAAACACACCGCCAAAGAGGATTACATCGGATAGATCTCCATGAAGATCATGGAGAACTTTGTATTGAAGATCCAAGAAAGAGAAGAAGCCATCTAACTACTAACTACGGACCCGTAGGTCTGAAGTGGACTACTCACGAGTCATTGGAGAGGCGATGATGTTGATGTAGAAGCCCTCCAACTCCAAAGTCCCCTCCGGCAGGGCACCGGGAAGGGTCTCCAGATGAGATCTCGCGGAAACGGAAGCTTGCGGCGGCGGAAAAGGGTTTTCGTGGATGCCCTGATTTTTTCTAGGATTTTAGGGAATTTATAGGCGAAAGAGCTAGGGCAGGGGAGCTCCACGGGGGGCACAATCCTGGTAGCCGTCGGCCCCCCTGGTGGCGGCTACAGGGCTTGTGAGCCCCCTGTGGTGCTCCTGCCTTGGCCCTCAAGTCCCCCAATCTTCTTCTGTTCTCGAAAATTTTATTTCGGGGATTTTATTCCGTTTGGACTTCGTTCCAAAAACAGAACTGAAAAGAGTCAAAAACACAGAAAAAACAAGAACTGGCACTTGGCACTGAATTAATAAGTTAGTCCCAAAAAAGATATAAAAGGTACATAAAACATCCAAAGTTGACAAGACAATAGCATGAAACCATCAAAAATTATAGATACGTTTGAGACGTATCACATACTTGAAAACTTCCTTCATACGAAACTCATCATAAGTTGATTAGAGTGGTTAGTTACCTTAATAAAATAATTCATTACCTGCTGGAATTAAAGATTTTCATTAAAAGCTACTGCTTCTTATGAATGCCAAAAGGTTTTTCCAAATAAAAAGCAAGCTTAGGATTTGCAAAACAATGAAAACGCAAAACATGGCAGAATCTGTGAAAAATGGAACAACGGGTAGTAAATAATTTATTCAGGGTACTTCTGCAACTCAAATCAAAAAACTCAGACAAATGACAGAAAGACAATTATATAGAGCATGCTGGCAAAAAATTCAGATCAAAAAGATGATCTGGTGATTTTTGGCGAATTTTTCCGTCAGGCACACAGAATCTGTTTCTGGACAACATGTCACAACTTTTGAACTTTCTTGCAAACGGAGGCTATAACTTGGCACAAAGCTTAAAAATAAATATACAATGATGTTGATACAGTAGTAACACACATCAAGACCACTAAAATAGAAAGTAAAAACAAATTGGGTTGCCTCCCAACAAGCGCTTTCTTTTATGCCTTTGAGCTAGGCATAATGCAAGAAGATCAAGTGTTATCAACTCCAAAAGAATAACTTGCCCGTGTAACGGACTCATAAGGTAACTTAATCTTCTTTCTAGGGAAGTGTTCCATTCCCTTTTTAAGAGGAAATTGGAATTTAATAATTCCCTCTTTCATGTCAATGATAGCACCAACGGTGCAGAGAAAAGGACGTCCCAAAATAATTGGACATGAGGGATCACATTCAATGTCCATAATAAGAAAATCAACGGGCACATAATTATCATGGAAAATAATAAGAACATCATCAATTCTCCCTAAAGGTTTCTTTATGGAAGAATGAACGAGACGAACACCAAAACAACATGGATCAAAAGGTTTCCAATCAAGCATATCATACATTCTTTTGGGCATAACGGAAGCACTAGCTCCAACATCACACAAAGCAAATCAAGAGATATTATTCATGTTAATTTTGACCATAGGATCCCAACCATCTTCTAGTTTTCTAGGAATAGAAGTCTCTAGCTTGAGCTTCTCCTCCCTAGCTTTGATAAGAGCATTGGTAATATGCTCGGTGAAGGCAATAGTGAGTGTGCTAGTGCGGGGGTCCTTAGCCATTCTTTGCAAAAAGGTGAAGACTTCGGAAAGACTACAATTGTCAAAATCAAGGTTACTAGCAATAATTAAAGTTGTAGTAATATCATCTAAGCTCATTCTTTTAGTAGTCTCTAAATTCATAGGACCTTCTTGTCCTATAGTTGAGGTATTAGCATCACCATTAATAGGTCCATTGGGACTAGGAGTGCGCTGGGTGCTAAAAGTTTTGAGGTCCTCAACAACTTGTATAGTAGCAATGGTAGTGTGTGTAGGAAGGCTCTTAATTCTCTCTTCCTCTACCTTTTCTCTAGCCCATCTCTCTTTAAGTTTGGCTAGCATTCTTCTGTTCTCATTAATTTGGACTTGGATAACATTCATGGGTGTGGTGTTCATTTCCTCTAGTGGGGAAGTTCTAATTTTAAGCATCTCTACATCATGAGCTATCTTGTCCACCTTCAAAGAGAGACTATCTAATTTTTCTAGTTTCTCTTCTACACTCTTGTTGAAGGCTTTTTGAGAAGTGATAAAATCCTTAAGCATGCTCTCTAATTCAGAAGTGGAGTTTTTGGTGCTAAGATAATTGTTATTGTTCTCATGGTTGTTGGATGGGAACGGTCTAGGATTGCTAACAAAATTACTCATATAAGCATTGTTATTAAAGTTGTTCCTAGAGATAAAATTAACATCCACTTTCTCATTTTCTTGAGCAGCCAAAGAATTTAAAGGAACATCATGAGGATCAATAAGAGCTTGCTTAGTAAGTAGAGTCATGATCATGTCAACCTTATCATTAAGGGAGGAGATCTCCTCAACATAGTTTACCTTCCTACCTGTTGGAGCTCTCTTGGTGTGCCATTGAGAATAATTTTTCATCATCTCATCCAATAGCTTTGTGGCAGCACCAACTATAGTTGACATAAAGGTTCCTCCCGCGGTCGAGTCTAACAGATTCCGCGAGGTAAAGTTCAATCCTGCATAGAAAGTTTGGATAACCATCCAAGTAGTCAAACCATGAGTAGGGCAATTCTTAACAAGAGATTTCATACGTTCCCAAGCTTGAGCGACATGTTAATTATCCAATTGCCTAAAATTCATAATGTTACTCCTCAACTGGATAATCTTAGTAGGCGGGTAATACTTCCCAATAAAATCATCTTTGCACTTATCCGAAGAATCTATGCTATTCCTAGGCAAAGATTGAAGCCACACTTTAGCTCCTCCTCTCAAGGAGAAAGGAAAAAAGCTTAAGTTTAACAATATCACCATCTACTTCTTTATATTTTTGCATATCACAAAGCTAAACAAAATTGTTCAAGTGCAAGGCAGCATCATCACCAGCAGCGGAGAATTGATCTTTCATAACAAGGTTTAGTAAAGCAGGTTTAATCTCATAGGACGTGGCCTTAGTGGCAGGAGCAGCAATAGGAGTGCACATAAAGTCATTGTTGTTGTGACTAGTGAAGTCACACAACTTGGTGTTTTCAGTGGAATCCATAGCAGCAACAACAAGCAAGAACAAAGCAACTATTTTTTTTGTGGTTTTTGGTATAGGACTCTAAAGCAAGAACTAAAAAGCAAACTAACAAGACTAAAAAGCAAAGGTAAAAGATAGTGAGCAACTCCCCTATCTTGAAGAGTGGAGTCCCCGGCAACGGCACCAGAAATTCGCTTGATGACGAGTTGATGGATATACTTCTCGCCCCTCGTTGGTTACCCCAAGTGGTAGGTGGAGATGTAGTCAGCAGGAAATTTCCCTTACACGGATACTGTAAGGTTTATCGAACCAGGAGGACTCCTAGGCTCAACAAGTAGGTGTCTTCCACCCTGGCACTAGCAGAAGATGTGGACCTGCACACATAACAAATAACTTTGCTCCCAACGAGTACATAGAGGTTGTCAATCTCTCCGGCCTTGTAGTTTGCAAAGGATCAAAACACAAGCGGGAAGGTAATAGTGATTGCAACGGAAAAGTAAATGAAAGCGGTAAATGATGGAGGTGTAAACAATGATGGTGATATGGACGGGAGTCACATGATGTTCACTAGTGATGTCTCTCTCCCAAAAGACGATAAACAACTAAGCTTTGGTAAACAAATCACAGTTGGGCAATTGACAGAATTATAATCGCACCGCAATGCTAATTATGCTACTTGATAATTAGAGGTTCAGTAGTAATGGGCAGTACGCCAAGACAAGTAGACCGTTTATTCATCAGCATCTACTTACCAATCATCGACCTTGAGATATCTATCCAGAACATCTGTTCGGTATTAAGTTGCGAGCCCCACCCGAAGTGTAAACTCAAAGCAAGGGAAAACTGCATTAACGAACTATGCGTAAGGTAAACAATCCTTGCAACCATGGTCACAAGCACCGTTGTTTTCTCAATGGTGGCAACAAGCACATCCCCTATCTCATGTTTATGTCACTCAAGCTAGACATCGAGGGGCCTGAACCCACAATCATGCATAACGCTCCCTCTTGGAGTTACAATCTACTACTTGGCCAAAGCAATAAAAAGCAACGGAGAACATGCATGAATCACTAAGGAACATAATATAAAAGGATAATCAAATAAATAAATCATAACAATCTGAACATAATCTCATAATCCATCAGATCCCAACAAAGCGAGCGTAGCAATAGCAAGAGAATTACATAGATGCCTTGATCATGTAGGGCAGCTCACAAGGACTAACCATTGAAGCACAAGATTGGAGAGAAGACATCACATAGCTACTGGTCATGGACTCATGGTCCAAGGAGGACTACTCACGGCATGTCCGGGAAGCATCCATGACGGTGGAGAAGCTCCCGGAGGTCAATCCTCCCTCCGGTAGGGTGCCGGGAAGAGGTCTCCTGACGCTCCCGATCTTCGAAGCGCTGCGGCGGCAGAACGATGGAGAAATTCGTGATTCCAGAAAGTCTGCAAGGGTTTCCTCTCGGGACCCTAAATATAGGCCAAAGGAGGGCATCGGAGGAGGTGGGACCCACCTAGGCGACCTCCTCGCGCGACCTAGGGCCTGGCCGCGCCAGCAGGCCGCCTGGGAAGCCCGTGGCCCCCCTCTTGCCCTCCTTCGGTGATCCCGGAGCTTCTGTTTCGCTGATTTTTTATATATTTTTCTGGATTTTTTCGGGCTTCGGAAAATTGGGTAAAATCCCCTACAAAATAGACATCAGTAGAGAAAAACTGGCACTGGGTGCACTGAGTTAGTAGGTTAGTCCAAATATGTGTAAAATGATATAAAAGTGTAGCAAAACATATAACAATGTCACCCAAAAGATCATGGAACAAGCAGAAATTATTGATACGTTTGGGACGTATCATGGAGCTCTTGGCGTGCCGTTGAGAGCTGCAATGGAGGTTCATGGGGATGTCATCGGTGCTGCGTTGAAGCTTTTTCATGCTAAGTGATGTCGTGACATATTGGTGTGATCAAACGATTACCAATGCGCAGATCGAGCGGCTGCTAGGTGGATGATTTCTAGACAAAATCATCTGGCTGACTAGTAGCGCGTATTTTTAATCGAGTATGACCAATTTAGATGGTCATAACGTCATCAAAGCATGTACTTCATTCTGATTGGTCTATGGACATGTCATGCGGATCAAGCATCACAGACCGTCGGATACTTCCAAATCTAAAGGCCCGCACCCTCTCACCCTCTCACCCACCCACTGTGAGCTCCTATGTCCCCCCCGCACAGCGAACCCTAGCCCATCTCTCACCCGCACATGTTGGAAATATGCCCTAGAGGCAATAATAAATTTGTTATTATTATATTTCCTTGTTTATGATAATTGTTTATTATCCATGCTAGAATTGTATTGATTGCAAACTCAAATACATGTGTGGATACATAGACAACACACTGTCCCTGGTAAGCCTCTAGTTGACTAGCTCGTTGATCAAAGATTGTCAAGGTTTCCTGGCCATAGACAAGTGTTGTCACTTAATAACGGGATCCCATCATTAGGAGAATGATGTGATGGACAAGACCCAAACTATAAACATAGCATATCATCGTGTCAGTTTATTGCTACTGATGGGGTTATAGTCCCAGGGTAGGGTCATAGGCCTGCCCTATAGGTCCTACCCAAGGACTACCCTTCATAGAGGACAAGGCCCTTAGACAGTTCCGACTGAATTAAGGACTCCCCCATCATCCAGTCGGTGACGAGCACTCAGAGCGTATTTAACGTACCGACTGAATTCCACTCTGTACATCATAACCTCCCAGGAGGGCAACGGTCATACGTTTTCATACACCATTATTAACATTTAAGGCATACGTTACCTGTAACGTAGGCATTTATTCGCCACTATTCCACCCCTGTCCACCGGGCCATTATGAAGGGCAGCGCACTCTATATAAGCCGCCCTTCCCCACTGGTGCAGGGGTTGACATTTACTGTAATCCTATATTCCACTCGACACTAAGCTCCTAAGAGCACTGAGACGTACGGCTTTTACCTCCACCGTAGAGGGGTCTGAACTCATACGTCCTCGCAGTAGCTAAGGCTCTGCCCATCCTTTTGTACCCTATACATCTACTGTCAGACTTATACCCACGACAGTTGGCGCCCACCGTGGGGCGGGCGTCTAAGCGACTTCCGACGAGTTTGCAACTTCATCTTTTCATCATGTCGTCCGGCGGTGATTTGTGCATGGGTCATGAGATCCTCTTCGGTGCACTCTCCTTCATCGTCGATGATTCGGGATGCGCCCCTCGATGTCGAGGCGCTCCCCAGTCGCGGGGCTCGCACTTCCGTGCCGGTTCCCGCAGCATCCTTCTTCTCCAGCAATCGGCCCCGGTGTCGATCTTCGCCCCCGTCACGCACCGCAACAAGCGGTCCCGTCGTCCGCAGCTCTAGCGTTGGGTGCGACACGCCCAGGCGCGACAGAACGCGTCCTCTCAAGTGGCGGTCCTTGAGTCGATTGTGGTCGCGCCGCCGTCCCAGTGCTTGGACTCAGTTCCGACTAAGTTACCTTCCGAGTACTTGGGTCGCGGGCCTGCAGCCGAAGTTCTCATGGCCGATTCCCATGAAAGTCCCCTCCGAACTGGTCGGAACGAGAATGAGGTCGGCGAATCATCTGGCGCTCGTCGTCAACACCACCGTTTTGCCAGTTGACGCACGCGCCAGAGCAACGTCGAGGTGTTCCGCACACCCGTCCTCAACCTGGCTGCCGCTGCCAAGATAGCCGATTCCCTCCAACCGACTGATTCAGAGGCTGGTAGAGGGATCGAGCAGATCCGTGCCCTGTTGCATAGGGCGTAGCAGCAGAATTCGGCGGTCTCCTAGTCGCACAACAGGATCCACAACAGTTCTGTTCACGCAAACACGCATCGGTCGGTTTTCAGCCCCGACTCTCATCAGCGACGCGGAGGAGGCAGCCGTTCCAGGAATCCCGAAGATTGTCGCCGTTCACGCACCCCTCCGCGGGGTGGGCCTTACGGGCCCCGGCATCACGATGATCGGCGTTCAGTCGGTGACGCGTATGATCCAAGGCCCGACGCAAGAGGATACATCGCCCAGAGGAAGGTCGACAGGAGTCGAGCCCACCGTGATGGTCACGATAGAGACCGTCCGAGTGGAAGCAGGATCATCGTCTCTGGTCCCGAGTGCTTCAGTCGGGCCATCCGTTCAGCTGACATCCCTCCCAACTTCCGATTGGCGACGGGAATCAGCAAGTTCACACGAGAGTCCAAGCCAGAAACGTGGCTGGACGACTACAGAGTGGCGGTCCAGATCGGTGGCGGTGATGACCACGTCGCCATGAAGCATCTCCCCCTGATGCTCGACGGCTCGGCACGAGCGTGGTTGAACCAGTTGGCTCCGTCAAGCATCTACAGCTGGGCAGATCTGTCCCGAGTCTTTATCAAGACCTTCGAGGGCATGTGCAAACGCCGTGCTGGCCTCGTGGAGCTCCAGCACTGTGTCCAGAAGCAGAATGAGCCCGTGCGCGATTTCATCCAGCGCTGGACGACCCTCTACCACACAGTGGAGAACGTCACAGAGAATCAAGCAGTCTGCGCCTTCAAGGCAGGCGTGCGGTACGGGGACATGTACCTGAAATTCGGTCGGACAGGCGACATCTCCATGAGCAAGATGATGGAGATAGCCGCACGCTATGCAAATGGCGTGGAGGAGGACCGCATACGTAGCGGCAAGCATAAGGCAGTCGCCAGTGGAGATGGGAACATCACTCGGAAGCAGAAGCAGAAAGCTCCGTCCACTCCGCAGGCAGAGGCAGCAGCCGTTACAAATGCCAAGTTCAAGGGCAAGGGGAAAGCTCGGTACACCCCCAAGAAGAAACAGTTCGGGAATTCCATCCTCGATCAACCATGTCCAATCCACACGAAGATGGATGAAGAAGGCAACGCCATATTCCCGAAGCACACCACTCGGCAATGTCGCCTCCTGATCCAAGGGTTTGGCGAAGGGCAGCCGAGTGAAAAGGACAACGAGCAGGATGATGAGGACAAGGAGGATCCGTTCCCCCAAGTCCATGCAACATTGATGATTTTTGCTGACGTGGAAAGCAAGAGTCGTCTGAAGCTGGTGAACAGGGAGGTGAACATGGCAACCGCAACCAACCCCACGTTCCTCAAACGGTCTCAGACTGCGATCACCTTTGATCAGGCGGACCATCCAGCACACGTGCCCACCCCAGGGAGGCAAGCTCTGGTCGTCGACCCGGTGGTGGAAGGAGTGCGACTACGCAAAGTCCTCATGGACGGCGGCAGCGGCTTGAACATCATGTACGCCGACACTCTCAAGGGGATGGGCATTCCGATGTCCAAGCTTAGCGAGAGCAGCATGTAGTTCCACGGAGTCGTCCCGGGACGAAAGGCCAAGTCACTCGGCCAGATCACGTTGGATGTCGTTTTCGGCTCCGACAAGAACTTCCGCAAGGAAAGGCTGACATTCGAGGTGGTGGACTTCCAGAGTGCATACCATGCGATTCTGGGTCGTCCGGCGTATGCGCGTTTCATGGCCCGTCCATGTTATGTGTATTTGAAGCTGAAGATACCAGGTCCCAAAGGTGTGATCACGGTTACAGGCAATCGCAGCGAGCCGAGGAGTGTTTGCAGCAGGGGTCGAGGATTGCCGATCAGCAGATGGCTATTCTCGAGCTGGATGAGTACAAGAAGACCGCCGACCCCGCTGACCTGATGCGCTCAAAGAAGCCAGCTTCCAAGTCCGCGTTTCAGTCGGCGGGCGACACGAAGAAAGTCAGCATCCACCCGACAGACGACACCGCCGCCCCGACGAACATCTCCACCACCCTTGATCCGAAATAGGAAGCCGAGCTCATCCAATTCCTACGTGAGAACTGGGACATTTTCGCATGGAAGCCCGCTGACATGCCAGGTGTACCCAGGGAGTTGGCTGAGCACCGACTGCATGTGGATCCTGCTGCTCGGCCCGTCCGAGAACGCCTGCGTCGGTCCGCCGCGCACAAAAGGAAGGCAATCGGAGAGGAGGTGGCTAAACTTTTGGCGGCCAACTTCATTCGCGAGGTACACCACTCCGAGTGGCTCGCCAATGTTGTCATGGTGCCCAAGAAGGACAAGTCTCTCTGTATGTGCATCGATTTCAAGCATCTCAATAAGGTCTGCCCGAAAGATCATTTCCCGCTCCCCCGCATTGATCAAATTGTTGATTCGACTGCGGGCTGCGAGCATTTATCATTCCTTGATGCCTATTCGGGCTATCATCAGATCCGTCTGTATGGTCCGGATGAATTAAAAACAGCCTTCATCACCCCATTCGGGTGCTTCTGCTACATCACTATGCCATTCGGTTTGAAGAATGCAGGAGCAACTTTTATGCGCATGATCCAGAAATGCCTCCTTGACCAGATCGGTCGAAATGTGGAGGCATATATGGACGATATCGTAGTCAAGTCACGCAAAGGTTCCGACCTGCTGACTGACTTGGCAGAAACATTCGCCAACCTACGTAGGTACGATATCAAGCTCAACCCAGCCAAGTGTTCATTCGGCATTCCCAGTGGGAAGTTACTCGGTTTCTTCGTTTCCGAACGAGGGATCGATGTCAACCCCGAAAAGATCGGGACCATCGTCTGAATGGAACGGCCGGTCAGAATACATGATGTTCAAAGGCTCACAGGTTGCCTAGCAGCTTTGAGCAGGTTTATCGCTCGACTCGGCGAGAAGGCGCTACCTCTGTACCGACTCATGAAGAAATCAGATACTTTCAAGTGGACAGACGAAGCCCAAATTGCATTCGACGACCTCAAAACCCTGCTTTCCACCCAGCCGGTTCTTACTGCCCCACTCAGTAAAGAACCCCTTCTTCTGTACATCGTGGCTACAAATCAAGTCGTCAGCACTGTTCTCACAGTCGAACGCGAAGAAGAAGGCAAAGCGTACAAGGTTCAGCGGCCAGTATATTATGTCTCTGAAGTCCTCACTCCTTCCAAACAGAGGTATCCCCATTATCAAAAGCTTATTTATGGGATCTACATGAGTGCAAAGAAGGTGGCTCATTATTTCCAAGGCCACTCGGTGTCTGTCATTTCTGATGCTCCGTTGTCGGAAATCCTCCACAATCGGGACGCATCAGGCCGAGTGACGAAGTGGGCAATGGAGATGTTATACTGCGACATCAAGTTCGAAGGCAAGAAGGCTATAAAGTCTCAAGCTCTAGCTGACTTCATAGCAGAATGGGTAGAACAACAGCAACCGACTCACATCTACTCGGCTCATTGGACCATGTTCTTTGATGGGTCCAAGATGTTGAATGGCTCCGGCGCTGGCGTAGTGATCATATCGCCAAAAGGTGATAAACTCAAGTATGTGTTGCAGATACATTTCGATTCCTCCAACAATGAGGCAGAGTACGAAGCTCTCCTTTATGGATTGCGCATGGCCATCACACTCGGCGTCCGTCGCCTGATGGTCTATGGCGATTCAGATCTGGTGGTTAATCAAGTGATGAAGGAATGGGACGTAAGGAACCCCACCATGACCGCATACTGCAACGCAGTAAGGAAGCTCGAGAAGAAGTTTGAAGGTCTGGAACTTCACCACATTCCCCGACTGAAAAACCAAGCAGCAGATGAATTGGCAAAACTTGGATCCACTCGGAGACCAGTCCCGAGTGATGTCTGCCTTGAGCACCTACATCTCCCCTCGGTGAAGGAAGATCCCTTTACAGAGGAGCCAGTACAACCAAAGAGCTCAACAGATCCGACTGAAGTCGAGGTCCCCGCTGTGGTTGATTTGATCATGGAGATTCTTGCTGTCATCCCCGAGTGGACTGTGCCGTTCATTGTGTACATCATGAGGCAAGAGTTACCAAAAGACGAAGTCCAAGCTAGGCAGATCGTCCGCAGGTCGAAGTCCTTCACCGTCATTGATGGCCAGTTGTACAAGGAAAGTGTTTCAGGCGTCCTTCAACGGTGCATCTCCCCTGAGGATGGACAGTTGATCTTGGAAGAAATTCACTCGGGAACCTGCGGCCATCATGCCTCCTCAAGAGCAATCGTCGCCAAAGCATTCAGAGCTGGTTTCTTCTGGTTGCAGGCGAATGAAATGGCAAAAGATATGGTCGACCGATGCGAAGGATGTCAGTTCTATTCGAACAAGTCCCACAAGCCAACATCTGCGCTGAAGACAATCCCTCTTGTTTGGCCGTTCGCCGTGTGGGGATTAGATACAGTCGGACCATTCAGAACAGGCCAAGGGGGATTCACTCATCTGCTGGTAGCAGTCGACAAGTTCACCAAGTGGATTGAAGCCAAGCCCATCAAGAAGCTTGACGCCCTTACGGCCATCAAATTTGTCAGAGACATCATCGCCAGATTCGGGGTTCCGCATAGCATAATCACCGACAATAGCACAAACTTTGTCTCGGACAGATTCAAAGGTTTTTGCACAGGCCAAGGTATTCGAGTGGATTTTGCATCTGTGGCGCACCCCCAAACAAACGGACAAGCAGAGCGGGCGAATGGAATTATTCTTCAAGGGTTGAAGCCTCGACTCCTGCGAGAAGTTGGACATGCCGCCGGCGCATGGGTCACTGAGCTGCCTTCGGTGTTGTGGGGCCTCCGCACAACTCCGAGTAGATCTACAGGGCGATCCCCATTCTTCCTCGTTTATGGAGCAGAGGCAGTCCTTCCGAGTGACTTGCTTCACAACTCTCCACGAGTTGAACTCTTCTTCGAAGCCGAAGCAGAGCAAGCTAGGCAAGACGGAGTGGATCTCCTAGAAGAAGAGCGCGAGATGGCACTGACTCGCTCAACAATTTATCAACAAGATCTGCGGCGATTTCATGCGCGGCACGTCAGGAGTCACACATTTCAAGCAGGCGACCTGGTGCTCCGTGTGGATAAGCAGAGACCTCACAAGTTGGCTCCCGCCTGGGAAGGACCCTTCATCATCTCTAAGGTGCTGAACAACGGAGCATATCAACTCTACAACCTCGAATGGGAAACGGACGAGCCGCGAGCATGGAATGGAGATCTCCTGAAACGCTTCTACACGTGATCGCCGACGGAGACAATGTAAAGAACAAGTATCGTTGAAGTAATACAAAGCAGATTGATTTCTTGCAGGTTCAAAATTCTTCCACGTTTGCACACTCCGGTCTAAAAACTCGCTCCGAGTGTGCACTAAAAGTCGCACTCAGAGACTTAGCTGCGACCCAGAATCGCCTAAGTAAAAACTCGCTCCGAGTGCGCACTAAAAGACGCACTCGGAGACTTAGCTGCGACCCAGAATCGCCTAAGTAAAAACTCGCTCCGAGTGCACACTAAAATCCGCACTCGGAGACTTAGCTACGACCCAGAATCGCCTAAGTACAAACTCGCTCCGAGTGTGCACTAAAAGTCGCACTCGGGGACTTAGCTGCGACCCAGAATCGCCTAAGTAAAAAACTCGCTCCGAGTGTGCACTAAAAGTCGCACTCGGGGACTTAGCTGCGACCCAGAATCGCCTAAGTAAAAAAATTCACTCCGAGTGCGCACTAAAAGCCGCACTCGGGGACTTAGCTGCGATCCAGAATCACCTAAGTAAAAAATCTTCCTTCGAGTGTAACCTCGAGATCCACTCGGAGGCTTAGCAGACCCTCATTGAGGCTCATGTGGATGTGAAGATAACTGAAAACTATATGAGTAACAACTCACTCCGAGTGCGAGCTTACAGCCGCACTTGGGGACTTAGCTGCGACCCAGAATCGCCTAAGTACAAACTCGCTCCGAGTGCGCACTTAAAGCCGCACTCGGGGACTTAGCTGCGATCCAGAATCGCCTAAGTAAAAAAGCTCCCTTCGAGTGTGTCCTCGAGATCCACTCGGAAGCTTAGCAGACCCTCATTGAGGCTCATGTGGATGTGAAGACAACTAACAACTACATGAGTAACAACTCGCTCCGAGTGCGAGCTTACAGCCGCACTCGGGGACTTAGCTGTGACTCAGAATCGCCTAAGTACAAACTCGCTCCGAGTGCGCACTAAAAGCCGCACTCGGGGACTTAGCTGCGATCCAGAATCGCCTGAGTAAAAAGCTTCCTTCGAGTATATCCTCGAGATCCACTCGGAGGCTTAGCAGAACCTCATTGAGGCTCATGTGGATGTGAAGACAACTGACAACTACATGAGTATCAACTCACTCCGAGTGCGCACGAAAAGTCACACTCGGGGACTTAGCTACGACTCAGAGTCGCCTAAGTAAAAAGCTTCCTCATGTTTGCCATTGGCTTCACCAAGAAACGCCAAACAAAAACCACGAGCCAAAATCGTGTCAAAAAAAATTGGCGAACGAAGAGCAAAATATTCGACTCGAATTCAAAGTTGGATCTACGATCAGTCGGCTCGGTGTGAATCAAGCTTATCCACACCGAACCACAAATGTGATGGCCAACAGCAGTGGCCAAAGTTTGATACACATACCACTCGGCATACCGAGGTAAATGTGCGTTCACCATAAAGTTTTTCAAGCGTCACCGGGACTGGCAGGCTCCACGAAGGTGTCAAGGTCGATCCCGTCTGCGATGCGAGTGGCTGTGTCGAGGAAGGTCTCCATGAAATCTTCGAATCGAAGCTTCTTGGTGTTGGCGACCTGCAACGTCTTCAGCTTTTCTTCGCGAGCCTCCTTGCAGTGCACTCGGACCAGTGATAGCGCCACATCCGCACCACAACGAGCGGCAGACTTCTTCCATGCCTGCACTCTGTTCGGGACATCCTCCAGCGGAGTCATCAACCCTTCTATTTCTAGCCGGTAATGGTCTTCAGGCAACAACTCCTTGTCAATCCGGCCGATGACTTCTCTCATACGGCCAATGAAAGGTCCCACTCTGCCAAGGCGAATATGCGCTCGGAGCAAGTCCCGGTTCGCTTCGTTGCCAAGTGGAACGTTCGGAACAACCGACCGTTCAATGTCGGCTGCTTCAGCCTCAGCGTCCAGACAAAAATCTGCAAAGAAAATACAAGCAGGAAGTAAGCACAGAATGAACTCCAAAGTCAAGAAGCACTCGGCGAAAGACTTACCACCAAGCAATGCAATCATCTTCCTTGCTCAGTCGCTGACGTACTTCTCCTGCGCCATGCACCGAGTGTTCATCAACTTCAGCTGGCCCATCCGTTCGGTTCTTTGACTCTTCAATTTTTCAATTTCGGCTACCAATGCCTTGTTGGTCTCCCGGGACTCCTCCAAAGACTTCTCTCGGTCAGCAAGAGCCCCCTTCACACCAGCCAGGTCATTCATAGTCGCCTCCAAGTCCGTAGCAAGCTGAATCTTTTCAGCCTTCAGAGCATTGTACGCGGATCCCATTTTGCAAGTCTTCTGCCAAATAAGCGCAAAGGGAAGATCAGACACATTCAACAAGGAAAACAATCAAAGCTCGAAGTTCTTCAGACCCCTGCCGATGCAAGCAATCGATAGCGGTCTCGGGGACTACACCCAGTGGGTTCACTAAGAGTGACCCCACTGACGTGAAGCTCGAACAGGTCGGCCCTATTGAGCTACATGACAAACAGACAAATCTATGAGACTACTATTACCCGACCTGAGTAACACTACTCTCGGGGACTACACCCAGTGGGTGCACTCAGAGTGCCCCCACTGGTACCATTCGGGCAGATCAGCTCTGATCTGTTCAGGTCACGGAAAATACATATAAAGACAACTGTCGGTGCAAGCACTCGACAGAAGTCTCGGGGACTACACCCACTGGGTTCACTCGGAGTGAACCCACTGCAAAATCATCCTACTGTATCCGAGTCTATCACTGAACCCCCCAGTGGGTGACAAGAGGAAAGTAAACACTTACTAGCGCACTTACTCGGATATCGTCCCGGAGCTCCAAGCTTTTCTTGTACAAAGACGCGATGGAGTCGTACGCTCCCTTGGCATCACCCACCATCAGCTCCACCTGCACCATGGCGTCCTTGGCGGCCCCCACCTGGTCTTCCGGGAGATGTCGGGCGTCATACTGAACGGTTGACGGACCCGGCGCGGCAGAGGACTCCCTGGGCATCCCGAGTTCCGCTCCAATCGGTCCCGCCGTGAGGGGCACCGTCTCAGTCGGCGCCACCGTCTCGGTCGGCGGCACGTTCATGGTGGGAGCAGCAGCAGATAGGACAATCTCAAGGACAGGCACCAAAGCTGGCCCCGACCCCCTCTGGTTGTCGTCCTCCAAATGGATCACCTCCGAAGGAAGCCCGACTAAACAACACGAAATTACAGAAAAAGGGGCAAGATTAAAGACAACACTCGCGAAACAATAATGCAAACTCTCGGAATCGTGGCAACGTACCTTGCTGGGACGTGGCGGCGTTATCTGTGTCCATAGGATCATCGTCCTGGCGTGGCACAGAGGTGGCAGAAGTAGCAGCCCTGTTGGGTGAAATCCACTCGACGGATAAGCATGAGTTTAATCAGACACTGAAAAAAGATGGGAGAACAAGTCACTTACGTTGAGGCGACTGGAACGGTGATCCTCATCCGAGGCAGAGCTTTCCGAGGCTTGGGCCCACTAGGTTTGGCCACCTTGGACGGCTGGTCCGTGGGCTCGGCAGCAGCGTCCCTAGTCCTCTTCACACTCCGAGCACTCGGAGCCACGGGAGGGGCTGGCGGAGCACTCGGAGCCGCGGAATCGTGACGGCGCTTAGTTCGATGCTTTGATGGTGGAGGCGGCGAGCTCTGCTCCCCAACCTCCTCCTCCTCCTCTTCCGTATCCTCCCCCGTCTCCCCACTGTCGGAGACGTACTCGGCACTGTCCACGCTTCCCCTCCTGGCTGCCCTCCTCTTCCTCGGCTGGATTCCCGTTCGAGACGGCAGAATGCCAGTTGGTCCACTCCTGCACAAGACACAATCGGCAACGTCAGGCAGCAGGACAAGAAAAGCGACAAATCTAAATAGAGCAAAAGCACTCGACAAGATGCGCTCACCTCATTCGGAGGAGGATTGCCGGCGCGGAAGGGCTTCACTCGCCGGGCTCCTTAGGGGTTGTCGCATGCGCCTGTGATGTCGCGGACCCACGCTGTCACAGTCTCCCCGGTCACGCATTCTGGATGAGTCCGAGTGGAATTCTCAGGCCCCGTGTAGTGCCACATAGCGTGGTGTCGGGCTTGCAGCGGCTGGATGCGCCGACCCAGAAAAGTCTCCAGCAAGTCCGTGCCGGTGACTCCCTTGCGGACGACGGCTATCAGTGCGTCGACCAGAGGCTGGATCTGAATCTTTTCCCTCTTTGAGAGCGCAAGCTGCCTGGGAGGGGCCGGACGGTCTAGGCTAAAAGGTGGCAACCCAGTCGCAGCATTCGGACAAACGATGTCCTGGCAATAGAACCAGGTCGATTGACAGTTCCTAACTGACTCGGACAACTGGAGAGGGGGATAGCTACTCTTTGTTTTCTTCTGGAAGCCTAAGCCCCCGCAGAGCTGGAGGAGATGGGTCTTATCGTCCGACTGGCTAAGCTTTTTGACGGTTTGGGACCTAGCGGAGAAGACGTACTTAAAGAGCCCCCAGTGGGGGGGACATCCAATAAAGCACTAGCAAAGGGTGACAAATGCTGCAAGGTGGGCTATCGCGTTCGGAGGAAAATGATGGAGCTGCGCCCCGAAGTGATTCATAATACCTCGGAAGAAGGGGTGGGGAGGCAAGGAGAAGCCCCTGAACACATGGCTGAGCAGCAGAACGCGCTCCCCCTCCTTCGGCGCCGGCTCCGTCTCGCCCTCCGGCAGCCTCCACGACTTGTTGGCGATCATGCCGTGCTCCACCAGCTCCAGCAAGTCGTCCTACGTCACCGTGGAGGGGAGGAAATCCCCCTGGATCCAACCCGCCGGCAGTACCCGCTATCGCCGCTGAGCAGGGGTTGTCCCCTTCTTCTTCTTCTTCTTCTGCGCTTCGAGTTCGCTGGTCTGCCCCTTCATCATGGTGAAGGCAACAGATCCGCAGAGGAGGAGAGGAAGGAGGAGGCTTGGGGCGCACGGGGAGCTACGGGAGGAGCGAGGTTAATGCGAGGAAGAAGAGCAGCGCAACCAGAAATCCCCGCCGGAGGGGCTTAAATAAGCTTGTGACTGAGTCACTAACAGGTGGCCCCGAAATCTTATCCCCCCGACCGGCTGCTGCGATGTTAGTGGAGAAGATAAAGGCGCGGTAATCGAGGCGGCAGGAACTACTCGATGGCGATGTCGTCACCCCCGCTGAGCGCGCGGCAACCGAAATTTGAGGATCCCGGAAAATCCGCCGCTGTCAGTTTGACCGGTCACATCGAAAGATTCCGCGGAAGCACTCGGTCCCTGACGGTTCATTTCACTGGTATATTCATTCGGATCACTGGTTGAAAGGATAAAATGGATCGAGGCAAACAACGCCAAAGTCACATCCATACCAGTTGGATCCGTACTCCAGGCATCACTTCATCCTTCCAACCCCGATCCATTCGGGGACTAATGATGGGGATATAGTCCCAGGGTAGGGTCATAGGCCTACCCTATAGGTCCTACCCAAGGACTACCCTACATAGAGGACAAGGCCCTTAGACAGTTCCGACTGAACTAAGGACTCCCCCGTCATCTAGTCGGTGACGAGCACTCAGAGCGTATTTAACGTACCGACTGAATTCCACTCTGTACATCATAACCTCCCAGGAGGGCAACGGTCATACGTTTTCATACACCATTATTAACATTTAAGGCATACGTTACCTGTAACGTAGGCATTTATTCACCACTATTCCACCCCTGTCCACCGGGCCATTATGAAGGGCAGCGCACTCTATATAAGCCGCCCTTCCCCACTGGTGCAGGGGTTGGCATTTACTGTAATCCTATATTCCACTCGACACTAAGCTCCCAAGAGCACTGAGACGTAGGGATTTTACCTCCACCATAGAGGGGCCTGAACTCATACATCCTCGCGGTAGCTAAGGCTCTTCCCATCCTTTCATACCCTATACATCTACTGTCACACTTGTACCCACGACAGCTACTGTTTTCTCCATGTCAATGTATGTGTTCCTATGACCATGAGATCATGCAACTCTCGGACACCGGAGGAATACCTTGTGTGTATCAAACGTCGCAACGTTACTGGGTGACTATAAAGGTGCTCTACAGGTATATCCAAAGGTGTCTGTTGGGTTGGCATGGATCAAGACTGGGATTTGTCACTCCGTGTGACGGAGAGGATCTCAGGGCCCACTCGGTAATACAACATCACAATAAGCCTTGCAATCAATGTGACTAAGGAGTTAGTCATGGGATCTTGTATTACAGAACGATTAAAGAGACTTGCCGATAACGGGATTGAACTAGGTATGGAGATACCGACGATCGAATCTCGGGTAAGTAACATATCGAAGGACAAAGGGAACAACATACGGGATTAACTGAATCCTTGACATAGAGGTTCAATCGATAGAGATCTTCGTAGACTATGTAGGATCCAATATGGACATCTAGGTCCCGCTATTGTTTATTGACCGGGGAGTGTCTCAGGTCATGTGTGCATAATTCTCGAACCCGCAGGGTCTGCACACTTAAGGTTTGGTGACATTTTCGGTATAGTTGAGTTATAGGTGTTGGTAACCGAATGTTGTTTGGAGTCCCAAATGAGATCATGTATGTCATGATGAGCTTCGTAATGGTCCGGAGGTAAAGATTGGTATATAGGAAAGTGGTTTTTGAACTCCGGAAAAGTTTCAGACATTTCCGGTAGTGTACCGGGAGTGACGAATGGGTTCCGGGGGTCCACCAGTTGGGCCCACCCACCCCAAAGGGTCTCATGGGCCCTGGGAGGAAGTGGACCAGCCCTTAGTGGGCTGGCCGAAGCCTCCACTAAAGCCCAAGGCGGATTGGAAGTGGGAAGAAAAGAAACCAAAGGTGGAAAACGTGGAAAGGGTTTCCAAGTGGAGAGGAGGAATCGTACTCCTAGTAGGATTGGAGTAGGACTCTTCAACCTCCAATTTCGGCCAAACCTTGAGGGTTTGAGGCTGCCTCCTCCCCTCCCTCCCTCCTATATATACTAGAGATTTTATAGGTGAGGGCTAACCCTAATTCTCATGTGCTCCCTCTACTTCTCTCTAGATCCGTTGTTCCTCTAGATCGGTTTTTCAGCAACGCTTAGGCGAAGCCCTGCTGGTATAGATCCACCACCACCACCACCATGCCACCGTGCTAGAGAACTCATCTACCTCTCCGCTCCTCTTGCTGGATCAATAAGGCGGGGATCGTCATCGAGTTGTATGTGTGTTGAACGCGGAGGTGACGTCCATTCGACACTAGATCGGGATGGTCGTGATGGGATCACGGGATGGATCGTGATGAGATCGTGGGATGGGATGCGATTTGGATCACAAAGATGTTCCACTACATCAACCGCATTGTATACGCTTCCGCTTAGCGATCTACTAGGGTATGTAGATTCACTCTCCCCTCTCATAAATGATCATCACCATGGATAGGTATTGCGTGTGCGTAGGAAATTTTTTGTTTCCATGCAACGTTCCCCAACTATGGTATCAGAGCTAGGTTCATGCGTAGATGATATCTCGAGTAGAACACAAAAGATTTTGTGGGCGTTGATGTTCAATTTGCTGCCCTCCTTAGTCTTTTCTTGATTCGGGGGTATTGTTGGATTAAAGCGGCTCGGACCAACTTTACTCGTACGCTTACGAGAGATCGGTTTCATTGACTGACATGCAACTTGTTGCATAAAGATGACTGGTGGGTGTCTGTTTCTTCAACTTTAGTTGAATCAGATTTGACCGAGGCGGTCCTTGGAGAAGGTTAAATAGCAATTTGCATATCACCGTTGTGGCTTTGCGTAAGTAAGATGCGATCATACTAGATACCCATAGCAGCCACGTAAAACATGCAACAATATATTAGAGGACGTCTAACTTGTTTTTGCAGGGTATGCATGTGATGTGATATGGCCAAAGACATGATATGATATATTGGATGTATGAGATGATCATGTTGTAGTAGTTAAATATCGACTTGCACGTCGATGCTACGACAACCGGCAGGAGCCATAGGGTTGTCTTTAAACTAATGTTTGTGCTTGCACATGCTTTTACTATATTGCTAGGTTGTAGCTTTAGTAGTAATAGAACAGATAGCGCGACAACCCCGATGGCGGCACGATGATGGAGATCATGGTGCGGCACCGGTGACGATGGAGATCATGTCGGTGCTTTGGTGATGGAGATCAAGAAGCACACATTCATGGCCATATCATGTCACTTATGATTTGCATGTGATGTTAATCCTTTTATGCACCTTATTTTGCTTAGAACGACGGTAGCATTATAAGGTGATCCCTCACTAAAATTTGAAGATACAATTGTGTTCTCTCCGACTGTGCACCGTTGCGACAGTTTGTCGTTTCGAGATACCACGTGATGATCGGGTGTGATAGACCCAACGTTCACATACAATGGGTGCAAAACAGTTGCACATGCGGAACACTCGGGTTAAACTTGACGAGCCTAGCATGTACAGACATGGCCTCAGAACACAAGAGACCGAAAGATCGAGCATGAATCATATAGTTGATATGATCAACATGGAGATATTCACCATTGAAACTATACTCAACTCACGTGATGATCGGACTTGAGTTAGTGAATTTGGATTATGCGACACTCGAATGACTAGAGGGATGTCAATTTGAGTGGGAGTTTATTAGTAATATGATTAGCTAAACTCAGTTATCATGAATATAGTCAAAAGGTCTTTGCAAATTATGTTGTAGCTTGCGCTGTAGCTCTACTGTTTTAGATATGTTCCTAGAGAAAATTTAGTTGGAAGTTGATAGTAGCAATTATGCGGACTGGGTCCATAAACTGAGGATTGTCCTCATTGCTGCGCAGAGGGCTTATGTCCTTAATGCACCACTCGGTGTGCTGAACCTCGAGCATCATTTGTGGATGTTGCGAACATCTTACATACACGTTGTTGATGACTACGTGATGGTTCAGTGCGTAATGCTTAACGGCTTAGAATTAAGGCGCCGAAGACGTTTTGAACATCACAGAACATATGAGATGTTCCAAGAGATTTCATGCTCGTGCCCTTATTGAGGGGTATGAGACCTCCGACAATATTCTTTGTCTACAAAGTAAGGGAGAAAAGCTATATCGTTGAGCATGTCATCAGATTGTCTAAGTGCTACAATCGCTTGAATTGAGTGGGAGTTGATCTTCCAGATAAGATAGTGATGGTTCTCCAAAGTCATTGCCACCAAGCTACTAGAGCTTTGTGATGAACTATAACATATCAAGGATAGATATGATGATCCTTGAGCTATTCGCGATGTTTGACACCGCGAAAGTAGGAATCACATAGGAGCATCAATTATTGATGGTTAGTAAAACCACTAGTTTCAAGAAGGGCAAGGGCAAGAAGGGATACTTCATGGAATGGCAAACCAGTTGCTGCTCTAGTGAAGAAACCCAAGGTTCAACCCAAACCCGAGACTAAATGCTTCTGTAATGAGGGGAACGATCACTGAAGCGGAACTACCCTAGATACTTGGTAGATGAGAAGGCTCGCAAAGTCGACAAAAGTATATTGGATATACGTGATATTGATGTGTACTTTACTAGTACTCCTAGTAGCACCAGGGTATTAGATACCGGTTCGGTTGCTAAGTGTTAGTAACTCGAAATAAAAGCTACAAAATAAATGGAGACTAGCTAAAGGCAAGGTGACGATATGTGTTGGAAGTGTTTCGAAGGTGATGTGATCAAACAACGCACGCTCCCTCTACCATCGGGATTAGTGTTAAACCTAAATAATTGTTATTTGGTGTTTGCGTTGAGCATAGACATGATTAGATTGTGTTTATCGCAATACTGTTATTCATTTAAAGATAATAATGGTTACTATGTTTGTTTGAATAATACCTTCAATGGTCTTGCACCTAAAATGAATGGTTTATTGAATCTCGATCATAGTGATACACATGTTCATAATATTGATGCCAAAAGATATAAAATAGTAATGACAGTACCACTTAATTGTGGCACTGCCACTTGAGTCATATTGATATAAACACATGAAGAAACTCCATGCAGATGGATCGTTCGGACTCACTTGATTTTTGAATCACTTGAGACATGCAAATCATACCACATGGGCAAGATGACTGAAGGCCTCGTTTTCTAGTGAGATGGAACAAGAAAGTAACTTGTTGGAAGTAATACATTTTGATGTGTGCAGTCCAATGAGTGTTGAGGCACGCAGTGGATATCGTTATGTTCTTACTTCACAGATGATTTGAGTAGATACTAGTATATTTACTTGATGAAACACACGCCTGAATTATTGAAAGGTTCAAGTAATTTCAGAGTGAAGTTGAAGATCATCGTGACAAGAGGATAAAATGTCTACTATATGATCATAGAGATGAATATGTGAGTTGCGAGTTTGGTACACAATTAAGACAATGTGAAAATTGTTTCACATCTCATGCCGCCTCAAACACCATAGTGTGATGGTGCGTCTGAACGTCATAGCCACGCCCTATTTTATATAGTGCATACTATGATGTCTCTTATCGAATTAACACTATTGTTTATGGGTTAGGCTTTAGAGACAACCGCATTCACTTTGAATAGGGCACCATGCAATTTCGTTGAGATGACACCATATGAACTATGGTTTGGAGAAACCTAAGCTGTCGTTTCTGAAAAGTTTGGGGCTGTGATGCTTATGTGAAAAAGTTTCAGCATGATAAGCTCGAACCCAAAGCGGATAAATGCATATTCATAGGACACCCCAAACAGTTGGGTATACCTCCTATCTCAGATACGGAAGCAAAGTGTTTGTTTCTAGAAACAGGTCCCTTCTCGAGTAAAAGTTTCAATCAAAAGAATTGAGTGGGAGGATGGTGAAACTTGATGAGGTTATTGAACCGTCACTACAACAAGTGTGTAGCAGGGCGCAGGAAGTTGTTCCTGTGGCGCCTACACCAATTGAAGTGGAAGCTGATGATAGTGATCATGGAGCTTCGGATCAAGTTACTACAAACCTAGTAGGTCGACAAGGTCACATACTGCTCCAGAGTGGTACGGTAACCCTGTCTTGGAGGTCATGTTGTTGGACAACAATGAACCTACGAGCTCTGGAGAAGCGATGGTGCACCCGGATTCTGGCAAATGGCTGGAGGCCATGAAATCCGAGAGGGGATCCATGTATGAAAACAAAGTGTAGACTTTGGAAGAACTACTTGATGCTCGTAAGACTATTAAGTACAGATGGATCTTCAAAATGAAGACAGACGATGATGATGAAAAGTCACCATTAAGAAAGCTCGACTTGTCGCAAAGATGTTCCCGACAAGTTCAAAGAGTTGACAATGATGAGACTTTCTCACTTGTAGCGATGCTAAAATTTTGTTGGAATTATCTTAGCAGTTGTTGCATTATTTAAGAAATCTTGCAGATAGGATGTTAAAACATTGTTTCCTCAACGGTTTCCTTTAGGAAAGGTTGTATGTGATACAACCAGAAGGTTTTGTCGATCCTAAGGATGCTAACATGTATGCAAGCTCCAGCGATCCTTCTATCGACTGGACCAAGCATCTCGGAGTTGGAATATACGCTTTGATGAGATGATCAAAGTTTTTGGGTTTATACAAGGTTTTTGAGAAACTTGTATTTCCAAAGAAGTGAGTGGGAGCAGTATGGAATTTCTGGTTAGAATATGTGATTGACATATTGTTGATCGGAAATAATGTAGAATTTCTGGAAAACACAAAGGGTTGTTTGAAAAGAGTTTTTCAAAGGAAAACCTGGATAGAGCTACTTGAACATTGAGCATCAAGATCTATGGAGATAGATCAAAACGCTTAATAGAACTTTTAATGAAATGCATGCCTTGACAAGTTTTTGAAGGAGTTCAAAATAGATCGACAAAGAAGGAGTTCTTAGCTGTGTTGTAAGGTGTGAATTTGAGTAAGACTCAAAACTTGACCATGGCAGAAGAAAGAGAAAGGACTAAGATCGTCCCCTATGCCTTAGCCGTAGGCTCTAAAGTATGCCATGCTGTGTACCGCACCTGATGTGTGCCTTGCCATGAGTCTGTCAATGGGGGGTACAAAGAGTGATCCAAGATTGAATCACTGAACAATGGTCAAAGTTATCCTTAGTAACTAGTGGAGTAAGGATTTTTTCTCGATTATGGAGGTGATTAAAGAGTTCATTGTAAAGGGTTACGTCGATGCAAGCTTTGACACTAATCCGGATACCTCTGAATAGTAAACCGGATTCGTATAGTGGAGCAGTCATTTGGAATAATTCCAAATGGCGCGTAGTAGCATCATCTATATGATGAGATAAAGATTTGTAACACACACATGGATCTAAAAGGTTCATATCTGTTGACTAAAAACCTCTCTCACAAGCAAGACATGATCGAACCCCAAAAGTGTATGGGTGTTAGATTCATTGCAATCACATAGTGATGTGAACTAGATTATTGACTCTAGTGCAAGTGGGAGACTGCTAGAAATATGCCATAGAGGCAATAATAAATTGGTTATTATTGTATTTCCTTGTTCATGATAATCGTTTATTATCCATGCTAGAATTGTATTGATTGGAAACTCAAATACATGTGTGGATACATAGACAACACACTGTCCCTATTGAGCCTCTAGTTGACTAGCTGATTGATCAAAGATGGTCAAGGTTTCCTCCCCATAGACAAGTGTTGTTGCTTGATAACAGGATCACATCATTACGAGAATGATGTGATGGAGAAGACCCAAATTATAAACGTAGCATATGATCGTGTCAGTTTACTGCTACTGTTTTCTGCATGTCAATGTATCTGTTCATATGACCATGAGATCATGCAACTCCCGGACACCGGAGGAATACCTTGTGTGTATCAAATGTCGCAACGTTACTGGGTGACTATAAAGGTGCTCTATAGGTATCTCCGAAGGTGTCTGTTGGGTTGGCATGGATCAAGACTGTGATTTGTCACTCCGTGTGACGGAGAGGTATCTCGGGGCCCACTCGGTAATACAACATCACAATAAGCCTTGCAAGCAATGTGACTAAGGAGTTAATCATGTGATCTTGTATTACGGAACGAGTAAAGACACTTGCCGGGAACGGGATTGAACTAGGTATGGAGATACTGACGATCGAATCTCGGGCAAGTAACATACCGAAGGACAAAGGGAACAACATACGGGATTAACTAAATCCTTGACATAGAGGTTCAACCGATAGAGATCTTCGTAGACTATGTAGGAGCCAATATGGACATCCAGGTCCCGCTGTTGGTTATTGACCGGGGAGTGTCTAAGGTCATGTCTGCATAATTCTCGAACCCACAGGGTTTGCACACTTACGGTTCGGTGACGTTTTCGATATAGTTGAGTTATAGGTGTTGGTAACCGAATGTTGCTCGGAGTCCCGGATGAGATCCTGGACGTCAACATGAGCTCTGGAATGGTCCGGAGGTAAAGATTGACATATAGGAAAGTGGTTTTTGAACTCCGGAAAAGTTTCGGACATTTCCGGTAGTGTACCGTGAGTGACGAATGGGTTCTAGGGGTCCACCAGGTGGGCCCACCCACCCCAAAGGGTCTCATGGGCTCTGGGAGGATGTGGACCAGCCCTTAGTGGGCTGGTCGAAGCCTCCACTAAAGCCCAAGGTGGATTGGAGGTGGGAAGGAAAGAAACCCAAAGGTGGAAAAGGTGGAAAGGGTTTCCAAGTGGAGAGGAGGAATCCTACTCCTAGTAGGATTGGAGTAGGACTCTTCCACCTCCAATTTCGGCCAAACCTTGAGGGTTTGAGGCTGCCTCCTCCCCTCCCTACCTCCTATATATACTAGAGGTTTTAGAGGTGAGGGCTAACCCTAATTGCCACGTGCTCCCTCTACTTCTCTCTAGATTTGTTCTTCCTCTATATCGGTTTTTCAGCAGCGCTTAGGCGAAGCCCTGCTGGAATAGATCCACCACCACCACCACCATGTCGCCGTGCTAGAGAACTCATCAGCTCTCTGCCCCTCTTGCTGGATCAAGAAGGTAGGGATCGCCATCGAGTTGTACATGTGCTGAACGCGGAGGTGTCATCTGTTCGGCACTAGATCGGGATGGATTGTGATGGGATCGCGGGACGGATCGAGATAAGATCGCGGGACAGGCTGCGATATGGATCACGAAGATGTTCCACTACATCAACCGCGTTATATATGCTTCTGCTTAGTGCTACGGCGACAGAAATCTTCTGTCGTCTCTTGATCTTGCATTGGTTTTTTCCTTGAAGAGGAAAGGGTGATGCAGCACACGAGCAGTAAGTATTTCCCTCAGTTTGAGAACCAAGGTATCAATCCAGTAGGAGAATCCCGTCAAGTCCAGAGTACCTGCACAAACACAAAAGAGCTTGCACCCAACACTATAAAGGGGTTGTCAATCCCTTCAAGATTGATTACAAGGTGAGATCTGAAGGCGGAAAGTGCAACGAAGAAAAAAAGTAAGGCTGAAAATATGGTGTGGAGTTGACCTGGGGGCCATCGTGTTCACTAGAGGCTTCTCTCAAAATAGCAAATATTACGGTGGGTGAACAAATTACTGTTGAGCAATTTATAGAACCGCGCAAAGTCATGACGATATCTAAGGCAATGATCATACATATATGCATCACGTCCGAGACAAATAGGCCGATACTTTCTGCATCTACTACTATTACTCCACACATCGACCGCTATCCAGCATGCATCTAGTGTATTGAGTTCATGACGAACAGAGTAACGTCTTAAGCAAGATGACATGATGTAGAGGGATAAATTCAAACCAATGATGAAAACCCCATCTTTTTACCCTTGATGGGAACAACACGATGCGTGCCTCGCTACCCCTTCTGTCACTGGGTGAGGTCACCGCACGGTATGAACCCAAAACCAAGCACTTATCCCATTGCAAGAATCATAGATCGAGCTGGCCAAACAAAACCCACAACTCGAAAGAATTACAAGGATATGAAATCATGCATAAGAGATATCAGAATAAACTCAAATAAGTTTCATAGATAATCTGATCATAAATCCACAATTCATCGGATCTCGACAAACACACCGCAAAAGAAGATTACATCGGATAGATCTTCATGAAGATCATGGAGAACTTTGTATTGAAGATCCAAGAGAGAGAAGAAGCCATCTAGCTACTAGCTATGGACCCGTAGGTCTGTGGTGAACTACTCACACATCATCGGAGAGGTCATGGTGTTGATGAAGAAGCCATCCGTATCCGAATCCCCCCTCCGGCAGGGCACCAGAACGTGCCCCAGATGGGATCTTGCGGAGACAGAAGCTTGCGGCGTCGAAAAAGTACTTTCGATGATCTCCTGATTTTTTCTGGGATTTTAGGGAATATATAGGCGAAAGACCTAGGGCAGAGGTGGCCCAGGGATCCCACAAGCCTGGGAGGCGCGGGCCCCCCCGGCCGCGGCTAGGGGGCTTCTGGGGTCCCTGGTGGCCCCCTGCCTTGGTTCTCAAGCTTCCCGATCTTCTTCTGTTTCGGAAAAAATCTTTTTGGAAGCTTCGTTCCATTTGGACTCCGTTTAAAATCCTCCTCTGAAAGGGGTAAAAAACATGGAAAAAACTGAAACTCGCACTTGGCACTGAGTTAATAAGTTAGTCCCAAAAAAGATATAAAAGGCATACAAAACATCTAAAGTTTGACAAGATAATAGCATGAAAACATCAAAAATTATAGATATGTTGGAGACGTATCACTTAGCGATCTACAAAGGTATGTAGATTCACTCTCCTCTCTCGTAGATGATCATCACCATGGATAGGTATTGCGTGTGCATAGGAATTTTTTTGTTTCCCATGCAACGTTCCCCAACAGCACACCCCTCCTCCTCCCTTCTAGATCACAGTCGCCACCTCCTCCCTTCGAGATCACCGCCGCCACCTCCCTCCGGTGGAGCTCCCCGCCGTACATGGCCTCCCCCACGCCCTCCTCCTCTCTCCCATCCCCTTCCCTCATCGCGAGCCCTTCTCCCCCGCGAGCCCTCTCTCTCTCCCTCGCGCGACTCCTCTGCTCCACCCGATTCCGGCAAGTTGAGGCGGCTCTCACCGGCGCGCAGCACACCCCCGGGCTCCCCTCGTGCAACTCTTTCCTCCCCGCCAGTCAGATCCATCTCTCGCACCCTCTAGTGCAAGCCCGCAACCCTCACCCGTGGCTAGGTTTCGACCGCCACTTTAGCTTCGTTGGGACCTTCCACATCCAGCGACGGCGAGGCCAGAGGTGGCCAGATCTAACATCGGTAAGCCCCTCCCCTCCTTCATGCACCATCTCCTCACCTCACCTCGTCTCGTGTTCCTTTTTTGCATCCATCTTTTGATTCCCCTCCCCTCGCCTCCCCCACCCACATCGTCGTCGTCGCCGCCACCACCACCTCTCCGTCTCCCTCCCACAGACCTCGACGGCGTCCATGTCCTCCACAGCCGCCACACCCACCCTCTCCCCTCCCCTCCCCTCGTTCCACTAGATGAGAAGATAAGAGGGAGGGGAGGGAGATCAAGAGAGCACACCAGGCCAGGCGACGGCCATGGCGCACCCAGATTCTTCCTCGACTTGGAGTTCAATAGCATCTTCGGATCGAGCTGCTCCCACCATGGAGGTCCTTCTTCTCTCCCTAGCCGCGACCCCACAGCCAACAGACGCTCCATGAAAGGAAGGTCTGGAGCTCGTTGAGGTCCGTATTCTCCTCCCGGTCTCTCTCAACCTCTGTGTCATTTCGATTTATCCGAGGCCGCTCCCTGATGTGTAGTTCCTCACGCGCGCCTCTTCATGGACCGTTGCTCCATGGAGCTCGTCAAGCTCTGACCCCCGTCCCTCCTTGATCTCTGTATGCAGAGAGAGGTTGGCCGACCGGCGACCAGGACGACACCGACATCCTAATTAACCTCGAGGCCTTCTCCGTATGCACATTCGCGGGATCTGCTTCTTCAACCTAGAGCTCCATTCCCATACTCACCTTCCGACCCCTACGCCATGGAAGGTTCCCTCCCATATCCTATCTCTGTTCAGTTCCCCAAGCAGACAGACATCCTTCGTGTTAGCAAGCCGCAACAGGAGAAGGAATCACGTCCTGCATTTCCTAGTCACTCTCCTAGGCTTGTTCCTGTATGGTGGCAACACAATTTTTTTGAACACTTTCTTTGCAAGATGCATGCTCGATCCTATGCCACTCCATGCATATTTAATGTCACCAGACCCCTCGGCAAAAATAAGTCTAATTCGGATGTGGGGGTGACTCGCTCACATGGTTTGGGGGAGATCATTGGTTAAATGCGGCCTGGTTTTACACCTCTTGGGGTAAACATGTTGATTCGTGTAACCCAAGACGGCTATGTTGACTTATTATTCCTAAGGCCCAACTTTAATGCAAAGTATTTTCATGAGATCTCTGGAGGATTTAAATCCTTATAAAGTTTTTTACATGTTGTTTATACATGTTTATCTGTTCATTAGACAAGATGTAACTCAGATGTTTCTGGGAGTATTAGCAGAATTATACATGTTTATGTGTTCATTAGACGGGATAACAGGGAAATAGATAACATTGATGTTTGCTTACCATCCCTAAGTCCATATTTTACAGGTTGTATGATACACCATTTTGTTGTTATGCTGGGTAGATGCTCCTCTGATTTATGTTTTGATGATGCTTAGGACTAAGGACAGTTTGATATATCTGTTAGCTATATTTACCATGATTTTTATAATTAATTAGATGATCTTTTGTCTTAGCATGATTTTTACTATTATCACTTGAATGTCTTTGTTATAATAAACCACACTATTTATGTATGTACATGCATATAGTGTATCTGCAACTAGTTATATTTTGTTGCAATAGAAGAGATAAATCATTTGTGATACGAAGGATTTTTAACATCATCTTGAGGATGAACACAAATATTTTTGTTTCTAATATTTTTTATATTTCTTTCCTTTCGATTGATTCATGTGCAGTGTAATGTTCTTGTAGGATGACAAGTTATCGCATCTCGACCATGTCTCATAGGAGAGTGGAATGAAGTCCATTGTACTGTTGGGACAATAGCAGATGCGCCATTATTCTATTGTGCAATTTTGTTCGTTCTTGCTATATTCCTATGTAAGGAAGTGTATTCAAGAGATGACTTATTGTGTTATGTAAAACTGGGAGATGTATTATGTGATGTTATATATGAACGATTTTAATTCGACTTTGAGTTTTCTTGATTTGAATATGAAATAGTGTTGGATTTAATACTGGATAAATAATTGGGCTGAAAAGGCCCAGCAAATAAAATAAAACCAAGTTCTGGAACAAAAACAAAAATAAATGTAATAAGGCCAAGGCCCAAATAAGTGGATGACGCAAAGAAAATAAAAGAAGCCCGAAGTATCGGGCCAGGCCCATGCAGCTAAGCAAAATAAAGAGAAAAAAACATTAGATGAGCTAAATTATTGGGCTTGGTCCATGTAGACGACCGGAATGGATCGGGCTGATTCTAATTTACGACCTTTTTATTTGGTCGTAATTCTGCCATGCCAGCTTGCCACAGTGGATCCGACATGGTGTGGGCAGACTTTTAACGACCAAAATGATTGGTCGTAGAACCTACGACCCTTTGTTTGGTCGTAAAAGTCTACAACCATTCGAGAAGAAAGGTCGTTAATTCCCATTAGAGACACCCAACTTTTGACCGTCTGTTTTTGGTCGTAAAAAAGTCGCAAATGGAAATCAACGATCATTCGGTGACCAATATTGAAGGTCGTAAGTTAGCATATTTCTTGTAGTGAGTCGTGCTCGCGGTTATGTGGCAAAGTGGAAACTTTGTTTAACATTCGGTTCTAGACAACTTGAAGTAAGCTTAATTAAAATATGTCAACTGAGTGCGTAATCGTGACTGTCTCTTTCGCGAGCTCCTTTCTTCGATCGAGGACACGGTGGGGTTATGTCCGACGTAAGTAGGTGTTCAGGATCATTTATTTGATCAACAGTAGTTCACGTCTGCTATGCGTAGATCACCCCGTACTCGTAAGTTAGCCACCTCAAATGAATACTTAGTCGCTTGTTGCAGCCTCACCACTTAACCATACCTCACCCATTAAGATTTGCTAGTCTTGATACCTTTGGAAATGAGACTGTTAAGTCCCATGCGGCTCATAGATTACTAAAACACCAGTTGCAGGTACAGGTAAGGAGTTACTTTGACGTGAGCGCGTTGATTGTGTGCTATTTGGAGTTTTTTCTTCTTCTTCATTGATCTAGGATGGGCTCCAGGACGGCAGCCTGGGATAGCAAGGATGGACGTCGTTCTTTTATCGTTTGTTTTCGTCCGTATACGTACCCTGCTCTTCTTCATGATGATTGTATGTATTGTACTGATGTGACTCTGATGTAGCTTGTGGCGAGTGTAAGCCAACTCCTTATACTCATCTTTTCAGTACATGTACTTATAACGATATCCATTCTCGCGAAACGACGAGATGCGTTTTATCCCTGTCGAGGCCCTCGCGCCAAAAATAAGGATAGGGCCGCATCTTGGACATTACAAGGAGGACGCAGCCAAAGCGGAGAGGAAGAAGAAAGAGGAGAGGGAAGCAAAGATGAAGGAGGAGCTGAAAATAAAGCTTGACCACTACTATTATGAGAAGCGGATGAAGGAGGAGCACAAGAAGATGATGGAGAAACGTCAAATGGATTTTGTAGCAAGCTATAAGAAGGCATCCGCAGAGAGTGCATCAAAGAGAGAGCGGGAGCATCAATGCTTCACGGAGAGGGTGATGAAAGAGGCTTAAAAAATGCGCAAAAGGAAAGAGAAAGAGGAAGAAGAGAGGAAGAAGAAGAAGGGAAAGGGGCCTTGCTCGACACAATAGAGCGTGCTAGTTCTATTCGTCCTGCAGCGCCAACGTGGACGGGGGTGTGGCGCCCACGGCTTAGGCGTCACATAGTGTAGTGTGGCGCCTACGCATCGGGCGTCACACAAAAGGGTCAGTTGGGCAAAAAAAAATCGAAGGCGGTCCAGATTGTGAATTCTTTCAGCCCAGGGATCAGATTTGCCCATTTTGCTTGTGCTCGCTGGTTGGGGGTATGGGCATACAACGAACCACTATGGCTACTGGAGGGGTACTTTGGGGTACTTGGGTGATAATAATTACACTGTGAGTACTCGTCTGGGCACTGGCCAAGCATGCCTTACCGCTGCACGAGGAATCGGGCAGACCACAACGCGTAACCGTGCAATTGATGAAGTTGTTGTCAGCAGGAATCGCTGATACTCGTGGCCTTGCGACGATCATAGTCTATTTTTCATCCGCGCACAACACTTTTTTAGGTGGTACTGATCCGAATTGGAATGAACACCTCAATAAAATCAGGATTGAAGATCACTTGTCCATTTCTTTGTATGTACTACATGCAAATCATATTGAAATATAAGACCTTTTCAATCTTGAACTGCGCTTTTGTAGGTTAAGACCATTTTCGTTTTGACAGTAGCTACAAATTCTCAGATTATAGACATTTTTTATAAACTAAGAGCGTGTTGTATTTTTTTCTCCTATTGCAACGCATGATCCTTTTGCTAGTATATCTCAATGCATATCAAACTCATACTTCCTCCGTTTTTAAATATAAGTTTTTGCAAATGGATATATACATGCTTTAGAATACTTTAAAATATAAATTCACTTGATTTGATCACAACATCAACACAAGTTTCATCAATCCTCCCAGGCAATCCAGATAAAGCATTTCTCCAGATAGTCTCAGTACTTAGTTTAAATCTGAATTTTCGAACCCGAGATCTAAAAAACCATTTTTTTATCCAATCCAAAGTCCAAACAGGGCTTTGGAAGCCCATGAGATATGTCGTGCATGGTGAAATGGTGGCTTAGCGACCGGGCCCAAACATCTGACGAACGGCGCGGCCGATCGAGCATCGCCGATCCGAGGCGGCCACTGCGCCCGTCTCACTCTCTTTCACCCGCACTCCCACCGTCCCACGACGCGATCCCCTCTCCCGTTTCCACCCCCAACTCCTCCTCCCTTCCGCCCCAAAAATCCCAACCATTTCTCCGCCTCCGGCTCCGCCTCGGCACGCGGCCGCCGGCACACGCTGCGCAGGTAAATCCTCAGCCCCCCTCCCCCCGCCATGCGCATCTCTCAGACCGGACGCGTCGCTCGGGCTTCCGATCAAATCGAGCAGACCGCGCTCTTCTTCTGCCAGATCTCGATCTCGCGCTAGGGTTCCTCGGCCCACGAGCTCGAGCGGGCGTTTATTTATTTATTCCTTCTGTTGGTCTTGCAGGAAGTAGGAAAGGGAGCGATGGAGGATGACTCGCCGGCCACGAAGACGGTGAAGGGCGCCGCGACGGGTCTGGCCGCGGGCACCATCTGGGGCACCATCGTCGCCACCTGGTACGACGTGCCCCGGGTGGAGCGCCACGTCGCGCTCCCGGGCCTCGTCCGGACGCTCAAGATGTGCGGCAGCTACGGGGTCACTTTCGCCGCCGTCGGAGGACTTTACATCGGGGTGGAGCAGATTGTGCAGAGCCAGCGCAAGAAGCGCGACTTCGTCAACGGGGCCATCGGCGCCTTCGTCTCCGGCGCCACCGTCTATGGCTACAGAGGTTAGATACATGCTTTCGCCGTCCTGTCCTGACCACCGATCACACGTTGAGATTTGCATTTGCTAATGGATAGCGATAAACTTGGGGATTGCGTTATTTCTTTGTGTCTCTGGTCAATATTCAATGCAGTCATGCGGGTATCAACCTACATTGCGTTCGACTGGTACTGATTATGACAATAAGATGATCTATTTTGCACGAACTGGGTTCTGTTAGATCGGTGAGTTTAGTTATATTTTGAGGGATTATCATTGACGAAAGGCCTCAGAAGAGGAGACACACTATGATTGGTTTATTGAATAGCATTGCTTGCTCTCTGACAATCACTGCCATTAGATCATAGGTTAAAATCGCTCAAACTTTGCCTATTTTGAAATTAATTTCAGCTGTAAGTACTTGTTCCTATTGCAGCCCGATGAAATGATTTTTGCTAGGTCCTTATGTCAATGAAAGTTTTATTCATGTGATCATGTCATTGGATCACATATCTCATAGGAGACACAGCTTCTTTTGGTGAAAAAATCTTTGAAAATTATTTCCACGCATAATAATAAAAGTTTGTTGGCAAACCTGAATAAACTGGTGGCCCTTATACTTCTATAGGATGTTAGCTACAATCTTAAATACCTTGAAAGTGTTCCTCCATTTGTTAACAACATTTAGAGAACTGCATTAAATGATAGAATGATTCTCTTGTTTGAGGAACCGTTACCTAGATATCTCATATCTGGAGCATTTTGGATTGGTCCATCCTAATATAGTAATATTAGATGATGGCATGGCTTATGCTCCCATATTTAGTTGGCTTCTGGTGACTACGCAGTAAGAGCTATTGTGTGGACAGATACGGGTCAGAAATGTATAATGGATTTCACAATTCACATTAGACTTACCATGTTTTCGTAAAATGGGTTCCCTGGCTTAGCTCTGGTCATATTAAGCCTCAATGCCTGAACAGTTCTATTCTAACTGGGCATGGTAATCTAAGATTCACCGAGAATAATATTCAAATCCAGTTCTGATATGTACTCCCTCCGATCCAAATAAGTATCAAGTTTTGAACTGTGTTTAGTTCAAAATTGTGTCACTTTTTATGGATCAGAGGTAGTAGTATTTTTGGATACTATGGCTTCCAGAGATTTATGTTATTGAAATTTTGAAGTATTTCTGTATTTGGATCCAACAAACTCCAGAGTTTTATGAATCACAGCATGGTAAATACTAATAATATCAAGGATTTCTGGAAGTGTGCTAAAGACCGTTAAAAAAACTGAAGTCAAGCCTCCAAAGTCAACTACATCTCTGGATGATTATGTTTGCATCCACTTTAGTTTTATCTCTTTGTTTCTTCATAAATATGCTAGAAATAGGCTGAAGTATGATGTAGTATTTCTTTGTTTCTTCATAAATGTGTTAGAAATAGGCTGAAGTATAGTAGTAGTAGGTCAGCTGGAGCTTCCTTCGTAACTAAGGTAATGCATGCATCTAGACAGCCAGTACTCGATTTTCCTTTTTGCATGTACTGGCAGCTGCTATACTGCATGGCTGGTTCAGTATATGAAGTAGCAGCTGCCAGTACAATCAAACTATCATGTGTTCTGCCCCAGCTCCCTACTACTTCTATACTTCAGCCTATTTGTAACAAAATAAACCTAAAGAACAGGAAAAGGAAGCAGATTATATTCCCTGTGTTAGATATATTTATTATTTATAACTAACTGTATGGTGACTTATGTGCATAGTTTTGTGTACTGACTTTTTATCAATCTTGAAGTTGAATGTCGATATTGTTAAAACTTGAATGTAGATATTGTTGTTGACCATAGGCTATTAATCAGAGTAACAACAGATTGTTTTCCTAGCTACACTTTAGACATAACACTACTAAATACTGCAACTATCAAACACATTGGACTTGTCCCTATAGTGTGAAAAAACCGTGTTCTCATAAATACCTTAAAAGTGCTCCTCCTTTTTTTAATGATATTTGGAGAACCACATTAAATTAATGTCGATTCTCCTGTTTGAGGAACAGTTTGATATATCAGATCTGGAGCATTTTGGATTGGCCCATCCTAATATTGGATGATGCCATAGTTTATGCTCCTATATTTATTGGCTTCTGGTGACTATGCAGTAAGAGTTATTGTGTGGACAGATACGGGTCAGACATGTATACTGTATTCCACAGTTCGCATTAGACTTACCATGATTTCGCAAAATGGGTTCCCTGTCTTAGTTCTGGTTGTATTAAGCTGAATGACTAAACATGTTTATTCTAACTGGGGATGATAAGCTAAGATTCATGATCTATATTATTTGGATTCAGTTTTGATAAGTTATATTTTGGAGTGGGTTCCAGAGATATATGTTATAGAAAAAATTGAGGTGTTTGGATATAACAAAGTCCAAAGTTTTATGAAATCATAGTGTGGTAAATACTAATAATATTTGAAGATACATGGAAATGTGCTAAACCTCTTTTTTATTGGCTCAAGTCAAGCATCCAAAATCGAGTACGTTTCTGGATGATCATGTCTGCATCCACTTCAGTTTTAGCACCCTTTTCTTCATAACCTAATCCTAAAGAACAGAAAAGGGAAGTAGATAATGTCCCCGTGTTAGATGTATTTATTATATTTAACTCAAAAACATTTGTGCGTACAACTAGCTATATGATGGCTTATGGGCATGGTTTTGTGTACAAACCTTTATCAATCTTAAGGTTATTGTTACAATTGTAATGTAGATATTTTTGTTGAGCATGACCTTTTAATCAGAGTAACAACTGATAGTTAACCTACCTACACTCTAGACATAGCACTATACAAAATGCTGCAACTATCAATACATTGATATTATCTCAATACTGTAAAAAAACGTGGTTCTCATAAACTGCTGAATTTCATGGGAACTGGTTAATAATTGTTGCTTACCAACATTTAGATTTTGATGAACTGAATCATCCAAAGAGGATCTGTACTTTTTTATGTAATGATCAAGGTGTAGCAAAATGATGTTAACAAGCCATTTACCTTTTTAATGAATCTTAATTAGATAGGGCTAAACTAGTTATAATTGTCTGGCATCCCATTGGACTCATGGAACTGGTATGAATCATGATTGCGAAGAAGCTCATTCGTGTGCGCTTGCTGGAGCGAGCGAATCGATCCAAAGCGAAGCCTCAGCTGACATGCACGGTGTCGGGCCCATCCACAAATCTACATCTAATCTCTCTCCCTGAGTTTCAGGGGGGGGGGGGCTAATTTTCCCAAAGCGCTCGTCCCAGCATTATTTATATATATTTGTCGTACAATAAAATAACACATGTCCTATTAGTGTGTATGGAGTGGGAAAAAATACTAATCGATCCCAATTTTAGTGTATGTACCATTGTGCATGGTTCATGATAAATCTGCATAATACCATGGCTTTCATTTATGCAACTTGAAAACCCGAGTGGTGTTAGTCCAGATCATGCATGTGGACATCAGAAATATGAATCCGGCTACTGTTCACGGATTCTTAACAGAATTTTGATACTGGATCCAGTGAGAAATAGTACTCCCTCTGTTCATTTTTATAAGATGTTGTAGACATTTCAGACAGTGCTGAAAATAGTTCAATCTGAGCTGTCTGAAACGTCTTATAAAAATGAACGGAAGGGAGTATTGTATGATATCCCTGTCAGATGGATCATTATTCCAGTGTCAAACATCATTGAAATCGGTCACCACTGCATGCAAATGCAATAGTGTTAATTCTTTGGTATGTGCCCCATCATGTTGTGTGATAATGTCGACACCCTCTTTAAGGTACCTGTATTCATATTCATATGAACCAGTATTATTGGCTAGGAAGACTTCTAATTGTGTTAATTGACAGGAAAGAGCATTAAGTCTGCCCTCATCGGTGGTTCTAGCCTGGCATTCACATCTGCCATCCTGGACGTTGGTGGTAATACTACCAGAGTGGACAATGGCAAAGCGTACCATGCATACACAATGGAAAAGAAGCCCGAGCCTGCGCATTGACCAAGGTTGTGTACTTGTAGCACAAATCATGCAAACCATCAGCTCGGTGAATTTTTGAGCTGACGTGTGCTGTTATGTCTGTTTTGCTGATGCACCTAGTTCCTTTGCAAAGCTGTAGTAACTTGTTTTGCTCGAGGGCAATACAACAGACCTGGAATAAATATCTTGCTTTATTTTGCTTCATCATTGGTTACGATAATAATCACATGTGACTCAATATTGTTATCCCGACCCTTGAAGTTGTGGCTTTATGAATTTTGTTCTGTGCTTCAAGCGTCAAACTAGAGTCAGCAAGTCTATATTTCTCTCTGTAGTTGCTGAACTGTGTTGTGTTGGAACTTTATGATGCTTTTACGTCCGGCTTTGTGTAATAATACATCATACTTTGATAGTTAGATGATCTGTTGGGAAAACCTTATAAAAGCTGTAGTACCAGTGTTTTGTGTAGTATTCATTCCTTTTTTTCAGAATTCTTGCACTACACATTTGACTACACCCGTAATAGGATAATTGTATGCTTAGTAATTTCATGGCACCAGTGGTACAACGAACTGGGTGTCACGACCTCGACTTGACCAGGTCGCCGGCGGTGAGATACAGGCTTGGGTGGCTGAGGTTCGGCGAGAGGAAGAGGGTCCGGGCGAGAGAAGAGAGAGCTAAGACAAGATAAGACAGAGCAGAGGGAAATGAGGAGCAAAATATTCTCTATTTGAAAATCATACACAACCTGTTACATGCTTGCTCTTATATAGCCAGCAACTCAAGTACCAGGCCCAGCTCGACACACCGTGGCCTAA
The DNA here is from genome assembly GCF_904849725.1 of Hordeum vulgare subsp. vulgare. Classification (NCBI taxonomy): domain Eukaryota; kingdom Viridiplantae; phylum Streptophyta; class Magnoliopsida; order Poales; family Poaceae; genus Hordeum; species Hordeum vulgare. The sequence goes on from NC_058523.1 coordinate 475,880,522, forward strand.
CCCAATCAACTCCATTACACAACCCACCAATTCAATTCCCTACGCGCGCTTCTCGTCTCTGTCATGCTCGACTCTTGTTGTCTCTGTCATGCTCGACTCTTGTTGTCGCCGCCGAGGTACTAACAACACCTGCCCCTGAAGAACCAGCTTGTCCCCAAGGTGGTGCGTGTGGAAACCTTTCCTGCAACACATCGTAATCTTCCTACGTTGCCGAAGCTGCTGGCAGAGTTGCCCATTTCACCAGGATTTGTAAATGGGACGCATTGCCCTTCTTAACCAGCCTTCGATCCAATATTTCTTCCGGCACAACCCCAGGAGCTGACAGATTCACTGGTGCTGGTAAAGTCGGTAAAGTCGTAAAGACTGGGGTGTGATCAGGCACATGACCCTTCAACTGTGACACATGGAAAACCGGATGAACTTGACTGCCTCGTGGCAAGTCCAATCGATAGGCAGCTAGCCCTACTTTCTCCAGGATCTTATAGGGGCCAAAATACTTGAGTGCTAGCTTGCGGCAGGGACGATTGACTACTGACGATTTAGCATACGGTTGAAGCCTGAGATAGACCATTTCTCCTTGAGCAAACACCCTGTCTGAACGATGTCTGTCTGCAAACTGCTCATACTTGCATTGTGCCCTTGCCAAATGTTCCTTGAGAACAGCTGTATGCTCAGTATGAGATGCTAACCAGGTGTTGACATCTGGGTTGAGAGATGTGGGATGTCCCAGTAACTGTCCCAGATTCGGGTCATGACCATACAAGGCCTTGTATGGAGTGCACCCTAGAGAGGAGTGATAAGTCGAATTGTACCAGAATTCAGCTTGAGGGATCCAGGATGCCCACTTAGTTGGAAAGTCATGTACTGCACACATCAGATACATTTCCAAGCATTGGTTGACCCTTTCTGTTTGCCCATCTGTCTGTGGATGATAAGCTGTACTCATTTGCAAGTGAGTGCCCCAAGCTCTAAACAACTCCTAGAATGAGCTGGTGAATATCTTGTCTCTGTCTGACACTATTACCAGAGGTAATCCATGGAGCCTGACAATGTTGTTCAAGAATACTTTGGCGACAGAAGCTGCTGTGAATGGGTGTTTCAGAGGTATAAAATGGCTTACTTTAATTAGGCGATCTACCACCACCAGTATAGCCGGAAATCCTTTTGATTTAGGCAGACCTTCAATAAAGTCCATACTATTTTCATGCCAAGGGCTTTCAGGTACAGGAAGAGGTTGAAGTAGGCCAAGACTTTTGCACAACTCATGCTTTGCTTGTTGACAAATGCCACACTGTTTCACATAATTCCCTACATCAGCTTTCACACCCTGGCAACTAAATAGTTGTTTCACTCTTTGATATATGGGTAGAATCCCTGAGTGGCCTCCCACAAGAGTTGAATGGAAAGCCTGGATTAGCCTAGTCCGAAGTCTAATGTTAGCTCCTACCCAAATTTTGTGATCTTGCTTAATCAATCCATCTTGCAGTTGGAATCCTGGACAAGCTTCTGAATTGACAAACAGTTTCTGTAACATGAGTTGAGCTACAAGATCTACAAAGTAAGAGTTCAAAATTTCCTGCACCCATACAGGTTTGCTGGAAGACACTTGCTGTACTGAGAATAGGTGTGCCACTCTTGACAAGGCATCAACTGCAGTATTTTCCACTCCTTTCTTGTACTGGATTGAAAATTGCAGACCCACTAATTTAGTCATGGCTTTTCTGTGCAAATCAGAAGTGAGGTTCTGATCCTCCAAATGACACAAACTCTGATGGTCAGTTTTAATCACAAAATGTGCTCTAGACAAATATGATCTCCATCTGTCAATAGCCATCATAATTGCTAGGAATTCTTTCTCATAGATCGACAACTTCTGTCTCTTCACTCCCAGAGCCTTGCTGTAAAAGGCAATAGGATGCCCCTCCTGAGATAGAACAGCACCCACACCAGTGTTGCAAGCATTTGTTTCCACAGTGAAAGATTTTTCAAAGTTTGGTAGAGCTAACACAGGGTACTGACCATTGCTTGTTTGAGCAGTTGAAAAGCCTCTTGTGCTCCTGCTGACCATACAAATGCTTGTTTCTTGAGGAGAGCAGTCAGTGGCTTTGCCAAAATACCATAGTTTTTGACAAACTTCGTGTAATATCCAGTGAGCCCCAGAAATCCTCTTAGTTCACTCACTGTATGAGGAACTGGCCACTGCACCATAGCTTCAGTTTTAGCAGGATCAGTGGCAACCCCTTTGTCTGAAATGATGTGGCCCAAATATTCCAGAGACTGCTGAGCAAAAGCACACTTGCTTTCTTTAACAAACAGTTGCTTTTCCTTCAGTACATCAAACACCGACTGGAGATGTTCCACATGCTCTTCCAAGGTTCCACTAAACACCAGGATATCATCCATAAATATTAGCACATATTTTCTATTGGATCCTGCAAAGGAAAAATTCATAGCACATTGGGAAGTGCCTGGAGCAGTAGCTAAACCAAAAGGCATCACCGTGAACTGAAATTGCCCATGATGAGTTTTAAAAGCAGTTTTATACTCATCCTCTTCTTTCATCCTGATGCGAAGGAAAAATTCATAACACATTGGAAAGTGCCTGGAGCAGTAGCTAGACCAAAAGGCATCACCCTGAACTGAAATTGCCCATGATGAGTTTTAAAAGCAGTTTTATACTCATCCTCTTCTTTCATCCTGATCTGATGATACCCTGCCCTCAAATCCAATTTGGAGAACCATTTAGCACCTCCTAATTAATCCAATATCTCATCAATCACTGGCATGGGAAACTTATTTTTCACTGTAACAACATTTAGCCTCCTGTAGTCCACACAAAATCTCCATGTGCCATCTTTCTTCTTAACTAGCAAAACAGGAGCTGCAAAAGGACTCATCCTAGGAGTAATGAGACCATCATCTAACATTTCTTTTACTTGTTTCTCAATCTCATCCTTTTGTAGTGGAGAGTATCTACATGGTCTGCAATTTACTGGCACAACTCCTGGGACTAGATTGATGTTGTGGTCAAATGCTCTATGAGGAGGCAGCTTGTGTGGCTCTTAAAAACTTCCTTATTCCTCTCCAACACTTGTTGCACCACATCAGGCACTTCTGTAGCTAGAGCCATCACAATCCCGTTCAATACTGCAGTAGCCCAAACATCATTTCCTTTCTCCCATTTCAGCAACTGTTCAATAGACACTTCTTCCAGATGGTTTTGTTGTGCAGGAAGAACTCCCTGCAGTCTGATCTCTTGGCCACTATGCTGGAATTGAATCCACTTTTCTGCCCAATGACATTGCATCACACCCCATTGCTCTAAACAGTCCATGCCGAGTATGATATCATGTCCTCCCAATGGTAGCACTTGCATTGAGTTACTGAATGTGTGTCCCTGAATCCACCAGTTTAAGTTGGAAACCATCTCAGTGCAGGGTATGACGGTCGCATTGGCTACCTTAACTTGTGATACGTCTCCGTCGTATCTACTTTTCCAAACTCTTTTGCCCTTGTTTTGGACTCTAATTTGCATTATTTGAATGGAACTAACCCGGACTAACGCTGTTTTCAACAGAATTGCCATGGTGTTGTTTTTGCGCAGAAATAAAAGTTCTCGGAATGACCTGGAAATTTACGGGGATTTCTTGTGGAATATATAAAAATACTGGCGCAAGAATCAACCGAGGAAGTGGAGCGTGGAGCCCACAAGCCCACCAGGCGCGGGACCCCCTGGCCACGCCTGGCAGGCTTGTAGGGCCCACGTTGCTCCACCGCCTCCAATTGCAGCTCTATTTAGTCCCTTTCGTCCGAAAAAAAATCAAGGAGAAGAGTTCATCGCGTTTTACGATACGGAGGTGCCGCCACCTCTCGTTCTTTCTCTGGAGGGTAGATCTGGAGTCCGTTCTGGGCTCCGGAGAGGGGAGATCGTCGCCATCGTCATCACCAACCTTCCTTCATCGCCAATTCCATGATGCGCTTCAGCGTTCGTGAGTAATCTCATCGTAGGCTTGCTGGACGGTGATGGGTTGGATGAGATCTATCATGTAATCGAGTTAGTTTTGATGGGGATTGATCCCTAGTATCCACTATGTTCTGAGATTGATGTTGCTACTACTTTGCCATGCTTAATGCTTGTCACTAGGGCCCGAGTGCCATGATTTCAGATCCGAACCTATTATGTTCTCGCCAATATATGTGTGTTCTTGATCCTATCTTGCAAGTTGTAGTCACCTACTATGTGTTATGACCCGGCAACCCCGGAGTGACAATAGCCGGAACCATTCCCGGAGATGACCATAGTATGAGGAGTTCATGTATTCACTAAGTGTTAATGTGTTGGTTCGGTTCTTTATTAAAAGGAGAACCTTAATATCCCGTAGTTTCCATTAGGACCCCGCTGCCACGGGAGGGATGGACAATAGATGTCATGCAAGTTCTTTTCCCTAAGCACGCATGACTACATACGGAATAGATGCCTACATTACATTGACGAACTGGAGCTAGTTACATATCTCTCCGTGTTATAACTGTTGCATGATGAATACCATCCAGCATAATTACCCATCACCGATCCAATGCCTACGAGTCTTTTCCTACTGGTCCTTGCTACGTTACTTTGCTGCTACTGCTGTTGTTGCTGCTACTGTTACTTTGCTGCTACTGCTGTCACTATTGCTATTGGTTACTGTTGCTACTGTTGCTATCACACTACTTTGCTACTGATACTAAGTCTTTTAGGTGTGGTTGAATTGACAACTCAACTGCTAATACTTGAGAATATTATTTGGCTTCCCCTCGTGTCGAATCAATAAATTTGGGTTGAATACTCTACCCTCGAAAACTGTTGCGATCCCCTATACTTGTGGGTTATCAAGACCTTTTTCTGGCGCCGTTGCCGGGGAAGCATAGCTATATTCTCCGAGTCACTTGGGATTTACGACTGCTGATCACTATGAGGAATCCGAAAGATCCAAGAACTAAAGTCTTGCCCTCAACTACGAGGACAGGTAAGGAACTGCCATCTAGATCTACACTTGACTCACCTTCAGTTATGAGTAAGTTTGCGACACCACCTCCTGCTAGAAATTTTGATGTGTTGCCTGTACTTGATAATGCTACTTCTGCTGTCCATGATACTTGTGATGATGCTATGCTTGATACTACTTTGCCACTAGGTGCATTCCTTGATGCACAAATTTGTAGAGTTGCTGCTAGATGTGATGATACTTCTGAAACTGCTGAGATTATTGAAGTAGAACCTGCTATTTCGCCTGTTAGAACTAGCTCTCCTAGATATTAATTGCCTGATATGCCTGAGGGTTATGTTATGGAGGGAGAGATAACTGAGGACTTTCTTGCTTGTAAGGATAGCTATGATGTTGAGATTACTGCGCAAGTGAGAAAGAAAAATCTTTGAACGCTAGGATGAAATACGACCCGAAGTTTGCTACTTCGCCTATCTTTGTGTCTAATAAGGATTATGAATTCTCTGTCGACCCTGAGTTAATCAATCTGGTCGAATCTGATCCTTTTCACGGTTATGAGTCTGAAACGGTTGTAGCCCATCTTACCAAACTGCACGATATAGCCACCCTGTTCACGAGTGAGGAAAAGATCCGCCACTACTATATCCTTAAGTTGTTTCCTTTCTCGCTAAAGGATGATGCTAAGACTTGGTTCACTTCTCTTGCCCCTGGTTGTGTCCGTAGCCCCCAGGATATGATCTACTACTTCTTTGGAAAAACATTTCCCTGCCCATAAGAAGCAAGCTGCCTTGCAGGAAATATACAACTTTGTGCAAGTTGAAGAAGAGAGTCTCCCACAAGCTTGGGGGAGGCTCGTCCAGCTACTGAATGCTTTGCCTGATCACCCTCTTGAGAAGAATGAAATACTTGATAGCTTCTATAATGGACTAACCGATGCTTCTAGAGACCACCTAGATAGTTGTGCTGGTTGTGTTTTTAGGGAACGAACCGTAGAACAAGCTAAGATCCTATTGAATAATATCTTGTGCAATGAGAATGCTTGGACTATTCCCGAACCACCTTCGAAGCCAACTCCCAAGAAAAGAGGTATCCTATTCCTCAGTCCTAAAGATATGCAAGAAGCTAAGAAATATATGAAAGAGAAAGGCATTAAATCTGGAGATGTAAAAAATCTACCACCTATCGAAGAGATCCATGGTCTTGATAACCCGATACAGGTAGTAGAAGTAAATTCTCTTCGTAGATTCAATGAGAGTGATATTCCTTTTGATAAACCTGCTAGCTTATGCTTGGATGAATTTGATAACTTTGTTGCCAAACAACAAAGTCTCAATGATTATGTTAGCAGACAATTGGAACAGAATGCTCGTATGCTTAGTCATTTAAGTGCTTGTGTGGGCAAAAACATCAATGATCTTAAGCTTCTGAGTAAACATGCCTCTATGGTTACTACTCAGGTAGAACAAGTACTTAAGGCTCAAAATGACTTGCTCAATGAGTTGAATGACAATTCTATCAGAGTCGTCACTAGAGGCGGTAGAATGACCCAGGAACCTTTGTATCCCGAGGTCCATCCTAAGAGAATTGAACAAGATTCTCAAGGAGTTAGCACTGATGCACCTAGTCAACCTGGTAATATGAAGAAAAAGAAAGATGATAGGAACTTGCACGCTAGCAACCCTGTTAAACCTAAGAATCCAAACGATGTCTTTGTCTCTGATGCTGAAACACAATCTGGTGATGAACATGAGCCTAATGATAATATCAATAGTGATGTTCATGTTGATGCTCAACCCAACAACGATAAGGATGTGGAGATTAAACCTGTTGATCTTGATAACCCACAGCCTAAGAATAGGAGATACGATAAGAACGATTTCATTGCTAGGAAGCATGGTAAAGAAAGGGAACCATGGGTTCAGAAACCCATGCCCTTTCCTCCCAAACCATCCAAGAAAAAGGATGATGAGGATTTTGAGCGATTTGTTGAAATGATTAGACCTGTCTTTCTGCAAATGCGTTTGACATATATGCTCAAAATGTCTCCGTATGCTAAGTACATGAAGGATATTGTGACTAATAAGAGGAGGATACCTGAGGTTGAGATTTCCACCATGCTTGCTAACTATACCTTCAAGGGTGGAACTCCTAAGAAACTAGGTGATCCCGGAGTGCCCACTATACCTTGTTCCATTAAAGGAAACTATGTTAGAACTTCTTTATGCGACCTTGGAGCCAGTGTTAGTGTTATGCCTCTCTCTCTTTATCGTAGACTTGAACTGGATAAGTTGACACCCACTGAAATCTCTCCGCAAATGGCCGACAAATCAACTGCTTTCCCTATCGGCATTTGCGAGGATGTTCTTGTTGTGGTTGCTAACGTCACTATCTTAACAATTTTTGTTATTCTGGATATTCCCGAGGATGATGCCATGGCGGTCATCCTCGGAAGACCCTTTTTAAACACTGCATGGGCTGTTATTGATTGCAACAAAGGCAATGTCACTTTCCATGTCAACGGTAATGAGCATTCGGTGCACTTTCCGAAGAAACAATATCAAGTACATTGCATCAATGCTATTGAAAAAACTTCATCGATTCTTATTGGGAGCTTTGAATGCCCTATACCTACTGTCAAGATGAAGTATGATTTGCTTGTTGGGGATATGCACATCCCCATTGAGGTAACCTAGTGACTATTCGAAAATTCTCCGTTTTATTTTGTGATTCGAAAAAAGTTTGTCAAGGAGACTTGATCAACCTCATTGACGGATTTCTTTCGATGACCATGAGATGGATGAATCAAGGAGTGACAAACCTCTGTTCCAAGCTTTCACCTTCGGTTGCTTAGAAGAAAAATGATAGATTTAGCTTTAGTTTTCCTTGTTTTCTCCTTTTAGCGCCCCGTAGAAAAGTACCCCGAAAATAAAAGTTCTCCGAATGCCATGAAAATCAAGTATGATTTTTTCTGGAATTTTTGACAAATTCTGAGACGGAGAGCTAGTCAGGGGGCTGCACCAGTGGGCCACAAGCCCTAGAGGCGCGGGCACCCCCTAACCGCGCCTACCTGGCTTGTGGGGACCACGTGTACCCCCTCCACACATTCTAGCTCCCATCTGCTTCTCCTACCTCCAGAAAAAATCGTTTCGCAGCTCAACCCGTGTTCTTGCTCTTCTTGCTACAATTTTCGATCTCCTTGTGCAAAGCCCCATTCACCAAACTGTTTTGGGGAAATTGCTCCTTGGTATGTGACTCCTCCATTGGTCCAATTAGTTTTTGCTCTAGTGCCTTATTCGTCGCGTATTTTTGCTGCCTTGGTGACCCTGTTCTTGAGCTTTGCATGCTAATTTTAGTTGGTCACAAGTAGTTTTGATGCATGATATGGCCTCTAGGCACTTATGGGAGTAGTTTCTATAAGTTTAATTGAGCCTTGTCCACTTTTCCTTTGAGTTACTGGAAATTTCAGAAAAGGAAGATGTTCAAGAGAAACTATCATGGTGGTTCCTCAAGCAAGAAGGGTCCCCGTCTCGCGATTCGGCAGCCCGATCCTTACCAACAGAGGAACGCACAGGTACAACCATGTGAATGGCCTTCTGATGAATTCATGATTGAGGCAGGTTTCAAAGACGACTTTGATACACTTGTTCACAACGTCGGACTCGAAGAATTCATCTCCGATAAATGTGAACAGTATGTTACTCTCAGTGCCTCTTTTGTTCGTAGATTCAAATTTTCAGCTGGCCGTAATACATCTGTACTGTTTGACCTCTATGAAAAATCGTATACCATGGATTTAGAGGATTTCAATAGGATTTGCAAGATACCTGATTGGGGTAGTCTCAATGATCCTCCTAAATCTTCGGTTAGAGATTTTTTTCTCTAGTATAACTGTTGGAGAAACTAGAGATATTACGCAGGCTACCATGGGGAGCATTCATTTTCCTGCCTTGCACTACTTTGCCCTCTTCATAGGTATATGCATTAACGGCAAGATTGAGCATTGTCACCTTTGCGCACCAGACCTTAGTATTCTTAAGAGCACAATAACGGGTGATAGAAGTTTCAACATGGGAGCTATAATAGCAAGGAGGCTGAATAATAATGATTATGAAGGGGATTTCTTTGGTGGGATCTATGCCACTCGCATAGCAAAATTTCTTGGAGTACCCATCCGCGAAGGAGATCCCCCGCTCCATACAACTTTTCTTGATCACGCCGCTATGACACGCTATCAGTTCCTTGAGAGGGATAATGAATCCTTCCTATATCTGTTAATATTTAACCGACAATGAGTTTTCCATATTACCCTTCCTGCTCCTGCCTTCTTTGACTTTCAGGTAAAACGGAGATATTACATAACCAGAGGAGAGGCAGAGGAGTATGAGAGGGAGGCAAAGGCTGCTTGCCTCCATGAGGCAGCTATTCAGGCGGTAGCTGCAGCGCTCCCTTATAACCCCCATTATGATTTTGGGTATTGCCCGGACCATCCATGGGAGTAGACCAACTTAGGCCAAAAGCCTAAGCTTGGGGGAGTACGTGTTTCTCACTGACTTTATATTCATGCTCACACTTTCACTTTGATAGTCGGTGTTCACACCTTGCGAGTGTATCATCCATGCTAGTTTATTTCTTTTTCTCGCTTTCTTTTCGTGTGTTTGTCTAGTTGAGAAAACCCAAACAGATTTCTTGTTCTTCTTTTGCTTGTTGGGAGCTTTCCTGTGTAAATAGTTTTCTTTTTCTTTGGGTCAAGGTAGAATACCATGGTGTTAGAGCATATATCTCCATATGTGGTTTTGGTAACCGATGACAATTCCTATGGACTAATGGTTGCCTTAAGTTATATTTCTAGGATTTGTCCATAGGCACTTCTTGAAGTCCATCTGTTGGGTTCAAGGAGTTTATATGATGACCAAGGTGGTATTCAAGATATTATCCAAAGAATGGTCATAGAGATACAAGGTTGATCAAGATCGTCAGACAAAGAGTAAATCAAGATGATCAACACACAAAGCGTACAAGATGTACTAAGAGGGATCAAGTGATCCCATGGTATGGTAAACATTGTCCATTACGTATTTGTGTACTAACCCATGGTCTTCGTGAGAGTTCTATGTGGGGTTAGGTGTGTTTCCATGGGCTTGCGTCAACAGGAAGATCTCATACAACCCATGGAGGATGACGTCAAGTGGTGGAGGATGGTGGCAATGGACTTGCGAAGATATGCTGAAGAGCGGCTCACCCATAGTGTGTACGGGGGAGCAATCAACTAGTCTTCATCAATCCAACGCAATCAAGAAAGGTGGTCCATCTTGAGGAAGCCAAGATCATCGTCATCTAGCTTAAGAGGACGAGGTGCAAGGTATAGGTTTTCCCTTGATAGGTTTTCTATTTTAGGATAGATTGCCGTACTGTCAAGGGGGGCTCTCAAGTGAGTAGCTGGATCATATCGTTCGTTGAGAGCTCAAACTATTTGCATCCTTGCATCATACTTCTTGGTTCTTGTTTGGTGTTTATCTTTGTGAGTTTTAGAGCTTATGGTCATCTTCATGACAAGCTCGAGTTCATCGAAAACGGAGTCCATATGCATCTTCTATGATGTTTTCGATGTTGGGAGTTTTTACCGGTCTTATTCGAAGAAGGGTTCTCACCATTTTCTTATGGGACTTTTCTCACTTGCTTCTTATTGATATTTCTATCAAGATTGTGTTATATCATATCGTTAGCTTTCCAACAAACTTGGATTCGTTGAATCCGGAGTCCGTATGCGAAAGTTAGAGCAGTTTCAGTATCCAACGGTAGTACCGCTCCTGTAGCGGTAGTACAGCCCCCGGAGCGGTAGTAATTTTTTACTACCGCTCTGGAGCGGTACTACCGCTCCGTCGGGCTGTTTTTCGCATCCTTTTCGGCCTCAGCATGGTTGATGAACCTACCGAGCGGTAGTACCGCTCCATGAGCGGTAGTACCGCTCTGTGCGGGCTGTGAAGCATAACGGTTGGATTTGTTCCCACCTATAAAAGGGTGTCTTCTTTCCCATTGAACCTTATCTCTTTAGCTCCTGTTCTTCCCCCATTGTTGACCTTCTTCGAGCTTGCTAACTCTCAATCCCTCCAATGATTCTTGCTAGTTCTTGAGGGAAAAGAGAGAGGAGATCTAGATCCACATTTCCACCAATCACTTTCTCCTCTAAATGAGGGGAACCCATTGGGTCTAGATCTTGGAGTTCTTCGTGTTCTTCTTCATTCTTCCTCTCATTTTCCTCCCTAGCATTAGTTTCTTTGGTGGGATTTGGGAGAGAAGGATTTGGGCACTCCGTGTGCCCTTGCCATTGCATTTGGTGCATCGGTTTGAGTTCTCCACGGTGATACGTGGAAGTGAGAAGTTGAGAAGCTTATTACCTTTGGGTACTTGGTACCCCTAGAAGCTTGGTGGTGCCTCGGAGCTCAATCATTGTGGTGCAAAGCTCCGGGAAAGCGTCGGGGTCTCCAATTAAGTTGTGGAGATTTCCCCGAGCATTTGTGGTCACCTCGAAGCCATATGCCATTGTGGTGAAGCTTCGTGGTGTTGTTGGGAGCTTCCAATTAAGTTATGGAGATTGCCTCAACCTTGTTTGTACGGGTTCGGTGACCGCCCTCAAGGGTCCCTTAGTGGAATCACGGCATCTTGCATTGTGCGAGGGCGTGAGGAGATCACGGTGGCCTTAGTGGTATCTTGGGGAGCATTGTGCCTCCACACCGCTCCAACGGAGATTAGCATCCGCAAGGGTGTGAACTTCGGGATACATCATCGTCTCCGCGTGCCTCGGTTATCTCTTACCCGAACCCTTTACTTATGCACTTTACTTTGTGATAGCCATAAGTTGTTCTTGCTTATCATATATCTTGCTATCACTTAGTTGTTTATCTTGCTTAGCATAAGTTGTTCATGCACATAGTTGAGCCTAGTTGTTTAAGGTTTTGTGCTTGACAGGTTAAACGTTAGTTTTATTCCGCATTTTTTCAAGCCTAAACCATAATTATTTTAAAGCGCCTATTCACCCCCCTCTAGACGACATCCACGTCCTTTCAATTGGTATCAGAGCTAGGTCTCTCTTTATTAGGTTTAACCACCTAGAGAGTAAGGATGTCGGCTAGGGGTTTAGGATTCTTTGACACTCTTAGTTTCGATGGCACAAATTTTGATGTTTGGGTAATTCACATGCTTAATCACTTTAGGGTCATGGACCCAAACTTGGAGAGAATTGTAGATATGGGTTTTTCCCCTCCAAAGGATTCTCAAAATATATCTTTAGAGGATGAGAAAAACTCTTATCTCAATGTCAAGCTTCTAATGTGCTTTTTGATGCTTTGAGCAATGTAGTTATATTTCAACTCATGCCATTCTAGGATGCTCATGAGTTGTGGACAAAGCTTCAAGATAAATATGGTATGTCCAAGATTTGTGGGAATGATTGTTCTCCCTCCACCTCCGGTCGCGTGCTCTTCTCAACTTCATCTACTTCACCTACATGTGGATTGCCACAAGGTAATGACATGGTGAGTAGTGCTGATCATTGCAATGATGATAGTGGGTTTATTGTTGATGATCCTTCTTCACTATATTATTGCAATGCTTCATCTTTGGGCATTAACACTTCGAGCACTCTAAATGTTTTACATGCTTGTGTTGATAGTCCTTGCATATCATGTAAAAACTGCTTGACTAAATCTCATGATGATATGCTTCCTATATCTTGTTGCCATGATAAAAATGTATATATTTCCTCGAGTTGTTGTGCTAACAATGTAGAGGAAATTCACCACTCCATGGATCAATATGTGGCCTTGAATGATGCTTCAAGGGATCCTACATCATCATCTATAGTTACTCACTTTTGCCTTATGGCTAAGGCTTCAAAGGTATCTCCTACTTTGAATCCCAATGTATCTCATGATGATGATGTTGATGATAATGAGGATGAGAATAATGATGAAGAGAGTGATATTATTGCATCCTTAAAAATTAAGGGTGAAATGATTTTTAAATCTATTTATAAGAATAAACTTGCTTGTTCCAACTTCTTGGAAATCATGTCTATTGCCAATGAGGGCAAGAAATATATTGAGGAGTTGGAAGCTCATCTCGAGGAGCATGAGGCCACCATTGAGACAATGGAAGGTCATGAGCGTGATTACGCTAAAGAGATCGCGGAGTGATACGTCTCCAACGTATCTATAATTTTTGATGGTTTCATGCTATTATCTTGTCAAACTTTGGATGTTTTGCATGCCTTTTATATATTTTTTGGGACTAACTTATTAACTCAGTGCCAAGTGCCAGTTCCTGTTTTTTCCATGTTTTTGACCCCTTTCAGAGGAGATTTTGAAACGGAGTCCAAACAGAATAAAATCCCCGAAAAGATTTTTTCCGTAACGGAAGAAGATCAGGAGACTTGAGAGCCAAGGCAGGGGGCCCCAGGGGCCCCACAAGCTCTCACCCCGCGGCCAGGGGGGAGGCCGCGACCCACAGGCTTGTGGCCTCCCTGGACCTCCTTTGCCCTAGGGTTTGCGCCTATATATCCCCAAAAATTCCACAAAAAATCAGGAGATCATCGAAGTACTTTTCCACCGCCGCAAGCTTCTGTCTCCGCAAGATCCCATCTGGGGCACGTTCTGGTGCCCTGCCGGAGGGGGGATTCGGACACGGAGGGCTTCTTCATCAACACCATGACCTCTCCGATGATGCGTGCGTAGTTCACCATCGACCTCCGGGTCCATAGCTAGTAACTAGATGGCTTCTTCTCTCTCTTGGATCTTCAATACAAAGTTCTCCATGATCTTCATGGAGATCTATCCGATGTAATCTTCTTTTGCGGTGTGTTTGTTGAGATCCGATGAATTGTGGATTTATGATCAGATTATCTATGAATCTTATTTGAGTTTCTTCTGATCTCTCTTATGCATGATTTCATATCCTTGTAATTCTCTTCGAGTTGTGGGTTTTGTGTGGCCAACTAGATCTATGATTCTTGCAATGGGAGAAGTGCTTGGTTTTGGGTTCATACCGTGCGGTGACCTCACCCAGTGACAGAAGGGGTAGCGAGGCACACATCGTGTTGTTGCCATCAAGGGTAAAAAGATGGGGTTTTCATCATTGGTTTGACATTATCCCTCTACATCATGTCATCTTGCTTAAGGCGTTACTCTCTTCGTCATGAACTCAATACACTAGATGCATGCTGGATAGCGGTCGATGTGTGCAGTAATAGTAGTAGATGCAGAAAGTATCGGTCTACTTGTCTCGGACGTGAAGCCTATATGTATGATCATTGCCTTAGATATCGTCATGACTTTGCGCGGTTCTATCAATTACTCGATAGTAATGTTTTCACCCACCGTAATACTTGCTATTTTGAGAGAAGCCTCTAGTGAAAACTATGGCCCCCAGGGTCTACTCCACACCATATTTTCAGCCTTACACTTTTTACTTCCTTGCACTTTCCGCCTTCAGATCTCACTTTGCAAACAATCTTGAAGGGATTGACAACCCCTTTACAGCGTTGGGTGTAAGCTCTTTTGTGTTTGTGTAGGTACTCTGGACTTGACGAGATTCTCCTACTGGATTGATACCTTGGTTCTCAAACTGAGGGAAATACTTACTGCTCCTGTGTTGCATCACCCTTTTCTCTTCAAGGGAAAAACCAACCCAAGAAAGTCTCCGTCAACGTGTCAATTTCTAGCGCTGTTGTTTGAGAAGTAGCAGAAGGATTTCTGGCACCGTTGCCGGGGAGGATCAAGTCAAGAACTCATCCAAGTAGGTGTCGCAAACTCATCTCTTGCATTTACTTTGTTTGCCAGTTGCCTCTCGTTTTCCTCTCCCCCACTTCACCAATTTTCCTTTTTCGTTTGCCTTTTTCGTTCGCCTTTTCGTTCGCCCTTTTTCCTCGTGTCGTGGGTATAAGTCTGACAGTAGATGTGTAGGGTACGAAAGGATGGGCAGAGCCTTAGCTACGGCGAGGTTGTATGAGTTCAGGCCCCTCTACGGTGGAGGTAAAAGCCCTATGTCTCAGTGCTCTTGGGAGCTTAGTGTCGAGTGGAATATAGGATTACAGTAAATGCCAACCCCTGCACCAGTGGGGAAGAGCGGCTTATAAAGAGTGCGCTGCCCTCCACAACGACCCGGTGGACAGGGGTGGAATAGTGGCGAATAAATGCCTACGTTACAGGTAACGTATGCTTTAAATGCTAATAATGGTGTATGAAAACGTATTACCGTTGCCCTCCTGGGAGGTTACGATGTACAGAGTGGAATTCAGTCGGTACGATAAATATGCTCCGAATGCTCGTCACCGACTGGATGATGGGGGGTCCTTAGTTCAGTCGGAACTGTCTAAGGGCCTTTCCCTCTATGAAGGGTAGTCATTGGGTAGGACCTATAGGGCAGGCCTATGACCCTACCCTGGGACTATAACCCCATCATTAGTCCCCGAATGGATCGGGGTTGGAATGACGAAGTGGTGCCTGGAGTACGGATCCGACTGGTATGGATGTGACTTTGGCGTTGTTTGCCTCGATCCATTTTATCCTTTCGACCAGTGATCCGAGTGAATATACCAGTGAAACGAACCGTCAGGGACCGAGTGCTTCCGCGGAATCTTTCGATGTGACCGGTCAAACTAACAGCGGCAGATTTTCTGGGATCTTCAAATTTCGGTTGCCGCGCGCTCAGCGGGGATGTTGACATCGTCATCGAGTAGTTTCTGCCGCCTCGATTACCGTGCCTTTATCTTCTCCACTAATATCGCAGCAGCCGGTCGGGGGATAAGATTTCGGGGCCACGTGTTAGTGACCCAGTCGGAACCTTATTTAAGCCTCTCCGACAGGGGTTTCTTGTTGCGCTGCCCTTGTTACTCGCACTCGCCTCGCTTCTCCCGTAGCTCCCTGCGCGTTCCAAGCCTCCTCCTTCCTCTCCTCCTCTGCGGATCTGCTGCCTTCACCATGACGAAGGGGCAGACGAGCAAGCTCGAGTCGCAGAAGAAGAAGAAGAAGGCGGCGGCCCCTGCTCAGCGGCGACAACGAGCACTACCGGCGGGTTGGATCCATGGGGATTTCCTCCCCTCCACGGTGACGGCGGACGACCTGCTGGAGCTGGTGGAGCAAGGCATGATTGCCAACAAGTCGTGGAGGCTGCCGACGGAGGGCGAGACTGAGCCGGCGCCGCAGGAGGGAGAGCGCGTCTTGCTGCTCAGCCACGTGTACAGGGGTTTCTCCTTGCCTCCCCACCCCTTCTTTAGAGGTATTATGAGTCATTTCGGGGCGCATCTCCATAATTTTCCTCCCAACGCGATAGCCCATCTCGCCGCATTCGTCACTTTGTGCGAGTGCTTTATTGGATGTCCCCCCCATTGGGGGCTCTTTAAGTACATCTTCTCCGCTAGGTCTCAGACTGTCAAAAAGCTTAGCGAGTCGGACGATAAAACCCATCTCCTCCAGCTCTGTGGGGGCTTAGGCTTCCAAAAGAAAACGAAGAGTAGCTACCCCCCTCTCCAGTTGTCCGAGTCAGTTAGGAACTGGCAGTCGACCTGGTTCTACTGCCAGGACATAGCTTGTCCGAATGCTGCGACTGGGTTGCCGCCCTTTAGCCTAGACCGTCCGGCTCCTCCCAGGCAACTTGCGCTCTCAAAGTTGGAAAAGATCCAGATCCAGCCTCTGGTCGACGCGCTGATAGCCGTCGTCCTCAAGGGAGTCACCGGCACGGACTTGCTGGAGACCTTTCTGGGTCGGCTCATCCAGCCGCTGCAAGCCCGACACCATGCCACGTGGCACTATGTGGGGCCTGAGGATTCCACTCGGACTCACCCAGAGTGCGTGACCGGGGAGACGGTGGTAGTGTGGGTCCGCGGCATCACAGGCGCATGCGACAACCCCCAAGGAGCCCGGCGAGTGAGTCCCTTCCGCGCCGACAACCCTCCTCCGAATGAGGTGAGCGCATCTTGTCGAGTGCTTTCAATCTTCTTAGATTTATTGCTTTTCTTGTGTCGCCGCTTGGTGTCTGACGTTGTCGACTGTATTTTGTGCAGGAGTGGACCAACTGGCATTCTCCTGTCTCGAACGGGAATCCCGCTGAGGAAGAGGAGGGTAGCCAGGAGGGCAGCATGGATAGCGCCGAGTACGTCTCCGTCAGTGGGGAGACGGAGGAGGAGTCTGAAGAGGAGGAGGGGGAGGTTGGGGAGCAGAGCTCGCCACCTCCACCATCAGAGCCTCGAACTAAGCGCCGCCACGACCCGCGGCTCCGCCGGCTCCTCCAGCAGCTCCGAGTGCTCCGCCTGCTTCTCCCGTGGCTCCGAGTGCTCCGCCAGCTCCTCCCGTGGCTCCGAGTGCTCGGAGCGTGAAGAGGACCAGGGACGCTGCTGCCGAGCCCACGGACCAACCGTCCAAGGTGGCCAAACCGAGTGGGTCCAAGCCTCGGAAAGCTTTGCCTCGGATGAGGATCGCTCTTCCAGTTGCCTCAGCGTAAGTGTCTTGTTCTCCCATCTTCTTTCAGTACTTGATTGAACTCATGCTTATCGGTCGAGTGGATTTTACTCGACAGAGCTGCTACCTCCGCCACCTCTCTGCCGCGCCAGGACGATGATCCCATGGATATGGATAACGCTGCCACATCCCAGCAAGGTACGTTGTGACGACTCCGAGAGTTTGCATTATTGTTTCGCGAGTGTCGTCTTTAATCTTGCCCTTTTTCTGCAACCTCATGTTGTTCAGTCGGGCTTCCTTCGGAGGTGATTCATCTGGAGGAGGACGACCAAAGGGGATCAAGGCCAACTTTGGCGCCTGTCCTTGAGGTTGTTCCATCTGCTGCTGCTCCCACCATGGACGCGCCGCCGACCGAGCCGATGCCGTCGACTGAGGTGGTGCCCCTCGCGGCGGAACCGACTGGAGCGGGACTTGGGATGCCCAAGGAGTCTTCTGCCATGCCAGGTCCATCGACCGTCCAGTACAACGCCCGACACCTCCCGGAAGACCAAGTGGGAGCTGCCAAGGAGGCCATGGTGCAGGTGGAGTTGATGGTGGGTGATGCGAAGGGAGCGTACGACTCCATCGCGTCTTTGTACAAGAGAAGCTTGGAGCTCCGAGACGATATCCGAGTAAATGTGCTAGTAAGTGTTTACTTTCCTCTTGTAACCCACTGGGGGTTTAAGTGATATACTCGGATACAGTAGGATTATTTTGCAATGGGTTCACTTAGAGTGAACCCAGTGGGTGTAGTCCCCGAGACTTCTGTCGAGTGCTTGCACCGGCAGTTGTCTTTATATGTATTTCCCGTTATCTGAGCAGATCAGAGCTGGTCTGCCCGAATATTACCAGTGGGGGCACTCGGAGTGCATCCAGTGGATGTAGTCCCCGAGAGTAGTGTTACTCAGGTCGGGTAATAACATTCTCGTAGATTTGTCTGTTTGTCATGTAGATCAATAGGGCCGGCCTATTCGAGCTTCATGCCAGTGGGGTCACTCTTAGTGAACCCACTGGGTGTAGTCCCCGAGACCGCTGTCGAGTGCTTGCACCGGCAGGGGTTTGAAGAACTTTGAGCTTTGTTTGTTTTCCTTGTTGAATGTGTCTGAGCTTCCCTTTGCGCTGATTTGGCAGAAGACTTGCGAAATGGGATCCGCGTACAATGCTCTGAAGGTTGAAAAGTTTCAGCTTGCTGTGGAATTGGAGGCGGCTGTGAATGACTTGGCTGGTGTGAAGGGGGCTCTTGCTGACCGAGAGAAGTATTTGGAGGAGTCCCGGGAGACCAACAAGGCATTGGTGGCCGAAATTGAGAAAATGGGCAAGCAAAGAACTGAACTGATGGGTCAGATGAAGGTGATGAACCGTCGATGCATTTCGCAGGAGAAGTATGTCAACGATTGGGCAAGGAAGATGATTGCACTGCTCGGTGGTAAGCTTTTTGCCGAGTGCTTCTTGACTCTGTAGTTCATTCTGCGCTTACTTTCTGCTCATCTTTTCTTTGCAGATTTTTGTTTGGACGCTGAGGCTGAAGCAGCCGACATTGAACGGTCGGTTGTTCCGAACGTTCCACTCGACGACGAAGCCAATCAGGAGATGCTCCGAGCACATATTCGCCTTGGCAGAGTGGGACCTTTCATCGGCCGTCTGAGAGAAGTCATCGGCCGGATCGACAAGGAGCTGTGGCCCGAAGACGATTCCCGGCAGGAAATAGAAGGGTTGATGACTGGGCTGGAGGATGTCCCGAACAGAGTGCAGGCATGGAAGAAGTCTGCCGCTCGTTGTGATGCGGACGTGGCGCTATCGCTGGTTCGAGTGCACTGCAAGGAAGCTCGCGAAGAAAAGTTGAAGGCGTTGCAGGTCGCCAACACCAAGAAGCTTCGATTCGAAGATTTCATGGAGACCTTCCTGGAGACAGCCACTCGTATCATGGACGGGATCGACCTTGAGACCTTTGTGGAGCGTGCCAGTCCCGGTGCCAATCCTGATGACGCTTGAAAAACTTTACCTCGGTATGCCGAGTGGTATCTGTATCAAACTTTGGCCACTGCTGTTGGCCGTCACATTTGTGGTTCGGTGTGGATAAGCTTGATTCACACCGAGCCGATCCAACTTTGAATTCAAATCGAATATTTTGCTCTTTTTTCGCCAAGTTTTTTTTGACACGATTTTGGCTCGTGGTTTTTGTTTGGCGTTTCTTGGTGAAGCCAATGGAAAACATGCGGAGCATGTAATTGTCAGTTGTCTTCACATCCACATGAGCCTCAATGAGGGTCTGCTAAGCCTCTGAGTGGATCTCGAGGATACATTCGAAGGAAGCTTTTTTACTTAGGCGATTCTGGATCGTAGCTAAGTCCCCGAGTGCGGCATCTCGTGCGCACTCGGAGTGAGTTGATACTCATGTAGTTGTCAGTTGTCTTCACATCCACATGAGCCTCAATGAGGGTCTGCTAAGCCTCCGAGTGGATGTCGAGGATACACTCGAAGGAAGCTTTTTTACTTAGGCAGTTCTGGATCGCAGCTAAGTCCCCGAGTGCGTCATCTCGTGCGCACTCGGAGTGAGTTTGAACTCATGTAGTTGTCAGTTGTCTTCACATCCACATGAGCCTCAATGAGGGTCTGCTAAGCCTCCGAGTGGATCTCGAGGATACACTCGAAGGAAGCTTTTTACTTAGGCGATTCTCGATCGCAGCTAAGTCCCCGAGTGCGGAATCTCGTGCGCACTCGGAGTGAGTTAATACTCATATAGTTGTCAGTTGTCTTCACATCCACATGAGTCTCAGTGAGGGTCTGCTAAGCCTCCGAGTGGATCTCAAGGATACACTCGAAGGAAGCTTTTTTACTTAGGCGATTCTGGATCGCAGCTAAGTCCCTGAGTGAGGCATCTCGTGCGCACTCGGAGTGAGTTTGTTACTTAGGCGACTCTGGGTCGCAGCTAAGTCCCCGAGTGCGGCATCTCGTGCGCACTCGGAGTGAGTTTTTACTTAGGCGACTCTGGGTCGCAGCTAAGTCTTTGAGTGCGGCTTTTGGTGCGCACTCGGAGCGAGTTTGTACTTAGGCGATTCTGGGTCGCAGCTAAGTCCCCGAGTGCGACTTTTAGTGCACACTCGGAGAGAGTTTGTACTTAGGCGATTCTGGGTCGCAGCTAAGTCCCCGAGTGCGACTTTTAGTGCACACTCGGAGAGAGTTTGTACTTAGGCGATTCTGGGTCGCAGCTAAGTCCCCGAGTGTGACTTTTAGTGCACACTCGGAGAGAGTTTGTACTTAGGCGATTTTGGATCACAGCTAAGTCCCCGAGTGCGACTTTTAGTGCACACTCGGAGAGAGTTTGTACTTAGGCGATTTTGGATCGCAGCTAAGTCCCCGAGTGCGGCTGTTAGTGCACACTCGGAGAGAGTTTTTTACTTAGATGACTCTGGGTCGCAGCTAAGTCCTTGAGTGCGGCTGTTAGCGCACACTCGGAGAGAGTTTTTTAGACCGGAGTCTGTGGACGCGGAAGAATTTTGGACCTGCAAAAAATCAGTCTGCTTTGTATTATTTCAATGATACTTATTCTTTACATTGCCTCCGTCGGCGGTCACGTGTAGAAGCGCTTCAGGAGATCTCCGTTCCATGCTCGCGACTCGTCCGTTTCCTTGTCGAGGTTGTAGAGTCGATATACTCCGTTGTTCAGCACCTTAGAGATGATGAAGGGTCCTTCCCAGGCGAGAGCCAACTTGTGAGGCCTCTGCTGGTCCACTCGGAGCACCAGGTCGCCTGCTTGGAATGTGCGACTCCAGACGTGCCGCGCGTGAAAACGCCGCAGATCTTGTTGATAAATTGTTGAGCGAGTGAGTGCCATCTCACGCTCTTCTTCTAGTAGATCCACTCCGTCTTGCCTGGCCTGATCCGCTTCGGCTTCGGAGAAGAGTTCGACTCGTGGAGATTGTGAAGCAAGTCACTCGGAAGGACTGCCTCTGCTCCATAAACGAGGAAGAACGGGGATCACCCTGTAGATCTATTCGGAGTTGTGCGGAGGCCCCACAACACCGAAGGCAGCTCGGTGACCCATGCGCCGGCGGCATGTCCAACTTCTCGCAGGAGTCGAGGCTTCAACCCTTCAAGAATAAGTCCGTTCGCCCGCTCTGCTTGCCCGTTGGTTTGAGGATGCGCCACAGATGCAAAATCTACTCGGATACCTTGGCCTGTGCAAAAACCTTTGAATCTGTCCGAGTCAAAGTTTGTGCCATTGTTAGTGATTATGCTGTGCAGGACTACGAATCTGGAGATGATGTCTCTGACAAATTTGATGGCCGTAAGGCGTCCAACTTCTTGATGGGCTTGGCTTCAATCCACTTGGTGAACTTGTCGACTGCTACCAATAGATGTGTGAATCCCCCTTGGCCTGTTCTGAATGGACCGACTGTATCCAACCCCCACACGGCGAACGGCCAAACAAGAGGGATTGTCTTCAGCGCAGACATTGGCTTGTGGGATTTGTTCGAATAGAACTGACAGCCTTCGCATCGGTCGACCATATCCTTTGCCATTTCATTCGCCTGCAACCAGAAGAAGCCATCTCTGAATGCTTTGGCGATGATTGCTCTTGAAGAGGCATGATGGCCGCAGGTTCCCAAGTGAATTTCTTCCAGGATTAACTGTCCCTCCTCAGGGGATATGCATCGTTGAAGGACTCCTGAAACACTTTCTTTGTACAACTGACCATCAATGACGGTGAAGGACTTCGACCTGCGGACGATCTGCCTCGCTTGGACTTCGTCTTCTCGTAATTCTTGCCTTAGGATGTACGCAATGAACGGCACTGTCCAATCGGGGATGATAGCAAGAATCTCCATGATCAAATCAACCACAGCGGGGACTGAAAGTGCGTTATATCGACTAGAGGGGGGTGAATAGGAGATTTTTAGAATTTCATCACTGAGGAAATTCCTTTTGAGGAAATTCCTCACTGATGACTAACTTACAACGGGAACAGTAAAGGATCAGAAGTGCAAAGTTTCACAACAACAGTTTTTCAGAGTGAAGAATGTGAAAACAGATTGTACAGTGAGCCGGCACGCAGAATACAGATGAGAAATGACTTAACGTGAAGAATTTGGGGTTGAGGAAATTCGGAGAAAGTCTTCAACAAATTCTTCAAACAGCCACACTGAAAGTCATCAACACATAATACGAGAAAGTAAAGAGTTGAGGAATTAGAACCCGTTTCTCAGTGAAGACAGTCGTTGATGACCCAGTTCTAACTGCTGTGACAGTCGTACATCTGGTTTGGAGCGGCTTGGTATTGAAACCAAAGGACACCCAGTCCCGGGACACACAGTTCCTACCGTACTCTCCTTGAGCTAAGGACACACAGTCCTCGCCCAACACTCGTGGTAAGTCTTCAGGGCAGACTTCCAAACCCTCACAAACTAGGTCACCCGGCGATCCACAATTGACTGCTGGAAAGCTCTAGACCATGACGCCTAACCGTCTGGAGGATGCACAGTCCTCAAAGGTAAAAGGCTTCAGTCCCACACAGGAACAACTTCTTTAGTGATGCTCAATCACTAGGTTTGGTTTATGGTTTCGGTGGGTGGTGTATTTCCTCACTGATGATTTACTCTCGAAGGCTCTGAGGAATTTGGGTTGCTCTTATGACAAGTGTCAGTTTCTAACGGAGCAGCCAACCAGCTAGTGGTTGTGGGGGGGTGGCTATTTATAGCCTGGGAGCATCCCAACATGATTTGACACTAATGCCCTTAAATAATATGACCGTTGGAGTGGATAAGACCAGTGACTTGGCATGGTTATCGAAACGGTCGGAACACTGAACTGTGAGAGTCCTCATGTCACTCATATTCCTCACTTGAGGCTTTTGATAGGATTAGGCTTGGGTTGAGCATCATGAGGAAATTCATTCCATAGTGTAACTTCGACCCCCTTTAACAGTACGGTGTTCCTATTACTCAAATGCGAAGAAAGTAAAACATAAAGTGTAAATCTTCATGCTTCAAATTCTTCAGAATGATTTTCTTCAGGAACCACCGGACTTCTCAATATCAATATCTTCATGAGGAATATCAATTTCATCGCAGATTCCTCGCGATTCATTTCTTCAGCTTCAGACCAATTTATTCAACTAAAGACATATATTTTTAGGGGTCGATATTCTTCAAATATCTCAAACTCCTCAATGACTTATAGTTCCCGTGTACACTCACAAACACATTAGATACTTAACCTATAAGTCTTCAAACCACCAAAATCACTAAGAGGCACTAGATGCACTTACAATCTCCCCCTTTTTGGTGGTTGATGACAATTAGGTTAAGTATTCAACAGGGATTTAAAAATATGAAGTGTAAATACTTATTTGAGGAATTTGAAAATAAGATTCAGAGAGACTCCCCCTGAAGATGTGCATATCTTGAGGATTTTGCTTTTCACAGCAAATGCACATTGATGATTTATATCATGGAGATCTCCCCCTGAGTCTTGTAAATCATGCATACATATAACATATCATATCAAGAAAATGAAGATGCATGATGGCAAATGGTATCTGACAAATTCCAGCATGCGTGCATTAAAACTTGAAGAATAAGCATGCGAAGAAAAATGTTCAAAAGCGTCACAGTACCATCGGGCTTAAGTTACAACTCATTACATAAAAACTTCAGAAGAGCCAAGAGTTTGTAACTTAAATATAGTTTATAAGCCCAAAAAAAATATCCCGCTTGAAGACTAACTCTCGAGTTTCTCCCCCTTTGTCATCAAGTGACAAAAAGGGACAAACTGAGGACTAACGCCCGTGAAGATTTCATTTCTTGGTGGTTGAGGAAGAGCCGTGATGCTTTTTGGGAGTAGTCTTCTTCCTTGGGCCGGTTGCAGTGTCGAGCTGTTCTTCATCAGATTCAGCAACGCGGAATGAAGAAAAGGAGCTGTCTTCAAGGTCTGACACTGGAATGGGCCTGAACTTCTTCTTGGGAGGCCACGACCAGTCAAAGTCTCGCTCAAAGTCCATTTCTTCCAGCTCAGTCTGAGTCTTCAGATGTGCAAGTGTAGCCCAGGTGCGGTCAAAAACCTCATGCAGATAGTGATGGTTAATCTTCACAGAGTTCTGTGTTTCAGTGAGGGTTTTCACAATGGCACCTGTTGGGGCATAGTTTATGCCTAAGTAATTTTGGTGATTGATGACAGTACCGTACAGGACTAACCGTGTGTGTTAAGGTTTCAGATAACACACGTCAACGGCACAAGACGACACGTCTCCTCATTCATGGAACGGAAGCACGACGCTCTCTACGATTCTCTTTATTTGAGTCATAGGAAAGCCGTACTATTAAGAGGGCATCCGTAGTGGAAAGGTTTGGGTGGAATCTATCTTTGCACGCGCACTCTTCACATTCTCCCTTTCCTTCATCTTTGGAGCGGCCCTCGCCACTTTGTTTCTCGCATCTTTGCAAAATGGTCCCCAACGATAGTACCGCTGGCTCTAGCGGTAGTACCGCTGGCTCTAGCGGTAGTACCGCTGGATTGCTAGCGGTAGTACCGCTGCAGCCAGCAGTAGTACCGCTAGCTGGCGGTAGTACCGCCCCTGGTCAGCGGTAGTACCGCTCCAGGAGCTTTGTTCCACCTGCCTAGCGGTAGTTCGTGGACGGACCTTTTTGCGAAGACTTTCTTGGCGGTAGTAGTGCTTTTGCACTACCAAGGGGCCAGCGGTAGTACCGCTGGTGTCAGCGGTAGTACCGCTGGAGTCCCAGCGGTAGTACCGCTGCATCCAGCGGTAGTACCGCCAGGCGGCGGTAGTACCGCCCCTGTTCAGCGGTAGTACCGCTGGAGCTCGGGCAAAGAGTGGGAAAACGGTCTGATTTCCCTCCCACTATATAAAGGGTTCTTCTAGCTGAGGAACCCCATCTCTTACCTCTCTAAGCTCAATTGTTGCGCCCCAAGCTCAAAAGTGCCCGATCTCTCTCCCTAGCCAATCAAACTTGTTGATTCTTTAGGGATTGGTTGAGAAGGCCTAGATCCACACTTCCACCAAGAGAAAAGTTGATTCCCCCACCAATCCCTTGCGGATCTTGTTACTCTTGGGTGTTTGAGCATCCTAGATGGTTGAGGTCACCTCGAAGCCATATTCCATTGTGCTGAAGCTTCGTGGTCTAGTTGGGAGCCTCCAAGCTTTGTGTGGAGTTGCCCCAACCTTGTTTGTAAAGGTTCGGTCGCCGCCTTCAAGGGCACCTATAGTGGAATCACGGTACCTTGCATCGTGCAAGGGCGTGAGGAGAATACGGTGGCCTTAGTGGCTTTTTGGGGAGCATTGTGCCTCCACACCGCTCCAACGGAGACGTACTTCCTGTCAAAGGGAAGGAACTTCGGTAACACATCCTCGTCTCCATCGGTCCCACTTGTGGTTATCTCTATCCTTTACTTTGTATTTGCATATGCTTGTGACTATATCCTACTTGTCTTAATAACTCTCGTTGTTAGCTTCTTTAGGGTTCACCTCATTGTCGTATTATTTGTGAACCCGTATGTTGTTTACCTTAACTTTCTAAGATTATTTAAGAAGTGGTCGTTGTCTATCCACCCCCCCTCTAGCCAACCATATCGATCCTTTCAGCACCAAACTGGCGTTTGACCCATTTGTGGTTGCAATCCACCTTCTGGTGAAGACTGAGGAGGAGCTCTCTGGTATTCAGCACGCGAGGAGGAACGGGGCTTGCTGGACGAGTCTCAGTATCGTCCCATGAAGAATAAGCTTCTGGCTCTCTGAACTGGCCATCAAGGGGCCTGCTGCCTTCTTCAATCACAGATTTTCCTTTTCCTTCAATGGGCTCGAAAGTCTTCTTGTTGACCCGGATAGGAGGCATATAACCAACATGGTTTTGACAATCAGCATGAAAGTTGATGCCTGTCCTTGTCTTGATGAATCTCATGATCCACGGTGCATATATCTTGTGATCAAAGGGGCACATGGCATTGTCGGCCAAAGTCCTCAAGAAGAAATCATGGATATTGATAGGAATACCGTGAATGATGTTGAAGAGTATATTCTTCATGAGGCCTACAACATCTTCCTCATCGTCATGGCCTTTGATCGGTGCGAGCACACTGCAGAGGATTCTGTAGACAGACCGGGGTGTGTACTTGAGCTCGTGGACGAGGAAGGTTGTTCTTGAAGATTTGCCTTTAGCCAAAGGCTTCATGAGGACTTCCATCATCCCATTTGGCAGCTCACGCTCACCATAAAGCTTCACAACCCCATCTGAGGGAATTGGTACGGGTAGTTCTCTAAGGAGTTCAGAAGCAGGAGCCTTGTAGTGAGTGTTTTGTGACATCCAGTCAAACACCCAGGTGTTGATGTCTTCAGGGTTGCTAGATATGTGAAGAGTGGCATAGAACTGAAGAATAAGCTCGCTGTTCCAGTCTGATATGTCTGAGCACATTGGGAGCAAACCTGCATTGTGGAGTACACTGAGGACTGGCTCCATGCATGGTATTGCTTCAAGTTCAACATGAGGAATATGCCTGTGCTGGAATATCTTGTTTCGTCCACAGAGCACAGAGGCATAGTAGTTCATCTGAGTCATTGTCCAAAACTTCAGATGCCTCATTTGAGGCTTGTCATAAGGGTTCTCTCGATGAAGTACATGCGTTCTTCAAAGCAATTTTGTTTCTGAAACTTTGGACGCTTGGAGAATGGCTGACGTTGAACTGGCTGAAGATTTTGTCGAGGAATAGGGGGAGACAACAATAGCAGTCTCTGGGTTGAGCACAACGAATGCATTGTCTTGGGCGGGTGCATTTTCTTCAGCATTTTCCTGAGGGTGAGGAATTTCAACAGCTGGTACTTCAGGCTGAGGAGATGATGCTTGCTCTGGCTGAGCTTCAGGCTGAGGAATTTCTGCTTCTTTCTCAGTTGAAGGGGTTGGATCAGCCTTTTCCTCATCTTGAGGAGTCTGCTCAGAGTGTTGAATTTCGTCAGCTTGAGGATTTTCAGCTTGTTTTTCCTCAGCTTGCTTTGTGGCAGAGGCAGTTTCATCAGCTGGTGTAGCTGATGCTTGAACATTTTCTGTCTGAGGAATGAGAGGTTGAGGACTGTCGTCTATCTGAATTTCCTCGTCAGTGTGTTCCTCAGGGGCGACATCCTTCATTTCCTCATCTGCCTTTGTAGCTGGGTCATCAATGACGACCATCTCATAGGAAGGGGTGACATTAAGAGGTATCGGGTCCATAGGAGCAGTTTCTTCAATTTCTTTGAGGCGCTTTGCCTCTGTTTCTTCTACTGCTGAGGTGGCTTTTCTCTTCTTGGCTTCCTTTTTAGCAGCCTTTGTTTTCTTCACGTCTGATACAGACGGAATTATCTTCTTCACCTTTGAAGCTTTTGGTGAAGGTGTTCTTTCTACAGTTTCTTCAGCTGGTATTGAGGAACCAGTTGGAACAGAGTCATCAGCCTGCTTTGATGAAGCAGCTGGAACAGGAGCAGTCTCATCAGTGGCAGCAAGTTCATCAGTTGGAGTTTCCATGATGATTTCTTCAATGGC
This sequence comes from Hordeum vulgare subsp. vulgare, assembly GCF_904849725.1. Lineage (NCBI taxonomy): Eukaryota > Viridiplantae > Streptophyta > Magnoliopsida > Poales > Poaceae > Hordeum > Hordeum vulgare. The sequence goes on from NC_058523.1 coordinate 475,908,521, forward strand.
CGGTTCATCAACACGGCGCTCTTTGTGTACTTACTCAGCTTGAGGAGTTTCCTCCTCATGAGGAGATTCATCTGCTGGCTCCTGGATCAAGGGTTGAGGAGTTGGTGCTCGGGGTGCGGTTCTCTTGTTGTAGTCATCAACAACACTAGTGGCCAGCTTGATGAAATTTCTCTTGAGGTTTTTGCGATCTGACAGCTTGGCGTACTTGTCAGTCAATTTTTGCAGCTCTGCCTGTGTTGTCACCAGTGCATGAGGAGTCAGTTTGAGGAGATTCTGCCTGAGGAATTTCTCCTTTTTGATCTTTGCAACTTTGGCCTGCCTGGCCTGCTGTTCTTTCCACTTGGCTTCATTGATGAAAGTGGTCACCATGTGACTGATGCCAGGCGGAAGCTTCAAGTCATCAATAGGAGTGTTTGGGTCCTCATACCAGATATTGATGTAGTCAAGGAGGACTTTGGGGTCCATGGCCAGAGGAATAGTATTGCCTGATGCTTGAGCTACTCTTTCTTGCTTGTTTCTGATGATGGCTTGCAGGGTTTCATCATCATATTCATCACTTCCCTCTGATGCAGACGGGACTGTGATGATTTTGCTCGGGCTGGGCAGAGGTGCACGTTCAACAGTTGCCAAAGTCTTCGCAGGAGGTGTTGAAGACTTTGTCTCTGAGCTGGTTGCAGCTGGGAGTTAGGAGCTGGAGCTGGCGGTCGTAGGCTTCACGACTTGCTTCTGTACTGGTCTCTCTTGAGGCTTTGGAGGTGGAGCTAAGGATTTTGGAGCTGAGGAGATTGGTACAAAGGGTTTTGGCGCTGATGGTTTTGGTGTTGAAGGTTTTGGTAATGAGGGTTTTGTGATAGAAGCCTGAGCAGACTTCTTTTGAGGCTTTGGAGCCTTTGGCTTTGATGGCACAGACTGCATTTGAGGAATTTCCGAGCCTGAGGTTTCTGCAGCTGAGGAATTAGCAGCACCTGAGGCAGCAGCTGAGGATTCATTAAATTTCCTCACTGCAGCTTCTGCCTGCTTCTTGAGCTTGGCCAGATGCTTTTCCTTCTCATCTGGATAGTCATCAATGGTCTTGAGGCTTGAGGGATGTGCTACTTGATGATCCTCAAGTGGGGCCCTTCTGCCAGGAGGCTTCAAAGCGAATTTCTTCGCATATTTGGGAGTCAGAAACCTGTACTCCTTCCATTCCTTCGCCCATCGGCGTTCAATCTTCTGCAGCCGTATCTTTCTCTTGGCCATTATCTCATTTTCATCAGGCGTGCAATAGTCCAAGTAAATGTCCTCAGGGATATCAACAGCTGTGTTTTGCTCAAGTTTCTTTCCTCCCTTCTGTTTTCTGTCTTCCTCCATTTTCTTGAGTTGAGGATTTTGCTGATGATTTTGAACTCTTGAGGATTCTGATGAGCCTTGAAGAGTTTCTTCCAGAAACGCTGCAAATGAGTTAATGTGATGAGAACCGAGAGATTCATCAGCTGACATGTGTGTACCTGTGAACAGAGTATGGTTGCGAGGAATTTGGAGAGGTCATATGCGTTCTCAGATTTGAAGAAAATGGAAAAGTTTGATAGTTTGAGGAATATAACCAGTGGTTGAGGAATTTGCCTAAGCATACTGTTCTTGGGTTCCAGAGTTGTACATATCCGAAAATTCGCACAATTGAGGAATCTCGTGATAATCTTAGATGCTTAGCATAGTTCATCAATGATTATGGTGATAGGTAGTGTTTGAGGAATCAAGTGTGCATCGTATCTTGAGGAAAAACAGATTTCACATAGAGGACGTAAAATTTTAGATCTAACTTGCTGTAAAAATGGGATATATTTACCCTGGAAGGTGCGTACGAAGAACACAGAAAGTTGTGTGTGGAGAGGCTCTTCGTTCGAGTGTCCAATGCACCCTAACTCGGCGACAGAGGACGTCTATGGCGGCGGCGGACGAGGATGGTCTGACTCCGGCGTGGTTCTGGCGACGGAGAAGCCGAGGCAGTGAAGCTCTTCCTCACCGGCGACGAGACTACCAGCGGTGGCGCTAGGGTTCGGTGGAGTGTGCTGTGGGAGGAGAGCGATGAGGCGAAGAAGAGGATGCCGAAGGGGATAAGGACATATTTATAGCCAAGAGTTACTGTTGGCGCGAGAATGTCGGACCAAATAGCCCCTGCCTCTACGTCTTCGCAGGAGACGTGTAGCTCCCATACGATGCGGTGGAGATAGTGGAGATCGTGGTTATCCGATCGTGGGAAGTGGAGGTTCAGTTACTGTGTCTTTAACGAAACAATTTTTGAAGATTTGAGGATTTTCGTTACAAAATCATCAGCTGACAAGGATGCAGTGAGGATTTTGAACAAAGTTTCAAGTAGAACACATATGAAGAATTGAATAGACTGGATAAGTATAGCATAGAGGGAAAGTAGGGTCCGATCACATTCACTTAGCAGAAACATCAAATTGAAGAAATAGCAATAAGTGAATGCCGTTGAGGACTAGAAATCACAGTATATCTAGTCAAATGAAAGTCATCAAGTGTTTTTGAAGATTTTGTAATATATCATCACAATGAAGAACAACTGTTTTGAAGAAAAACGCATTGTGAGGAAATTGATCATTTGAAGAAAATCAACTTGAGGAATTTCACATTGGGCGGTGGCATTACCCACCATATAAGAATGTTGATTACAGACGCCGCGTACAATTGTCGTAGGGTCCTGAGAATTAATTTCTTCGTTAATTTCTTCACATTCAGAGTGACATTCTTCATCAGTTGAAGAAAATCGATTCATCATGTGTTGCACATCTAAGTCATCAACTTTGCATAAGTGTTAGGATGTGTGCATGTTTTTACAAAACATTTGAAGATTCTAAGATATTTAGCTGACACCGCAACTTGCAAAACCTTTTCTCATCCAAGGGCTTAGTGAAGATATCTGCCAGTTGATCATCAGTCTTCACATGGTCGATGAGGATATTGCCCTTGAGGACATGGTCCCGAAGAAAATGATGACGAATCTGGATGTGCTTGGTCTTCGAGTGCTGTACTGGGTTGTATGCAATCTTGATAGCACTCTCATTGTCACAGTAGAGAGGTACATTCTTCATGTTGATGCCGTAGTCCTTGAGGGTTTGCTTCATCCATAGCAATTGAGCACAACAAGAACCAGCAGCAATGTACTCAGCTTCAACAGTGGAGAGTGATACGCAGTTCTGCTTCTTTGAGGACTAGCAAACTAGTGATCTTCCGAGGAAATGGCATGTGCCAGAAGTTGACTTGCGATCCACACGGTCACCAGCATAGTATGAATCAGAATACCCTACCAGATGAAGATTGGAGCCCTTGGGATACCATAATCCTAGTGTTGGTGTGTGAGTTAAGTATCGAAGAATATGTTTCACAACCTTATGGTGTGATTCCTTCGGTTTTGCTTGAAAACGTGCACACATGCAAACACTAAGCATTATATCTGGCCTAGATGCACATAGATACAATAAGGAGCCAATCATAGAACGGTATACCTGCTGATCGAAATCTTCACCATTTTCATCAGTGCCAAGGTGGCCGTTGGTAGGCATCGGAGTCTTGGCACCTTTGCATTCGTGCATGTCGAATTTCCTCAGAACATCCTTGAGGTATTTATCCTGTGATATGAAGATTCCATTGCTTTGTTGATGAATTTGAAGACCTAAGAAGAATTTCATCTCCCCCATCATGGACATCTGATATTCTTCACTCATCATGTAAGCAAATTCATCACTGTATCGTTTGTCAATACAGCCAAATATGATATCATCGACATATATTTGACACACAAATAGCTCATTATCATAGGATTTAGTGAAAAGTGTTGGATCGAGTGAACCAGGTTTGAAGCCTTTCTTCATGAGGAATTCCTTCAATGTATCATGCCATGCCCGAGGGGCTTGCTTGAGGCCATACAGAGCCTTTTTGAGTCTCAAGACTTTGTCTGGATTCTTTGGATCCTCAAAACCTGGAGGCTGAGCAACATATACTTCTTCCTCAAGCTTACCATTAAGGAATGCACTTTTCACATCCATTTGATACAAGGTGATGTTATGATGATTAGCATAAGCAAGTAATATTCGAATAGCTTCAAGTCTAGCAACAGGTACAAAAGTTTCATCGAAATCTATTCCTTCAACCTGGGTGTAGCCTTGGGCTACTAGTCGTGCCTTGTTCCTCACCACTTGACCGTGCTCATCTTGCTTGTTCCGGAAAATCCACTTGGTGCCGATGATGTTGTGCTTGCGAAGATCTGGTCGTTTGATGAGCTCCCATACGTCATTCAGCTTGAATTGAAGAAGTTCGTCTTGCATAGCTTGGATCCACTCCGGTTCTAGAAAAGCCTCAGGAACTTTTGAGGGTTCTGTGATGGATACAAAGGAAAAGTGCCCACAAAAGTTAACGAAGTGTGAAGCTTTTGAGCGAGTGTGAGGACCTGGCGCGTTGATGTCATTGAGGATTTTGTCAAGTTCTACTTCGTTCGCAATCCTCAGATGAGCTGGTTGAGGATTTTGTTTGGGCTGAGGAATTGGTGCTGGTGCAATTTCTGTTGGAATTATGCCCTAGAGGCAATAATAAATGTATAGTTATTATTATAATTCCTGTATCAAGATAATAGTTTATTATCCATGCTATAATTGTATTGATTGAAGACTCATTTACATGTGTGGATACATAGACAAAACACCGTCCCTAGCATGCCTCTAGTTGGCTAGCCAGTTGATCGATGATAGTCAGTGTCTTCTGATTATGAACAAGGTGTTGTTGCTTGATAACTGGATCACGTCATTGGGAGAATCACGTGATGGACTAGACCCAAACTAATAGACGTAGCATGTTGATCGTGTCATTTTGTTGCTACTGTTTTCTGCGTGTCAAGTATTTATTCCTATGACCATGAGATCATATAACTCACTGACACCGGAGGAATGCTTTGTGTGTATCAAACGTCACAACGTAACTAGGTGACTATAAAGATGCTCTACAGGTATCTCCGAAGGTGCTAGTTGAGTTAGTATGGATCAAGACTGGGATTTGTCACTCCGTGTGACGGAGAGGTATCTCGGGGCCCACTCGGTAATACAACATCACACACAAGCCTTGCAAGCAATTTAACTTAGTGTAAGTTGCGGGATCTTGTGTTACGGAACGAGTAAAGAGACTTGCCGGTAAACGAGATTGAAATAGGTATGCGGATACCGACGATCGAATCTCGGGCAAGTAACATACCGAAGGACAAAGGGAATGACATACGGGATTATACGAATCCTTGGCACTAAGGTTCAAACGATAAGATCTTCGTAGAATATGTAGGATCCAATATGGGCATCCAGGTCCCGCTATTGGATATTGACCGAGGAGTCTCTCGGGTCATGTCTACATAGTTCTCGAACCCGCAGGGTCTGCACACTTAAGGTTCGACGTTGTTTTATGCGTATTTGAGTTATATGGTTGGTTACCGAATGTTGTTCGGAGTCCCGGATAAGATCACGGACGTCACGAGGGTTTCCGGAATGGTCCGGAAACGAAGATTGATATATAGGATGACCTCATTTGATTACCGGAAGGTTTTCGGAGTTACCGGGAATGTACCGGGAATGACGAATGGGTTCCGGGAGTTCACCGGGGGGGGGGGGGGGCAACCCACCCCGGGGAAGCCCATAGGCTTTGGGGAGACACACCAGCCCTTAGTGGGCTGGTGGGACAGCCCCAAGGGGGCCTATGCGCCAAGAGAAAGAAATCAAAGGAAAAGGAAAAAAAAAGAGGGAAGAAGTGGGAAGGGAGGGGGACTCCTCCCACCAAACCAAGTCCAACTCGGTTTGGGGGGGGAGTCCTCCCCCCCTTGGCTCGGCGGACCCCTTGGGAGTCCCTTGGACCCCAAGGCAAGGTCCCCTCCCTCCTCCTATATATATGGGGCTTTTAGGGCAGATTTGAGACGACTTTCTCACGGCTGCCCGACCACATACCTCCATAGTTTTTCCTCTAGATCGCGTTTCTGCAGAGCTCGGGCGGAGCCCTGCTGAGACGAGATCATCACCAACCTCCGGAGCGCCGTCACGCTGCCGGAGAACTCTTCTACCTCTCCGTCTCTCTTGCTGGATCAAGAAGGCCGAGATCATCGTCGAGCTGTACGTGTGCTGAACGCGGAGGTGCCGTCTGTTCGGTAGTAGATCGTGGGACTGATCGCGGGATTGTTCGCGGGGCGGATCGAGGGACGTGAGGACGTTCCACTACATCAACCGCGTTCTCTAACGCTTCTGCTGTACGATCTACAAGGGTACGTAGATCACTCATCCCCTCTCGTAGATGGACATCACCATGATAGGTCTTCGTGCGCGTAGGAAATTTTTTGTTTCCCATGCGACGTTCCCCAACAATTTCCTCAGGAGAATCTTCTTGGTTTTTATCAGCGATGGGAATTAGTAGGCTTGAGCTTTATTGCTTCCTGAGGAGACAGCTTATCTGGATCAGAAGGCAATTGCTCTCTTTGCGAGCCATTAGTTTCATCGAACCGCACATCTATAGTCTTAACAACTTTGTTGTGATAGTTGTTGAAGACTCTGTAAGTGTGCGAGTCCTTTCCATAACCGAGCATAAAACCTTCATGTGCCTTAGGTGCAAATTTTGAGCTATGGTGAGGATCTCTAATCCAGCATTTTGCACCGAAGACTTTGAAATAACTTACATTGGGTTTCTTGTCAGTGAGGAGTTCATATGAGGTTTTCTTGAGGAATTTGTGAAGATATACCCTGTTGATGATATGGCATGCAGTGTTGATTGCTTCAGGCCAAAAGCGACGAGGAGTCTGATATTCTTCAAGCATAGTTCTCGCCATTTCAACCAGAGTCCTGTTCTTCCTTTCGGCGACACCATTCTGCTGAGGAGTATAAGGAGCAGACAATTCGTGAGTAATACCAAGTTCATCAAGATAATCATCAAGACCAGTGTTTTTGAACTCGGTTCCATTATCACTCCTGATATGTTTGATCTTGATGCCAAAGTTCGTCGAGGCCCTTGAAGAGAATCGTTTGAAGATTTCCTGCACTTCAGTTTTATACACTATGATATGCACCCAAGTGTATCTGGAATAATCATCAACTATGACGAAGCCATATAAAGATGCTGCATTGGTTAGTGTGGCATAGTGAGTAGGTCCAAATAAATCCATATGAAGCAATTCGAATGGACGTGTAGTGGTCATGATGGTTTTAGAGGGATGCTTGGATCTGGTCATTTTCCCAGATTCACAAGCACCACAGGGATGATCCTTGAGGAATTTGACTGATTCGTTGCCGATGACATGCTTCTTCTTTGCGAGCGTGTGCAAATTCCTCATGCCTGCATGACCTAGTCTTCGGTGCCACAGCCATCCTTCTGAGGTTTTTGCTAGTAAGCAAGTGGCTGGTTGAGGACCTGTAGAGAAATCAACAATGTACAAATCCCCTCTTCTTATACCTTCGAAGACTTTGGAGCTGCCAGATTCCATGATGACTACACATCTATATCTACCAAAGATAATAATCATATCAAGATCACAAAGCATCGAGACTGACATAAGGTTAAAACCAAGGGATTCAACAAGCATCACTTTGTCCATATGCCTATCCTTGGAAATAGCCACTTTACCAAGTCCCAATACCTTGCTTTTACCTTTGTCAACATATGTGATTTGCTTCAGAGATGATGGAGTTAGTGGCATATTCATCAGTAAGCTTTTATCACCAGTGATGTGATGTGTGCAGCCACTATCAAGAACCCACTCAGTATTCTTGGGTTTGTCATCCTGCAGATGAATTAGTACAGCTTACCATCTCATATGCTTCAGTTTTGAAGAATATGATACTAATTTCATCAGATCAGTAATTTCATCATAACAGAAATGTATGGACTTGTGAAATATTTCTATTTCATCAATCATAAGCTTGCGTCTTATCAAGCATTTCCTCAGGTCTCCAGCACATTCTTTAGATGATGATTTTCATCTGGAGACCTGACCTGCAGAAGTGATTAGTTCGATTTCCTCACCACCCACATCTGAAGGGGTGGCAAAGCATTCATCATCCTGCGAGCACCATATGAGAAAGGTGGCATTGAAGCCAATGCACTTCTCTTAACAGTAGGGGGGATTAAAGTACTCATATGAATATGCAGAGAATTGGTTTGAGGATTTATGAATATAGTGATTTGAGGAGTAACACTCATATTCATATTCCTTGTAGTTTCCCTGCATGTTAGGCGCATTAGCATGGGTACGAGCATAGTTTTGACCAGTTGAGGATTTTGATCCTCTTGAAGACTTTGGTCTTCCTGAGGAAGTTGATCTGGGGTTCAGATTCTTCAGTGGTGGTGTCATGAGGACATTCACCTGAAGATTTTCAAGACAGCTTTTGGGAACCCAGATTTTCCTTAGGGGAAGGCCATTCTTGCAGTTAGTTCCAACATATCGAGCAAATACTTCACCAGATTGATTTTTGAACAATTTATAGTTGGAGTCAAATGACTCATCTGAGGAATAGGATAATTCACATGAAAAACCAGTTAGATTGGATGGATCAAAAGGAGGCCCAGTAGCAGCAACCCATGAGGTTTTGGGATACTGCTCAGGTTTCCAATAAGATCCATCAGCATTTAATTTCCTCTCAAAGGCAATTCCTTCTTTCCTCGGGTTCCTGTTCAAGATCTGCTTTTTGAGCACATCACAAAGGGTTTGATGTCCTTTGAGGCTTTTGTATATGCCTGTCACGTACAATTCCTTCAACCCTGCATTTTCATCAGTAACATTTGTGTTTTACTCAAGTGAGGAAATAGACACAACAGGTGTAGTTGAAGAATTTGTAGCAATAGTAGCATTTGCTGATTCTGGTGAGGAATTAGCAGTTTCACGTTCAATGCATTTAAGACATGGAGGAATGAATTCAATTTGATCAGCGCTGATCTGTTGAGCTAGTAATGAATCATTTTCCATACGAAGATCATCATGAGACATCCTCAGCTTCTCAAGATCAAGCTTCCTTTGAATAAATTCATAGGAAAGCTTCTCATGATCAGTGAGGAGTGTATCATAACGATCCTGAAGATTATCAAATCTAGACTGAAGACTTTTCACATCTTCAGTGAGGATTTGGGTAAGATTCATTTCATCATTCAACAGATCATCACTTTTATCTAGCAGTTTCTGAAGCTTTTCCAAAGCAGTTTGTTGTTTAGTGGCAATGATAGCAAGTTTACTGTAACTGGGTTTCTTATAATTATCAGGTTCACAGTCACTTGAATCAGAGGAGGAGGCATTATTTGGTACCTTTGAACCTTTTGCCATGAAGCAAAAAGTTGGAGCGTAGTCATCAGCATAGTCATCAGTGCGGATGGTGCTATCATTTTCTTCAAGGTTGAAGATTGACTTGCTGACGAAGGTGGTTGCTAGTGCAAGACTAGCCTGTCCGGATTCTGAGTCTTCATCAGAACCCTCTTCTTCATCACATTCCTCTGATTCTGCCTCGGAGTCCATTTCCTTGCCAATAAGTGCCCGAGCCTTTCTGAAACTAGTCTTCTTGTGCGATGAGGGCTTTGAAGATGAGGATTTTGAAGATTTCTTCTTTTTCGAGTTATCAGAACTGTCATCCTTGTATTTCTTCTTCTTTGATTCCTTTCCCCAACGGGGACAATCAGCAATGTAATGACCTGATTTCTTGCACTTATGACAGGTTCGTTTCTTGTAGTCCTCAGATGAAGATTCTGATTTCCTCATGTCTCTTCTTGAAGATTTACCAAACTGACCACGTCGTGTAAATCTCTGGAATTTCCTCACGAGCATTGCAAGCTCCTGTCCAAATTCTTCAGGGTCACAAATGCTGTCATCTGTGTCTTCGTCTTCAGATGAGGAAATTGCTCTAGCCTGCAGTGCACGTGGTCTGGAATAGCTTGGTCCATATAGATCTCTCTTTTCTTCTAGCTGGAATTCATGAGTATTTAGCCTTTCTAGTATATCAGCTGGATCAAGCATCTTGTAATCTGGTCTTTCTTGAATCATCAGAACTAAAGTATCAAATGAAGAATCCAAAGATCTCAACAGTTTCTTCACAACTTCGTGATCAGTGATGTCTCGAGCTCCCAGTGCTTGCAGTTCATTTGATATGTCAGTGAGGCGATCAAAGGTGTCTTGGCAGCTTTCATTGTCATGTCTCTTGAAGCGATTGCGAAGAATATCAACACGAGAGTCACGCTGGGTTGATACTCCTTCATTTACCTTGCACAGTCTCTCCCAGATCAGTGTTGCAGATCCCAAAGCACTTACTCTTCCAAACCGGCCTGGGCTCAGATGGCCACAGATGATGTTCTTCGCTTGAGAATCGAGTTGCTTGAATTTCTTCACATCAGCAGCAGAGACACTGGCAGAGATGATGGGGACGCCATGTTCCACAATATACCAGAGATCATTATCAATAGCTTGTAGATGCATTTGCATTTTGTTCTTCCAGAAGGGAAAGTTCTTTCCTTCGTAGATAGGACATGCTTCAGTCACCTTAAACATGCCTGCAGTCGACATAACTAAAACTCCAGGTGGTTAAACCAAAATCACACAGAACAAGGGAGTACCTTGCTCTGATACCAATTGAAAGTGCGTTATATCGACTAGAGGGGGGGGGGTGAATAGGAGATTTTTAGAATTTCATCACTGAGGAAAGTCCTTTTGAGGAAATTCCTCATTGATGACTAACTTACAGCGGAAACAGTAAAGGATCAGAAGTGCAAAGTTTCACAACAACAGTTTTTCAGAGTGAAGAATGTGAAAACAGATTGCACAGTGAGCAGGCATGCTGAATACAGATGAGAAATGACCAACGTGAAGAATTTGGGTTGAGGAAATTCAGAGAAAGTCTTCAGCAAATTCTTCAAACAGTCACAGTGAAAGTCATCAACACATAATACGAGAAATGAAAGAGTTGAGGAATTAGAACCCGTTTCTCAGTGAAGACAGTCGTTGATGACCCAGTTCCAACTGCTGTGACAGCCGTACATCTGGTTTGGAGCGGCTTGGTATTGAAACCAAAGGACACCCAGTCCCGGGACACACAGTCCCTACCGTACTCTCCTTGAGCTAAGGACACACAGTCCTCGCCCAACACTCGTGGTAAGTATTCAGGGCAGACTTCCAAACCCTCACAAACTAGGTCACCCGGCGATCCACAATTGACTGCTGGAAAGCTCTAGACCATGATGCCTAACCGTCTGGAGGATGCACAGTCCTGAAAGGTAAAAGGCTTCAGTCCCACACAGGAACAACTTCTTCAGTGATGCTCAATCACTAGGTTTGGTTTGTGGTTTCAGTGGGTGGTGTATTTCCTCACTGATGATTTACTCTCGAAGGCTCTGAGGAATTTGGGTTGCTCTTATGACAAGTGTCAGTTTCTAACGGAGCAGCCAACCAGCTAGTGGTTGTGGGGGTGGCTATTTATAGCCTGGGAGCATCCCGACATGATTTGACACTAATGCCCTTAAATAATATGACCGTTGGAGTGGATAAGACCAGTGACTTGGCGTGGTTATCGAAATGGTCGGAACCCTCAACTGTGAGAGTCCTCATGTCACTCATATTCCTCACTTGAGGCTTTTGAGAGGATTAGGCTTGGGTTGAGCATCATGAGGAAATTCATTCCATAGTGTAACTTCGACCCCCTTTAACAGTACGGTGTTCCTATTACTCAAATGCGAAGAAAGTAAAACAAAAAGTGTAAATCTTCATGCTTCAAATTCTTCAGAATGATTTTCTTCAGGAACCACTGGACTTCTCAATATCAGTATCTTCATGAGGAATATCAATTTCATCGCAGATTCCTCGCGATTCATTTCTTCAGCTTCAGACCAATTTCTTCAACTGAAGACATATATTTTTAGGGGTCGATATTCTTCAAATGTCTCAAACTCCTCAATGACTTATAGATCATGTGTACACTCACAAACACATTAGACACATAACCTATAAGTCTTCAAACCACCAAAATCACTAAGGGGCACTAGATGCACTTACAGGGACCTCGACTTTAGTCAGATCTGTTGAACTCTTCGGTTGTACCGGTTCCTCTGTAAAAGGATCTTCTTTCACCGAAGGGAGATGTAGGTGCTCGAGGCAGACATCACTCGGGACTGGTCTCCGTGTGGATCCGAGTTTTGCCAACTCATCAGCTGCTTGGTTTTTCAGTCGCGGAACATGGTGAAGTTCCAGACCTTCAAACTTCTTCTCGAGCTTCCTTACTGTGTTGCAGTATGCAGTCATGGTGGGGTTCCTGACATCCCACTCCTTCATCACTTGATTAACCACCAAATCTGAATCGCCATAGACCATCAGGCGACGGACGCCGAGTGAGATGGCCATGCGCAATCCATAAAGGAGAGCTTCATACTCTGCCTCATTGTTGGAGGAATCAAAATGTATCTGCAACACATACTTAAGTTTATCACCTTTTGGCGATATGATTACTACGCCAGCGCCGGAGCCATTCAACATCTTGGACCCATCGAAGAACATAGTCCAATGAGCCGAGTAGATGTGAGTCGGTTGCTGCTGTTCTACCCATTCTTCTATGAAGTCAGCTAGAGCTTGAGACTTTATAGCCTTCTTGGCTTCGAACTTGATGTCGCAGTATAACATCTCCATAGCCCACTTCGCCACTCGGCCTGATGCGTCTCGATTGTGGAGGATTTCCGACAACGGAGCATCAGAAACGACAGACACCGAGTGGTCTTGGAAATAGTGAGCCACCTTCTTTGTAGTCATGTAGATCCCATAAATAAGCTTTCAATAATGGGGATACCTCTGCTTGGAAGGAGTCAGGACTTCGGAGACATAATATACTAGCCGCTGAACCTTGTACGCTTTGCCTTCTTCTTCACGTTCGACTGTGAGAACAGTGCTGACAACTTGATTTGTAGCCACGATGTACAGAAGAAGGGGTTCTTTACTGAGCGGGGTAGTAAGAACCGGCTGGGTGGAAAGCAGGGCTTTGAGGTCGTCGAATGCAATCTGGGCTTCGTCTGTCCACTCGAAAGTATCTGATTTCTTCATGAGTCGGTACAGAGGTAACGTCTTCTCGCCGAGTCGAGCGATGAACCTGCTCAAAGCCGCTAAGCAACCTGTGAGCCTTTGAACATCATGTATTCTGACCGGCCGCTCCATTCGGACGATGGTCCCGATCTTTTCGGGGTTGACACCGATTCCTCGTTCGGAAACGAAGAAACCGAGTAACTTTCCGCTGGGAACACCGAATGAACACTTGGCAGGGTTGAGTTTGATATCGTACCTACGAAGGTTGGCGAATGTTTCTGCCAAGTCAGTCAGCAGGTCGGAACCTTTGCGTGACTTGACTACGATATTGTCCATATATGCCTCCACATTTCGACCGATCTGGTCAAGGAGGCATTTCTGGATCATGCGCATAAAAGTTGCTCCTGCATTCTTCAAACCGAATGGCATAGTGATGTAGCAGAAACACCTGAATGGGGTGATGAAGGCTGTTTTTAATTCATCCGGACCATACATACGGATCTGATGATAGCCCGAATAGGCATCAAGGAATGATAAACGCTCGCAGCCCGCAGTCGAATCAACAATTTTATCAATGCGGGGGAGCGGGAAATGATCTTTCGGGCAGACCTTATTGAGATGCTTGAAGTCGATGCACATACAGAGGGACTTGTCCTTCTTGGGCACCATGACAACATTGGCGAGCCACTCGGAGTGGTGTACCTCGCGAATGAAGTTGGCTGCCAAAAGTTTAGCCACCTCCTCTCCGATTGCCTTCCTTTTGTGCGCGGCGGACCGACGCAGGCGTTCTCGAACGGGCCGAGCAGCAGGATCCACATGCAGTCGGTGCTCAGCCAACTCCTTGGGTACACCTGGCATGTCAGCGGGCTTCCATGCGAAAAGGTCCGAGTTCTCACGGAGGAATTGGATGAGCTCGGCTTCCTATTTTGGATCCAGGGTGGTGGAGATGTTCGTCGGGGCGGCGGCGTCGTCCGTCGGGTGGATGCTGACTTTCTTCGTGTCGCCTGCCGACTGGAATGCGGACTCCGAAGCTGGCTTCTTCGAATGCATCAAGTCAGCGGGGTTGGCTGTCTTCTTGTACTCATCCAGCTCGAGGATAGCCATCTGCTGATCGGCAATCCGCGACCCCTGCTATAGACACTCTTCGGCCCGCTGCCGATTGCCTGTGATCGTGATCACACCTTTGGGACCCGGCATCTTCAGCTTTAAATACACGTAACATGGACGGGCCATGAAACGTGCATACGCCGGACGGCCCAGAATTGCATGGTATGCACTATGGAAGTCCACCACCTCGAATGTCAGCTTTTCCTTGCGGAAGTTCTTGTCGGAGCCGAAAACGACGTCCAACGCGGTTTGGCCGAGTGACTTGGCCTTTCGTCCTGGGACGACTCCGTGGAATGCATGCTGCTCTCGCTAAGTTTGGACATCGGAATGCCCATCCCCTTGAGAGTGTCAGCGTACATGATGTTCAAGCCGTTGCCGCCATCCATGAGGACTTTGCGCAGTCGGACTCCTTCCACCACCGGGTCGACTACCAGAGCCTGCCTCCCCGGGGTGGGCACGTGTGCTGGATGATCCGACTGATCAAAGGTGATCACAGTCTGAGACCATTTGAGGAACGTGGGGTTGGTTGGGGTGGCCATGTTCACCTCCCTGTTCACCAGCTTCAGTCGACTCTTGCTTTCTACGTCAGCAAAAATCATCAATGTTGCGTGGACTTGGGGGAAAGGATCCTCCTTGTCCTCATCATCCTGCTCATTGTCCTTTTCACTCGGCTGCCCTTCGCCGAACCCTTGGATTAGGAGGCGACATTGCCGAGTGGTGTGCTTCGGGAATATGGCGTTGCCTTCCTCGTCCATCTTCGTGTGGATTGGACATGGCTGATCCAGGATGGAGTTCCCGAACTGCTTCTTCTTGGGGGTGTACTGAGCTTTCCCCTTGACCTTGAACTTGGCATTGGTAACGGCTGCTGCCTCTGCCTGCGGAGTGGACGGAGCTTTCTGCTTTTGCTTCCGATTGCTGTTCCCATCTCCGTCGGCGACTGCCTTGTGCTTGCCGCTACGTATGCGGTCCTCTTCTTCGCCATTTGCATAGCGTGCGGCTATCTCCATCATCTTGCTCATGGAGATGTCGCCTGTTCGACCGAACTTCAGGTACAGATCTCTGTACCGCACGCCTGCCTTGAAGGCGCAGACTGCTTGATGCTCTGTGACGTTCTCCACCGTGTGGTAGAGGGTCGTCCAGCGCTGAATGAAATCGCGCAGGGGCTCATTCTGCTTCTGGACACAGTGCTGGAGCTCCACGAGACCAGTAGGGCGTTTGCACGTGCCCTCGAAGGTACTGATGAACACTCAGGACAGATCTGCCCAGCTGTAGATGCTTGATGGAGCCAACTGGTTCAGCCACGCTCGTGCCGAGCCGTCGAGCATCAGGGGGAGATGTTTCATGGCGACCTGGTCATCTCCGCCACCGATTTGGACCGCCACTCGGTAATCGTCCAGCCACGTTTCTGGCTTGGATTCTCGTGTGAACTTGCTAATCCCCGTCGCCAATCGGAAGTTGGGAGGGATGTCAGCTGAACGGATGGCCCGACTGAAGCACTCGGGGCCAGAGACGATGGTCATGCTGCCACTCGGACGGTCTCTATCGTGACCATCACGGTGGGCTCGACTCCTGTCGACCTTCCTCTAGGCGATGTACCCTCTTGCGTCGGGCCTTGGATCATACGTGTCACCGACTGAACGCCGATCATCGTGATGTCGGGGCCCGTAAGGCCCACCACGCGGAGGGGTGCGTGAACGGCGACGATCTTCGGGATTCATGGAACGGCTGCCCCCTCTGCGTCGCTGATGAGAGTGGGGGCTGTAAACCGACCGATGCGTGTTCGCGTAAACAAAACTGTTGTGGATCCTGTTGTGCGACTGGGAGACCGCCGAATTCTGCTGCTGCGCCGTGTGCAACAGGGCACGGATCTACTCGATCCCTCTACCAGCCTCTGAATCAGTCGGTTGGAGGGAATCGGCTATCTTGGCAGCTGCAGCCAGGTTGAGGACGGGTGTGCGGAACACCTCGACGTTGCTCTGACGAGTGCGTCGACTGGCAGAACGGTGGGGTTGACGGCGAGCGCCGGATGACTCGCCGACCTAGTGCTCGTTCCGACCAGTCCGGCGGGGACTTTCATGGGAATTGGCCATGAGAACTTCGGCTGTAGGCCCGCGACCCAAGTACTCGGAAGGTAACTCAGTCGGAACTGAGTCCACGCACTGGGACGGCGGCACGACCACAACCGACTCGAGGACCGCCACTTGAGAGGACGCGTTCTGGCACGCCTGGGCATGTCGCACCCAACGCTAGAGCCGCTGACGGCGGGACCGTTTGTTGCCACGCGTGATGGGGGCGAAGGTCGACACCGGGGCCGACTGCTGGAGAAGAAGGACGCCGCGGGCACCGGCACGGAAGTGTGTAGCCCCGCGACTGGGGAGCGCCTCGGTGTCAAGAGGCGCATCCCGAAGCCATGCCGAATCGTCGACGATGAAGGAGAGTGCGCCGAAGAGGATCACACGACCCAAGCTCAAATCTCCACCGGACGACATGACGAAAAGATGAAGTTGCAAACTCGCCGGAAGTCGCTTAGATGCTTGCCCCACGGTGGGCGCCAACTGTTGTGGGTATAAGTCTGACAGTAGATGTGTACGGTACGAAAGGATGGGCAGAGCCTTAGCTACGGCGGGGTTGTATGAGTTCAGGCCCCTCTACGGTGGAGGTAAAAGCCCTATGTCTCAGTGCTCTTGGGAGCTTAGTGTCGAGTGGAATATAGGATTACAGTAAATGCCAACCCCTGCACCAGTGGGGAAGAGCGGCTTATATAGAGTGCGATGCCCTCCACAACGGCCCGGTGGACAGGGGTGGAATAGTGGCGAAGAAATGCCTACGTTACAGGTAACGTATGCTTTAAATGCTAATAATGGTGTATGAAAACGTATGACCGTTGCCCTCCTAGGAGGTTACGATGTACAGAGTGGAATTCAGTCGGTACGATAAATATGCTCCGAATGCTCGTCAACGACTGGATGATGGGGGGTCCTTAGTTCAGTCGGAACTGTCTAAGGGCCTTGCCCTCTATGAAGGGTAGTCCTTGGGTAGGACCTATAGGGCAGGCCTATGACCCTACCGTGGGACTATAACCCCATCACCTTGCTTGCTGTTTGTTCGCTTGTGTGCTTGCTTGCTTGCTGAAGTCACCATGACTGAAAACACCAAATTTGTGACTTCTCGAATACTAATAATAATGATTTTATTAGTACTCCTATTGCTCCCGCCACTAGTGCGGAGTCATACGAAATCAATGCCGCTTTGCTGAATCTTGTTATGAAAGAGCAATTCTATGGCCTTCCTAGTGAAGATGCGGCATCCCATCTCAATAGCTTCATTGAGCTTTGCGATATGCAGAAGAAGAGAGATGTGGATAATAACGTGATTAAATTGAAGCCTTTTCCTTTCTCGTTGCGAGATCGCGAAAAAACTTGGTTTTCTTCTTTGCCCCAAAATAGTATCGATTCTTGGGATAAGTGCAAAGATGCTTATATATCCAAGTATTTTCCGCCGGCTAAGATTATCTTTCTTCGTAATGATATCATGAATTTCGAGCAACTTGATCATGAACATGTTGCACAATCTTGGGAGAGAATGAATGAAATTAATGATTAGAAATTGTCCCGCTCATGGCTTGAGTCTTTGGATGATTATACAAATATTTTACGCTGGCTTGAATTTCGCTTCTAGAAATATGTTGGACTCCGTCTCAGGTGGAACGTTCATGGAAATCATGTTAGGGGAGGCCACAAAGATCCTAGACAATATCATGACGAACTACTCTCAGTGGCACACTGAAAGGTCACCTACTAGTAAGAAGGTACACGCTATAGAAGAAATTAACTCGTTGAGTGCTAAGATGGATGAGTTAATGAATTTGGTTGCTAGTAGAAGTGCTCCCTTAGATCCTAATGATATGCCCTTGTCTTATTTGATTGAGAGTAGCAGCGCTAGCTTGGACGTTAATTTTGTAGGTAGGAATAACTTTGGCAACAACAATTCTTTTAGAGGAAACTATGTTCCTAGGCCTTTTCCTAGTAACTCCTCTAATAACTTTTGCAACTCCTACAACAATACTCATGGAAATTATAATAGATTACCCTCTGATTTAGAGAGTAATATCAAAGAGTTCATCAACTCTCAAAAGATTTTCAATGCATCCATAGAGGAAAAACTACTCAAAATTGACGATTTGGCTAAGAGCGTTGATAGAATGTCTAGTGATGTTGATGCTTTGAAAGTTAGATGTGCTCCTCCCAAAATCAACATGGATGAAACTTTGAAAGCTATGCGTGTTTCCATGATCGAGAGCCAAGAAAGAACCGCCGAATGGCTCAAAAAGGCGTGTTCTCGTGATGAGAATCACGAAGATCTTAAAGTGCTTAGTGTGACTCCCATTAAATCTTTGTTTTCTTGCGTCAAACCTAATGGTTATGGGGCTAGATATGAATCCATTTTGGTTGAAAAGTGCCCCAATGATTCGGAGTCCATCTATCTTGATGCTAAAAGCATTGAAAGTGGAGTAGAAGATGTTAAAACTTTGAGTAGTAATGAAATTACTACCGTGGATTTCAAGGAATTCAATTATGATAGTTGCTCCTTGATTGAATGCATTTCTTTGATGCAATCCATGTTAAACTCTCCACACACTTATAGCCAAAACAAGGCCTTTACCAATCATATCGTCGAAGCTATGATAAAATCTCTCAAAGAGAAACTTGAATTGGAAGTCTCTATCCCTAGAAATCTTCATGATGAGTGGGAACCTACCATCAAAATCAAAATAAAAAAGAATGAATGCAATGCTTTGTGTGATTTGGGTGCTAGTGTTTCTGCGATTCCAAAGTCTTTATGTGATGTTCTGGGTTTTAATGAGATTGAAGAGTGTTCTCTTAATTTGCATCTTGCTGATTCTACTGTCAAGAAACCCATGGGAAGGATCAATGATGTTCTTATTATTGCAAATAGGAACTATGTACCCGTGGATTTCATTGTGCTTGACATTGATTGCAATCCTACATGCCCTATTATTCTTGGTAGACCTTTCCTAAGGACTATCGGTGCTATAATTGATATGAAGGAAGGGAATATTAGATTTCAGTTTCCTTTAAGGAAGGGCATGGAACACTTTCCTAGAAAGAAAATAAGATTGCCTTGTGAATCCATGATGAGGGCCACTTATGGTTTGAGCACCAAAGACGATGATACGTGATTCTATCGCTTTTATGCCTAGCTAAGGGCGTTAAACAAAAGCACTTGTTGGGAGGAAACCCAATGAATTTACCTTTTTCTTTCTGTTTTGTTGCGTCCACACCATCACAATTCTGTTGTGATTGTGTTTATTGTGTTTCTTTTTGTGTTTGAGCCAAGCAAAACCTTTATGACTAGTCTTGGTGATGGTTGTTTGATCCTACTGGAAAAAGACAGAAACTTTTCGCTCAGGAGATGATTTTTATTTTTTATTCAGAAATGGATTTTGAGTTGATTTTTTTGCTGCTGGTTTATATGCCTTTTTCCCAGGCCTTCATAATTTTTCAGATTTTTTGAGGTACCAGAAGTATACGAAATATACAGATTGCTACATACTGGTCTATTTTTTGACAGATTCTGTTTTTGTTGAGTTGGTTGCTTGTTTTGATGAAACTATGGTTAGCATGGGGGGGGGGTACTAGCCATGGAAAAGTGATAATACAGTATCCCAACACCAATATAGATATAATTCAAGTTTGCTACAGTACCAAAACAAAGTGGTAGTTTGTTTTCTTGTGCTAATGTTATCACGAGTTTCTGTTTAAATTTTGTGTTGTGAAGTTTTCAAGTTTTGGGTGATGTTCTCATGGACAAAGAGATAAGGAGTGGAAAGAGATCAATCTTGGGGATTCCCAAGGCATCCCAAGCCAAATTCAAGGACACCAAAAAGCCTAAGCTTGGGGATGCCCCGGGAAGGCATCCCCTCTTTCGTCTTCAATCCATCGGTAAAATTACTTGGAGCTATATTTTTATTCACCACATGCTATGTGTTTTGCTTGGAGCGTCTTTTATCTTAGGAGTCTTTTATTTTTGTTGTGACACAATCATACTTTCTGCACACCTTTTTGAGAGAGAGAGATACATGCACTCATCGTGATTTTTGCTAGAATGCTCATAGTGCTTCACTTATATCTTTTGAGCTAGATACTTTTGCTCTATGTGCTTCACTTATATCTTTTAGAGCACGGCGGTGCGTGACTTGGTAGTTGGCTTATGCAATGAAAGTAGTCCCAAATGTGATAGGTACCCAAAGAATATGCAAAAACCTCCATCTTCATGTGCATTGAGTATAAAGAGAAGTCTTGATTCCTCTCAATTAGTTTTGAGACGTGGATTCGGTAATATTAAGAGTTATGTTAGTAAGGTGTTGTGAATCTAGAAATACTTGTGTTGAAGTTAGTGATTCCCGTAGCATGCATGTATGGTGAACCGCTATGTTAGGAAGTTGGAGCATAATTGATCTATTGATTGTCATCCTTTGTGTTGAGGTCGGGATCGCGCGATGGTTAACACCTACCAACCCTTCCCCTAGGAGTATGCGTTTAGCACTTTGTTTCGATTACTAATAAAAACTTCCGAAACAGGTATGTGAGTTCTTCATGACTAATGTGAGTCCATGGTATAGATGCACTTTCACCTTCCACCATTGCTAGCCTCTCTAGTGCCACGTAATTCTCGTTGGTGCACAAACCCACCATATGCCTTCCTCAAAACAGGCACCATACCTACCTACTATGGCATTTTCATAGCCATTCCGAGATATATTGCCATGCAACTCCCACCGTTCCGTCTCATGACTTGTGCCGTCACTCTCATATTTCCATTGCATGATCGTAAGATATATAGCGAGATGTTTCAATGTCATACGCCATGCTAGATAGATCTACATCCCGGTACACTGTCGGAGGCATCTCCTATAGAGTCATTTCTAAGCTTTGAGCTATGAGTAAATAAAAGTGTGATGATCATCATTATTAGAGCATTGTCCCATGTGAGAAAAAAGAGAGGCCAAAGAGCCCAAAAAAAAAGAGAAAAGAGAAAAAAAATAAAAAAAGAGAGGCCTAAGAGCCCAAATAAAAAAAAGAGAGAAAAAGAGAGAAGGGACAATGGTACTATCTTTTTCCACACTTGTGCTTCATAATAGCACCATGTTCTTCGTGATTGAGAGTTTCTTGCTTTGTCACTACCATATGCTAGTGGGAATCTTCATTATATAACTTGGCTTGTATATTCCATTGATGGGCTTCCTCAAAATTGCCGTAGGTCTTCGTGAGCAAGCAAGTTGGATGCACACCCACTAGTTTTCCTTTTGAGCTTTCACATACTTATAGTTCTAGTGCATCTCTTGTATGTCAATCCCTACTCATTCACATTGATATATATTAATGGCCATCTCCATAGCCTTTTGATACACCGAGTCAATGTGACCATCTGCTCCTTTTTATCTCACAACCACCACCACACTCTATTCCACCTATAGTGCTATATCCATGGCTCGCGCTCATGTATTGCGTGATAGTTATAAAAAGTTTGAGAAAGTAAGAGTGCGAAAACAATTACTTGGCCAATACCGGGGTTGTGCATGATTTACATTAGTTGTGTGAGGATGATGGAGCATAGCCAGACTATATGATTTTGTAGGGATAACTTTCCTTGGCCTTGTTATTTTGAAAGTTCATGATTACTTTGCTCGTTTGCTTGAAGTATTATTGTTTTCATGTCAATAGCAAACTATTGTTTCGAATCTTACGGATCTGAACATTCATGTCACGTGAAAGAAGTTGCAAAGGACAACTATGCTAGGTAGCATTCCACACCAAAAATTCATTCTTTATCACTTCCCTACTCGAGGACGAGTAGGAGTTAAGCTTGGGGATGCTTGATACGTCTCCAATGTATCTATAATTTTTGATGGTTTCATGCTACTATCTTGTGAAACTTTGGATGTTTTGCATGCCTTTTATATATTTTTTGGGACTAACTTATTAACTCAGTGCCAAGTGCCAGTTCCTGTTTTTTCCATATTTTTGACCCCTTTCAGAGGAGATTTTGAAACGGAGTCCAAACGGAATAAAATCCCCGAAAAGATTTTTCCGTAACGGAAGAAGATCACGAGACTTGAGAGCCAAGGCAGGGGCCCTAGGGGCCCCACAAGCCCTCACCCCGCGGCCAGGGGGGAGGCCGCGACCCACAGGCTTGTGGCCCCTCGGACCTCCTTTGCCCTAGGGTTTGCGCCTATATATCCCAAAAAATTCCACAAAAAATAAGGAGATCATCGAAAGTACTTTTCCACCGTCGCAAGCTTCTGTCTCCGCAAGATCCCATCTGGGGCTCGTTCTGGTGCCCTGCCGGAGGGGGGATTCGGACACGGAGGGATTCTTCATCAACACAATGACCTCTTCGATGATGCGTGAGTAGTTCACCATAGACCTCCAGGTCCATAGCTAGTAACTAGATGGCTTCTTCTCTCTCTTGGATCTTCAATACAAAGTTCTCCATGATCTTCATGGATATCTATCCGATGTAATCTTCTTTTGCGGTGTGTTTGTTGAGATCTGATGAATTGTGGATTTATGATGAGATTATCTATGAATCTTATTTGAGTTTCTTCTGATCTCTCTTATGCATGATTTCATATCCTTGTAATTCTCTTTGAGTTGTGGGTTTTGTGTGGCCAACTAGATCTATGATTCTTGCAATGGGAGAAGTGCTTGGTTTTGGGTTCATACCGTGCGGTGACCTCACCCAGTGACAGAAGGGGTAGCGAGGCACGCATCGTGTTGTTGTTGCCATCAAGGGTAAAAAGATGGGGTTTCATCATTGGTTTGAGATTATCCCTCTACATCATGTCATCTTGCTTAAGGCGTTACTCTGTTCGTCATGAACTCAATACACTAGATGCATGCTGGATAGCGGTCGATGTGTGGAGTAATAGTAGTAGATGCAGAAAGTATCGGTCTACTTGTCTCGGACGTGATGCCTATATGTATGATCATTGCCTTAGATATCATCATGACTTTGCGCGGTTCTATCAATTGCTCGACAGTAATTTGTTCACCCACCGTAATACTTGCTATTTTGAGAGAAGCCTCTAGTGAAAACTATGCCCCCCTAGGGTCTACTCCACACCATATTTTCAGCCTTACACTATTTACTTCGTTGCACTTTCCGCCTTCAAATCTCACTTTGCAAACAATCTTGAAGGGATTGACAACCCCTTTACAGCGTTGGGTGCAAGCTCTTTTGTGTTTGTGTAGGTACTCTGGACTTGACGAGATCCTCCTACTCGATTGATACCTTGGTTCTCAAACTGAGGGAAATACTTACTGCTCCTGTGCTGCATCACCCTTTCCTCTTCAAGGGAAAAACCAACGCAAGAAAGTCTCCATCAACGTGTCAATTTCTGGCGCTGTTGTTTGAGAAGTAGCACGGAGCAATCTCAAGCTCTTGAAAATGAACAAACCACCAAGGTATATCTTGAGGAAACCTTTGCTATATAGTTACGTAGATTAAAGGAATCCCATGATAGAGCTCTGGAGTTGGCTAATGATTTTAGAACTAAAAACGATAAGCTTGAAGTTGTACATGCTAAACTCGTTGAGGACTATGAGCACCTCGAAAATGGCTCAAGGTCTATTAAGAGTTTGCTCATCGAACTCACCGAATCTCATGCTCAACTTGAAGCTTCATATGCTAAAGAGCTTTCCAAGTTGCCTTCTCCTCTTATTGTTAATAATGATGCTTGTGCTACTAACTCTACTTCTTGTGAAGCTTCCATTTTAAAGGAGAATGTTGAGCTAAGGGCTCAACTTGAGTTGCTATATCTAGCAATTATGGGAAATTGGAAGAAAGTTATGTAATGCTCACAAGCTCTCATGATGATCTTCTAGTATCCCATAATGTGCTAAAATTAGCTCATGAGGCTATTACTACCAAGGTAACATCGAGTGAGCCTCATGTGGACATTAACACTACTTCTAGTCAAAAAGCTACATTGCCATGTGCTAGTCCTCGTAATTCATCTGCTCATAATGTTGCTACATCTTGTGATGAATTACCTTCCATTCCTTGTTTCTCTAACAATGAAGCTTATACTTCCTCTAGTACTTGGGTTGATACTAATCATGTAGAGTAAATCAAAGAGCTCAAGGCCCAAGTCACTTCCTTGAAGAAAGACTTGGAAAAGAGTCATGAAGGAATGTCCACACTCAACAATGTCTTGTGTGGGCAAAAATCCCCAAATGACAAAGATGGACTTGGATTCAACTCCAACAAGAAGAATAAGTCCAAAAGCTTCAAGAAGAAGGGCCAAGAACAAGTCAAGAATTCGGCCAAGATTATTTGCTTCAAGTGCAAAATTGAAGGGCACCATGTTAGATCTTGGCCACTAAAGAAGAAGCCCCAAAGTCACAAGCAACAAGGGAAGCGGCCACAAGTTCAATCACACACTCAACTACAAGTTGAAGAAAGGCCCCTTCCCAAGAAGACCCAAGCCAACACTCCTCATGTTGAGAAATCAATAGGGAAGAAATTAAAGGGTAGATGTTGCTACTTATGTCGTGAGAAGGGTCACTTCGCTTCTTCTTGCACGAGAGGTAATTTATCCAACCCAATCATTATTGATGATATCTATTCTCTTGGGAAGGATAATGTTGGCAATGTGTTTGCCAAGTTTGTTGGTACTCAAAGTGGTGTCAAGAAAAGTACCATTTGGGTTGCCAAGCCTATTGTAACTAACCTCTTAGGACCCAACGTGGTTGGGGACCAACAAGCTCAAACTTGATCAATAGGTGAATGTGGAGGACATTGGAGACTTTGATACATAATGAGGAATTAAGGGGTCTTCATCATTCATATTATGTCAAGCCAAGTCATTTGGATTATCGAGTTTCTATCTTATATCCAATGTGCCTCCTTACGGTAACTTGTACTTAAACTTTTTACATTGTTAGTTACTTGCCCCCATTGCATGTTGTGGTTTTGTACCTTGCATGTGTTTGTATGTGTTGTGCTTCCAACTTGCTTATCTTGAGTAATCGAGTATGTGTACATTGGTTTGCATATCATGTACATGTGAGTCTTGTATTGAGCCTTTTCACATCTTGTTTGTATCTTTGTTGGCTCTTGTGAGAGATTAATGGATTATCCCATTGTGGGGGAGTGATGTGATTTGCACACCTCACAATCCTATAAATGTGTATACATGGGGAATACCACTTAATATTGATATTTCAAGATTATCTAGTTTCTATGTGGTATGTCTTACTCATGAGAAATTCAAATTCCATATGGTCCATTAATTATCTCTTGTTGGTTTTAATTTGCCACTTGTTAATATTTTTGGGTTATCACATTATGGGGGAGTAATATGCTACGTGCATATTACAAGCCTAGAAAATGTGTACATTTGAGGTATTGCCACTTAATGTTGATATTGTAAATTATCTTGTTCCTAGGTGGCATGTTATCTCTACAAGTGTCATTTGCTTGTGTTTTAGGAGTAAAAGATCATGTTGGATATATTTGTGATCTACCAATGAGTATTATTTCCAAAATGCTTCATGTCCTTGACAATTGGTATTCCCATCATGTGGTAGAAATTACTAATCATCTTTACATTGGATTTTGTGTTTCCTTTGTCTTCCTTGCCTCTTGTGGATCTATTTTAACATGTCTAGTGTTTTTATAGATATAGAGAAAGTGATGATCCCATCTTGTGCATTTTGTATTTAAATGCAAATTCTATATAATGCACATCCCTTGGGGGAGTTATCCTATTTTCTTTAGAACACTCTCTTTATTCGTCCGTCATAAAATCTTTTGATCCCCATCAAGTGTGTTGATGGGAGGCAAGTCTTGATCTTTATGATGCTTTGTGCCATCATGAAAATTTGTTGAGGGTTTGGTTTGTTTGGAACCTAGCTCTCTTTTGGAAAGTAGATACCTCGTGTTTGTTTTCCTTCAATTGGTATGTTGTTTCCTTTTATTTGGCATGTGTCAATGGATATCTCATTCCTTGAGGTATCTTTTAATTGATATCCTTCAAGTGATAGTTTTTCGTTTGGGATCTTATTATCACTTGATACCTTATCTTTTGGTGACTTATCAACTTTGTGTTGAGTTGATTCTTGAGAGCCTTGAGCATGCATATTTACTATATATAGCTTCTTTCACATGCTTTCTTTCATTGACCCGATATATAGGGGAAACTCCACCTTGTCATAAATTGGGTAAACCATGCATGAAATTCAATTTCATATCTATATGCACATATTTATGTGGAGTTTGTACTATGTATTGTTGGTTTTCTAACTCTTTGGTCCCAATGAGTTTGGGCACCATTTTGTTTGTTTGTTGTTCTAGGAACAATTGGATATCCATTGGATGCTCGGCTCACCTACAAGGAAGGTGTTGACACCGTGTGCTTAATGGAGCCAAGTTAGGATGATCAACGAACAACCATCTACTACATCAATCCAATGATGTCTCGGTAACAAGAATGTACTTCATGCATACATTCCTTGCAAGGCCCGAACATGTCTTCTCTTGGTTGAGCGGTACTACCGTGGGTATCCACGGTACTACCGCTGGAGATGTGTTACTGCTGCACTCATGCAGTAGCAGCACCGACACGGTACTATCGCATCCAGCACGTCAGTATTTTTCTGCTGCCGCTGGACGAACGGTACTACTGCCCAGCGAGCGGGAGTAAAATTTTACAACTGTTGGCCATGCGGTACTACCGTGATGATGCGCAGTACTACCGCGCTGTCCCGACCGCGAGGGGTTATACCCTCTTCTCGTGGTTCTGTCTCTCTCTCCAGGTTGCATCTTGGCATGAATCTCTTGATTCGTTCTTGTGGTACTTGTTCCCTTTCTCAACGCATCCAAACAATGATGTTTTATTGCTAGTTGGGATGTCTTTGATATTCGTATGTTGGAAGTTCATATTGTACAATAAGAAAATATAAGGCCATGTGTTATGCTTCCAAGCAAAGACCTTGTTGATATATTTATGACTTCGTTTTCGATATCTTGTTTGTTCCTTCTTGTAACCATTTCGTGTGTACAACCTTCTTTATGGATATATATCATCATGATTGTCTTCTACCTAGAATCTTTTACACATGAGAGAAGTTACATATCTAATTGATATCCTCTTTTCTTTCACGTCCACCGTTGCATTTCCTTTTTTCCGTTTTTGGTGGCTTCGTGAAAGGATTTTTCTTGAGTGCGTCTCTTATATTCTTGCATCTTGACGCACTCTTTGGTGGTGAAGATTATTTTTCCTCATGCTTGTCTTGATGAGGGTTTTCTATTTCGATTGGTATCCCTCCTCTTGACAAGGTTATTATTTCCTATCTTCATCATGGGCTGTCACAAGCATTGGTTCTTAATTTGTTTTTAGTAAGCTTGTGAACCCATATTCTAGTAGTGTGTGTGTGGGAAGGATATGTCTTGCACTTTGTTTCTCATTTCATTCAGACTATGTCAATGAGTAATGCTCATCTTTATCTTAGTCTTCTCAAGTGCTTTGCCATAACTCACACACATTATTTTGGTTGAGCCTATCTTAAGTTTCTTCTTTTACATGTTGCTCAACCATTTGTTTTGTGCAAGTGATATGCTTAATGTCTCATCTATCTTCTTGCACTCGTTGTGTGTTTTTATTAATTTTGGGGGAGCAACGATCCTAGTTTGTGCACTTGTATCAAATAAAAAAATCTCTTATTAGTGCACAAATCATGGGGAGCTTCTCTAGTTTTGATAAAACACTCCTTTGCTTGTATCATAGTATCTTTTATTCATGTGGTTCGAAGGACCATGTGATTGTTTGTTCCATATGGTATCTTTTGATTGCTTGCTTCTATTTCGTATGTCTTTGTGCCATACGACCCTTCTTTTTGTAATCTTTGGGTCCTCAATATAGTTTGTTTTCCTCCAACTACTTATCATTGTATTTGTGTATTTCTTTGCACTCATTTCCTGAGAAGTACACACTTTTTGGAGGACCACCTACTATGTTGGGTTTCTAAACTTTTTGGCCATTTTGGCAATCGATGCCAATGGGGGAGAAGTTTAGAGAGTTTACTTTGGATATGCTTAGAGGGTTTTGCTTTTATTGCGTAAGCATTTACATCTTGCACGCATGCATTATTGCTTTGTATGTGTGCGCTTGGTTATGCTTATTTCCTTATATAAACTCTCTTGAAGCGGTTGTCATCAATTACCAAAATGGGGGAGATTGTTAGAGCATATATCTCCATATGTGGTTTTTGTAACTGATGACAATTCCTATGGACTAATGGTTGCCTTAAGTTATATTTCTAGGATTTGTCCATAGGCACTTCTTGAAGTCCATCTGTTGGGTTCAAGGAGTTTATATGATGACCAAGGTGGTATTCAAGGTATTATTCAAAGAATGGTCATAGAGACACAAGGTTGATCAAGATCGTCAGACAAAGAGTAAATCAAGATGATCAACACAGAAATCGTACAAGATGTACCAAGAGGGATCAAGTGAGCCCATGGTATGGTAAGCATTGTCCATTACGTATTTGTGTACTAACCCATGGTCTTCGTGAGAGTTCTATGTGGGGTTAGGTGTGTTTCCATGGTCTTTCGTCAAAAGGAAGATCTCATACAACCCATGGAGGATGACGTCAAGTGGTGGAGGATGGTGGCAATGGACTTGTGAAGATATGCTGAAGAGCGGCTCACCCATAGTGTGTATGGGGGAGCAATCAACTAGTCTTCATCAAGCCAACGTAATCAAGAAAGGTGGTCCATCTTGAGGAATCCAAGATCATAGTCATCTAGCTCAAGAGGACGAGGTGCAAGGTATAGGTTTGCCCTTGATAGGTTTTCTATTTTAGGATAGATTGCCGTACTGTCAAGGGGGGCTCTGAAGTGAGTAGCTTGATCGTATCGTTCGTTGAGAGCTCAAATCATTTGCATCCTTGCATCATACTTCTTGGTTCTTGTTTGGTGTTTCTCTTTGTGAGTTTTAGAGCTTATGGTCATCTTCATGACAAGCTCGAGTTCATCGAAAACGGAGTCCATATGCATCTTCTATGATGTTTTTGATGTTGGCAGTTTTTACCGGTCTTATTCGAAGAAGGGTTCTCACCATTTTCTTATGCGACTTTTCTCACTTTCTTCTTATTGATATTTCTATCAAGATTGTGTTAGCACATGTCGTTAGCTTTCCAACAAACTTGGTTTCGTTGAATTCAGAGTCCGTATGCGAAAGTTAGAGCAGTTTCAGTATCTAGTGGTAGTACGCTCCTCGTGCGAGCGGTAGTACCGCTCATGTAGCGGTAGTACCGCCCCCGGAGCGGTAGTAATTTTTTACTAACGCTCCCTAGCGGTAGTACCGCTCCGCCGGACTGTTTTTCGCATCCTTTTTGGCCTCAGCATGGTTGGTGAAGCATAACGGTTGGATTTGTCCCCACCTATAAAAGGCTGTCTTCTTCCCCATTGAACCTTATCTCTTTAGCTCGTGTTCTTCCCCCATTGTAGACCTTCTTCGAGCTTGCTAACTCTCAATCCCTCCAATGATTCTTGCTAGTTCTTGAGGGAAAAGAGAGAGGAGATCTAGATCCACATTTCCACCAATCACTTTCTCCTCTAAGTGAGGGGAACCCATTGGGTCTAGATCTTGGAGTTCTTCGTGTTCTTCTTCATTCTTCCTCTCATTTTCCTCCCTAGCATTAGTTGCTTTGGTGGGATTTGGGAGAGAAGGATTTGGGAACTCCGTGTGCCCTTGCCATTGCATTTGGTGCATCGGTTTGAGTTCTCCACGGTGATACGTGGAAGTGAGAAGTTGAGAATCTTATTACCTTTGGGTACTTGGTACCCCTAGAAGCTTGGTGGTGCCTCGGAGCACAATCATTGTGGTGTAAAGCTCCGGGCAAGCGTCGGCGTCTCCAATTAAGTTGTGGAGATTTCCCCGAGCATTTGTGATCACCTCGAAGCCATATGACATTGTGGTGAAGCTTCGTGGTGTTGTTGGGAGCCTCCAATTAAGTTGTGGAGATTGCCTCAACCTTGTTTGTACGGTTTTGTGACCGCCCTCAAGGGTCGCTTAGTGGAATCACGACATCTTGCATTGTGCGAGGGCGTGAGGAGATTACGGTGGCCTTAGTGGCATCTTGGGGAGCATTGTGCCTCCACACCGCTCCAACGGAGATTAGCATCCGCAAGGGTGTGAACTTCGGGATACATCATCGTCTCCGCGTGCCTCGGTTATCTCTTACCCGAACCCTTTACTTATGCACTTTACTTTGTGATAGCCATATTGTTTCTTGTCATATATCTTGTTATCACTTAGTTGTTTATCTTGCTTAGCATAAGTTGTTCGTGCACATAGTTGAGCCCATTTGTTTTAGGTTTTGTGCTTGAAAAATTAAACGTTAGTTTTATTCCGCATTTGTTCAAGCCTAAACCATAATTATTTTAAAGCGCCTATTCACCCACCTCTAGGCGACATCCACGTCCTTTCACATGGTTACAATGTATAGTGGCCCTCGCATGCATATCTGTTTATCTGTTAAAGAGCCATATTACTTTTTCTTCTCCTTTGCGTTTGCTTGCAGATTCCAGCTTAGTCCAATGCACGAGCACTCTTATTATTGTTCACATCATTCGGTCGTGCAAGTGAAAGGCAATAATGACGATATATGATGAAGTGACCGAGCCTGGAAAAGCTGGTATGAACTCGATATATTTTGTTTTTGTAAATATGACTAGCTCATCGTTCCTGATTCAGCTTTGTTGTGAGAGAAACATGTTTGCAATGACAACTTAGAGATCATAGTTTCTGATGACATGCTTAATTAGCTAGGAGCGTATAATGGTTTTTCTTGGATGCCAACATGAATCTTGAGATGATTATGATGTAGTATGATAGAATGGTATCCTCCTTTGAATGATTCAAGTGGCTTGACTTGGCGCATGTTTACGCATGTAATTGAAACAAAATCAACATAGCCTCTATGATATTCATGTTCATGGTGATTTATGTCCTACTCATGCTTGCACTCAATGTTGGTTAATCTCAATGCATTTTGATGACTGTTGTCGCTCTCTAGTTGGTCGCTTCCGAGTCTTTTGCTAGCCTTCACTTGTACTAAGCGGGAATACTGCTTGTGCATCCACTTCCATAAACCCAAAGTTGTTCCATATGAGTCCACCATACCTACCTATATGCGGTATCTACCTGCCGTTCCAAGTAAATTTGCATGTACCACTCTCTAAACCTTCAAGAAATAATCTGTTTTGCATGCCCGAACCGCTCATGTGGTGACAAGGGGTGATCAGTATCTTCCATGCTAGGCGTGCTATCCTCGATATGTGTTTATTCACTATCATTCACGAGAAAGGGGCCGGTAATTGGAATGCCCAGTTCCATGCTCAAATCGAAAAGATAATTGCAAACAAAACTCCCCCTGGATTGATGTTGGTATGGACGGCACCCAAGTATTCGGCTAGTCGTGGAGTGTGATTGATCGGTGGTGGGGGAGTCAAAACTTTACTTTTCTGTTTGGGAACCGCCTATAGCATGTGTGGCATGGAAGATGGTGAAAACTCTTGGTCATTGCGTTGACAATGAAAGCATGCCACCCAAAATTAGTATCTCTGTTTTCAAAGCTTGAGCTCTCGCACCTCTGCAAATCAATGCTTCCCTCTGCGAAGGGCCTGTCTATTTATGTTTCTGTTGAGTCACCCTCTTCTTATAAAAGCACCAATTAGAGAGAACCTCTGTCATTTTTATGCTTTGCTTTTGACTAATATTGAGTATGACTGTGACTGGATCTTGTTTGCCATGAATTACAATGTTTAGTCAGCCCTTGGTCTTTGAAGGTGCTCTGCATTTATGTTTTGCGGTCTCATAAAGAGCTAGCGAGATACCACCTATTCGTACTTCTTCGTGACTGTTTTGATTGAAGTGTTGACGTTTGCAACCTATTATTATTGCTCGCTAGTTGATTATGCCATTGATATGAGTTCACCATGAGACCTAGATGTCATTTGCTTATGTGGTTAGCTTATGATCTTGCTGAAATTATGGATATGAGTTAGGCTTACTTTAATTAAGCGATCTACCACCACCAGTATAGCCGAAAATCCTTTTGATTTAGGCAGACCTTCAATAAAGTCCATACTAATTTCCTGCCAAGGGCTGTCAGGTACAGGAGGAGGTTGAAGCAGGTCCGAATCCTGTACATGCTTCTGAATTGACAGACAGTTTCTGTAACATGAGTTGAGCTACAGGATCTACAGAATAAGAGTTCAAAATTTCCTGCACCCATACATGTTTGCTGGAAGACACTTGTTGTACTAAGAATAGGTGTGCCACTCTTGACAAGGCATCAACTGTTGTATTTTCCACTCCTTTCTTGTACTGGATTGAAAATTGCAGACCCACTAATTTAGTCATGGCTTTTGTGTGCAAATCAGAAGTGAGGTTCTGATCCTCCAAATGACACAAACTCTGATGGTCAGTTTTAATCACAAAATGTGCTCTAGACAAATATGATCTCCATCTGTCAATAGACATCATAATTGCTAGGAATTCTTTCTCATAGATTGATAACTTCCGACTCTTCACTCCGAGAGCCTTGCTGTAAAAGGCAATAGGATGCCCCTCGTGAGATAGAACAACACCCACACCAGTGTTGCAAGCATTTGTTTCCACAGTGAAAGATTTTTCAAAGTTTGGTAGAGCTAACACAGGGTACTGACCATTGCTTGTTTGAGCAGTTGAAAAGCCTCTTGTGCTACTGCTGACCATACAAATGCTTGTTTCTTGAAGAGAGGAGTCAGTGGCTTTAGCAAAATGCCATAGTTTTTGACAAACTTCCTGTAATATCCAGTGAGCTCCAGAAATCCTCTTAGTTCACTCATTGTATGAGGAGCTGGCCACTGCACCATAGCTTCAGTTTTAGTAGGATCAGTGGCAACCCCGTTGTCAGAAATGATGTGGCCCAAATATTCCAGAGACTGCTGAGCAAAAGAACACTTGCTTTCTTTAACAAACAGTTGGTTCTCCTTCAGTACATCAAACACTGACTGGAGATGTTCCACATGCTCTTCCAAGGTTCCACTAAACACCAGGATATCATCCATAAATATTAGCACATATTTTCTATTGGATCCTGCAAAGGAAAAATTCATAACAAATTGGAAAGTGCCTGGAGCAGTAGCTAAACCAAAAGGCATCACCCTGAACTGAAATTGCCCATGATGAGTTTTAAAAGCAGTTTTATACTCATCCTCTTCTTTCATCCTGATGCAAAGGAAAAATTCATAACACATTGGAAAGTGCCTGGAGCAGTAGCTAAACCAAAAGGCATCACCCTGAACTGAAATTGCCCATGATGAGTTTTAAAAGCAGTTTTGTACTCATCCTCTTCTTTCATCCTGATCTGATGATACCCTGCCCTCAAATCCAATTTGGAGAACCACTTAGCACCTCCTAGCTCATCCAATATCTCATCAATCACTAGCATGGGAAACTTATTTTTCACTGTAACAACATTTAGCCTCCTGTAGTCCACACAAAATCTCCATGTGCCATCTTTCTTCTTAACTAGCAAAACAAGAGCTGCAAAAGGACTCATGCTAGGAGTAATGAGACCATCATCTAACAGTTCTTTTACTAGTTTCTCAATCTCATCCTTTTGTAGTGGAGAGTATCTACATGGTCTGCAATTTACTGGCACACCTCCTGGGACTAGATTGATGTTGTGATCAAATGCTCTGAGAGGAGGCGGCTTGTGTGGCTCTTGAAAAACTTCCTTATTCCTCTCCAACACTTGTTGCACCACATCAGGCACTTCTGTAGCTAGAGCCATCACAATCCCGTTCAATACTGCAGTAGCCCAAACATCATTTCCTTTCTCCCATTTCAGCAACTGTTCAATAGACACTTCTTCCAGATGGTTTTGTTGTGCAGGTAGAACTCCCTGCAGTCTGATCTCTTGGCCACTATGCTGGAATTGAATCCACTTTTCTGCCCAATGACATTGCATCACAACCCATTGCTCTAAACAGTGCATGCCCAATATGATATCATGTCCTCCCAATGGTAGCACTTGCATTGAGTTACTAAATGTGTGTCCCTGAATCCACCAGTTTAAGTTGGAAACCATCTCAGTGCAGGGTATGACAATCCCATTGGCTACCTTAACTTGTGATACGTCTCCGTCGTATCTACTTTTCCAAACTCTTTTGCCCTTGTTTTGGACTCTAATTTGCATGATTTGAATGGAACTAACCCGAACTAACGCTGTTTTCAGCAGAATTGCCATGGTGTTGTTTTTGCGCAGAAATAAAAGTTCTCGGAATGACCTGGAAATTTACGGGGATTTTTTGTGGAATATATAAAAAATACTGGCGCAAGAATCAACCGAGGAAGTGGAGCGTGGAGCCCACAAGCCCACCATGCGCGGGCCCCCCTGGCCGCGCATGGTAGGCTTGTGAGGCCCACGTTGCTCCACCGCCTCCAATTCCAGCTCTATTTAGTCCCTTTCGTTCGGAAAAAAATCAAGGAGAAGAGTTCATCGCGTTTTACGATACGGAGGCGCCGCCACCTCCTATTCTTCCTTTGGAGGGTAGATCTAGAGTCCGTTCTGGGCTCCGGAGAGGGGAGATCGTCGCCATCGTCATCACCAACCTTCCTTCATCGCCAATTCCATGATGCTCTTCACTGTTCGTGAGTAATGTCATTGTAGGCTTGCTGGAGGGTGATGGGTTGGATGAGATCAATCATGTAATCAAGTTAGTTTTGATGGGGATTGATCCCTAGTATCCACTATGTTCTGAGATTGATGTTGCTACTACTTTGCCATGCTTAATGCTTGTCACTAGGGCCCGAGTGCCATGATTTCAGATCTGAACCTATTATGTTGTCGCCAATATATGTGTGTTCTTGATCCTATCTTGCAAGTTGTAGTCACCTACTATGTGTTATGACCCGGCAACCCCGGAGTGACAATAGACGGAATCACTCCTGGAGATGACCATAGTATGAGGAGTTCATGTATTCACTAAGTGTTAATGCGTTTGTCCGGTTCTTTATTAAAAGGAGAACCTTAATATCCCGTAGTTTCCATTAGGACCCCGCTGCCACGGGAGGGATGGACAATAGATGTCATGCAAGTTCTTTTCCCTAAGCACGTATGACTACATACGGAATAGATGCCTGCATTACATTGACGAACTGGAGCTAGTTACATATCTCTCCGTGTTATAACTGTTGCATTATGAATACCATCCGACATAATTATCCATCACTGATCCAACGCCTACGAGTCTTTTCCTACTGGTCCTTGCTATGTTACTTTGCTGCTACTGCTGTCACTGCTGCTACTGTTACTTTGGTGCTACTACTGTCACTATTGCTACTGGTTACTGTTGCTACTGTTGCTATCACACTACTTTGCTACTGATACTTTGCTCCAGATACTAAGTCTTTCAGGTGGGGTTGAATTGACAACTCAACTGCTAATACTTGAGAATATTCTTTGGCTTCCCCTTGCGTCGAATCAATAAATTAGGTTGAATACTCTACCCTTGTGTCGATCCCCTATACTTGTGGGTTATCAACTTGCATGGGCTATTTTAACTTCACTGTAGGGGCTGATATTTTACTCAACAGAGACTGATCCACAAAAGTGTGAGTGCTTCCTGAATCTACCAAAATGAGTACCACCTTGTTTTCCACCAGTGCTCTCAATTGGATTGTTTTGGATGTGCTGCCCGAGACAAAGCATTCACTAAATTTGTGGCACATTCTTCAGACCCATTCCCATCCAGAGCATCTAGTACAACATGTGAGATAATTTCATGGGGGTCTACCAACTCAGCAGCCTTGAGTTGTGGTGTATTAGGAACAGGCTGAGTGCATAAGTGTCGAGGCATGAACTTCTCCCCACACTTGTAGCACAGACCATTCGCTCTTATGTATTCTTTCAGCTGTTTGGATTTCCATAATTCATCAGGTGCTAACCCTTGGCATGTATCCAATTTTTCATAAGCATGTTTTGGGTAGTTAACCTTGTTGTTTTTCTGTTGGGATAGCAAGCCCTCTTGAATAGATGCATACAGAGCTGCCATCTGAACTGTTTGCGGCATCTGCACTTCAACAACTGCTCTAAGCTCCTCTGTGAGTCCCATGATAAACCTAGTGACTAGGAAAGTGTCACTGATGGTAGGCTCATATAACTTGACAGAGTACACTATCTGCAAGAATTTCTGTTTGTAACTGTCCACTGTATCAGTCTGTTTCAGCATCAGGAGCTCTTTCATTTGCTGTCTATATACATCCACATCGAATTCCTGCACCACCGCTGCTGCAAACTGCTCCCAAGTATGAAAACTCCCCGACTGCTTGAATGCTTGGTACCAATGAGGTGCATTATCAAGAAAAATGCAAAGAGGCTGATGTGACCTTGAAATTGTCCGGTATGTGATACGACTGAAAAAATGCTTCACACTTATCTAGCCACACACAGACTCCTGACCCATCAAAGCGAGGGAAATCCATTTTTGGCATCCATTGCCTTTTACCCCCAAGTTCCTCAACAGCAGCTACAACAGCGGTATGCAAAGCTGTTGGAATCAGAGATACCTGAACATGGCGAGGTGGTGCGAGTGTGCCTAAACGAGGTGCCGCCCCCAGGATGCCATCAGACCCTTCCGAAGCTGTCGGCGATGAACTTTCGGGCCCCACATGCTGCTTGCCTCTCTGAACTGCGTGGTACTGCTGCTGTTGTTGCACTTGACCGAGCATGTCGCACGATAAATTGACCTTCATCTGGACCTGATCTAGCCGCGCCGACTGCTCGGACAGCTTGGCGTTGAAAGCCGCTAGTTGTTTGCAGATCCCATCCACCATGGTTAGCTTGCCCTGAGTTGCTCGGATCTCAGCAAACTCCTGAAGCACCCTCTCTTGCAGCACCTCCATCTTGTCGGCGAGGAAGCGTGAGTGCAGATTGGGCTTGAATTTCACCGTTGTCGCCGCACTACCCTCAAATAAACCCACCTCAGGTGAGGAATTAGGTGGATCGAACCCTAGGGTGATCTGCAACCTTCGCTTCAGATTTGTCGGGTACGATTGGGGAGAAAAAAATTTGAGGGCGCGAACGGAGTGGAGGCTCTGATACCAGACTGTCATGACCTCGACTCGACCGGGTCGCCGGCGGTGAGATACATGCTTGGGTGGCTTAGGTTCGGCGAGAGGAAGAGGGTCAGGGCGAGAGAAGACAGAGCTAAGACAAGATAAGACAAAGCAGAGGGAAATGAGGAGCAGAATATTCTCTATTTGAAAATCATACACAACCAGTTACATGCTTGCTCTTATATAGCCAGCAACTCAATTACCAAGCCCAGCTCAACACACCCCGCCCCAACCCAATCAACTCCATTACAGAGCCCACCAATTCAATTCCCTACATGCGCTTCTCGTCTCTGCCACGCTCGACCCTTGTTGCCGCTGCCGATGTACTTACAGTGGGGCTGCTGAATAAGAACATCTGTACTTGGGTTGATGAACCCCCTAGCTATCTTGTGTGTAATCTCGTCACTAGTAGAAAACAAGGCTTTGGTCGACTTGAAGAAATCCCGTTAGTCCCGGTTCACCCATGAACCGGGACCTATGGTGTCATTGGTCCCGGTCCATGAGGCCAGGGCGCCACGCGGGCATCATTGGCCATTGGTCCCGGTTCGTTTCAACCCTTTGGTATCGGTTCCATACACGAACCAGACCAATAGGCAGGGACCATTCGTATCCCCCTTTAGTCCCGGTTGATGGATCAAACTGGGACCAGGTGGTCCGTTCGTATCCCACTAAGGGGTGGTGGCAACCGTTCGTATCACCCTTTAGTCTTGGTTAGTGGCTCAACCCAGGACTAAATGCCCAAAAGGTTTGCCTCCCGCTTCGCAAAAGCACAACCGAAGCAGAGCATGTCGCCATTTTCTCTGTTCTTCTCCTTTCTTGCTCTGTTCTTCTCCTCTCTCGCTCTCTTCTTCCCCTCTCTTGTTCCCTTCTCTTCTTCCACCATGCCAACTCGCTTCACATAGGTGCTCGCACATGGCAACAACAATCTCGATGTCGTGTACACGAACGAGAGAAGGGAGGTGCCGCATTTGCTTAGATGGTTGAAGGAATGATGGCTTGACGCCACGGTGGATCATGAGAAGTTCTTGGGGCTTGATGTGGAGTACACGACCGATCAACGAGGTGTTGCCGTCATCCAACTATGTTTCAAACACCATGTCGTGATCTTCCATTGGGCGTGGTGTGTTTTGAGGCTTTCTTTGATCCAAGGTTATGAAAATTGCATATATATAGTGATTTCTTTAGGTTCCACTGGATAGCAATATGTAGTTTCTATATATGTTCCATTGGATAGTTTATTGAGGGTTTCTTGATCAGTTCATAGGATAAGAAAATTGCATAGGTTCGATAGCAATATGTTCCATTTTGGAATCCTATAAAGATCAATTTCTCTTTAGTTGTAGTAAAACAATTTTATGCGGTGTTCTTTGATCCAAGGTTATGAAAATTGCATATAGCTAGTGATCTCTCTAGCTTCCATTGGATAGCAACATGATATGTCATAGTTATGAAAATTGCATATAGCTAGTGATCTCTCTAGGTTCCATTGGATAGCAATATGATATGTCATAGTTATGAAAATTGCATATAGCTAGTGATCTCTCTAGGTTACATTGGATAGCAATATGATATGTCATAGTTATGAAAATTGCATATAGCTAGTGATCTCTCTAGGTTCCACTGGATAGCAATATGATATGTCATAGTTATGAAAATTACATATAGCTAGTGATCTCTCTAGGTTCCATTGAATAGCTATAGTGATCTCTCCAGCTTCCATTGGATAGCATGTCACACCCCGTTTTTGGATTCCCTGACTAATTAACTTATTTCAAAAATTAGGACCAATTAAATTTTTTGTGAATGCTTGTGATGCTAGAAGTGACTATTGTTTGCCTTACTTGTTTGCATAATTGTGTTTGATACCTAATAGATCCTGTCACTCTCCTAATCACCTTCTCATTCCATGATCTCCTGCCTAATGATCATGCCATGTGTTTAGGATAAATATCTATTTTCACCAAATATTATTTTCCCTAAAAAGCATTTCCTTGAATTAAGCTTTCAAACCCCTGAGATGAGGTT
Source organism: Hordeum vulgare subsp. vulgare (assembly GCF_904849725.1). NCBI lineage: Eukaryota > Viridiplantae > Streptophyta > Magnoliopsida > Poales > Poaceae > Hordeum > Hordeum vulgare. Next base: position 475,947,907 of record NC_058523.1, read on the forward strand.
TGTACTACAAGTCCTCAATCTAGGGAATTTCTTTTGCACCAATTATTTTATTTAAAACCTATTATCAAAATGTCTTCGAAAAACCATCATATTATTATTTTAAAAGTTATTTTATTATTTTATTTAAAAGCCTTTCTATGAGGCAAGAAATGGTCTCCTATGAAGGAAAGTTATTTTTATAGCTTTCAACATATCTAAGAAAATTTAGGAAAACTCAGTGGATATATTTATTCCATATTTATGAGTTTCAACACATGATCATGTTCAAAATATCGAGCAAATCCCTCCAAAACCATTGCTGCCTATTTCAAGCTTTTGGAATATTTCTATAAGAAATATTCTCAATAAATTCCAATAAAATTCTAGCATGTCATCTATGATATCATTGATGATCTTGCCAAGTTTCATTTCAATCCAAGTTGATTTGACTCCCCTAATCACTCTAAAACCCTATCTGACCAGAATCAAATTTGAGCAACTCTACATTGTGAAGTGTCTCCAATTGTGCTCAAATTTGGTGGGCATGTTCTAATACTCCAATAAGGCATCCACACCAAGTGGTACACCAAGGAGAATAGATGAACTTGCCCTAAGACCCCCAAAACCCTCTCTGTTGATTTCTGACTTTGACAAACTTTACATTATAAAATTTGTCCAATTAACCTCAAACTTTTTGTGCATGCCTTAATGCTCAAATAATGCCCCTACACAAAATATTGGATTTGGGGGAATTTATTTGAATAGGTTTCTAAGCAGAAACCCATTTCGGCCCCTTTCTAGGGTTTTTCAAGTCTAAATTGGAAAACTTCTCCAGCAAATCCCAAATTTGGTGTGCAAGCCTGTTTTCCTATATTATTTGACCCTGCTAAGTTTCATAGCCATTGGAATCCATCTGGTAGCCTAACCACAGATCAAACACCTTGTGTGCACTCTCTAATTTGGCTTCTTATGCCCCTTCTACTTTTACCCTTGAGCTCAACTTTCTACCACAGCCTCACATAGTCATATTTTACCTCCAGTAACTTCCCCATGGCCACTGGTCAATTATTGGAGAAGGTTCCTTTGTAAGTTTCTCTCATTTTCACCCTTGTAAGCACTGTTTTAACACTCTTCTCATACTTTTGCTTAAGCTATCACTCCCAACTTTTTCCAGAGCATCTATCCCATGCCAAAGCATCATTTGGAACCAATAGATGGCATGCTCATGTGGGAGAAATGAGCAACACCTCTTCAAGTTCATTCTGGCTGAAATATAGCTTTGTACATCAAGTACAAGCTACCCTTCTCTTCTTGAGCTCAAACTTGGCAGTGTTGTAGTTCTTGCATAGTTATCACTGCCAGACATAATTTCTTTCCAAGGCTCCCCTCCTAAGACCCATTTTTGTGAGCTCTAAGTTTGCTGTTAGAAACTTTGCAGCAGTCAAAGCTAGTTCAAACCAACTATACTAGCCTCCAAACTCCAGAGTTATCTTTTTGCATGTATGCCTTGCATGCTGGACATGTTTGGCTGGCCATTGCAAACCTGTGGGCGTGGGTGGCCGTGGTGACCACCACACTGACCTGCAAACCGGGTGCTCTGCACCTAGTTTCTCTCCTCCCGACCGTTTCTTGGCGAAGCAGGTTGTCCCAGCGTGTCTCAGAGCATCGTGTTGACCATTCAAAGCATCTCCATCCATCAGCTAGACTCCAAGGTGGCTCAGGGACGCGTGGCCACCGTGCCCTGGGTGCACCAGAGAGCTCGGAGACCCTTCTCGGGTCCCCTTCCCCCATTTAGAGTGTTCCCCGAGCGCCTGAGCCTCTCAAACCATTCTCCTCTCTCCCTGGAACCCCTCTCGAGCTCCGCTTCTTCTCCCCAAGCCTCCCCTCCTCTCGTCATAGCCATGGCCGAGGGGTAGAGCTCCAGCCTCCGCGGCGCTGGCTCGCTCGGACCCTCCCCTCGCTTCTTTCCTCCCCTGCCAGAGACCTCAGGCCGCTGCAGCTCCTCCGCAATACCTCCGGCTCTCTCTCCCTTCGATGCTGGTCGAAGCCAGGGAGGTAGACGACCTCCCCGCAGCCGCCATCATCGGCCTCCATTGCGGCCCTCCCTACGGGCGTCGAGCTCCGGAATGGGAGCGGTGTGGCTCCCCGAGCTCGCCGGTGCACCTACCTCGGTTGGGGGTGTCCGGAGAGCCGCCGGAGCCGGCCTACATCAGCCCGCCCTACCTCCCTTCGCGGCTCAGATCGGGCAGGAGGTAGGGGAAGGCCCTGGCGAGCGGGGCCCGCCTGTAAGCGGAATAGCGGCTGGGCCCGCGCGGTTAAGTGGAAGCGGTCTTCCCTTCTTGTCGCCTCCCCGTTGCGAAGGCGTACTCCCAGAAGGCGCCTTCGCCGTGGCCTCCTCCCTTGCCAGACCGAGCTGCTGGGCCAGCCCGAAGGCCTATCCAGCGCCCTAGGCGCTAGTTAGTCCGAGAAGCTGAGCCCTTTTATCCTTTTCCCATATTTCTTAAACTTCAAAAATCAATAGCAAATTCATTCTGACTCCAATTCCATTGCTCCAAATTTCTGCAGGACCCTAAAAATGAGGCCTATCCAAATAAGTGCTTTGCACATTTTTCCCTACCCACTTTCTCTGGTGTTTTATTTAAAATCCCAATCTGGATATAAAATATCCCACCTTTCAAAATTCCTAGCAGATTCAAATAAACTCAAAATGGAGTGATTCAAACTTCCAGAGTCTTCAAAAATCATTCTCTATTTTTAGGACCTTGGCCAACATTTTTTATGGCTTACTTCTGTTGCAATAAATAAATAGCTCCTATTGCTATTTAGTCCACATTGTAAAACCTCTAGAATATTCACACCAACTCCAAATCCAGTGAAACCACTTCCTAAATATTTCTAAAATCATTCTCTGTTAAATGGGTGCCTCCACCCATTTCTAAAATCCTTGATGATCCAAATATCCTATATCAAGCTTCAGGTATTTTTCTTATGACCAGAGAGGTCCAAGAAAAATAAAACTTCTATTTTTAGAACACTTTTATTCTGCTTGCTATGTGGCTTACTATGGTTGTTTGCGACGATAGTTACGAGTAGACGGAGTACTCGGAAATGGAGCGGAAGACCTCGAAGACCCCGATGACTTACGTGAGAAAGGCAAGCAGCCCTTTGACCATGACTTAAGCATATGAATTGATGCATGCTAGAATAGCAAGTACTTTTCGTTGCATGTGATCATAGTAACGGTTCATCATTGGTGTGATGGTACCGAAGGCTTCTTCGAAGCACTTGCATGATGGTGATGTTATACATATGGCTCCTCGGAGCACAAGAATGATGAGCTTGACCCTACCATCTATGAGGAACTTGCTACTATCATGTTGACTAGTAGAGTTAGAGAACCATCGCATTGAGCTTGACCCTACCCCTGGATGGTCATGCTAATACCATGTTGACAAGTAAAAGTATATTATCATGACCATGATGGTGAGTTAAAATAAGAGTTTATGAAAACCCCGTCGGGTGCCACTAATGCCCGAGGGTGATGATGAGTTGGTGGTCACTTTTGTTGAAGTGATGCACCGGTGTTTTGTGTGAGTATGGTTTCGGAAATGGAATTAGATTTATGATGTGTCGACCATTCCAACCTTACCAGTACGACCACGTTACCCCTTTATGGGACGGGGCTTTGTTGATTACTCTGGTCGGTACTAGCAAAGAGCCACATTACTAGTGGCGGGAGTGATTGTCGTCACTCTCGTGATGGGGTCGTGCCAGGTAGGACGACTATGCCATTATTATGAGTTCGAGGCACACCGTTGGTCCCCGCATGGTGGATACTATCCAAAGTCGGTGCTCGTAAGACGTACAACATGTGGGCTGGGTACCAATCGAGTGGACCTCTTTGTCTAGTATCGTCAGGGGAAAGATGATGATCGGGTACTTACCTCGGGTATATGTGATATACCGCGAGTCGTGGATGACACGGAAGTTTCCCGAATCTCGTGGGTCCACCGTACTACCTCTGCAGAGTGTCAAACTATTAATAGCGTGTCCACGATCAAGGACAGTTGGGTAATCCTGCTTAAACTACGTCCAGCGTTTCCGCATAGACCAAGTGTGAGTGAGTGTGTGTGTGGTGTTAAAAAGGTGTTAATATAATAATAATATGACCAAGTTTGGTGACTTGGCATATAGGGTGAACCCGGATGGTTCAGCCCTCAACTGATATATTGAGGATATGACCAACTTCGGTGACTTGGCATATAGGGTGAACTCGGATGGTTCAACCCTTAGTAGATATGTTGATATCTGTAACCTGTTCTTCAAAAGTAATTATTTAACTTGATGCATATTCATGATCATTCCACCCAGATGAGTTATACTAGAAAATGCATGATATTGTTATCCTTCACTTTCATTGTTCATATCATGGGCTGTTTGCGAGTACATTCAAAGTACTCATTGGCTTGCCACTGGTTATTTCATTGACCAGGTGTGAAAGAACAGGATATGGTGAAGATTAACTCGGTGACGTTCTTGCGAGCTAGGAAGCTTCCCAGTCAGAATGCCTGTAGGTTAAGGCTGATGGCATGGGTTCATGCTTTCAACCAATAATTCCGCTATTTGTCCAGTTTCCAGTGTAGGCCTTTAAGGCCCTATATATGTAAGACTCGACCGAAGGGGTCATTTATTGTATCAAATGGTATGTATGGATGCAAGACTCTTTTATTCGGTATCTGTGTTCGGTGAGCATTGATCTCTGGGATCACTGAGCACGGTGATTCTCGACTAGTAAGTCGGGGTCCCGACAGAGCTGGTATCAGAGCCATCCTGACTGTAGGAAGCCCTTAGTTAGCATGGACGTTAGTTAGGATAAAACTGCTTTCCAGATCCTTCAAAAATACTTACAAAACCTATATATGTTCTCAACTGTCCTAAATTTTCAAAGAAAAATTGAAGGTTATGCTCTATCCTTCCAGTCGTATTTTCTTGACACTCCTCATCTACTTTTTCAAAATTGCAAATGGTTGCTAGAACCTTATGCCCTTTGACCACGGGATAAATTGAAATCCTCGAGGGCAGCCCGGAAGGAAGTAACTTTTCAAGGCAAACAGTGTGCTGAAGGACAGAAAAGACAACTCTACGACCAGACGACACCAACAGAAGTACCTCCGTGAGGGACAAGGATATCTAGGCTTAGAAATGGTGAGACCCTGGGCGTTGTTCCAGAGTGATGCCACTTTCGCCTACGATAACCTGGACATAATATATGCAAACCTTGATCTGCATCACTAATAGAGCGACCCTGTCAGTTATAAGTAATTGTGTCGACCACCATCGGTGGATGAGAACCTCGCCATTTGGTCCGCCTCACCTTAGTGAGCAGGAAAACGGTTCTCTTCATCCCCCGCTCTAGGTGTCGATATCACAATTAGTATGATTGACAGATCAGAACTCTATCATGTCATGCAAATAACGGTGCATGAAGATGTCCCCTTAAGACTCTCAAGGACTTGGAAGACAAGAAGACACTGACAAGATCATGAAGACAACAGAAGACCCTGTTGGTGACAGCTATGAAGAACCACCTTCGTCAGCAACTTCCCAGACGAGGAGACAACCAGAGTTCTTTACAACTAAAGCGAATTGCTTCAGCAAGCGACAACAAGAGGTGTGACAACACCCTGAGAAGGTCCAGAAGACTTAGCAGACTCCTCTCCGGAGCAAGAAGCAAGCACGACTGTCGAGTCCTAGAACCTAGGATAGGATGAGTCGTGAATTCCCTATGCGAAGTCGAGTCCGTGAAATGGTTCGGATGGACCATGTTGTGTGTTGCTTATTTTGTTGTTTGTGCTTTGATACGAGTCGCGCTTTTGCTTAGGCAACAAGCATGCGGTTATATCACTTGTCTTATTCTGTTGTTCAAAACGATTTTGGCACTTGTTTGAGTTGACTTTCCAATGCTTGCTTGATTGCACTAAGACCCTTAGATACTCCCCCCTGTGCTCTCTCTCTTTTTCTCACCTCTCTCGACGACTGAAGATAGCAAGACAAGATGCGCTAAGGATCCACTTCGAAGGACGGCTGACGTTGAAGACACTGACTGCGCTGTGCTTAACCACACGCAACCCGTAGGAGTGTGTTTTTCCCTCAAGTTTGGAAAACCACACTAGACCAGACTAACCTCCACAAGACTTTCCGGCTCAAAATTTCTGGTCACGTGTCTAGTGCACGGACTTGCCAGAACTTGTGTAGGTCCCCAATAAACCCCGCTAAGCACCGGGTTCCTTGTGGAACGAGTGATCACCGTGAACAAGTATCCTTTAATCTTAAGCTAGCACTATAGCCTTTATGCCATAAGAGGATCGTTCTCGGAGGTGGAGTATTAGACTAAGATTGTTGTGATGACAATAGTCGTCTTGAGGATATAGCTAGACTATTTTGGTGGATCAAGAGACCCTTATAAAGGTAGGAAAACTTGGTGGAACAAGTTGGTATATTATCATAACCTACATAATCTGGAGTAAGATTGGATTTAGTAGGACGATTATGATCGCGAACATTATTCTTGGTGGTATACATGACTTTAGCAAGTAGTTGCATCGGTTGGCGATAATTATCGGGATGACTCGGAGTATTAACTAGACTTCTTATTGGATTTGAGTCTTGGATTTAAATAGGTAATCTTAATAGAGTGTTGAGGATGACAGAAACCACATGGTTCGGAGTAAGTTGGATTTAGCCTGATAATCTCGATTATGATACCATGTTTTTGGTGGATATAGAGTGCGTATACTTGGAGTTGTTAGATTGGTTTACAACCTATGTGGTTTGGCCTTGGAGATTAGATGGCCATGATTATTGAAGTTGGTGGATATACTATGACGTAATTCTTGCAGTGATATGTGAATTATGAGGACTCTAAGCGATTATGTAGAACCCCATCAGTGTTGGATTCGTAGGAGTGGTGAGTCTAGTCATGATTGATCGGATTGATGGATTTCTTGATCGGATTCAGAGGAAGGGAAACAAGATATTGGATTGGTGTACTACGTGTTTCCTTAATATAGTAATGTAGTACCCTGTACATTATATGATCAAGCTGGACATTGGATTTGTAGCATCCCAGTGCAACCTTAGCAGCTTATATACCTCCCCGAGGTTCTTGCATAGTAACGCATGTGCATTTGGGGCTACACCATACTTGTAGTGTTTGGGTTTAGTCTTCCCTCAACCCGGAGTTGACTAGCATGAGTGGTGCGGAGTTGACCCGTGTGGGGTGGTATCTTTGATGAGATGAGGTGATATCGTCCCGAGATTAGAGGTCGAACTATTGGCATCTAAGGAAAGTGCTTAGAGATAAGAGGATAACTGTTGGTCACATACTAAGTTCCTTGAGACCCTAAAGCTTCGTTGAGCCACAAGATGGATGGATTACGACCATAGAAGACGACTCTAAGTCGTTAAAATATGGCCAGTACCCGCCCATAGAAAGTCCCGTTCTCCTCACCTGACTTTTGAGCACTGTGCTTATGTCTTGATTGGGAAAATAACTCGTCATCCTCACTGGTGACATACTTATTCACCCCGTAAGAGGAAGAACACACCTTAGTCGTGTTTGCACAAGCCCAGGTACGCCGATTGTTATGCCTCTCGAGGGTACAGTGTTATCTCGAGAAGGTGGGCTTCTCGAAGCAGTCCCAAGACGACGGAAGTCTATCCTACTCAAGTCAAGACGAAGAACTGCCGTGGCGAGGAAGCCACGACAATGGCGATGAAGCAACAAGAAGTCAACCATCGACTGTGCACAGACTACATCAACGACGTCAAGAAGCCTCGACGATTCAAGATGACGAAGCCCTTAGGACAAGCGAAAGAATCAGACGACCTCTCCTTGGTCCATATTAAGGACGCAAGTACTAGTAGGTCGTGGTGGAAACCTGCTAAAGGTGATTCCCGCTTGCCGAGTCGCAGAACTTGGGAATGGATGGCTGGTCTATACTCTTGGGTAGCCAGCTCGTCGAGAACCCCTCGCAACCCCCCCCCAAGATGACAGGACCATTCTGGACCTGAGCTTCCGAGCTTAGACTCGTAGGTGAGACCCAACCAGGACCCTTTCACGAGAAGCCTACGAAGACTCTTTGCAACCATAGCTTGATTGCCGAAAGGAAGTCAAGGACTTCCTCGTAAGCAGGAAGCCACACGAAGACTTTGACAGTGCGTTCTAACACGAGACATCTTGATGTCACTAACCGGCATGCGAAGCCCCAGGACCAGATTCCACGCACACCATCTTGCCACGTATTCTGACTTTGGAATACACTCGCAAGCCGGAACCTTGCACGAACTTAGTTCACCAAGCCCTTGACCTCGGTCAAGCATGACTTATTACCAGACCCCACCCATGATTAGGCATGACGTGAGAAACATTTGAAGTTGTATCATCAAGCACCTCAAGACGAGAACAGCAACATGGGGACATGAAGACTACCTCCGACTCAAGACTTTGTATCTCACCAATCCCTAGCCCAGAAATCTCGGGGACAAGATTTTCTTAAGAGGGTAAGGTCCGTCACACCGTGTTTTTGGCTTCCCTGACTAATTAACTTATTTCAAAAATTAGGACCAATTAATTTTTTTGTGAATGCTTGTGATGCTTGAAGTGACTATTGTTTGCCTTACTTGTTTGCATGATTGTGTTTGATACCTAATAGATCCTGTCACTCTCCTAATCACCTTCTCATTCCATGATCTCCTGCCTAATGATCATGCCATGTGTTTAGGATAAATATCTATTTTCACCAAATATTATTTTCCCTAAAAAGTATTTCCTTGAATTAAGCTTTCAAACCCCTGAGATGAGGTTTGTACTACAAGTCCTCAATCTAGGGAATTTCTTTTGCACCAATTATTTTATTTAAAACTTATTATCAAAATGTCTTCCAAAAACCATCATATTATTATTTTAAAAGTTATTTTATTATTTTATTTAAAAGCCTTTCTGTGAGGCCAGAAATGGTCTCCTATGAAGGAAAGTTATTTTTATAGCTTTCAAAATATCTAAGAAAATTTAGGGAAACTCAGTGGATATATTTATTCCATATTTATGAGTTTCAACACATGGTCATGTTCAAAATTTTGGGCAAACCCCCCCAAAACAATTCCTGCCTATTTCAAGCTTTTGGAATATTTCTATAAGAAATATTCTCAATAAATTCCAATAAAATTCTAGCATGTCATCTATGATATCATTGATGATCTTGCCAAGTTTCATTTCAATCCAAGTTGATTTGACTCCCCTAATCACTCTAAAACCCTATCTGACCTGAATCAAATTTGAGCAACTCTACATTGTGAAGTGTCTCCAATTGTGCTCAAATTTGGTGGGCATGTTCTAATACTCCAATAAGGCATCCACACCAAGTAGTACACCATGGAGAATAGATGAACTTGCCCTAAAACCCCCAAAACCCTCTCTGTTGATTTCTGACTTTGACAAACTTTACATTATAAAGTTTGTCCAATTAACCTCAAACTTTTTGTGCATGACTTAATGCTCACATAATGCCCCTACACCAAATATTGGATTTGTGGGAATTTATTTGAATAGGGTTCTAAGCGGAAACCCATTTCGGCCCCTTTCTAGGGTTTTTCAAGTCTACATTGGAAAAATTCTCCAGCAAATTCCAAATTTGGTGTGCAAGCCTATTTTCCTATATTATTTGACACTGCTAAGTTTCATAGCCATTGGAATCCATCTGGTAGCCTAACCACAGATCAAACACCTTGTGTGCACTCTCTAATTTGGCTTCTTATGCCCCTTCTACTTTTACCCTTGAGCTAAACTTTCTACCACAGCCTCACATAGTCATATTTTACCTCTAGTAACTTCCCCATGGCCACTGGTCAATTATTGGAGAAGGTTCCTTTGTAAGTTTCTCTCATTTTCACCCTTGTAAGCACTGTTTTACCTCTCTTCTCATACTTCTGCTTAAGCGATCACTCCCAACTCTTTCCAGAGCATCTATCCCATGCCAAAGCATCATTTGGAACCAATAGATGGCATGCTCATGTGGGAGAAATGAGCAGCACCTCGTCAAGTTCATTCTGGCTGAAATATAGCTTTGTACATCAAGTACAAGCTACCCTTCTCTTCTTGAGCTCAAACTTGGCAGTGTTGTAGTTCTTGCATAGTTATCACTACCAGACATAATTTCTTTCCAAGGCTCCCCTCCTAAGGCCCATTTTGTCAGCTCTAAGTTTGCTGTTAGAAACTTTGCAGCAGTCAAAGCTAGTTCAAACCAACTGTACTAGCCTCCAAACTCCAGAGTTATCTTTGTGCATGTATGCCTTGCATGCTGGACATGTTTGGCTGGCCATTGCAAACCTGTGGGCGTGGGTGGCCGTGGTGACCACCACCCTGACCTGCAGACCGGGTCCTCTACACCTAGTTTCTCTCCTCCCGACCGTTTCTTGGCGAAGCAGGTTGTCCCAGCGTGTCTCAGAGCATCGTGTTGACCATTAAAAGCATCTCCATCCATCAGCTAGACTCCAAGGTGGCTCAGGGACGCGTGGCCACCGTGCCCTGGGTGCACCAGAGAGCTCCCAGACCCTTATTGGGTCCCCTTCCCCCACTTAGAACATTCCCCAAGCGCCTGAGCCTCTCAAACCCTCCTCCTCACTCCTTGGAACCCCTCTCGAGCTCCCCTTCTTCTCCCCAAGCCTCCCCTCCTCCTATCATAGCCATGGCCGAGGGGTAGAGCTCCGGCCTCCGTGGGGTTGGCGCGCTCGGAGCCTCCCCTCGCTTCTTTCCTCCCCTGCCAGAGACCTCACGCTGTCGCAGCTCCTCCGCAACACCTCCAACTCTCTCTCCCTTCGTTGCTGGTCGAAGCCAGGGAGGTAGAGAACCTCCCCGCAGTCGCCATCGTCGGCCTCCATTGCGGCCCTCCCTGCAGGCGTCGAGCTCTGGAATGGGAGCGGTGTGGCTCCCCGAGCTCGCCGGTGCACCTACCTCGGTTGGGGGTGGCCGGAGCGACGCCGGAGCCGGCCTACATCAGCTCGCCCTACCTCCCTTCGCGCCTCAGATCGGGTAGGAGGTAGGGGAAGGCCCTGGCGAGCGGGGCCCGCCTGTAAGCGGAACAATGATTGGGCCCGCACAGTTAAGTGGAAGCTGGCTTCCCTTCTTGTCGCCTCCCGTTGCGAAGGTGTACTCCCAGAAGGCGCCTTCGGCGTGCCTTCCTCCCTGGCCAGACCGAGCTACTGGGCCGGCCCGAAGGCCTATCCAACGCCCTAGGCGCTAGTTAGTCTGAGAAGGTGAGCCCTTTTATCCTTTTCCCATATTTCTTAAACTTCAAAAATCAATAGCAAATTCATTCTGACTCCAATTCCATTGATTCAAATTTCTGTAGGACCCTAAAAATGAGGCCTATCCAAATAAGTGCTTTGCACATTTTTCCCTACCAACTTTCTGTGGTGTTTTATTTAAAATCCCAATCTGGATATAAAATATCCCACCTTTCAAAATTCCTAGCAGATTCAAATAAACTCCAAATGGAGTGATTCAAACTTCAGAGTTTTCTAAAATCATTCTCTATTTTTAGGACCTTGGCCAACATTTTTGTATGGCTTACTTCTGTTGCAATAAATAAATAGCTCCTATTGCTATTTATTCCACATTGTAAAATCTCTAGAATATTCATACCAACTCCGAATCCAGTGAAACCACTTCCTAAATATTTCTAAAATCAGTCTCTGTTAAATGGGTGCCTCCACTCATTTTTAACACAGTGATTTCTGTTGGCTTCTTCAATGGTCACCTATTCCTTCTTTCCATACATTCAAAAATCCTTGATGATCCAAATATCCTATATCAAGCTTCAGGTATTTTTCTTATGACCGGAGAGGTCCAAGAAAAATAAAACTTATATTTTAGAACACTTTTATTCTGCTTGCTATGTGGCTTACTATGGTTGTTTCCGACGATAGTTACGAGTAGACGGAGTATTCGGAAATGGAGCGGAAGACCTCGAAGACCCCGAGGACTTACGTGAGCAAGTCAAGCAGCCCTTTGACCATGACTTAAGCATATGAATTGATGCATGCTAGAATAGCAAGTACTTTTCCGTTGCATGTGATCATAGTACCGGTTCATCATTTGTGTGATGGTACCGAAGGCTTCTTCGGAGCACTTGCATGATGGTGATGTTATACATATGACTCCTCGGAGCACAAGCATGATGAGCTTGACCCTACCATCTATGAGGATCTTGCTACTATCATGTTGACTAGTAGAGTTAGAGAACCATCGCATTGAGCTTGACCCTACCCCTGGATGGTCATGCTAATACCATGTTGACAAGTAAAAGTATATTACCATGAGCATGATGGTGAGTTAAAATAAGAGTTTATGAAAACCACGTCGGGTGTCACTAATGCCCGAGGGTGATGATGAGTTGGTGGTCACTTTTGTTGAAGTGATGCACCGGTGTTTTGTGTGAGTATGGTTTCGGAAATGGGATTAGATTTATGATGTGTCGACCGTCCCAACCTTACTAGTACGACCACGTTACCCCTTTATGGGACGGGGCTTTGTTGATTACTCTGGTCGGTACTAGCAAAGAGCCACATTACTAGCGGCGGGAGTGATTGTCGTCACTCTCGTGATGGGGTCGTGCGAGGTAGGACGACTATACCATTATTATGAGTTCCAGGCACACCGTTGGTCCCCGAATGGTTGATACTGTCCAGAGTCGGTGCTCGTAAGACGTACAACATGTGGGCTGGGTACCAATCGAGTGGACCTCTCTGTCTAGTATCGTCAGGGGAAAGATGATGATTGGGTACTTACCTCGGGTATATGTGATATTCCGCGAGTCGTGGATGACACGAAAGTTTCCCGGATCTCGTGGGTCCACCATACTACCTCTGCAGAGTGTCAAACTATTCAAATAGCCGTGTCCACGGTCAAGGACAGTTGGGTAATCCTGCTTAAACTACGTCCAGCGTTTCCGCATAAACCAAGTGTGAGTGAGTGTGTGTGTGGTGTTAAAAAGGTGTTAATATAATAATAATATGACCAAGTTCGATGACTTGGCATATAGGGTGAACCCGGATGGTTCAGCCCTCAACTGATATATTGAGGATATGACCAAGTTCGGTGACTTGGCATATAGGGTGAACTCGGATGGTTCAACCCTTAGCAGATATGTTGATATTTGTAACCTGTTCTTCAAAAGTAATTCTTTAACTTGATGCATATTCATGATCATTCTACCCAGATGAGTTATACTAGAAAATGCATGATATTGTTATCCTTCACTTTCATTGTTCATATCATGGGCTGTTTGCGAGTACATTCAAAGTACTCATTGGCTTGCCACTGGTTATTTCATTGACCAGGTGTGAAAGAACATGATATGGTGAAGATTAACTCGGTGACGTTCTTGCGAGCTAGGATGCTTCCCAGTCAGAATGCCTGTAGGTTAAGGTTGATGGCATGGGTTCACGCTTTCAACCAATAATTCTGCTATTGGTCGAGTTTCCAGTGTAGGCCTTTAAGGCCCTATATATGTAAGACTCGACCGAAGTGGTCATTTATTGTATCAAATGGTATGTATGGCTGTAAGACTCTTTTATTCGGTATCTGTGTTCGGTGAGCATTGATCTCTGGGATCACTGAGCACGGCGATTCTCGACTAGTAAGTCGGGGTCCCCACATAGCAATATGCAATATGTCTAGCTTGTTGCATTTTGCAAAACCGTGGGAGAATATATATATATATATATATATATATATATATATATATATATATATATATATATATATATATATATATATATATATATATGTAAAAGTTAATTTACGGTTTTGTTGATCAATTCATAGGATATGATAATTGCATAGGATACCAATATGTTTCATTTGAATCCTAAAGATAATTTTCTCTTTAGTTGTAGCGAAACATTTTTCTTGTTGCACCAGTATGTAACATTTGTTCCATTTTGATTTGTTGTTGTTGCAGTAGTGACAAGCATTGTCCAGAACTCATGGACTTCCTTCGTAGCGGCATCACTTTTGCTACCGTTGACATAACGAACGACAAGCTGAAGATGAGGTGCAACTTCGGTATTGAGATACTAGCTGATTGCCTCATTGATCTCCAACAGGAATTCAGGCTTCGACATGAGAGGACTTCAATGACTCATATGGCAGTCGCCTTGATCGACGAGGAGTATGATGATATGAAGACCAACTTCCCAAAGTCTCAGCAGAGACTTTGGGAGAAGGCCCCACTTGATCGTATCAACATTGAGTATGCAACAAAAGATGCATACGTTTCATATGAGTTGTACCGCAAGATCTGAGTTGTCAACTATGGCCGGCGTCACCTCAGAGCAGGTGGACATTCTGATTGAGACGATTCAGACGAGTAGTGTTCACAACGGCGAACACCTGTATATATATCTATGCTAGCTAATATTATATACTGTTTAGACTAGTATCGTTCTGTACTACTTGGACCAATTTATATATGTCTAATTTCTGTTTGTGCCATTATAGTTTCCAAATTTGAATGGTTTAGCCCTTTCTAACTTCATTTGCTACTTTTGAATGGTTTAGACCATTCTAACTTCATGGTATCATGCATTTCGACCACATATATATACAAAAAGTCTTCAGTTCAAAAAAATGAAATCCCTTTTGTAACAGATCTGTTTTTCATTAAAACAGTCATTTAAAATAATCTAAAACCTACCAAATTGTATATAATGATAAAAACACAGTAATATTGAATAACAAGAAAAATAATCACTCAAATTTTTTTTTCTTAGTAAATTTATTCACAAAATTAAATAAATAAAGTGAAAAACGAAACTCTCATACTTTGAAATAGATTGTCCGATTTGTACACGAAGTGCATCCAGTTTTTCCGCAACCCTCTCAACTTTTTAGCACATGCTATGTGGATGAAATGATGATACCATGCCAACTTTCAACCTATTTAGAGTTCATTTGTAGTGCTTTTCAATTTCTAGGCCATTTAGCTCAAAAATCAGTAAATGCATGAAAAATACCAAATGAACTCAGAAAGTGTTGAAAATTGATGATGTGGCCTTTAATGGTGCATTTTGAACACACAAAAAGTCTTGAGTTCAAATAAGTTCAAAAAAATGAAATCCCTTTTGTAAGAGATAAGTTTTCGTAAGAAACCGTGATACTTCGAAAGGGATTGTCCGATTTGTACACGAAGTGCATCGAGTTTTTGCTGCAACCTTCTTTAATTTTTAGCACATGCTATGTGGGTGGAATGATGATACCATGCGAACTTTCAACCTATTCAGAGTTCATTTGTAGTGATTTTCAATTTCTGGGCCATTTACCTCAAAAAATCAGTAAATGCATGAAAAATACCAAATGAACTCGAAAATTGTTGAAAATTGATAATGTGGCCTTGAATGGTGCATTTTGAAGACACAACGTCTTGAGTTCAAATAAGTTCAAAAATATGAAATCCCTTTTGTAACAAATGCGTTTTCGTAAGAAACTCTGATACTTCGAAAGAGATTCTCCGATTTGTACATGAAGTGCATCCAGTTTTTGCCGCAACCCTCTCAATTTTTTAGCGCATGCTATGTGGGTGAAATGAACATACCATGCCAACTTTCATCCTATTCAGAGTTCATTTGTAGTGCTTTTCAATTTCTGGGCCATTTACCTCAAAAAAATGAGTAAATGCATGAACAATACCAAATGAACTCAGAAAGTGTTGAAAATTGATTATGTGGCCTTGAATGGTGCATTTTGAACACACAAAAAGTCTTGAGTTCAAATAAGTTCAAAAAAATGAAATCCCTTTTGTAACAGATGAGTTTTCGTAAGAAATCGTGATACTTCGAAAGAGATTGTCCGATTTGTACACGAAGTGCATCTAGTTTTTGTCGCAACCCTCTCAACTTTTTAGCGCATGCTATGTGGGTGAAATGATGATACCATGCAAACTTTCAACCTATTCAGAGTTCATTTGTAGTGCTTTTCAATTTCTGGGCCATTTAGCTTAATTTTTTTTCGATAAATGCATAAAATACCAAATGAACTCGTAAAGTGTTGAAAATTGATGATTTGCCCTTGAATGGTGCATTCTGAACAAACGAAAAGTCTTGGGTTCAAATAAGTTCAAAAAAATGAAATCCCTTTTGTAACAGATGAGTTATTGTAAGAAACCCTGATACTTCGAAAGAGATTGTCCGATTTGTACACGAAGTGTATTCAGTTTTTGCCGCAAACCTCTCAACTTTTTAGCACATGCTATATGAGTGAAATGATGATACCATGCCAACTTTCAACCTAATCAGAGTTCATTTGTAGTGCTTTTCAATTTCTGGGTCATTTAGCTCAAAACAAATCAGTAAATGGATGAAAAATACCAAATGAACTCGGAAAGTGTTGAAAATTGATGATGTGGCCTTGAATGGTGCATTTTGAACACACAAAAAGTCTTGAGTTCAAATAAGTTCAAAAAATGAAATCCCTTTTGTAAGAGATGAGTTTTCGTAAGGAACCTTGATACTTCGAAAGAGATTTTCAGTTTTGTACACGAAGTGCATCCAGTTTTTGCCGCAACCCTCTCAACTTTTTAGCACATGCTATGTGGGTGAAATGATGATATAATGCCAACTTTCAACCTATTCAGAGTTTATTTGTAGTGCTTTTCAATTTCTGGGTCATTTAGCTCAAAACAATCAGTGGATGCATGAAAAATACCAAATGAACTCGGAAAGTGTTGAAAATTGATGATGTGGCCTCGAATGGTGCATTTTGAACATAGAAAAAGTCTTGAGTTCAAATAAGTTCAAAAAAATGAAATCCCTTTTGTAACAGATCTGTTTTTGATTAAAAGAGTTATTGAAAACAACATAAAACCTAACAAATTGAATATAATGATAAAAACACAGTAATATTAAATAGCAGGAAAAAGAATCACTCAAAAATCTATTGTTTAGTAAAGTTAGTCATAAAATAAAATAAATAAAGTAAAAAACTAGATTTAAAAAAATGCCACCTACTAGGCCACCATGGCTTGAATACGACTAGAAACCCAACCGGAGAGTTGGGCCAGGATTCAAGCCCACAAAAGGACCATTAGGCCCACAGGCAGTGATAAATTAGGCTCGGAAGCCTGCAGTTGAGAGGAGCTCGAGAGGATCTGTGCATGAGCGCTTATAAACCACTCTCGGGCTCTCTCGGCTAGCGATGTGACTAAACATCCAACCGCACCGCGGCTGTGGCAGGCACAAGCCTTTAGTCCTAGTTTGTGCCACCAGCCGACACGAAAGACGCCCTTTCATGTCGGTTATTGGCACCAACCGGGACTAAACATCCAATCGCACCGCGGCTGTGGCAGACACATGCCATTAGTCCCGGTTTGTGCCACAAGCCGACATGAAAGACGCCCTTTCGTGTCGGTTATAGGCACCAACCGGGACTAAAGGTCTCTTCTTTCCGCCCTTTGGGCTGCTGCAAATTGGCCTTTAGTCCCGGTTTGGGGAACCAATCAGGACGAAAGGGACGCATTGGTACCGGTTTGTGCCTCGAACCGGGACCACTGGTTTCCGAATATAGACGGGAGTTGTCGAAATTTCCCCCATAACTCTCCCATTGCTCGCCGCCGTCACCCGAGCCAGTCATTGTCGTCGCCGCCCCCGATCTAGGCCTCCTCGTCGTCGCTGCCGTCCCCGAGCCCGTTGCCGCCGTCCCCGAGCATGTCGCCGTCGCCGCCCCCGAGCCCGTCTTCGTTGCCGCCCCGAGCCCGTCGGCCCCGGTGAGCTCCTCCTCTGTGTGCTCTGCTTGTCGCTGCCGCCGCCCCTGCATATTGCTGTTCATACAATTTTTGTCCATAGAAATTTGTGTTCATATAACGTACGTGTAGATATAACGCCTTAGCAGTATATATTAATTCTAGTAGATACAATTTTTGTTCATACAATTTTTGTTCATAGAAATTTGTTCATATAACGTACGTGTAGATATAATGCCTTAGCAGTATATATTAATGTCAGTAGATAAAATTTGTGTTCATACAATTTTTGTTCATAGAAATCATGTATATAAAAGGTAGATTAGTGAGATAGATAAGGGCATGCGGTATAAAAACTGTCATTCATATGTGATGAATCGTGCTTTTGAATCTCTTAAATTTTATTTTGAAAAATGAATGCATATTTGTTTCTCTATTCCTGCCCATTGTTACCTAATTAAATAGTAGGGCTTTAAATAGTTGTAGAAATTGTTCTCGACATAGAGGATGCCCATCCCGCATCCTCGTAGTCGACTCGGTGGCGACCACCTGCTTGATAGGCGCCAGCATGTGCGGGACTAGGCTCCGCCGGGCTGGCACTGGGAGGTGCTACCTTCAGGGGCGTGCATCTTGGTGAGGAATCAGACTCCCGTCATAGACCCGGAGCTTCTTTGGTGGCGGTCACGTGCGCCACTTTCGGTGCGGAGGCAGCCGACCCCCGAGGAGGAGGTACTTCGCTGTGTGAGGGAGGTTGACGAGCATGTCGTTGCTACTTGGTTGCGTTGGACGCTAGGTTCTCCAATACCTCGCAGGTTCTTCAGGGATCTCACCCGAGCTATGATCCTGTTATGGTTCCTTCTCTGTGGGTTTCCACCGCCCGTGCCTTAGTACAACGACAGCTCTTTGGGTGATCAGTTTGATGATGAACCACGAGTTGCATTATACTCCCTCCGTTCCAAAATATAAGACCTTTTAGAGATTCCATTAGAAGACTACATACGAAGTAAAATGAGTGAATCTATACTCTAAAATATGTCTATGTACATCCGTATGTAGTTCATAGTGCAATCTCTAAAAGGTCTTATATTTAGGAACGGAGGGAGTATATCATAACGTACATCTATGAACTATTCAACATTTGGAAATGAAATATAAAAAAGTTTGTGCATGTTTAAAACATATAAGTTCGTGTAATTCTGTTATTCATACAAGGAGCTGAAATATTTGCAGAAACTATATGGATCAAAGAGAACAGTTGTTGGGGGAGATAATTCTCGATGATTATTTGTCGTATCTCAACGACACCGATGGTAAGGAAGGAGAGGATGACGGATCGGATGATCGAACAATGGAGGAGGAAGGACATGATCATGATGGCTCCGGTGACCGAAGGCCGGAGGAAGAAGGAGACCATGATGACGGCTCCGATGACTGAATGGAGGAGGGAGATGTTGCAAAGTCCGGCGAGGTATATATATTAATTAAGCCCGAAGGTATGTACATATATTAACTCTTCTTTCTTATTTTATAGCCCTCCGGATTGAGCCAAACTTTGGTAAAGAGACGAGCCCGAAGAGAAGGTTGCACATGGATGAAAAGTTCACGATCACAGCACTCGCGGCCGATGGCCTACCGATTGAACCCAAGCTGACCAAGGACGCATTTTCTGCTCAGTGTGGAGCTATTGTTAGGGACAACATCCCGATCAGCGTCAAGCAATGGAAAAAGCCTAAGGGCGACGACGTCCCTGAAGGTGATTATGTCACCGATAGGCACAAAGATGATCTTTGGACCGCACTAAAGGCAAATTTCACCCTACCGGCAGAGGAAGATCCTAATAAGCCACTTATAGAGCCACTGGTCAAGGCGTGTTCTCTTAAGAAGATGGCACATCTATTCGGGAAGTGGAAGAATTATTGGAAATCAATGTTAGTCGACAAAGGGAAGATTCCAGAATTCGTCGGCCGATTTAAGAAGATAAGAGATCACTGGCCCGCATTTGTGGCCTACAAGTCATCGGAGAAGAGTAAGAAAATGTCATAGACAAACAAGAACAATAACGCAAAGAAGCAGCATCACCATCACACGGGATCAGGTGGCTACCTCAAAGCCCGGCCGTTGTGGGACAAAGTTGAGAATGACCTGATTGCTAAAGGGGTCCAACCACAGACATTGAACTTGCCAGACCGTTTAAGGACTTGGTTCTTCGGGGTTGGGGGAACTTTGGACCCTGAAACAGGGAAGTGCCGTTGAACGGACGAGCAACTTGCAATACCCATGATCAACCTTCAGAAATGTATCGCCGCAGTGCAGGAAGGGACGTTCATTCCAGACAGAGAGAAGGACGAGCTGACTGAGGCCATAGGGAATGACGAGCACCCTGGATGAACACGAGGCACACCAGGCTCCTTTCCGTGGAAGTTTGAGGGTTTCCTAACGCAAGCGGTTACAGAAGTCGGGAGAGAAAGAGGAAATCGGAGTTGAGCGACATGCAACATATCAAGGCAAGACTGCAAAAGCTTGAGGAACTTGAGAGCCAACGAGCTACCGACCAACCATCTCAGTGGCACGAAGCTACCCTAGAAGGTACCCCACCATCTCAGCGGAGAAGCAGCGTGGCTTTCACGGAGCCCGTTCAGCATGACTTCACGGCTCCTAGCTACCCAGTGGATACTATCACGGAGGCTCGACGTTGCAAGCTTATGATGAAATGTCGGAACCTCACTTTCAAGGCGGCTATCGGCTTTGTTGAACCTCCTCAACCCAACGGAATTTTTCACTGCCTTTCGATTCCACATGGCTATGCTGTTGTGATGGTGGATCAAGTAATGGAGGAATTTGAGCAGCTCGAGCTTGACCACCCTACAGGTGAAGGGGAGATTCAGCTGGTTCGTGCTTTGGGGAGTACATGTCTATGGCAGAAGGAGTTCATCAAGCTTCAAAACTGGACGCCTCCGCCTCCTTCTCCTCTGACGAGTCAGGGCACTCCACCTCCTCCCCCTCCTCCTCCTCCTCCAGCGAGTGATCAGGGTACTCCGCCTCCTTCTCCAGCTCCTCCGACGCGTGAGGGCACTTCACCTCCTCCTTCGCCTACTCCAGCGCGTCAGAGCAGTCCGCCTCCTCCTTCGCCTCGTCGGCAACGTCGGAAGACAAATGCCGCCGCTACGGCTCCTCCGGCGTGTCTGAGTAGTCCGCCTCCTTCTCTCAAGCGGAATAGATACGCCTCCTTCTCTCTGGTGGCTAGCAGCACAAGCAGAGGCGTGAAATACGGTCCATCTTTCAAGCCTCTGGAAAAGTTACCATATGAGAGGACCAAGGAGGAAAATGAGGTCATATGTCGTGCCGAATTGAGGGCCCATTTTGCAAAGAAAACTCCACCTCCGAAGGAGAAGCTAGATCCGGTGAAAGTGGAGCGCACTATCAATCAACTTCAGCGACCACCAGCGCCTCCGTCGGATTCCAACTATGACCGCATTCTCAAAAAGACATATGCACAAGCAGTGCGGTCGGGAACTACTTCTAGTGATGAAAGGTTAGCAGAACGAAGAAGTGGGAAAATAATTCCCGAGCTCGATATCGTCATAGCTAATAATACGGAGATGGTGCCCGGTACCAATCCTGATGATTACTTGGGGGATGATGTAACAAAAGAACAATATAAATACGTGCACGGAAGCCTCTTCAAACCTGGTCATCCTGCTCTAACAACGATGATGCACAGATTGCATGAGTGGTACATGAAAACCTGCAGGGAGTTTGAGAAAAATGCTATGTATGTGGCAGTGAAACCAGAGAACGAATTCATTGGACTTCCCGTGATTACTATTCAATTTGAGCAGTTATTTCAGTTATATAATCAACTGGCCCTCGACAAACAACTCATGGCTTCCTACCGTGTGTGTAAGTATTACTTCTATAGTCAAGTCTCTAGCCCAGCTCGTTCATTGCATGTATATATAATTATCCTCACTATATATATTATGCAGATTGAAGATTGTCGAATTAAAAAAAGCAGGAATCGTCGACGTTGGGTTCATTAGCCGAGATGTCGTAAATGAATTGATGATACGAAACTCAATCAAAGAGACCGAGGAGAACTTGCTAAACTCGTTCCTTATACATAAAAAAAGGAGAAATAATCTTTCCTTACAACTTCAAGTGAGTGTTGTTGTATTCTCTGTAAACTCGAGTTCGCTTACTCGAGGTTAATTAAGTAATGTAATTGATGAGTTATATATGCGTGCGCAGAGACCACTTTATTCTGCTATCCATTGACGTTGGCAGGGCATTAGTAAATGTCATAGACTCGAGACGTAAAGCCGAAGAGGATTACGAAGACATTACTGAAATGCTCAAGAAGTAAGTTCCGTCAATATACCGAGACCATATCAGCATGCAACTTTCATTAATTTCCGGATATCAAGTAATCATTTTCTTTGCCTGGTAGGGTTTGGACGAAGTTCGCCAATAAGGTTCCCCGTCTAAACAAAGAGTTGCGATTTACGCATCCCAAAGTAAGTAGTACTAGCTAGTTCCGCACATCTCTAATTGATTCAAAATTTCATCAATATATCATTACCATGCTTGCTTATCAGTTTGATTGAACTCTATTCTCGTAAAGTGTATGTACCAGAAAGAAGGCGCTATTTTATGTGCATACTACGTATGAGAGTTCATTCGCCACTCGACCTCTGAGCGGGTCTTCTCTGAGAAATAATTGCAAGTACGTAAATAATATTCACATTTGTGTTGAGTTTTATTCATATATATGCATGTATTGACCCCCTTCTTTAAATTAGATCTCGCAGATGCGGGATGAACTCCTACCATATGATCACATACGAGCAATTCAAGAGGAATTGACGGGATTCTTTCTTGACCACATCATACCTAAAGATGGAGAATGCCGTGTGGATTTGTCATTGGATCTTAATTAGATGATGTTTTGGATTAATTGTAAAGATGTTATATTGTATATATGTAATAGCGTCAGATAGATATACGAAAACTTATTGTTCGACCAAGCACGGAGAAAGAGAGGACACTTTTCTCTATTAGCTAGCTAACACAATATGAAACCATTAAATTAACCCTCCAAAACCCCCCAACCCCCCCTCCCATTTAAAAAAAACAAAAAAACCAGCTCCGGCTTGATGCTGACGCGTGGATGCCATTTGGTCCCGGTTGGTGTGACCAACCGGGACTAAAGTTCCTCCTGCCTGGGCTCCCCGCAGCGGCCACGTGGAGCTCCTTTAGGCCTGGTTCATAAGCCAACCGGGACTAAAGGTTTGGGCCTTTAGTCCCGGTTCAAGAACCGAGGCTAATGGGCATCTGGAACCTAAACAAATGGGTCTTTTTCTAATAGTACGTGAATGATATAACTATTACTGTATTTGATTGTCGATCCATTTCCCACAAAAGAAATATAAAACAGGCTGGGGCTGCCTTTAACAAAAGCATCTTGTCCATCCTATCTAATTCTGGATTTCGTCTGCTCCATCCTTCGCCATTTTCCAGATGATCTCTTATCCCATCATTCACTGATTTTTTTATCAGAATATTTCTAAGAAAATTTCTGTCAAGATGGACGTTTGAGTCCTGCAAATTTCAATTAATCATTCTGACTGGCATACTAGTTACCCATTAAGCAAAGAAGCCTGCTCTTTGGCACTTGCTGTTCAGTGCTGGCATCCACAAAAAGTCACTTTGGAGGACATGTGCATTGGAACCCTATAATTTGAATAGTGTCAAAATGTTATTTTAAAGGTACAAAAAATTATGAAAAGAAATCAACATGTTTATATGGATGCATATTAGACATGCGTAAATTTTGATGCTGAAATAAGTAACCATGTGAGTTACACAACATTGACAAAATTGGGATTTTGGAAAGATGAACAGTGCATTTATTTTTCATTGTTTAGAAATAATCATTTTGTCTTTTTTATAGTTCACATGTTTACTTGTTTTATCATCAGACTTTACACATGTGTAATATACGTCCATATGATCACATAGAATTTCTTTTGATTTTTTCTTTGAAACCTTAAATGTGATTTGTAAACTATTTAAAATAAGGTCCTCCAATACACCCGGCGGCCTATTGTAGTAGTATGGGCCTCCATCTCCAATAACGTACCGACTCTAGATCATTTTTTACCATCCATCCGTGCGTCCAAACTTCTGCAAACCGAAAGCAAAATTGTGGGACATATGCGGGAGTCTGGATACCCGCTTAACCAACCAAAAGCCACCATGTACCCCATGCCACAACCCCTCTGTCATCTTCGTCCGAGTTGGGTTGGGGAAGGCTGCTGCTATTCGGCGGAAGTCCATTGCTAACTTTTTATATTAAAGTTAATAGAGTTGGACATTTGATCTATAGGGTTGAATGGCGGCTCTTGTATCTGGGTTGAATGGCGGCTCTTGTACTCTGGACACATCAACACATGTTTACTGTATGCGATTTACGGCACGCTGTTGGAGATGCTCTAATCTTTTCAAAAGAAAATCTGGGACTGAAAGCAAAAATTATTATAGTCTTGATAAATTTTGATCCAAAAATAAAATCATCGAAACATATCAATATGGGATCTACTTTTAAAAATCTTACCGTGATGAATTTTATGATGAAAACGGATTTTGACTGGGATCCACATTTAGGCCATGAAACCATTTTGATTCTCAAATTTAATGAAATCTTCTAGTGACATCATCACTTTTATCTCATATGCACACACATACACACTTAATAATTTGGAGAATGCACCTAGTAGGAAAAGAATCACTGCTTGCAGTAAAAACTACTCCCTCCATTTCAAAATAAGTGACTTAATTTTACATTATTTTAGTACAAAATTGAGTCATTTTTAAGTCACTTATTTTAAGACGGAGGAAGTAGATCAATGATCAGCGTCACCCTTCATGTGCTTGGCTACGCAAGAAAAGTAAATCGTTCGGCACCCTCACAAGAAAAGTAACGTTCGCCAGGTATCTCGGTTCAAAAGAGAATACAACCACACAAAGCAAAGCAGCCGTGGGCAATTTTTATTGTACATCATCACGAGGACACACGAAGATACAAGTTTTTTCATGGCCCTACCCAGCCCAAACAACAAGCCGAAGAAGAAGCCAGCGCAGGGGAAAACAACAACCGACGACATCCCACGCACTAGGTGGTAGCGACAACACGGACGACTGAACTACGACGATTATTACTTGGTAGGAAAGGATGATGGCGGCGCTAGCTAGAACTTGTTGGTGTACCAGAATACTCCCTTGCGATCCTCGGGCTGGACGTAGATGCACTCCTTGGCGGAGCGCCATGTTGCCCTGGCGATGGGGTTGGATTCGAGCTGGTAGTAGTCGCCGAGGACGGGCCTGATAGCCTTGGTGGCCTCCATGGCGTGGTAGTGCGGTATGCTTGAGAAGAGGTGGTGCGCGACGTGGGTGTCGGTGGTGTTGTGGAAGACGCGGTTGAGGACGCCCAGGTCGCGGTCCATGGTGGCGAGCGCCCCGCGCAGCCATTCCCACTCGGTGGAGTCGTAGTGCGGCAGCGCCGGGTGGGTGTGAGCCAGGTAGGTGATGACGACCAGCCACGCGTTCACGACCAGCAGCGGCACCCCGTAGACCCGCATCACCCACCAGAACCCGAAGGCCCACACGAGCTTCAGTAGGCCCAAGGAGACGGCCAGCACGCCGACGTCCGAGACGAAGACCTGCGCGCGCTCCATGTCGCTGTACATGGGGCCGTAGGGGTCGTAGTGGCAGACGAAGCGCGGGTACGTGCGGCCGGAGGTGTTGAGCGCCAGGTACATGGGCCACCCGAGGGTGAGCTGCACCACGATGTACCCCAGACGCCCCACGGGGTTGTTGTAGATGTAGGGGGTGTACC
The DNA here is from genome assembly GCF_904849725.1 of Hordeum vulgare subsp. vulgare. Lineage (NCBI taxonomy): Eukaryota > Viridiplantae > Streptophyta > Magnoliopsida > Poales > Poaceae > Hordeum > Hordeum vulgare. The sequence goes on from NC_058523.1 coordinate 475,973,575, forward strand.
ATGGCAGCGCCTCCTTCTTCTTTGGGACGTACACCTCGTCGTTCTCCATGGAGCCGGTGTTCGCGTGGTGGCGGCGGTGGCTGTACTTCCACGAGAAATAGGGGACGAGCAGGCACGAGTGGAGCACCAGGCCGACCATGTTGTCCAGCAGCAAGTAGTCGGAGAAGGCGTGGTGGCCGCACTCGTGGGCGATCACCCAGATGCCGGTCATGACGCAGCCCTGCACAAACCAGTAGAGCGGCCAGGCGCCCAGCTGCTGCATGATCGGGAGTGCTGGGATCCAGACCAGCGCGGCGTACAGGAGGGACGCCACCATGACGAGGTCATAGACCACATAGGAGAAGGACATGATCACCGAACGCTGGAAGCAGTGAGGCGGGATTGCCTTCTTGATCTGGGCCAGCGTGAACGCCGGCTTGTCCGACGGCGCGCGCTCGAAGATCTCAACGGCGCCTGTGCGGCCACGCAGCTCCTTCTCCGTCATTCTGCCGCCGGCACCCATGATGCTGCTGAAAACCCACAAGAGTGTCTGCCTTGTGTGATCAGACAGTGCGTATGAAGGTATGATCAGACGGTGCGTATGAAGGTATGATCAGACGGTGCGTATGAAGGTATATATATAGTACTCCTATATCATTCAAGAACGAAGATATATTCTGCCTTGTGTGTATATTTGTTTGTCAAATGAGGCTGCGCTGAATGTTGTGTGTTAGAGCATCTTCAACAGGTGTCAAAAAAAGGCCTCGCGAGCTAAAAACCACTGTTTTTGTACGTCGGAGATAAAAAAAACAGTGCTTTAATAGAGATTGTAAAATAAAATGCGCGTAAGAAAACGTCAGCGTCCGTGTTGCAAATATTGGACGCGTTGTCTTCCGGGCTACATATTTAAGACGTCGAATTGTGTGCGCTAGTCACTGCAGGTGGGACCGCCAGATTAAACGTATAATTTTACAGCGTCTGTCGAATCAAACACTTTCGAACGCGTTAAAAAAATACCATTTCAACGTTGTATAATTTTTTTAGCAGCGCAACGTATGTTGAAGACGCTCTTATGTATGTTTGTTAAATGAGGCTGCGCTAAACCTGTCTTGCCAAAAAAATAAGAAGTGTATGCTTCACACTCAACCGAACTCCAATTCAGGTTCAGTCCAATTTTAGACCCAATAAAAAGGAAACACTTCCATCCGACGCGTTCGTGCGTGGCCGCGCGCCTCGCTGGCAGATGCTTGCAGCATTTTTTTCGTTAAATTTGCTGCAATCGTGTATTTTGTTGATACAAACATTTTTAATGCAACTTTTTTTCTCGTATAAATTTGTTATATTTGTCTAGTAAAAAGCTGCATATACATTTGGTTGCAACTCCAGTTCGTCGAATTTTTCGTTACAATCGATGTTTTTACTTTTGCTACAACCGTGTTAATTTTTGCTACAACCGGCATCATTTTTTGCTGCAACCGTTCACTAAAAAAGTTGCATACACGTTCACGTAGATATTTGTTACAACCGGCGTTTGATTTTTGATACCACGCATCATCATATTCGTTTTTTGCTACGATCACGTATATATATATTTTTTACAAATTTCATTTTTTGTTGCAACCGTTGAAAAAAATTGATACATCACGACAAATTTTACTGCATCAGGAGAAACAATATTGCATACAGATCCAATGATGCGGACGCGCGAGGGTTAATGGATCAAGCGACCCGTGCGCGGCCGGCCGGCACGCCGGCGCAGATCAATCTCCAAATAGAAAACCTGCAGTTGTACGTCAAATGAGGCTGCGCCAGATATGCCTCCGCCCACCCCCACCAAAAGAAATGAAAGGTTGGACTGGACCGGCTTTCATTCATGACAACACATGGCATTCGTTAGCTGTACGTGGATAGCCAACAAAAGAACTGAAACTGAAAATGCAAGCCAAGTCTTCTCATTCGAAATTTAACCAAAAATACAACTGCTTGAACACTGTAGGTGATATATGCCAACAATGTAAAGAAGTGCTTGCAATCCAATATAGAAGACATGCATCATCCATGATGTTGATAAACAAAAATCCTGAATTGACTGGAAAATTCAGATTGAAAAGATGAACATGTACATAGAAAGCACTATGTTTTCGGCAAGAAAAACTACTACTACAATATGCAAATCTTTAATAACTGTACTGTACAAAGAGCTTATGTTGGACAACGCTAGGAAGCGGCGCCGCACCTGCGTCTTGCCGTGCGGCGGCTCACTTAATCACATTCCAATGCAAAAATTAATCTTTTCTTAATCACTCATTACGTATCTCTCTCATGCATGCATGTATGCAATGATATCATTATGTACAATGAAAACTGCTACATGCATGCAATGATGTCATCAAGATTCCTTTTGATTTTGAAATTTAAAAAGTTTTATCTACAAAACCGTTAATTCAATCGATGATCCGCTTTCACCATTGACTTTCTCTCGACGAGTTCTTCGAAACTAGATCCCATGTCGACTTGTTTCGTTAACTTTTTTTTTTCATTCATACTTGCCATATTTTTTTACCCCACATGCCATATTATTAACCACTTACTTGCCTGAAAAAATAACTTAATTGACACTTTTAATGTTTTTTCGTACAAAATCATGTAACAGTTTTTATTATACATGATATAAAAGCATTGTCATAGGTTGTGTTTGCCAATTTAAATATGCAAACTTGTCATATTTACATACAACTTTACCAAAAAAATTATTTTGTGTGCTTGTTAGTTTAACTATGCCGAGTTATCATATTTATAAACGATGATCAAAAAAGATTTTTTGTGGTCACCGATTTTAAATATGTTGAGTTGTCATATTTTTCCGCGTAATCGCCTAAAAAAGTTGTTTGTGCTTCCCATTTTGATTATGTCTAGATGTCATATTTATATGCAGTTTCCAAAAAATTTGGCGGTTAAGTTATTTTTATCAGACAAGTAAGTACTTACTAATATGACAAGTACGAGCAAAAAAAAGTTGTCAAAACATGTCGACATGGGATCTAGTTTTGAAGATTTCATCGGAACAAAGTAAACCGCGAAAACGGATCATCGATCGAACTAACGGTTTAAGAGATAAAAGTTTTTGAATTCCGATCATTTAAAACGAATCTCATGACATCATTGCATGCATGCATGAGAAGAGAGCATGCAAGCCGCCGCACGGGATGTCCATCAGGGCATGACCAACGCTACACCGTGGACAGATGCCCCATCTGTCCACGTCGGTTCGGGTGGTCCAAAATGAAATATGGTGTAGCTTGCAGGGCCAAGCGGGTTCCTGCAGAGGAGTCGGGCTCCTCCCCGACAAAAGAGGAAAAAGGAGAGAGGAAGGAAGAAAAATATAGACATGCATAGCTCTGTATGGTGTGTGACCTTCAGCCATTGCTTGGAAATAGAGTAAAAGGTGGATGACGAAAGATTAATTGTGGTTGTGTGGGCCTAACAATGAGGCAACCATGCATTGGGTGGATACGACTTCATATGAATGCTCTAACACATTTATGTACATGGAAAGGCTGGGGCAGCACCAAGGTGATGCCTCCATTGTACATGCCCTCATGCGGCGCTTCTAAATAGAATTTCTCGCTTATGTTTCACAGCAAGAAAAACTACTATACTACAATCTGCAAATCTTTAATAACTGCACTGTACAAATCGCTGTTGACCACCTCTTCTCCCGTCTATCGGCCTGCTACGACTGCGCAGGTCGACGTTTCCCTGGTGTGCAGATGGCAGTCATGGATGCGGCTTGCTATGCTCCCCATGTGGGATGCACCTGTGGACGGTTGGGGAGATCCCCCTTGTCCTGCTGTTAGCTACGTTGGACGCTTGTCCTTCTGGTTGGCGAGCTTCATGGCTTCGTTGTGGCGGCCATGGATGCGGCTTCCTCCCACCGAGGAGGGCCGTGTCTAGGGGGTGGCTGTCTTCCCCTTTCTAGCGGGCTTCATGTTCATCGGTGTTCGTGTGGTTCGTGTTTGAGTGCTTCTTTGTGTGTCTCTGCTAGGTGGTGTCCAGCGATCTCGTCGGTGCCACACAGGTGCCGTGGCGCCGTCAACCTTTGATTGTATCCCACGACACACGTGGTATCGCGACGTTGTGCAGTCTCGGATGCATGATAACTTTCGATTGCGTCGACGATGCAATGCCTTGGTTTGGTCTGCTGGGCGATGCCCTTCGACTATGCCAACGACACACATACACCGTGGCATCGTTCCAGCCTTGCTTGGCCGTTCGAATGTGCCCCATGACACACGCGGTGTCACGGCGTTGTGTAGTCTTGGACGCAGGGCTGGCTCTATATTTTTCGAGGCCTTTGGACAAAGTTAAAAAATGGACTCCTATAGATAATATATGTACACATCTATAGATATATAAGCGTAAAATATTAAAGTTTACATCCGAATACACATTGTTATTTAGAGACGACTATAAATAAAAGAGTAGCAAAATTTAAGAAATAATATTCGCTGCTAGTTTAATTACCTCAAATAAGAACGAATTTCATATGAGTTCATGGACAATAATACTTCAGTGCTTCACAAAAAATCTTCTTCAAGCCTTGTTTGGTACTAGGGTTTTTGAGAAGATTGGTGGGGATAATCCCCACAGGGATTGGGTGAAACCCCTGCCTTCACCCAACCCCTTCAAATCCCCATTTATCCTCAATACACTAGGTAGGGATAGTGTATTGGGTATTGAGAAAAATGCACTAGAATTTGGGGATTTGTGGGGAAATATGGGGATGAAATATGACAAATATACTAGAACCAAATGGCGTTATGGGATATGTGGGGATTTAGGGGTTTGACCGGGATAATCTCCATTAATTCCCTAAAATACACTAGTACCAAACAAGGCCTCACACGTTTCTAGATGCAAAATCGTTGATGAGAGTATCAAGATCAATTTTGTCCAAGACATCCTTCTCAATACAACACATAGCCAAGCCATTCAATCTGTCTTGTGACATAGTTGACCTCAAACAATTTTTCAACAGTTTTAATTTAGAGAAACTTCTTTCAGCCGACGCTATGGTCACTGGTACAGTTAAGAGGATCCGATAGGCAACTGACACATTTGGATAGCAGTCTACAGCTGTAAAAAATTGAAGAATCTCTGGTGCTGACATCAAATCATCCGGCAATGTTACTTGCAACACTTTTAACTCGGAGAAAAAAATCATCAAGATCAACATCATGTGACTTTTTATGAGTAAAAGTTTCTGCAAAAGTAGCGCATGATTTTCGTAGATTACTATCGTGCAAGGACTTCAGATTGTTTGAGTTGAACAAGAAATCAAACACCTTTTCAAATGCCTTTAGCTGCTCAAATCGACCAGTCCATGAAGCAATTGGAGTGTAAACAATGACAAGAAAGTAAGTAACTCTGAAAGATTCAATAGCCGACAGTTGTGGATCTTCATCTACATCATTGATTTCATCAAAATGCCTCTTCCTTTTACTTTGACGTTTTGAACGAAATTTTGGCTCTATGTCCATATTTTCTGCAATGACTTTGGCACTCTCAATACTAGAATAGAAGCCTTCATCTTTGTACTTCTCAAAATATGAAATCACTCCTTCAATGTGTTTGAGAGTAGCATCGGTGCACACAATTTTTTCCTGTAACTTTTTGCTCACCATATTGACAGAAAATAGAATATCATGCCAAATAACCATACCAACTAAAGTCTCAAATTTCCCAAGTGCACTGAACAAAGATTGAGCATCACTTACTGCAGCTGGATCATCCGTAGAATACTTCTCTAGTTCCTTCAAAGCTGATCTTACTTGTGCAGTTTGATACCTTATAGGTTGCACACTCTTTATTCTACTCTCCCAACGAGTATTAGATAAAGTTTTGTGAGTCAGATTTGGAACATTATCAAGCAAAATCTTCCACCTTTTAGTAGAATGTGCAAACAGTACGTATATACGTTGTATAATACCAAAAAATGAAATAGCTTGTTCGCAAGATTTCGCCATATCGCAAAGAGTGAGATTCAAACTATGACATGCACATGGCATATATAATGCTTTGGGGTTAACCTTAAGCAACCGAGTCTGAACACCTTGATTTTTCCCCTTCATGTTAGAGCCATTCTCATAACCTTGCCCTCTCACATCTGCGACATTTAAATCAAGAGAATCCAATGCATCTATCAATACATTAAAAAGACCCAACCCTGACGTGTCATCAACCTTTAAGAACTCTAGGAAAAATTCCTCCACTCTCGAAATGTTACTTGACATATTGACACAACGCACAATTAGTGTCATTTGCTCTTCATGGCTCACATCCGGGGTACAGTCCAATATAATAGAGAAATACTTGGCATCCTTTATGGTGCGTAAGATAACCTTTTTCACGGTGTGAGCAAGGAGAGAAATCAACTCATTCTGAATAGTGTGGCCAAGATAATGATGATGTATTTCTTTAGTTTGAATGCGCCTAATATGTTCTTGCATCACAGGATCGAATTCAGCAATCATTTCAACCGTGCCTAGAAAATTACCATTATTATCTTCATACAACTTCTCATTTGTTCCTCGAAATTCCAAATTATGTTTTGCAAGAAACTTCACTCCAGAAATTATTCTTAGCAAAACCTGTCTCCACCGCTCTTTTTCCTTTGCAATCTCCCGCTGCATGTCATCATCAAGTGTTTGATTTTTGCTTAACCTCAACCTTACATCATTCCATGTGTTCATGTTTGTTAAATGCTCTATACTGCTCTCATATTCTTGGAGTCTTCCACTGAGACGCTTCCAGTCCATTAATCCATCAGACGCTAGCAAAGACCTACTCTAGTTTGATTTGAACAACTTGCAGGCAAAACAAAAAACTTTTTCCAACTATTTAGAGTAAACCAACCACTTTCTATCCATAACCTCTTTATTAGCTAATTTTCTAGAATAGTAAGCATATGAAAAACGTCTACCTTCAAAATCAGGGAACTCCAGGCCCAATTCTCTCACCGGCCCCTTTTCAATTAAAATATCCCTTTTACGATTGTCAAGATTATCCCATGTCCTAGGGTCATATATAGATAAAAGAGAATCATCTTGTTCATCACCATTCCGAGCATTAGGTGTAACGACCAAGATGCGGTCCTTTTCGATCTGGGGATCGAGGCCCTGAATTGGAAAGGAGCGCATCTAAGCGTCTCGCAAATGGGTAACACATCACATACATTATAATAAAGACAGACAATCAGGGATTCAATTGCCTTCTCATAAATATCTCAGAGTACAACACACATACAACCAAGGTAGTTCCGCTACGGACTACAAAACATGGAAATGCTATGCTACCCTGCCTGCAGGCCCACGATCACGACCACGCCTCAATCTTCTGGATAGTTCACGTAAAGGCGGTCTGTCTCCTCGTCCTACTGCCACGCCAGCTGAGTGCCGTTGGGATCATCTGTCTCTGGGGTACCTGAACCTGTTGGGATTTTGGAGGAATCCGTGAGCCACGGGGACTCAGCAATCTAAGACCTTGGTGCCAGAACTAGTCAAGTTATTAGGTAGGATAAGGTGAAGTGTATAAGGTTGCAACATTCTAAGCTTGATTTGGTGGCTATCTTACGTAGCATTTATGAAGGTGGACTATTCTAGCGGTCGACAATTAATTGATCACTAAGTGATCCTGAACACCTACCTACGTCATTCATAACCCCACCGTGTTCCCGATCGACGAGAGATCTTCGAGGGGACAGTCACGATTACGCACATAGTTGGCAATTTTATTAGCTTTTGTTTAAGTTCTCTAATACCGGATGTTAACAAGATATTCCAAGTTGCCACATAACAGCGGGCACGGCTTTCCGAAAGATTAAACCCTGCAGGGGTGCTCCAACTAGTCCATCACAAACGTACACAGGCCGCAAAGTCATCCTCTATCACGAATCTCGTGATCTCGTCGGATTCCTTAGAGGAAAACCTCAACTTTGGGGAAAACCAAAGCTTCACTGGGATTCCTATATGCAAGATATATCGCTAAGGTAAGGCAAGGCTAGCAGGACGTCCCGACGTGTCGACGACCCTGATAAGAGCCGCGTATCTCAGTCTCAGGACACGCCGGATGAGTCGCACTACATATATACCCAACCTCAGGTTGCCCTGTGGTGGCCCCATAGTCTGCCCAGTTTGTACCAACACTCATGAGGAGCACTGGCCCGGGTTGTTGATTAAATTCCTCGGGGTAGCTATTCCCTATGCTGTTAATTATTAAGTGATTAGCAAATTAACACCAATGTTGGGTCCTGCCGGATAAGCCTTAGCACTACGCGATTTATCGAGGGGGTCCCCATAACAACCCCGAACGTGTTAGTAGCGAACATCATGGAATCAAACACCGGTAACCGGTAACTGAGGCGGCAATAACGGAACAAAGCACCCGACAAAAGGCTAGGCCTTCCGTCATTTACCAAGTATATAGGTGATTTAATTAAATAACAGAATTTAAGATGATGATATCAAGCCCATGTTATCACATGATTCAAAGCACCTGCATCTAGCAACGCTAACATTAGTAGCCGAGCAAAGCCTACTTAGCCATTCAAGTTTTGCTAGGAGGGGATCAGTGTATGGGTTCATGGCATATCAAGAGGCAATTTAATTCAGTGGTAGGCAGCGAGCAATATGACATGGAAACGCAAACTAGCATAACAAGTCTAGAGATGGAATCAAGGTCATATCATCTTGCCTGTGATATCCTCAGCTTGGAATAGTTCTTGTTCATCCTGCACGTACTCTCCTGAATCCACGTACTCGTTCTCCGTTCCCGGTGCTACCCAACATAAGAATAACATCCGATGAACAACAACACCTCAGATGCAACGAGCACATGATGCATGAGATGAAAAATGAGTATGCATCACTATTTCTATCACTAGCACAAGCAAAGGAAGCTGCCACAAGTTTCTGTACAGAACTGTAGCCTAAGCTATTTTGACATGCATGAGAATGACATGATCAGATAAGAAGCCCTACGTGTAAGAATCAACACCACACACTCAAATGGTACAAATCTGGTATTCCCAGGATGCCAAGACATACAACAACCCAACATGAATGGATTGGAGCATGGAAGAACACCACAACATTAGCTAAGCACTCACAAACATCAAAATGACAATACTACACAATCTGCCATAATCTGCATCTTAGCACTTTGTGAGCTACATGCAACATAGCTACAACCCTCCAAATATGACAAATAATATATGTGGCTCTAGCTAGACAAGAATACTATCAGAACAAGCAAGAATCACATGAAAAGGAATTAAACACAGGAAGACACATGGTTGCAAACTTTCCCAAAACTATCAGATCTCGGGGACTTAGTGAAAATTCCTGCACCTGACTTTCTGTCTTTGTTCTGAAGATTTTTGACAGCAGCCAACACATAACCTACAGGACTCCAAATGGGATGAAATTTGACAGGGAGCTTCACAAACATATCAGGTCCAAATTCCTAGCACTAAACTAAGTCTAGATCACAACATAATGACCAGCACAACCTCATCTACAGGAGAAGAAAATGTTTCCAGATTCTCAGACTTAGTGAAAATTCCAGATTTTCACTAAGCTGGAATTTCCAGCCACATGCCCACTTTGTCTAGGCATAACATGCACACAAGTAACACCAAGTGATAAATGACACCACCATGGTGTAAAGCAAAACCCCTACTACTACCACACAAAAGCTCATGCCCTTGGGCTCCACCTATTCCATGGAAACAAAGAGCAAACTTGCAACACATCTGAATATGTCAACTCCATGAAGTATCCTAATGGCAAAACTAACTTCACCACTGGATTCCTTGGGATATTCTACCCTAAAATCATATATAATATGGGCACTTACTTGGAACAAGTGACCACAAATTAAGGAAGAGGAAACTACTCCAAATCATGCCTAGTGAATAGGGCATCATTTCATGTAGTTTCACTATATCATCTACTACATGGTAGAGCTCAAGTGCACAATGACAAAGTGACATGGGGGTTTGAACCCCATGTTTGTGTCATGCACATCAACTTCACAACCACTTCTACCAAGCTATCCACACATACAAATCACCATGCCCTCTCACATATGGACATGTGAAGGTGCATAGTTTTGCTTGTGAAGGTGCATAGTTTTGCTTGTGAAGGTGGGGTGTCCCACACACACACATCCACTCCACTACACACCTCAAACATGATCTTGCTCAAAACAAAGTAGTAGGTCTCTAAATTAGTAACACTAGATGGGAACAACATATCACATACACATGCTCACAACTAGGGAGTTCATGAACTATGTTCATGTGGGTGTGTTCTTCACACCATAAGCACCCCATGACATGCACACAATCATATCACCTATTCCACATAAGCAAGACACTAGTGCACCTACACACACACCTGAGGTAGCTTCACCACACACTCACATACATACCACCATGCATACACACATATGAACACATACACCACCTCACATATGAACACACATACACACCACAATCTGCCTCTTCTCTAACAAGCAAAAGGAACAAAATAAAATGCCACTTGTCACCTATTGGCTTAGGCACAAGCATAACTGACAATGCAAAGGAAAAAATAAATAGAAAGAAGGTAAAAATAGAAAGGGGTCACCCTCGGATTCGAAGCCCAGTGCTCCTGGTTCCAACATGCACAACACACAAAGCCTCACCACTCTGCTGCAAGTCACTGGTTCGACTGCAGAGAGGGTGCATACAAGGTATGGTCTACCCCTGCGGCTACTGTGCTGAGAATCCATGACAAAAAATCAAAAAGGGGCGCCGAGGGGATCGAGCCCACGACGTGGGTCTGTCAACCACAATGTGCTACCACTACACTACTCCTCGAGGTCTGACAGAGACGGGAACTGAAACAAGGTAAGCGACACGAGATTCTGCTCTGCCTACAGAACAACACCGGCGACAGGGAGGCCGTCGGGCTGATCTTGCCATGGCTGCTGATGCTGCTGCGCTACCGGAGGGAACCATCTACTGCTGTGCTCGACGGCTACGCGGGGAGGGAGCCCTGCTACTGCTAAACACATGTATGGAGCACTTGACAGAAAAGAAACACGCACAACTCTCTCGGCTGCTTGCTTCGACAGGGAACATGGTGACAGGGAGGTCGCCGCATCCTGCTGCTACTGCACGTCGGAGGGAACCACTGCCCATCTACACACCAGTACGAGGGGGGAGAAGCCCTGCTGCTCAACACCTAGCGCACCAAGCTACTGCTCCACAACGTCATCTACTGGCCTGACGAACTGCAACATACGGGAGGCACGCGCGAGCACACGACGGATCCAACCGATCTAAAGAGGGAGAGGCACAGGGGAGACGTTCCTCACCTTGGGGAAGGAAGAAGGGGATCGGTCCGTGGAGGAAGAAGCGCCAGAGGGGAAGAAGACCGACGACGAAGAAGCTCCGGAACTGCAGAACAGAAGCAGGGGAAGGAGCACTGGGAACTCGCCGTTGACGTGGTCGGGGCCGTCGGTGTGGTCGATCCCCGGGGCTCCTAGCGCCGGGCATGGATCGCGGGGAACCACCCCGAGCTCTCGGACATGGCGTACGACATCGGAGACGACGATGACGGCGGGGTATACGCGGGCACCTTCTCTGGTCTATCTACATAACTTACCAGAAGAGGGAGGAAGAAGATGAGATGAAGATGGGGAGAGGTGGCGGCGGCAGGAGGGAATGGAGAGGAACCCTATGCGAGGGGGAAGGCACGGACGCCACGTTATATGGGGGGGACCTCGACGTTTGTGCACGGCGTTACTGCTCTCTCTCTCTCTGCCAGACTGAAAAGAACGCACTGGGAGGGAACGGCGTCAGGTGGGAGAAGGAGGAGCGGGATTGGGCTCCTATGCGCGAGGGAGGGGGAGATGTGCCGCTAAGTGGGAGGGAGCCCACTTAGTGCGCCAGAAAAAGAAAAGGAACCATGCACCTGTTCTATTTAAAAGAAAGCCCAGAAAGAAAACAAATAATACAAGGCAAAAACTACTGGGTTAAATTCAAAAGAAAATACCCCCTGGTCATATAAAATATGACCTATTTAACTAAAATAAGATCAAGATTCACCTTTAAAACACCCATTCAAAACCAGCAATTCACATCTCTCAACCACCACAAATCAAAGCTAACACATGAGCATTTTTAAAAGGGGAAAGGAAGAAGTGCAACTTGACATAGAGTAGGATTTAGAGAGAGAGGGAGGATGGTTTGAAACCTATGCAAATACTATCACATGCATCACCCTACACAAGCTATACACCACATGCACATCATCACAAGGCAACACATGAAATCACAAGAACACAATGCAACAACAAGAACACATGGCATGATATGGAATGGATGCATGCAAAGGAAGAGTGATTAATAAGGTGACATCACATGACATAATGAGCATGGGCTCTCTCATAGCATTGACTTGGGGGACCCACATAGAGAAGGTTCCAAATATGGAAGGATTACATCTAGGGCACTACAAACTCTGCCACACTACAAAGACGATCTCGCCCTCGAGATCTAAGACTGAAAGAAATCAGGAAATTCGGAACGGAGGTGATCCTCGCGTTCCCACGTAGCCTATTTATCGGAATGGTGAGACCACTGCACTTTGAGAAATTTGACAGTCTTGTTATGGGTCTTGCGCTCAGTCGCCTCGAGAACCGCAACTGGATGCTCACGATAAGAAAGGTCAGGCTGAAGGTCGATGTCTTGAAGATGCACATTGCGCTCTGGGGTCTTGAAACATCTCCGAAGCTGAGAAACATGGAACACATCATGGACATTTGCAAAGGTTGACGGAAGCTCGAGCTGGTACGCAAGGTCGCCTCTCTTGCCAACCACTCTGAACAGACCAATGAAACGAGGCGCAAGCTTGCCTTTGATGCCAAAGCACTGCATACCCTTCATAGGAGACACCTTGAGATATACAAAGTCATCAAGCTCATAAGACATGTCACGGTGCTTGCTATCATAATAGCTCTTCTGACGGGACTGAGCTGCTCTGAGGTTGTCGCGAATGATCTGACACATCTCCTCAGCTTCTTCTATCATATCATTCCTAAGGATCTGACGCTCGCCTGTCTCGGACCAGTTGAGTGGAGTACGACACTTTCTACCATAGAGAATTTCAAACGGAGCCTTGCCAGAACTAGCTTGTTAACTGTTGTTATACGAGAACTCCGCGAAAGGCAGACAATCTTCCCACTTCATGCAAAAAGAGATAACACAGGCTCTCAGCATATCCTCAAGAACTTGATTCACTCTCTCCACTTGGCCAGTAGTCTGAGGATGGAACGCTGTGCTGAAGCGGATCTTCGTGCCCATAGCAGACTAAAAGGAGTCCCAGAACTTGGAAGTGAAGATACTTCCGCGATCTAAAGAGATCATCATAGGCACGCCGTGCAAAGAGACAATCCTGGAGGTGTACAACTCTGCCAGCTGAGCTGCTGAAATGGACTCCTTGACTGGAAGGAAATGAGCCAGTTTACTCAATTTGTCGATGACGACAAAGATGTCATCATTGCCCTTCTTGGACTTCGGAAACCCGGTGACAAAATCCATCTCAATGTGATCAAACTTCCACCCGGGAATCGGCAAAGGCTGCAAGAGGCCTACTGGGCGTTGATGTTCTGCTTTCACTCTTCGACATACATCACACTCGTTTACGAACTGGGCAATTTCACGTTTCATACGAGTCCACCAGAATGTCTGCTTCAAGTCATGGTACATTTTGGAGCTTCCAGGATGAATAGAGAGCAGAGAGTTATGAGCTTCTTCCATGATCACCTTTCTGAGATCACCTTTCGGGACGACAAGGCGATCCTCGAAAAACAACGTGTCCCTAGCATCAACAGTGAAGCACTTATACTTGGGGAGACTCTTTCCCACGGCAATCTTGACCTTCTTCACCATAGCGTCAAGAAGCTGAGCTGCTCTGACCTGATCTTCCAAGGTAGGAGAGATCTGAAGGTTCGCAAGAAATCCCTGAGGTACTAGCTGAAGATTGATCTTCCTGAAAGACTCACAAAGACCCGGCTGGAGAGGTTGCAGAATCAGACTGTTGCAATATGCCTTCCTGCTCAATGCATCCGCCACAACATTTGCCTTGCCTGGCGTGTACTCAACACTCAGATTAAAATCCTAGAGCATTTCCACCCAACGTGTTTGCCGAAGATTCAAGTTAGGCTGAGTGAAGATGTACTTGAGACTCTTGTGATCGGTGAAAACTTCAACCTTACGTTCCAAGAAGAGATGTCTCCAAGTCATCAAGGCGTGTACCACAGCTGCTAGCTCGAGATCATGCACATGATAGTTCTTCTCCGCAGGCTTCAACTGCCTGGAGGTATAAGAAACCACCTTCTTATCTTGCATCAAGACTGCACCAAGACCTTGGAGAGAAGCGTCGCAAAAGACCTGGTACGGCTTGGAATCATCCGGAGGAGCCAAGACCGGAGTGGAGATAAGCTTCTCTTTGAGTGTATCGAAGGCCAGTTGACACTATGGAGACCAAGCATACTTAACACCCTTCTGAAGAAGACTAGAGAGCGTCTTGGAGATCTTAGAGAAGTTCTCAACAAACCTTCTGCAATATCCAGCAAGCCCGAGAAAGCTTCGAAGCTGCTTCACATTCTGCGGAGGCTCCCATTCAACAATGGCTTGAACCTTGGATGGATCAACCTTAATGCCCTCAGCAGAGATAATATGCCCAAGATAAACCACTTCTTTCAGCCAGAACTCGCACTTGGAAAACTTGGCATACAACTTGTACTCTCTCAGCTTATCAAGCACCAATCTAAGATGTACTTCATGATCTTCCTCAGTCTCAGAAAAGACCAGAATGTCGTCGAGATAGAGCAAGACAAATTCATTCTTGTATGGAGAGAAAATATAGTTCATCAATCGACAAAATGTCGGACGAGCATTAGCCAGACCAAAAGACATGACCGTATACTCATCCGAGCCAAAACTAGTCCTGAAGGCCGTCTTCGGAATGTCTTCCTCGCGAATGTGAATTTGATGATAGCCCATTCTGAGATCAAGCTTGGAGAATACTTTAGCACCTTTCAACTGTTCGAACAACTCAGTTATGTTCGGAAGTGGATATTTGTTCTTGATTGTCTTCTTGTTCAATGGACGGTAATCGACACACAGCCGGTCCGAGCCATCCTTCTTCTTGACAAACAGAACACCACAGACCCATGGAGATGAGTTCGGTCTGATCAAACCCAAACGCCCCTCTCATCGAGTTGCCTCTTAAGTTCCTTCAATTCTTCTGGACCTAGCTTGTACGACCGTTTGCACACTGGCTCTGTGCCTGGCTCAAGCTCAATGACAAACTCAACTTCACGGTGCAGAGGCATGCCTGGCAACTCTTCAGGAAACACATCTTGATATTCACAGACTACTGGGACTTGCTCAATAGGATTGATCTCACCCTTTTCATTCAAGGAGAACAGACGGATTGTATCATGGCGCGCCGTGAATATAATCACATCCTCCGAGGAGTGGGTAAGTTTCACTTCTTTAGCTTCACAATCAATTGACGCCTTATTCATGGACAACCAGTCCATACCAAGAATCAAGTCGATGTCGGAATTGCCCAAGACATACGGAGAGGCCAGAAAAGAATAACTGCCTATCTTGACAGAAGCATCCGGAACAACCCAACGAGAACTCATAAGCATACCCGGAGAAACAATGTCCAAAGACCTAGCCAACTCTTGAAGATGGAAATCATGCTTTGCCGCAAAAGGATATGACAAGAAAGAATGCGATGCACCAGAATCGAATAGCACTTTAGCAGGAATATCATTGGCAAGGAGGTTACCCATGATCACATGAGAGGAGTTGTCTGCTTCAGCTGCGTTCACCATGTTGACTCGAGCTGATCTGGGGTTGAATTTGACAAGAGCGTTGCTTGGAGGTTTGCCTGGAGGAGGAGGCGGCAGACGGAGCTGAGAAGTGCATTTGTTGGCATAGTGACCCTTCTGCCCACATTTGTGACAAGTGACATCTGCTGGCTGCCGGAACTGAATCTGAGGAGGCCCTTGCTTCTGATGCTGGTATCTCTGCTGAAAGCCAGGGTTGGGTGGGTGGGAAGAACCACGACCACCTGAGTGCTTCAGCTGCTGTGAGTGCCGAGGATGAGGAGGAGAAATCCAAAATCTCTGTTGCTTCTGAACCACCTGAGTCGAGGAAGAGCTGGAATCTCTGAAGCGCTTCTTGGAATTTTCCACCCTGAGCAAAGCTGCCTCTGCTCTAAGAGCTAGGTTATAGAACTTTTCAAACTCCTCAGGATCGTGCAAGGTAAGAGCTAACTGCAAGTCTTCTTTCAAGCCACCCCTGAACTGGTAGATCTTGCTCTTCTGATCTGGGATATCCTGCAGCGTGTAACGGGCCAGCTCGTGAAACTCGACATTGTACTTCTACACAGAATTGCTGCCTTGCTTCAAACGCCTGAACTTCTCACACATCTCCTCCACAAAACTGGAAGGGATGTAATGGGACCTGAAGTCACGACAAAACTGGTCCCAAGACATCTCCCTGGCGCCTCTGGAGTCCTTGAGCTGCTGCCACCATATAGAAGCCTGTCCCTTCAACTGAAACATTGCAAACTTGACATAGTCCTCCGAACGCACATTGCTACACTCGAAATGTTTGTTCATATCGCGGGTCCAATCTTCTGCATCAAATGGCTGGTCGCAAGAAGTGAACGTCTTAGGCTGGTTTGACAGGAACTGGCTCAGACTCGCAAACTGATTTCCACCATGTTGAACATTGCCTGTCTGTTGGTTGGCTCTCTCTTGCAGCAACTGAATCAACATCTGGGTGTTTGCATTAGTAGCTGCCATCATCGCCTGCCAGGCCTCTGCAGGAGGCGGCGGCGGAGGCGACGGCGAAGGAGGTGGTGGAGGCGGCATATCCTCACGCCCTGGGTCTGACGAGTTGGTGGAGCCATCCGGAAGACGGACAACATATTAGTCCATAGAATAATTGAAGATATTGCTGAATCAAAGACAGAATATCTGAACAGAATTTAGCAATTGCACTTGAACAACATAGCAAGAATGCATCCTCAAAGTGACGGACGACAAAATTCCGATAAGGACCACTGCAAACAAGTGTGAGCTAGAACTGCTCGGAACAAACATATGACCGAGATTTCCCCAAACCTCAATCAAGCGTCTGTAGGAAGATAGTCCTATAAGATACTACTTGATATCCCACCTATGAATTCCCGAAATAGCTGGTCATGGAATCTGGTACACGGATACAAGGAGTATTTCACACAACTCCTAAACTAACCCGTCACCTGTATCACATCCTTCAACACACAACCAGCATCTCGGACCTTCATCTACAACAGATCCTCGTGATCACAACGATACCAAGTGTGGTAGTACCCCCGAACAATCTACACCAGTACTGGGGACATCGGGGTTATCTCACCACTACCCGTATTGAAGCAATAACGAACATCCTTCGTTCTTAAATACTCAGAAATCTTAATGATGGCGATGTGCGCAAGAATCCCCCGGAGCTCAACTCCCCTGATACTTAGAGCAGATAGGAGGCACCAGGACAGGATTCCGTCACATCGAAATCATATAGATTTCACAAATACCCGCGTGATCCTAAAAAAAATTTTGAGCGAGAAAAGGAGTAGAGTTAAAGATTTCCTAAGACGGGAACCTCACCAGAGCATAGAAGAGGAGAAAAAATAATCCTACTCTCCGATATAACTAAAACTCAAAACATTTTCTAGACTCGACTCGGCCAAGTACGATCACACAAAGGCTCATATGGTCATAAGGCTCTGATTACCAACTTGTAACGACCAAGATGCGGTCCTTTCCGATCTGGGGATCGAGGCGCCGAATTGGAAAGGGGCGCATCTAAGCGTCTCGCAAATGGGTAACACAGCACATACATTATAATAAAGATAGACAATCAGGGATTCAATTGCCTTCTCATAAATATCTCAGAGTACAACACACATACAACCAAGGTAGTTCCGCTATGGACTACAAAACATGGAAATGCTATGCTACCCTGCCTGCAGGCACACGATCATGACCACGCCTCAATCTTCTGGATAGTTCATGTAAAGGCGGTCTGTCTCCTCGTCGTACTGCCACGCGAGCTGAGTGCCATCGGGATCATCTGTCTCTGGGGTACCTGAACCTGTTGGGATTTTGGAGGAATCCGTGAGCCACGGGGACTGAACAATCTAAGACCTTGGTGCCAGAACTAGTCAAGTTATTAGGTAGGATAAGGTGAAGTGTATAAGGTTGCAGCATTCTAAGCTTGATTTGGTGGCTATCTTACATAGCATTTATGAAGGTGGACTATTCTAGTGGTCGACAATTACTTGATCACTAAGTGATCCTGAACACCTACCTACGTCATTCATAACCCCATCGTGTTCCCGATTGAAGAGAGATCTTCGAGGGGACAATCACGGTTACGCACACAGTTGGCAATTTTATCAGCTTTTGTTTAAGTTATCTAATACCGGATGCTAACAAGATATTCCAAGTTGCCACATAACCGCGGGCACGGCTTTCCGAAAGATTAAACCCTGCAGGGGTGCTCCAACTAGTCCATCACAAATGTACACAGGCCGCAAAGTCATCCTCTATCACGAATCTCGTGATCTTGTTGGATTCCTTAGAGGAAAACCTCAACTCTGGGGGAAACCAAAGCTTCACTGGGATTCCTATACGCAAGATATATCGCAAAGGTAAGGCAAGGCTAGCAGGACCTCCCGACGTGTCGACGACCCTGATAAGAGCCGCGTACCTCAGTCTCAGGACACGCCGGATGAGTCACACTACATGTATACCAAACCTCAGGTTGCCCTATGGTGGCCCCATAGTCTGCCTAGTTTGGACCAACACTCATGAGGAGCACTGGCCTGGATTGTTGATTAAATTCCTCGGGGTAGCTATTCCCTATGCAGTTAATTATTAAGTGATTATCAAATTAACACCAATGTTGGGTCCTGCGGGATAAGCCTTAGCACTACGCGATTTATCGAGGGGGTCCCCATAACAACCCCGAACATGTTAGGAGCGATCATCATGGAATCAAACACCGGTAACCGGTAACTAAGGCGGCAATAACGGAACAAAGCACCCGGCAAAAGGCTAGGCCTTCCGTCATTTACCAAGTATATAGGTGCATTAATTAAACAACAGAATTTAAGATGATGATATCAAGCCCATGTTATCACATGAGTCAAAGCACCTGCATCTAGCAACGCTAACATTAGTAGCCGAGCAAAGCCTACTTAGCCATTCAAGTTTTGCTAGCAAGGGATCAGTGTATGGGTTCATGGCATATCAAGAGGCAATTTAATTCAGTGGTAGGCAGCAAGCAATATGACATGGAAACTCAAACTAGCATAACAAGTCTAGAGATGGAATCAAGGTCATATCATCTTGCCCGTGATATCCTCAGCTTGGAATGGTTCTTGTTCGTCCTGCACGTACTCTCCCGAATCCACGTACTCGTTCTCTGTTCCAGGTGCTACCCAACATAAGAATAACATCCAATGAACAAAAGCACCTCAGATGCAAGAAGCACATGATGCATGAGATGAAAAATGAGCATGCATTAGTATTTCTATCACTAGCACAAGCAAAAGAAGCTGCCACAAGTTTCTGGACAGAACTGTACCCTAAGATATTTTGACATGCATGAGAATGACATGATCATATGCATCTAGAGAAATCGATGCAAAACCATATAAAGAACATTACAATCGGAGCTACGGATCAACGGGAATCAACAAAACAAGATATGAAGCCCTACGTGTAAGAATCAACACCACACACTCAAATGGCACAAATCTGGTATTCCCAGGTTGCCAAGACATATAACAACCCAACATGAATGGATTGGAGCATGGAATAACAGCACAACATCAGCTAAGCACTCACAAACATCAAAATGACAATACTACACAATCTGCCATAATCTGCATCTTAGCACTTTGTGAGCTACATGCAACATAGCTACAACCCTCGAAATATGACAAATAATATATGTGGATGTAGCTAGCCAAGAATACTATCAGCACAAGCAATAATCACACTAAAAGGAATTAAACACAGGAAGACACAAGGCTGCAAACGTTCCCAAAACCATCAGATCTCAGGGACTTTGTGAAAATTCCTGCACCTGACTTTCTGTCTTTGTTCTGAAGATTTTTGACAGCAGCCAAAACATAACCTAAAGGACTCCAAATGGGATGAAATTTGACAGGGAGCTTCACAAACATGTCAGGTCCAAATTCCTAGCAATAAACTATGGCTAGATCACAACACAATGACCAGCACAACCTCATCTACAGGAGAAGAAAATGTTTCCAGATTCTCAGACTTAGTGAAAATTCCAGCCACATGCCCACTTTGTCTAGGCATAACTTGCACACAAGTAACACCAAGTGATAAATGACACCACCATGATGTAAAGCAAAACCCCTACTACTACCACACAAAAGCTCATGCCCTTGGGCTCCACCTATTCCATGGAAACAAAGAGCAAACTTGCAACACATCTGAATATGTCAACTCCATGAAGTACCCTAATGGCAAAACTAACTTCACCACTGGATTCCTTGGGAGATTCTACCCTAAAAATCATATATAATATGTGGTCACTTACTTGGAACAAGTGACCACAAATTAAGGAAGAGGAAACTACTCCAAATCATGCCTAGTGAATAGGGCATCATTTCATGTAGTTTCACTATATCATCTACTACATGGTTGAGCTCATGTGCACAATGACAAAGTGACATGGGGGTTTGAACCCCATGTTTGTGTCATGCACATCAATTTCACAACCACTTCTACCAGGCTATCCACACATACAAATCACCATGCCCTCTCACATATGGACATGTGAAGGTGCATAGTTTTGCTTGCAAAGGTGGGGTGTCCCACACACACACATCCACTCCACTACACACCTCAAACATGTTCTTGCTCAAAACACAAGAAGTAGGTCCCTAAATTAGTAACACAAGATGGGAACACCATATCACATACACTTGCTCACAACTAGGGAGTTCATGAACTATGTTCATGTGGGTGTGTTCTTCACACCATAAGCACCCCATGACATGCACACAATCAGATCACCTATTCCACATAAGCAAGACACTAGTGCACCTAGACACACACCTGAGCTAGCTTCACCACACACTCACATACATACCACCATGCATACACACATATGAACACATACACCACCTCACATATGAACACACATACACACCACAATCTGCCTCTTCTCTAACAAGCAAAAGGAACAAAATAAAATGCCACGTGTCACCTATTGGCTTAGGCACAAGCATAGCTGACAATGCAAAGGAAAAAAAATAGAAAGAAGGTAAAAAGAGAAAGGGGTCACCCTGGGATTTGAAGCCCAGTGCCCCTGGTTCGAACATGCACAACACACAAAGCCTCACCACTCTGCTGCAAGTCACTGGTTCGACTGCAGAGAGGGTGCATACAAGGTATGGTCTACCCCTGCGGCTACTGTGCTGAGAATCCATGACAAAAAAACAAAAAGGGGCACCAAGGGGATCGAACCCACGACCTGGGTCTGTCAACCACAATGCGCTACCACTACACTTCTCCTCGAGGTATGACAGAGACGGGAACTGAAACAAGGTAAGCGACACGAGATTGTGCCCTGCCTATAGAACAGCACCGGCGACAGGGAGGTCGTCGGGCTGATCTCACCGTGGCTGCTGATGCTGCTGCGCCACCGGAGGGAACCATCTACTGCTGTGCTCGACGGCTACGCGGGGAGGGAGCCCTGCTACTGCTAAACACATGTATGGCGCACTTGACAGAAAAGAAACACGCACAACTCTCTCGGCTGCTTGCATCGACAGGGAACATGGTGACAGGGAGGTCGCCGCATCCCGCTGCTACTGCACGTCGGAGGGAACCACTGCCCATCTACACACCAGTACGAGGGGGGAGAAGCCGTGCTGCTCAACACCTAGCGCGCCAAGCTACTCCTTCACAACGTCATCTACTGGCCCGACGAACTGCAACAGACAGGAGGTACGGCGAGCATACGACGGATCCGACCGATCTAAAGAGGGAGAGGCACAGGGGAGACGTTCCTCACCTTGGGGAAGGAAGAAGGGGTTCGGTCCGTGGAGGAAGAAGCGCTGGAGGGGAAGAAGACCGATGAAGAAGAAGCTCCCGAACTGCAGAACCAAAGCAGGGGAAGGAGCACTGGGAACTCGCCGTTGACGTGGTCGGGGCCGTCGGTGTGGTCGATCCCCGGGGCTCCTAGCGCCGGGAATGGATCGCGGGGAACCAACCCGAGCTCCCGGACGTGGCGGACGGCGTCAGAGAAGACGATGACGGCGGGGTAGACGCGGACACCTTCTCTGGTCTATCTACAGAACTTACCAGAGGAGGGAGGAAGAAGATGAGATGGAGATGGGGAGAGGTGGCGGCGACAGGAGGGAATGGAGAGGAACCCTATGCGAGGGGGAAGGCACGGACGCCACGTTATATGGGGGGGGGCCTCGACGTTTGTGCACGGCGTTACTGCTTGCTCTCTCTCTGCCTGATGGAAAAGAACACACTGGGAGGGAACGACGTCAGGTGGGAGAAGGAGGAGCGGGGTTGGGCTCCTATGCGCGAGGGAGGGGGGAGATGGGCCGCTAAGTGGGAGGGAGCCCACTTAGTGCGCCGGAAAAAGAAAAGGAACCCTGCACCTGTTCTATTTAAAAGAAAGCCCAGAAAGAAAACAAATAATATAAGGCAAAAACTACTGGGTTAAATTCAAAAGAAAATACCCCCTGGTCATATAAAATATGACCTATTTAACTAAAATAAGATCAAGATTTTTAGGAGCAGATAATATTTCACAAAACAGTATTGGTTGATCTTCTTTGTAATTTTATGCACCTTTAAAACACCCATTCAAAACCAGCAATTCACATCTCTCAACCACCACAAATCAAAGCTAACACATGAGCATTTTTAAAAGGGGAAAGGAAGAAGTGCAACTTGACATAGAGTAGGCTTTAGAGAGAGACGGAGGATGGTTTGAAACCTATGCAAATACTATCACATGCATCACCCCACACAAGCTATACACCACATGCACATCATCACAAGGCAACACATGAAATCACAAGAACACAATGCAACAACAAGAACACATGGCATGATATGGAATGCATGCATGCAAAGGAAGAGTGATTAATAAGGTGACATCACATGACATAATGAGCATGGGCTCTCTCATAGCATTGACATGGGGGACCCACATAGAGAAGGTTCCAAATATGGAAGGATTACATCTGGGGCACTACATTAGGCGAAGGCTGCATATTTTCCTCTCCTTTATTATCCTCATTCTCATTAACATCAATATCGATATCTGCATTTAAATACAACAATTTATTGTCAGTTACTTACTTACTTCTACAAAAAATTGATGCTATTTAATTACTTACTATCATCCAAGGAATGTTCGTTGACTTCAGAATCGTCATTTGAATTAAGATCATCATCTTTTCCGGGTTCAGATTCTTGCCTTTGATTATGAACATTAGTTACCACCGGAAAATACCTTTTTAGAGCACCTGTGTCTGATTCAATGAGTTGATTTTCTCGCTTCTTTTGTTTCCTTTTCTCAGAACCGGACTTGTGTTTCGGTGGCATTGGAACACCTAAGGTTGCAATTTCCAAAGAATTATCAGCTCAACTGAATAACTGATCAAAAGAATTAGGGCACTAGGCTCAGATGATAACTGATCAAAAGAATTAGGGATCGGCTACTGCTACTGTGCTGCATAGGGATCGACTGCTAGTCTGCTACAGGATGCAGCGTGGTGGGGATGCGAAGCACTGAAGCATTAGTACTAGTGCAGGGTACCGCATATTATTCAGTGGACAAATGATGCCGGACGAATAGGGTTCAGGCGTGGCAATGATTCACTGAATAATACCTCAAATGCAGGGCGAGTCAGGCGCGGCGCAGTCATTTGCCGATCTGAAGCAGTTGCAGTCTTTGGGTTTCCCGTTTAAAGGGCGGCGATCGGGGGCTCGGGACGAAGCCGCAATTCCGTGAAGGCAGGAGGCCTAGGCGGCGAGAGAAACAACCAGGAGACCGAGGCGTCGATTGGGGAAAAGCACGTATAGAAGCACATATAGATATGTAATGATGCCCCCCAAAACATTGGCCCTTGGGCTTCGCCCATGTTCGCCTAGGGCCAGAGCCGGCCCTGCTTGGATGCGTGATGCCTTTCGACTACGCAATGATGCAGTGCCATGGTTTGGTCTAGGCTGGTCAATGCCGTTCAGTTACAATGGTGGTCCTTTTGGCTGTGTGGTGTGGTGTTTTCCCTCTCTGCTCTCCTTGTTACATGTGTTATAAGTCTGTGTTGTTTTTTGCTTTATCTCTTCTCCTATGTAATTCTCGTTTGCTTCAACCTATCTCGCAGTAGGCTGCAAAGCCCTATAGGCAAAACAAATACAATTCAGATGGAGAATTTTGCTCCCGGTGATTTTAAAAAAACTTTTATGACTATAATCTGTACCTGGGAAGTAGTTTTTTTAAAGATTACCACGATCTTGACCTATATCAATCTGACTGGCATCATCTAAACTCTATGAATCCATATCTATTTCATAGACAACATCTTTTCTGAGTGCATGTTTGGCTATAGGATAATCGCCCATCGATGTTTCTTCTTTAATCCAGTGGCACAGATGTGCTGGTTTGGCAGCAACATATATAAAGTCGTACATGACTTGTAACTACACATGGTCATCAATAATGTGAACACAGGTTCAGAGGGTACGACATACTTCATAAATAGATTCTAATAGTAAGAATAAGTCGTAGTAATGCACTGCCAAATCTGGGACAACATGTTATCTCAAGAACAAGAAACCATTCATTATGAAAACAACACACACAATTTAATAGTGTCGGGGATTTGTTTTTGGGCATAGACAAACCCACCGGGGACCTCTCAGCAATCTACACCCTGACCCTGACCATGGCAAAGCAACACACACGGAATGCGAGAAGGACACAAGGATTTACTCAGGTTCGGGCCATCGGCGGTGTAAAACCCTACTCATGCTTTGTGTGTTTTTCCTCAAGATTGCACAAGTGTTACATAGCTCGAGGTGGAAGAATAACTTCTAGGGAGAGCAAGGGCTCTATGATTGATGGGACGATGGATCTCTCTCTTCATACATGGCAGTTGTGCCCCTCTTATCTTGCCTCGGTTCCCTTTCCCCAAAAATATCAACGGGAAAAGGACAGTCATAGGGCGGCGATTCAAAGGGGGAGAAGCGCCCGGTCTATCCTGACAAAAGGTGGTCTTCGCTCTGCAAAGGCGCCATCCATAACATGCTTGTGGGCTCGCCGATGACGCATATCCTGATGTGCAGCGTCACTTTGGTCTCCTTGCATTGAATGGGAAAACCTTGGGGCTCGCCTGGAGGAGGACAACAGTTGCTGCTCTTTTATCACAAAATAGGAAAGATTCCGGGCCCCGCACCCGCTGGCATGATCCTCGCCGCCTCTACCAACGCAAGACGTCACCCACGTGGTAAGCATGAGACCACATGACCAACACCGTGCGGCCCCTTCAGGCGGAAGGCTTCGCGAGAGCCTGCC
This sequence comes from Hordeum vulgare subsp. vulgare, assembly GCF_904849725.1. NCBI lineage: Eukaryota > Viridiplantae > Streptophyta > Magnoliopsida > Poales > Poaceae > Hordeum > Hordeum vulgare. The sequence goes on from NC_058523.1 coordinate 475,999,322, forward strand.
TCGCGAGGACCTCGCGAGGTTGCCCGCAGCTTGGGGAGAAGTGTCTTGGAGCGCTCCTTCTTGAAGAGAGGGGAGCCTCGCGGGGTGAGCACCTCGGAAGATGACTTAAACATGCGGAGCCGAGAGACGGGATGCTTCTAGAATTGGGCCCTCCATATGTCGTCGGCTAGGCTGCTGTCAAATGGGCCATGGTACCCTCGTATCCACTAGATCGATAATAGCCCCCGGGCCCGCGACACACATGTTCTGCTTGTTGAGAACGAAACGGCACGGGTCGAAACAGTGCGGGGCCATAGTAGACCACAGGGCCCAGACGAAGACCAATGGCAACATGATGGAACGGGGTGCCCTCACTTCCCTGATGATGCCTCGATAACTGCACGCTTGACCTTAAGACTATCTTGCGTGCCGAACTGATACCATCATTGCCTTGCTTCTCTTGTCCGACTCGCCTGCCCACTGCTCCTCCTTGCTTGCTTACGCCGTGCCTTGCTCTCCTTCTTCGTACCTCTACTTTTGGACTGCCGCCATGTCTCCCAAGAAAAAGAGCTCCGCCGTTGCTGTCGGGGCACAGGTTGAGCCCACCTTGCTGCCCTCCACCATCAAGAACCGCGAGGGGTTGGAGAAGCTCCTGCCGCTAACGGCCAGTGACAATAACGAGCACGAGGCCACTGAGATCTGGGCTAGCTCAAAGCCATCCCAGGAGCTGTCAGCGACCACCTTCCCCTTCTTCTTTCACTCCATCTTCGTCGGGCTGATCCCGTGCTTATCAAAATTCTTCTACGCCATCTTTGCACACTACTAGATCCACACCCTCCATCTTTACCCCAACTCCATTGCCCTCCTCGCCATCTTTGCCTTGTTCTGTGAAGGCTTCCTGGGGGTGATGCTCTCGGTGGACCTCTTTCGCACCTTCTACAGCCTACGGTGCAAACATGGGCAAGCGCGGGGTGCGCCTCCTTCCAAATGGTCGAAAAAATGGGGGAGCGCATGATCAACATGAATATTCTCAAGAAGGTGAAGCACTTCAGGCCATGCTAGATCTACGTGGAGGTAGGCCAGAGCAGCTCCCTGCTAGCGCCTCCAGCTGCGTCCGCCGTGAAGAGCTCCGATTAGGAGCACACCAAGATGACCAAGGCGGATCTTGGGCCAATCGTAGAAACCCGACCCGAAACGGTGAAGTCTCTTTGTATTTGTACCATCCTAAGATTTGTTGGGGAACGTTGCATGGTAAATTTTTTTTTCCAACGCACAAACATGATCTATCCGTGGTGATGACCATCTATGAGAGGAGAGATTGAATCTACATACCCTTGTAGATTGCTAAGCGGAAGTGTTCAAGAACGTGGTTGATGTAGTGGTACGCCTTCACGATTCAATCATGAACCGTCCCGCAATCTCCCGATCAAATGCCGAATGGACGACACCTCTGCGTTCAACACACGTACAGCTTGGTGATGCCTTCACCTCCTTGATCCAGTGAGCGATGGTGAAGTAGTAGCTCGAGTCCTCCGGCAGCACGACGGCGTGGCGAGGTGTTGGTGGTGAGAGCTCAGCAGGGCTTTGTCATGGGGTGTTTGGAGGAGAGAACTACGAGGGGGAGGAGGTGCAGCCCCACGACAAGACTGTAATATTGCAACACTCTCTCTACCTCTCTATATATAGGGGAAGGGAGAGGGGAGGGCGCCCTAGGGTTTCCCCTCGGGGCCGGCGACCAAGTGGTGTGGCGGCTAGGGTTGGTGGCTGCTGTCTACTACGCAACCTTCTCCTTATAGACGTTGTTGGGCCTCCAAGTGCAGAGGTTTGTATGACAGTAGCAATTTTCCCTCAAGTAGGTGACCTAAGGTTTACAATCCGCAGGAGGCGTAGGATGAAGATGGTCTCTCTCAAGCAACCCTGCGATCAAATAACAAAGAGTCTCTTGTGTCCTCAACACACCCAATACAATGGTAAGTTGTATAGGTGCACTAGTTCGTTGAAGAGATGGTGATACAAGTGCAATATGGATGGTAGATATAGGTTTTTGTAATCTGAAATTATAAAAACAGCAAGGTAACTAATAGTAAAAGTGAGCACGAACGGTATTGCAATGCGTGGAAACAAGGCCTAGGGTTCATACTTTCACTAGTGAAGTTCTCTCAACAATGATAACATAATTGGATCATATAACTAGCCCTAAGCGTGCAACAAAGAGTCACTCCAAAGTCACTAATAGTGGAGAACAAACGAAGAGATTATTGTCGGGTACGAAACCACCACAAAGTTATTCTTTCTTATCGATCTATTCAAGAGTCTGTAGTAAAATAACACGAAGCTATTCTTTCCGTTCATTCTATCCTAGAGTTCGTACTAGAATAACACCTTAAGACACACATCAACTAAGACCCTTATGTCACCTAGATACTCCATTGTCACCTCAAGTATCCGTGGGCATGATTATACGATATGCATCACACAATCTCAGAATCATCTATTCAACCAACACATAAAAATTCAAAGAGTGCCCTGAAGTTTCTACCGGAGAGTCAAAACGTGTGCCAACCCATATGCATAGGTTCCCAATGTCACAAAACCCGCAAGTTGATCACCAAAACATACATCAAGTACTCACATGAATATCCCATTGTCACCACAGATAGACATGTGCAAGACATACATCAAGTGTTCTTAAAGACTCAATCCGATAAAATAACTCCAAAGGGAAAACTCAATTCATTACAAGATGGGAGAGGGGGAAGAACATCATAAGATCCAACTATAGTAGCAAAGCCCGCGGTACATCAAGATCAAGACATCTCATGAACACGAGAGAGAGATCATACACATAGCTACTGGTACATACCCTCAGCCCCGAGGGAGAACTACTCCCTCCTCGTCATGGAGATCGCCGAGATGATGAAGATTACCACCGGAGATGGATTCCCCCTTCGGAAGGGTGGCAGAACGGGCTCCCGATTGGTTTTTGGTGGCTACAGAGGCTTGCGGCTGCAGAACTCCCGATTTATGTTTCTTTTTGGGGGTTTATGTATTTATAGGAATTTATGGTGGTGGAATTACGTCAGTTGGGCCCACGAGGAGGTCACGAGCTTGCTAGGCCCTCCGGGGGGGGGGGGTGTAGGGCGCGCCTATCGGGCTCGTGACTCCCTCGTGGCTCTTCTGGACTTCTTCCAAAGCTTCGGGGGTCTCTTTTGGTCCAAAAAAATCATCGCGAAAGTTTTATTCCATTTGGACTCCGTTTGATATTCCTATCTGAAAAAGGTCAAAAACAAGGAAAAAACAAGAACTGGCACTGGGCTCTAGGTCAATAGGTTAGTCCCAAAAATAATATAAAATAGCATATTCATGCATATAAAACATCCAAAGTTGATAATATAATAACATGAACGATCAAAAATTATAGATACGTTGGAGACGTATTAAGCATCCCCAAGCTTAATTCCCGCTCGTCCTCGAGCAGGTAAAGGATAAAAACAGAATTTTTGATGTGGAATGCTACCTAACATATATTGTAACATGAATATTCAGATCCATATGATTCAAAGCAAAAAAGTTTAATATTGACATAAGAACAATAATACTTCAAGCATACTAACAAAGCAATCATGTCTTCTCGAAATAACATGGCCAAAGAGAGTTATCCCTACAATATCATATAGTCTGGGTATGCTCCATCTTCCCCACACAATGTATTTAAATCATGCACAACCCCGGTCTTAGTCAAGCAATTGTTTTCACACTTTTACTTTCTCAAACTTTTTCAACTCTCACGCAATACAAGAGCGTGAGACATGGATATATCACTACAGGTGAAATAAAATATGGTGGAGGTTGTGAGGCAAAAAGGAGGAGATGGTCACATCGACTCGGCATATCAACGGGCTATGGAGATGCCCATTAATAGATATCAATGTGAATGAGTAGGGATTGCCATGAAAGAGATGCACAAGAGCTATAAGTTTATGAAAGCTCAAAAAGAAACTAAGTGGGTGTGCATCCAACTCGCTTGCTCACGAAGACCTAGGGCAATTGAGGATGCCCATCATTGGAATATACAAGCCAAGTTCTATAACGAAAATTCCCACTAGTATATGAAAGTGACAATATATGAGACTCTCTATCATGAAGATCATGGTGCTACTTTGAAGCACAAGTGTGGTAAAGGATAGTAGCATTGTCCCTTCTCTCTTTTTCTCTCTTTTTTTGTTTGGGCTCTTTGGCCTCTTTTTTTTTCTTTTTTTTCTTTTTCATTTTTTGTGGGCTCTTTGGCCTCTTTTATTTTATTTTTATAGTACGGAGTCTCATCCCAACTTGTGAGGGAATCTTAGCTTCCTTCCTTTCCTCACATGGGACAATGCTCTAATAATGATGATCATAACACTTTTATTTACTTACAACTCGATACTTAGAACAAAATATATGACTCTATATGAATGCCTCCGGCAGTGTACGGGGATGTGCAATGAATCATGAGTGACATGTATGAAAGATATAAATGGTGCTTTTTCCACAAATACGATGTCAACTACATGATCATGCAAAGCAATATGACAATGATGACGCGTGTCATAATAAACGAAACGGTGGAGATTGCATGGCAATATATCTCGGAATGGCTATAAAAATGCCATGATGGGTAGGTATGGTGGCTGTTTTGAGGAAGGATATATGGTGGGTGTAATGCACTGGCAAAAGTTGGGTGATACTAGAGAGGCTAGCAATGGTGGAAGGGTGAGAGTGCGTATAATCCATGGACTCAACATTAGTCATAAAAAACTCACATACTTATTGCAAAAGTTTTATTAGTAATCGAAACAAAGTATTAGACGCATGCTCCTAGGGGAAGGGTTGGTAGGAGTTAACCATCGCATGATCCCGACCTCCACACAAAATATGACACTCAATAAAAACATCATGCTCCGACTTCCTAACATAGTGGTTCACCATATGTGCATGCTACGAGAATCACAAACTCTAACACAAGTATTTCTACCAATCCATAATTACTAACTAGCATGACTCTAATATCACCATCCTTATGTCTCAAAACTATATGCAAAGAATCAAACTTCTCATAGTACTCGATGCACTTTATATGAAAGTTTTTATTATATCCCTCTTGGATGCCCATCATATTAGGACTAGATTCATAACCTAAGCAAATTACCATGCTGTTTAAGACCCTCAAAATGATATAAGTGAAGCATGAGAGTAAAAGAAAAAGTACTCCAAAAGATATAAGTGAAGCTCAATGAGTAGTGAATAATTATTTGGCTATGTGAAGACTCTCCCATCTAAGAATTTCATATCTTAAGTACCTTATTCAAACAAAATAAAATGACACTTCAAGGATAGCACGAATCATGTGAAGAAGCAAAAACTTAGGTTCAATCGATACTAACCGATAATTGTTTGAAGAAGAAAGGTTGGATGCCATCAGGGGCATCGCCAAGCTTAGGTGCTGAGACTTCTTGAAATATGTATTGGGGATGACATGGGCATCCCCAAGCTTGATCTTTTCTATCTCCTTAATTCCTCTCATATGATTGTCTCCAAAATCTTAAAAACTTCATCCACACAAAACTCAAGAAAATCTCGTGAGATAGGTTAGTATAAATCAATGCAAAACTTTATCATCCTCTACTATAGTAAATCACTAAAATTATTATTTGACATTACATACTAAATGCATTTGCATGTTTAAAACTACTATCCTCAAATAGGATCATTAAACAAGCAAACATATACAAACAATGCAAACATAACAACAATCTACCTAAACAGAACAGTCTGTAAAGAATGCAGCAAGATCCATACTTAATTAATTCCAAAACATCTGAAACAATTACACGCTGTAGGGAATTCCTAAGATCATACTGTGTCCAAATTTCAAGTTATTTTTACATACATAAAATTCTAGGGAATTTTTGCACTGCAAGCAAACTTTCTGTTTTGGAACAGAACTCCTATACTTGCAAATTAAGCATGGTAAAGGCTATCCTTGACATTTTTATTGAACTAAATGATGCAAAACATTAATCTAAATAACAGCAAGAAAGTACGAATAAAATAAAATGACACTCCAAGCAAAACACATATCATGTGGTGAATAAAAATATATTCCCAAGTAAAGTAACCGATGGATTGAAGACGAAAGAGGGGATGCCTTCCCGGGGCATCCCCAAGCTTAGGCTCTTTGGTGTCCTTGAATATGGCTTTGTGGTGCCTTGGGCATCCCCAATCTTAGGCTCTTGCCACTCCTTGTTCCATAGTCCATCGTAACTCTACCCAAAACATGAGAACTTCACAACACAAAACTTAACGGAACTTCGTGAGATGAGTTAGTATGATAACGAGCAAATCAATCAGTTGGGTACTATCAAAACAAGACTCATAATTATTTTCACACAATCCCTACTGTATCTTAATATTTACACAATTTATATTACTCAATATAATCTATGGAAACACCAAAACAAGCAAACTATGCATTGAAAACAGAATCTGTCAAGAACAGTACAGTCTGTAATGATCTGAACAATAACTATACTTCTGCACCTCCAAAAATTCAGAACAAATATGAAAATTAAGGAAATTTGTATATAGATCAGCATAAAAATAATCATCCTAAAAGCACTATGTTAATAGAAATGAAAAATGATTTCGTGAGTGCTAAGTTTCTGTCTTTTTCAGCATGATCAAACAACTATCACCCAAACTAATCATAAAGGATTTACTTGGCACTTTATTGAAATAAAATGTATAAAACATGATTAATACAGTAGCTTAATCATGTGAACACACAAAAACAGTAAGGATACATATTGGGTTGTCTCCCAACGAGCGCTTTTCTTTAATGCCTTTCAAGCTAGGCATGATGATTTCAATGATGCTCACATAAAAGATAATGATTAAAACATAATGGAAGCATCATGAAGCATATGAATAGCACATTTAAGCCTAACCCACTTCCTATGCATAGGGATTTTGTGATCAAACAATTTATTGGAGCAAGAATGAACTAGCATAGGAAGATAAAACAAGCATGACTTCAAAAGTTTCAACACATGGAGAGGAAGCTTCATATTATTGCAATATGTAGAAGCATATGATCCTCTCTCATAATAATTTTCAGTAGCATCATGAATGAATTCAACAATATAACCAGCACCTAAAGCATTCTTTTCATGATCTACAAGAATAGAAATTTTACTACTCTCCACATAAGGAAATTTATTCTCATCAATAGTACTGGGAGTATCGTAAAAGACTTGAACACTACGAATTGTGTTCACATTAAAAGAGTAATGTTGAGTAAGAGGGTACTAATAATTGTGACAAGTTTTATTATCATTCTTCTTTATAGCATAAGTATCATCACAATAATCATCATAGATAGGGGGCATGCTTTCATCATAATAATTTTGATCATTCAAAGTGGGGGAACTAAAAAGATCATCTTCATCAAACATAGCATCCCCAAGCTTGTGGCTTTGAATATAATTAGCATCATGGGTATTCAAAGAATTCATACTAATAACATTGCAATCATGCTCATCATTCACATATTTTATGCCAAGCATTCTACTAATTCTTCTTTTAGCACTTGAGCACAATTTTCATTTCCATCATTTTCACGAAAGACATTAAAAAGATGAAGCATATGAGGCAACCTTAATTCCATTTTTTGTAGTTTTATTTTAATAAACTAAACTAGTTATAAAACAAGAAACTAAAATATTCGATTGCAAGATCTAAAGATTAACCTTCAAGCGCTAACCTCCCCGACAACGGCGCCCGAAAAGAGCTTGATGTCTACTACGCAACCTTCTCCTTGTAGACGTTGTTGGGCCTCCAAGTGCAGAGGTTTGTAGGACAGTAGAAATTTTCCCTCAAGTAGGTGACCTAAGGTTTATCAATCCGTAGGAGGCGTAGGATGAAGATGGTCTCTCTCAAGCAACCCTGCAACCAAATAACAAAGAGTCTCTTGTGTCCCCAACACACCCAATACAGTGGTAAGCTGTATACGTGCACTAGTTCGGCGAAGAGATGTTGATACAAGTGCAATATGGATGGTAGATATAGGTTTTTGTAATCTGAAATTATAAAAACAGCAAGGTAACTAATAGTAAAAGTGAGCACGAACGGTATTGCAATGCGTGGAGACAAGGCCTAGGGTTCATACTTTCACTAGTGAAGTTCTCTCAACAATGATAACATAATTGGATCATATAACTAGCCCTCAACGTGCAACAAAGAGTCACTCCAAAGTCACTAATAGCGAAGAACAGACGAAGAGATTATAGTCGGGTACGAAAGCACCACAAAGTTATTCTTTCTGATCGATCTATTAAAGAGTCCGTAGTAAAATAACACGAAGCTATTCTTTCCATTCAATCTATCCTAGAGTTCGTACTAGAATAACACCTTAAGACACACATCAACCAAGACCCTAATGTCACCTAGATACTCCATTGTCACCTCAAGTATCCGTGGGCATGATTATACGATATGCATCACACAATCTCAGAATCATCTATTCAACCAACACATAGAACTTCAAAGAGTGCCCCAAAGTTTCTACCGGAGTGTCAAAACGTGTGCCAACCCATATGCATAGGTTCCCAATGTCACGAAACCCGCAAGTTGATCACCAAAACATACATCAAGTACTCACATGAATATCCCATTGTCACCACAGATAGACACGTGCAATACATACATCAAGTGTTCTTAAAGACTCAATCCGATAAGATAACTCCAAAGGGAAAACTCAATTCATTACAAGAAGGGAGAGGGGGAATAACATCATAAGATCCAACTATAGTAGCAAAGCCCGCGGTACATCGAGATCAAGACATCTCAAGAACACGAGAGAGAGAGAGAGATCAAACACATAACTACTTGCACATACCCTCAGCCCCGAGGAAGAACTACTCCCTCCTCATCATGGAGATCGTCGGGATGATGAAGATGGCCACCGGAGATGGATTCCCCCTCTGCCAGGGTGCCGGAACAGGACCCCGATTGGTTTTTGGTGGCTACAGAGGCTTGCGGCGGCGGAAGTCCCGATCTAGGTTTCTTTTTGGGGGTTTCTGTATTTATAGGAATTTATGGCGGTGGAATTACGTCAGTTGGGCCCACGAGGAGGTCACGAGCCTGCTAGGCCCTCGGGGGGGGGGAGGGTAGGGTGTGCTTACCGGGCTCGTGACTCCCTCGTGGCTCTTCTGGCCTTCTTCCAAAGCTTCGGGGGTCTCTTTTGGTCCAAAAAAAATCATCGCGAAAGTTTTATTCCATTTGGACTCCGTTTGATATTCCTATCTGAAAAGGTCAAAAACAAGGGAAAAACAGGAACTGGCACTGGGCTCTAGATCAATAGGTTAGTCCCAAAAATAATATAAAATAGCATATTCATGCATATAAAACATCCAAAGTTGATAATATAATAGCATGGAACGATAAAAAATTATATATACATTGGAGACATATCAGTGGCCCCTCCTCTTGGGTGCCTTCCCAACCAAGTTTGGGCTCGCGGGGCACTAGGAGGTGGCTGTGGTGAGGGGCTGCGCCCAGCCCCCTAGTGGGCTGCGGTGCCTGATACGTCCAAAACGTATCTATAATTTATGCTTGTTCCATGATGTTTTGGGTGACATTGTTATATGTTTTGCTACACTTTTATATAATTTTACACATATTTGGACTAACCTACTAACTCAGTGCACCCAGTGCTAGTTTCTGTCTGCTGATGTCTATTTTGCTGGGGCTTTTACCCAATTTTCCGAAGCCCGAAAAGATCCAGAAAAATATATAAACAATCAGCAAAACAGAAGCTTCCAGATCACCAAAGAAGGGCCATAGGGGGGCTAGTGGCCTCCGAGACGGCCTGCTGGCCTGGCCAGGCCCTAGGCCGCGCCAGGAGGTCGCCTGGGTGGGTCCCACCTCATCTGGTACCCTCCTTTGGCCTATATTTAGAGTCCCGAGAGGAAACTCTCGCAGAATTTCTAGAATCGCGAATTTCTCCATCGTTCCGCCGCCGCAGCACTTCTGAGATCGGGAGTGTGAGGAGACATCTTCCCGGTACTCTGTCAGAGGGAGGATTGACCTCCGGGAGCTTCTCCACCGCCATGGACGCTTCCCGGACGTGCAATGAGTAGTCCTCCTTGGACCATGAGTCCATGACCATTAGCTATGTGAATTCTTCTCTCCAATCTTGTGCTTTAGTGGTTAGTCCTTGTGAGCTGCCCTACATGATCAAGGCATCTATGTAATTCTCTTGCTATTGCTATGTTCGGTTTGTTGGGATCCTATGGATTATGAGATTATGTTCAGATTGTTATGAGTTATATATTTGATTATCCTTTTATATTATGTTCCTTAGTGATTCATGCATGTTCTCCATTGCTTTTTATTGCTTTGGCCAAGTAGTAGACTATAACTCCAAGAGGGAACGTTATGCATGATTGTGGGTTCATGCCCCTCGATGTCTAGCTTGAGTGACAGAAACATGAGACTAGGGATGTGCTTGTTGCCAACAGGGAGAAAACAACAGTTCTTGTGACCACGGTTGCAAGGATTGTTTACCTTAAGCATAGTTCATTAATGCAGTTGTCCGTTGCTTTAAGTTTACAGTTTGGGTGGGGCTCACATCTTAATACCGGAGATATGTTTTGGATAGATATCTCAAGGTGGATGATTAGTAAGTAGATGCTGATGAATAAACGGTCTACTTGTCTTGGCGTACTACCCATTACGATTGAACCTCTAACTATCAAGTAGCATAATTAGCATTGCGGTGCGATCATAATTTTGTCAATTGCCCAATTGTGATTTCTTTACCCAATCATAGTTGTTTATCGTATTTTGGGAGAGAGACATCACTAGCAAACATCATGTGACTCCGGTCCATATCACCATCATTGCTTACACCTCCATCATTTACCGCTTTCATTTACTTTTCCGTTGCAATCACTATTACTTTCCCGCTTGTGTTTTGATCCTTTGCAAACTACAAGGCCGGAGAGATTGACAACCTCTTTGTACTCGTTGGGAGCAAAGTTATTTGTTGTGTGTGCAGGTCCACGTCTTCTCCTAGCGCCAGGGTGGAAGATACTTACTTGTTGAGCCTAGGAGTCCTCTTGGTTCGATAAACCTTATAGCCTCAGTGTAAGGAAAATCTGCTGCTGACTACATCTCCACCTTCCACTTGGGGTAACCAACGAGGGGTGAGAAGTATATCCATCAACTCGTGATCAAGCAAATTTCTGGTGCCGTTGCCGGGGACTCCAGTCTTCAAGATAGGGGAGTTGCACGCTATCTTTTACCTTTGCTTTTTAGTCTTGTTAGTTTACTTTCTAGTTTTTGCTTTAGAGTCTTATACCAAAAACCACAAAAAAATTAGTTGCTTTGTTCTTGCTTGTTGCTGCTGCTATGGGTTCCACTCAGAATCCCATGTTGGGTGACTCCACTAGTCACAACAACAATGATTATACTTTCTCCTATATTGCTCGAGTTACCACTAAGTGTCTTTTTACAAGTAAACCATGTGACTATACTAGTCATTATGGAGAATTATGCCGGGATGGTTGCATCGGGAAGCCACAAGATCTTTGGTTTCAAGTTGCTCCTAAACGTCCCCAAACTTGGGAAGACGTCCAAACTCTTATAATAGAGAGCAAATCAAACATATAGGATGACACTACAATTTTACTTAATAGCAATATTATTGATTTTGACAATTGTAGTCTCTCTGAAGTTATCACCTTTTTGCAAAGAATGGCTAAAGACTCCCACACTAGTACACTCAATATTGCCTTCACCGAGCATATTACCAATGCTCTTATCAAAGCTAGGGAGGATAAGGTCAACTAGAGACTTCTATTCCTAGAAAACTAGAACATGGTTGGGATCCTATGGTCAAGATCAAATTGAATAATATCTCTTGCTTTGCATTATGTGATGTTGGAGCTAGTGCCTCCGTTTTGCCCAAAAGAATGTATGATATGCTTGATTGGAAACCTTATGATCCATGTTATTTTGGTGTTTGTCTTGTTGATTCTTCCATAAAGAAACCTTTAGGGAGAATTGATGACGTTCTTATTATTGTCAAAGATAATTATGTGCCCCTTGATTTTCTTATTATGGACATTGAATGTGATCGTTCATGTCCAATTATTTTGGGACATCCTTTTCTCCGCACCGTTGGTGCTATCATTGACATGAAAGAGGGAATTATTAAATTCCAATTTCCTCTTAAAAAGGGAATGGAACACTCCCTAGAAAGAAGATTAAGTTACCTTATGATTCCGTTACTCGGGCAAGTCATTCTTTTGGAGTTGATAACACTTGATCTTCTTGCATTATGCCTAGCTCAAAGGCATAAAAGAAAGTGCTTGTTGGGAGGAATCCCAATTTGTTTTTACTTTCCGTTTTATTGGTCTTGATGCTTGTTACTACTGTAGCAACATGATTGTATCTTTATTTTTAAGTTTTTTGCCAAGTTATAGCCTCCGATTGCAAGAAAGTTCAAACGTTGTGACATGCTGTCCAGAAACAGATTCTGTCTGCTTGACGGAAAAAAATTGCCAAAAATAACCAGATCATCTTTTTGATCTGAATTTGTTTGAAAGCATGCTCTATATAATTTCCTTTCTGGCATCTATTCTGAGGTTTTTGATTTGAGTTGCAGAAGTGCCCCGAATAAATTATTTACTACCCGCTGTTCTGTTTTTCAGAGATTCTGCCATGTTTTGTGTTTCCATTGTTTTGGGAATCCTAAGCTTAGTTTTTATTTGCAAAAATCTTTTTAAAATCATGAGAAGCAGTAGCTTTTCACGAAAATGTTTATTACCAGCAAGTAATGAATTATTTTATTAAGGGTACTAACCACTCTAATCAGCTTATGATGAGTTTCGTATGAAGGGAGTTTTCAAGTATGCGATGGGAGAGATGATGAATGAAGATACAAGAGTGTCAAGCGCTCAAGCTTGGGGATGCCCCCATGCACCCCAAGAAATATTCAGGGAGACTCAAGCGTCTAAGCTTGGGGTTGCCCCCGTGCATCCCCTTGTCTATCAACAATCATCAGTTCGTCCAACTCCATGCTATATTTTTATCACTTCATATGATATTTGCTATGCTTGGAGCGTCTCACTCTTTACTTTTTAGTTTGTTTTAGTTTTACTTGCTGTTCATAACAAGTTGGAACGTAGCCTACCTTGTTTGGGAGAGACACACGCTCCATTCCACTCTAGAACACAACATAGGTTTTCATACCTATCTTTTTGTGTGTTCTTCATCTTTTCGTAGCTACTGTCATGCTTAGCTCCTAGTTTTCATGCTTATATTTTTAAGAGATATTATTTAGGTTGCGTCTGGAACTCTCTTGAGTTATCATGTTTATCTTGTTTAGAGAGTTGTCTCGTTGCACTGAGTTGTGTGTCTTGCATGAGTAGGTAATTGAGATTGCTCTTAAGTATAGTAGTAACCTCCAATAGTTTTGAGGTATTGATTTGAGTAATGTTTGGACTATTGGTGCCAAGAGCTTGAGCCTATTAGTGATAGGTGTCTTATTTTGGGAAATCCGTGGGATTTTCAAAAACTAAAATTAGTTGAGAACTCTAGATACTAAATTGACCGCTAACCTCTGGAGGGGTTGGAATATATAGAGTACCCCCACGTTACCATGGGTCAGGGATGCACAAGTATAACCAAACCCCCAAACACTCCTCCTCGGGGTACTTGTATCTTTGTGAATTTCCTACCTAGATAGAGAGTTACCGATAATAAGTGTACGAGTTCTTCGGACTAATGTGAGTATTCGATTGTTGGCACTTCCACCATCCATATTTTGCTAGGTTCTTCAGTACCGTGCATTGCCCTTTCTCACATTGAGAGTTGGTGCAAACTCCGCCGGTGCATCCAAAGCCTTGACATGATAAGCTCTGTCATACATAAGCCTCATTATATCTTTCCTCAAAACAGCCACCATACCTACCTATTAAGGCATTTCCATACCCTTTCCGAGATACATTGCCATGCAACAATCACCATCTCATGACTTGATCTTCATGTCATACATGCTTTTGCTTGATCATAGAGCTGCATGCTAGTTCGGCCTTGCCATTATTACTGCTACAGGACGCACTAGTATCATTGCATATCCTGCTACACTGGCAGAGGCATACATTTGCATACATCATGATAGTTTTCACTTGTCTTTATGTTGAGTACTTCTTATAAAGTGTGATGATTTTTCTTTTTATTCATGTAAAACATAGAGTGTTGCCCTTAAGAGAGGAAAAGATCCCAAAGAGGACAAACAAAAGATCCCAAAGAGGACAAATGAGAGATAAAAAGAAAGAGTCAAAGAGGCCACAAAAATAATAATAAAAAGAGAAAAAGAAAAAAAAGAAATAAAAAGAAATAAAAAGAGAAAAGGGGGCAACACTACTAATCCTTTTGAAAGATCCACACTCGTACTCCATTACTATATTGGTACTACATAGAGATTATCATTCGTGCATAACTATGTGGGGACCTTTACACTATAGAACTTGGTTTGCATATTCCAATGATGAGCCTCCTCAAATGAGCTCTAGGTTTTCATGAGCAAACAAGTTTGATGCACCCCCACTAGTTGCATTGGAGAGCTTACCTTAGCTCATATGTGCATCCGTTACATGGCAATCCCTACTCCTCACATCATATTTATCATTTGGCTTTCTCTCGCCTATGGTTGTCCTCATTGGTGTGAGACTTCCACACCTTTTTATCTTCCTTTACCATCATTATTCTATTCGCCATCCTAAGTGCCAACATATCTTGCTTACGCTCATCCATTGCATGACTGCTCAAAGTCGAAAGGTAGAGGATCATTTTGACTTGTGCCTGACTAGTGGTCTAGGGATGAGTCAAAATAAGATTCTGAAGGAGACTAAGTGAGAGGTTTAGTAGATTGAGTTCTCAATTAAAAATATATTTTATTATCTCAACCCATCTCCCACTTCTTGCACACAAACACCATTTAGAGACATTCGAGTCACGGACAACGAGAGCTCTTGCACCTTTATGTTCTTACTTTGCTAAATTCAATACTATATATAGACTCTTGCTTGTTATTGTCTTGACTTTAATTGCATATCTCACTTGCTTTACTTTGAAGTTCTTATATGTGTGTTAGCATGTCACCACAGAAATTATTGTGTTATCATTTAACTACTCGAGGACGAGCAGAAATTAAGCTTGGCTATGTTGATACGTCCCAAACGTATCTATAATTTCTGCTTATTGCATGATCTTTTGGGTGACATTGTGATATGTTTTGCTACACTTTTATATCATTTTACACATATTTGGACTAACCTACTAACTCAGTGCACCCAGTGCCAGTTTCTATCTGCTGATGTCTATTTTGCAGGGGCGTTTACCCAATTTTCCAAAGCCCGAATAAATCCAGAATATATATATAAAAAATCAGTGAAAAATAAGCTTCCTAATCACCAAAGAAGGGCCAAGGGGGGCCAAGGGCCTCCCAGGCGGCCTGGTGGCAGGGCAGGCCCTAGGCCACGCGAGGAGGTCGCCTCGGTGGGTCCCACCTCCTCCGGTGCCCTCCTTTTGCCTATATTTAGAGTCCCGAGAGGAAACCCTCGAGACTTTCTGGAATCGTGAATTTCTCCATCGTTCCGCCAACGCAGTGCTTCCGAGAACCGGAGCGTCAGGAGACCTCTTCTCGGCACCTTGCCGGAGGGAGGATTGACCTCCGGGAGCTTCTCCACCGTCATGGACGCTTCCCGGACATGCCGTGAGTAGTCCTCCTTGGACCATGAGTCCATGACCAGTAGCTATGTGATGTCTTCTCTCCAATCTTGTCTTCAATGGTTAGTCCTTGTGAGCTGCCATACATGATCAAGGCATCTATGTCATTCTCTTGCTTTTGCTATGTTCGGTTTGTTGGGATCCGATGGATTATGAGATTATGGTCAGATTGTTATGAGTTATATATTTGATTATCCTTTTATATTATGTTCCTTAGTGATTCATGCATGTTCTTTGTTTCTTTTTATTGCTTTGGCAAAGTAGTAGATTGTAACTCCAAGAGGGAGCGTTATGCATGATTTTGGGTTCATGCCCCTCGATGTCTAGTTTGAGTGACAGAAACATGAGACTAGGGTATGTACTTGTTGCCACTAGGGAGAAAACAACGATGCTTGTGACCACGGTCACAAGGATTGTTTTCCATAGGCATAGTTCGTTAATGCCGTTGTCTGTTGATTTGAGTTTACACTTTGGGTGGGGCTCGCAACTTAATACTGGAGAGATGTTCTGGATAGATATCTCAAGGTGGATGATTAGTAAGTATATGATGATGAATAAACGGTCTACTTGTCTTGACTTACTGCCCATTACTATTGAACCTCTAACTATCAAGTAGCATAATTAGCATTGCAGTGCGATCATTATTCTGTCAATTGCCCAACTGTGATTTGTTTACCCAAGCATAGTTGTTTATCATCTTTTGGGAGGGAGACATCACTAGTGAACATCATGTGACTCCAGTCCATATCACCATCATTGCTTACACCTCCATCATTTACAGCTTTCATTTACTCTTCCTTTGTAATCACTATCACTTTCCCGCTTGTGTTTTGATCCTTTGCAAACTACAAGGCCGGAGAGATTGACAACCTCTGTGTACTCGTTGGGATAAAAGTTATTTGTTGTGTGTGCAGGTGCACTTCTTATGATATCGCCAGGGTGGACGACACCTACTTGTTGAGCCTAGGAGTCTTCTTGGTTCGATAAACCTTACAGTCTCCTTGTAAGGGTAATCTACTGCTGACTACATCTCCACCTTCCACTTGGGGTAACCAACAAGGGGAGAGAAGTATATCCATCAAATCGTCATCAGTGCCCCCTCTCCTTGGCCCATGAGCCACCCCAACAATTGTCACCCCCTGAAACCCCTTTCGGCACTCTGTGATTCCTTCGGTACCTCTCGGAACACTTCCGGACTCTGATGACCTTCATCCTATATATCAATCTTCACCTCTGGACTATTCGAGAGTTCCTCGTCACATCCGGGATCTCATCCGGGACTCCGAAGAACCTTCGGTCACCAACACAATGACTCAATTATGCTTATATCATCACCGAACCTTAAGTGTGTACACCCTGCGGGTTTGAGAACTATGCATACACGACCGAGACCCTCTCCGATTATTAACCAATAGCGGGACCTAGATGCCCATATTGGTTCCTACATATTCTACGGATATCTTCATCGGTCGAACCTTAGTGTCAAGGATTCAATCAATCTCGTATGCTATTCCCTTTGTCTATCGGTATGTTACTTGCCCGAGATTCGATCGTCGGTATCTCCATACCTAGTTCAGTCTCATTACCGGCAAGTCTCTTTACTTGTTCCGTAATACATGATCCCATGACTAACTTGTTAGTCCCATTTCTTGCAAGCTCATTGTGATGTTGTATTACCGAATGGGCCCAAATATACCTCTCCATCAGACAGAGTGAAAAATCCCAGTCTCGATTCACGCCAACCCAACAGACACCCTCGGAGATGCGTGTAGAGCACATTTATAGTCACCCAGTTATGTTGTGATGTTTGATACACCCAAGGCATTCCTCCGGTGTCCGGGAGTTGCATGATCTCATGGTGATGGGAACAGATACTTGACATGCAAAAAACAGTAGCAGTAAAATGACATGATCATATGCTACATTTATAGTTTGGGTCTTGTCCATCACATCATTCTCTTAATGATGTGATCCCATTATCAAATGACAACTCATGTATATGGTCAGGAAACCATGACCATCTTTGGTCAACAACCTAGTCCATTAGAGGCTTACTAGGGATAGTGTGTTGTCTATGTATCCACACATGTATTTGAGTTTCCAATAAATACAAATCTTAGCATGGATAATAAACGATTATCATGAACAAGGAAATATAATAATAATTACTTTATTATTGCCTCTAGGGAATATTTCCAACAGTCTCCCACTTGCATTAGAGTCAATAATCTAGCTCACATCACTATGTGATTTATATTGTAATGAATCTAACAACCATACAACTTTGGTGTTGATCATGTTTCGCTCGTGGAAGAGGCTTAGTCAACGGGTCTGCAACATTCAGATCTGTGTGCACTTTGCAAATATTTATGTCCTCCCCCTTGATGTAATCATGGATGGAATTGAAGTGTCACTTTATGTTTCTGGTCCTCTTGCGAAACCTCGGTTCCTTGGCTAGAGCAATGGCACCAGTGTTGTCACATAACCGAGTCATTGAATCGAGTGCACTTGGCACAACTCCAAGATCTGTCATGAACTGCTTCATCCACACACCTTCTATAGCCGCCTCCAAGGAAGCTATGTACTCCGCTTCACATGTAGAATCAGCTACCACACTTTTCTTGGAACTGCACCAGCTTACCGCACCCTGATGACGAGTTGATCGGTATACTTCTCACCCCTCGTTGGTTACCCCAAGTGGAAGGTGGAGATGTAGTAAGTAAAAGATTTCGATTACACGGAGACTGTAAGGTTTATCAAACCAGTAGGACTCCTAGGTTCAACAAGTAGGCGTCTCCCACCCCGGCGCTACCAGAAGACGTGGACCTGCACACATGATACGTCTCCGTCGTATCTACTTTTCCGAACTCTTTTGCCCTTGTTTTGGAATCTAATTTGCATGATTTGAATGTAACTAACCCGAACTGACGCTGTTTTCAGTAGAATTGCCATGGTGTTGTTTTTGAGCAGAAATAAAAGTTCTCGGAATGTCCTGAAAATTTATGGAGATTTTTCTGGAATAAAAGAAAAATACCTGCGCAAAGATCCACCGGAGGGGGCGTGCTAGTGGGCCACAAGCCCACAGGCCGCGGCTACCCCCCTAGGCCGTGCCGTGAGGGCTTGTGGGACCCACGTGGTACCACCGCCCCCAAACTCAGCTCTTATTATTCCGTCTCGCCCGGAAAAAAATTAGAGAGAAGGTTTCATTGCGTTTTGTGATACGGAGGCGCCGCCACATCCTGTTGTTCATCTCGAGGGCAGATCTGGAGTCCGTTTCGGGCTTCGGAGAGGGGAAATCGTCGCCATCGTCATCATTAACCTTCCTCCATCGACAATTCCATGATGCTCTTCATCGTTCGTGAGAGTTGGATGAGATCTATCATGTAATCGAGTTAGTTTTTGACGGGGATTGATCCCTAGTATCCACTATGTTCTAGATTGATGTTGCTACTACTTGGCTATGCTTAATGCTTGTCATAGGGCCCGAGTGCCATGATTTCAGATCTGAACCTATTATGTTGTCGCCAATATATGTGTGTTTTAGATCATATCTTGCAAGTTGTAGTCACCTACTATGTGTTATGACCCGACAACCCCGGAGTGACAATAGCCGGAACCACTCCCGGAGATGACCATAGTATGAGGAGTTCATGTATTCACCGTGTGTTAATGCGTTGGTCCGGTTCTTTATTAAAAGGAGAACCTTAATATCCCGTAGTTTCCATTAGGACTCCGCTACCACGGGAGGGATGGACAATAGATGTCATGCAAGTTCTTTTCCCTAAGCACGTATTCTACATACGAAATACATGCCTACATTAGATTGACGAACGGGAGCTAGTTACATATCTCTCCGTGTTATAGCTCTTACATGATGAATCACATCCGTCATACTCATCCATCACCGATCCACTGCCTACGAGTCTTTTACTACTGGTCCTCGCTACATTACTTTGTCTAGGCTTGTCCCTTGCTACAAAAAGGATTGGGCCACTTTGCTGCTACAGTTACTACTGCTGTCACTTTGCTTCTACTGTTGCTACTGCTGTCACTTTGCTGCTACTGTTGCTACTACTATTACTCTGCTGCTGTTGCTACTGCTGTTCCTTGCTACTTCGCTGTTACTTGTTGCAAGATCCCTTCTCGTCAATGTTGTCGGGGAAGAATAGTTCTCCGTCCACGGGCAACTTACTGGCGCCATTGATACAACAGTTAGGAACAGTCTGTCGTCAATAGATCATTTCTAGCACCGTTGCTATCATACTACTTTGCTACTGATACTTTGCTTGCAGACACTAATCTTTCAGGTGTGGTTGAATCTAACAAACTCAGCTGCTAATACTTGAGAATATTCTTTCGCTTCTCCTTTGGCGAACCAACAAATTTGGGTTGAATACTCTACCCTCGAAAACTGTTGCGATCCTGTATACTTGTGGGTTATCAACACACTTCAAATAACTTTGCTCCCAACGAGTGTAGAGAGGTTTCCAATCTCTCCGGCCTTGTAGTTTGCAAAGGATCAAAACACAAGCGGGAATAGTAATAGTGATTGGAATGGGAAAGTAAATAAAACGGTAAATGGTGGGGGTGTAAACAATGATGATGATATTTACCGGAGTCACATGATGTTCACTAGTGATGTCTCTCTCCCAAAAGACAATAAACAACTATGCTTGGGTAAACAAATCATAGTTGGGCAATTGACAGAATTATGATCGCACCGCAATGCTAATTATGCTAGTTGATAGTTAGAGGTTCAATAGTAATGGGCAGTACGCCAGGACAAGTACACCGTTTATTCATCAGTATGTACTTACTAATTATCCACCTTGAGATATTTGTCCAGAACGTCTCTTCGGTATTAAGTTGCAAGCCCCACCCAAATGTGTAAACTCAAAGCAACGGACAACTGTATTAACGAACTATGTGTAAGGTAAACAATCCTTGCAACCGTGGTCACAAGCACCGTTGTTTTCTCCCTGGTGGCAACAAGCACACGCCCTAGTCTCATGTTTCTGTCACTCAAGCTAGATATCAAGGGGCATGAACCCACAATCATGCATAACGCTCCCTCTTGGAGTTACAATCTACTACTTGGGCAAAGCAATAGAAAGCAACGGAGAACATGCATGAATCACTAAGGAACAAAATATAAAAGGATAGTAAAATATATAACTCATAACTATCTCAACATAATCTCATAATCCACAGGATCCCAACAAACTAAGCATAGAAATAGAAAGAGAATTACATAGATGCCTTGATCATGTAGGGCAGCTCACCAGGACTAACCATTCAAGCACAAGATTGGAGAGAATACATCACATAGCTACTGGTCATTGACTCATGGTCCAAGGAGGACTACTCACGACATGTCCGAGAAGCATCCATGGCGGTGGAGAAGCTCCCGGAGGTAAATCCTCCCTCCGGTAGGGTGCCGGGAAGAGTTCTCCTGACGATCCCGATCTCAGAAGCGCTGCGGCGGCAAAACGATGGAGAAATTCGCGATTCGAGAAAGCCTGCGAGGGTTTTCTCTTGGGACTCTAAATATATGCCAAAGGAGGGCACCAGAGGAGTTGGGACCCACCCAGGCGACCTCCTGGTGCGGCCTAGGGCCTGGCCGCGCGAGCAAGCCGCCTGGGAGGCCCCTGGCCCCCCTCTGGCTCTTCTACGATGATCCGGAAGCTTCTGTTTCGATGATTTTTTATATATTTGTTCTGGATTTTTTCGGGCTTCGGAAAATTGGGTAAAGGTCCCTCCAAAATAGACATCAGCAGACATAAACTGGCACTGGGTGCACTGAGTTAGTAGGTTATTCCAAATATGTGTAAAATTATATGAAAGTGTAGCAAAACATATAACAATGTCACCCAAAAGATCATGGAACAAGCAGAAATTATAGATACGTTTGGGACGTATCAACATCCTCAAGCTTAATTTCTGCTCGTCCTCGAGTAGATGAATGATAACACAATAATTTCTGTGGTGACATGCTAACACACATATAAGAACTTCAAAGTAAAGCAAGTGAGATATGCAATTCAAGTCAAGATAATAACAAGCAAGAGTCTATATCTAGTATTGAATTTAGCAAAGTAAGAACATAAAGGTGCAAGAGCTCTCACTGTCCGTGACTTGAATGTATCCAAATGGTGTTTGCGTGCAAGGAGTGGCAGATGGGTTCAGATCATAAAATATTTTTTTAATTGAGAACTCAATCTACTAAACCTCACACTTAGTCTCCTTCGAAATCTTATTTTGACTCATCCGCAGACCACTAGTGACGCACAAGTCAAAATGATCCTCTCCCTTTCGACTTTGAGCACTCATGCAATGGATGAGCGTAAGCAAGATATGTTGGCACTTAAGATGGCAAATAGAATAATGATGGGGAAGGAAGACAAAAATGTGTGAAAGGCTCACATCAATGAGGACAACCATAGGCGAGAGAAAGCCAAATGATAGATATGATGTGAGGAGTAGGGATTGCCATGTAACGGATGCACATATGGGCTAAGGTAAGATCTCCAATGGAACTAGTGGGGATGCATCCAACTTGTTTGTTCATGAAGACCTAGAGCTCATTTGAGGAGGCTCATCATTGGAATATGCAAACCAAGTTCTATAGTGTAAGGATCCCCACATAGTTATGCATGAATGAAAAATCTCTATGTAGTACCAATATAGCAATGGGGTACGAGTCTGGATCTTTCAAAAGGAATAGTAGTGCTGCCCCCTTTTTTTTCTTTTTCTCTTTTTTATTTTGTGGCCTCTTTGGCGCTTTATTTTTATCTCTCATTTGTCCTCTTTGGGATCTTTTGTTTGTCCTCTTTGGGATCTTTTCCTCTCTTAAGGACAACACTCTATGTTTTACATGAATAAAAAGAAAAATCATCACACTTTATAAGAAGTACTCAACATAAAGACAAGTGAAAACTATCATGATGTATGCAAATGTATGCCTCTGCCAGTGTAGCAGGATATGCAATGATACTAGCGCGTCATGTAGCAATAAAAAGGGCAAGGCCCAACTATCATGCGGCTCTACGATCAAGCAAAAGCATGTATGACATGAAGATCAAGTCATGAGATGGTGGATGTTGCATGACAATGTATCTCGGAAAGGCTATGGAAATGCCTTAATAGGTAGGTATGGTGGCTGTTTTGAGGAAAGATATAATGAGGCTTATGTATGTCAGAGTGTATCATGTCATGGGTTTGGATGCACCGGCGGAGGTTGCACCAACTCTCAATGTGAGAAAGGGCAATGCACGGTACCGAAGAGGCTAGCAAAATATGGATGGTTGAAGTGCCAACAATCGAATACTCACATTAGTCCGAAGAACTCATACACTTATTATCGGTAACTCTCTGTCTAGTTAGGAAATTCACAAAGAGACAAGTACCCCGAGGAGGAGTGTTTGGGGGTTTGGTTATCCTTGCGCATCCTCAACTTATGGTAACGTGAGGGTACTCTATATATTCCAACCCCTCCAGAGGTTGGCGATCAATTTAGTAGCTAGAGTTCTGAACTAATTTTTAGTTTTTTAAAAACACGCGGATTTCCCAAAATACGACACCTATCACTAATAGGATCAAGCTCTTGGCACCAATAGTCCAAACATTACTCAAATCAATACCTCAAAATTATTACATGTTACTACTATACTTAAATAGAAATCTCAATTACCTAGTTATGCAAGACACACAACTCAGTGCAACGAGCCAACTCTCTAAACAAGATAAGCATGATAACACAAGAGAGTTCCAGAAGCAACCTAAATAATAGAACTTAAAAAGATAAGCACGAAAACTAAGAGCTAAACATGACAGTAGCTACGAAAAGATGAAGAACACACAAAAAGATAAGCATGAAAACCTATGTTGTGTTCTAGAGCGGAATGGAGCGTGTCTCTCTCCCAAACAAGGTAGTCTAGGTTCCGACTAGTTATGAACAGCAAGAAAAACTAAAACAAACTAAAAAGTAAAGAGCGAGACGCTCCAAGCATAACACATATCATATGAAGTGATAAAAATATAGCATGGAGATGGACGAACTGATGATTGTTGATAGAGAAGGGGATGCATGGGAGCATCCCCAAGCTTAGACGCTTGAGTCCCCAAGCTTATTTCTTGGGGTGCATGGGGGCATCCCCAAGCTTGAGCGCTTGACACTCCTGTATCTTCTTTCATCATCTCTCCCATTGCATACTTGAAAACTCCTTTCATACGAAACTCATCATAAGCTGATTAGAGTGGTTAGTACCCTTAATAAAATTATTCATTACCTGTTGGAAATAAAGATTTTCATGAAAAGCTACTGCTTCTCATGATTGCCAAAATAATTTTGCAAATAAAAAGCACGCTTAGGATTCGCAAAACAATGGAAACACAAAATATGGCAGAATCTGTGAAAAATAGAACATCAGGTAGTAAATAATTTATTCGGGGCACTTCTGTAACTCAAATCAAAAAACTCAGAACATATTCCATAAAAGCAATTATATAAAGCATGCTGTCAAAAAAAGTCAGATCAAAAAGATCATCTGGTGATTTTTGGCGAACTTTTCTGTCAAGGAGACATAATCTGTTTCTGGACATCATGTCACAACTTTTGAACTTTCTTGCAATCGGAGGCTATAACTTGGCACAAAGCTTAAAAATAAATATACAATGATGTTGCTACAGTAGTAACAAGCATCAAAACCACTAAAATAGAAAGTAAAAACAAATTGGGCTGCCTCCCAACAAGCGCTTTCTTTTATGCCTTTGAGCTAGGCATAATGTAAGAAGATCAAGTTGTATCAATTGAACCATCATCAAGATCATTAAAGAGCTCTTCAATAATACAACTAGTCTTAAGAGGACTCTCAAAGGGAGGCTTAGTGGCAACACTTCTAGGAGCAAAAGCAAAGGTAGTGAGACCAATTGGAATTTCATTTCTAATTCTATTTAAGAGAGGTATCTCTTCCAAGGTGTTCACAGTTTCAACACCCTTATCAATAGGTATACTTGTTTTGGGTTGTGGAACCTTGGATATGTTAACGAACCTAGGTCCCTTCCTTGTGGGGGTTTCTAGCTTTTTAGTCTTGATGGAGGATAGACTAGTTCCTAATGTTTCAAAAATATGCTCGATCTTATCAATCCTAGAAGGATCCACATCATGGGATTTAAGGGTCTCCAAAATTTTGTAAATTTTGTTCATGGAGCTATCAAGTCTATTTAAGTTCCCTTGAATCCTACAATCCACTTCATTAATTTTACTCATGCTTGGCATCTGTAGCTCTATTTTGTCAAGTTTACTCGTAACATGAGATAAAGTGATATCATCCTTTATGCCGGTGGTATTCCGACAAGATTTTCCATAACGTTAAGAGCCTCCCCAACGGGAGCTTCCAAGAAATTCCTTCCTATTGTTGTGTCTAGAACAAACCTATGCCAAGAAGTAATACCAACATAAAAATTTCTAATCAAAATAGTGGTGGATTGCTTCTTGGTGGATCTATCTTGAGATTTTTTAATTCTATACCAAGCATCTTTCGAACTTTCTCCAACCCTTTGTTTGAATGTGAGAATCTCTCCTTCGGGTGCAACACTAGAGGCAAAGGATTTAGGCATACTGACTAAACAAAGCAAAGTAACTATTTTTTTGTGGTTTTTGGTATAAGACTATAAAGAAAAACTAGAAACCAAACTAACAAGACTAAAAAGCAAAGATAAAAGATAGCGTGCAACTCCCCTATCTCTAAGACTAGAGTCCCCGGCAATGGCGCCAGAAATTTTCTTGATGACGAGTTGATCGATATACTTCTCGCCCCTAGTTGGTTACCCCAAGTGGAAGGTGGAGATGTAGTAAGCAACATTTTTCCATTACACGGAGACTGTAAGGTTTATCGAACCAGTAGGACTCCTAGGTTCAACAAGTAGGTGTCTCCCACCCGGGCGCTAGCAGAAGACGTGGACCTGCACACACAACAAAAAACTTTGCTCCCAACGAGTACATAGAGGTTATCAATCTCTCCGGCCTTGTAGTTTGCAAAGGATCAAAACACAAGCGGGAATAGTAATAGTAATTGCAACGGGAAAGTAAATAAAACGGTAAATGGTGGAGGTGTAAACAATGATGATGATATGGACCGGATTCACATGATGTTCACTAGTGATGTCTCTCTCCCAAAAGACGATAAGCAACTATACTTGGGTAAACAAATCACAGTTGGGCAATTGACAGAATTATGATCGCACCGCAATGCTAATTATGCTACTTGATAGTTAGAGGTTCAATAGTAATGGGCAGTATGCCAAGACAACTAGACCGTTTATTCATAGGCATCTACTTACTAATCATCCACCTTGAGATATCTATCCAGAACATCTCTATGGTATTAAGTTGCGAGCCCCACCCAAAGTGTAAACCCAAAGCAACAGACAACTGCATTAACGAACAATGCGTAAGGTAAACAATCCTTGCAACCGTGGTCACAAGAACCATTGTTTTCTCCCTGGTGGCAACAAGCACAGCCCCTAGTCTCATGTTTGTGTCACTCAAGCTAGACATCGAGGGGCATGAACCCACAATCATGCATAATGCTCCCTCTTGCAGTTACAATCTACTACTTGGCCAAATCAATAAAAAGAAATGGTGAACATGCATGAATCACTGAAGAAGAAAATATAAAAGGATAATCAAATATATAACTCATAACAATCTGAACATAATCTGATAATCCATCGAATCCCAACAAACCGAGCATAGCAATAGCAAGAGAATTACATAGATGCCTTGATCAAGTAGGGCAGCTCACAAGGACTAACCATTGAAGCACAAGATTGGAGAGAAGACATCACATAGCTACTGGTCATGGACTGATGGTCCAAGTAGGACTACTCACTGCACGTCCAGGAAGCGTTCGTGGCGGTGGAGAAGCTCCCGGAGGTTAATCCTCCCTTCGGCAGGATGCTGGGAAGAGGTCACCTGACGCTCCCGATCTCGGAAGCGCTGCGGCGGCGGAACGATGGGGAAATTCGCGATTCTAGAAATTCTGCGAAGGTTTTCTATCAGGACTCTAAATATAGGCAAAAGGAGGGCATCGGAGGAGGTGGGACCTGCTGCGGCAACAAAAGTCCTTCCTTGGCGCTAGAAATTCTTCTTGTTACTTCTCTAGTTTGCGTCGGTTTTTCCCTTGAAGAGGAAAGGGTGATGCAGCACAGGAGTAGTAAGTATTTCCCTCAGTTTGAGAACCAAGGTTTCGATCCAGAAGGAGGGCCTCGTCAAGTCCAGAGTACCTGCGCAAACACAAACAAGCTTGCACCCAACGCTTCAAAGGGGTTGTCAATCCCTTCAAGATTGTTTGCGAAGTGAGATATGAAGGCGGAAAGTGGAACGAAGTAAAAAGTGTAAGACTGAAAATATGGTGTGGAGTAGACCCTGGGGGCCATAGTGTTCACTAGAGGCTTCTCTCATAATAGCAAATATTAGGGTGGGTGAACAAATTACTGTGGAGCAATTGATAGAACCGCGCAAAGTCATGAGGATATCTAAGGCAATGATTTATACATATAGGCATCACGTTCGAGACAAGTAGACCGATACTTTCTGCATCTACTACTATTACTCCACACATCGACCGCTATCCAGCATGCATCTAGTGTATTGAGTTCATGACGAACAGAGTAACGCCTTAAGCAAGATGACATGATGTAGAGGGATAATCCTAAACCAATGATGAAAACCCCATCTTTTTAACCTTGATGACAACAACATGATGCGTGCCTCGCTACCCCTTCTATCACTGGGTGAGGTCACCGCACGGTATGAACCCAAAACCAAGCACTTCTCCCATTGCAAGAATCATAGATCTAATTGGCCAGACAAAACCCACAACTCGAAGAGAATTACAAGGATATGAAATCATGCATAAGAGAGATCAGAAGAAACTCAAAAGATTCATAGATAATCTGATCAGAAATCCACAATTCATCGGATCTCGACAAACACACCACAAAAGAAGATTACATCGGATAGATCTCCATGAAGATCATGGAGAACTTTGTATTGAAGATCCAAGAGAGAGAAGAAGCCATCTAGCTACTAGCTATGGACCCGTAGGTCTATGGTGAACTACTCACACATCAGCGGAGAGGTCATGGTGTTGATGAAGAAGCCCTCCGTGTCCGAATCCCCCCTCCGGCAGGGCACCAGAACGTGCCCCATATGGGATCTTGCGGAGACAGAAGCTTGCGGTGGCGGAAAAGTAATTTCGATGATCTCCTGATTTTCTAGGATTTTTATGGAATTTATAGGCACAACCCCTAGGTCAGGGGACGCTCAGGGGCCCACAAGCCTGGGTGGCACGGCCTACCCCCTGGCCATGGGGTGGGGGCTTGTGGGGCCCCTGAGGCTCCCCTGCCTTGGCTCCCAAGCTTCCCGTTCTTCTTCCGTTCCGGAAAAAACCTTTTCGGGGATTTTCTTCCGTTTGGACTCCGTTTCAAAAGAAAAAACAGGAACTGGCACTTGGCACCGAGTTAATAAGTTAGTCCCAAAAATATATAAAAGGCATGCAAAACATCCAAAGTTTGACAAGATAATAGCATGAAACCATCTAAAATTATAGATACGTTGGAGACGTATCAAGCATCCCCAAGCTTAACTCCTGCTCGTCCTCGAGTAGGGAAGTGATAAAGAATGAATTTTTGATGTGGAATGCTACCTAGCATAGTTGTCCTTTGCAACTTCTTTCACGTGACATGAATGTTCAGATCCGTAAGATTCAAAACAATAGTTTGCTATTGACATGAAAACAGTAATACTTCAAGCAAACTAGCAAAGTAATCATGAACTTTCAAAATAACAAGGCCAAAGAAAGTTATCCCTACAAAATCATATAGTCTGGCTATGCTCCATCATCCTCACACAACTAATGTAAATCATGCACAACCCCGGTATTGGCCAAGTAATTTTTTCGCACTCTTTCTTTCTCATACTTTTTATAACTATCACACAATACATGAGCGCGAGCCATGGATATATCACTATAGGTGGAATAGAGTGTGGTGGTGGTTGTGAGACAAAAAGGGAGGAGATGGTCACATTAACTCGGCGTATCAATAGGCTATGGAGATGCCCATTAATAGGTATCAATGTGAATGAGTAGGGAGTGCCATACAAGAGATGCACTAGAGCTCTAAGTATGTGAAAGCTCAAAAGGAGAACTAGTGGGTGTGCATCCAACTTGCTTGCTCACGAAGACCTAGGGCAATTTGAGGAAGCCCATCATTGGAATATACAAGCCAAGTTATACAATGAAGATTCCCACCAGCATATGGTAGTGAGGAAGCAAGAAGCTTTCAATCATGAAGAACAGGGTGCTATCATGAAGCACAAGTGTGGAGAAAGATAGTAGCATTGCCCCTTCTCTCTTTTTCTCTTTTTTTCCATTTGGGCTCTTAGGCCTCTTTTTTTCTTTTCTTTTCTCTTTTTTTTTGTTTTTGGGCTCTTCGGCCTCTTTTTTTTATTTCCTCACATGGGACAATGCTCTAATAATGATGATCATCACACTTTTATTTACTCACAACTCAAAGATCACAATGATGATGACTGCATAGGAAATGCCTCCGGCAGTGTACCGGGATGTGCAACGATCTAGCATGGCGTATGACGTTGAAACATCTCGCTAGCTATCTTACAATCATGCAATGGAAATATGAGAGTGACGGCACAAGTCATGAGACGGAACGGTGGGAGTTGCATGGCAATATATATCGAAATGGCTATGAAAATGCCATGGTAGGTAGATATGGTGGCTGTTTTGAGGAAGGAATTTGGTGGGTTTGTGTACCGGCGAGAATTGCGCGACACTAGAGAGGCTAGCAATGGTGGAAGGTGAAAGTGCATCTATACCATGGGCTCACATTAGTCATGAAGAACTCACATACTTGTTGCGAAAGTTTTTATTAGTAATCGAAACAAAGTGCTAAATGCATACTCCGAGGGGAAGGGTTGGGTGTAAACCATCGCGCGATCCCGGCCTCCACACAAAGGATGACAATCAATAGATCAATTATGCTCCGACTTCCTAACATAGCGGTTCACCATACGTGCATGCTACGGGAATCACTAACGTCAACACAAGTATTTCTAGATTCACAACACCCTACTAACATAACTCTTAATATTACCAAATCCATGTCTCAAAACTATTTGAGAGGAATCAAAACTTCTCTTTCTACTCAATGCACATGAAGATGGAGGTTTCTGCATCCTCTTTCGGTATCGATCACCTTTGGGACTACTTTCATAGCATAAGCCAACTACCAAATCACACACCGCCGTGCTCTAAAAGATATAAGTGTAGCACAGGAGCAAAAGTATCTAGCTCAAAAGATATAAGTGAAGCACTATGAGCATTCTAATAAAATCACGATGAGTGCATGTCTCTCTCTCAAAAAGGTGTGCAGCAAGGATGATTGTGACACAACAAAAAGAAAAGACTCCTACGATACAAGACGCTCCAAGCAAAACACATATCATGTGGTGAATAAAAATATAGCTCCAAGTAATGTTACCGATGTTACCGATGGATTGAGTTCTTTCCACTCCTTATCTCTTTTTTCCATGAGAACATCACCCAAAACATGAAAACTTCACAACACAAAACTTAAACAGAAACTCGTGCAACATTAGCACAAGAAAACAAACTACCACCTCTTTTGGTACTGTAGCAAACTTGAATTCCATCTATATTGGTGTTGGGCTATTGTATTCTCACTTTGCCATGGCTAGTACCCCCCGATACTAACCATAGTTTCATCAAAACAAACAACCAACTCAACAAAAATAGAATATGTCAAAAACAGACCAGTCTGTAGCAATCTGTATACTTTCTATACTTCTGTTACCTCAAAAATTCTGAAAACTTACGGCTGCTTGGGCAAAAGGCATATCAACAAGCAGCAAAAAGAATCAACTCAAAAGCTCTTTCCTAATAAAAATGAAAAATATCTCGTGAGCAAAAAGTTTCTGCCTTTTTCCAGCAGGATCAAACAAGCATCACCAAGACTAGTCATAAAGGTTTTGCTTGGCTCAAACACAAAAAGAAACACAAAAAACACAATGACAACATAATTATGATGGTGTGGACCAACAAAACAGAAAGAAAAGGATAAATTCATTGGTTTGCCTCCCAACAAGCGCTATTGTTTAACGCCCTTATCTAGGCATAAGGCAAACATATCTAAGTCTAACATATTTCCTATGCATAGGCATTTTATAGGAAAACAGATTGTGAAGACAACCAATAGTTACCATATGCAAGGAAGAACTAAGAGACAATATCAATCTCAACATAACTAGAGGTGATTTGGTAACATGAAAGTTTCTACCAAAATATTTACCTCTCTCATAGCAATTACATGTGGGATCATAATCAAATTCAACAATATAACTATCACAAAGGATATTCTTTTCATGATCCACATGCATGCAAAGTTGATGCTCTTCAAAAATAGTGGGATTATCATCAACTAAAGTCATGACTTCTCCAAACCCACTTTCAATATTATTGCAAACATCATAATCATCATGAGGGTTAAACAAATTTTCAAGATCATAAGAACAATCATCACCCCAATCACGATCATTGCAACAAGTAGTGGACATAGCAAAACTAGCATCCCCAAGCTTAGGGTTTGGAATATTTTTAGCATGATTGTCATTAATAGAATTTATAATGAAATCATTGCAATCATGCTTTTCATTCAAGGAGCCCTCGTGAATCACTTCATAAATTTCTTCATCACGATTTTCAGATTCACGCTTCTCAAGCAAAACTCCATAGAGAAAGTCAAGTGCACTCAACTCACTAGCAATTGGTTCCACATAAGTGGATCTCTTAAAGAGATTAGCAACTGGGTGAGGATCCATATCAATAGATTTTCAGAAAGCAAAGATGCAAGCATATTGAAGGCACATAGCACACAAGCGAACAGAAGGCAAGCGAGAGAAAAAGGCGAACGAAAAAGGCAAACGAAAAAGGGATATTGTGAAGTGGGGGAGAGGAAAACGAGAGGCAAAAAAGTAAATGCAAGAGATGAGTTTGCGACACTTACTTGGATGAGTTCTTGACTTGATCCTCCTCCCTGGCAACGGCACCAGAAATTCTTCTGCTGTGGCAACAAAAGTCCTTCCTTGGCGCTAGGAACTCTTCTAGTTACTTCTCTGGTATGCGTCGGTTTTTCCCTTGAAGAGGAAAGGGTGATGCAACACAGGAGCAGTAAGTATTTCCCTCAGTTTGAGAACCAAGGTATCGATCCTAAAGGAGGGCCTCGTCATATCCAGAGTACCTGCGCAAACACAAACAATCTTGCACCCAACGCTTGAAAGGGGTTGTCAATCCCTTCAAGATTGTTTGCAAAGTGAGATCTGAAGGCGGAAAGTGCAACGAAGTAAAAAGTGTAAGACTAAAAATATGGTGTGGAGTAGACCCTGGGGGCCATAGTGTTCACTAGAGGCTTCTCTCATAATAGCAAATATCACGGTGGGTGAACAAATTACTGTCGAGCAATTGATAGAACCGTGCAAAGTCATGACGATATCTAAGGCAATGATTTATACATATAGGCATCTCGTCCGAGACAAGTAGACCGATACTTTCTGCATCTACTACTATTACTCCACACATCGACCGCTATCCAGCATGCATCTAGTGTATTGAGCTCATGACAAACAGAGTAACGCCTTTAGCAAGATGACATGATGTAGAGGGATAATCTCAAACCAATGATGAATACCCCATCTTTTTACCCTTGATGTCAACAACATGATGCATGCCTTGCTACCCTTTCTGTCACTGGGTGAGGTCACCGCACGGTATGATCCCAAAACCAAGCACTTCTGCCATTGCAAGAATCATAGAGCTAGTTGGCCAGACAAAACCCATAACTCGAAGAGAATTGCAAGGATATAAAATCATGCATAAGAGAGATCAGAAGAAACTCAAATAAGATTCATAGATAATCTGATCATAAATCCACAATTCATCGGATCTCGACAAACACACCGCAAAAGAAGATTACATCGGATAGATCTCCATGAAGATCATGGAGAACTTTGTGTTGAAGATCCAAGAGAGAGAAGAAGCCATCTAGCTACTAGCTATGGACCCGTAGGTCTATGGTGAACTACTCACGCATCATCAGAGAGGTCATGGTGTTGATGAAGAAGCCCTACGTGTCTGAATCTCCCCTCCGGCAGGGCACCAGAACATGCCCCAGATGGGATCTTGCGGAGATAGAAGCTTGCGGCGGCGGAAAAGTAATTTCGATGATCTCCTAATTTTTTTGGGATTTTTAGGGAATTTATAAGCTCAACCCCTAGGTTAGGGGGCGCTCAGGGGGCCCACAAGCCTGGGTGGCGCGGCCTACCGCCCTGGCCGTAGGTGGGGGATTGTGGGCCCCTGAGGCTCCCCTTCCTTGGCTCCCAAGCTTCCCGATCTTATTCCATTCCAGAAAAAATCTTTTCGGGGATTTTCTTCCATTTGGACCCTGTTTCAAAATCTCCTCTGAAAGGGGTAAAAAACATAGAAAAAACAGGAACTAGCACTTGGCACTGAGTTAATAAGTTAGTCCCAAAAAAATATAAAAGGCATGCAAAACATCCAAAGTTTGACAAGATAATAGCATGAAACCATAAAAAAATATAGATACGTTGGAGACGTATCAGCACCCACCCAGGCAACCTCCTGGCATGGCCTAGGCCGCCTGGGAGGCCCCTGGCCCCCTCTGTCCCTTCTTCGGTGATCCGGAAGCTTCTGTTTCGCTGATTTTTTATATATTTTTTCTGGATTTTTTGGGTTTCAGAAAATTGGGTAAAAGCCCCTGCAAAATAGACATCAACAGACAAAAACTGGCACTGGGTGCACTGAGTTAGTAGGTTAGTACAAATATGTGTAAAATGATATAAAAGTGTAGGAAAACTTATAGCAATGTCACCCAAAAGATCATGGAACAAGCATAAATTATAGATACGTTTGGGACATATCACACCCCCATTGAAAATATATACGTAGTTGGGTTGCGACTTTGAGTCATCCGGATCAGTGTCAAAGCTTTCATCGACGTAACCCTTTGCGATGAGCTCTTGATCACCTCTATACATGAGAAACATTTCCACAGTCCTTTTCAAGTACTTCAGACTATTCCTGACAACTGTCCAGTGTTCCATTCCTGGATCACTTTGAAACCTCCCCGCCAGAATTATGGCAAGGCTGACATCCGGTCTTGTGCACAACATTGCATACATGATAGAGCATATGGCTGAAGCATACGAGACGACACTCATCTTTTCTCTATATTATGCAGTCACTGGGCATTGAGCCTTACTCAACTTCACACCTTGCAACAGATGCAAGAACCCTTTCTTGGACTGATCCATTTTGAACTTCGTCAAAACTTTGTCAAGGTATGTGCTTTGTGGAAGTCCTATTAAACAGCTCGATATATCTCTATAGACCTTGATGCCTAATATGTAAGCATCTTCTCCTAGGTCCTTCATTGGAAAACTATTGTTCAAATAATCCTTTACGCTTCCCAAAAAAGTCTATATTGTTTCCAATCAGCAATATGTCATTCACATATAATATTAGAAACACTATAGAGCTCCCACGCACTTTCTTGTAAATACAAGCTTCTCCATAAACTTGTAGAAACCCAAACGCCTTGATTACCTCATCAAAACGCTGATTCCAACTCCGGGATGCTTGCACGAGTCCATAAATGGATCGCTGGAGCTTGCACACTTTGTTAGCATTCTCTGGATCGACAGAACCTTCCAATTGCATCATATACAACTCTTCCTTAAGGAAGCCGTTAAGGAACGTGATTTTGACATCCATCTGCCAAATTTCATAATAAAAAATGTAGCTATTGCTAACATGATTCTGATGTACTTAAGCATTGCTATGGGTGAGAAAGTCTCATCGTCCCAAACTCCTTGAACTTGTGAAAACCCCTTTGCCACAAGTCGAGCTATATAGACGGTGATATTACCGTCGACGTCCATCTTCTTCTTAAAGATCCATTTATTCTGAATGGCCTTTTTCCCTTCAGGTAATTCTTCCAAAGTCCACACTTTGTTTTCATACATGGATTCTATCTTGGATTTCATGGCCTCTAACCATTTGTTGGAATCTAGGCCCACCATCGCTTCTACATAGCTCGTAGGTTCATCGTTGTCCAACAACATGACTGTTAAGACAGGGTACCGTAGCACTCATGAGCGATGCGCGCCCTTGTCGACCTACGAGGTTCGATAGCAACTTGATCCAAAGGTTCATGATCATCATCATTAGCTTCCTCTTCAATTGATGCAGGCTCCACAGAAACAACTTTCTGTGCTCCGCTACTCTCCGGTTGAAGCAAAGGTTTAATAGCCTCATCAAGTTCTATCTTCCTCCCACTCAATTCTTTCGAGAGAAACTCTTTCTCAAGGAATGTTCCGTTTTTCGTGACAATCACTTTGCCTTTGGATCTGAGACAGAAGGTGTACCCAACTGTCTCTTTTGGGTAACCTATGAAGATGCATTTCTCCGCTTTGGGTTCCAGCTTTTCAGGCTGAAGCTTTTTGACATAAGCATCACATCCCCAAACTTTAAGAAATGACAACTTTGGTTTCTTACCAAACCACAGTTCATATGACGTCGTATCAACGGATTTTGATGGTGCCCTATTTAAAGTGAATGCTGATGTCTCTAATGCATAACCCCAAAATGATATTGGCAAATTGGCAAGACACATCATAGAACGCATCATATCCAATAAAGTACGATTACGATGTTCGGGCACACCATTGCACTGTGGTGTTCCAGGCGGAGTCAACTATGAAACAATTCCACATTGTCTTAAGTGAGTGCCAAACTCATAACTCAGATATTCTCCTCCTCGATTAGATCATAGGAATTTGATCTTCTTGTTACGATGATTCTCCACTTCACTCTGAAATTGCTTGAACTTTTCAAACATTTCAGACTTGTGATTCATTAAGTAGATATAACCATATCTACTCAAGTCATAGGTGAAGCTGAGAAAATAACAATATCCACCTCGCACCTCAATGCACATCGAACCGCACACATGAGCATGTATGATTTCCAATAAGTCACTTGCTCGCTCCATTGTTCTGGAGAACGGAGTTTTGGTCATCTTGCCCATGAGGCATGGTTCACATGTGTCAAGTGATTCAAAATCAAGTGACTCCAAAAGTCCATCAGCATGGAGTTTCTTCATGCGCTTTACACCGATATGACCTAAGCGACAGTGCCAAAAGAAAGTGGTACTATAATTATTAACTCTACATCTTTTGGCATCAATATTATGAACATGTGTGTCATTACTATCGAGATTCAATAAGGGTGCATGACCATAAAAGATATTACTCATATAAATAGAACAACCATTATTCTTTGATTTAAATGAGTAACCGTCTCGCAATAAAAAAGAACCAGATATAATGTTCATGCTTAACGCATGCACTAAATAGCAATTATTCAGGTTCATCACTAATCCTTATGGTAACTGAAGTGAGAATGTGCCGATGGTGATCGCATGAACCTTGGAACCATTACCCACGCGCATCGTCACTTCATCCTTCGCCAACCTCCTTCTATTCCGCAGTTCCTGTTTTGAGTTGCAAATATGAGCAACCAAACCGGTATCAAATACCCAAGCACTACAACTAGAGTTGGTGAGCTACACGTCAATAACATGTATATCATATATACCTTGTTTGGTGTTGCCCACCTTCTTGTTGGCCAGATACTTGGGGCAGTTCCGCTTCGAGTGACGAGTCCCCTTGCAATGATAACACTCAATTTCTGGCTTGGGCCTGGCCTTGGGTTTCTTCACAGGAGGGGCAACAGCTTTGCCACTCTTCTTGAAGTTACCTTTCTCGCCCTTGCCATTTTTCTTGAAACTGGTGGTCTTATTGCCCATCAACACTTGATGTTCCTTCTGGATTTCTGACTTAGCGACTTTCAGCATCACAAACAGCTCGACGACTGATTTATCATCCCTTGCATGTTGTAGTTCAGCAAAAATATTTTGTAGCTAGGTGGCACTGATTGGAGAACTCTGTCAGTGATCGCCTCTCGCTGGAGAACAATTCCCAACTCAGCCAGACGGTTGGCATACCCAGACATTCTGAGTACATGCTCACTGACAAACCCGTTCTCCTCCATCTTTCAAGCATAGAACTTATCGGAGGTCTCATACCTCTCGATCCGTGCATTCTTCTCAAAGATAAACTTCAATTCCTAGAACATCTCATATGCTCCATGACATTCAAAACATCTTTGAAGTCATGTTCTAATCCATACAAGATCGCACACATAACTGCTGAGTAGTTATCCAGACGCGACTGCCAGACGGTCATAACGTCTTCAGCCACCGGAAGAGGGGTGGATCACCTAGCGATGCATCAAGGACATAGCTCTTTTGGGGAAACTTTGAGGACAAGCATTAGATTACGGGCCCAGTCAGCAAAGTTGCTCCTGTCGTATTTCAGCTTAGCTTTTTCTAGGAACGCATTAAAATTCACGGGTGCTACTACGCAAGCCATTGATCAACAACATAAATTTGCAAAGATTACTTAGACTATTGTTCAAGATAATGAGTTTAATTAATCACATTACTAAAAACTCCCACTCAGATTGACATCCCTCTAGTCATTCGAGTGACACATGATCCAAATCCACCAACCCAAGTCCGATCATCACGTGAGATGAGCTGGTTTTAATGGTGAACATCTTCATGTTGATCATATCAACTATATGAGTCATGTTCGACCTTTCGGTCTCTTGTGTCCCAAGGCCATGTCTATACATGCTAGGTTCGTCAAGTTTAACCCGAGGTTTCCGCGTGTGCAAAACTATCTTGCGCCCGTTGTATGTGAACGTAGAGTCTATCACACCTGATCATCACGTGGTGTCTCGAAACGATGAACTTTTGCAACGGTGCACACTTGGGGAGAACACAATTTTATCTTGAAATTTTAGTGAGGGGACACCTTATAATGCTACCGTCGTCCTAAGCAAAACAAGGTGCATAAAAAGGATTAACATCACATGCAAATCATAAGCGACATGATATGGCCATGATCTTGTGCTTTTGGTCTCCATCTTCAAAGCGCCGACATGATCTACATCATCACCAGCATCATACCATGATATCCATCATTGTGTTGCCCTCGAGGTTGTCACTCCAACCATGCCTGTACTACCTTACTACCATTTAGCGATTAAGTAAAGCATTACATAGCGCTTAAAGAGTGACATGAATGCCATACAATAATTTAAGACAACCCTATGGCTCCTGCCGGTTGCCGTAGCATCGACAATAAAGTCGATATTAACTATTAAAAGATGACCATCTCATACATCAAATATACATCATCATGTAATTGGCCATATCATATCACATGCATACCCTACAAAAACAAGTTAGACGTCCTATGATGTTGCAAGTAATACGCGGTTGCTATGAGTATCTAGCAAGAACATTTCTTACCTACGCAAAACCACAATGGTGATATGAAAGTTGCTATTTAACCTTCTACAAGGATGCTTTTTTCGAATCTGATTCAACTAAAGTAGGAGAGACACACACTTGCCAACTATCCTTATGCAACAAGTTGCATGTCAGTAGATGGAACCGATCTCTCGTACATGGACGAGTAAAATTGGTCACGGCCACTTCATCCAACAATACCGCTGAATCAAGAAAATACTACGGGGGAAGCAATCTGAATATCAACGTCCACAAACTCCTTTATGTTCTACTCGAGATTTCATCCACGCATAAACCTAGCTCATGATCCCAGTGTTGGGGAATGTTTCATGGGAAACAAAAAATTTCCTACGCACAAACACGATCTATCCATGGTGATGACCATCTACAAGAGGAGAGACTGAATCTACATACCCATGTAGATCTCTAAGAGGAAGCATTCAAGAACGCAGTTGATGTAGTAGTACGTCTTAGCGATCCAATGATGAACCGTCCCATGATCTCCCGATCAAGTGCCGAACGGACGACACTTCTGCGTTCAACACACGTACAGCTTGGTGATGCCTTCACCTCCTCGATCCTGTGAGCGATGGTGAAGTAGCAGCCCGAGTCCTCCGGAAGCATGACGGCGTCGTGAGGTGTTGGTGGCGACAGCTCAGCACGACTTCGCTATGGGGTGTTTGGAGGAGAGAACTATGATGGAGAGGAGGTGTAGCGCCGCGACAAGATTGTCGTATTGCTGCCCTCTCTCTACCTCTCTATATATAGGGGGAAGGTAGAGGGGAGGGCACCCTAGGGTTTCCCCTAGGGTTCGGCGACCAAGGGGTGTGGCGGCTAGGGTTGGTGGCCCCTCCTCTTGGGTGCGTTGCCACCCACGTTTGGGCTGGCGGCGCCCTAGGAGGTGGCCTCCTCCCCTTCGGCCAAAGTGGGCCGGGGTGAGGGGCTGCGCCGAGCCCCCTTGAGGGCTGCGGTGCCCCCTCACCTTGGTCCATGATCTCCCTAATAATTGTTGCCCCCCCTCGAAACCCCTTTCGGCACTCCGTGATTCTTTCGGTACACCTCAGAACACTTCCAGAAAATCTTCGGTCACCAACACAATGACCCTATTATGCTTATATCATCAACGAACCTTAAGTGTGTAGACCCTGCGGGTTCGAGAACAATGCAGACATGACCGAGACTTTCTCCGGTCAATAACCAATAGCGTGACCTGGATACCCATATTAGTTCCTACATATTTTACGACAATCTTCATCGGTCAAACCTCAATGTTAATGACTCAACCAATCCCGTATGCTATTCCCTTTGTCTATCGGTATGTTACTTGCCCGAGATTCGATCGTCGGTATCTCCATACCTAGTTCAATCTCATCACCGAGAAGTCTATTTAATCGTTCCATAATACAAGATCCTGTGACTAATTCCTTACTCAAATTGCTTGGAAGCTCATTGTGATGTTGTATTACCGAGTGGGCCCACCGATACCTCTCCGTCACACGGAGTGACAAATCCGAGTCTCGATTCACGCCAACCCAACAAACACCTTCGGAGATACCTGTAGAGCATCTTTATAGTCACCCATTTATGTTGTGACATTTGATACACCCAAGACATTCCTCCGGTGTCTAGGAGTTGCATGATCTCATGGTCATGGGAACAGATACTTGATATGCAAAAAACAGTAGCAGTAAAGTGACACGATCATAAGCTACGTCTATATTTGGGTCTTGTCCATCACATCATTCTCCTAATGATGTGATTCCATTATCAAATGACAAATCATGTCTATGGTCAGGAGACCTTGACCATCTTTGATCAACGAGCTAGTTCATTAGAGGCTTACTAGGGACAGTATGTTGTCTATGTATCCACACATTTTTTTGAGTTTCCAATCAATACAATTCTTAGCATGGATAATAAATGATCATCATGAACAAGGAAATATAATAATAATTACTTTATTATTGCCTCTAGGGCATATTTCCAACAGCCATGCTGGTACACACAGTACATCCATGAAAACATGAAAGTTCAATCACACTTGCTTTATTACATCAAAATCTCATATAGAGTTCTTTATTACAATAAAGTGGTTGAAGGCCAACTCATGAGATAAACTACCGCGGAAGACATAGAAGATAGCGAGTCCAACCGATTCCAAGGGCATATCATCAAGTGTATAATGTGTCCTCACTCCTAGTCGGAATTATACTCTGCAACATGAGACGTTGTAGTCCTGTAGGTCAACATTTTGAGTATGCTCGCAAGTCACAAGAGAAAACTGTTAAAATAAGTATCTATACTATATGCAAATATGGCTGGTGGGTCTCTAAGTTTATAAGTTTTCAAAAAAGGAGATTTTTGCTACATTAAAGGAGGCAAATGCAAATATTACTACAAAGTTGGTTGTTAAATGAGATGGTTCCACAAACCAATTGTCATGTCCCAAATTTATTAATATACCCACTCATTATAATTAATTGTGTTGAGACTCTATGATCATATCATCTTTGGTGCTCTTGATGTCTAACCGGGGACATGGCTAATTAATTAGATTGTAAGACTCCACACAGTCTTCTACACTTTACCCGCAAGATTCGATCCCTCCCTTATGTGTTTGCACTGCCTGGTGTTTGAGAACAGGACGATCGAAACATGGTGTTCCAAAGTGACCATCCGGCAGAAAGTCAGTGCACATCCAATCCTACCATTCCTCTACATCTCGTAGCAATATGACCAGCCACAGTCACAGTCACGACCAAGGTCGACCAAGAGAGAGCCCATAACGACTTGTGGTTGCACATGTAAGCTTTCCGACCTTGAAGTATCAATCTATCTCTTTGTGCATGGGCGACATTCCATTGGGAAGATCACACGTAGATACGAGGATTCCCAAGCATAACCATGACAGATATCAGGTGCCAGATGCAAACCAATGCACCCAGAGGTATATTGAGTCCTTGAAGTCTTTAAGTCTTGATCATCATGTACGTCTTGAATTACTTAACCTCACAACAATCATGAATCTCACAACCAAACCCCATCAGGGTGTTGTGTTTCTCCCTCCTCATGATACTACCACAAGTTCAAGCTCAATATCCTATTTTCATGGTGGAAATACTTACTAATGTGTTGAAAACAGGGGTAAATAAAATACATGATCAGAGGACTTGCCTTGCTGACGATCTTGAAACTCAAGCGACTCTAAGTAGCAAGCTTCGCACTCTGGGTAATATAATGAGAGAAATAATTCACACAATAAGAAAATATAACATACAAACAATAAATAACATCAAGTAATACTAATAGAAAGATAATCAAAGAAAACATAAAGGCAAAATCAAAGGAATCATCAAAACTCTAATGAATTTTTTTACTAGCGTAAAACAACTATAACTAGTTTTCGGCAACAAATAAAGTTTTAACACAAAAAAAATAAAGTTCCATTGTAATAACAGAAATAAAACTTCCAACAAAATTTCTATGTAAAAAGAATCAACTTAAAAGTTATTGTAAAACTCTACTTATGTATAAAACAAGTTTTCTATCAAAACAAGGAACAAGAATAGTAAACAATTATTTCTAACAACAAATAAAATACCTAATGTTAACTAAAATAAATTAATTAAAACTAGATAACAAAATAATAATGAAGCAATTTTGAAAAAATAAAAAACAAAAGAAATAGCACTCAACCTATAAAGAACTTAAAGCACTACTGTTCTGACTAAAACACATATTTAAACTATCCTAAAAATACCCAATTTAAATCTGCTTATAAAAAAATCTAATACAAAAGAGGTGCAAAAAGAATCACTAAAAGGTCTATTTTTAAACTCAAGATATTCACAAAATAGTCATTCAAACAAATTTCAATGAATTCAAATTTGTACTACTCAAATTTAAAACTACTCGATGTGACACAAGCATTATAATTTTTTTGATCTAATGCAGAAATAATAAAATTAAAATACTAAAAATCCTAATTTATATGAATTTTCTAAAACATGAATTGTTTTGTTTTTTAAAATAGAAACAGAAAGAAAAATAAAAAAATAAAGATTGGCGATGGACTACGTGGCACCCTCTGATCACACTATGGTTGTGTGCACGCAAGTGAATGGGGCGGACACCCGAAACATAGAAGATAATGGTTCGGCCTATAGTAAAAAACACCGATCTACTCAAGGTTGTTTGATCTATAACTAACAAAGGGAGGGTGTCGCCCATGGCTTACAGAGATGAGGAGAGGTGCAGCGAGGTGACGACATTGACGGTGGTTTTGGCTCGAGGCAAGGGACGTCCCCGGTGGTCCTCGGGGTCGGGGAAGGCGTCGGGGTGGTGCAGGCGAGCTCGATGGAGCGAGTGTTGGCATTGCCGAGGCTTAGGGGCATCGAAGTTCACCAGAGCTTCAACTATGAAGTGCGGAAGCACTCTGGAACTCCAGTGGTGTGACACGAGCTCTCTAGCGAGGTAGGCTTGGGGGTTTGGTTCAAATCCGAACAATCGGGAGCTCCTCTATTTATAGGCTGGGGGCCGTAGTGTTTACTAGTGGCTTCTCTCATGAAAGCAAGTAGACAGCGGGTGAACAAATTACTGTCGAGCAATTGATAGAACCGCGCAAAGTCTTGACGATATCTATGCAATAATTATATCTATAGGCATCACGTCCAAAACAAGTAGACCGATACTTTCTGCATCTACTACTATTACTCCACACGTCGACCGCTATCCAGCATGCATCTAGTGTATTAAGTCCATAAGAACAGAGTAACGCCTTAAGCAAGATGACATGATGTAGAGGTATAATCTCAAACCAATGATAAAACCCCCATCTTTTTACCCTTGTTGGCAACTACTTGATGTGTGCCTTGCTGCCCCTACTGTCACTGGGAAAGGTCACCACATGGTAGAACCCAAAACCAAGCACTTCTCCCATTGCAAGAATCATATATCTAGCTGGCCAAACAAAACCCAAGACTCGAAGAGACTTACAAGGATATCAAATCATGCATATAAGAAATCAGCAAAGACTCAATTATATTGTTGGAATTATGCCCTAGAGGCAATAATAAATATAGTTATTATTATAATTCCTGTATCAATTTAATCGTTTATTATCCATGCTATAATTCTATTGAATGAAGACTCATTTACATGTGTGGATACATAGACAAAACACTGTCCCTAGCAAGCCTCTAGTTGGCTAGCCAGTAGATAAAAGATAGTCAGTGTCTTCTGATTATGAACAAGGTGTTGTTGCTTGATAACTGGATCACGTCATTAGGAGAATCACGTGATGGACTAGACCCAAACTAATAGACGTAGCATGTTGATCGTGTCATTTTGTTGCTACTGTTTTCTGCGTGTCAAGTATTTGTTCCTATGACCATGAGACCATATAACTCACTGACACCGGAGGAATACTTTGTGTGTATCAAACGTCGCAACGTAACTGGGTGACTATAAATATGCTCTACAGGTATCTCCGAAGGTGTTAGTTGAGTTAGTATGGATCAAGACTGGGATTTGTCCCTCCGTGTGACGGAGAGGTATCTC
Source organism: Hordeum vulgare subsp. vulgare (assembly GCF_904849725.1). Taxonomy (NCBI): domain Eukaryota; kingdom Viridiplantae; phylum Streptophyta; class Magnoliopsida; order Poales; family Poaceae; genus Hordeum; species Hordeum vulgare. The sequence goes on from NC_058523.1 coordinate 476,043,251, forward strand.
GGGGCCCACTCGGTAATACAAGATCACACACAAGCTTTGCAAGCAATGTGACTTAGTGTAAGTTGCGGGATCTTGTATTACAGAACGAGTAAAGAGACTTGCCGATAAACGAGATTGAAATAGGTATGTGGATACTGACGATCGAATCTCGGGCAAGTCACATACCGAAGGACAAAGGGAATGACATGCGGGATTATATGAATCCTTGGCACTGAGGTTCAAACGATAAGATCTTCGTAGAATATGTAGGATCCAATATGGGAATCCAGGTCCCGCTATTGGATATTGACCGAGGAGTCTCTCGGGTCATGTCTACATAGTTCTCGAACCCGCAGGGTCTGCACACTTAAGGTTCGACGTTGTTTTATGCGTATTTGAGATATATGGTTGGTTACCGAATGTTATTCGGAGTCCTGGATGAGATCACGGACGTCATGAGGGTTTCCGGAATGGTCCGGAAACGAAGATTGATATATAGGATGACCTCATTTGATTACCGGAAGGTTTTCAGAGTTACCGGGAATGTACCGGGAATGACGAATGGGTTCTGGGAGTTCACCGGGGGGGGCAACCCACCCCGGGGAAGCCCATAGGCCTTGAGGGTGGCGCACTAGCCCTTAGTGGGCTGGTGGGACAGCCCAAAAGGGCCCTATGCACATTGGAAGAAAAATCAAAGAGAAAGAAAAAAAAGGAGGAGGTGGGAAGGGAAGGAAGGACTCCCACCCACCAAACCAAGTCCAACTCGGTTTGGGGCGGGAGACCTTCCCCCCTTGGCTCGGCCAACCCCCTTGGGGCTCCTTGAGCCCCAAGGCAAGGCCCCCTTCTCCCACCTATATATACGGAGGTTTTAGGGCTGATTTGAGACGACTTTTCCACGGCAGCCCGACCACATACCTCCACGGTTTTTCCTCTAGATCGCGTTTCTGCGGAGCTCGGGCGGAGCCCTGCTGAGACAAGATCATCACCAACCTCCGGAGCGCCGTCATGCTGCCGGAGAACTCTTCTACCTCTCCATCTCTCTTGCTGGATCAAGAAGTCCGAGATCATCGTCGAGCTGTACGTGTGCTGAACGCGGAGGTGCCGTCCATTCGGTACTAGATCATGGGACTGATCGCGGGATTGTTCGCGGGGCGGATCGAGGGACGTGAGGACGTTCCACTACATCAACCGCGTTCACTAACGCTTCTGCTGTACGGTCTACAAGGGTACGTAGATCACTCATCCCCTCTCGTAGATGGACATCACCATGATAGGTCTTCGTGCGCGTAGGAAAATTTTTGTTTCCCATGCGACGTTCCCCAACAGTGGCATCATGAGCTAGGTTCATGTGTAGATGTCTTCTCGAGTAGAACACAAAATTTTTTGTGGGCGGTGATGTGCATTTTGCTGCCCTCCTTAGTCTTTTCTTTATTCCGCGGTATTGTTGGATTGAAGCGGCTTGGACCGACATTACTCATACGCTTACGAGAGACTGGTTTCATCACTACGAGTAACCCCGTTGCTCAAATATGACTCGCAAGTGTCGGTTTCTCCAACTTTAGTTGAATCAGATTTGACCGAGGAGGTCCTTGGATGAGGTTAAATAGCAACTCATATATCTCCGTTGTGGTGTTTGCGTAAGTAAGATGCGATCCTACTAGATACCCATGGTCACCACGTAAAACATGCAGCAACAAAATTAGAGGACGTCTAACTTGTTTTTGCAGGGTATGCTTGTGATGTGATATGGCCAACGATGTGATGTGATATATTGGATGTATGAGATTATCATGTTGTAATAGATAATATCGACTTGCACGTCGATGGTACGGCAACCGGCACGAGCCATAGGGTTGTCTTTATACTAATGTTTGTTCTTGCAGATGCGTTTACTGTTTTGCTAGGATGTAGCTTTAGTAGTAATAGCATGAGTAGCACGACAACCCCGATGGCGACACGTTGATGGAGATCATGGTGTGGCGCCGGTGACAAGAAGATCGTGCCGGTGCTTTGGTGATGGAGATCAAGAAGCACGTGATGATGGCCATATCATGTCACTTATGAATTGCATGTGATGTTAATCCTTTTATGCACCTTATTTTGCTTAGAACGACGGTAGCATTATGAGGTGATCTCTCACTAAAATTTCAAGACGAAATTGTGTTCTCCCCGACTGTGCACCGTTGCTACAGTTCGTCGTTTCGAGACACCACGTGATGATCGGGTGTGATAGACTCAACGTTCACATACAACGGGTGCAAAACAGTTGCGCACGCGGAACACTCGGGTTAAGCTTGACAAGCCTAGCATGTGCAGACATGGCCTCGGAACACATGAGACCGAAAGGTCGATCATGAATCATATAGATGATATGATTAGCATAGGGATGCTTACCACTGAAACTATACTCAACTCACGTGATGATCGGACTTGAGCTAGTGTAAGTGGATCATGAACCACTCAAATGACTAGAGAGATGTACTTTTTGAGTGGGAGTTTAGCAAATAATTTGATTAAGTTAAACTCTAATTATCTTGAACATAGTCTAAGTCCACTTTGAATATATTTGTGTTGTAGATCATGGCTCACGCGACAGTCACCCTGAATTTTAATACGTTCCTAGAGAAAGCTAAGTTGAAAGATGATGGAAGCAACTTTGTAGACTGGGCTCGTAATCTTAAGCTAATCTTACAAGCTGGGAAGAAGGATTATGTCCTTAATGCTGCGCTAGGAGATGAACCACCCGCTACGGCTGATCAGGATGTTAAGAACGCTTGGTTAGCACGTAAGGAGGACTACTCAGTAGTTCAATGTGTAGTCTTGTATGGCTTAGAACCGGGACTTCAACGTCGCTTTGAGCGTCATGGAGCATTTGAGATGTTCCAGGAGTTGAAGTTTATCTTTCAGAAGAACGCCCGGATCGAGAGGTATGAGACCTCCGATAAATTCTATGCTTGCAAGATGGAGGAAAACTCGTCTGTCAATGAACATGTGCTCAAAATGTCTGGGTACTCAAACCGTCTAGCTGAGTTGGGGATTGTACTCCCACAAGAGGCTATCACTGACAGAATCCTTCAATCACTGCCGCCAAGCTATAAAAGCTTTGTGTTGAACTACAACATGCAAGGGATGAACAAGTCTCCCGGCGAGTTGTTTGCGATGCTGAAAGTCGCAGAGTCTGAACTCCGTAAAGAGCATCAAGTGTTGATGGTGAATAAGACCACTAGTTTCAAGAGAAATGGCAAAGGCAAGAAGGGTAATTCAAAGAAGAGCGGCAAGCCTGTTGCCAATCCGATGAAGAAACCCAAAGCTGGACCTAAGCCTGAAACGGAGTGTTACTATTGCAAGGGTATGGGTCACTGGAAGTGCAATTGCCCCAAGTATCTGGCAGATAAGAAGGCGGCCAAAGAAAAATCAGGTATATTTGATATACAAGTTATTGATGTGTACTTAACCGGCTCTCGTAGTAGTGCCTGGGTATTCGATACCGGTTCTGTTGCTCATATTTGCAACTCGAAACAGGAACTGCGGAATAGACGAAGGCTGGCGAAAGATGAAGTGACGATGCGCGTAGGAAATGGTTCCAAGGTTGATGCAATCACCGTCGGCACAGTTTCACTTCAGTTACCATCAGGATTAGTTATGAACTTAAATCATTGTTATTTAGTGCCTGCGTTGAGCATGAACATTATATCTGGATCTTGTTTATTGCGAGACGGTTACTCTTTTAAGTCAGAGAATAATGGTTGTTCTATTTCTATGAGTAACATCTTTTATGGTCATGCACCCAATGTGAGAGGATTGTTCATATTGAATCTTGATAGCGATACACACATACATAATATTGAGACCAAAAGAGTTAGAGTTAACAATGATCGCGCCATATTTTTGTGGCACTGCCGCTTAGGTCATATTGGTGTAAAGCGCATGAAGAAACTCCATGCTGATGGACTTTTGGAGTCACTTGCCTTTGATTCACTTGACACGTGCGAACCATGCCTATGGGCAAGATGACTAAGACTCCGTTCTCCGGAACAATGGAGCGTGCAAGTGACTTGTTGGAAATCATACATACCGATGTGTGTGGTCCGATGAGCGTGGAGGCACGCGGCGGATATCGTTATTTTCTCACCTTCACTGACGATTTGAGTAGATATGGTTATGTCTACTTGATGAAGCACAAGTCTGAAACATTTGAAAAGTTCAAGCAATTTGAGAGTGAAGTTGAAAATGATCGCAACAAGAAGATCAAGTTCCTATGGTCTGATCGTGGGGGTGAATATCTGAGTTTCGAGTTTGGTGCTCACTTAAGACAATGTGGAATTGTTTCACAGTTGACACCGCCAGGAACACCACAGCGTAATGGTGTGTCCGAACGTCGTAATCGTACTTTATTAGAGATGGTGCGATCTATGATGTCTCTTACCGATTTGCCATTATCGTTTTGGGGTTATGCATTAGAAACAACTGCATTCACTTTAAATAGGGCACCATCAAAATCCGTTGAGACGACACCATACGAACTGTGGTATGGCAAAAGGCCAAAGTTGTCGTTTCTTAAAGTTTGGGGATGTGATGCTTATGTCCAAAAGCTTCAGCCTGAAAAGCTAGAACCCAAAGCGGAAAAGTGCGTCTTCATAGGTTACCCAAAAGAGACAGTTGGGTACACCTTCTATCTCAAATCCGAGGGCAAAGTGTTTGTTGCTAAAAACGGAGCTTTTCTCGAGAAGGAGTTTCTCTCGAGAGAATTGAGTGGGAGGAAGATAGAACTTGACGAGGTTGTCGAACCTCTCATCCCTCTGGATGGTGGCGTAGGGCAAGGGGAAACCTCTGTCGTTGCGACGCCGGTTGAGGAGGAAGTTAATGATGATGATCATGAAACTCCGGTTCAAGTTTCTGTCGAACCACGCAGGTCGACGAGACCACGTGCTGCTCCAGAGTGGTACGGTAATCCCGTCTTATCAATCATGTTGTTGGACAACAATGAACCTGCAAATTATGAAGAAGCAATGGTGGGCCCAAATTCCAACAAATGTCTAGAAGCCATGAAGTCCGAGATAGGATCCATGTATGAGAACAAAGTGTGGACTTTGGAGGTACTGCCTGAGGGCCGCAAGGTTATTCAGAACAAATGGATCTTTAAGAGGAAGACGGACGCTGACGTCAATGTGACCGTTTATAAAGCTCGACTTGTGGCAAAGGGTTTTTCACAAGTTCAAGGAGTTGACTACGATGAGACATTCTCACCCGTAGCGATGCTTAAGTCCGTCAGAATCATGTTAGCAATAGCTGCATTTTTCGATTATGAAATCTGGCAGATGGATGTCAAAACGGCGTTCCTTAACGGTTTCCCTAAGGAAGAATTGTATATGATGCAACCCGAAGGTTTTGTCGATCCTAAGAATGCTAACAAGGTGTGCAAGCTCCAGCGATCCATTTATGGACTGGTGCAAGCATCTCGGAGTTGGAACAAACGCTTTGATGAGGTGATCAAAGCATTTGGGTTTATACAAGTGGTTGGAGAATCTTGTATTTACAAGAAAGTGAGTGGGAGCTCTGTGGCGTTTCTAATATTATATGTGGATGACATATTGCTGATTGGAAACAACGTAGAGTTTTTGGAGAGCATAAAGGATTACTTGAATAAAAGTTTCTCTATGAAGGACCTAGGAGAAGCTGCTTACATTCTAGGCATTAAGATCTATAGGGATAGATCAAAACGCCTGATAGGACTTTCACAAAGCACATACCTTGATAAAGTTTTGAAGAGGTTCAAAATGGAACAGTCCAAGAAGGGGTTCTTGCCAGTTTTACAAGGTACGAGATTGAGTAAGACTCAGTGCCCAGCAACTGATGATGATAGAGAGCATATGCACTCTGTCCCCTATGCTTCAGCCATAGGCTCTATCATGTATGCAATGCTGTGCACTAGACCGGACGTTAGCGTGGCCATAAGTATGGTAGGTAGGTTCCAGAGTAATCCAGGAGTGGATCACTGGACAACGGTCAAGAATATCCTGAAGTACCTGAAAAGGACTAAGGAGATGTTTCTCGTGTATGGAGGTGACGAAGAGCTCGCCGTAAAAGGTTACGTCGATGCAAGCTTTGACATAGATCCGGACGACTCTAAGTCACAAACCGGATACGTATTTATTCTTAATGGGGGTGCGGTAAGCTGGTGCAGTTCCAAGCAAAGCGTCGTAGCAGATTCTACATGTGAAGCGGAGTACATGGCTGCCTCGGAGGCGGCTAAGGAGGGTGTCTTGATGAAGCAGTTCATGACGGATCTTGGAGTGGTGCCAAGCGCACGGAATCCAATAACCTTGTTATGTGACAACACGGGTGCCATTGCCTTAGCAAAGGAACCACGGTTTCACAAGAAATCCAGACAAATCAAAGGACGCTTCAACCTCATCAGCGACTACGTCGAAGGGGAGGACATAAATATATGCAAAGTGCACACGGATCTGAATGTAGCCGACCCGCTGACTAAACCTCTTCCACGGCCAAAGCATGATCAACACCAGAACTGTATGGGTGTTAGATTTATTACAATGTAATTCGCATGATGATGTGAGGGCTAGATTATTGACTCTAGTGCAAGTGGGAGACTGTTGGAATTATGCCCTAGAGGCAATAATAAATATAGTTATTATTATAATTCCTGTATGAAGATAATCATTTATTATCCATGCTATAATTGTATTGAATGAAGACTCATTTACATGTGTGGATACATAGACAAAACACTGTCCCTAGCAAGCCTCTAGTTGGCTAGCTAGTTGATCAAAGATAGTCAGTGTCTTCTGATTATGAACAAGGTGTTGTTGCTTGATAACTGGATCACGTCATTAGGAGAATCACGTGATGGACTAGACCCAAACTAATAGACGTAGCATGTTGATCGTGTCATTTTGTTGCTACTGTTTTCTGCGTGTCAAGTATTTGTTCCTGTGACCATGAGATCATATAACTCACTAACACCGGAGGAATACTTTGTGTGTATCAAACCTCGCAACGTAACTGGGTGACTATAAAGATGCTCTACAGGTATCTCCGAAGGTGTTAGTTGAGTTAGTATGGATCAAGACTGGGATTTGTCACTCCGTGTGACGGAGAGGTATCTCGGGGCCCACTCGGTAATACAACATCACACACAAGCCTTGCAAGCAATGTGACTTAGTGTAAGTTGCGGGATCTTGTATTACAGAACGAGTAAAGAGACTTGCCGGTAAATGAGATTGAAATAGGTATGTGGATACTGACGATCGAATCTCGGGCAAGTAACATACCGAAGGACAAAGGGAATGACATACGGGATTATATGAATCCTTGGCACTGAGGTTCAAACGATAAGATCTTCGTAGAATATGTAGGATCCAATATGGGCATCCAGGTCCCGCTATTGGATATTGACCGAGGAGTCTCTCGGGTCATGTCTACATAGTTCTCGAACCCGCAGGGTCCGCACACTTAAGATTCGACGTTGTTTTATGCGTATTTGAGTTATATGGTTGGTTACCGAATGTTGTTCGGAGTCCTGGATGAGATCACGGACATCACGAGGGTTTCCGGAATGGTCCGGAAACAAAGATTGATATATAGGATGACCTCATTTGATTACCGGAAGGTTTTCGGAGTTACCGGGAATGTACCGGGAATGACGAATGGGTTCCGGGATTTCACCGGGGGGGGGGGGCAACCCACCCCGGGGAAGCCCATAGGCCTTGAGGGAGGCGCACCAGCCCTTAGTAGGCTGGTGGGACAGCCCAAAAGGGCCCTATGCGCATTGGAAGAAAAATCAAAGAGAAAACAAAAGGAGGAGGTGGGAAAGGAAGGAAGGACTCCCACCCACCAAACCAAGTCCAACTCGGTTTGGGGGGGAGACCTTCCCCCCTTGGCTCGGCCGACTCCCTTGGGGCTCCTTGAGCCCCAAGGCAAGGCCTCCCCTCTCCCACCTATATATACGGAGGTTTTAGGGCTGATTTGAGACGACTTTTCCACGGCAGCCCGACCACATACCTCCACGGTTTTTCCTCTAGATCGCGTTTCTGCGGAGCTCGGGCGGAGCCCTGCTGAGACAAGATCATCACCAACCTCCGGAGTGCCGTCACGCTGTCGGAGAACTCTTCTACCTCTCCGTCTCTCTTGCTGGATCAAGAAGGCCGAGATCATCGTCGAGCTGTACGTGTGCTGAACGCGGAGGTGCCGCCCGTTCGGTACTAGATCGTGGGACTGATCGTGGGATTGTTCGCGGGGCGGATCGAGGGACGTGAGGACGTTCCACTACATCAACCGCGTTCACTAACGCTTCTGATGTACGGTCTACAAGGGTACGTAGATCACTCAGCCCCTCTCATAGATGGACATCACCATGATAGGTCTTCGTGCGCGTAGGAAATTTTTTGTTTCCCATGCGACATTCCCCAACATATATATCATAGATAATCTGATCACAAATCCACAATTCATCGGATCTCGACAAACACACCGCCAAAAAAGATTACATCGGATAGATCTCCATGAAGATCATGGAGAACTTTGTATTGAAGATCCAAGAGAGAGAAGAAGCCATCTAGCTACTAACTACGGACCCGTAGGTCTGTAGTGAACTACTCACGAGTCATTGGAGGGGCGATGATGATGATGAAGAAGCCCTCCAACTCCAAAGTCCCCTCCGGCGGGGCGTCGGGAAGGGTCTCCATATGATATCTCGCGGAAACGGAAGCTTGCGGCGGCGGAAAAGTATTTTCGAGGCTCCCCTGATTTTTTGCGGAATATTTGGGAATTTATAGGCCAAAGACCTAGGTCAGGGGGCGGCCAGGGAGGCCCCAAGCCTGCCCACCGCCGCCTCCCCCTAGTGGCGGAGTGGGGGCTTGTGGGCTCCGTGGAGCCCACTTAGCCTGGCCCAAAAGCCCCCGGTCTTCTTCCGTTCGGGACAAAATCATTTCGGGGTTTTTCTTCCGTTTGGACTCCGTTCCAAAATCAGATCTGAAAAGAGTCAAAAACACGGAAAAAACAGGAACTGGCACTTGGCACTGAATCAATAAGTTGGTCCCAAAAAAGATATAAAAGGTACATAAAACAACCAAAGAAGACAAGATAACAACATGAAACCATCAAAAATTATAGATACGTTTGAGACGTATCAAGCATCCCCAAGCTTAACTCCTGCTCGTCCTCGAGTAGGGAAGTGATAAGAATCAATTTTTGATGCTTTCATGCAACCTAGCATAGGTGTCCTTTGTAATTCCTCTTATGTGGCATGAATGTTCAGATCCATTAGATTCAAAACAATAGTTTGCTATTGACGTGGAAACAATAATAATTCAAGCAAACTAGCAAAGCAATAATGAACTTTCAAAATAACAAGGCCAAAAGAAAGTTATCCCTACAAAAGCATATAGTCTGGCTATGCTCTATCATCATTGCACAACGAATTTAAATCATGCACAACCCCGGTATTGGCCAAGTAATTGTTTCACACCTTTACTTTCTCAAAAAATTTCAACTCTCACGCAATACATGAGCGTGAGCCATGGTTATAGCACTCTAGATGGTGTGGAATGTAGTGGAGGTTGCAAGACAAAAAAGGAGAAGATAGTCACATTAACTAGGCATATCAATGATCTGTGGAGATGCTCATCAATAGATATCAATGTGAATGAGTAGGGATTGCCATACAAATGATGCACTAGAGCTACGAGTATGTGAAAGCTCTTAAAGAAAACTAGTGGGTGTGCATCCAACTTGCTTGCTCACGAAGACCTAAGGCAATTTTGAGGAAGCCTATCATTGGAATATACAAGCCAAATTATATAATGAAAATTTCCCACTAGCTATATGGTGGTGACAAAACGAGAGACTCTCAATCATGAAGATCATGGTGCTTAATATGCACAAGTGTGGAAAAAGTGGTAGCATTGTCCCTTCTCTCTTTTTCTCTCATTTTTTTGGTGGTCTTCTTTGGCATCTTTTATTTCCTCACATGGGACAATGCTCTATTAAAGATGATCATCACACTTTCAACTCAAAACTTAGAGCAACTATGACTCTATATGGAATGCCTTCGTTAGTGTACCGTGGCAATGATCTAGCATGTCATAGACATCAATGGAAACATCATGCTAGCTATCTTACGATCATGCAATGACAATGTAGACGTGGTGGCACATGTCATGGTGGTAGTGGCATGTCAATATATCTCGGAATGACTTTGAAAAAGCCATAGTAGGTAGGTATGGTGGCTGTTTTGAGGGAGGCTAATGGTGGGTTTTGTGCACCGGCGAAAGTTGCACGGCACTAAGAAGATAGTGATGGTGGAAGGTGAAAGTGCATCTAAACCATGGACTCAACATTAGTCATGAAGAACTCATATACTTCTTGCAAAAATTTTATTAGTAATCGAAACAAAGCATTCAACGCATACTCCTAGGGGAAGGGTTGGTAGGTATACACCATCGCGCGATCCCGACCGCCACGCAAAGGATGACAATCAATATACTAATCATGCTCAGATTTCATCACATAGCGGTTCACCATACGTGCATGCTACGGGAATCACTAACTTCAACACAAGTATTTCTAGATCCACAACACCTTACTAGCATGACTTTCAATATTACCATAACCACAACTCAAAACTAATTGAGATGAATCAAACTTCTCTAACTATTCAATGCACATGAAGGTGGAAGTTTTCGCATCCCTTTGGATAACTACCCATTTTGAGACTACTTCCAAAGCATAGATCAACTACCAAACCACGCACTGCTGTGCTCTAAAATATATAAGTGAAGCACATAGAGCAAAAGTATCTAGCTCAAAAGATATAAGTGAAGCACATGTGAGCTGAATTGTCTACCAAAAGATATAAGTGAAGCTCAACAAAATCACGGTGTGTGCATGTCTCTCTCTCTAGGTGTGCAGCAAGGATGATTGTGACACAACAAAAATAAAAGACTCCTACAATAGAAGATGCTCCAAGCAAAAACACATAACATGTGGTGAATAAAAATATAGCCCCAAGTAACGTTACCGATGGATTGAAGACGAGAGAGGGGATGCCTTCCCGGGGCATACCCAAGCTTAGGCTTTTACGGCATCCCTTGAATCTCTTGGGGTGCCTTGGGAATCCCCAAGCTTGAGATCTTTCCACTCTTTATCTCTTTGTCCATAAGAACTTCATCCAAAACTTGAAAACTTCACAACACGAAACTTAAACAGAAACTTGTGATAACATTAGTACAAGAAAGCAAACCACGACTTCCTTAGGTACTGTAGCAAACTTAAATTCTACTTGTGCTAATGTTGGGGTACTGTACTTTCAATCTTCCATGGCAAATTCCCCCATATACTATCCATAGTTTCATTAAAATAAGCAACCAACATAACAAAAACAGAATCTGTTAACAGCAGACCAGTCTGTAGAAATATGTATATTTCCTATACCTCTGGTTCTTCAAAAATTCTGGAAAATCACGACAGTTTGAAGAATATTCATAGAAATCAGCAGCAAAACGAATCAACTCAAAATCTCTTATAGAAAAAATGAAAATTCTTTTCGTGAGTAAAAAGTTTCTGTCTTTTCCAGCATGACCAAACGATCATCCCCAGACTAATCATAACGGTTTTGCTTGGCACAAACGCAAAAAGAAACACAAAAAAACACAATCATAACATAATTATGGAAGTGTGGAAAACACAAAACATAAAGAAAAATGATAGATTTGTTGGGTTGCCTCCCAACAAGCGCTTTTGTTTAATGCCCCTAGCTAGGCATTCGATGAGGCTCTCACAAAAGGCAAGAATTGAAGCACAACGAGAGCATCCTAAAGCATGTGAAAATCACATCTAAGTCTAACATACTTCCTATGCATAGGCATTTTATAGGAAAACAAATTGTCAAGACAACCAATAGCTGCCATATGCAAGGAAGAAGAAAGAGACAAGAGCAATCTCAACATCACGAGAGGTGATTTGGTAACATGAAAGTTTCTACCAAAATATATTCCTCTCTCATAGCAATTACATGTGGGATCATATTCAAATTCAACAATATAGCTATCCCATAGGATATTCTTTTCATGATCCACATGCATGCAAAGTTGACGCTCTTCAAAAATAGTGGGATTGTCATCAACCAAAGTCATGACGTCTCCAAACCTACTTCCAATATTATTGCAAATATCATATTCATCATGGGGTTTGAACAAATTTTCAAGATCATAAGAAAGATCATCACCCCAATCATGATTATTGCAACAAGTAGTGGTCAAAACAAAACTAGCATCCCCAAGCTTAGGGTTTTGCATAATTTTAGCATGATTATCACTCATAGAATTTATAGTGAAACCATTGCAATCATGCTTTTCATCCAAGGAGCCCTCGTGAATCACTTCATGATTTTATTCCTCACAATTTTCTGATTCACGCATCTTACGCAAAACTCCAAATAAATAGTAAATTGCCCTCAACTCACTAGCAATTCGTTCCACATAAGTGGGTCTCTTAAAGAGATTAGCTAGTGGATGAGGATCCATATCAATGGATTTTTAGCAAGCAAAGATGCAAGCTAAAAAAAGGCACATGGTAACACAAGCAAACAGAAAGCGAGCGGAAGAAGGGTGAACGGAAAAAGGCAAATGAAAACGGAAAATGTGAAGAGGGGGAGAGGAAAACGAGAGGCAACTGGCAACAAAAGTAAATGCAAGAAAAGAGTTTGTGAGACCTACTTGGATAGATCTTGATTTCTCCTCCCCGGCAACGGCGCCAGAAATACTTCTGATGTTTCCTGTGTATCCCCGGCAACGATGCCAGAAATACTTATGATGTCAGCTGTGCTTCCCTTGCAACGCCGCCAGAAATTGTCGTGTTGACGGCACCAGGAATCCTTTAGCTGCGGCTACGCCTTAAGGGACTTCCTAGGCAAGTATGCAAAGGATTTCCCCCGTGGCCTTGGAGCCTTGCGTTGGTGTTCCCTCGAAGCGGAAAGGGTGATGTAGCACAGCGGTGGTAAGTATTTCCCTCAGTTTGAGAACCAAGGTATCAATCCAGTGGAGGAGTATCTCAAGATCCTGCACAAACACAAAAGCTTGCTCCCATCGCTATGAAGGGGTTGTCAATCCCTTATAGATTGTTTGCCAAGTGAGAACTCAAAGCAACAAAGTAACAAAGCAAAGTAAAAGCGGAGATGTAAATGATGGATGTGAATGGACCCGGGGGCCGTAGTGTTTACTAGTGGCTTCTCTCATGAAAGCAAGTAGACGGTGGGTGAACAAAACTGTCGAGCAATTGATATAACCGCGCAAAGTCGTGACGATATCTATGCAATGATTATATCTATATGCATCACGTCCAAAACAAGTAGACCGATACTTTCTGCATCTACTACTAGTACTCCACACGTCGACCACTATCCAGCATGCATCTAGTGTATTAAGTCCATAAGAACATAGTAACGCCTTAAGCAAGATGACATGATGTAGAGGGATAATCTCAAATAATGATAAACCCCCCACCTTTTTACCCTTGATGGCAACTACTTGATGTGTGCCTTGCTGCCCCTACTGTCACTGGGAAAGGTCACCACATGGTAGAACCCAAAACCAAGCACTTCTCCCATTGCAAGAATCATAGATCTAGTTGGCCAAACAAAACCCAAGACTCGGAGAGACTTACAAGGATATCAAATCATGCATATAAGAAATCAACAAGGACTCAAATATATATCATAGATAATCTGATCACAAATCCACAATTCATCGGATCTTGACAAACACACTGCCAAAGAAGATTACATCAGATAGATCTCCATGAAGATCATGGAGAACTTTGTATTGAAGATCCAAGAGAGAGAAGAAGCCATCTAGCTACTAACTACAGACCCGTAGGTCTGAAGTGAACTACTCACGAGTCATTGGAGGGGCGATGATGATGATGAAGAAGCCTTCCAACTCCAAAGTCCCCTCCGGCAGGGCGCCGGGAAGGGTTTCCCGATGAGATCTCACAGAAACGGAATCTTGCAGCGGCGGAAAAGTATTTTCGAGGCTCCCCTGATTTTTTGCGGAATATTTGGGAATTTATAGGCCAAAGACCTAGGTCAGGGGGCGGCCATGGAGGCCACAAGCCTGACCACCGCCACCTCCCCCTGGTGGCGGAGTGGGGCCTTGTGGGTTCCCTGGAGCCCACCTGGCCTGGCCCAAAAGCCCCCTGGTCTTCTTCCGTTCGGGAAAAAATCATTTTGGGGTTTTTCTTCCGTTTGGACTCCGTTCCAAAATCAGATATGAAAAGAGTCAAAAACACGAAAAAAACAGGAACTGGCACTTGGCACTGAATCAATAAGTTAGTCCCAAAAAATATATAAAAGGTACATAAAACGACCAAAGAAGACAAGATAACTGCGTGAAACCATCAAAAATTATAGATACGTTTGAGACGTATCAGTCCCTTGTGGTCTAGGCAGGGTCACACATTGACTCCTCGCTGATTGTGTTGGTTTCCTCCAAGATTAAAGGGTGATGTAGCACATCAACGACAAGTATTCCCTTCAGTTATGAAACCAAGGTATCAATCCAGTAGGAAGATGCACAAGACTATGTAAACGGTACCTGTGCACAAATAACAAATCCTCGCAACCTAACGCGTGTAGTTGTTGTCAATCCCTCATGGGTAAAATAAAACAGTAAAAGGATAGAGTGAAAGATGCAAATGAAGTAATGGTAAATAAATCACAGTAAGGTTTTTTTGATAATATATATCTGTAAATAAAGAGAAAATAGTTTGGAAACGCGAATAGCAAAATAGATCTTGCAAATATATGATGTAAAATAGACCCGGGGGCTATAGGTTTCACTAGTGGCTTCGCTCGAGAAAAAAGCTAAAAGTGGGTAGACAAATTACTGTTGGACAATTTATAGAAGAGCAAATAATTATGACGATATCCAAGACAATGATCATGTATATAGGCATGACGTCCAAGACAAGTAGACCGACTCCTGCCTGCATCTACTACTATTACTTCACACATCTACTGCTATCCAGCATGCACCTAGTGTATTAAGTTCTTGGAGAAACGAAGTAATGATTTAAGAACGATGACATGATGTAGGCAAGATCTATTCATGTAGGAATAGACCCCATCATTTTATCCTTAATAGCAACAATACATGCGTGTCATGTCTCTTAATGTCACTCAGATTGAGCACCGCAAGATCGAACCCATCACAAAGCACCTATTCCGAGTGCAAGATAAAAAGATCAAGTTGGCCAAACAAAACAGAAATATGAGAGATGAAATATGAGGCTATAATAATCAAGCATGGATATAATTTCATAGATCTGATCATAAACTCACAGTTCGTCGGATCACAACAAACCCACCACAAAAGATAGAGTTACATCAAACAGATCTCCAAGAGACCATTCTATTGAGAAGCAAAATGAGAGAGAAATCCATCTAGCTAACGCCTACTGACCCATAGATCTGATATGAACTACTCACGCATCATCGGAGGAGCACCAGTGAGGATGATGAACCCCTCTGTGACCGTGTTCCCCTTCGAAATGGCTCTAGATTGGATCTCGTGTCTTCTCGAACTTGCATCGGCTCAAACGGTTTTTCGTCGACTCTTCTAGGGTTTTTGGAATATTGGGGTATTTATAGAGCTCAGAGCAGGTGGAGGAGGTGCTCGAGGCCTGCCATGGGCCCATAGCGTGCCCTGGTGCCTAGTGAGCCGCCTCGACCTCCCTAGATGGCATCATTGGTCCTCAAGTTTCCTTCTGGTCCAAAAAAATCTCCAAAAAGTTTCGTGGCATTTGTATTCTTGTGATATTGATTTTCTGCAAAGGAAAAAACAAGCAAAAAAATAGCTACTCGCACTAGGCACTATGTCAATAGGTTAGTCCCAAAAAATGATATAGACTTGCTATAAAATGGTTATAAAACATCCAAGAATGATAATATTACAACTTGGAACAATCAAATATTGTAGATACATTGGAGACATAACACACATGCACAAAGAGCGTCATCCACCACATACGTACTCGGGGTTTTTAGACAGGTTCGGGCCGCTCGGGTTTGTAAAACACTAAGTCTTGTGTTCGTGGATTATTTGGGTCCAAGTATAGGAGGGAGACAACTCGACAAGGATGCACGAGGATTGCAGCTACACGTGCATATGTACAAAGTGTCGACCTTTCTAAAGGTAGCCATGAACCTCCTTTCATAGGGCAAGGGGTTACCGTAGTGGCTAAAATGGTCTTTTACATGAGGTGAACCGTGGGTTCTATAGCTCCCAAAACTACTAAGAGAAGCTACAGTTGTAAATACCTAACCTGACGGATTAGGACATGAGCATTTAATGCACTGTGAGGTGTAACACTGTCAACGTCTCCCGACAAGGGCCACCTTTCCTTGTGTGCCATCCGCCCAACTACATTTTATTCTCTGGCCACACCATGGGACATGTGTGATTAAAGATGCTGCAAGTCCCTGGCTTTCCTAGAGGCCCCTCACAAGGCTCACCTAACTGCTTGCCCGCTTGACACCTTGCCGGTGTTGACAATCAACCTGATGAGGTGGAGCAGCAGAGAGGTGGAGGAGTCTTGCCGGGTGCGATGGCTACCGGGTCTTCTTCCCCGACAAGGAGGCTTGCTGGGGGTTTGGTATTGAGGCTTGGTATCATGTTACCATCCGACAGGGGTGCTTCCGGGCGGGGATGCCGCTGTTGTTTGTGCACAATTCAGGGTACTAAGGGATCCGTCCTTTAGTACACCGGTAGTAGCCCCCAGGCCTAGACCACACTGAAGTGTGCGACGCTGTTGGGCTAGGCCCAAAAGTAGTGCACAGATATGTGGCCGGTTTTCACTATGGTTGCGATGATGTTTTTCACTATTTTCCCACGATGCACGTTGAATGTGGGTCATGTGAGTGGTGGAGCAAAACGACACCTAGAGGGTGCATCTTAGGAAGCGTGGGAACGTCGAATGAGGAGAGGCGTCCGGTGCGCATTCCACCCTTGTAAAAATAAAGGGTGAGAATTCACACATGCGCTCCTCATCCTGGTTCAACTTCCTCTGCCCGCTCTCTCGTCCGTTACTATTTCCATTATGCCGCGTGTTGCATGCAGGGCATGGCATTGGTGGAGCTGGGCGACTTCTATGGTGGTGCGCTTGGCCGGGCGTGGTTATTTCTAGGAGTAGTGAAGAGCCAACCCCGCCTCGTCCCTATAAAAGGGAGCCCATGTGGAGTGTTGCTTATTGATAACCCAAAAGTATAGGGGATCAATTGTAGCCTTTCTCGATAAGTAAGAGTGTCGAACCCAACGAGGAGCTAAAAGTAGGACAAATATTCCCTCAAGTTCTATCGACCACTGATACAACTCTAAGCACACTTTACGTTCGCTTTACCTAGAACAACTATGAAACTAGAAGTTCTTTGTAGGAGTGATAGGATAGGTTTGCAAGAAAAGAAAGAACACATAAATAAAAACTAGGGGCTGGTTAGATAAAGAAACAATTACGTTAGTTTAACGAGTGTGGAAAAGTGGTGGTAGGAGTTGCGGAATTGTCCTTGAGCAATTGACTATGTTACTAGACCGATAGCAAGTTTTATGTGGGAGAGGCCACTGCTAGCATGTCACCCCTTACATGGAATTCTATGCACTTATGATTGGAACTATTAGCAAGCATCCGCAACTACTAACGTTCATTAAGGTAAAACCCAACCATAGCAATAAGATATATTGGTCCCCCTTCAATCCCGTATGCATCAATTTCTATGCTAGGCTGAAGGTTCTGTCACCCTTGCCCTCCAATACATAGTCCTATCAACATACTACTAACCCTATGGTGTGATCCATGCGCGCGCTCATATGATGGGCACCAAAGGACAGCAACATAACCACAGGCAAAGTAAACCAATCCTAGCAATTCATCAATCACCGATAGGACAACGAAAATCTACTCACACATCATAGGATGGCAACACATCATTGGATAATAATATGAAGCATAAAGCACCATGTTCAAGTAGAGGGTACAACGGGTTGCGGGAGAGTGGACCACTGAATATAGATGGGGGAAGGTGATGGAGGTGTTGGTGAAGATGATGGAGGTGTTGGTGTAGATCCCCGTCACACGATGATGTCCCGGGCGGCGTTCCAGCGCCGCGGGAGAGAGGGGGAGAGAGCCCCCCTTCTTCTTCTTATTCCTTGACCTCCTCCCTAGATGGGAGAAGGGTTTCCCCTCTGGCCCATGGTCTCCATGGCAGCGGAGGGGAGATAGCCCCTCCGAGATTGGATCTCTCTCTCTCTGTGTCCTTCTATTTCTGCCCTCCCAGATTCTGGCTTTCACCGTTTCTTAAATTCCCGGAGATCCGTAACTCCTATTGGGCTGAAATTTTAACACAATTTTCTTCCGGATATTAGCTTTCTTGCAGCGGAAGAAGGGCCCCAACCACCTTAGGGATTGGTCACAAGCCTGCCAGCCACGCCCTGGGGGGCGCCTCCTGGGCTTGTGACCCCCCTCGGGCATCATTTCGCGTTGATTCTTCTTCCCAAAAATCATTAGTACTCCATAAAAAATCACCATAGGTTTTTTTTACGCTTTTGGACTTCATTTGGTATAGATATTCCGCGAAACAAAAAACATGCAACAAACACGAACTGGCACTGGGCACTGGATCAATATGTTAGTCCCAATAATAGTATAAAAAGTTGCCAAAAGTATATGAAAGTTGTAGAATACTTCCATGAAACAATCAAAAATTATAGATACGATGGAGACGTATCAGCATCCCCATGCTTAATTCCTGCTCATCCTCGAGTAGGTAAATGATAAAAAAGATAATTTTTGATGTGGAATGCTACCTAGCAAAATCTTGATCATATAATCTAATCATGGCATGAATACTAAAACACGAGTGATTTGAAGCAATAGTCTATCATTTGACATAAAGACAATAATATTTCAAGCATCCTAACAAAGAAATCATGTCTTCTCACAATATCATGGCCAAAGAAAGTTATCCCTACAAAATCATATAGTCTGGCTATGCTCCATCTTCCCCACACAACGTATTTAAATCATGCACAACCCCGGTTTTAGCCAAGCAATTGTTTCATACTTTAGTGTTCTCAAACTTTTTCAACTTTCACGCAATACATGAGCGTGATCCATGGAAATAGCACTATAGGTGGAATCGAATATGGTGGTTGTGGAGAAGACAAAAAGGAGGAGATAGTCTCACATCAACTAGGCGTATCAACGGGCTATGGAGATGCCCATCAATATATATCAATGTGAGCGACTAGGGATTGCCATGCAATAGATGCACAAGAGCTATAAGTGTATGCGAGTTCAAAAAGAAACTAGTGGGTGTGCATCCAACTCGCTTGCTCACGAAGACCTAGGGCAATTTGAGGAAGCCCATCATTGGAATATACAAGCCAAGTTCTATAATGAAAATTTCCCACTAGTATATGAAAGTGACAACATAGGAGACTCTCTATCATGAAGATCATGGTGCTACTTTGAAGCACAAGTGTGGTAAAGGATAGTAGCATTGTCCCTTCTCTCTTTTCTCTCATTTTTTTGGTGGGCTTCTTTGGCCTCCTTTTTTTATTTGGGCTTCATTGGCCTCTTTTATTACTTCCTCACATGGGACAAAGCTCCAATAATGATGATCATCACACTTTTATTTACTTACAACTCGATATTTAGAACAAAATATGACTCTATATGAATGCCTCCGGCGGTGTACCGGGATGTGCATTGATCTAGCGAAGCAATGACATCAAAAAAGGACAAGCCATGAAAACATCATGCTAGCTAACTTACGATCATGCAAAGCAATATGACAATGATGGTGCGTGTCATAATAAACGGAACAATGGAAGTCGCATGGCAATATATCTCGGAATGGCTATCGAAATGCCATAATAGGTAGGTATGGTGGCTGTTTTGAGGAAGGGTATATGGTGGCTGTAATGCACCGGCGAAAGTTGCGCGGTACTAGAGAGGCTAGCAATGGTGGAAGGGTGAGAGTGCGTATAATCCATGTACTCAACATTAGTCATTAAGAACTCACATACTTATTGCAAAATTCTATTAGTCATCGAAACAAGGTACTACACGCATGATCCTAAGGCAAGGGTTGGTAGGAGTTAACCATCGCGCGATCCCGACATCTACCTAAAGGATGACAATCAATAAATAAATCATGCTCCGCCTTCATCACATAACGGTTCACCATACGTGCATGCTACGGGAATCACAAACCTTAACACAAGTATTTCTATGAATATACAACTATTCACTTGCATGACTATAATATCACATTTTCACGTCGCAAAACTATTGCATGGAATCAAACATATCGTATTCAGTGATCTACAAGTTTTATGTAGGATTTTATGACTAACCATGTGAATGAACAACTCCTGTTAACTCTCTAAATAGGTATACGTCAAGCATGAGAGTTTAATTCTTTCTACAAAATATATGCCCCGCTCTAATAAATATAAGTGAAGCAAAAGAGCATTCTACAAATGACGGTTTTCTATGTGTAGGGAAACAGGCAATCCAAACTTTAAATGATATAAGTGAAGCACATGAAGCATTCTATAAAGCCGCACTCAAAAGATATAAGTGAAGTGCAAAGATCATTCTATAAATCAACCAAGGACTATCTCATACCAGCATGTTGCATAAAAGAAAAAGGAAAAATAAACACAAAAGACGCTCCAATCATTTGCACATATCATGTGACGAATAGAAATATAGCTCCGAGTAAAATTACCGATAGATTGTAGACGAAAGAGGGGATGCCTTCCGGGGCATCCGCAATCTTAGACGCTCGAGTCTTCCTTGAGTATTACCTTCGGGTGCCTCGGGCATCCCCAAGCTTAGGCTCTTGCCTCTCCTTATTCCTTCATCCATCGTGGTCTCACCCAAAACTTGAAAACTTCAATCTCACAAAACTCAACAAAACCTTCATGAGATCCGTTAGTAAAATAAATAAATCACCACTTTAAGTACTGTTGTGAACTCATTCCAAATTCATATTAGCATTATATCTACTGTAATCCAACTTCACCATGGTTCATACACCCCGATACTACCCATAGATTCATCAAAATAAGACAACAATGCATAGAAAACAGAATCTGTCAAAAACAGAACAGTGTGTAGTAATCTGAACTTATACCATACTTCTGATACTCCCAAAATTCTGAAAAATTATGAAACTTAGGGAAGTTTGCATATCAATCAGAAGAAAAAAGAATAAACTCAAAAGCTCTTTCTGTATAGGAATTAAAAATAATGTCGTGATCACAAAGTTTCTGTCTTTTTCAGCATGATCAAACAACTATCACCCAAACTAATCATAAAGGCTTTACTTGGCACATTATTTTCATAATACAATGGAATTGTACAAGGGGATAATTATTTTTGCGAGAAACATCCATGAAAAATTCTACATTGTTTCCATGAGCATGAACAAAAGTGTTCAAGGTCGACCCTCACTTCCGTAATTCATCACCTTTCAATCGCTTCTCTTTTTGAAAAAGTTTTAAGTTCCCTTCTATATTTTTTTGTTTTTAAACTATATAAAAGCACTCAAAATAAATAAATGACTCTCTAAAACCGGGTTGTCTCCCAGGCAGCGCTTTCTTTAAAGCCATTAAGCTAGGCATAAAGTGCTCAAGTAATGGATCCACCCGGATCCCAAGGTACATCAAAGCCAATTTTAATTAACAATGATTTGTAATTTAGTAGTGAGCACAAGGTAACATATATCATGCAATGACGAAGTCTAACTCTCTTCCTATGCATTGGCATGTCATAAAAGAACAATTCATGCACATCAAGTAAAGGCCAATACATAGCATAAGCAGTTTCTTGCAATTTTATCGTATTGGAAACATAGAGAGGTGGAGATGTAGTTCCTCTCTCATAATAATTGCTAGTAGGAGCAGCAAGCACATGCATATTATATTCATAAAAATCATCATGTGTAATAGTAGAAGGCAACCCATCTATGTAATCCCTAATAAGAGCAAACTTCTCCGATATAGTGTAGTTGGGAGAGTTCAAAAAGATAATAGGACTATCATAAGTGGGTGCGATAGCAACAATTTCATGTTTAACATAAGGAACTATAGCAAGTTCATCTTCATAAGCATCATTCATATTGGCATCATGGCCACAAGCATAGCAAGCATCAAGTTCATCAAAAAGGGATATTTCAAACGAATCCAAGGGATCATAGCAATCAACATATCATTCATCCTTCGGTAAGAACGAAGGGAAATTAAACAATGTATGAGTTGAAGAGTTACTCTCATTAGAAGGTGGGCACGGGTAGCTAGTCCGCTCTTCCTCCTTTTGTTCTTCGCTCTCCTCGTCATCTTTTTCATCTAATGAGCTCACAGTTTCATCATTTTCTTCTTCCATAGTTTCCTGCAAAATATTAGTCTCTTCTTGGGCAGCGTAGAATTTCTCCATAAATCGATAAATATGGGCATTATATTCATAATTAGTATAACAATAATGAAGCATAACCAAATTTTCAGATCGGTAAGCATCATCATCATTATCATCACACCTTTTAAAGAGAGCTTCAATTTCATAAGAACCCATAAAAGCAACAAACTCTTCTATTTGTTCCACATCATAGTAATCATATATACCATTAAAATAAGAAGCCAAGGTTTCATTAGCATTAAATTTACAAGAAAAGGGAAGGTGTTTAGCCTTCATCCTAGAGCAACAAGTAATATCATATCTCGAGGATAGCTCCCAAGCATACCATTTCAACATATGAATTTGATCCCATAATAGTTTCCCTTTTTGAGTCAAGCGATAATTCCTAAAGTATTCACGTTGATCCAACGTGTATCCCATTATATAATTTAATGGGGCTTTCTCAGGATTATTAAAGAAGTGCATAATATTTTCCACATAACGAGCATCGAGGGTTTTAGGAGGTTCCCCATCTCCATGAGTAGCAAGTACACCTAATTTTTTTGGCATTTCGTGTTCCATATCCATAACTAAAGATAGAGAATAACTTAGAACAGCGAATAAATCTACTTAGTGAAAAAGCAAACAAGCACACACGAGAATATTCACCCCACGCTATTGCTCCCCGGCAACGGCGCCAGAAAAAGGTCTTGATAACCCACAAGTATAGGGGATCAATTGTAGCCTTTCTCGATAAGTAAGAGTGTCGAACCGAACGAGGAGCTAAAGGTAGGACAAATATTCCCTCAAGTTCTATCGACCACCGATACAACTCTACGCACACTTTACGTTCGCTTTACCTAGAACAAGTATGAAACTAGAAGTACTTTGTAGGAGTGATAGGATAGGTTTGCAAGAAAAGAAAGAACACGTAAATAAAAACTAGGGGCTGGTTAGATAAAGAAACAATTACGTTAGTTTAACGAGTGTGGAAAAGTGGTGGTAGGAGTTGCAGAATTGTCCCTAAGCAATGGACTACGTTACTAGACCGATAGCAAGTTTTATGTGGGAGAGGCCACTGCTAGCATGTCATCCCTTACATGGAATTCTATGCACTTATGATTGGAACTATTAGCAAGCATCCGCAACTACTAACGTTCATTAAGGTAAAACCCAACCATATCAATAAGATATATTGGTCCCCCTTGAATCCCGTATGCATCAATTTCTATGCTAGACTGAAGCTTCTGTCACCCTTGCCCTCCAATACATAGTCCTATCAACATACAACTAACCCTATGGTGTGATCCACACGCGCGCTCATATGATGTGCACGAAAGGACAGCAACATAACCACAAGGAAATTAAAGCAATCATAGCAATTCTTCAATTACCGATAGGACAACGAAAATCTACTCAGACATCATAGGATGGCAACACATCATTGGATAATAATATGAAGCGTAAAGCACCATGTTCAATTAGAGGGTACAACGGGTTGCGGGAGAGTGTACCGCTGAATATAGATGGGGGAAGGTGATGGGGGTGTTGGTGAAGATGACGGAGGTGTTGGTGTAGATCGCCGTCACACGATGATGTCCCGGGCGGCGTTCCGGTGCCGCCGGGAGAGAGGGGGAGAGAGCCCCCCTTCTTCTTCTTCTTCTTCCTTGACCTCCTCCCTAGATGGGAGAAGGGTTTCCCCTCTGGCCCATGGTCTCCATGGCAGCGGAGGGGCGAGAGCCCCTCCGAGATTGGATCTCTCTCTCCGTGTCCTTCTATTTCTGCGCTCCCAGATTCTGTCTTACACCTTTTCTTAAATTCCCGGAGATCCGTAACTCCGATTGAGCTGAAATTTTAGCACTATTTCCTTCCGGATATTAGCTTTCTTGCGGTGAAATAAGGGCCCCAACCACCTTAGGGATTGGTCACAAGCCTGCCAGCCACGCCCTAGGGGGCACCTCTTGGGCTTGTGACCCCCTCGGGCATCGTTTCTTGTTGATTCTTCTTCCCAAAAATCATAAATATTCCATAAAAAATCACCGTAGGTTTTTTTATTGTGTTTGGACTTCGTTTGGTATGGATATTCTGGGAAACAAAAAACATGCAACAAACAGGAACTGACACTCGACACTAGATCAATATGTTAGTCCCAAAAATAGTATAAAAAGTTTCCAAAAGTATTTGAAAGTTGTAGAATATTGGCATGAAACAATCAAAAAATATAGATACGATGGAGACGTATCACTTATTCACCTCTTCTCCTACTAGACCTCCAGCCACTATTGCCCTTCTTCTTCATCTTCTTCCTTTCCACCAAGTGCCACCGTCGTAATGGCGAGGGTTAGAGGTCGCGGTCGAGCCCGAGCACTTGTGGCCGGCTCGAGAACCCCCTCCTAGACGCGCATTGTGGTCATAGCATGAGGGCCCGGTTCCAACTCCCATGGTAGGAGCACGCCTCTGGGCCGTGGAGGACAAGGCGATCCATGTCGAGGTGGTCACGGTGGTGCTCCTTTCTCGTCGGCCTGGGTGGATCCCCCTGCATGGGCTGCAGTGCACGAATTCATGGTGGCACTGCACCGGCGTCCCTGTAGTTGGCTGCGACTCCCCATCCCTTTCGCCAGGGCCATTGAGGCCAGCGTGCTTGCTGGTCGGTAGATCTATGTGGATGGTTGCTGCAACGGACCCACCTAGGTGGTGGACGACCCCTCCCTAGAAGCGTCGTGTTCTTCACGCGGGTGTGGAAGTCATTTGCTCGCTCTCACGGTCTGTGTTCAGGGAATATTCTATTGTTCAAGTTTGATGGAGACGCCATGCTCTCCTGAAGTTCTTCGAGAGCTTCCGCAGCTGGCTGGAGTGCTGTGCTGAAAGCTCGAGCGGCAACGAGCTCGACAACTCCAGTGAGAGTGATGACAGCAACAGCTCCCCCAATGTCAAGCTCGAGGGCGACGACTCCGACTACGCGTGACGGTGTCATGGCAAGATTCGAAAGATGTCACCGCGCCTTGTCTTGGCTGGTCCAGACTTGGTGCTCCATCCACGAGGCCTCGTTTCCGGATCAATCACCACATCATAGTGGCAGATCTCCTCTTGTATTTAAAAAGTACCCTATGTAATCCTGCAAAAAATACGAGGAAAATTGTAGGGTACCGTCTGCTAAGTTTTTAAGCATTATTATGTTTGTCGGGTGGCCATTCTCCCTTATGGTTGATGTCGTGGTATTTCCGGGACAGATGCTAGGGGGTGGCTTAGTTCGTGGTTTGGGGCCGATGGGCGCCGACGACATCTAGGAACTGATGTAGGCACAACACAGATGACATCGATCTACCCAGGTTCAGGGCTCTCCAGTGAGGTCAAACCCCTTGTCTCGCCTCTGTGACTATGTGGGAATCACAGTACAAATGGTGCTCCTTGAGTTGTTTGTGAGGAGGGGAACGGAGCTCTAGCTGTCAGTCTCGCTGCCTCAATGGTATCTCTCTCGTGTGTGGGTGACGTAATGTCTCTCGGGTGTTTGTTGTCTCCTCTGCCGTCGTGCCTCTTTGATGGCTGGGATGAGGCTTTATAGTGCAGCGTGATGAGGGTAGGACAGGAGGTGGGGGCCGGTGATATGTCTCCAACGTATCTATAATTTTTGATTGTTTCATGCCAATATTCTTGTTCTTTCTTGCCTTATGGGAGTTCACCAGATAGTAGGCATTATAGCTCAGAGCTTTACTGATGATGAAGGGCCCTCCCATGGGGCGGACAACTTGTGCTGGTTGGCTGTTTGTTGGAACAACTAGAGCACCATGTCGCCCTCGGAAGTATCCCGAGAACACTTCCCCATCAGGCTCTTTGAGCTAGGCACGAACATGTCACTCTTGCAGCGCCCATTCGATAACCAAATGGGGACTACTCTCTAAGGCGGTATCCGAGCATGCTATGTAGCGTTGGCCTCCAAGAAATTGATGCGTGTCACAACTTTTAGTTGTGTTTCGACAAAACTCTTGCACATATTGACTTTATGATCCCAGTAACTACTCTGAGTCTCCCGTGTGATACTCTCCGCCTCTTTCAACTCCCTCATACAATATCTCGTTGCGAACACTGCACCGTTAATCCTTTTTTCCGTGCGACCAACTTCCTTCGCCACTCTAACTCTTGTTCATGAGAACATCTAGGAGCCATGGAGTCCCTGTAAATGTTGTCGGACGGAATGTATATCATTAAATCCTTACGTTTGCAAAAAAATTCATGACATTTGTATGACAATGGATATATTAAGTGCGAGAAATTTGGAGAATTTTTTTAATCAACTTCCACCAAAACATTTGCACTTAGCATATGATTTCCTATTTTAAAAACTTGGCACAAATCATATTCCTAAAACATTTGGCATTGAATCTACAAATTACATGTACAATTGCTTATGCTTAAGAATGGACATATTAAGTGCAAAACATTTGGTTAAAAAGAATTTAATCAAATTTTCATCAAAACATTTACACTGAACATATGATTTCCTATTAAAAAACTGGGCACAAATCGTATTCCTAAAATATTTGGCATTGAATCTGAAAATTACACGTAAAATTGCCTATGCTTAACAATGGACGTATCAAGTGCCTGAAATTTAGAGTGCATCTAGAGTGGGCGACGTAATATATATACATAGTTACCTTAAGCAGTGAATCCACCGATGTGCATGGAAGATCTCGCGCTGCGGGAGGCAGATCCGACAGTGTGGATGATGGGTCCTGCATTGCAGATGATGGATCCGGCGGTCGAGATGGCTGATGGTGCACTTGAGGGTCCTAACTGGGGTTGGGATGAGCCGCAATGGCAAGAGGGGGCACAATGGAGGAGGCACACATCGATGAATGCAGTGCCATGGTGGAGGAAGCGAGCGACGATGAGCGGGCCGCAACAGCGAGTGGTGGTGGGGGGGGGGGAGTCGGTCGAGGAGAGGCGTGGCCGCGGTGAGGCACGAGGTTGGGGGTCAGGGTGACAGATAACAGAGAATGAAACTGTTTTTGGGGGTGGCGGAGAGGGCTCATGATTTTAGTATGGCAGATGTGGAAGGAGTTTTAGTTGTGGTGGGCGAACAAATTTACTCGCCACAGTTGTATTGTGTCATAGTGCACACTAGAAGATCCCAATTAATGGCGGACATACTTAGGCTACCCGCCATAGCTAGGTAACATACATGTGGCTGGCGTAGATGCCCGCCCGCCACAGCTAGGTAACATACCTGTGGCTGGCGTAGACGCCCGCCCACCACACGTGAGGTATGCAAAAAAACATATGGAATGTACTATGTGCGGCGGGCGGTGGGCAACACCCGCCACTGCTATTAAGAGAGTTGTGGCAAGTACATATTATTACCCACCACTACTAACATTTCAAAGTAGTTGTGGTGGGTGACATGTCCCTCCCGCCACTAATTAGGGTTCACCTAGAAGCCATTTTCCAATAGTGAGAAGACAAACAATGTCCCTGGTTTGGCCATATCATAGTTGTAGAAAATCCCATAGCTTTAGAAGGGTTTTTCTCAGCAAGTGTTTGTGGTGATTTATGAAGAAACTATTGGGTAAAATGCTTTGGATTTTTATATGTGATGGTAAGATGGTAGGGTGAGTCCATACTCAAAAGTTTACTGCAAAAAACCAGTGGAGATAGGACTTCCTTCATAACGTGCAACTATGGGGACCCCGACTTGTAAGTCGTGATCACCGGATGCACGTGTATAGTGATCCGAGAGATCAATGCTCACTGGACACACAAAAGCCGAATAACAAGAGTCTTACATCCATTATGTACCATTTAGCTCGGATATGTCCATTATGGTTAAGTCTTCATATACAATGCAACAAAATCGTCAAGGATCGTGAACCCATGCCATCTACCTTAACCCTATAGGCATTCTGACCGGGAAGCGTCCTAGCTCGTAGGAACGTCACCAAGCTAGTCCTCGTCATCTCATGTTCTCTCTTACCTGGTCAATGAAATAACCAGTGGCAAGCCAATGAGTACTTTGAATGTACTCGCAAGCAACCCATGTTTGGCACGAGGCAATATCAATGCATGATATAACACCAAGTAGGTAATTTGCGGAAAGCTAATTTTGAGTGCAATGGCATGATCAATCAGCTTGTAAGAGCATGCATCAACAGGTAGACGATATCCATACGATCAGATTACATATATGAGTATCATCATAGGGTCGAACATCCCATGTTCACCCATCTTGCCAAGTCATCTGACTTAGCTCATCTTTCATACTACCACCATCCCCCACACACACTTGGTTTATGTGAAAACTTCTGGACGTAGTTTAAGCAGCACCACCCAACTGTCCTTCACTGTGGACACACATATTCGAATAGTTTTACACTCTCTAGAGGTTGCACACTTTATCCACAAGATTCGGAGAACTTTCGTGTCAGCACACGACTTGCGTCATTTCTCATACGTGAGGTAAGTACCCGAACATCACCTTTCCCATGACGATACTAGCAAAGAGTCCACTCGTTGGTGACAATCCCCCATGATGTACATCACTCGTATCACCCACGAGGGCACGCAACAGTGTGCCCGGTGTCTGTAAAAAAAAGCCAATGGTCGCCCTTCCTTGGCACGATCCCGTCTCAAGAGTGACCACATCACTCCTGCAACTAGTAATGAGGGCTATCTACTAGCACTGACCATAGTAATTAGCAAGCCCCATCCCATAAGGGGTATTGTGGTATTACATGTAAGTTGGGACGATCGACAAATCTTCAATCTAATCCGGATTTTAGAAACCACTCACACAACTGGCCTTGATACACCACTCACTTATCAAATGGTCACCTAGCTGAACACATTACCCTCGGGAATTAGTGGCACCCGACGGGGTTTTCACAAAACTTTTGAAATCACCTCTATTTGCTGTCACCATGCATGTACCCGATCCCATGCATAGCACTACTAGTAACCTAACTACTACCCACCCGCACAACCCTCATAGGAAGGTACGGTCAAGGCCGAGTGCAAGTATCAATGAGGAGTTACCGGAGGCAACCCACTAAGGTGGTCACCAATTCAACATGATTCAATTCATTGGAACGAAGTGCTATTTGACATGCATAAAAGTAGTTTCTCAGACATGGTCAAAGGGCTGCTTGCCTGGTCCGGCAAAGTCTTCGAGGTCTTCTCATGCTTTTCGTCCAACTCCGAGCAGCTCGTCTACTTCATCAACTATCGTTGGAAACAACCACGATAAGTGTGATAGCCCGAGACCGACGCTCCATAAGATTCCCCTATTATTCCGTTCTCGTCGTGTGATTTATTAGGTAGTCGCATTCATCATTGCATCATCTGCATTGCATCGGCACTCCGTTGCCGCTAGATTTCAAAACTTGCATCTCTTATTAGTTTTCGGTTCTCTTTGTTTTGCCGTTGACCGTTTTGAGACTGACCACACACGCATGTGCTCGCGACATCGATAAATTCTTGTTTTGCAAAAGTGCGTATAAAATATTCTCGGATTGGGTTGAAACTTGGTGTGCGGTCTTATTTTGATATAGGTAGGCCGCCTGCCAAATGTCGTCGCAATCGGAGCTCGTTTGATACCCGACCGGTCAACCGTAGCGGCACCATCATCGGTTATTTATCGGACGTTTTCGGTGTTTAAAATCTTGTCACGGGCTGCCATTTTCCTCTCTTCTCAAGCCTATGGACATCTAGCACAACCTCTAAGACCACCTAGCTATTCTCGCAATCGGTGCCATCCGATCACGATCGAAAGGTCCAGATGCCCCTAAAGCTACCCCACTTGTTAGATTTAGTCTACCCTTCGTCCATTTTGGAGAAACTCTAACCTAGTCAGACCAACTCCCTCCGTTTCTGTGTAGCGCCGCCAACTCCTGCCTCCCTTGGTTTCATCGCCAACCAACCAGCCAAGCCTGATCCAACCAAGCCGGTGCATCCCCCTCATCCATCCAGCAGCTCGCAGCGCTCGTCCCGAGCCACTGCCTCTATCTTGATCGGAGGAGGCAGGCTGAGGCCTCCCCGAGGCCTCTAGCCACCAGAGCCCTACCTCTGCAGCCTGAGAAGCACCTGCGCCATCTCGAGCTCCGGCGAGCAACTCACCTCCTAGAGGAGCCCGAGCATGCCTCGCCCCAGATCACACAGCCCCAGGTCTAGCCGCCGCACCCGACCTCGACCCCGTAGACGGAGCGCCGCCGCCCGTCGGAATCCGAGGCTGTTCCCTGCGCTGCCCCTTCTCCCTCCTCCTGCAATCTCTCTCTCTCGTAACCTCCCCTCCTCCCCGTTGGATTGCAGGACCCCCCAAGCGGCCATAGCCACCACCATCGGAGGACGATCTCGTCGGAGGAGACACCCTCATGCTCCAGCCCCGTCAGATCCGTCGCTAGCCGGATCCCGCCCCGTGGGTCTCTGCTCGGGCGCGAGCATGAGGACATGGTTGAGCGCCCGCTCGCCCGATCCAAAGTGTGGGCTGCTGCCTCGTTAGGCCCAGCGCGGCCCAGCAGCTCGCCGTTGACCGCGTTAACAAGGCCGCCTCGCCTGTGCCTCCCCAGCCGGCCTCTTGTGAACCATGGGCTCCGGCCCATGAGGTGAGCCCGACCCCTCTATCCCTCTGACTATCTATGTGCCGCTCGGTGCATGTTTTAGATATTTGCGCTTATTGACCTGTTTCAGCTCGTAGCCAAATTCAGCCCACGTGTATTTTTTCCCTCGCACAAATTTATCAATTACAAGGGATTTCAGAAAAATGCATATTTTTAAGCGTCTGTAACTTTTAGCCCGTGAGTTATATATGTATAACATGTATATCCCGTAGATTAATATTTTCCAACTCTCATGCATATTGAAAACTATTAGCCTTGCTGTTTGCCTAGTTTTCCATGTCGTATCGTGATAGAAATGGTTTAGACCGTAGCTATTTAACCGTAGCTCCATTGGAGATGAGCCATATATATAAATGGACTAGAACGATGAGTAGAATCACATGAACCACTTTGTTTTGCTGTTTAACAAACATAAAATATGCTTAGGACAAATATGGACAGATTACGGAGTTAACTTGTGGGGTTAGTTCGAAGATGCTATATGCCGTTTCCGGCCTCATTTAGAATTCCTAGATAGGTAGATTATTTGTGCTTCACCCCTTGCCATGTCAAAAAACATTTAATATCACCGTGTAAATAAACGAGAGTGAACTAAATAATTAAATGTGGAGTTTCGTCAATATGCAACTCATTGCATACTGAGCTTCACTTAATGTGAAGTGTTTGATGGTGTGAATTGTCTTGCCATGCCTTGCATATTTTAATTGTCCATGCATCATATTAGGGTGTGCATCATATCATGCATGTGTGTGGTGAATATCGTGTGTTGATGCTTGTTTTCGGTTTGCTTCGTCTCGATAGAGTTCGGCAAGCGTGTCGGAATGTGAGGACCCGTTCGACTACGTCGGTTCGTCTGCCACACAGAATCGTTCGTCTTCCAAGAGAGATATCAGGCAAGATGATCATTTCCCCAAATATCATTACTATCATTGCCATGCTAGTTGTCTCGTTTATTTCCCTATGTCTCGGTGCTTACCACTTAAATGTCAGCCTGTCAACATTGCCATAAAAACCTTCAACCTGATCACAACCTAGCAAACCACTGATTGGCTATGTTACCGCTGCTTAACCATGTGTTAGCATTGCTAGTTGCAGGAGCAGTCACTTCCATGTGATAATATGGGTTCCTTGTTATATCACTCAATTAATGCTAATTAATTTAATGCACCTATATACTTGGTAAAAGGTGGAAGACTTGGCCTTCTAGCCTGATGTTTTGTTCCACCTTTGCCGCCTTAGTTTCGGCTACCGGTGTTATGTTCCAGAAATGAGCGCTTCTAACATGGTTGGGATTGTTACGAGGACCTCCTAGATTCTTGTTTTGGGATAAAACTCGTCTGGCAAGGCCCAAGATTGGTACTATATTTTCCCAACATAATAATACTTATATTAATGTGACACATAGGGAGTTAGTGCTACCCGAGGAGTAATTCAACATAATACATGGAGACAGTGCTGATGGTGTTGGTCCCAAATAGAGCAGCTTATTAACGCTACCGGGGGAACTCGGTGTTTGGCGTGGTAACCATCGCTCATCCGTTGTGTCCTCAGAACGAGATACGTGGGTCGACCTGCCAAGCGGCCTTGCTGGACTTGAGCGTCTTGTGCAAGGGATTCCGAGGATGCTTTGGGTTATCTCGAGGTTGATGTTTTCCAATAGGAACCCGAGGTGATCATGGATTTTCCCAGATCGAGGTCATTCCATCGCAGTGTGTGGTAGTTTGTGATGGACTAGTTGGAGCA
Source organism: Hordeum vulgare subsp. vulgare (assembly GCF_904849725.1). Lineage (NCBI taxonomy): Eukaryota > Viridiplantae > Streptophyta > Magnoliopsida > Poales > Poaceae > Hordeum > Hordeum vulgare. The sequence goes on from NC_058523.1 coordinate 476,076,052, forward strand.
CCCCAGCAGGGTTAAATATTTCAAAAAGTTGTGCCCGCGGTTATGTGGCAACGTGGAAACTTTGTTTAACATCCGGTTTTAGATAATGTGAAGTAAACTTAATTAAAAATTTCCAACTGAGTGCGTAACCTTGACTGTCTCTTTCATGAGCTCCTTCTCCGACTGAGGACCCGGTGGGGTTATGTCTCACGTAAGTAGGTGTTCAGGATCATTAATTGGATCATCAATAGTTCACGTCCGCTATGCTTAGATCACCCCCTCTTTTATTCTTGTACTCATAAGTTAGCCACCTCATATAAATGCTTAGTCGCTTGCTGCAGCCTCACCACTTAACCATACCTCACCCATTAAGCTTTGTTAGTCTTGATACCTTTGGAAATGGAATTGCTGAGTCCATGTGGCTCATAGTTTACTAGAACACAATTTGCAGGTACAAATAAAGAGTTACTTTGACGTGAGCATGATGATTGTTCATTTGGAGTTTCTTCTTCTTCTTCTTCTCGATCTAGGATGGGTTCGAGGCTGGCAACATCGGATAGCAAGGATGTACGTCGTTCTTTTATTGTTTGTTTTCATCCGTAGTCGGACCCTGCTCTTCTTCATGATGACTATACATTGATTTATTAATGTGACTTTGATATAGCTAGTGAAGAGTGTAAGCCAACTCCTTATACTCATCTTTTCAGTACATGTACTTGTAACGATATCCATTCTTGTGAAACGACGAGATACATTTCTATCCCTGTCGAGGTCCTCGCGCCAAAAATAAGGATATGACCGTATCTTGGGCATTACAAGTTGGTATCACAGCAGTACCGACCTAGGAGCCCCCTTGATTGATCGACCTTGGCCGAGTCGAGTCTAGTGAAAAACTGCTTTGAGTCTAGTTATATATCGGAGAGTAGGATTCTTTTTTTCTCCTCGTCTATGCTCTGGTGAGGAATCTTGACGTAAGAATTTTAATTCTACTCCTCTTCTCACTCAAAAAAAATTTAGGATCATGCTGATATTTTTTGGAATCTATATGATGTCGATTTGACAGAGTTCTGACTTGGTGCCTCCTGCTGTGTTGATTTTATTCTGAGGAGTTGAGCTCCACCAATTCTTGAGCACATCGTTATCATTCAGATTTCTTAGTATCTCAAGACGAAGGATGTTCGAAATTGCTTCAATACTCGTAGTTGCGAGATAACCCCGGCATCCCCAGTACTGGTGCAGAGAATTCGGGGGTATCACCATATTTGGTATCGTTGTGATTACGAGGATCCGAGATAGATGAGTTTCCGAGATCTCTGGTTACGTGTTGACGGATGTGATACACTGGACCGATAGTGTTATTGCTAGGAGTTGAGTGATGGATTTTACTCCTTGTATCCGTGGACCTGATTGCATGACCAGTAATTTAGGGAGTTCTTAGGTGGGAATTCAAGTAGTTATTTATAGGATAATCTTCCAACAGATGCATGATGTAAGGTTAGGGTTCGACATCTAGTGGATTCATTTGTTCACGTCGTCTTACAGCGGTTCTCGTTGTGTCTTAAAGAGTCCTTGTATCTTGCTATGACTCGGGGACGTTTCGTATGTCATGTGCACTGCCTTGTACATGATGAATGTTGTAGGATAGAGCCCGTGCAATCCTATCCTCGAAAATATCGAGCGAAATATCTGTCATGAATTTGTTCCCGCTTGTGTTGTAAGCCTCATTCTTTGTTTTGTTGGAATATGGTAATTCAAGTTGCTTCCATGTCAAATGGTGATTTCATAGCTTTTCCAAGATGTGTTCTCATATTTTTATGGGAATGCTGATTCTTTTGCTCAATAAAGTTTTTGTATCAATTCTTTAAACCGGTGTGCTTCTATTCAAGTCAATTCTATCCTTTTCAAGATTTGCAAGATCAATTTCTCATTTCTTTTCGGAGTTCATCTCATCTGTCCCAAGTTGTCTTTGTTTTCCTCGCCCTCCCGCCATTTTTCTTCAATTTTTCAATTATCATCCAAGTGTCTCCTTTTCATTGTTGCTTCCGCTATCTTTTCTTTGCTCTCTTATCCGGTGATTCATTCTGAAGATTCTCACGGGTTCTGAGTTCATCATTTTTCATTCGTGTTCTCTTTTCCGGTGAATTCAATGCAAGCCATCCGTGTTCATCATATCCTTTTGATCCTTTAAATTCGTTCCCATGTTGACAATTCTTATGAAGTCTTTCTTGTTGTCATCTCTCTGTTCTATACGGAGAGCTGAAGATATCTCTGGAGTTTCTTGTTTTCAATTCTTTCAATTATTTTGAGGGTCTCACCTCATCAAGCTTTCATTGGTACCGGTGCAATCTCTCTTTTCTAATCAATTGTTTCAACAGAGTTTTCTTTTGAGTGGGCCCATAACCCGGAGGTTCTTTCCGAGGATCTTTCCTGGCTCTTCTAATCTTTTTTCAAAGATCTCTAATTCTTTTCAATTATGACATAACTATGCATTCCATCAATCATATCCGTTCCCCAAGATCTATTCAAATTTATTTTTCATCATTGGATCAACTTTTCCTTGTTCATCATTCCGGAGTGTCTCGGTAATTCTTGATGGTGCTTCTTACCAGCGTTCTCAGCTTGGAAGACCGAAGGGGTGTTTCACTCAAATCTTGTCCATTCTTTTGAAGATTATCATCTTAGCTCGTGCTATCTTCTCAATTGTTGTCTCATGAGTAATTCTTCCATATCTATCCTGTGCATTTCAGAATTGTGTTCTTTTCTTGATCCTCCGAAGGCCATCATTTCAGAAGATTTCTTCGTTCTCAGCTTTCAGCTTTCAATCTCAACTTCTTTTCAATTGTTGTCCATTCGTTTGTCTCTCAATTATTCTGGTGCCATGTTCAAGTTTCTTTTAGGTGGATCATGCTCTATTCATTCTCAAGGTATTCTTCAAGATTCTAGTTGAAGGCGTTCAAGTATTCTTTATCTTGCATTTCAAAGTGCAATTCTTCCTCCTTTGTCCTTTGAGGTGGTGTTATAGCATTCTTGTTAGTGGAGGAGTATCGAAGAGAAGCTGTTTCAAGAATTAAACATTTAAACCCACCAATTCTATGATCATGAGATATTTTTCAGCTCATGATTTCTTAATTGACATATATCTTGGTTTAGATTCACCTAAAGCTTTTTCCTAAGGATTGTGGCTATTGTGGTGCTTGTCATTAACCCGAGTTCTCAATGTTTCCTTTTGGTGAAAGAAGTTGTGCATATCTTGTTGCTTCCAATCAATCCTTCTTTCTGTTAGTGGCTCGCTGTCACCTCATTATTTTGGGATGGTTTTCATAAGTCCACTACAAGCTTGTTCTTTTCCTTATTGGTTTTCCAACAACTCCATTCAATTCTTCTTGCAAGGCTTATTCTCAACTCAATTGTGGTAGTAGTTGTCATTCTCTTCTTCATTCCTTCTTCCCAATGGTCTAGTTTCTATTCTCTTGTTCCGGAGTTGTTGGGATGCTGCTCTCTTTTATCCATCATTTTTTATCTTTTCAAAATCATGTTCTTTCCTTTCTTTTTCATTTAACCGGAGTGTTGTGTCTTCTTTAAGGTTCTTCCCTGCATATCAATTTATTTGGTTTGTTGTGAATCTTGCTAAGATCTTTCTGTTTTATCAATTTTTTGTCCCTTTTTCCAACCGAAGTGCTACCGAAATTTTGTGTGAATCCTTGCTTGTTCTTCATGTCATTCTTCTTCGCTTCGCAACCGTCAAGGATCGTTGGTTTCACTCGTTTGTCAAAGAATCAACTAAGACTTACCGTTTTGTCTTTATCTTCCTCTTCCCCTTTCATTCTTAGATCTCGGGGCGAGATCTCTTTTTAGTGTAGGAGAGTTGTGACAGCCCGAGACCGACGCTCCAGAAGATTCCCTTTTATTTCGTTCTCGTCATGTGATTTATTTGGTAGTCGCATTCATCATCGCATCATCCACATTTCATCAGCACTCCGTTGCCGCCAGATTTCAAAAAATGCATCCGTTATTAGTTTCCGGTTCTCTTCGTTTTGTCATTGACCGTATTGAGACCGACCACAAACGCACGCGCCCGCGACATTGATAAAATCTTGTTTATTTAAAAGTGCGTATAAAATATTCTCGGATTGGTATGAAACTTGGCGTGCGGTCTTATTTTGATATAGGTAGGCCGCTTGCCAAATTTCATCGCAATCGGAGCTCGTTTGATACCCGAACGGTCGACCGTAGTGGCACCGTCATGGATTATTTATCGGAAGTTTTCGGTGTTTAAAATCTTGACACGGGCTGCCATTTTCCTCTCTTCTCAATCCTATGTTCATCTATCACAGCCTCTAAGCCCACCTAGCTATTCCCGCGATCGGTGCCGTCCGATCACGATCGGAAGGTCCAGATGCCCCTAAAGCTACCACACTTGTTATATTTAGTCTACCCTTAGTCCATTTTGGACAAACTCTAACCTAGTGATACCAACTGCCTCCGTTTCCGTGCAGCGCCGCCAACTCCTGCCTCCCTTGGTTTCGTCGCAAATCAACCAGCCAACCCTGATCCAACCAAGCCGGCGTATCCCCCTCATCCATCCAGCAGCTCGCAGCGCTCGTCCCCAACCACTGCCTCTATCTGGATCGGAGGAGGCGGGCTGAGGCCTCCCCGAGGACTCCAACCACCAGAGCATTGCCTGTGCAGCCCGCAACGCACCTGCGCCATCTGGAGCTCCGGCGAGTGGCCCACCTCCCAGAGGAGCCCGAGCGTGCCTCACCCCGGATCAGACAACCCCAAGTCTAGCCACCGCGCCCGACCTCGACCCCGTCAACGGAGCGCCGCCGCCCGTCGGAATCCGAGGTTGTTCCCCGCGTCGCCCCTTCTCCCTCCTCCTTCAACCTCTCTCTCTCTCTGTAACCTCTCCTCCTCCCCGTTGGATTGCAGGAACCCCCCCTAGCGGACATAGCCACCACCATCAGAGGACGATCTCGTTGGAGGAGACGCCCTCACGCTCCAGCCCCGTTAGATCCGTCGCTAGCCGGACCCGCTCGGCCAGTCTCTGCTCGGAAGCAAGCAGGAGAACAGGGACGAGCGCCCACTCGCCCGATCCACAGTGTGGACTACTGCCTCGTTAGGCCCAACGTGGCCTAGCAGCTCGCCGTTGGCCCTGTTAACGAGGCCGCCTCGCCTCTACCTCCCCAGTCGGCCTCCTGTGCACCATGGGCTTCGGCCCATGAGGTGAGCCCGACCCCTCTATCCCTCTGCCTGTCTATGTGACGCTTAGTGCATGTTTTAGATATTCGCGCTTATTGACCTGTTTCAGCTCGTAGCCAGATTCAGCCCACGTGTATTTTTTCCCTCGCACGAATTTATCAATTACGAGGGATTTCACAAAAAATGCATATTTTCAAACGTCCATAACTTTTAGTCCATCTGTCGGATTGCGACAAGTTATATATGTAGAACGTGTATATTTTCTCATTGATTAACATTTTTCAACTCTCATGCATATTTAAAACTATTAGCCTTGCTGTTTGCCTCGTTTTGCATGTCGTGTCGTGATAGAAATGGTTTAGACCGTAGCTATTTAACCGTAGCTCCGTTGGAGATGACCCATATATGTAAATGGACTAGAACGGCGAGTAGAATCACGTGAACCATTTTGTTTTGCCATTTAACAAACATAAAATGTGATTAGGACAAATTTGGATAGATTACAGAGTTAACTTGTGGGGTCTGTTCGGAGATGCTATATGTCATTTCCGGCCTCATTTAAAATGCCTAGATAGGTAGATTATTTGTTCTTCACCCCTTGCCATGTTTAACAACATTTAATATCGCCATGTAAATAAACGAGAGTGAACTAAATAATTAAATGTGGAGTTTCGTCAATATGCAAGTCGTTGCATATTGCGCTTCACTTAATGTGTAGTGTTTGATGGTGTGAATTGCCGTGCCATGCCTTGCAAATTTTAACCGTCCATGCATCATATTAGTGTGTGCATCATATCATGCATTTGTATGGTGAATATCGTGTGTTGATGCTTGTTTCCGTTTTGCTTCGTCTCGATAGAGTTCCGCAAGCGTGTCGGAATGTGAGGACCCATTCGACTACGTCGGTTCGTCTCCTTCACGGAGTCGTTATTCTTCCAAGAGGGATCTCACGCAAGATGATCATTTCCGTAGATATCATTACTATCATTGCCATGCTAGTTGTCTCGTTTATTTCCCTATGTCTCGCTGCCTACCACCTAAATGTCTGCCTCTCAACATTGCCATGAAAACCTTCAACCTGATCACAACCTAGCAAACCACTAATTGGCTATGTTACCGCTGTTTAACCATGTGTTAGCATTGCTAGTTGCAGGAGAAGTTGCTTCCATGTGATAATATGGGTTCCATGTTATATCACACAATCAATGCTATTTAATTTAGTGCACCTATATAGGTGTGTAAAAGGTGGAAGGCTTGGCCTTCTAGCCTGGTGTTTTGTTCCACCTTTACCGCCTTAGTTTCGGCTATTGGTGTTATGTTCCCTAAATGAATGCTCCTAACATGCTTGGGATTGTTATGAGGACCCCCTAGATTCTCGTTTTGGGATAAAACTCGTCTGGCAAGGCCCAACATTGGTACTATATTTGCCCAACATAATAATACTGATATTAATGTGACACAAAGGGAGTTAGCGCTACCCAGGAGTAATTCAACATAATACACGGGGGCCAGTACTGATGGTGTTGGTCCCAAACAAAGCAGCTTATTAACGCTACCCGGGGCAACTCGGCGTTTGGCGTGGTAACCATCTCTCATCCGTCGTTTCCTGAGAACGAGATACACGGCTCCTATCGGGATCGTCGACACGCCGGGTGGCCTTGATGGACTTGTTTTACCTTTCTCGAGCCTCTTTTGCGAGTGATTCCGAGGATGCTTTGGGTTATCTAGAGGTTGAGGTTTTCCAATAGGAACCCGAGGAGATCACGTATTTTCCCTGATCGAGGCCATTCCGTCGCAGCGTGTGGTAGTTTGTGATGGACTAGTTGGAGCAATACTGCAGGGTTAAATCTTTCAGAAAGCCGTGCCCGTGGTTATGTGACAACGTGGAAACTTTGTTTAACATCCGTTTCTAGATAACCTGAAGTAAACTTAATTAAAACTTGCCAACTGAGTGTGTAACCTTGACTGTCTGTTTCATGAGCTCCATCTCTGACTGAGGAGACGGTGGGGTTATGTCTGACGTAAGTAGGTGTTTAGGATCATTAATTTGATCATCAATAGTTCACGTCCGCTATGCATAGATCACCCCTCTTTTATTCTTGTACTCATAAGTTAGCCACCTCAAATAAATGCTTAGTCTCTTGTTGCAGCCTCACCATTTAACCATACCTCACCCATTAAGCTTTGCTAGTCTTGATACCTTTGGAAATGAGATTGCCGAGTCTCTGTGGCTCACAGTTTACTACAACACAAGTTGCAGGTACAGGTAAAGAGTTACTTTGACGTGAGCGCGATGATTGTTCATTTGTTGTTTCTTCTTCTTTGTCGTCCTCGATTTAGGATGGGTTCCAGGCCGGCAACCTGGGATAGCAAGGATGGACGTCATTCTTTTATCGTTTGTTTTCGTCCGTAGTCCAAACCTGCTCTTCTTCATGATGACTATACATTGATGTATTAATGTGACTCTGATGTAGCTTGTGGCGAGTGTAAGCCAACTCCTTATACTCATCCTTTCAGTACATGTACTTGTAATGATATCCGTTCTTGAGAAACGACGAAATGCATTTCTATCCTTGTCGAGGCCCTCGCGCCAAAAATAAGGATAGGACCGCATCTTGGGCGTTACAATAAGGCAGACAATAAGCATAAAAGAAAAGTGCTCTACAAATAGGAGTTTTATTTTTCTTGGACATCTCTGATAATAAAAAAATTCCTAAAGTTTGTTCTAAGGGATTTGGATCATTGGAGATTTTTGAATGGTGGAAATGGAGGAACTTATGATCCTGTAAGGGTTCTATAGAAAATCATTTATAAAAAATGAGTGGAGGCACTCATTTAATTGGGCAAGATTATAGAAACATTTAGGAGGTTGTTTCATTGGATTTGGAGTTACTATGAATATTCTAGAGACTTCCTAATATGGAATAAATGGCAAAAAGAGGCTATATATTTGGTGCAATAGAAATAATGCATAGAAAAAATGTTGACTAATGCTAGAAAAATAGGCACCTAGAAATTGGAATCACTCCATTTGGAGTTGATTTCGATGCTCTAGGAATTTTGCGGATCCAAATTTGAATTTGATCTCTACAGGAAATGTTTCGAGAAAAATATGCAAAGCACATATTTGGATAGGCCATGATTTTAGGAATCTGTAGGTACTTAAATTATTAAATTTTGGAGTTGAATATATTTAACTATGAATTATATGAGCTTCCGTAAAAAATAAAAAGGGAAAAAGGGGGTATACTTCAGGGCTATAACGCGCCCACGGCGCCTGGTAGGCACATGGGCCAGCCCAGAGCCTCGGCCACACGGGCAAGCCGGCCACGTCGATGTCGCACTTTGACGAGGCACTTTCTCTGCAGGGAGGTGGGACATGCGGCGGGCATCTCCACTTATTGAGGGTAGGGCCACCTGTCGGTGCCTTGGCCTCTAGCCGACAGGCGGGGCACTAAGACCCATTTGTCTCTCTCCTCTTACCCCTTCTTCTACCCCCCGAGTGGGCAGGAGGGAGCGTCGTCCGTTGCAGCTCCATGTTGGGGAACGTTGCATGGGAAACAAAATTTTCCCTACGCACATGCAAGACCTATCCATGGTGATGATCATCTATGAGAGGGCACATCGTATCCACATACCCTTCTAGATTGCTAAGCGGAAGCGTATATAACGTGGTTGATGTAGTGGAATATCTTCGCGATCCAAATCACAATCCGTCCCGCGATCCCATCACGATCCATCCCGATCTAGTGCCGAAAGGACGACACCTCCACGTTCAGCACACGTACAACTCGATGACGATCTCCACCTTCTTGATCCAGCAAGAGAGACGAAGAGGCAACTGAAATCTCTGGCAGCACGATGCGTGATGGTCATGATGGTGGAGCTAATCCGGCAGGGCTTCGTCGTACCGTACCGAACTAGCTACGAGGTGTCATGAGGTGGAGAGGGCTACGCCGTGGCTTGAGGTGTAAAAAGCCTCTCTACCCGCCACTATATATAGGAGGCAGGGAGGGTAGTGCCCTAGGGAAAACCCTAGGGACTTGGCCGTCGCAACAGGGAGTAGAGGAGCAGTCCCCTTCCTCAATTCGGTTTGCCCCCCACCTCTCTTTCCTTCTTCCCTTGGCTGAATAGGCCAACTTGGGCTGGCCACCAGCCCACCAGGGGCTAGTGCGCCACCCTTGGGCCTGTTTGGTCCCCTCCCGGGTGGGTGGCCCCTCCCGGTGGAACTTCGAAAACATTCGTCACTCCCGGTATTTTACCATTAATGCCTGAAATCCTTGTGGAAGCCAAATGGATACTTACTATATATCAACCTTCATCTCCGGACCATTCCTGAAATCCTTGTGACGTCCGGGATCTCATCCGGCACACTGAAGAACATTCGGTTACCAACATCAATAATTCAATTATACCAAAACGTCACCGAACCTTAAGCATGCACGCCATGCGGGTTCGAGAACTATGCAGACATGACTGAGATACTCTCCAGTCAATGTCCAATAGCGGGACCTGGATGTCCATATTGGATCCTACATATTCTATGAAGATCTTTATTGGTTGAACCTCTATGTCAAGGATTTAGTTTATCCCGTATAACATTCCCTTTGTTCTTCGATGTGTTACTTGCTCGAGATTCGATCGTTGGTATTTCTATACCTATTTCAATCTCGTTACCGGCAAGGCTCTTTACTCGTTTCGTAATACAAAATCACGTGGCTAACTCTTTAGTCATATTGCTTGCAAGGCTTGTCATGATGTCGTATTACCGAGAGGGCCCCGAGATACCACTCCATCATACGGAGTGACAAATCCCAGTCTTGATCCATGCTAACTCAACGGACACCTTCAGAGATACCTGTAGAGCACCTTCATAGTCACCCAGATACGTTGCGACGTATGATACACACAAGGCATTCCTCCGGTGTTAGTGAGTTCCGTGATCTCATGGTCATATGAATATATACTTGACATGTAGAAAAAAGTAGTGATTAAATAACAAGATCACATGCTACGTTCATAGTTTGGGTCTTGTCCATCACATCATTCTCCTAATGATGTGATCCCGTTATCAAGTGACAACACTTGTCTATGGCTAGGAAACCTCAACCATCTTTGATCAACGAGCTAGTCAACTAGAGGCTTACTAGGGACAGTGTTTTGTCTATGTATCCACACATATATCCGAGTTTCCAATCAATACAATTATAGCATGGATAACAAATGATTATCATGAACAAGGAAATATAATAATAAGTAATTTATTATTGCCTCTAGGACATATTTCCAACACTCACCGCTTGCACTAGAGTCAATAATCCAATTCACATCCCTATGTTATTGCAATGAATCTAACACCTGTATAGTTGTGGGGTTCGATCATGTCCTGTTTGTGAGAGAGGTTTATAGTTAACGAGTCCGAAACATTCAAATCCGTGTGTACTTCACATATCTCTTTGTCGCACTATAGGTCCTTCTACCATGCTCCACTTGGAAAAATTCCAAACGACTGCTCCACTATATGAATCCGGTTTACTACTCAAAGTCATCCGGATTAGTGTCAAAGCTTGCATCGATGTAACACTTTACGACGAACTCTTTTATCACCTCCATAATCAAGAAAAATTCCTTAGTCCACTAGTTATTAAGGATAAATTTTCACCGTTGTCTAGTAATCCATTCCTGGATCACTTTTGTACCCATTGACAGAATCATGGTAAGGCACACATTAGGTGTTGTACACACCACAGCATACTATAGAGCCTATGGCTAAGGGGTAGGGGATGACCTTCGTCCTTTCTCTTTCTTCTGCCTTGGTCGGGATTTGAGTCTTACTCAATAATCACACCTTACAACACAACCAAGAACTCCTTCTTTGACTGATTTATTTTGAACTCCTTCAAAATCTTGTTATGGTATGTATTCAGTTGAAAGTTCTATGAAGCGTTTTGATCTATCTCTATAGATCTTTATGCTCAATGTTCAAGTAGCTCAATCCAGGTTTTCCTTTGAAAAATACTTTACAAACAACCCAATATGCTTTCCAGAAATTCTACACCATTTTCGATCAACAATATGTCAACCACATATACTCATCAGAAATTCTATAGTGCTCCCACTCACTTTCTTGGAAGTACAAGTTTCTCATAAACCTTGTATAAACCCAAAAGCTTTGACCATCTCATCAAAGCGTATATTCCAACTCCGAGATGCTTGCTCAAGTCCATAGAAGGATCACTAGAGTTTGCATACTTGTTAGCATCCTTAGGATCAACAAAACCTTCTGGTTGTATCAAATACAACCTTTCCTCAAGGAAACCATTGAGGAAACAATGTTTCGACATCCTATCTGCAAGATTTCATAAATAATGCGACTACTACTAACATATTTCCAACAGACTTTTAGCATCGCTACGAGTGAGAAAGTCTCATCACAGTCAACTCTTTGAACTTGTCGGAAACATCTTTGCGACAAGTCGAGCTTTCTTAATGGTGACATTTACCATCACCGTCTGTCTTCCTTTTAAAAATACACTTCTACCTAATAACCTTACGACCATCAAGTAGTTTTTCCAAAGTCTACACTTTGTTTTCATACATGGATCCTGTCTCGGATTTCATGGCCTTCATCCATTCGTCGAAATCCGGGCCCCCGTCGCTTTTCCATAGCTCGTAGGTTCATTGTTGTCCAGCAACATGTCCTCCAAGACAGGATTACCGTACCACTCTAGAGCAATATGCATCCTTGTTGACCTACGAGGTTTGGTAGCAACTTGATCTGAATCTTTATGATCAACATCATTAGCTTCCACTTCAAATGATGTAGGAGCCACACGAACAATTTCCTGCGCCCTGCTACTCATTCATTGAAGTGACGGTTCAATAACCTCATCAAGTTTCCAGCATCCTCCCACTCAATTCTTTGGTGAAAAACCTTTTCTTAAGAAGGACCCTTTTCTTGAAACAAACACTTTGCTTTTAGATCTGAGATAGGAGGTACTCCCAACTATTTTGGGTATACTATGAAGATGCATTTACCGCTTTGGGTTCGAGCTTATCAGGCTGAAACTTTTTCACATAAGCGTCGCAACCCCAAACTTTTATGAAACGACGGCTTAGGTTTCTCCAAACCATAGTTCATATGGTGTCATCTCAACGAAATTACGTGGTGCCTATTTAAAGTGAATGCGGTTGTCTCTAATGCCTAACCCAAAACTGATAGTGGTAATTCGATAAGAGACATCATAGTATGCACCATATCCAATAGGGCGCGACTATGACGTTCGGACACACCATCACACTATGGCGTTCCAGGTGGCATGAGTCGTGAAACAATTTTCACAGTGTCTTAAATGTTTACCAAACTCGCAACTCATATATATATTTACCTCCATGATCACATCATAGACATATTATCCTCTTGTCACAATGATCTTCAACATCACTCTAAAATTTCTTGAACTTTTCAATATTTCAGACTTGTAATTCATCAATAAAATACACATGTATCTTCTCAAATCATCAGTGAAGTAATAACTTAACGATATCCACTGCATGCCTCAACACTCATTGGACTGCATACATCAAAATGTATTATTTCCAACAAGTCACTTACTCGTTCCATCTCACTGAAAACGAGGCATTCAGTCATCTTGCTCATGTGTCTTGATTTGCATGTCTCAAGTGATTCAAAATCAAGTGAGCCTTAAAAGTCCATCTGCATGGAGTTTCTTCATGCATTTATACCAATAGGCATGGTTCACATGTCTCAAATGTTTCAAAGACGAGTGAGTCCAAAGATCCATCAGCATGGAGATTCTTCATGTGTTTTATATGAATATGACTCAAGCGGCAGTGCCACAAGTAAGTGGTACTATCATTACTACTTTGTATATTTTAGCATTAATATTATGAGCATGTGTATCACTACGATCAAGATTCAATAAACCATTCATTTTAGGTGCAAGACCATTGAAGGTATTATTCAAGTAAACAAAGTAACTATTATTATCTTTAAATGAATAACTATATTGCAATAAACACAATCTAATCATGTCTATGCTCAATGCAACACCAAATAATAATTATTTAGGTTCAACACTAATCCCGATGGTAGTGGGAGCGTGCGATGCTTGATCACATCAACCTTGGAAGTACATCCAACACACATCGTCAGCTCACCGTTGCTAGTATCCGTTTATTCTGTAGCTATAATTTCAAGTTACTAACACTTAGCAAGTGAATCGGTATCTAATACCCCGGTGCTACTAGGAGTACTAGCAAGGTACACATCAATATCAAGTATATCCAATATACTTTCGTCGACTTCGCCAGCCTTCTTATCTACCAACAACCTTGGATAGTTCCGATTTAGTGACCGTTCCCCTCATCACAGAAGCACTTAGTCTCGGATTTGGGTTCAACCTTGGGTTTCTTTACTAGAGCGGCAACATGTTTTCCATTCATGAAGTATCCCTTCTTTCCCTTGCCCTTCTTGAAACTAGTGGTTTTACTAACCATCAACAATTGATGCTCCTACTTAATTTCTACTTTCGGGTGTCAAATATCGCTAATAACTCAAGAATCATCTTGTGTAAACCTGATACGCTATAGTTCATCATGAAGTCCAGTAGCTTGGTGGCAATGACTTTGGAGAACTATGTCAATCACTATCTTATCTGGAAGATCAACTCCCACTCGGTTCAAGAGATTGTAGTAGTGAGAAAATCTAAGCACATGCTCAACTATTGAGCTTTTCTCCCTTACTTTGTAGACAAAGAATCTTGTTGGAGGTCTCATACCTCTCAACACGGACACGAGCATGAAATCCAAACCTCATCTCTTGGAACATCTTATATGTTCCGTGACGTTCAAAAATGTCTTGGGCGCCTCAATTCTAAGCTATTAAGCATTACACACTGAACAATCACGTGTTCATCAAAACGTGTATGTCAGATGTTCGCAACATCCACAAACGATGCTCGGGGGGTAGCACACAGAGCGGTGCAATAAGGACATAAGCCTTCTGTGCAGCAATGAGGATAATCCTCAGTTTACGGACCCCGTCCGCATAATTGCTACTATCATCTTTCAACTAATTTTTCTCTAGGAACATATCAAAAACTGTGGAGCTACATCGCAAGCTACAACATAGTTTCCAAACACATATTGACAATGTTCATGATAATAAGTTCAATTAATCATATTACTTAAGAACTCCCACTCAAACTGACATCCCTCTAGTCATTCGAGTGACACATGATCCAAATTCACTAACTCAAGTCCGATCATTACGTGAGTTGAGTTAGCTTCAATGGCGAATATCTCTATGTTGATAATATCTCTTTATGACCCATGTTCGACCTTTTGGTCTCTTGTGTTCCGAGGCCATGTCTCTACATGCTAGGTTCATCAAGTTTAACCCGAGTGGTCCTCGTGTGCAACTATTTTGCACCCATTGTATGTGAACGTAGAGTCTATCACACCCGATCATCGTGTGGTGTCTCGAAATGATGAACTATCACAAAGGTGCACGCTCAGGGAGAACACAATTTTATATTGAAATTTTAGTGTGGGATCACCTTATAATGCTACCCTCGTCCTAAGAAAAAATAAGGTGCATACAAGGATTAACATCACATGCAAATCATAAGTGACATGATATGGCCATGAACTTGTGCTTCTTGATCTCCATCACCAAAGCACCGGCATGATCTCCATCGTCACTCGTGCCACACCATGATCTCTATCATCATGATCTCCATCACTGTGTTGTCGTCAAGGTTGCCGCGCCTCGTATGCGGTTACTACTAAAGCTACTGAACAAGTGATAAAGTAAAGCATCACCTAGCACAAAAATAATTAAAGACAACCCTATGGCTCCTGCCGGTTGTCATAGCATTGACGTGCAAGTCAATATTTAAATACAACAACATGATCATCTCATACATCAAATACATCATATCATGTCTTGGGCCATATCACATCACATGCATACCCTGCAAAAGCAAGTTAGACGTCCTCTAATTTGTTGTTGCATGTTTTACGTGGTTGCTATGGGTATCTAGTATGATTGCATCTTGCTTACGCAAAACCACAACGGTGATATGCAAGTTGCTATATAACCTTCTCCAAGGAGTGCCCCGGTCAAATCTGATTCAACTAAAGTTGGAGAAACAGACACCCGCCAGTCATCTTTATGTAACAAGTTGCATGTTAGTCGATGAAACCGGTCTCTCGTAAGTGTATGAGTAATGTTGAACTGGGCTGCTTCATCCAGCAATACCGTCGAATCAAGAAAAGAGCAAGGAGGGCAGCAATCTGAATATCAACACCCACAAACTCCTTTGTGTTCTACTTGAGATGTCATCTACGCATAGAACTAGCTCTGATGCCACTTTTGGGGAATGTTGCGGAAACAAAAAATTCCTATCCATGGTGATGATCATATAGGAGAGGGGAGATCGGATCCACATAGCCTTGTAGATCGCTAAGAGGAAGCTTATATAATGCGGTTAATGTAGTGGAACATATTCGCGATCCAAATCGCAGTCCGTCCCGCGATCTCATCATGATTCGTCCAGCGATCCCATCACGATCCATCCCAATCTAGTGTCGAACAGATGGCACCTCCCCGTTCAGCACACATACATCTCGATGAAGATCTCCACCTTCTTGATACAGCAAGAGAGACGAAGAGGTAGCTGAATTCTCTGGCAGCACGACAACGTGACAGTGATGATGGTGGAGCTACTCTGGCAGGGCTTCACCGTATTGTACCGAACTAGATACGGGGTGTCACGAGGTGGTGGAGGGATAGAGGGCTGGTTCGTGGCTTGATGTGCAAAAAGCCTCTCTACCCTCCACTATATATAGGAGAGAGGGAGGGTGGTGCCCTAGGGAAAACCCTATGGACTTGGCCGGCACAACAAGGAGGAGAGGAGGAGTTCTACTCCAATACGAATTAGAGGTGTCCCCTTCCTCAATTCGGTTTGGCCCTCACCACTATTTCCTTCTTCCCTTGGCCACCCTTGGGCCTGTTTGGTCACCTCCCGGGTGGGTTCCCCCTCCTAGTGGAACTCCAAAGCCACTCGTCACTCCCGGTACTTTACCGGTAATGCCTGAAATATTTTCGGAAGCCAAATGGATACTTCTTATATATCAATCTTCATCTCCAGACCATTCTGGAAACCCTCGTGATGTCCGAGATCTCATCCAGGACTCCAAACAACATTCGGTTACCAACACCAATAATTCAATTATACCGAAACGTCACCGAACCTTTAGTGTGCAAACCTTGCGGGTTCGAGAACTACTCATACATGACTAAGACACTCTATGGTCAATATCCAATAATGGGACCTAGATGTCCATATTGGATCCGACATGTTCTATGAAGATCTTTATCAGTTGAGCCTCTATGTCAAGGATTCAATTAACCCTGTATAACATTTCCTTTGTCCTTCATTGTGTTACTTGCCCGAGATTCGATCGTCCGTATCTCTATACCTATTTCAATCTCGTTACCGGCAAGTATATTTACTCGTTCCATAATACAAAATCCCATGGCTAAATCTTTAATCACATTACTTCCAAGGCTTGTTATGATGTTGTATTACTGAGAAGGCCCCGAGATACCTCTCCATCATAAAGAGTGACAAATCCCAGTCTTGATCCATGCTAACTAAACGGACACCTTCGGAGATACCTGTAGAGCACCTTTATAATCACCCAATTACGTTGCGACGTTTCATACACATAAGGCATTCCTCCGGTGTCAGTGAGTTACATGATCTCATGGTCATAGGAATATATATTTGACATGTAGAAAACAGTAGCAATAAAATAACACGATCACATGCTACGTTCATAGTTTGGGTATTGTCCATCACATCATTCTCCTAATGATGTGATCCCGTTATCAAGGGAGAACACTTGTCTAGGGGTATGAAACCTCAAACATCTTTGATCAACGAGCTAGTCAACTAGAGGCTTACTAGGGACAATGTTTTGTCTATGTATCCACACATGTATCTGAGTTTCAATCAATACAATTATAGGAAGGATAATAAACGATTATCATGAACAAGGGAATATAATAATAACCAATTTATTATTGCCTCTAGGGCATATTTCCAACACTCCGGCCATCCTGACGCACCAAATGTCGAGCCAGAGGCGTGGGCGGATACCCTGCTCCCTACCACGCTCGATGATGGCCTCGGCGGCAACTGTGATGGCCGAGAGCCAACGGCCCGTCGAAAGGGGCGTACGGCGACATCGGCAGCTACTGGGCGGTGGCAAGGCCTCGGGGACGACGTCCTGGGTATCCGTGGAGATGCTACTATCGACGGCGTCCCTCTAGAGCTCTCAGTCGAGGCGATGGAGGGTCGATTGGCTCGGGCTCGAGCGGAGCCGAGCGGCGACCATGTCGGTCATAGGAGGAGGAGGAGGCCATGGGAGGGGAAGAGGGCAGTTCCAGGGGTCTCTAGGAGGAAAATGGATCGGGTTAGATACTATAGGGGTTGGGGGAGAGGTAGAACAGGAGGGCGGTGAGGGGGAGCTTGAGAGCTCCTCGGATGCTCCGAGCGCGGGGAGTATGCATGGTGTCTTCTGAGCTTCAGGAAGGGGCGTGGGATGTCGAGAGGGATTCCCTGGCGTGTTGGGGCACTCTTGCACTGCTGGACAAGAGCTACAGGACGAGGACAAGGCGTAGAGCACCGTTTCTATAGGTGTGGTCACCATGCCAACTAGTGTCCAGGGGGACCTTTTGGTCTGCCCACCATGTCTAACGTGTGAGGCATGCATGCAGGAGAGTGATGGAGGAGTTTGGTCCATATGAGGTAGTGTAGGTGGGGTTTCAGCTCTATTTAAGTTTGCAGCAACAAACTTGGGGATAGCAAAAAGTGTTTTTGGTGGGGGCATTAGGTTGAAACCATGTGTTGCAAGAACTACAAGACTACCAAGTTTCAACTCAAGGAGAGGAGTGTAGATAGCACTTGTAGTTCAAGGCCACAGTTTTGCAAAAATCAAGTTTTAGAAGGACTGCTCATATTTTCTACATGAGCATGCGATATATTTTGCATGAAAAGGTGCATTAGCACACTAGAGGTGTTGTGAATGGACTTGGAGTCTTTTGCATGAGCAGAAATAATGGAGGAGGGGTAAAAGAGGTGCTGTCATGGTGAAAAGGAGAGGGAAAGAGAGGGAGCTACCCTCCAATAAGTGATGAGGGTCCTTGGGAAAGTTATAGGAGGTTGTATAGGTCTAGAAAACATCGTGGTAAAAATTTGAGCTCAAGGAGAATAGTAGAAGGGGCCAAAGCACTAAATTTGGTAAGTGAGCAGAAGGTGTTTGATGCGTGTTAGGGCTAACAAATGGAGTCCACTTTCTATGAAACTTAACTGTATCACATGGTAGGTGAAAATGAGATTGGACACCAGATTTGGGATTTGTTGGAGAAAGCTTCCAATATAGCCTTGGAAAACCCTAGAAATGGGCATAAGTGGCCTTCTACAGATAAATGCATGCAAATTAAAAACCACTAATGCACCACTTGCTGTGGTGGCATTATCCGAGTATTAGAGCATGCCCAAAAAGTTTGGGATCAATTGGAGAAACTTTATAATGTAAAGTTCCTAAATTCTAGAAATCAAAAGGAGTGGTTTTGAGGGGCTTGGTACAAGTTAATATGATCTCCATTATGCATCACTTGGTTTGATTGCATTATTAGAGTATTCGAACATTTCCATGAAATTTGAGCACCATTGGAGACACTTGGCAATGTAGAGTTGCTCAAATTTCGTTCTGGACACATAGGGTTTTGGAATATTTAGGTGAACCAAATAAACTTGGATTGAGATGGAACTTGGCAAGATCATCACATATATCATGTGTGACTTCCTATAATTTTCTTGGAATTTATTGAGAATATTTCTTGTAGAAATATTTCAAAAGATTGAAATAGCAAGAAGGGGTTTTGAAGGGGTTTGTCCAATATTTTGAACATGACCATGTTTTCAAACTCTTATATATGGAATATAAATGTCCACTAAGTTTCCCTAAATTTTCTCAAATTTTTGAAAACAAGAAAAATAATTTTCCTTCATAAAAGACCATTTCTGGCCTCAAAAAAGGTATTTAAATAAAATAGTATTATAAATTTTAAAATCATAATTTTGTGGTTTTGGAAAGTCGTTTCGATAATGGGATATGGATAAAATATTTAGAGCAAAACAACTTCCCTAATTTGAGGACTTTTACTACAAATCCCAATTGAGAGGTTTTTGAAAGCCTAAATTAAATAAATGCTTTTTGGTCAAAATAATATTTGGAAAAATATTTTTAGGTCCTATACACATGGTATGGTCATTGGGCAAAGACTTTGGGCAAGGAGGTGCGCCGAAAGAGTAGTAGGAACTTTTGTGATTTGAAACGCAAGCAACCAAGCAAGAAAACAACAATCACATCAAGTATCACAAGCACTCACAAAAAATTTAATTGGTCCTGATTTTTGAGATATCTTAATCTAGTCACGAGAGTCAAAACAGACGGTGTGACACGAACTCGATCTAGAAACTAGGTTTGAATGATTGGGATGTAATTTCGTGGTTGATTGAAGTGAGACTTGGTGGATAGAGATAATATTGGATAGTGAATGCATTGGTTAAGTTTTAAAACATTTTAGCATTGTTTGAATATAGCTCCTTCACAATGCTCAATGTTAGACAGAAACTTGGGACATTTGTTGAGGAAATATGGCTAGGTTTATGGAGCTAAATTTTTGCATGTACTAGTGATATATGAATGTTCAATGGCTGGATAAATTTCATAACATTTTAACCGGTTTTGAATGCACTTCCTTCACAAATATCCATGTCATCCAAAACTGAAACTGAATAATATTGAATTAGTTTTCAACTAGATAGTGAAGGATTTCTACATATTTTGTAATGATACGATCCAAACTATTTATGGAAATTATTAGGGGATCTTTAGAAAGATATAAAAGTGGGTTTTTTGCAACCTAGGTGAAGATCAGTTATTTACTTAAATAGGAAAATGAATGTTTGGATGGAATGAAAATGATGGTTGGACTAAGATGGGAATTGCATGACCTTGGGAAAATGTTGGAAGCTTTGAGTTGCTTGGGAAAGGAAACGAAAAAATATTTCCAAGTTTGTAAGTCCAAAGATCCATTCAAATAAAAAACCAATATAAATTTCAAACAAATTTAATTTGGTCTAAAAATTATCAAAAACTAGGGTGTCACAGTATGCGGCTAGCAAAATATCGTTGAAATGATTAACGCTAACATTTCATAAAGTGAAAGGCTAGCCTCTAGTGAATCTTGTGAATGGGCTTAATTATTTTTATTTTTATTTAATTTGTGTCATATGATCAAGAAAAATACTAGAAATTTTATGGTAAAACTGTTGGTAATTCATAAAGTGCACAAAGTCTAACTAATGAAAAAAATATGTTAGTGTTTTCTTCGTGTAAAGAAACCTATGTGATGGAGTGTTAGCGGGGCCTTTAACCGAAAAAGCGATTGAGTACGAGTACGGGACATGTCGACTAAATAGGATAACCAAGACATGGTTTTGAAAAGGAATAATAATAAATGGAAGAAATAATTGTGCCATGAGTGCATCACAATGAATCCTAAAAATAACTTAGAGCATCTACAATCGGGCATTCCATACCCCCCTCAAACTCTTGGAAGGATGGTCATGTCAGTGACCGGTGAAAAAACCTGACCCAGACGGACGTCTTAAACGGGCCTCAAACGTCCAAGCTAACCGACGCCCCTTATATCCAGCCAAAATATAGGACGGATATGGGGAGGAACGGATGCGACCCGTCATGTCTACCACGTTGGACTGATGATGAGGTCACACATGAAAACACGTGGGAACCCGACGGTCTAACGAACGTTTCCTCCGGTGAGGTGTGAACGTTGCGTGAGGCCACTCTAGCTCACCGTCTGAGAGACAAAGTCCGGCTAGGCTATTTAAGCTGGACGACGTCCCTTAGCCCTAGCCACATCCACCTCCTCCCTCTCTATGCCACCAGCCCGAGCCTATCCACCTCTCCTCCGGTCGACCTTGCTCTTCAAAATCCAACCAGTCATTGTTGAACTCCAGAATCAAGTAGCCCTGCTACCATGATGCATGGCCATGAGCTATCTAACATTGGAGCGCTGGCTGCAAGTCCTTAAGTAGACTCGATCAAGGCGTGAAGCCTGGTTTGCCGTGGGGCTACCACCGAAACATGGTCGATCTCGAAGAGGGGTTTGAGGAGGAGGAGGAGGATGTAGGGGTCGTGGATCTGCGGGCGGAACTGCAGGCAATCTTCGATTCTCTCCACTCGGTGGCGGAGGTAGAGGCCAACTGTCATACCCTTCAAGCGAAGAAGAAAGCATACGATGACAAGATGCTTGCTACATGGATGAGAAGGAGGAACCAGAGCCTTCTTATGCGTCCGTCAATCCGGTGCGTGGCATGGAGATAGTGGGCATTTCCAACAAAAACGGTGTGTAGTTGGCTAGCATGATATGCGTAGTATGTAGGATTATCTTTTACATGCCTTGTATAAATCTAGAGAATGAATTATGAGGTGTTCAGATACATAGAAGATAATATGATGCGTTGTCAGACACTGTCCACTAACACGTTTGGTCGTAGGCATTTGAGAGTCCAGATTTTATGCCCGCATTTAGATGTCTTAGCCGGATAAAAAGTAAAGTTGGGCAGTAGACCTTGTGAGTTTGATTGAGAAGAAACCACTCCATGAGAGTTGATGTGTGTCTCCCATCATCACATCCTTAAAATATCAGTAACATATGTAGAGAATATGGGTTTCAACCTGCTAATCCTCTACAACACTATGTTTATAGTCTTAAAGAGCAAACATTTAAGTGGGGTATTCAACTGAAATTGAATCACTCGATTTTGATCGGGTCAACAATTTTTCGAAACTCTCTCATTTAGTTGTTTTATATTATACATTATGTTTCTTAATTATTAGGGCATCATAATTAATTGAGGTCCTCAATTTAGAATTGGGTCGTCCGATTTTAACCAGGTCAAAAAATTCTCAAGGAGCTCCTTCATTCATTGTTCCCTAATTTTGAAACTATTTCATGTAGTTGAGGTATTCAATTTTGGATTTGATTTATGATTCTGATCGAACAAATGATTTTTTTAATTAGTGAGCAACAACCGAAACATATCAATCTGGTGCACCCACCCACTGAGGGAGTCCGGGATTAGGGGGTCCTTAGTACTCCTACTTATCCTTATGGGTCAGACTCTATGGCCTGTTCAACCATTGACGGAAGCGTTGGATTCGAGATGGACTCTTCCGAAGACTTGGCGTGTAATCCAAGGAGATATAGCCATCGACATATTCCTTCTCTGTTGTAACTGACCTTATGTAAACCGTGACACCCATAGCATCTATATAACCCAAGGGGTCGTAGCTCGTAGGACGCATCAAGCTCATGATGATTAGGGTTTAAACCACAACATCAATCTTGCAGTAGATCAACTATGTACTATGTACTACATCATCAATAAAAGAAAAAGCAAGACATAGGTTTTACCTCCATCAAGAGGGCCCAAACCTCAGTAAAACACCGTCCCCATTGCTTCTTGTTATCCATCGACCCTAGATCCATAGTTCGGACCCCCTACTCGAGATCTGTCGGTTTTGACACCGCCACCGTGTTGGGGAACGTTGCATGGGAAACAAAAATTTTCCTACGCGCACATAAAATCTATCCATGCTGATGACCAACTAAGAGAGGGGTGAGTGTATCTACATACCCTTTTAGATCGCTAAGAAGAAGCTTATATAACATGGTTGATGTAGTGGAACATCTTCATGATCCAAATCGCAGCCCGTCCCACGATCTCATCACGATCCGTCTTGCGATCCCATCACGATCCATCCCGATCTAGTGCCGAACGGACGACACCTCCATGTTCAGCACACGTACAACTCGATGATGATTACCGCCTACTTGATCCAACAAGAGGGGCTGAGAGTTAGATGAGTTCTCCAGCACGACAACGTGGTGGTGGTGGTGGTGGAACTATTCCGGCAGGGCTTCGCCTAAGCACCGTCGAACTAGACTAGAGGAGGAAATGATCTAGATG
This sequence comes from Hordeum vulgare subsp. vulgare, assembly GCF_904849725.1. NCBI lineage: Eukaryota > Viridiplantae > Streptophyta > Magnoliopsida > Poales > Poaceae > Hordeum > Hordeum vulgare. Next base: position 476,099,391 of record NC_058523.1, read on the forward strand.
AAGTAGAGGGAGCACGTGGCAATTAGGGTTAGCTCTCTTCTCTAAATCCTCTAGTATATATAGGAGGGAGGAAGGGGAGGAGGCAGCCTCAAACCCTCAAGGTTTGGACGAAATTGGAGGTGGAGGAGTCCTACTCCAGTCCTACTAGGAGTAGGATTCCTCCTCTCCACTTGGTCACCCTTTCTAACTTTTCCACCTTTGGGTTTTTCCCTCCCTAGCTGCATGGGCCTTAGTGGTTGGTTCGGCCAGACCACTAGGGGCTGGTTTGACTCATCTCACAGCTCATGAGGTCTTTTGGGTCGAGATACCCTTCCCGTTGGTCCCTGGTACCCTACCGACACTCCTGGTACACTACCGAAGTACGTGAAACTTTTTCGGTGACCAAAACAGGACTTCCTATATATCAATCTTTACCTCTGGATCATTCCAGAGCTCCTCATGACATTTGGGATCTCATCCGGGACTCCGAACAACTTTCGGTTACCAACCACACATAACTCAATAATACCGAAACATCACTGAACCTTAAGTGTGCAGACCCTGCAGGTTCGAGAACAATGTAGACATGACCTGAGACACTCTCCCATCAATAACGAATAGAGGGACATGGATGCCCATATTAGCTCCTACATATTCTACAAAGATCTTCATCGGTTGAATTTAATTGTCAAGCATTCAATTAATCCCGTATGCTATTCCCTTTGTCTATCGGTATGTTACTTGCCCGAGATTCGATCGTCGGTATCTCCATACCTAGTTCAATATCATTACTGGCAAGTCTCTTTACTCGTTTTGTAATACAAGATCCCGTGACTAAATCCTTAGTCACATTGCTTGCAAGACTTATTGTGATGTTGTATTACCGAGTGGGCCCCAAGATACCAATCGGTCATACGGAGTGACAAATCCCAGTCTAGATCCATGCCAACCCAACAAACACCTTAGGAGATACCTGTAGAGCACCTTTATAGTCACCGAGTTACGTTGTGACGTTCGATACACACAAGGTATTCCTCCGGTGTCCGGGAGTTGCATGATCTCATGTTCATAGGAACAGATACATTGACATGCAGAAAACAGTAGCAATAAACTAACACGATCATATTCTACGTTCATAGTTTGGGTCTTCTCCATCACATCATTCTCCTAATGATGGGATCATGTTATCAAGTGATAACCCTTGTCTATGGCCAGGGAACCTTGACCATCTTTGATCAACGAGCTAGTCAACTAGAGGCTTACTAGGTACAATATGTTGTCTATGTATCTACACATGTATTTTGAGTTTCCATTCAATACAATTCTAACATGGATAATAAACAATTATCATGAAAAATGAAAATATAATAATAACCAATTTATTATTTCCTCTAGGGCATATTTCCAAGAGTCTCCCACTTGCACTAGAGTCAATAATCTAGTTCACATCACTATTTTATTGTAATGAATCTAACACCCATACAGTTCTGGGGCTCGATCATGTCTTGCCTGTGAGAAAGGTTTTTAGTCAAGAGTCTGAGCCTTTCAGATCCGTGTGTGCTTTACGAATTTCTATGTCATTTTGTAGGTGCTGCTACCACGCGCCATTTGGAACAATTCCAAACGATTTCTCCACTATACGAATCTGGTTTACTACTCAGAGTTATCCGGATTAGTGTCAAAGCTTGCATCGATGTAACCCTCTACGACAAACTCTTTAATCACCTCCATAATCGAGAAAAAAAATCCTTAGTCAACTAGTTACTAAGGATAAATCCTTAGTCTAGTAATCCATTCCTTGATCACTTTTGTACCCCTTGACAGATTCATGGCAAAGCACACATGACGTGCGGTACAAAACATAGCATAATATAGAACCTACGACTAATGCATAGGGGACGACCTTTGTCCTTTCTCTTTCTTCTCCGTGGTCAGGCTTTGAGTCTTACTCAATATTCATACCTTACAAGATAGTCAAGAACTCCTTCTTTGAATGGTCTATTTTGAACTCCTTAAAAATCTTGTCACGGTATGTATTCATTTGAAAGTTCTATTAAGCGTTTTGATCTATCACTATAGATCTTGATGCTCAATGTTCAAGTAGCTTAATCCACGTTTTCCTTTGAAAAACACCTTTCAAACAACCCTATATGCTTTCCAGAAATTCTACATCATTTTCGATCAACAATATGTCAACCACATATATTAATCAGAAATTCTATAGTGCTCCCACTCACTTCCTTGGAAATACAAGTTCCTCATAAACTTTGTATAAAACCAAAAGCTTTGATCATCTCATCAAAGCCCCATATTCCAACTCCGAGACGCTTACTCCAGTCCTTAGCAAGATTGCTGGAGCTTGCATACTTGTTATCATCCTTAGGATCGACAAAACCTTCTGGTTGTATCACATACATCTGTTCCTCTTGGAAATGATGTTTTGACATCCATTTGCTAGATTTCATAATCGAAAAATGCAGCAACTGCTAACATAATTCCCACAGACTTTAGCATCGCTACGAGTGAGAAAGTCTCGTCGTAGTCAACTTTTTGAACTTGTCGGGAACTTCTTTGCAACAAGTCGAGCTTTCTAAATGGTGACTTTCACCATCATTGTCTGTCTTCCTTTGAAGGATCCATCTCTACTTAAGAGCCTTATGACCATCAAGTAGTTCTTCCAAAGTCGACACTTTGTTTTCATATATGGATCCTCTCTCGGATTTCATGGCCTCCAGCCATTTGCCGGAATCCCAGCCCACCATCGCTTCTCCATAGCGTGTAGGTTCATTATTGTCCAGCAACATGACCTCCAAGATAGGATTACCATACCACTCTGGAGTAGTGCGTGTCCTTGTCGACCTACAAGGTTTGGAAGTAACTTGATTTGAAGCTTCATGATCACCATCATTGTATTCCACTTCAACTGGTGTAGGCGCCACACGACAATTTCCTCCGCCCTTCTACTCTTTGGTTGAAGTGTTGGTTCAAAAACCTCAGCAAGTTCCACCATCGTCGCACTCAATTCTTTTGAGAGAAACTGAGAAACTCTTTCTCGAGAAAGGACCCATTTATAGAAACAAACACTTTGCTTCCGGATCTGAGATAGGAGATATACCCAACTGTTTTGGGTGTCCTATGAAGATGCATTTATCCGCTTTGGTTCGAGCTTATCAGGCTGAAACTTTTTCACATAAGCATCACAGCCTCAAACTTTTAAGAAATGACATCTTCGGTTTCTGCAAACCATAGTTCATACGGTGTCATATCAACGGGATTACGTAGTGCCATATTTAAAGTGAGTGTTGTTGTCTCCAATGCATAACCCTAAAATTATAGTGGTAATTCGATAAGATACATCATAGTATGCACCATATCTAATAGGGCTCGGCTATGACGTTCGGACACACCATCGCTATGGTGTTCCAGGTGGCATGAATTGTGAAACAATTTTCACATTTTCTTAAATGGTTAGTAAATCGCAACTCAGATATATTTACCTCCACGATCACATCGTGGACATATTATCCTCTTGTCAGGACGATCTTCAACTTCACTCTGAAATAGCTTGAACCTTTCAATATTTCAGACTTGTGATTCATCAAGAAAATACACATGTATCTACTCAAATCATCAATAAAGTAATAACATAACGATATCCACTATGTGCCTCAGCACTCATTGGACTGCATACATAAAAAATGTAATATTTCCAACATGTCACTTGCTCGTTCCATCTCATTGAAAACGAGGCCTTCAGTCATATTGCCCATGTTTTGCATGTCTCAAGTGATTCAAAATCAAGTGAGTCCAAATGATCCAGCTGCGTGGATTTTCATGCGTTTACACCAACAGGCATGGTTCGCATGTCTCAAACGATTCAAAAATGAGTGAGTCCAAAGATCCATCAACATGGAACTTCTTCATGCGTTTTATAACAATATGACTCAAGCGGCTGTGCCACAACCAAGTGGTACTATCATTACTACTTCATATCTTTTGGCATCAAATACTATGAACATGTGTAATACTGCGATCAAGATTCAATAAACCATTCATATTAGGTGCATGACCATTGAAAGTATTATTCAATTAGACAGAATAACCATTATTCTCTTTAAATGAATAACCATATTGCAATAAATACAATCCAATCATATTCATGCTCAATGCAAACACCAAACAACATTTAGGTTCAATACTAATCTCGAAAGTAGTGGGAGTGTGCGATGGTGATCAAATCAACCTTGGAAACACTTCCAACACACATCATCACCTCACCTTCAGGTAGTCTCCTTCAATTCCGTAGATTTTATTTCAAGTTACCAACACTTAGCAACAGAACCAGTATCTAATACCCCGGCGCTACTAGGAGCACTAGTAAAGTACACATCAATATCACGTATATCCAATGTACTTTTGTCGACTTTGCCGGCCTTCTCATCTACCAAGTATCTAGGGTAGTTCCGCTTCAATGACCATTCCCCTCATAACATAAGCACTTAGTGTCGGGTTTGGGTTCAACCTTGAGTTTCTTCACTAGAGAAGCAACTGGTTTGCCGTTTCATGAAGTATCCCTTCTTGCCCTTGCCCTTCTTGAAATTAGTGGTTTTACTAACCATCAAAAATTGACGCTCCTACTTGATTTCTACTTTCGCGGTGTCAAGCATCGCGAATAGCTCAAGGATCATCATATTTATCCCTGATACGTTATAGTTCATCGCGAAGCTCTGTAGCTTGGTGGCAGTGACTTTGGAGAACTATGTCAATCACTATCTTATCTGGAGGATGAACTCCCACTCGATTCAAGCGATTGTAGTACTTAGACAATCCGAGCACATGCTCAATGATTGAGCTTTTCTCCCTTACTTCACAGGCCAAGAATCTTGTCGGAGGTCTCATAAATCTCAACGCGCGCACGAGCCTGAAATCCCAATTTCAGCTTTTGGAACATCTCATATATTCCGTGACGTTCAAAATGTCTTCGGCGCCTCAATTCTAAGTCATTAAGCATTACGCACTGAACTATTATGCAGTCATCAAAACACATGTATGTCAGATGTTCGTAACATCCACAGACGACGCCCGGGGTTCAACACACCGAGCAGTGCATTAAGGACATAAGCCTTCTGCGCAGCAATGAGGACAATCCTCGGGTTATGGACCCAATACGCATAATTGCTACTATCATCTTTCAACTAAGTTTTCTCTAGGAACATATCAAAAAAGTAGAGCTACAGCGCAAGCTACAACATAATTTACAAAGACATTTGACTATGTTCATGATAATTGAGTTTAGCTAATCATATTACTAATAAAATCCCACTCAAATTAAGAGCCCTCTAGTCATTCGAGTGTTGCATGATCCAAATCCAGTAACTCAAGTCCGATCATCACGTGAGTTGAGTTTAGCTTCAGTGGTGAACATCTCCATGTTGATCATATCCACTATATGATTCATGCTCGGCCTTTCGGTCTCTTGTGTTCCGAGGCCATGTTTGTACATGCTAGGCTCGTCAAGTTTAACCCGAGTGTTTCACGTGTGCAACTGTTTATCACCCGTTGTATGTGAACGCTGAGTCTATCACACCCGATTATCACGTGGTGTCTCGAAACGATGAACTATCGCAACGGTGCATAGTCGGGGAGAACACAATTTTATCTTGAAATTTTAGTGAGGGGTTACCTTATAATGCTACCGTCATCCTAAGAAAAACAAGGTGCATAAAAGGATTAACATCACATGCAAATCATAAGTGACATGATATGGCCATGAACTTGTGCTTCTTGATCTCCATCACCAAAGCACCGACATGATCTCCATCGTCACTAGCGCCACTCCATGGTCTCCATCATCATGATCTCCATCATTGTGCTGCCATCTAGGTTGTCGCGCTAACTATGTTGTTACTACTAAAGCTACTACTAGCGATAAAGCAAAGCGTCACCAAATGCAAAATAATTAAAGACAACCTTATGTCTCCTGCCGGTTGTTGTAGCATCGACGTGCAAGTCGATATTTAACTATTACAACATGATCATCTCATACATCCAATATATCATATCATGTCTTTGTCTATATCACATCACATGCATACCCTACAAAAACAAGTTAAACGTCCTCTAATTTGTTGTTGCAAATTTTACGTGGCTGCTATGGGTATCTAGTATGATCGCATCTTACTTACGCAAAACCACAATGGTGATATGCAAGTTGCTATTTAACTTTCTCCAAGGATTGCCTCGGTCAAATCCGATTCAACTAAAGTTGAAGAAATAGACACCCGCGAGTCATATTTATGCAACAAGTTGCATGTTAGTCGATGAAACCGGTCTCTCGTAAGCGTACGAGTAGTGTTGGTGTGGGCCGCTTCAATCCAACAACACCGCCGAATAAAGAAAAGACTAGGAAGGGCAGCAATCTTAACATCAACGCCCACAAACTGCTATGTGTTCTACTCGAGATGTAATCTACGCATAGACCTAGCTCATGATGCCACTGTTGGGGAATGTTGCATGGGAAACAAAAATTTTCCTACGCGCACATAAGATTTATCCATGGTGATGACCATCTACGAGAGGGGTGAGTGTATTTACATACCCTTGTAGATCGCTAAGAAGAAGCGTATATAGCGCGGTTGATGTAGTGGAACTTCTTCGCGATCCAAATCGCAGCCCGTCCCGCGATCTCATCACGATCCGTCTTGCAATCCCATCACGATCCATCCCGATCTAGTGCCGAACGGACGACACCTCCGCGTTCAGCACACGTACAACTCGATGACGATTACCGCCTTCTTGATCCAGCATGACGGGCGGACAGGTAGATGAGCTCTCCAACACGATGACATGGTGCTGCTGGTGGTGGAACTATTCCGGCAGGTCTTTGCCTAAGCACCGCCGAAGTAGACTATAGGAGAAAACGATCTAGATGAAGTAGAGGGAGCACGTGGCAATTAGGGTTAGCTACTCTCCTCTAAATCCTCTAGTACATATATAAGGGAGGAAGGGGAGGAGGCAGCCTCAAACCCTCAAGGTTTGGCCAAAATTGGAGGTGAGGAGTCCTACTCCAATCCTACTAGGAGAAGGATTCCTCCTCTCCACTTGGAAACCCTTTCCACCTTTTCCACCTTTGGGTTTTTTCCACCTAGCCGCATCGGCCTTAGTGGTTGGTTCGGCGAGCCTACTAGGGTTTGGTTTGACTCCCTCCCACAGCCCATGAGATCTTTTCGGTCGAGACACCCCCCATGATGGCCCCCGGTACCCTCCCGGCACTCCCGATACACTACCGAAGTACCTGAAACTTTTCCGGTGACCAAAACAGGACTTCCTATATATCAATCTTTACCTCCGGACCATTCCGGAGCTCCTCGTGAAATTTGGGATCTAATCTGGGACTCCAAAGAACTTTCGGTTAACAACCACACGTAACTCAGTAATACCAAAATATCACCGAACCTTAAGTGTGCAGGCCCTGCGGATTCGAGAAATATGTAGACATGACCTGAGACACTCTACGGTCAATAACCAATAGCAGGACCTGGATGCCCATATTAGCTCCAACATATTCTACGAAGATCTTCATCGGTTGAACCTCTGTGTCAAGGATCCAGTTAATCCCGTATGCTATTCCCTTTGTCTATCAGTATGTTACTTGCCCGAGATTCGATTGTCGGTATCTCCATACCTAGTTCAATATAGTTACCGGCAAGTCTCTTTACTTGTTCTGTAATACAAGATCCCGTGACTAACTCCTTAGTCACATTGCTTGCAAGGCTTATTGTGATGTTGTATTACCGAGTGGGCCCCGAGATACCTCTCCGTCATACTGAGTGACAAATCCGAGTCTTGGTCCATGCCAACCCAACAGACACCTTTGGAGATACTTGTAGAGCACCTTTATAGTCACCTAGTTACGTTGTGACGTTTGATACACACAAGGTATTCCTCCGGTGTCTGGGAGTTGCATGATCTCATGGTCATAGGAACAGATACATTGACATGCTGAAAACAGTAGCAATAAACTGACATGATCATATGCCATGTTCGTAGTTTGGGTCTTGTCCATCACGTCATTCTACTAATGATGTGATCCCATTATCAAGTGACAACCCTTGTCTATGGCCACGGAACCTTGACCATCTTTGATCAACGAGCTAGTCAACTAGAGGCTTACTAGGAACAGTATGTTGTCTATGTATCCACACATGCATTTTAAGTTTCCATTCAATACAATTCTTGCATGGATAATAAATGATTATCATGAACAAGGAAATATAATAATAACCAATTTATTATTACCTCTAGGGCATATTTCCAACAGATCCATCACCTAGAAAAAAACGCCATTATATGATATTGTAGCATCAATATAATACATGCAACAACTGATGCCGAAAATTCCTCACATAAAAGGTTGGTTAGCAGATAACATATAATCACATCACGAAAGGCCCACCTGGTCGTCAAAATATAAAAAAATAAAACGCACTCCATCATCCCCACCCGTCGAACAAATTCCATCGGTTCCAAATATAAGGAGTACTAGTGTTTTGGAAGGTCAAATTTCTTTGACTTTTGACCTGGCTCCAACAAGGGAGGGGTAATCATAGCGGCGCGCCTTCCGCTCGCTTCAGTTATTGTAGTCGTCGCTACGTGGTCGTCGAATATGGATGCATTTTTTTATCTCTCCTCCTAAAGGAGGAGTCTGCGGTCGTGATGGTCCGTTGGTACCTCGTTTGTTTGGTTCTTTCGTCAACCCATCAAACGCGCTACCACCACCGATTTTTCTTCGATCGTAACCCCATCCCACCGATTTTTATTTCTCCCCACCGATTTTTCACCAGCCCTCGTGGTCTCCTTGATCTCTCCTCCGAACCGATCTCTAGGGTTCGGGCGCCGCCAACCCTGCCCACCCTGCCCCTCACGATGTCGACAACGAGATGTAGAAGGATGTGAGGTAGTGGCGACGGTCGCAACGCTCCCTTAGCGGCCGGCGAATCAGGTAGGAACCCCTCTCTCCCCTAATATGTCCCCCCCCCCCCCCCGCATCCTCTCTCTGAAGCACATGACCATAGGGGGAGGAGGCCTGAGGGCGTGGACATTGGTATGCTGTGGATTTCGGAGGGCCAAGACCAGGTTGTCGTGCAGCTCGCCTATGTTCACTCTCGCGTCCCCTCCGTCCTTCTCAAACTTTCTCAAGCACTCCTTCTTGTATGAACTGGACCCCTTCTCTCCCAACGCACCCACCCCATACTCACTGTTTTTTCAGCCGTGGTGGTGGCGGCAGGGTTACAGCTCGACGAGATGGCGACGACATGTTGCTTCCTACGACTGTAGACACGAGATCGAAGCCTCGGACGCGACCGGGTGTGAACTGCAACTGTAGCGGCGATGGCTGGAGCTCGGAGGCGACCCAGAGATGGATTGTGTATGTGCGAGCTCGGGGCAACCACGAGACCTCACTTCGGGCGTTCCTCCACTCTGTAAGCCCCTTCTCTTTCCACATGCATGCACGTAGTAGCAGATTGCCTGATGTGTTGGAAGAATTAGTATTATCTTTGCGGTGTTCTTATTGTTAGTTCAAACTTGCAGACCCATGTTTTTTGCTCGGATTGTATCACTCAGATATTAAGAATCTTATCTCTATTGTATCACTCAGATATTAAGAATCTTATCTCTATTGTAAAACCATGCAAATAATTTGGATACCCCGTGTTTGATGAATTCAGTAGAAGGTATTCAGTTATGAAACCATTGTTTAGTTTAGGTGGAGAGACTCCACGTGAGTTGTGTATTTATTTTTGTTTGAATAAGTGAACTGGTGGGGCATGCTTGCAAGTTTTCTATATATGTGGCTGTTATGTCGGTTTCTTTATTAGTTTGGACCTTGATCCCTACTTAGTGGTTATTTTTTAAATATTTACGAGCTTTCGTTGATTACTGTTAAGCAATTAGCATGCATGAGCTGGTTTGAGTCTATCCAGATTTCTTCCTGCATAATACATCATATAGTTCATATTAATGTAGACGTCAGATACCAATTCAGTTTTGAAGTTGAGGCGGTGCACATGTCCTCGCAGCCACCGGCGGTTGCTCCCCATATCGGATGCTCCCGGGGAGGCAGCGCCCTCCACTACTACCCCTTCTAGCGACCGTGGCTGCAGGGGTGGCCCTCGGGCGAAGAGCAGCGGCGACACCAATGGTTACTCCTTCCCCACATGCACCCCACACTCGCGCCACGAGTGCTACACATTCACATCTCCTTGTCATCTAGCACAGTCAAGGGACACGCCAAGCACCTTCAATCTTTGCTGTCTTTTTCTACAACCATTAGTTTCAGGAATTTTGGTGTCACTCCATTAAAAATAATGATGTCACTCTCTCTAACTAAAAATGTAACCTACTCGCATTTAGCATCGCATTTAACATCTCTAACCAATGAATCTGCTCCTAAAGGGGAGTTTGTGGTTGTGATAACGCATTGGTATGTCGGTATTTCGTTGCCACCCCTCCGTCCCATCTTCACAGCATCAAAGTCATACATGGAAATAAACCCGAAGAATCCTAATATTAATATGGAAATAAAACCCAGCAAATCTACACCATTGTAACCTTCCTACCACCCTCACAGCGTCAAAGTCATACAAAGAAACAGATCCAAAGAATACTAATATTAATATGGAAACAAACCCGAAAAATAAGCACCATCGTAAACTTCCTCCCACCCTTGCAGCCTGAGTACGTACTAAAAATAATTAGCCTTCCTCCCATCCTGGTATGCAAAAGTACTATACATGGGAAACAAACCATAGAATACTAACAACAATTTGCCTAACTATTACATACTAAACTTCATGCACAAGATAAGGAAAGCCCGACAAGATTGATAACGCCATTAAACATCTCCACCATATTTGGTAGGAGTACGTATTTAAATAATACGTTTCTGTTACATGGTTGGTCATTCACAAACACCACTACCTCGAGTACTCATCGTCAAGCACGGACCATGCTCGCTGGGAGATCACACTAGAGATCAGACCAATTCACCACGGAGGTCACATGAGTTTATCATCAACCTGTGAGCCTCACCTTCATTACCCGGAGGTGAGTTCACCTTTTGACAAAGCCATCTGTTTCTCCGACATGGTGTCGTATTTCTTATGGATCTTCATAGTCATGATATGTGCATTATTAACTTATTTAGTTAACAAAAGACGATGCATGTCGAACTACTACTAAAAGTGAGTGTCATAGTTTTGCGGTTTCATAGGTGAGATAGGTTCTAATTACACAAGTGATGCATACCCGTTGGTGGTCTCCAGGAACTTTCAACTTGGGAATACGAAATGCAACCTCACCAAGCAAACTTGTAGAAATTCATGAGATGCGTGGAGAAGAAAATAATGTGCCAATGGAGGAGAAACGACATACGTAGTTAATTTTTTATTATTATTTTACGAACCTTGTTGTTGAAGGTTCAAAGGGCCTTAATCACCATCCCTGCACCATTTACTACTACCGTTTTTATTTTCCCCTTTTGTATGAATTATCCCTCATAACATCTTAATACCGGAAATCGTAGCACCAACTATTTTACTTCGTTTATGAACCACGGTGTTGAAGGTTCAAACGTCCTTAATCATTATCCATGCAACATTTGCTTATAAGATCTCGGAGGATAAGGGAAAAGGAGATGTGTATTCTCTCACAATTTTTGTAGACATAATGTCTTAATCGATGATTTGAAGCTGGCCATCTTGTAATCTTAACTGTTGTTGTTGGAACAGTCTTATGGAATGTTCATAGGTGAACCGTCCACCCAATGAGCTAAAATGCATCCGACAACCAATACCATGATAGCATTGGAGCCAGGGGAGCATGTGGGAACATCAAATGGTATTTACCCTTTCAGACGACGTTTTTACCATTGATGTACGATCATCTATAGATCTACATTTATAAAGTCTAACCAGGTGCTAGGTATATTGCTTCAAATGTGGGTTTTGGATTTACCAAATTACACATTGGCCATGCAGAAAACCCTACAACATCTCATGGAACACCGAGTGGTGCTAAAGATATTGCCTCCAATGCAAGCATTAAACAAGTTAAACATCAACAGAGACAAAGTCGTGATAAGGAAAGGAGAGATAGCCTAACACCCGAGCAAAGAGCAAAAATAAATGCACGTCGAAGAGCATCTAGACAAAATAAGACTATAGAAGATAGGAATGCAAGCCAAAGGGCTACGACAGAAAATCTGACAACAAAGAACAGGCAAGAGATGAATGCCCGTAGAAGGGAATCAAGTAAAAATATATCAGTTGAGCAGAGGCAAGAGATGAACGCCCGTCGAAGAGCATGCACGCAGAGCATACCACCAGATGAGATGAAGGCATTGCGGGCTCAACGAAATGCATACCTTGCAGCTAAGCGAAAGACCCCATGCGCTGAATGCATCGCAATGCCTTGCCCATATCCATATCTCTAATGAATCACCATGTTCTATTACTGAAGTTTGCATGTGTACAATCTATATTTGTCAGTCAATTGTTAATCATGCTTTGCATAATTCAGTTGTAGATTGCTATTCTACCAGTTCTCTGTAAAGGTGATTATTAAATTAAAGTTACATACTTACTTGCAGATAAAGTTATATGAACATTGAACCATGAATTAATACCTAGGCACATGCATTTAATTACTCGTTAGAAAAACAACTCAGGCCCGACACACGCCACAAGGGACAAACGGAAGCAAGCGAATGAACCAAACCAAAAAGTCTGAAAAAAAACCTTGACTTCATAGAGTCGGTCCGAATCGAAGTTCTCAATCCCTGCAATTGGCACCGTACTTGTCAATCCTGGTCAATCCTGTCTTTAGACCAGTTTGTCACACCGGGAAACAGGTCAATCACTAACGGGATGCTCACGTGTCACCTACATCTTCTTCCCCACTCTCCCTATTGCACGCCCGTGCAAACCCAAGAATATGCTAACGACATTGCTAATTTGTCGCGCATAATAACTGTGTTACTTTGTAGTGTGGTTGCCTCTCCATGGGCATGGTGGAGGAAGAGATTAACATATGCTTTATGTTGTGTATATTCATGCTCTATAGGTATGTGCTCTTCAAGTGGGTGAAGGTGTGTGATAATTTAGTTAGCGAGAGAAGTTATGATCCCTAATGATTATTTACTTGTCAGCCCACCAAACTGGTCTAGATCATAGAAGGTCTTGATTGACCAAGATAGATAGGTATGGAGTGCTAATTTCGGGGATTGTTCAGGGTTTAATTCAAACTGGCTCTACGAATTTAAGGTTTTTTCAGACTTTTCTCTAAATCAATCAGTGCTATGATTTGTACATATCCGACGGTCACAAAGAACGGTCCAAAGAAAATTAAATTTTAAATAGAAGACTGAAAGTTACAAAAATTGGTTTTTTATACATGCAAAATTTGACATACATTATGTTCATAGATGCAACTACATAAAATTGAAAAGGCCCGTGGCAACGCACGGGCATTCCACTAGTTATTTTTAGTTTCCGTGGTACTATCATGATTGAAGATGAACAGATTGAAAGTTTTTCTCATAAAAAAATTCTAAGCAAAAAAATTAACATCGACAGTACTAAACAAAAAAGTGGTAACTCATTTCATGATGAGTCTAATCATACCGATTTGGTATTTTCTTTACAAAAATTTAATCAAATTTAGATGCTTTGATTTTTAAATAATATATTTCATATTTTAAAACAGAGTGAGTAATTTATTTTAAAAGTCTAACAGCATCAATGATGCAACAAAGCGCCTCCAGCACTTCTAGTATATACAAAGCCTTGTTGATTGTTTTGAATCACAATGGCTGCTCTAACGTGGAGCTGTCGCTGTGTTCACACGCGCATTTCTCTTCAGTCCCTTCCTCCCCTATGCGCAACCACCACGCCCACAACATCTGAACATCCGTGGAGAGGACCCTGTCATGTAGCGCAGTTGTCGTCAGCCCCTAGCCGCCAACGACGACGACGTTAGTCCTCAGTTGATGTCACGGTTTGTAAGACCTCAGTCCCCTGCTCCCCAATGCGCCGCCGGGATCGACCGACGACAACAACGTCTACACAGTTGAACATCCCTCCGGTGGCGTGGGATCTTTCATGTAGCTCGGTCACCGGTCAGCCGCTTAGCCGCCAGCGACAACGACGCTAGTGTTTCTGTTATAAACTACTCCATAAAGGAATCGCGCCGTCACGTGGTCAACAACGTCTCAACTCCGCTTCCCGTGGAGAAGGGACTTTCAAATAAGCCCGCTCCCTGTCAGCTGCTAGCAGCCGTCGACGACGACGACGACGTCAGTGTTCTTTTCACCCTGACCAGCGATTTAAGGACGAGACGTGATCCTCGTTCTAAGCCATGCATAGTCTTCTGCTCACGTAAAGGTACAAGTAAAACATCAGTGCAGAGTGCAGACGCACGTGGTATTAATTTTTTATTCACTCCCTCTGACTAACCAACATGGTAGTAATCGTTTTTTGTACTCCCTATGTTTCTAAATATAAGTCTTATAAAAGATTTCACGAGTCTACATATAAAGTAAAATAAATAAATCTACATTTTAAAATATATCTATATACATTCTTATGTAGTTCACGAATGAAATTTCTAGAAGGATGTATATTTAGAAACGAAGGGAGTAGTAGTATATGCTATCACAATAAATGGTACATGCACCTCTCAGAATATGTACTTCATGCTCAATTACTCGGTCACAAATAAACTAGAACATACCCTCTCTTTTTTTGCGAAAACGTCAAAGTTATCCCCGGCTATATACCAACTCGCAAAAAATATGGTACTACTAACTCAAGAAAAATTGGTATATACCGTTACACAAACGAAAACATATATACTTACTCACCAGAAAATGTCTATATACTCACTCACGGAAATGTATATATACTTCCACAAGAAAAAAATACACATTCAGAAGGAAAAGTTGTATACTCTTTCAGTTTGTAAGTACTCCTATATATATCCATAGTCAGCTCATCTCAAAGAACTCCCTTCGTTCCACAATATAAGAAACAACGGAATGCTATAAATATACCACAATTTGCTTTTTGTGGGCCAAGTTGCATGACATACAAAAACTAGTTCTCCCGATCTATAATTATTTAGGTAAAAAAAGTATATCACATTGTATACTCCTTGTTGCAAGTAATTTTTTTTTAATGTTCATCACACTAAAACGCATTAGTATATAAGTTTCAGACCCATCCAGGGGCATCTACAAAAAAACTACTTATACTACTCTTGATGGAACATATACTGCATGGAGGGGGGTGGGGGGGGGGATAACATCCAAGCGTTCCGACCTAGGTATGCACCCGTAGCAATTAGTTAGAGTATATTTACTAATTTGCAAGTTGCCACTTCATTGCATACCTAGGTCGGAACGCTTGGATGTGAAAATGTATTTTTTTTGTTTATTGTATAGTATAAATATCATAATATAATTTAAAAAATCATGCATGTTTGCATGCTGAGGCACTTTTTTTATGAATGGTTGTACGTAACAGGTGGATCTTTTCGCATGTTGAATACCGAGGTGGCGTTTTTGCATGTCAAAATAAATAGATTAGTGGGGTTATTAGCTATTTTGATATAGAAGATGGACGAAACTCATCCCTTTATGCATATGTATAAATTCTTAGGAGTATTATAAAGGATACATATATATCTAAGGTACTCCAAAGTGAGTTATATGAAGAAAAAGTCAAAAGATCCCATTTCCTATTTTAGTAAAATGTGCACATTAATACCTTATTCTACAATTAAAAAGTTACTCTACTATTAATTCCAAATTGCAAAAAACCACCAAACCAAACCCCAAAACAGACGACAAAACATCAAAACTACGCACCCACTCAGGCCATCTTCGATCTTATCCCCTCCTCTCCACGACTGAACATCACCTCCTCCAGCTTCAACCTAGCAGCTGCCTCTGCCTTGGAATGGACGGGGCCCTCCACACGACCTTCCTTCGGCAAAGCCGTGGTGCCGGATCGCCTGCCCCCCAGGTCATACGTGTGGTGCCAAACCAATAGTTAGTATCACTATTAACGTTCATTGCTAGAAATATAATAAAAGGAATACATCAAGGATGAATTAACCATGAGAAAAGATGAACTAAAGACATACTTGGCAGTTAGTCTAATTTGTATCGTCGTTGATAAAAACAAAAAATGAGCTTATTTATTCATTAAACACACATGCAATATACTCAACGGATGTCAGAATAGAATCATATGCCATTGGAACTCTTGCTCATAAAATCATTAATCAAAACTGCTCGTGAGTTCAATTTTGATCAGAGAGACTTACAAAATCACACAATGACCAGCAAGAACATTGGCTAATTTAATAGCCAACATATACAAAAAGCAACAACATAATGTAATCCAATATGTCATCACACACAATGATTCATGACATGTTATAAACCTCTAGGGATTAACATTTTGGCACTTAATTGACAGTGAAAGTGACATTGAGCATAATTCCCATTAAATTTTTAATGATATTCAAAATGAAAATGGCATTTGAATTGACATTGAAAATACAAATGACATTATCACCGAGCAAACATTAACTCTGCATTTACAACAAGAATGCCATTAATATTAATCATCCAAAAAATGGAAGTATCCTAAAAAAATGATATCAAAATCACATGAGGGTTCGCGAAATAAAAAAAATGGTTGGATTTTAACTGCCAAATAGATGAATACATTAACAAAGATCATGTAATAATGACCATGATAATACATATCGCATACTTTTTAAAACTAAATTCCTTTATTTAGAGAATCAGGCACAATTTTACAAACAACATTTCATGACATCATACTTACTCTCACATTGAAGAACATAAAATGCAACAACATAAAACTTTATTTTGGTAATAAGACGTATACTGGCTAACTATTATTGTGCCACATGGCGCGTTGCGGCAAAAGAGGAAGCCGACATAAACACGAAATGGTTTACAACGTCAACAACAGGACATGGGCTGGGAGATGACGCCAATGCAAAGACAAACGCACACACAACACACGCCAAGGTCAATGGCCACGGACACCAAAGACGACCGCCGGCCAAACCTAAGCCCGGTGACGAAAGCACAGAGAAACAAAGACGGAGCTGACCAAAGCCCAACTTAGCATCGGCACGGTAATAGCCTTCCTTCCGCCCAAATGCATCAGGGGTTGATGGATCCTGGCGGCTAGAACTTGTTGCTGTACCAGAAGATTCCCTTGTTGTCCTCGCGCTCGATGTACAAGCACTCCTTGGCCTCGCGCCATGTGGCCTTGGCTAGAGGGGTGCGGTCGATCTGATAGTATTCGCCAAGGATGGGCTTGATCGCCTTGGTGGCCTCCATGGCGTGGTAGTGCGGTATGTTGGAGTAGAGGTGGTGCAAGATGTGAGTGTCCGTGATGTTGTGGAACACGCGGTTGAGGATGATGCCGTAGTCGCGGTCCATGGTGGCGAGCGCCCCGCGCAGCCAGTCCCACTCCGTCGAGTCGTAGTGCGGCAGGGCCTGGTGGGTGTGGTGCAGGTAGGTGACCAGGACCAGCCACGCGTTCACGATCATCAACGGCACGCCGTAGACCCGCATCACCCACCAGAACCCGAACGTCGAAACGAGCTTCAACATGGCGAACGACACGGCCAGCACGCCGACGTCCGAGAGGAAAATCTGGGCGCGCTCCCGGTCATTGAAGATCGGGCTGTAGGGGTCGAAGTGGCAGGCGAAGCGCGAGTACGGGCGGCCCCAGGTATTGAGCGACAGGTACATATACCACCCAAGGGTGAGCTGCACGATGATGAGCACCACACGAACGACGGAGCTATTCTGGATATAGGGGGTGTACCACGGGAGGGCCTCCTTCGGCCTTGGGACAAACACCTCGTCGCGCTCCAGCGAGCCGGTGTTGGAGTGGTGGCGGCGGTGGCTGTGCTTCCAGGAGAAGTAGGGGACGAGCAGCCATGAGTGGAGCACCAGGCCGACGATGTCGTTGAGCAACGAGTAGTCGGAGAAGGCGTGGTGGCCGCACTCATGCGCGATCACCCAGACGCCGAACATGACGCAGCCCTGCGCGACCCAGTAGAGCGGCCAGGCGCCCAGCTGAAGCATGCTTGGGAGGGCTGGGATCCAGACCAGCGCGGCGTACAGGAGCGCCGCGATGATGACGAGGTCATGGACCAAGTAGGAGGAGGACTTGATCAGGGAGCGCTGGAAGCAGTGAGGCGGGATTGCCATCTTGATCTGTCCCAGCGTAAACGGCGGCTTGTCCGTCGGTATGCGCTCGAAGGTCGGGCGGCCGAGCAGTTCCTGCTTCTCCCGCTCTTGCTCCGTCATCCTGCCTCCGACACCCATGATCCTGCTAACTACAAGTCTACAACAAAAAGCACCGGTGATCGGACGGTGTGTATAAAGGGGGTATATATATCATTCTAGAACGAATATGGGAGTGACGCAACGCAACCAAGATAAAAATATGAGTGTATATTTGGGAAATTCTAAGGAGAAGCGTAGCACCACGGCTCTTCCATGCAGCGGCTGGCGCAGCCCCATCCGCATGCGATAATCTTTCACCTCATGCTTATATCATCGCATTAAATGCTTTTTTAAATTTTAAAAATAATTTATCTCACAGATTAATAATTTAATTTAAGATTCACTTTCATCGTTTGGTTCATCTTGATGAGATCTTTAAATAAGATCATATGCGAACATGTTTCGTTGATATTTTTTCGTCGTTCCTAGTTGACACATTTATGTCATCATGGTTGTCATCTTACGGTGTATATTTGTCATAAAAATTATACATAGTTATCAGGACAATAATTTTATATTTTTTAAGCATTTCAATGTTACGTGAAGCTAAAAAGTGGGTATTAAAGCACTAATAATAAGGAAGTAAATGCATGAACCAACACAAGTACAATGAATCAAGTTTTTTAGTGAGGTGTATCGACATTTATAAACCTGATAACTAAGTTAATTTGATGTGAGAACTATGTGACAAATAATATGACAAGTAAGTGATAGTAATCTGGCAAGTACCGGCGAAAACAAAAGTTATCGAAACATGTCGATATGGGATTTCGTTTTGAAGATCTCGTCGCGAAAAAGCCAGTGGTGAAAGCTGATCATTAATTAAGATAGCGGTTTGGAAAATAAATATTTTTTAAACGCAAAATCAAAAGAATATTTAATAATGTCATATTTGTGTAATGTTGCATGCATACAAGGAATGAATGAAAGGGAGCCCATAGACTAATATGCGGCGCCCCTCCAATTCATCATTTTTTTAGAGACGTCACTTGTTTATCCTGTGTGTATGTATGTTCGTTAAATGAAGCTGCGCTAAGTCTTCCTTGCCAACACAATAAGAGCATGTATTTCTCCGTAAACTAATATAAGAACATTTAGATCATTATTTTAATAGTCTAAATACTCTTATATTAGTTTGTAGAGGGAGTACCTCTAATTCAACTCTACGGACACGTCCGATCAGTGAACGAGCGCGTTTGTTTTGACTCTTTATTTATTCATCCATGCAGCCATAACTCTTATGTTCTTCCTCATATGTCCGGTCACTTGTATGTGATTCATGAACATGAAGAAAGCGAAAGAAAAAAATGAGTGAAGAAAGAAAAAAGCCGGTGCGGGTGGGTTGCGTCCTACGTGACGGACTTATCGGACGCGTCCGCGAGTCCTTGTATCCTTCCTATATTTGTGATGAATATGAGGGTTCGCGGATAGTTTGGACGCATAGGGATGATGTGAGGGAGCCGATTATGTCAGTTTTTTTTTCTTCTTATTTTTGTCCACTCACTAATCAATCGTGTTCGTGAACTTTGAGGAAGATTTAGGAAGGAGTCCGGTTGTACATGCTCTAAGGAGTGTGTGTTTGACACTCAACTGAAATTCAATCCAGCTTCAGTCAAGTCGTAGATCCAATAGAAACTGGCAGTTGTATGTTATTAATATCAGTCAAATGAGGTTGCGCTAAATCTGCCTTGCCAAAAAAAATCATGACAAGCAGATGGCATTCATTAGGTTGTACTTGGATAGTTACGTGATTGACAAGCTAAGTAAGAAAGAACTTAAACTGCAATTGAAGTCTTTTCACTTGAAATTCAACCAAAAGTATAACTGCTTGAACACTGTAGGTCATACATGCCAACAATGAAAAAAAGCCGTACAGTCTAATACAAAAGAGATGCATAATCCATGATGTTGCATAAGATAGATGCTAAATTGACTGGAAAATTCAGACTGGGGCATTTTCTGAAATGAGTGTGCGTGGCTATCATCATGCATAGGAAATCGTTATGATATTTTTGTTATAGACTTATTTTTCATAGTCTAAAATAATTCAACAAAATAATTAGAGATAAAAACTGGGATCGTGCCTAGCTACCATCATGGGTAGCACATTATTTCGGTTTATACATATAAGGCCCTGTTTGGTTTCAATAAGTCAGGTGACTTATAAGTCACGTCTGTTTGGTTGTCATCTGACTTATAAGTCATCTTTTCATGTAAAAGTGGGTGACTTATAAGTTTTAAGTTGGGGTGGAGCAACTTATGACTTATAAGTTGGGGTGACTTATAAGTTGGGTCTGTTTGGCAAAATAAATCTTTTTTTGCACTTTTCAACTTATAAGTTGGTGACTTATTTAGAACCAAACAGGGCCTAAACATCGCAATATATACAAGACGAACAACACACTGGCCTAATAGAAATACAACCAAATTGCCCATTATATTAAATTCACCTACCAATTAACATAGATATGTAAGTGGTACCAGTTCACCATCTGTAGTTTCTTTTCCGCTACTTATAGCCACTCGACCATTCCTTGTGACTCTTGTATTGGGATTGGAGCTCCTATACACCCTTTAAATAATTAGCTAAACTCCTCGGTTATTTTTTTTTGGGCAAAGTCGCATATCAGCTTAATTTTGGGGCTATGTTTCCATTATGCTTGTATTAAGTTAGCATATTTTTGGTATTGTATTTATTAATACCGGACAATGATGAAGATCATTATGTGTGGAAACTTAGCGCATCTACAGCCACACCTAGCTAATTCAGACCCTTAAACGTTTGTAGATGCGTCCGGACACATTCACGGACCAGACCGATCACTCCTCAGATTGTTGCCTCTGTAGCTGTATTCCCCATATCCAAACCGTAAAATCCATGCAACTTATGCAACATAAAACTAGTAACATAATAAATCAACACACTTAGTGATAAACCGACATAATTCACATACTTGCAAACAAACAATCATCGGACAATTAAAAGATCATGGTGCATAGTCGGACAGCACCAACTCATACAAAGAAAAGTAGATAAAATGGAGTGGAGAAGGGCAAAGAAAATCGAAATTTCCTTGTCGGCCCCTTCCTCTTACGAGCGTTGGTGCGATTGCATCCCTTTATGTAGGTGTCGGTGATGGGAGGGGTGTTGTCATTGGAACTGGAGCCATGGGAGCCGGCGAAGAGGTCAAATTCGTCGGAGGAGGAAATGACGTCGGCACTTCTGTCGAGCGTCCTTCGATGCTTAACTGTTTTGTCAACAATCGTCCAAAAAAGGGGAGATTGTTCATGCACTCGAGTGCCCCAAGAGTTTTGGAGATTGTTGGATAGAAATAGTGAAGGACTACTGGTTTACTAGTGTACACAAAGAGAATAGGTCCCTGAAGTTCACATGAGTTTGTTTTAAACTCGAGAGAATATTATCTATGAAGGAGAGATGAATGCAAAGGCAAACGAGGAGATTTCCATCGAAGAGATTGCCTGTCGGGGATTACTTAGAAAAATATTGTTGAGTCAAAGCAATTGCTATGTGTGGCCTAAGAGAAATTGACTCAAGAGGAGAAGAATGAAGACGAAGAAAATACGTAGTATTCTGAGAAAGATCTTGATAATCCCCAAGTGCAACATCCTAAAGGAAAACCTCGTCACTTTATTTTTATGGTAAAGTACTTTGTACAAGGGGATAATTATTTTTTATGAGAAACTTATATGAAAAGATTTACATTGTTTCCATGAGCATGAACATAAGTGTTCAAGGTTGACGCTCACTTCTTCAATGCACAAACCTTTCAATCACTTCTATTTTTGGAAAAAGTAAGTACCCCACTTTATTTTTTTGTTTTTGAAAAGTCTAAATGCACACCAAAGAATAAAAAGACTTTCTCAAACTTTAGGGTTGTCTCCGAAGCAGGGCTTTCTTTAAAGCCGTTAAGTTAGACATAAAGGTGCAAGCAAAAAATATTATGTTTTCCAATTTTTACCCACAACCAGAGAAAGAAAATAAGAATAAGAATAAAAAACTACTTGGTGATAAAAGTAAACAACCATACATGAAAATATTAATTCTTCGCTAATGCTTCCTCGCAACGGTGCTATAAAAGAGCTTGAAAATCCCCAAGTGCAATCAATTATTGTAGCACTTTCCAATGATGGAGGTGGTAAGTCTGAAGTATAGAATCCATAAGGATCTAAATATAAGATCAATATTCTCTCACGTCATATGTGGTACAGATACAACCCTTCGTACATCAAACATTTGCTTTATCTAGAAACAAGAAATAAAACTACATTGCGGGTATAAATAGGTAGCTATGCAAGATAATGAAGAACGTAAACATAAGAATTAGGTGTTTCCTAAGTAAAGATAAAATATAATACAATATAATATAATGTAATGCAAATAGCGAGTGTACATGTTGGTGGCGTGGTGTGAAGAATTGTTGTTGGGGAACGTAGTAATAATTCAGAATTTTCCTACGTGTCATCAAGAACAATCTAGGAGATGCTAGCAATGAGAGAGAGGGAGAACATCCTCATACCGTTGAAGATCGCTAAGCGGAAGCATTGCAATGAACGTGTTGACGGAGTCGTACTCGCGGCAATTCATATCGCGAAGATCCGATCCAAGCACCGAACGAACGGTGCCTCCGCGTTCAACACACGTATAGCCCGGGGACGTCTCCTCCTTCTTCATCCAGCAAGGGTGAAGGAGAAATTCACGGAGAGCTCAGGCAGCACGACGGCATGGTGGCGGTGAAGCTCGTGGTTCTCCGACACAGCTTCACTAAGCTCTTCGAAGGAGGAGGAGGTGTAGGAGGGGGAAGGGCTGCGCCAGGGGCAAGGGGTGAGGCTCCCATGCGCATCCCCACTATATATAGGGGTGGATGGGCTGGTTTCTTGCCCTTCAAGTCCATTGGGCCATTGGCAAAGGTGGTAGGAAAGAAATCACATCCTTTCCCTTCCCCACCGATTGTTATCCCCCCTTTTTAGGGATCTTGATCTTATCCCTTTGGGATATGATCTTATTCCTTCTAAGGGGGGTGTTGGTGCGCCTTAACCAGGGGTGTGGGGCCTTGACCCCACTATCCACGTTGATGCGGGTCCCCCCATGCGGGTGGGCCCCACTCCGGAACCTTCTAGAACCTTCCGGATACAATACCGAAAAATCCCGAACGTTTTCCGGTGGCCAAAATAGGACTTCCCATATATAAATTTGTACCTCCGGACCATTCCAGAACTTCTCATGACTTCCGGGATCTCATCCGGGACTCCGAACAACTTTCGGTAACCACATACAATTCCCATTACAACTCTAGCTTCACCGAACCTTAGGTGTGTAGACCCTACGGGTTCGGGAACCATGCAGACATGACCAAGGCACCTCTCCGGCCAATAACCAATAGCGGGATCTGGATACCCATATTGGCTCCCACATGTTCCACAATGATCTCATCGGATGAACCACGATGTCGGGGATTCAATTAATCCCGTATGCAATTCCCTTTGTCTATCGGTATGACACTTGCGCGAGATTCGGTCATCGGTATCCCTATACCTTGTTCAATATCGTTACTGTCAAGTCTCTTTACTCGTTTCGTAACACATGATCCCGTGGCATTATGATATAGGAGAGGCGTCTACTAGCATACCATCACTTATTTGTAATTTTATGCACTTATGGTTGGAACTATGAGGAAGCATACACAAATACTAATAATTTCATTAATATAAACCCAAACATAGCATTATGATATATTGGTACCCCTTCAATCTCGTATGTATCAATTTCCATGGTCCAGCAAGGTTTCCGTCACTCCTACCCCCATAGGCATAGTCCTATCAACAAACAACTAACCCTATGATGTGATCCATGCGCGCGCTCATATGATGGACACCAAAGGACAGTAACTTAACCACAAGCAACTCAAATCAATCATCGCAGTTCACGAGTTAACCAAAAGCACAACGGTAATCTACTGAGACACAAAGAAGATGCAACAAATCATCATAACAATGATCAATAGCATCCAACACCATCTTTGAGTAGGGGATTACAGAGGATTGCGGGAGAGTGCACCGTTGAATAGAGGTGAGGAAGGTTATGAAGATGTTGGTGAATATGATAATGTTGATGAAGACAATCACCGCGATGATGGTTCCCTCATAGGCACTCTAACTCCACCGCCGACAGTAGGAGAGAGGAAACCCCTTCACCCTATTACTCCATCGTCTCCCCCACCTAGATAACGAGAGGTTCTTCCCTCTGAGATTGGATCTCTTCTCTCTATCTTTCTATTTTTCGATACTATTTTTAGCCAAGCATCCTTTTTTATATCCGAAGATCCATAACTCTAATCGGGCTGAAAATTCGAGGGGATTTTCTCCGTAAAATTATCTTTCTTTCGGCGAAAGAATGGCTCCAAGTGGCATGCCGAGGGGGTGGGCGCACCACTTAGTTGTGTGGCGCCCTCGGGCATCATCGTGCGTTGATTCGTTCGCCCAAAAAACACATATATTACCGAAAAATCATATTAAATAATTGGGGTATTTTTTACCTTCCTAGATATTCATTTTTCGCAAAACCGAAAACATGAACTAGCACTCGGCACGATAAATATAATATAAATTGATGCCAAAAATATGTAAAATTGGTATGATTATAGCATGAAACAATCTAAAATTATAGATATGTTGGAGAAGTATCAAGCCTCTACATCGGTAAATTGCTGGAATTACCTCGCATGAGTCCTCCCTCAGCGATGCGGAGCTTCCCTTTCACCATGCCGCATAATTGGTGTACATTGTCAAGCTATGGTATGTGATGCCCTTATACTTGTGATCTGCGTTGAGTTTTCCGTGAAGAGGAACGGTTTATCGCAGCACAATGTTTGCAACGATTTTCCTTAGTTATGAAACCAAGGTTTATCGAACCAATAGGAATATAAACCACAACTATCTTGAGCGGCTGCACAAAAAAGAACAAACAACTTGCACCCAACGCGGGCAAGAGGGTTGTCAATGCTCTTTCTCTTGTTATTTGCAAGCGGGTGAGGTGTGTAGATAATTATAGATAGCAAGATAAAATGAAAACAAACAAATGGCAGCAAGATATTGAAGGTTTTGTCAATATGTTGTGAATTGACCCCGGGACCATAGCTTTCCTTAATGGCATCGCTTATGAAAAATAGTTTACGTGGGTAAAAAATTTACTGTTGGGCCATTTACAGAAAAGGGGATAGTTATGCGATATTCACGGCAATGATCATGTGCATATAGGCATCACGCCCATAAAAAATAGGCCGACTCCTGCCTGCACATATTACTATTACTCCACACATCGACCGCTATCCAGCATGCATTTAGAGTATTAAGTAAAACAGAGTAATGCATGGAGAACAATGACACGATGTAGACAATGTAAATTCAAGCAATATGAATAAACCCCATCATTTTATCCTTAGTAGCAGCAACACAAATACACATCTTGTCCCCTTCTGTCACTGGGATATAAAAATTTGCCAGGTTGAACCTACTACAACACACCTCTTTCACCGAAGAAGTATCGATCTAGTTTGGCCAAACAATTTCAATAGATCGGAGAGAATTATGAACCTATCATAATCATGCACATAAGAATCATATAAATATTTGGAGGAGACTCAAATATTTATCATGAATAATATGAACATAAACCCACAATTCATCATATCCCAACAATAGCACCGCACAAAAGGAATTACATCATGTGGATCAAAGCGAAGATGCGATGATCATTGTATTGAAGATTAAAGAGAGAGAGAGATTTTCATCTACGTACTAGCCATGGATCCGTAGGTCTGTGGTGAACTACCCACACATCATCGTGAGGGCGGAAAGTTTGATGAAGAGGCCCTCCGTAATCAATCCCCCTTCGTGAGGGTGCCGGAGCAAAGCTCTAGATGGCCTCCTGTCAGAATACAGACTTGCGAGAGCGTAAAAAGTGTTTCCGGACTCCTTCTGATGTTTTTAGGGTATAAGAAAATATATAAGCCAGAGAACGGAGTCGGGAGGGCAACGGGGGAGGCAATAGCCATCAGGGCGCCACCCTGGGCCGCGCCGTGTTGGCTTGTGGGCCCCTTGTGTGGCCTTCGACCTTCTACTCATACTCTTGGATCTTCTTTTGGTCTAGAAAAAATCACCAAAAATATTCTCGTCAATTGGGCTTTGTTTGGTATGGAAAACCTAAAAAATGAAAAACATGCAGAAAACAACAACTCGCATTGGGCATTGAGTCAATAGGTTAGTGCTCAAAAATAATATAAATTGGTAAATAAATACCACAAAAAGTATTCTAAAATGATAATATATGAGCATGGAACAATCAAAAATTATAGATACATTGGAGATGTATCAAGCATACCCAAGCTTAATTCCTGCTCGTCCTTGAGTAGGTAATTGATAAAAAAAGAATTTTTGATGTGACATGCTATCCATGATGTAACCTTATGCATGTATGCTTATTGAGAAACGATGAATTAACTAATATTAACACGGCAATACTTATAGGTATAAGTAGAAAAATTATTAATCTTTCAAAGTATATGATCCTTAAAGATTGTTTTACCCCATTCATCTTATTATATTAGCAAGGCATGGCTCCATCTTCGCCACAATAGTACAAATTTCAAGAACCACAGTGTCCAAGACAGGAAATTGGATGATACTTTTTCAATATGCATCAACTTTTTATTCTTCACGCAATACATGAGCATGAACCATTGGACATAGCATAAAGGTGGAATAGAATATGGTGGTAGGTTTCAAAGGGGTAAAAGTGGAGAATATAGTCTCACATCAACTAGGCGTACCGAGGGGTTATGGAGATTCCCATCGATAGATATCGATGCTAGGAGTAGGGATTGCCATGGAAATGATGCACTAGAGCTATAAGTGTATGAAAGCTCCACTAAATCTAAGTGGGTTGTCCATCCAACTTGCTTTCTCATGAAGACCTTGGGCATTTGAGGAAGCCCGCCATCGGAATATACAAGCTAAGTTTATGAGTAAGTGATTCCCACTAGCATATGAATGATATAACATGAGACTCTCTATATGAAGAACAAGGTGCCACTTTGAGGCACGGGTGTGCTAAAGGATAGTAGCCAAGTCCCTTCTCTATTTTTCTCTCATTATTTTTTTTCTTTTTTATGGTGGGCTCATTTGTCCTCCCCATTTCTAATAATGATGATCATCACACTTTTATGTACTTACAACTCAATATGAAAACTGATAGGACGAGATGACTATGTATGAATGCCTCTAGCAGTGTACCAGGATGTGCAAAGATCTAGCGTGATATGTATCAAAAATATGATCAATGACGACTTTTGCACAAATACTATGTCAGCTCTATATGATCATGCAAAGCATATTGATGATGAACAAACTAGTCATGTGAAGTGATGATGGCATTTGCATGGCAATATATCTTGAATTGGCTATGCAAATGACATGATAGGTAGGTATGGTGGCTGTTTTGAGGAGGATATAAAAAGTTTTATGTGCATCAGGGCGTGTCATGTCTCGAGGTTTGGATGCACCTGCGAAAGTTGCACCAATCCTCAAGGTAAGAACCGGCGATGCACGGTACCGAAGAGGCTAGCAAATATGAGGAGGTGAGATTGCATATGTCCATGGTGTCACATTAGTCATGATAACTCATGTACTTATCACAAAGTTTTATTAGTTTTATCACAAATCAAAGTACTACTCGCATGCCCCGAGGAGAGGGTTGGTAGGAACTAACCATCACACGACTC
The DNA here is from genome assembly GCF_904849725.1 of Hordeum vulgare subsp. vulgare. NCBI lineage: Eukaryota > Viridiplantae > Streptophyta > Magnoliopsida > Poales > Poaceae > Hordeum > Hordeum vulgare. The sequence goes on from NC_058523.1 coordinate 476,127,570, forward strand.
AGACTCAAAACAACACTAGGGTTTCAACGAGAAATAGAAATGCTCACACATCATCACCATGCCCTTTTAACTTTTTAGATGAACAAGAAGTTTAGCATATATTAATATCGACACCTCTATGAATTAATAATATTGCACTCACTACTGGAATAAGAGAATTTTCCATCAATCCATTCTTCGCCGTCTGCCACCTGACAACGAAGAAGTTCTTTGTCGTGAGCTTCCACAAAAGAGATGGCAAAGAATGAACTCTTGGAAAATATACTATTTCCCATAAGTACATTATTTGTCATGTGCTCGCAGACGGCAAAGAGCCTAAAGGTAGATGGCAAAGGGCCCGGCTGGGCCACACTGGACCGTGGAGCTGGTGGACGGACTGGATGTCATGTGCTAGCTCTTTGTCGTCTGCATTTATAATCTTTGTCGTCTACTAGTACACGACAAATAGGATGCCTACCTAACGGTCATTCCCCCACCCCCTCTCTCTCCCCTCCCCCTATGTCTCTCCACCCACCTCACCTCCGGCAACACGCGCCACCCACCGCACACCTCCCTCTCTTCCGCCACCGTTGTGCCTCCTCCCTTCCTTCCCCCACCCCCGCAACCGTCGCTATGCCCCTTCCCCGACCACCTCCTTCCCCCACCGCCATGCCTCCTCCCTCCCTTCCCTCACCACCGCAACCGGCGTCATGCCCCTCCCCCAACCACCTCCCAGCAGCAACAGGCGCCACCTAGCACCGCATACCTCCCTCCCTTCCCCCACCCCTGCAACCGACACCACCTCTCCCCCTCCCAGCAGGAGCCTGGCCGGATCCAGGCCGCGGAGAGCCCCAGCGACAGAGCCAGGATGCGACGCCCCACCACGGAATCTAGGTCACAGCGTCCTCCCCCCACCTCGCGACCCTCCTCCATCACTTTGGCGTCCTCTCCGCTCCATCCAAGGTCAGCCCTTCTCCACCACCATTTTTTAATTTTTTTTGTGAGAAGTCCATCATGGCTAGCTTTATTAACTTAGCAAAACATTTACATCATCGGCTAGTTTGCTCCAGTGGTGTGTTGACTATCTCGCAAACTTGAGAACTGGTAGATTATTTGGTACCGTGTGTGTGTGTTCCCCTTAGGTAAGGGACATGTGTTATCCCATCATGTTTGTACAATATATATGTGATGACGAGTTGATGGATATACTTCTCGCCCCTCGTTGGTTACCCCAAGTGGAAGGTGGAGATGTAGTTTATCGAACTAGGAGGACTGTATGGTTTATCGGACTATATGGTTTATCGACCTAGGAGGACTTCGAGGACTGTATGGTTTATCAAACTAGGAGGACTCCGAGTACTATATGGTTTACCCCTCAGCAGCAGATTTCTCTTACATGGGGACTATATGGTTTATCGAACTAGGAAGACTCCGAGGATCAACAAGTAGGTGTCCGCTGCTCTGGTGCTAGTAGAAGACGTGGACATGCACACACAACAAATAACTTTGCTCCCAACGAGTTCAGAGGGGTTGTCAATCTCTCCGGCCTTGTAGTTTGCAAAGGATCAAAACTCAAGCGGAAATAGTGATAGTGATTGCAACGGAAAAGTAAATAAAAATAGTAAATGATGGAGGTGTAAACAATGGTGGTAACATGGATCAGAGTCCCGTGATGTTCACTAGTGATGTCTCTCTCCCAAAAGACAATAAACAACTATGCTGGGTAAACAAATTATAGCTGGGCAAGTGACAGAATTATAAATGCACCATAATGCTAATCATGCTACTAGAAAGTTAGAGTCTCAAAAGTAATGGGTAGTAAGCCAAGACAAGTAGACCATTTATCCATCAACATCCACTCTCTAATAATCATCCACCTTGAGATATCTATCCAGAACATCTCGCTGGTATTAAGTTGCGAGCCCCACCCAAAGTGTAAACTCAAAGCAACGGACAACTGCATTAACGAATTTTCCGTAAGGTCAACAATCCTTAAACCGTGGTCACAAGCACCGTTGTTTTCTCCCTGGTGGCGACATCACATCCCTTAGTCTCATGTTTCTGTGACTCAAGCTAGACATCAGGGGCATTAACCCACAATAATGCATAACGCTCCCTCTTGGAGTTACAATCTACTACTTGGTTAAAGCAATGAAAAGCAATGGAGAACATGCATGAATTACCAAAGAACATAATATAAAAGGAGAACCAAATATATAACTCATCACAATTTGAACATAATCTCATAATCCATCGGATCCGAACAAACCAAGCATAGGAATAACAGGTAAATTACATAGATGCCTTGAACATGTAGGGCAGCTCAAAAGGGCAAAACATTGAAGCACAAGATTGGAGAGAAGACATCACATAGCTACTGGTCATGGACTCATGGTCCAAGGAGGACTACTCGCGGCACATCCGGGAAGCGTCCATGGTGGTGGAGAAGATCCCGGAGATCAATCCTCCCTTCGGCAGGGTGCCGGGAAGAGGTCTTCTAGCGCTCCCGGTCTCAGAGGCGTTGCGGCGGCGGAACGGTGGAGAAATTCGCGATTCTGGATCTCCTTGAAGGGTTTTTCGTCGGAGAGGTAAATATAGGCCGAAGGAGGGCACCAAAGGAGGTCGGCCCCACCCAGGCTACCTGGTGGTGCGGCTAGGAGGGAGGCCGCACAGGGTGGCCGCCTAGGCAGGCCGTGGTTCCCCTCTAGCCCACCATTGGTGCTCCTGAAGCTTCCGTCACGCTGATTTTTATATATTTTTCTCGGGATTTTTTGGGGCTCAGTAAATTGGGGTAAAAGTCCCTGCAAAAACAGACATCAACAGACAAAAACTGGCACTAGGTGCACTGAGTTAGTAGGTTAGTCCAAATATGTGTAAAAAGGTATGAAAGTATAGCAAAACATATAACAATGTCACCCAAAAGAGCATGGAACAAACATAAATTATAGATACGTTTGGGATGTATCAATATGTAATGTAGGCAAGGCAAATAAGAGACAATAAAGTTTGATAAGTTCCTTGTGCTACGTGCGATTTCCAGCATCTTGCATCAGTGATCTATGTAAAACACGAGTGAGTGCATTTCAACCTTTTGGTTCAGATGAGTTTGTGTGTGCTTGCATCGTGTGGCTCTTGTTGTGTTTCGGTGAACTGTTGGTTTCTCTTACTAGAAATAGGAGGGGGTAAAACCCTTCTTTCATTCAAAAAATAGCCATGGAGGTGCAACGCTAGCTTCCAAGTGTTGAGATCTGCGTTACTGCATTATATTTCATGGAAGACCTAGTTTCTTTTAGTAATCACAAAAATATAATAGCCACTTCATGAATAACTTGCCAACAATGGAACCTAACATTATTGACCAATAGTGCATATTAATATCTGAGTTCAAGTTATCTTTGGCTCATCTTATACATGGAGAAGTTTAGGAGTGAATAAGTAATCTTTGGCCATATGTCAACAACTGGCTTACATAGAAACGGAAGATGTCAGATATCTTCGGCCACTTGCTGATAGACCGGACACTCGCTGGATGTTGGGATATGTCTATTCACTAGGATTGATCGGACTGGGACCACTCATGCAAACTTCTCCAGCAAAATATTTGTACTTTCCATGGGACGTCAATCTGCCAAATCTTGTTCCAAATTGGATTCCTAATTGATGGACCAGGACCAGTTTGATTGCCTATGAACTTATGTGCCCATTCTGTGTGGTATGCGTTTTTGACCGAAAAAGCACCAGCTCTGGTGTGGTGACAAGCAATAAAATCTTCAAAGGCCTCATAATTCAAAGGAATTTGGAAAATCCTCCTAGCATCCACTGGATTGAATATAGATCTAATAAATACTTCAATCGACTCTCCGTTTTTCGGATCAACAAGGTCTGATACCTTGGAGATTAAAGTTTGACCCCTTGGAGTGATTATATGATGGTTTGGACTAGATGGAATTCATGGATCTGTCCAAATATTTGTTGGGGAACGTCGCATGGGAAACAAAAATTTTCCTACGAGCACGAAGACCTATCATGGTGATGTCCATCTACGAGAGGGGATGAGTGATCTACGTACCCTTGTAGATCGTACAGCAGAAGCGTTAGAGAACGCGGTTGATGTAGTGGAACGTCATCACGTCCCTCGATCCGCCCCGCGAACAATCCCGCGATCAGTCCCACGATCTAGTACCGAACAGACGGCACCTCCGCGTTCAGCACACGTACAGCTCGACGATGATCTCGGCCTTCTTGATCCAGCAAGAGAGACGGAGAGGTAGAAGATTTCTCCGGCAGCGTGACGGCGCTCCGGAGGTTGGTGATGATCTCGTCTCAGCAGGGCTCCGCCCGAGCTCCGCAGAAACGCGATCTAGAGGAAAAACTATGGAGGTATGTGGTCGGGCAGCCGTGAGAAAGTCGTCTCAAATCTGCCCTAAAAGCCCCATATATATAGGAGGAGGGAGGGGGACCTTGCCTTGGGGTCCAAGGGACTCCCAAGGGGTCGGCCGAGCCAAGGGGGGGAGGACTCCCCCCCCCCAAACCAAGTTGGACTTGGTTTGGTGGGAGGAGTCCCCCTCCCTTCCCACTTCTTCCCTCTTTTTTTTCCCTTTTCCTTTGATTTCTTTCTCTTGGCGCATAGGCCCCCTTGGGGCTGTCCCACCAGCCCACTAAGGGCTGGTGTGTCTCCCCAAAGCCTATGGGCTTCCCCGGGGTGGGTTGCCCCCCCGGTGAACTCCCGGAACCCATTCGTCATTCCCGGTACATTCCCGGTAACTCCGAAAACCTTCCGGTAATCAAATGAGGTCATCCTATATATCAATCTTCGTTTCCGGACCATTCCGGAAACTCTCGTGACGTCTGTGATCTCATCCGGGACTCCGAACAACATTCGGTAACCAACCATATAACTCAAATACGCATAAAACAACGTCGAACCTTAAGTGTGCAGACCCTGCGGGTTCGACAACTATGTAGACATGACCCGAGAGACTCCTCGGTCAATATCAAATAGCGGGACCTGGATGCCCGTATTGGATCCTACATATTCTACGAAGATATTATCGTTTGAACCTCAGTGCCAAGGATTCGTATAATCCCGTATGTCATTCCCTTTGTCCTTCGGTATGTTACTTGCCCGAGATTCGATCGTCAGTATCCGCATACCTATTTCAATCTCGTTTACCGGCAAGTCTCTTTACTCGTTCCGTAACACAAGATCCCGCAACTTACACTAAGTTACATTGCTTGCAAGGCTTGTGTGTGATGTTGTATTACCGAGTGGGCCCCGAGATACCTCTCCGTCACACGGAGTGACAAATCCCAGTCTTGATCCATACTAACTCAACTACCACCTTCGGAGATACCTGTAGAGCATCTTTATAGTCACCCAGTTACGTTGCGATGTTTGATACACACAAAGCATTCCTCCGGTGTCAGTGAGTTATATGATCTCATGGTCATAGGAATAAATACTTGACACGCAGAAAACAGTAGCAACAAAATGACACGATCAACATGCTACGTCTATTAGTTTGGGTCTAGTCCATCACGTGATTCTCCCAATGACGTGATCCATTTATCAAGCAACAACACCTTGTTCATAATCAGAAGACACTGACTATCATCGATCAACTGGCTAGCCAACTAGAGGCATGCTAGGGACGGTGTTTTGTCTATGTATCCACACATGTAAATGAGTCTTCATTCAATACAATTATAGCATGGATAATAAACTATTATCTTGATACAGGAATTATAATAATAACTATACATTTATTATTGCCTCTAGGGCATAATTCCAACAGTCTCCCACTTGCACTAGAGTCAATAATCTACCCCTCACATCACCATGTGAATTACATTGTAATAAATCTAACACCCATACAGTTCTGGTGTCGATCATGTTTTGGCCGTGGAAGAGGTTTGGTCAGCAGGTCTGCTACATTCAGATCCGTGTGCACTTTGCATATATTTACGTCCTCCTCCTCGACGTAGTCGCGGATGAGGTTGAAGCGTCGTTTGATGTGTCTGGTCTTCTTGTGAAACCTTGGTTCCTTTGCTAAGGCAATGGCACCAGTGTTGTCACAGAACAAGGTTATTGGATCCAGTGCACTTGGCACCACTCCAAGATCCGTCATGAACTGCTTCATCCAGACACCCTCCTTAGCCGCCTCCGAGGCAGCCATGTACTCCGCTTCACATGTAGAATCTGCTACGACGCTTTGCTTGGAACTGCACCAGCTTACTGCACCCCCATTAAGAATAAATACGTATCCGGTTTGCGACTTAGAGTCGTCCGGATCTGTGTCAAAGCTTGCATCGACGTAACCTTTTACGGCGAGCTCTTCATCACCTCCATACACGAGAAACATCTCCTTAGTCCTTTTCAGGTACTTCAGGATATTCTTGACCGCCGTCCAGTGATCCACTCCTGGATTACTCTGGAACCTACCTGCCATACTTATGGCCAGGCTAACATCCGGTCTAGTGCACAGCATTGCATACATGATAGAGCCTATGGCTGAAGCATAGGGGACGGAGCGCATATGCTCTCTATCTTAATCAGTTGCTGGGCACTGAGTCTTACTCAATCTCGTACCTTGTAACACTGGCAAGAACCCTTTCTTGGACTGTTCCATTTTGAACCTCTTCAAAACTTTATCAAGGTATGTGCTTTGTGAAAGTCCTATCAGGCGTTTTGATCTATCCCTATAGATCTTAATGCCTAGAATGTAAGCAGCTTCTCCTAGGTCCTTCATAGAGAAACTTTTATTCAAGTAACCTTTTATGCTCTCCAAAATCTCTACGTTGTTTCCAATCAGTAATATGTCATCCACATATAATATTAGAAACGCCACAGAGCTCCCACTCACTTTCTTGTAAATACAAGATTCTCCAACCACTTATATAAACCCAAATGCTTTATACACAAGTTCTTGTATAATATTAGGAACTTGTGAAAAACCCTTTGCCACAAGTCGAGCTTTATAAACGGTCACATTACCGTCAGCGTCCGTCTTCTTCTTAAAGATCCATTTGTTCTGAATAGCCTTGCGGCCCTCAGGTAGTATCTCCAAAGTCCACACTTTGTTCTCATACATGGATCCTATCTCGGATTTCATGGCTTCTAGCCATTTGTTGGAATCTGGGCCCACCATTGCTTCTTCATAATTTGCAGGTTCATTGTTGTCTAACAACATGATTGACAAGACGGGATTACCGTACCACTCTGGAGCAGCGCGTGATCTCGTCGACCTGCGTGGTTCAACAGAAACTTGAACTGGAGTTTCATGATCATCATCATTAACTTCCTCCTCAACCGGCGTCGCAACGACAGAGGTTTCCCCTTGCCCTGCGCCACCATTCAGAGGGATGAGAGGTTCGACAACCTCGTCAAGTTCTATCTTCCTCCCACTCAATTCTCTCGAGAGAAACTCCTTCTCGAGAAAAGTTCCGTTCTTAGCAACAAAAACTTTGCCGTCGGATTTGAGATAGAAGGTGTACCCAACTGTCTCTTTTGGGTAACCTATGAAGACGCACTTTTCCGCTTTGGGTTCCAGCTTTTCAGGCTGAAGCTTTTTGACATAAGCATCACATCCCCAAACTTTAAGAAACGACAACTTTGGCCTTTCGCCATACCACAGTTCGTATGGTGTCGTCTCAACGGATTTTGATGGTGCCCTATTTAAAGTGAATGCAACTGTTTCTAATGCATAACCCCAAAATGATAACGGCAAATCAGTAAGAGACATCATAGATCGCACCATCTCTAACAAAGTACGATTACGACGTTCGGACACACCATTACGCTGTGGTGTTGCAGGCGGTGTTAACTGCGAAACAATTCCACATTGTCTTAAGTGAGTACCAAACTCGAAACTCAGATATTCACCCCCACGATCAGACCGTAGGAACTTGATCTTTTTGTTACGATGATTGTCCACTTCACTCTGAAATTGCTTGAACTTTTCAAATGTTTCAGACTTGTGCTTCATCAAGTAGACATAACCATATCTACTTAAATCGTCAGTGAAGGTGAGAAAATAACGATATCCGCCGCGTGCCTCCACGCTCATTGGACCACACACATCGGTATGTATGATTTCCAACAAGTCACTTGCACGCTCCATTGTTCCGGAGAACGGAGTCTTAGTCATCTTGCCCATGAGGCATGGTTCGCACGTGTCAAGTGAATCAAAGTCAAGTGACTCCCAAAGTTCATCAGCATGGAGTTTCTTCATGCGCTTTACGCCAATATGACCCAAGCGGCAGTGCCACAAAAATATGGCGCTATCATTGTTTACTCTAACTCTTTTGGTCTCAATGTTATGTATATGCGTATCGCTATCAAGATTCAATATGAACAATCCTCTCACATTCGGTGCATGACCATAAAAGATGTTACTCATAGAAATAGAACAACCATTATTCTCAGACTTAAAAGAGTAACCGTCTCACAATAAACAAGATCCAGATATAATGTTCATGCTCAACGCAGGCACTAAATAACAATGATTTAAGTTCATCACTAATCCCGATGGTAGTTGAAGTGACACTATGCCGACGGCGATTGCATCAACCTTGGAACCGTTTCCTACGCGCATCGTCACTTCGTCTTTCGCCAGCCTTCGTCTATTCCGCAGTTCCTGCTTCGAGTTGCAAATGTGAGCAACAGAACCGGTATCGAATACCCAGGCACTACTACGAGAGCCGGTTAAGTACACATCAATAACATGTATATCAAATATACCTGATTTTTCTTTGCCCGCCTTCTTATCTGCCAGATACTTGGGGCAATTGCGCTTCAAGTGACCCATACCCTTGCAATAGAAGCACTCTGTTTCAGGCTTAGGTCCAGCCTTGGGTTTCTTCGGCGGATTGGCAACAGGCTTGCCGCTCTTCTTCGAATTGCCCTTCTTGCCTTTGCCGTTTCTCTTGAAACTAGTGGTCTTGCTCACCATCAACACTTGATGCTCTTTACGGAGTTCAGACTCTACGACTTTCAGCATCGCAAACAACTCGCCGGGAGACTTGTTCATCCCTTGCATGTTGTAGTTCAACACAAAGCCTTTATAGCTTGGCGGCAGTGATTGAAGGATTCTGTCAGTGATAGCTTCTTGCGGGAGTTCAATCCCCAGTTCAGCTAGACGGTTTGAGTACCCAGACATTTTGAGCACATGTTCACTGACAGACGAGTTTTCCTCCATCTTGCAAGCATAGAATTTATCGGAGGTCTCATACCTCTCGATCCGGGCATTCTTCTGAAAGATAAACTTCAACTCCTGGAACATCTCAAATGCTCCATGACGCTCAGAGCGACGTTGAAGTCCCGGTTCTAAGCCATACAAGACTGCACATTGAACTATTGAGTAGTCCTCCTTACGTGCTAACCAAGCGTTCTTAACATCCTGATCAGCCGTAGCGGGTGGTTCATCTCCTAGCACAGCATTAAGGACATAACCCTTCTTTCCAGCTTGTAAGATTAGCTTAAGATTACGAGCCCAGTCTACAAAGTTGCTTCCATCATCTTTCAACTTAGCTTTCTCTAGGAACGTATTAAAATTCAGGATGACACTTGCGTGAGCCATGATCTACAACACAAATATATTCAAAGTGGACTTAGACTATGTTCAAGATAATTAGAGTTCAACTTAATCAAATTATATGCTAAACTCCCACTCAAAAAGTACATCTCTCTAGTCATTTGAGTGGCTCATGATCCACTTACACTATCCCAAGTCCGATCATCACGTGAGTTGAGTATAGTTTCAGTGGTAAGCATCCCTATGCTAATCATATCAACTATATGATTCATGATCGACCTTTCGGTCTCATGTGTTCCGAGGCCATGTCTGCACATGCTAGGCTCGTCAAGCTTAACCCGAGTGTTCCGCGTGCGCAACTGTTTTGCACCCGTTGTATGTGAACGTTGAGTCTATCACACCCGATCATCACGTGGTGTCTCGAAACGACGAACTGTAGCAACGGTGCACAGTCGGGGAGAACACAATTTCGTCTTGAAATTTTAGTGAGAGATCACCTCATAATGCTACCATCGTTCTAAGCAAAATAAGGTGCATAAAAGGATTAACATCACATGCAATTCATAAGTGACATGATATGGCCATCATCACGTGCTTCTTGATCTCCATCACCAAAGCACCGGCACGATCTTCTTGTCACCGGCGCCACACCATGATCATCCATCAACGTGTTGCCATCGTGGTTGTCGTGCTACTTATGCTATTACTACTATAGCTACATCCTAGCAAAACAGTAAACGCATCTGCAAGCACATATGTTAGTATAAAGACAACCCTATGGCTCCTGCCGGTTGCCGTACCATCGACGTGCAAGTCGATATTTCTATTACAACATGATCATCTCATACATCCAATATATCACATCACATCGTTGGCCATATCACATCACAATCATACCCTGCAAAAACAAGTTAGACGTCCTCTAATTTTGTTGTTGCAAGTTTTACGTGGTGACCAAGGGTATCTAGTAGGATCGCATCTTACTTACGCAAACACCACAACGGAGATATATGAGTTGCTATTTAACCTCATCCAAGGACCTCCTCGGTCAAATCCGATTCAACTAAAGTTGGACAAGCCGACACTTGCCAGTCATCTTTGAGCAAAGGGGGTTACTCGTAACGATGAAACCAGTCTCTCGTAAGCGTACGAGTAATGTCGGTCCAAGCCGCTTCAATCCAACAATACCACGGAATCAAGAAAAGACTAAGGAGGGCAGCAAAACGCACATCACCGCCCACAAAACCTTTTGTGTTCTACTCGAGAAGACATCTACGCATGAACCTAGCTCATGATGCCACTGTTGGGGAACGTCGCATGGGAAACAAAAATTTTCCTACGCGCACGAAGACCTATCATGGTGATGTCCATCTACGAGAGGGGATGAGTGATCTACGTACCCTTGTAGATCGTACAGCAGAAGCGTTAGAGAACGCGGTTGATGTAGTGGAACGTCCTCACGTCCCTCGATCCGCCCCGCGAACAATCCCGCGATCAGTCCCACGATCTAGTACCGAACAGACGGCACCTCCGCGTTCAGCACACGTACAGCTCGACGATGATCTCGGCCTTCTTGATCCAGCAAGAGAGATGGAGAGGTAGAAGAGTTCTCCGGCAGCGTGACGGCGCTCCGGAGGTTGGTGATGATCTCGTCTCAGCAGGGCTCCGCCCGAGCTCCGCAGAAACGCGATCTAGAGGAAAAACTATGGAGGTATGTGGTCGGGCAGCCGTGAGAAAGTCGTCTCAAATCTGCCCTAAAAGCCCCATATATATAGGAGGAGGGAGGGGGACCTTGCCTTGGGGTCCAAGGGACTCCCAAGGGGTCAGCCGAGCCAAGGGGGGGAGGACTCCCCCCCCCAAACCGAGTTGGACTTGGTTTGGTGGGAGGAGTCCCCCTCCCTTCCCACTTCTTCCCTCTCTTTTTTTCCCTTTTCCTTTGATTTCTTTCTCTTGGCGCATAGGCCCCCTTGGAGCTGTCCCACCAGCCCACTAAGGGCTGGTGTGTCTCCCCAAAGCCTATGGGCTTCCCCTGGGTGGGTTGCCCCCCGGTGAACTCCCGGAACCCATTCGTCATTCCCCGTACATTCCCGGTAACTCCGAAAACCTTCCGGTAATCAAATGAGGTCATCCTATATATCAATCTTCGTTTCCGGACCATTCCGGAAACCCTCGTGACGTCCGTGATCTCATCCGGGACTCCGAACAACATTCGGTAACCAACCATATAACTCAAATACGCATAAAACAACGTCGAACCTTAAGTGTGCAGACCCTGCGGGTTCGAGAACTATGTAGACATGACCCGAGAGACTCCTCGGTCAATATCCAATAGCGGGACCTGGATGCCCATATTGGATCCTACATATTCTACGAAGATCTTATCGTTTGAACCTCAGTGCCAAGGATTCGTATAATCCCGTATGTCATTCCCTTTGTCCTTCGGTATGTTACTTGCCCGAGATTCGATCGTCAGTATCCGCATACCTATTTCAATCTCGTTTACCGGCAAGTCTCTTTACTCGTTCCGTAACACAAGATCCCGCAACTTACACTAAGTTACATTGCTTGCAAGTCTTGTGTGTGATGTTGTATTACCGAGTGGGCCCCGAGATACCTCTCCGTCACACGGAGTGACAAATCCCAGTCTTGATCCATACTAACTCAACTAACACCTTCGGAGATACCTGTAGAGCATCTTTATAGTCACCCAGTTACGTTGCGACGTTTGATACACACAAAGCATTCCTCCGGTGTCAGTGAGTTATATGATCTCATGGTCATAGGAATAAATACTTGACACGCAGAAAACAATAGCAACAAAATGACACGATCAACATGCTACGTCTATTAGTTTGGGTCTAGTCCATCACGTGATTCTCCCAATGACGTGATCCAGTTATCAAGCAACAACACCTTGTTCATAATCAGAAGACACTGACTATCATCGATCAACTGGCTAGCCAACTAGAGGCATGCTAGGGACAGTGTTTTGTCTATGTATCCACACATGTAAATGAGTCTTCATTCAATAGAATTATAGCATGGATAATAAACTATTATCTTGATCCAGGAATTATAATAATAACTATACATTTATTATTGCCTCTAGGGCATAATTCCAACAATATTAACCTTGCTACCATCACCAATTTGCCAAATATAGCCCCTTTTAAAAGTTTGCAGCCCCTCTACCAAACTTTGTCAAGTAAAAGAAGAGCCATTTTTTGGGCCAGCTAGTAATAAATTTCCATCCGGATAATACTTAGAATGCAACACCTGAGTACATAGGGAATCTGGACTAGTTATCAATCTCCAACACTCCTTAGCTAGCATGGCCAAATTAAAGGAGTGAAGGTCCCGAAACCCCATCCCACCATCCTTGTTGGGAGTACATAACTTCCACCATGCATATCATTGCATACTTTTCTTATCTCCATCCCCTCCCCACCATAATTGTGCTATGAGATCCGTTATATCCTTACAAATCTCCTTACATATACTGAACATCGGCATGGCAAACGGAGGAATAGCTTGTGCAACTGCTTTAAACAATAATTCTTTACCGTCCATTGCTAATAGCTTAGCCATCCAAACACCAATGCTTTCTCTAATTCTCAAAACAAAAAAGCTTGAAGCAATCACTCCTGTGTGCTCCTACCAGAGCCGGCAGGCCTAAATATTTACTTGAGAGTGCTTCAGTGTCAATATGTAATTCTTGACAAATTTCTTGCCTTGCCACCACACTGGTATTAGGACTAAAGAAAATGCTTGATTTTGTTGTACTCACTAGCTGTCCAGAGTTGGTGCAATAATCATCTAGTGCCCGTTGTAAGGAAGCTGAATTTAAAATATCCATCTCCTGGGGATTAGGGAATCTTCAACAAATAATAGGTGTGAGACTCACGGTGCATTTCTACACACCCTAACCCCATCAATGCCACCAGCTTCTTCTTAAAACTGCAGTATACTAAATAGACCTTCAATAGTATGCTCAAGTACCACTATTGATTCACACGTTTGTTTGTATAGTTAATTATAATATTATTGAAGTGAGGAGGTAAATACAGAAAAAAAATGGTGCTTATGTTGGTCGTGCTGGTGCTTTTCATGTGGAGGGATCTTCTCTGCACCTCCACGAGCATCGTCAGTCCCGTTTCCATTGACATCGTTGTTCGACTATCGCCTCTATAGTCTAGGGGTGACATCGACTCTCATCTCCTCCCCCTCCCCTATTTTTTGTGTTCCAGTTATCATGCCAATGCCACTAGATTTCACTTTCATGTCAAGTCTAGTAACCTAGGCGTCTCCCATTTGAAAGGCAGCATCTATAAATATGCATGTCTTTTTTGTATATTTATAACCGTCATCCTTTCAAATTGTCCATGTTATCCATGGACAGTCCGAGTACGTGTAGATTGGTTTTCGTTTCCCGTGCTCTACTTTGATCTAAGGAAACAATTCGTCAGCGCCCCCCCCCCCCGTTGTTCTTCAGGTACACATTCTCTCAACTTGTTGTCGAGACGTCTATCAGGAGAACGACGGGGAGGTGGTGCCAAAATTTTGCGTTGGATCTAGAGCAGAACATGGGAAACAAACCCGATCTACACGTACTCGGGTGGGATTAGGACCCATCTTTACCTATAAGAGATATATTCAATCCATGCATGCCCATTTCCCTTTTGTATGGTCAAAACTAAAACTGTGGCATGAAAATATAACAAAAGTAATTAGTTATGTATCTAGTCGCAATTGCATTCTACATAACTTGATGAATATGAATTTGGTGCACCTACTGTCAGTGCAAGTACCAGCATGAATGATCGTGCATGGATGTACACCGGTCACACTAGTCAGAAAGACATGAAGAATGAATGGTTAACAAAAACCAAGGGGTTTGTGAAAGCCACATTTGCAAATGGACAGATAAAACCTAGTGCCCTTGTTGTGAAAGCCGCATTTGCAAATGGCTAGCTAAAAACAGATGACACGGGATTTAATGGGTAAACACCTGCAGAAGAGGTGTTTTACGCCTGATTATATGGCGTGGACATTTCATGGTGAGTCTTCCCAACATCACAGAGCTGAGGTGGTTCATCGTTGCACCAACAAGCATGCTACCGGGATCGAACACATGGTGCAAGACTTTGATGATGCTCGGGATTTGGACGATGAGATGGAGGAATCTGCAAAGGCCTTCTATGAAATATTGGAGTCTTCAAAACATCCTCTCCACGAGAACATTGAGCTTTGTCAGTTGGATGCCATCGCAAAAGTAATGGCTCTGAAGGCTCAATTCAACATGGGCACACAATGCTACGACGTGATGATGACACTATTTTGACGCTTTCTTCCCAAAGGCCATGTCATGCCTGCAAACCTGTATCAGTCGGACCAAATACTATGTGTACTTAAAATGACCTATGAGAAGATAGATGCGTGTGAGAAAGGATGTCCCTTATTTAGGCTTGAGTATGCGGCCTTGAACTATTGTCCCTTTTGCAAGTCTTCCAAGTATGTTGTGGTAGACAACAGTGTGGGTGATAAGCGGCAGACCAAAATCCCCATTAATATTCTTTAGTATATGCCAATGATACCAAGACTTCAACGTATTTTGATGTTCGAAGAGATGGCGAGACAGATGACATGGCACAAATTGGGAAAAAGAACTAAACTAGATGCAGATGGGAATAAGATTTGGTACAGACATCGGATGCTTTTGCGTGGAAGCACTTCGATGTGTTACATCTGGATAAAGCGGCAGATCCAAGGCATCCTCGAGTGTGCGTCGCCACGAATGGGTTCAATCCGTTGGTATGATGGCAACCCAATACAATGGTTGGTCTGTATTTGTCATTCCACTCAATCTCCCCCGGGACAAATTATGCAAAGAAAGAACATATTCCTGACGTTGATAATTCCAGGGCCCAACTATCCGGGGAAGAATATGAATGTGTACATGCAGCCGCTTAAGGATAATTTGCATTAAGCTTGCGATACTCGGTTCAAGACATACGACACGGCTAGAAAATAAAACTTCAAAATACATGTATGGTACATGTACTCAATGCATGACTTGTTGGCATATGCGCTATTCGCTCGATTGTGTGTTAATGGAAGGTTCCCGTGCCCCACTTGCAAGGCAGCTCTTCAGTTTCATTGGCTGCAGGCAGGTCAGAAGTATTCTTGCTTCGGCTTGCATAGACAGTTCCTGGATCCTCGCCATGAGTTCAGAAAAGACAAGAAGAACTTTATCAAAGGTACATTTTTCAAAAACTCGGCACCACCTGCATTGACAGGCCAACAGATCCTGGATCAGTTAAACGCTCTTGAGCCTGATCCAGAGCATCCAAGGTATTTCAAGGGGTATAATTCGGAACACGCGTGGACTCTCAAGACATGCTTGTGGGATCTGCCTTACTTCAAAGACCTCCTTCTTCCACACAACATCGACATGATGCACACTGAAAATAATATCGATGAGGTCATTTTTGGTACATTGTTCGGCATAGAGGGGGAGTCAAAGAATAATCCTAAGGCTAGAGTTAATCAACAAACTCTATGTGACAGATCGTTACAAAACATGCGACAATCGAAAGGAAAGAAGAATTGGTCGAAGCCAAAGGCCTGGTTCAATCTAAAAAGGGGAGCTATGAGAGAAATTATCTTGTGGGTCAAAATGTAGTTGATGTTCCCCGATTGGTATGTGGCAAATCTAAAGAGGGAAGGGTGTCTTGAAATATTGAAAATATTTGGTCTCAAGAGTCATGATTGGCACATATGGCTTGAGCAGGTAATGTCGGTGATGTTGCGTAGCTTTATTCCTGAGGATGAATGGCTAGTACTAGGAGAGCTGAGCTATTTCTTCTATGTTCTTTGTGCGAAAGAATTATCGCCTGACATGGTAGATGACATGAAGGAGTTTGTGTCGGAGTTGCTGCAAGTTAGAGAAGATCTTTTCACCGGGCTTCTTTAATCCAATGCAGCATTTGATTTTACATATCCCGACCGAGGCAAGATTGGGGGGGGGGGCTTGCAAAATCGTTGGTGCTTTGCAACTCAGAGGATGCAGAAGACGCTTCGAGCAAAATGTAAAAATAAACATAGAATTGAAGCATCGATGGCGGAGGCATTCATTACTAACGAGGTGGCAAACTTCAGGACAGCACACTACGAAGCCAGAAATTGTCATTTGCATAATCCGAAGCCTCAATACAATGCTAGTGACTCTAAAAAGGAGGATCCAACCTCAGCCTATTCAAAGGGAAGCTTGCACCAGTTGGTGCTTCAAGACCAATAGCGTTGGATGTTGAAGAATGACAGTCCATTTCGTTGTATATCTTCAACAACCTAACAGAAGTGCGACACTACATCGAGTAAGTTCTCGGTACATTTTTCTGCAACTTCTAATTCATTTGAACTGCTCTTATTCCCGAATATTTGATACACTTGATACATCGCCAAATCCTCGGATGGAGCGGTGATCCAAATGTATTCCGTCAAAGAGTATGAGCTTCTAGCAAACATGGAGGCAGCTATTCCGGTTTCCTCTCTTGGTTCAAATAAACGGTAATTACCATTAGTGGTCCATTTCATTTCTTTCTCTAATTTGTGGCTAATGCAATAGTCCTTTCATAGTGAACATGTAGGCTAATTTAGAGTCGATGGACGCCGAAAATTGAGACAACCCGTTAATGGTTTTGACTATAAGGTTCGTTCATTTGAGCAATACAACATCAACGGGTATCGCTTATGTATGTTTGGCAAAGAGCTATCTATGCCCGTCCAAAAATCTAGAAATTGTGGTGTCTCTGCTATCAGCGAAGGAGGTACCGAGAATTATGGAAGAGTTCAAGCAATTTATGAACTTAAATTCTATGGTGAAAACCCACCGAACGTTGTAGTCTTTAAATGTTATTGGTTCTAGCCGAAGGAGACTAGAAGGACTCATGAACTTATAGGGGTAGTCAAAATCAAACAAAGCACCCATTTAGATGTTTCCGATGTCTATATTATGGCTCAACAGGTGACCCAAGTTTTCTATCTACCGTGGGTCTGCCAAACTAATAAGAATATGTATGGTTGGAATGTCGTTTATGAACTGCCTACACGTGCTAGATCACGTCCCCCCAATGAAGAGGATTATGAACCTCACATTAACCCAGACACATATGAAGGATAATTCTTCCAAGAAACGTTTCAATAACCACTCTACTTCACCCTAGAACATGAAAGTAGACACTGACAGTGAATCTGATTTCACCCCTCAAGCGGAACAAGAAGAGTCTGAACTAGAGGAGGTTACTCCTGCGGATGACCTACAATGCTTGACCGATTACAGAAAGGCCTTCCACATGTTGATGACATTGAACCCGATGAGCACGACATTCATGACGACACGTGTGATAGTGATGATGATGATGACGTATTTATTGACCCCGAGGCATATATAGATGGTCAAAACTATTATTAGTTTTTATGTATCCCAACTTAAATTATGTAAATATTATTATTCATGTCTGGTATTCAATTTTTTATGTTGTGCTAATTTCTTTTACTCTTTGTCATGGCAGGTATTGAAAGATGGTGGGCGCGACTCTAGAGCGCTCCGCAGGTACTTCTTCGGCAGTACTTCTTCGTCAGTGGCCCGTGGGAGGCCTACTTCCATTCCACCCTATCTCTCCGGAGAGCATTGATAAACAGTATGGGACAACCATGGAAGCTTCTTTGTCAGCGTCGTTGCCCACCGTGAGAGGAGGTCGGGGGGGGGGGGGTAACAACGAGAGACGTACAGGATGTGGCCGCGGGAGAGATAGGAAGACTGCTACGCCTTCCTTGCCGCCACCTCCAGCTCATTCACCCAACCACGGGGCTGCTAGGGTGGACCCGTCTGAGGTGGAGTCTACGGGGACTCCGGACCACGAGCCTTGGGTCGACGGGCCTTTGGCCCACGCGACTCCGGTCCCACAAGCTTCGGCCCACGAGACTCTGGTACCACAGGCTTCGACCTATGAGACTCCGGATCCAGGGCTACATTCCAGGAGACGACCGGATGGGGTACCTGGTCGGATCCTTCCGAGGGGCCGGGAGGCCATGCTGATGGTGGAGTGGATGAGTCTACTAATAGCGAGGGCGAGGTGGTTGAGGGGGTCCCCGTGTACCAGAGTTGTGGAACACGACACCCGCCCATGTCGGCGACCTGCGAGGAGAGGCCGGTGATTAGGCATGATGGGGGGGAGTAAGTGCATTTACTCTTTTTTATACCTTTTGCCTTCATGTTTCTTCAAATATCTAATGCGTTGGCCTTGTCATACTGCAGGGGATGGCATCACCCCCGTGGATTCCGTAGGCCGAACACCATGCTTGGTGTGCTTTGCCGACTAAATTTTTTGGGTTTGTCACGTTGCCTTGTGAGGGTCAGCTTCCTCAACTAGGATTGAGCTAGGAGCTCTCCAAGGCTGCCCAATCCCCGCTAGAGGAGATGATAGATGGTTTCTTGTGCCACACAAGGGCCAAGATGGTCATCAAAAGCTTTTGGGTAATCTCTCCTTTACACAATCTAAAATTAACAATAGCTAGTTATTGTACTAAACAGTGTTGTCTTGTTTGATTGCAGACCTTCTACAGGTGTGAGGAGGAGGCGGCCAAGGTTATCGATACCAAGTGCAAGCGCCTATTATAGAACTGACGCCATGAGGCTCGATGTAACATCCCAATTTTCCTATTGGGAATGTTTTACATTGTAGCTAAGCATCTATGCATATCGATTTAAATAAAGTTTGCATTTGAATTCTTTCGACTCTTGCTTTTGCATTTCTATTTTTCTTCACCCGAGAAATGCCGGGAAATAATCTCTTGCACGCAAGAGAGAGCGGAGGAAAATGACCCTCCAAAGTGTGAGGCATTTTTGAAAATATTTTGAGCCAAGAAAGCCAAAGTTTTATCGTGAAAATAATTGCAAAAAGAAAATATAGCATAAGGGATTTTTCTGAAAAAAACATTTTTTAAAGTTTTTATTTTTACTTTGGAAAAATGTTAATCGAGTAGAGGATATTTTTCTGATTTTTTTGGTATATAATACCCTATATTAATTATTTTATTTGTTTCCTTTTATTCCCTTTTAGTTTCTGTTTTATTAAAAAGGCTAAATAGGAATATATTTTTTTGTTTGGTAAACGCCCGAGCGCATCTTAGCCGGCCCACAAATCCCCCTGGCCCGGGATTTCCCCTGCGCCCAACCGCACTCACACCGCCCCTACCCTCACCCACTGATCCCTGGGCCCCGCCCGCGCCGACCCCACCCGCCCCCGAGCGCCCACCCCTTTCTTCTTCCTCCTTCCCTCTTCTCTCTTTTCCTTCCTTTTCTCTGGCCCGAGTCTTTCCCAGTTCGCCGGATCTCCCTCGATCTTCCTCCTCCTTCCCTCCCGAGCTCGTCCCTCCCCCTACATATACCCCAGCCCTCCACCGCACCCCGTTCCCCCCAAGAGTCGAGCTCCTCGCCCCACGTCGCCCCGCCACCTCGCCGGAGTCGGCCACCACCGAAACCCCGAGCTCCCCCTGCTCGCCCGACGCCCCCCCTCGCCTTGCCGTTGCCGCGAGAGGACGCAGGGGCCCCGCCACCACCTCTCCGGCCCCTCGGAAACCGCCGGGACCCGCCGAAATTGCCGCACCGCCACCACCTCTTCTCCTCGGACTCGCCGGAGCAGAGCAACACCACGGTGAGCACCCCACCCCCCTGTTAGCCGTTGGATCGTGTATGAACGCTGTAGATTACTCCCTCCGTTCCTAAATATAAGTCTCTTTAGAGGTTTTACTAACGGACCACATACGGATGTATATAGACATACTTTAGAGTATAGATTAACTAATTTTACTCCGTATGTAGTCACTTAGTGAAATCTCTTAAAAGACTTATATTTAGGAACGAAGGGAGTAGAAACGAGGTACCCCTTCGGTTTTTAAATAAAAACCCGAACAGTTTTCTGCCCCACTTATTATTTAGCCGTAGATTTTGTTATACTTCGGCCGTTTGCTCATTCAACCCGCAGCACACACCCCCGCAACAAATCAGGGATTGCCACGTGTCTGTTAGAATTTGTTTTCTTTTTCTGTTTAATTCCCAAAACAGAGAAAGTTTCAATTTTGTTTTGAGCATAGATTTTGATCCCGAATTCCATTGGAGTTGAAACTTGTTCCAGTAGATCACAATTTTTCTGTAGTTTTTAAAAACATATAATTTGTCTATGTTTGTAATTTTCAAATTTGAATTAGATCAGATTTAGTTTAAACCTTGTTGTGCTTATTCCAGGAGTTTAAAACATGATTTTGATTTGATTCTTTTTGATACTGCTTCCTAGTGATTATATCTTACTGTGGTATAAGCTTCAATGTTTTTTAAATATTTTTACTTGGGGTTTTAACAGAAACAAGTTTCTGCCTTAGTGACGTGTAGTGAATTCTTTCACTTAGGCCATAGCAACTATTTACTTGTGATGTTATTTTTACTTGTTGTTTGATTGTAGTGCTTATGATGTGTATTTTGTTTGTATCGGTAGATCACCCGGAGTGCGAAGCTTGTTACTTAGAAGCGCTCGATCAAGACAACTATCATCAAGGCAAGTCATTTTGATCATACTATTTCCTATGTTTTTCGATGCATGGTAGTTTCACCTTTCTTTGCCCAATTGCATGCTGCTTAGGTACTTGGAAATTTTAGTATAGATTGTAGTATCATGTGGTAGGCACACAACAACCCCGATAGTTGGCCCCAGGACGACAAATTTCATATTGCTATGCTTGAGTAGACGGGATTTCGGTTGAGTGCAGAACACGAGTGATGCGAGGTTGATTAAATAATCAAGACCGGTTAAGACAAGATTTTCAAGACCTCGGATGCAATGCAACTCTGGGTGAAGGACGGTTGATCGGCTCCCTGGAGAAACCAGTGGATGACCCGGGATGCTGGAGACGGCCATGACATCTTGCGGAAAGCTTCACCCAGGTTCGAAGGGACGGACGGAGGCTTCAAGACCCAAGGCTTACCTGCACAGCCACAAGTCATTATGGGCTCTGGCTTGGTTGGACAACGCAGCGACTCTGGACAGGCGATGCTAGCAGATGTAGAAGAACGGTAGGAATGGATGGGCACCGACAGGGATTCAGAGGGACCCGTTCAAAGACCATGTTTTGATCATCCGGTCTTGAAACACCATGAAGTGCGAGGACATACACGGAGGCGATCAAATCTTGTGGGGAACGTGTGCAAAACTCTGCAGAGTGCCCAACCTAATCGATTAGCCGTGTCCACGGTCATGGACAACTTGAGCCGAAGGCATTGAAATTCCCCTGAACTCTCGACACAACTTAATAATGATGTGGGTATTAACAACAACTCGGGTACGAGAATTGGTTGGTGGAACCATCTCGTCAACAACAAACAATGTAGTAATATTTTGCTTCCAGCCCCTCTTGTTGTAGGAGATAATTGGCTTTATGCAAAACTTATAGCCCCACCTGCCAAATATGCATGTAGAGATAGTTGATTATTTTTTCCCCTCTCTTTGATGACTTGCCGGCATATTCCATATGCTGACCTACACGGCTGCAACGTATCATGTTGCAGAGTACTTTTCCGACTAGGAGTGAGGCTACGATCTACGCTCAGCGACATGCCCTGGAGTCGGATGGACTCGTCTACCTGATGCTTCCGCTAGTCTTCGTTAGATATCTCATGAGATGGCCTTTAGCCACTTTATTGTAATCCATTATTGTAATAACGTACTCGATATGAGATTTCGATTAATAAAGCTGTGTGATTGAACTCTTGATATATACATTGATGTACTGAGTGTGTACCAGCATGATCTTGGGATGGTACGGAAACACCGGAGGCTTGACTCGTCTTGAGTCGGGTCGCTACACTCGATCGGAGGCTATTGGAGATTACTACGCCACGCGTAGTATTAAGAAGGACAAGTCATCATGCTGCGAGAAGTTTCTAAAGGAGCAGTACATGAAGGTAATTACCTATTCTTAATGCCTTGTACTTAGTTTCCTTGATTTGATTCATAGGCATAGCACTCATATTTCTCTTTACTAAATTGGGTGCCCCCGAGATGGTGTGCGGATAAGATGGATTGTTGGGAGGCCTTTGTGTTGGAAATATGCCCTAGAGGCAATAATAAATTAGTTATTATTATATTTCTTTGATCGTGACAATCGTTTATTATCCATGCTATAATTGTATTGATTGGAAACACAAATACATGTGTCGATACATAGACAAAACAATGTCCCTAGTAAGCATATAGTTGACTAGCTCGTTGATCAAAGAAGGTCAAGGTTTCCTAACCATAGACAAGTGTTGTCACTTGATAACGGGATCACGTCATTAGGAGAATCACGTGATGGACTAGACCCAAACTAATAGACGTAGCATGTTGATCGTGTCATTTTATTGCTACTGTTTTCTGCGTGTCAAGTATTTGTTCCTATGACCATGAGATCATATAGTCACTGGCACTGGAGGAAAAACTTGTGTCCATCAAACGTCACAACGTAAATGGGTGACTATAAAGGTGCTCTACAGGTATCTCCAAAGGTGTTCGTTGAGTTAGTTTGGATCAAGTCTGGGATTTGTCACTCCGTGTGACGGAGAGGTATCTCGGGGCCCACTCGGTAATACAACATCACACACAAGCCTTGCAAGCAATGTGACTAAGTGTAAGTCACGGGATCTTGTATTACAGAATAAGTAAAGAGACTTGCCGGTAACGAGATAGAAATAGGTATGCGGATACCAATGATCGAATCTCGGGCATGTAACATACCGAAGGACAAAGGGAATGACATACGGGATTATATGAATCCTTGACACTGAGGTTCAACTGATAAGATCTTCGGAGAATATGTAGGATCCAATATGGGCATCCAGGTCCCGCTATCGGATATTGACTGAGGAGTACCTCGGGCATGTCTACATAGTTCTCGAACCCGCAGGGTCTGCACAATTAAGGTTCGACGATGTTATAGTATAGTTGAGTTATATGTGTGGTTACCGAATTTTGTCGGAGTCCCAGATGAGATCACGGACGTCACGAGGGTTTCGGAATGGTCCGGAGACGAAGATTTATATATAGGATGACTTCATTTGGTTACCGGAAGGTTTTCGGGCATTACCAGGAATGTACCGGGAGTGACGAATGGGTTCCGGAAGTTCACCGAGAGGGGGGCAACCCTCCCCGGGGAAGCCCAAAGGCCCTAGAGGTGGCGCACCAGCCCTTAGTGGGCTGGTGGGACAGCCCAAGAGGGCCTAGGCGCCATAAAGAGAAAACCAAAGAAAAAGGAAAAAAAGAAAGGTGGGAAGGAAGAGAAGGACTCCACTTTCCAATCCTAGTTGGACTAGGATTGGAGTAGGACTCCTCCTCTCCTCTTGGCCGGCGCCCCTTGGGGACTTGGTACTCAAGGCAAGCCTCCTCCCCCTCCCTCCTTTATATAGTGGTGGTTTAGGGCTGATTTGAGACAACTTTTGGCACGTGCAACTCAGATCTAGACACCATAGTTTTACCTCTATATCGTATTTCTACGGAGCTCGGGCGGAGTCCTACAGGAGTAGATCCTTCACCACCACCGGAGCACTGTCACGCTGCTAGAGAACTCATCTACTTCTCCGTCTTGCTTGCTGGATCAAGAAGGCTGAACGGGGAGGTGTCGTCCGTTTGGCACTAGATCGGAACGGATCGTGGGACGGATCGTTGGATGGTTCGTGGGACGGTTCACGTGGCGGATCTAGGGACGTGAGGACGTTCCACTACATCAACCGCATTTCTTAACGCTTCCTGTTGTGTGATACGTCTCCAACGTATCTATAATTTTTGATGGTTCCATGCTAGTATCTTGTCAAACTTTGGATGTTTTGTATTCCTTTTATATCTTTTTTGGGACTAACTTATTAACTCAGTGCCAAGTGCGAGTTCCTGTTTTTTCCGTGTTTTCGACCCTTTTCAGAGGAGAATATTAAACGGAGTCCAAATGGAATAAAACTTCCGAAAAGATTTTTTTTCCGGAACAGAAGATACGCAGGGGGCGCGAGAACCAAGGCAGAGGCCACTAGGGGAGGCCACAAGCCCCCTAGGCACGACTAGGGGGACCGTGCCTAGCAGGCTTTGTGGGCCCCCTGTGGCTCGTCTGCCCTACTTATTCCGCCTATAAATCCCCGAAAAATCTAAAACCACGGCAGAGATCCACGAAAATACTTTTCCTCCGCCGCAAGCTTCTGTCTCCACAAGATCCCATCTGGGGCACGTTCTGGTGCCCTGCCTGAGGAGGGATTCGGATACGGAGGGCTTCTTCATCAACACCATTGCTTCTCCGATGATGCGTGAGTAGTTCACCATAGACCTTCGGGTCCATAGCTAGTAGCTAGATGGCTTCTTCTCTCTCTTGGATCTTCAATACAATGTTCTCCATGATCTTCATGGAGATCCATCCGATGTAATATTCTTTTGCGGTGTATTTGTCGAGATCCGATGAATTGTGGATTTATGATCAAATTATCTATGAATCTTATATAAGTTTCTTCTGATCTCTTATATGCATGATTTTGTATCCTTGTAATTCTCTTCGAGTTGTGGGTTTTGTTTGGCCAACTTGATCTATGATTCTTGCAATGGGAGAAGTGCTTGGTTTTGGGTTCATACCGTGCGGTGACCTCACCTAGTGACAGAAGGGGTAGCGAGGCACGTATCGTGTTGTTGGCATCAAGGGTAAAAAGATGGGGTTTACATCATTGGTTTGAGTTTATCACTCTACATCATGTCATCTTGCTTAAGGCGTTACTCTATTTGTCATGAACTCAATACACTAGATGCATGCTGGATAGCGGTCGATGTGTGGAGTAATAGTAGTAGATGCAGACAGTATCGGTCTACTTGTCTCGGACGGGATGCCTATATGTATGATCATTGCCTTAGATATCGTCATGACTTTGCGCGGTTCTATCAATTGCTCGACAGTAATTTGTTCACCCACCGTAATATTTCATGGCCTCTAGTGAACACTATGGCCCCCGGGTCTACTTCACATCATATTTTCAGCCTTACACTTTTACTTCGTTGCACTTTCCGCCTTCAGATCTCACTTTGCAATCAAGATTCAAGGGATTGACAACCCCTTTATAGCGTTGGGTGCAAGCTCGTTTGTGTTTGCGTAGGTACTCTGGACACTTGGGTTCATTCTCCTACTGGATTGATACCTTGGTTCTCAGACTGAGGGAAATACTTATTGCTACTGTGTTGCATCACCCTTTCCTTTTCAAGCGAAAAACCAACGCAAGCTCAAGAGGTAGCAGTGTGCGATCTACAAGGGTACGTAGATTCAAATCTCCTCTCGTAGATGGACATCACCATGATAGGTGTTCGTGCCTGTAGGAAATTTTTTGTTTCCCATGCGACGTTCCCCAATAGTGACATCATGAGCTAGGTTCATGCATAGATGTTATCTCGAGTAGAACACAAAGGGTTTTGTGGACGGTGATGTTCGATTTGCTGCCCTCCTTAGTCTTTTCTTGATTCGGCGGTATTGTTGGATTGAAGCGGCCCTGACCGACATTATTCGTACGCTTACGAAAGACTGGTTTCATCGATTAACATGCAAGCTCGTTGCATAAAGATGACTCGCGGGTGTCGGTTTCTTCAACTTTAGTTGAATTGGTTTTGACCGAAGCGGTCCTTGGAGAGGTTAAATAGCAATTTGCACATCTCGGTTGTGGTTTTTGCGTAAGTAAGATGCGATCTACTAGATACCTATAGGAGCCACCTAAAACATGCAACAACAAATTAGAGGACGTCTAACTTGTTTTTGCAGGGTATGCTTGTGATATGATATGGCCAATGACGTGATACGATATATTGGTTGTATGAGATGATCATGTTGTAATACTTAATATCGACTTGCACGTAGATGGTATGGCAATCGACAGGAGCCATAGGGTTGTCTTTAAACTAACGTTTGTGTTTGCAGATGCGTTTACTATATTGCTAGGACGTAGCTTTAGTAGTAATAGCATAAGTAGCATGACAACCCCGATGGCGACACGTTGATGGAGATCATGGTGTGGCGCCAGTGACAAGAAGATCATGCCGGTGCTTTGGTGATGGAGATCAAGAAGCAGTACATGATGATGGCCATATCATGTCACTTATGAATTGCATGTGATGTTAATCCTTTTATGCACCTTATTTTGCTTAGAATGATGGTAGCATTATGAGGTGATCTCTCACTAAAATTTCAAGACGAAATTGTGTTCTCCCCGAGTGTGCACCGTCGCGACAGTTCTTCGTTTCGAGACACCACATGATGATCGGGTGTGATAGACTCAACATTCACATACAACGGGTGCAAAACAGTTGCACACGTGAAACACTCGGGTTAAACTTGACGAGCCTAGCATGTGAAGACATGGCCTCGGAACACAAGAGACTGAAAGGTCGAGCATGAATCGTATAGTTGATATGATTAGCATAGCGATGCTTACCACTGAAACTATTCTCAACTCACATGATGATCGAACTTGAGTTAGTGGATTTGGATCATGTACCACTCAAATGACTAGAGAGATGTACTTTTTGAGTGGGAGTTCATAAGTAATATGATTAATTGAACTAATTATCATGAACATAGTCTAATGGTCTTTGCGAATTACGATGTAGCTTGCGCTAAAGCTCTACTGTTTTTATATGTTCCTAGAGAAAATTTAGTTAAAAGTTAATTGTAGCAACTTTGCGGACTGAGTCCGTAAAACTCAGGATTGTCCTCATTGCTGCACAGAAGGTTTATGTCCTTAATGCACCACTCGGTGTGCTGCACCTCGAGCGTCGTTTGTGGATGTTGTGAACATCTGACATACATGTTTTTGATGACTACATGATAGTTCGGTGCACAATACTTAATGGCTTGGAAGCGAGGCGCCGAAGACGTTTTGAAAACGTCGCAAAACATAAGAGATGTTCTAAGAGACGAAATTGTGATTTCATGCTCGTTCCCTTGTTGAGAGGTATAAGACCTCCGACAAGATTCTTTGCCTACAAAGTAAAGGAGAAAAGCTCAAATCGTTGAGCATGTTCTCAGATTGTCTGAGTACAACAATCGCTTGAATCAAGTGGGAGTTAATCTTCCAAATAAGATAGTGATGGTTCTCCAAAGTCACTGCCACTAAGCTGCTAGAGCTCCATGATGAACTATAACATAACAAAGATAGATATGATGATCCTTGAGTGATTCGCAATGTTTGACACTACGGAAGTAGAAATTAAGAAGGAGCATCAATTGTTGATGGTTAGTAAAACCACTAGTTTCGAGAAGGGCAAGGGCTAGAAGGGATACTTCATGGAACGGCAAACCAGTTGCTGCTCTAATGAAGAAACCCAAGATTGAATCCAAACCCGAGACTAAGTGCTTCTGTTATGAGGGGAACGGTCACTAAGGCGGAGCTACCCGAGATACTTGGTAGATAAGAAAGCTGGCAAAGTTGACAGAAGTATATTTGATATACATGATATTGAAGTGCTTTACTCATACTCCTAATAGAATGAGGGTATTGGATACCGGATCGGTTGCTAAGTGATTAGTAACTCGAAATGAAAGCTAAGGTATAAACGGAGACTAGCTAAAGGCGAGGTGACGATATGTGTTGGAAGTGTTTCCAAGGTTGATGTGATCAAACATCACACGCTCCCTCTATCATCGGAATTGGTGGTAAAACCTAAATAATTGTTATTTGGCATTTGCGTTGAGCATGAACATGATTGGATCGTGTTTATTGCAATACGATTATTCATTTAAAGAGAATAATAGTTATTCTATTTGCTTGAATAATTACCCTCAATGGTTTATTGAATCTCGATCGTAGTGTTACACATGTTCATAATATTGGTGCCAAAAGATACAAAGTAATAATGATAGTACCACTTAGTTGTGGCACTGCCACATGAGTCATGTTGGTGTAAAATGCATGAAGAAGCTCCATGCTGATGGATCTTTGTACGCACTCATTTTTGAAACGTTTGAGACATGCAAACCATTCCTGTTGGTATAAACGCATGAAGAAACTCCATGCGGATGGATCGTTTGGATTCACTTGATTCTGAATCACTTGAGACATGCAAATCATGCCACATGAAACAAGAGAGTAACTTGTTGGGAGTAATACATTTTTGATGTGTGCAGTCCAATAAGTGCTAAGGCACGAAGTGGATATCGTTGTGTTCTTACTTCACCGACGATTTGAGTAGATAGAGGAGTATTTACTTGATGAATCACAAAGTGTGAAATATTGAAAAGTTCAAAACTATTTCAGAGTGAAGATCATCGTGACAAGAGGATAAACTGTCTACGATATGATCATAGAGATGAATATCTGAGTTATGAGTTTTTTGGTACGCAGTTAAGACAATGTGAAAATTGTTTCGCAGTTCATGCCACCTGGAACACCATAGTGTGATGATGTGTCTGAAAGTCATAGCCACGCCCTATTTGATATGGTGCATACTATGATGTCTCTTATCAAATTACCACTATCGTTTATGGGTTGTGCATTAGAGACAACCGCATTCACTTTAAATAGGGCACCGTGTATTTTTGTTGAGATGACACAGTATAGAATATGGTTTGGAGAAGCCTAAGTTGTCGTTTCTTGAAAGTTTGGGGTTGCGATGCTTATGTGAAAAAATTTCAGTCTGATAAGCTCGAACCCAAAGCGGATAAATGCATCTTCATAGGATATCCAAAACAGTGGGATACATCTCCTATCTCAGATCCGGAAGCAAAGTGTTTGTTTCTAGAAATGGGTCCTTTGTTGAGGAAAGGTTTCTCTCAAAAGAATTGAGTGGGAGGGTGGTGGAACTTGATGAGGTTAGTGAACCGTCACTTCAACCAGTGTGTAGTAGGGCGCAGGAAGATGTTTCTGTGGCGCCTACACCAATTGATGTGGAAGCTGATGATGGTGATCATTAGAGCTTCAGATCAAGTTACTACAAACCTCGTAGGTCAACAAAGGTCGCGTACTACTACAGAGTGGTACGGTAACCCTGTCTTGGAGGTCATGTTGTTGAAACAACAATGAACCTACGAGTTATGGAGAAGCAATGGTGGGCCCGAATTCTGACAAATGGCTGGAGGCCATGAAATCCGAGAGAGGATCCATGTATAAAACAAAGTGTTGACTTTGGAAGAACTACTTGATGGTAGTAAGACTATTAAGTAAAGATGGATCTTTAAAAGGAATACAGACGATGATGGTGATAAGTCACTATTAAGAAAAGCTCGATTTGTCGCAAAGATGTTTCCGACAAGATCAAATAGTTGACTATGATGAGACTTTCTCACTTGTAGCGATGCTAAAAATCTGTTAGAATTATGTTAGTAGTTGTTGCATTATTTATGAAATATTGCACATAGGATGTCAAAACATTGTTTCCTCAATGGTTTCCTTGAGGAAAGATTGTACGTGATACAACCAGAAGGTTTTGTCGATCCTAAAGATACTAACAAGTATGCAAGCTCGAGAGATCCTTTTATGGACTGGTGCAAGCATATCGGAGTTGGAATATACGCTTTAATAAGATGATCAAAGCTTTTTGGTTTGTACAAGGTTTATGAGAAAACTTGTATTTCCAAAGAAGTGAGTGGGAGCACTATAGAATTTTTGATAAGTATATGTGGTTGACATATTGGTGATCGGAAGTACTGTAGAATTTATGTGAAGCATAAAGGTTGTTTGAAAGGGGTTTTTCAAAGGAGGACCTGGATAGAGCTACTTGAACATTAAGCATCAAGATCTATGGAGAGAGATCAAAATGACAAACAGAACTTTCAAATGAAATGCATGCCTTGACAAGTTTTTGAAGGAGTTCAAAATAGATCAGCAAAGAAAGAGTTGTTGGCTGTGTTGTAAGGTGTGAATATGAGTAAGACTCAAAAGCACGACCACGGCAGAAGAAAGAAAAAGGACGAAGGTCGTAACCTATGCCTTAGCCATAGACTCTACAGTATGCCATGCTGTGTACCACACCTGATGTGTTCCTTGCCACAAGTCTGTTAAGAGGTACACAGAGTGATCTAGGAACTGAATCACTGAACAGTGGTCAAAGTTATCCTTAGTAACTAATGGACTAAGGAATTTTTCTCGATTATGGCGGTCGTTAAAGAGTTTGTCGTAAAGGGTTGCGTTGATGCAAGCTTTGACACTAGTCCGAATAACTATGAGTAGTAAAACAGATTCGTATAGTAGAGTAGATATTTGGAGTATTTCTGAATAGCACGTAGTAGCAGCATCTATAAGATCACATAAAGATTTGTAAAGAACACAAGGATCTGAAAGTTTCAGAACCGTTGACTAAAACCTCTCTCACGAGCAAGACGTGGTCAGACCCCAAAACTATATGGGTGTTGGATTCGTTGAAATCACATGGTAATGTGACCTAGATTACTGACTCTAGTGCAAGTGGGAGACTGTTGGAAATATGCCCTAGAGGAAATAATAAATTATTTATTATTATATGTCTTTGATCGTGATAATTGTTTATTATCCTTGCTATAACTGTATTGATTGGAAACACAAATACATGTGTGGATACATAGGCAAAACACTGTCCCTAGTAAGCCTCTGGTTGACTAGCTCGTTGATCAAAGATGGTCAAGGTTTCCTAACCATAGACAAGTGTTGTCACTTGATAACGGGGTCACATCATTAGGAGAATCATGTGATGGACTAGACCCAAACTATGAATGTAGCATATTGATCGTGTCATTTTATTGCTATAGTTTTCTGCGTGTCAAGTATTTGTTCCTATGACCATGAGCTCATATAACTCACTGGCACCGGAGGAATATCTTGTGTGCATCAAACGTCAAAATGTAACTGGGTGACTATAAAGGTGCTCTACAGGTATCTCCGAAGGTGTCCGTTGAGTTGGTATGGATCAAGACTGGGATTTGTCACTCCGTGTGACGGAGAGGTATCTCGGGGCCCACTCGGTAATACAACATCACACACAAGGCTTGCAAGCAATGTGACTAAGTGTAAGTCACTGGATCTTGAATTACAGAACGAGTAAAGGGACTTGTCGGTAACGAGATTGAAATAGGTATGCGGATACCGACAATCGAATCTCAGGCATGTAATATACCGAAGGACAAAGGGAATGACATACGGGATTATATGAATCCTTGGCACTGAGGTTCAACTGATAAGATATTCGGAGAATACGTAGGATCCAATATTCGCATCTAGGTCCCGCTATTGGATATTGACCGAGGAGTACCTCGGGGCATGACTACATAGTTCTCGAACCCGTAGGGTCTGCACACTTACGGTTCGGTGATGTTTTAGTATAGTTGAGTTATATGTGTGGTTACTGAATGTTGTTTGGATTCTGGGATGAGATCACGGATGTCACGAGGGTTTCCGGAAAGGTCCGGAGACGAAGATTGATATACAGGATGAATTCATTTGGTTACCGGAAGGTTTTCGGGCATTACCGGGAATGTACCGGGAGTGACAAATGGGTTCCGGATGTTCACCGGGAGGGGGGCAACCCTCCCCGGGGAATCCTAAAGGCCCTAGGGGTGGCGCACCAGCCCTTAGTGGGCTGGTGGGACAGACCAAGAGGTCCTAGGCGCCATAAAGAGAAAACCAAAGATAAAGGAAAAAAAGAAAGGTGGGAAGGAAGAGAAGGACTCCACTTTCCAATCCTAGTTGGACTAGGATTGGAGTAGGACTCCTCCTCTCCTCTTGGCCGGTGCCCCTTGGGGACTTGGTGCTCAAGGCAAGCCTCCTCCGCCTCCCTCCTATATATAGTGGTGATTTAGGGCTGATTTGAGACAACTTTTCCCTTGTGCAACTCACATCTAGACACCATAGTTTTACCTCTAGATCGTATTTCTTCGGAGCTCGGGCGGAGCCCTACAAGAGTAGATCCTTCACCACCACCGAAGCGCCACCATGCTGCCGGAGAACTCATCTACTTCTCCGTCTTGATTGCTGGATCAAGAAGGCCGAGATCATCGTCGAGCTGTACGTGTGCTGAACGCGGAGGTGCCGTCCGTTCGACACTAGATCGGAATGGATCGTGGGAAGGATCGTGGGACGGTTCGTGGGACGGTTCGCGGGGCGGATCAAGGGACGTGAGGACTTTCCACTACATCAACCGCGTTTCTTAACGCTTCCTGCTGTGCGATCTACAAGGGTATGTAGATCCAAATCTCCTCTCGTAGATGGACATCACCATGATAGGTCTTCGTGCACGTGGGAAAATTTTGGTTTCCCATGCGCTGTTCCCCAACACTTTGTGAATGAGTGGTGCACAGACCACTAGCAAGCAGTTAACAACAATGCGAAGGACCTGTGTGCCCAAATGGTTGGTGTGCTAGACCATAGGCAGCGCCAACTTATTTTAGTACGGGTGGAACTGGGTATGTGGTTTGCTTCATGATTCATGCAATTCATTCTTCATGCTAG
The DNA here is from genome assembly GCF_904849725.1 of Hordeum vulgare subsp. vulgare. Classification (NCBI taxonomy): domain Eukaryota; kingdom Viridiplantae; phylum Streptophyta; class Magnoliopsida; order Poales; family Poaceae; genus Hordeum; species Hordeum vulgare. The sequence goes on from NC_058523.1 coordinate 476,160,594, forward strand.
ATTGAGCCATTTACTAATAATTTGTTCCTCTCTTTTTGGCGCAAATTGCGCAACACAATAACACGGAGGTGCCAAAGGTTTACGATCTCTATGCCATGGCTCATACTGCCTCGTATAAGAAGGCCAAGGCATTCTCTGGGTGACCTTGATCATCCAGAGAAGTTCACCAAAATCTCCACCCACCACAAGCTCATGAGGTACAACGAGGAGGGGAAGGCGAGGAAAGGGGAGGACTTTAACCCGATCCAGCAACCTTTGGGTCCATAGTTGGTGATGATACCTAGTGGAGGGAGGCCCAATGGCTCGATAGCCATTGGGGATGGGCTAATACGTTGTCGTTTCACTCTCCCGGAGATCAAGGAATGCCAAACAAGCTCCTGTCCTGAGATAAGAAATCATCTACGGCCAATCGATCTCACCATCGAGGTGAGTTATACAGACTCAGTTAAGTTTCCACCATTACATTGTGTGTGTGTGGCTATCGATGATAACAATGCTAACGAGGAGTGGTATTGCAGGCTGCTCTTTAGAGAGAGAGAGCGACAACCCAGACACTTCTACATGAGAGGGACTGGGTGGCGGTGGAGAAGGAACGGGCCGCGGAGGAGAAGACGGCTCGGTTGTTGGAGGAGAAGACAGCTCTTCTTCTACTTCTTTTTCTTCTTCTTGTTGTTCTTATTCTACTCTTCTTCTTCTTATTCTTCTTCTTCTACTTATTCTTCAAGTTTTCTTCTTATTATTATTTTAACTTTCTTATTCTCATTTTGCAAATTTGCCTCACTTCATGGAAGCTGGCATTGATGGACTGCTACTGTTTACTTTTATCATCTGTGTGTATTGATGAACAATGTGAACCTATGTATATATGGATGAATAGTGTGAAACTATATATGTATGCATTGGTTCTTTTATAATAGCCTATTTGTTGTCTTGTTCAATATTTCAAGATGATGCTGGATACATGGCCTATTCTTCTCTTTAAAATTATATATATCATATATGTATTCTGGAAATGCAGGGAAATAACTGCAAATAGACAAAAAATTGGCAATACAGGCGTTTTTCCGTCTGCGAGCAGACGGCAAAGGGCTTTGTTGTTTGCCAGCTGATGGAAAAGGTGCCACGTGGCAGCCACCTGTGCAACCTGGGAGCACCAGGGCTGACCCATTTGGTCACTTTGCCATCAGCTAGCCACAGGCAGACGACAAAGTCAGGGGCAGGCAGACGGCAAAGGGCAGGGGCTAGTGGAGGCGGCGGTGATGTCATCTGGCAGACAACAAAGGCATAGCTTCTTTGTCGTCAGCTGGCGGATGGTAAAGGCTGTCGTTAGCCACCTAAAAGGGCTGACAGCAGTGCTTTGCATAGCACCTTTGCCGTCATCTTGGCTACTGAGGCTGGTGGCAAACTTCCTCGTCGTCCGCTGTTGGTTTGCAAACGACAAAGAAGCACATTACCGTGACCTTCAATGCCGAAAGTTGGGCTGTCAACCAGCAGACGGAAAAAGTGTGTGTCATCGGTGAACTAGTTCTTTGTCATATTCTATGGCAGACGGCAAGAAAGTTGTTTCCTGTAGTGACTCACAACTTTTTCATATCACCACATCAATATCATTAACCCACAATTTCTCTATATGTGCCACATTATGGTTTTAATTATCACACACTCAATACCCATTATTTTTATCTAGTCTTATAACCCATGAAAATTACCATCACTATTTATCTAACTCTTAAACAAATATAAGTGAAGAATGAGAGAATAATATTTCTATAAAATCTACACGCCACCATGCTGAAAAACATATAAGTGAAGTACTAGAGGAACTGCTAAGCTCAAAAGATATAAGTGAAGCACATAGAGTATTTTAAAAATTGTGATGATGTGGTATGTCTCTCACATAGGCGTCTCCAACAAACAATGATTGTGTCAAAAAAAAAGCAAACAAAAGCATGCAACGCTCCAAGTAAAACTCATATCATGTGATGAATACAAGTATAACTCCAAGTGACATGCTAATGGATTGAGACGAAAAGAGGGGATGCTTCCGGGGCATCCCAAGCTTAAACGCTTGAGTCTTCCTAGAATATTACCTTGGAGTGCATTGGGCATACCCAAGCTTAGTCTTTTTCTGCTCCTCAAGCCTTTGTACAACGGGATAATACCCAAGACTCTAAAATTTCAACCACATAAAACTCAACAATACTTCATGAGATCCGTTAGTATAAGCATCAGATGAAATACTTTCAGGTGATGTTATAAGTTTATTTTTATTTTATTTCAACATAGGGTACTGCATTCTAACTTCTCCATGTCTTAGACCCCCCCCCCAATACAATCCATAGCATCATCAAAACAAGCAAACTATGCAAGCAAAGACAAAATATGACCGAAACAAAACAGCTTGCAGTAATCTGTAATGAACATATACTTCTGTAACTCCACAAATTCCTAAAAATTAGGAAGAGCTGAGTAATTTGTATATAAATATATTTTGAAAAATTCAGCTTAAAAAGACGTTCAGGTAAAATCAGACAAATTCTAAAGTGGGAGTCAAAGTTTTTGTTTTTGCATCGTATCAATTCTACTCATCATGCAAATCATCCCAAAGGCTTTACTTGGCACAAAAACCAATTAAAACATAAGAACACAATCATTACAGAGGAAATAATCATGTTATGACTAACAAATAGAAATAAAAAAATAAAAAATAAGGATAACTATTGGGTTGCCTCCCAACAATCGATATTATTGTACGCCCCTAGCTAGGCATATTGCATAGTTTCAAGTGTTGTCATCTTTGATACTCCGCCCATAAGTGGAACTCGTGATTGATTCATAGGGTGGTCTAATTCTATTTCTAGGGAAGTGTTCCATTCCTTTCTTTAATGGAAATTAGAACCTCATGTTTCCCTCTTTCATGTCAATGTTGCATCAATATTTCATAGGTAGGGTCTTCCAAGTATAATTGGAAAAGTAGTGTTGCAATCAATATCAAGCACAATAAAATCTATATGAAAATAATTTATATTTGAAATTATTAGCACATATTTTATTCTACCCAAGGATTTCTTGATGGTAGAATCCGCAAGAAGCAAGTTTAAGGAACATTCTTCAATATTAGCGAGACCAAGCACATCACGAAATAGGGTTCCCCTTGCTTTATATTATAAAGCACCGGCCATCGATCACATGGTAATTGCTGGGGAGAACAGGACATCAAGACCAAATGAGAAAAAGAAGAAAAAATAAATGACAACAACAGCAGCTCGGCAAGCACCGATGAACCGACACCGCCGCACCCCCGTCTTTGTCCACCACTCACCATGCCTCAGGACCACCTCGTACCTAAATAGCACCTCCAAGAAGGAATGTGACGCCAACGACGCTGCTACCCGGACATGACCTAGGGTTTCCCTCATCACGCGACATGGAGCGGAGGATGGGAAGCACCGACGCCCTTCAGGAAGGAATGGAGGCAGCCTCAAGCGGCACCACGTCATAGCCGAATGAACCTTCTAGGATTTCTCCCGCACCCCATGCACCACCACCCGAGCTGGAGCCTGTCAGTGCACTAAAGATTGGGGTCTCTAGTGCCCCATACTTGTGCACGGGCGCGGAGAGCCCCTGAAAGTAGGGCGCGACAAGATCCACACAAGACTGATCCCCAAGGCATCCTAGGCCCCGGCTAGCCTGTCTTGCTGGGAAGACACCCAAGGCCATGTCCGCCTAATGGACGTGATGACTGCACCTAGCTCAAGGCCCCGATGAGCCTCCCTCGCCGGGAAGACAGCTGTAGCCCCCGGCAAGCTTCCTTGCCGAGACGAAGCACCAAGGCCCTGGCTAGCATCCTTGCCGGGATGACGTGGGAGCACACCAGAGGCAACCGCCCTAGCCACAGTACCACCGCCCCCGATTTCCAGCGCATTCTACACGCGCCAGCGGGGCGTCCAGGTGTCGAAACACCTGGACACATGTCTTCACTACCACTTAGCTGACATGGACAAGACGTGCATTTAATTCACCTGATAGCGGTAGATGGCTAAGCGCCGCTATAGATTCACTATAAATCTCGTGAACCTACCATTGAACACTGTAGGTGACCCCTTTGCCTATAAAAGGAGGCCCTTAGATCATCCACAGGAGGTTAGAGTCTTTGAAGACTGACCACAAGACGGTTACTATCATTGTAAACGAACAACAAAAGAATGCTTAATACGATCAGACGAGCAGGACGTAGAGTTTTACGTGTAAGCGGTTGCTACTGCAACAAAAGACCTTCCAACGGCGCCAGAAACAAGCGTGCTGACGGGAGACTATTCTTGTCTTGATACTCCTAAGCAACGGCACCAGGAATCCTTCTGCTATGGCTATGCCTTTAGGGACTTCCTTTGCAAATATGAAAAGGATTCCCCCGTGGCCTTGGAGCCTTCCGTTGGTGTTCCCTCGAAGCGGAAAGGGTGATGTAGCACAGTGGCGGTAAGTATTACCCTCAGTTTTGAGAACCAAGGTATCGATCTAGTGAAGGAATATCACAAGTACCTGCACAAACACAAAGAGCTTGCTCCCAACGCTATGACGGGGTTGTCAATCCCTTATAGATTGTTTGCCAAGTGGGAACTAAAAGCGAAAAGAAACAAAGAAAAGTAAAAGCAAAAGTGGAAATGATAGGTGTGAATAGACCCGGGGGTCGTAGTGTTCACTAGTGGCTTCTCTCATGAAAGCAAGTAGACGGTGGGTGAACGAATTACTGTCGAGCAATTGATAGAACCGCGCAAAGTCGTGACGTTATCTATGGCAATGATTATATCTATAGGCATCATGTCCAAAACAAGTAGACCGATACTTTCTGCATCTACTACTATTACTCCACACGTCGACCGCTATCCAGCATGCATCTAGTGTATTAAGTTCATGAGAACAGAGTAACGCCTTAGGCAAGATGACATGATGTAGATGGACAATCTCATATCTACGATAAAAGCCCATCTAGTTACCCTTGCTGGCAACAACATAATGCGTGCCTTGCTGCCCCTTCTATCACTGGGAAAGGTCACCACACGGTATGAACCCAAAACCAAGCACTTCTCCCATTGCAAGAATCATAGATCTAGTTGGCCAAACAAAACCCAAGACTCGGAGAGACTTACAAGGATATCAAATCATGCATGTAAGAAATCAGCAAAGACTCGAATATAATTCATAGATAATCTGATCACAAATCCACAATTCATCGGATCTCGACAAACACACCGCTAAAGAGGATTACATCGGATAGGTCTCCATAAAGATCATGGCGAACTTTGTATTGAAGCTCCAAGAGAGAGAAGAAGCCATCTAGCTACTAACTACGGACCCGTAGGTCTGAAGTGAACTACTCTCGAGTCATTGGAGGGGCGATGATGTTGATGAAGAAGCCCCCCAACTCCAAAGTCCCCTCCGGCAGGGCACCGGGAAGGGTCTTCAGATGAGATCTCGCGGAAACGGAAGCTTGCGGCGGCGGAAAAGTGTTTTCGTGGATTCCCTGATTTTTCCTGGATTTTTAGGGAATTTATAGGCCAAAGACTTACGGCAGGGGAATGCGAGGGGGCCACAAGCTTGGTTGCCGCGGCCTCCCCCCTGGCCGCGGCAACACGGCTTGTGGGCCCCCTGTGGACCCACTGCCTTGGCCCTCAAGCCTCTCGATCTTCTTCCATTCTGGAAAATTTTATTTCGGGGATTTTATTCCATTTGGACTCTATTCCAAAATCAGATCTGAAAAGAGTCAAAAACATAGAAAAAACAGGAACTGGCGCTTGGCACTGAATTAATAAGTTAGTCCCAAAAATGATATAAAAGGTAAACAAAACATCCAAAGTTGACAAGATAACAACGTGAAACCATCAAAAATTATCGATACGTTTGAGACGTATCAAGCATCCCCAAGCTTAACTACTCCTCATCCTCGAGTAGGGAAGTGATAAAGAATGAATTTTTGATGCTTTCATGCTACCTAGCATAGATGTCCTTTGTAACTCCTCTTATGTGACGTGAATGTTCAGATCCATTAGATTCAAAACAATAGTTTTCTATTGACGTGCAAACAATAATAATTCAAGCAAACTAGCAAGGTAATCATGAACTTTCAAAATAACAAGGCCAAAAGAAAGGTATCCCTACAAAATCATATAGTCTGGCTATGCTCTATCATCATTGCACAACGAATTTAAATCATGCACAACCCCGGTATTGACCAAGTAATTTTTTTCACACCTTTAATTTCTCAAAAAATTTCAACTCTCATGCAATACATGAGCGTGAGCCATGGTTTTAGCACTATAAGTGGTGTGGAGTGTGGTGGAGGTTGCAAGACAAACAAGGAGAAGATGGTCACATTGACTAGGCATATCAATGAGCTATGGAGATGCTCATCAATAGATATCAACGTGAATGAGTAGGGATTGCCATACAAATGATGCACTAGAACTAAGAGTATGTGAAAGCTCTTAAAGAAAACTAGTGGGTGTGCATCCAACTTGCTTGCTCACGAAGACCTAAAACAAATTTGAGGAAGCCTATCATTGGAATATACAAGCCAAGTTATATAATGAAAAATTTCCCACTAGCTATATGGTGGTGACAAAACGAGAGACTCTCAATCATGAAGATCATGGTGCTTAATATGCACAAGTGTGGAAAAGTTGTAGCATTGTCCCTTCTCTCTTTTTCTGTCATTTTTTTGAATGGGCTCTTTGGCCTCTTTTTTCATAATTTTGGTGGGCACCTTTGGCCTCTTTTTGTATATGGGCTTCGCTGGCCTCTTTTATTTACTCACATGGGACAATTCTCCATCAATGATGATCATCACACTTACAACTCAAAACTTAGAGCAATGATGACTCTATATGGAATGCCTTCGATAGTGTACCGTGACAATGATCTAGCATGGCATGGACATTAATGGAAACATCATGCTAGCTATCTTACGATGATGCAATGGCAATGTAGACGTGGTGGCACATGTCATGGTGGTAGTTGCATGGCAATATATCTCGGAATGACTTTGAAAAAGCCATAGTAGGTCGGTATGGTGGCTGTTTTGAGGGAGGCTAATGGTGGGTTTAGTGCACCGGCGAAAGTTGCACGGCACTAAGAAGATAGTGATGGTGGAAGGTGAAAGTGCATCTAAACCATGGACTCAACATTAGTCATGAAGAACTCATATACTTGTTGCAAAAGTTTTATTAGTAATCGAAACAAAGCATTCAACGCATACTCCTAGGGGAAGGGTTGGTAGGTATAAACCATCGCGCGATCCCGACCGCCACACAAAGGATGACAATCAATAGACTAATCATGCTCAGACTTCATCACATAGCGGTTCACCATACGTGCATGCTACGGGAATCACTAACTTCAACACAATTATTTCTAGATCCACAACACCTTACTGGCATAACTTCAATATTACCACAACCACAACTCAAAACTAGTTGAGATGAATCAAACTTCTCTAACTATTCAATGCACATGAAGGTGGAAGTTTTCATATCCCTTTGGATAACTACCCCTTTTGAGACTACTTTCAAAGGATAGATCAACTACCAAGCCACGCACCACCGTGCTCTAAAAGATATAAGTGAAGCACATAGAGCAAAATCAACTAGCTCAAAAGATATAAGTGAAGCACATGTGAGCTAAATTGTCTAACCAAAAGATATAAGTGAAGGTCGACAAAATCACGGTGAGTGCATGTCTATATCTCTAGGTGTGCAGTAAGGATGATTGTGACACAACAAAAATAAAAGACTCCTACGATACAAGACGCTCCAAGCAAAACACATAACATGTGGTGAATAAAAATATAGCCCCAAGTAACGTTACCGATGGATTGAAGACGAAAGAGGGGATGCCTTCCCGGGGCATCCCCAAGCTTAGGCTTTTACGGCATCCTTGACTCATCTTGGGCTGCCTTGGGCATCCCCAATCTTGAGCTCTTGCCACTCTTTATCTTTTTGTCCATAAGAACTTCACCCAAAACTTGAAAACTTCACAACACGAAACTTAAACAGAAACTCGTGATAACATTAGTATAAGAAAGCAAACCACCACTTCCTTAGGTACTGTAGCAAACTTAAATTATACTTATGTTGATGTTGGGTTACTGTATTTTCAATCTTCCATGGCTAATACCCCCGATACTATCCATAGTTTCATCAAAATAAGCAACCAACACAACAAAAACAGAATCTGTTAACAGCAGCCGAGTCTGTAGCAATGTGTATACTTCGTATACTTCTGGTACTTCAAAAATTCTAACAAATTACGACAGTCTGAAGAATTTGTGTAGCAATCATCAGCAAAAAGAATCAACTCAAAAGCTCTTACAGAAAAAAATGAAAGTTATTTTCGTGAGTAGAAAGTTTCTGTCTTTTCCAGCATGACCTAACGATCATCCCCAAGACTAATCATAACGGTTTTGCTTGGCACAAACGCAAAAAAGAAACACAAAAAACACAATCATAACAGAATTATGAAAGTGTGGAAAACACAAAACAGAAAGAAAAAGGATAGATTCGTTGGGTTGCCTCCCAACAAGCGCTATTGTTTAACGCCCTTAGCTAGGCAAAAGGTGATGGAATAACGTATAGTCATCTTTGGTGCTCAAACCATAAGTAGCCCTCATCATAGATTCATAAGGCAATCTTATTTTCTTTCTAGGAAAGTGCTCCATGCCCTTCTTTAGAGGAAATTGAAATCTAATATTCCCTTCCTTCATATCGATGATAGCACCAATAGTCCTTAGGAAAGGTCTACCAAGAATAATGGGACATGAAGGATTGCAATCTATGTCAAGTACAATGAAATCCACAGGTACATAGTTCTTATTTGCAACAATAAGAACATCATCGATCCTTCCCATGGGTTTCTTGACAGTAGAATCCGCAAGATGCAAATTAAGAGAACACTCTTCAATCTCATGAAAACTAAGAATATCACATAAAGACTTTGGAATCGCGGAAACACTAGCACCCAAATCACACAAAGCATTGCACTCATAGTTTTTGATCTTGATTTTGATAGTAGGTTCCCACTCATCATGAAGTTTTCTAGGTATATAGGCTTCTAATCCGAGCTTCTCTTCAAGAGATTTCATCATAGCATCTACGATATGCGTGGTAAAGGCTTTGCTTTGACTATAAGCATGTGGAGAGTTTGCAATGGATTGCATAAAAGAAATGCATACAAACAAGGAGCAACTATCATAATTGAATTCCTTGAAATCCAAAGTGGGAGTTTCATTACTACCCAAAATTTTGATTTCTTCTACTCCACTCTCCACACCTTTATCATCAAGATAGGTGGACTCTAAATCATTGGGGCATTTTTCAACCAAAGTGGATTCATATCCAGCCCCTTCATCAATAGGTTTGACACGCAAAAACAAAGATTCAAGAGGAGTCACACCAAGCACTTTAAGATCTTCGTGATTTGCATCACTAGAACGCACCCTTTTAAACCATTCATGCCTAGCGCGAATTTGGGCGGTTCTTTCTTTGCTATCATTCATGGAGACACGCATAGCTTTCAAAGTTTCATCCAAGTTGACCTTGGTAGGAGCACATCTAACTTTCAAAGCATCAATATCACAAGACATCCTATAACCGCTCTTAGCCAAATCGTCAATTTTGAGTAGTTTTTCCTCTATGGACGCATTGAAAATCTATTGAGAGTTGATGAACTCTTTCATATTACTCTCTAAATCAGAGGGTAATTTGTTGTGATTTCCGTAAGTGTTGTTGTAGGAATTGCCATAATTTTTAGAGGAGTTACTAGGAAAAGGCCTAGGAACATAGTTTCCTCTAAAAGCATTGTTGTTGCCAAAATTGTTCCTACCAACAAAGTTAACGTCCAAACTAGCGTTGCTACTCTCAATCAAGGAAGATAGTGGCATGTAATTAGTATCTAAAGGAGCATTTCTACTAGCAACCAAATTCATCAACTCGTCCATCTTAGCACTAAGCGAGTTAATTTCTTATATAGCGTGTACCTTTTTGCTAGCAGGTGAACTTTCAGTGTGCCACCGAGAGTAGTTGGTCAAGATATTGTCTAAGAGTATTGTAGCGTCTCCTAACGTGATTTCCATGAACGTTCCACCTGAGGCGGAGTCCAATATATTGCGAGAGGCAAAATTCAAGCCAGCGTAAAAGATTTGTATAATCATCCACAAACTCAAGCCATGAGCGGGACAATTTCTAATCATTAACTTCATCCTCTCCCAAGATTGTGCAACGTGTTCATGATCAAGTTGCTTGAAATTAATGATATCGTTACGTAAGGAGATAATCTTAGACGACGGAAAATACTTGGATATGTAAGCATCTTTGCACTTATCCCAAGAATCGATACTATTTTTAGGCAAAGAAGAAAACCAAGTTTTTGCGCGATCTCGCAACGAGAAAGGAAAAAAGCTTCAACTTAATCACATCATTATCCACATCTCTTTTCTTTTGCATATCGCAAAGCTCAATGAAGGTATTGAGATGGGATGCAGCATCTTCACTAGGAAGGCCAGAGAATTGCTCTTTCATAACAAGATTCAGCAAAGCTGCGTTGATTTCATACGATTCCGCACTAGTGGCGGGAGCAATCGGAGTACTAATAAAATCATTATTATTGGTACTCGAGAAGTCGAAAAGTTTGGTGTTTTCATCCATGATGACTTCAACAAACAAAAAATCACAAAAGCAAGCAACAAAACCGGCAAAGGAAAACGGCAAAAAGGCAAAAGGCAAAAGAAAACGGCAAAGGAGAAAGGCAAATGAAAACGGCAAATGTGAAGTGGGGGAGAGGAAAACGAGAGGCAACTGGCAAAAAAGTAAATGCAAGAGATGAGTTTGTGAGACCTACTTGGATAAATCTCTCCTTCCCCGGCAACGGCACCAGAAATACTTCTGCTACTGCAACAAAAGACCTTCCAACGGCGCCAGAAACAAGCGTGCTGACGGGAGACTATTCTTGTCTTGATACTCCTCAGCAACGGCACCAGGAATCCATCTGCTACGGCTACGCCTTTAGGGACTTCCTTGGCAAATATGCAAATGATTCCCCCGTGGCCTTGGAGCCTTGCATTGGTTTTCCCTCGAAGCGGAAAGGGTGATGTAGCACAGCGGCGGTAAGTATTTCCCTCAGTTTTGAGAACCAAGGTATCGATCCAGTGAAGGAATATCACAAGTACCTGCACAAAGACAAAGATCTTGCTCCCAACGCTATGAAGCGGTTGTCAATCCCTTATAGATTGTTTGCCAAGTGAGAACTAAAAGCAAAAAGAAACAAAGCAAAGTAAAAGCAAAAGTGGAAACGATTGGTGTGAATAGACCCGGGGGCCGTAGTGTTCACTAGTGGCTTCTCTCATGAAAGCAAGTAGACGGTGGGTGAACGAATTACTGTCGAGCAATTGATAGAACCGCGCAAAGTCATGGCGTTATCTATGGCAATGATTATATCTATAGGCATCACGTCCAAAACAAGTAGACCGATACTTTGTGCATCTACTACTATTACTCCACACGTCGACCGCTATCCAGCATGCATCTAGTATATTAAGTTCATCCAGCATGCATCTGTTAAGTAAGATGACATGATGTAGATGGACATTCTCATATCTGCGATAAAAGCCCATCTTCTTACCCTTGATGGCAACAACATGATGCGTGCCTTGCTGCCCCTTATGTCACTGGGAAAGGTCACCACACAGTATGAACCCAAAACCAAGCACTTCTCCCGTTGCAAGAATCATAGATCTAGTTGGCCAAACAAAACCCAAAACTTGGAGAGACTTACAAGGATTTCAAATCATGCATATAAGAAATTAACAAAGACTCAAATATAATTCATAGATAATCTGATCACAAATCCACAATTCATCGGATCTCGACAAACACACCGCCAAAGAGGATTACATCTGATAGATCTCCATGAAGATCATGGAGAACTTTGTATTGAAGATCCAAGAGAGAGAAGAAGCCATCTAGCTACTAACTACAGACCCGTAGGTCTGAAGTGAACTACTCACGAGTCATTGGAGGGGCGATGATGTTGATGCAGAAGCCCTCCAACTCCAAAGTCCCCTCCGATAGGGCACCAGGAAGGGTCTCCAGATGAGATCTCGCGGAAACGGAAGCTTGCGGCGGCAGAAAAGTCTTTTCGTGGATTCCCTGATTTTTCTGGATTTTTAGGGAATTTATAGGCCAAAGACCTAGGGCAGGGGAGTGCCAGGGGATCCACAAGCTTGCTTGCCGTGGCCTCCCCCTGGCCGCGGCAACAGGGCTTGTGGGCCCACTGCCTTGGCCCTCAAGCCTCCCAATATTCTTCCGTTTTGGAAAAATTTATTTCGGGGATTTTATTCCGTTTGGACTCCATTCCAAAATCAGATCTGAAAAGAGTCAAAAACACAGAAAAAACAGGAACTGGCGCTTGGCACTGAATTAATAAGTTAGTCCCAAAAAAGATATAAAAGGTAAACAAAACATCCAAAGTTGACAAGATAACAGCGTGAAACCATCAAAAATTATAGATACGTTTCAGACGTATCAGCGGTCCGAACCTGGGTAAAAAGGCTTGCCTGGTGCTGATCGTTAGGTTTGCTCTTGACGTAATTCTTCCCGCCCTATGATCACAAGGGTATTTGATCCCCATAGTGTCGACCTAGCATCACCGACATCTTTGGCACGGAAGGTAGGGGGCGGGGGAAGGACGCGTGGAGCAGAGCAGGCTCAACGCCGGCTCCATCGAAGTTTGGGCGCTATGTCGTGTTCCTTCGGAAATGGAGTACCTCGGCGGGCACCCTGTTCTGCTATGGCTTCCCAAGGCCCTCGCGAGCGCGTTGATGCACACGCGAGCGGGGCAGGGAGGCGGAGGCTCCAAGAGCAGCATCGTCAGGCCGATGCGTTGCTCGGGGGGCCAATGCGCAGCTGTCGAGGGCGTGCCTGGGCGCTTCACAGAGGCCACAGCGCATACTCTGGCGGCCGCACCTCCGCGGAGCGATGCATAGTCGTTGGGGATGCGCCACGCGGTCCCGAAGCCTCGGCGTGCCCTCCAGGGCAAATGATGCGCCCCTGAGAGCGTCACATCTCACCCAAAGACGCGCTGGGGGGCTCCGCAAGGATGGCCTAGCAAGAGAAAAGCAAAAGGGGTTACACCCTGGCTAGCTCTTCCTCCAAAATATGGTCGCAGGCCGTCAGCAAGAAGTCCTTGCCGGAGAAGGGACCGCCAGGAGCGGTGAGTTCCTGCTCGCCGAGGGCTCCTACGCCCCGGAAAAAGATTCAAGCGCCAAACCACGGTGTGGACAGATAAGTTTTCAAGTTTGAGATTCAGATTTGGAGTAGATAAATTCTTTGTTTTTTCCCTTCGGAAATTTCAAATCTTTGTGTTAAGAGTTTGCGCGTACTGGGACCTATACAAAGCTTGGTGCACCTTGTCTTTGTTTCGAACTCGTTCAAACGACCCGAACGGCCTTAGAGCGCCTTCAAACAGTTGTGAACCTGATCAACAAAGCAAGCGGCTATGTAGCACCCGATTTCGTCTCAAGCTGTGCTTGGCGATTTCCATGGTTGCACTGAACGAGACAAGGAGCCTTGCCGGTAGTCACCGGCAAGCTCCCAAATATGCAAGAACAAATCACACACAGAGCAGAATCGAAAAAGGGAAAACAATCTTTTTTATTCATATGAGTAGATACACTTAACTTCACTTACAAAGCGTGGTGGTCCTAACCTAAAGACTATATTTTGACGAGGGCCAACCTGCCCGGAGGAGTGAAGTTCAAAAGACAAAAAGGCGGGGCTCTCGGCGTGGTCAAGGCCGCCCCCAGGGCCGGCGCAGAGCCAGCGAGAATGAGACCGCCCCCGACGGGCGCCGCCTGGCCCCCCTCTGACCGAGGTGCGGAGGGAGGGCACAGGAAGGGGCGAAGGAACCGAAGCCGGCGGCCGTGCCTCCTCCCGGAGCCAGGGGACCAATAACCGCTCTGGTGATGTGGCCCAAGCAGAGGACCTGGAGAAGTAAGAGATGGTGGAGGTGCCTCCTCCTCAAACACGAGGCACCAACTCCAGCTCTGGCAAGGTGCCCCCGCCCGAGCCACGAGCGAGCCACGGCGGTACAGTCTACGTCCGGTCGGGGCCCGGGGAGTCAACACCCAGTTTGACACCCCATGACCCTAACCCAACAAAGACCTCACCGCCACTGCTATCCTACTCGTCTGTATCGATCGAGGAAGGACAGTCGGCATCGCTTGGGCTACCTTCGCCGCAATCGAGAAGCACACGTGGGCCCCCCTAGAGAAACATGGAGGGCCACCACAGAAGAAAGCCCCGGGAAGGTGGAGGCATTGGAGTAGCGCTCCACCTCCCCCGTCCTAGACCTCCGCGGCAACCTCGGTCCCTCGCCATTCCTTCACCACGAGCGTTCGGGCCGCCTTCCGCCGCGGCACCCCAGAAGCTGTGGCATGATCCGAATGGGATCCCCTCGCTGCCCTCACGACAGACGGTGGCCGACCCCGTCCCCTAATCATGTCTAGGGACAAGCGCCACAATAGGACAGAAGAAGATTTAGAAGACCAAGATTGAGGAGGTGGTGGATTCAGAGGGAGTTGGGTGAGCAAAACCCCTCGCAAACCCTACCGATTTATAGGATGGGGCGCGGGGCTAGCCTCCCTTAATCCAGAAGCCACCACCCTCTACGACCAATTGCCCGAGCTCACGGGCGAACAGAGAACCGCCCTGATGCGCCAATGCATGCACGGGCGGGCCCAACCACTACTACGCCTTTTAAGGTCTCGACTGCCACCTGTCCATCAATGACTGCACATGCCACGCGCGTGGCAGAGGCGTTTCAAGAGGCGGAGAGGCCACTCCGCGCACGACCTCCCACTTCACGCATCCGATGCGCGGTGTGGGGAAAGGCTACTGCCAGCAGATCCAGCCGCGGAGGCCCGTACACCTCTTTGGGCCTGGCCCACCAACGCTCCGCGCGCATGTGTGGCCCAGGCCCGGGGGCTCCTGTCGGTGCACTAAAGACTGGGATCTCTAGTGCCCCAGACTTGTGCACGGGCACGAAGAGCCCCTGACAGTAGGGCGCGACAGGATCCACACAAGACTCAACCCCAAGGCATCCAAGGCCCCGGCAAGCCTATCTTGCTGGGAAGAAACCCAAGGCCACGTCCATCTAATGGACATGATGACTGCACCTAGCGCAAGGCCCCGACGAGCCTCCCTCGCCGGGAAGACAGCCGAAGCCCTCGGCAAGCTTCCTTGCCGAGACGAAGCACCAAGGCCCCGGCAAGCATCCTTGCCGGGATGACGTGGCAGCACACCAGAGGGCAACCGCCCTAGCCAAAGTGCCACCGCCCCCTGATTTCCAGCACATTCTACATGCGCCAACGGGGCGTCCAGGTGTCGAAACACCTGGACACATGTCTTCACCAGCACTTAGCTGACATGGACAAGACGCGCATTTAATGCACCTAACAGTGGTAGATGGATAAGCACCACTGTAGGTTCACTGTAACATCTCGTGAACCTACCATTGAGCACTGTAGGTGACCCCTTTGCCTATAAAAGGAGGCCCTTAGCTCATCCACAGGAGGTTATATTCTTTGGAGATTGACCAAAAGACGGTTACTATCATTGTAAACGAACAACAAAATAACGCTTAATACGATCAGACGAGCAGGACGTAGGGTTTTAGGCGTAAGCGGCCCGAACCTAGGTCAAAGAGCTTGTCGTGTGTTGATCATTAGGTTAGCTCTTGACATAATTGTTGCTGCCCTGCGATCACAAGGGTATCGTGTTGATCCCCATAGGTGTCGACCTAGCATCGCCGACAGAGCCATACAACCATCTTGCCACAATCAAGCACGGGCCACGATGGTCTTGGACCCATCCACGTCGCTTTGCTGTGAACACCACCGAGAGGTCAGGAGATAAGATCCGAGGAGCATCCAACAGCGAGGGCGGGAGCATGGGAGCCGCACGGGAGGGAGCCACCTCCACCGCCGTCGCGCCGGAGGCCCTTCCCTCCAGCACCGACATGGGTTGCCATCCGGACGCTGGCAACCGAGGCAAACCGGGCCACCCGGGCCCTACAGGGCCCAAATTGGGCCCACAAAGCCCCGACCACCGTGATGTTGCACGCCGCCTGCCGAGCTGCCATCAACCACTAACTGGACTCACAGCTACCACCTCCCGAGAGCCACGCCGACCCACGACCTCCCGCAAACTGCTAATACCCAGATGGGGCCCAAAGGGACCAGATCTGGCCCTAGCGGGTAGCTCCAGCCCACGCCGCCATAGCCCCATCGCCAACAATGAAGTCGCCACCAAGAACACGCCCTTGCCCGCGCAGGAACCGTCGTTGCTAAGGAGCATCGCCCAGAGCTTCTCCATCCCGTGCCAGAGGAGGCATAGGAGGGGAAGGGCCAGGGGCCGCCGCCGCCTGCGTTGCGTGGGTCTGTCCCATAGCAGGAGTCCTCAACGGTGGCAGGGGGAAGGGGGGAGAGGGGGCTGGAGGAGGGAGGCGCCGGGCATGGTCAGCCTCCCGCGAGGGTGACACGCTCGTGGCCGCGGTCAGGGAGGGGGATATGTCCTGCTATTGTGTTTTACGCTTCAACCGTGAGGCCAAGCAAATGACATAAAGTTGTACGTATAGTTGAAAAACTAGCACCAATGACACATAAAGCATTGCATTAATATTTATTTATATATTTTTTAATTGTAGGTTCCTACTCATCATGCAACTTTATAGGAATAGAAACTTCAAGCTCAAGTTCCTCATCATACGCTTTCACCATAGCTTCCACTATATGTTGAGTTAAAGCTTTGTTTTATTCATAAGCATCGGGTGAGCTAATAATGGATTGTAGCAAGGAAATACATTATAAAAATAGCAATTATCATAATTAAAGTTCTTGTAATCCAAAATAGTGGGCACATCACTAGTTAAAGTTTTGACCTCTCCAAACCCACTTTTCAGTTTTAGCATTAAATCATCACCCTCCAATAAAATGGGACGCTCATTTACTAGAGTTGACTCATATCCAATACCTTTATCATTAACATTCAGATAAGTAAACAAATATTCAATAGAAAAGTACCAATCATTTTATGATCTTCATCACGATTCTGGTAAAAAACGGGTGGAAGAACTTTTTCTAGGAATTCCCGCTTGGCTTTCAACTTAGCGGTCCTCTCCTTACTTTCATTAATGAAAACTTGGATAGATTTAATAGTGTCCTTAAAATCATGCTTTGGAGGCAAAGTCTTTATAAGTTTCTACATCAAGAGCAATCATATCCAGGTTTTAAGCCAATGTACCAACAACATGCATTTTTTCTTCTGCCATAGTATTCAAAACTTTCTGAGAATTAATGGATTCCTTAATTGTATTCTCAAGATCAGAGGGTATCCTATTATAATTTGTAGAAGAATTTCCAAAAGAATTACCATAAGAATTGCCATAACCATTAGGATTATTACCAGGATATGGCCTAGCATTGAATTACCCCTATACGCATGGTTGTTGAAATTAATTCGCGAGACAAAACTCACATCAATAGCATCATTATTTTGTTCAATCAAGGTATACAAGGGAATATCATTAGGATCCACATGAGTATTTTTATTAGTAACCAAATTCATAACAACATCCATTTTTTCACTCAAAGTAGCGATTTCCTCAATAGAGTTTATCTTCTTACCGGTTGGAGCTCTCTCGATATGCCATTGAGAATAATTGGTCATGTTGTTGTCCAGAAGTTTTCTGGCCTCTCCTATGGTCACATTCATAAAGGTGCCACCTGCAGCAGAATCTAGAAGATTTCTAGACACAAAGTTTAGTCCGAAGTAGAAATTTTCGATAATCATCCACAAGTTTAAGCCATGCGTTGGGCAATTTCTTGTTATCAATTTCATCCTCTACCAAGCTTGTTAATGATCTTGCTGTTTAAAATTAATTATTTGATTTCTAAGGGAGATGATCTTAGCAGGAGGAAAATACTTGGCAATGAAGGCATCTTTACACTTATCCCAAGTTCCAATACTATTACATGGTAAAGATGAAAACCAAGATTTAGCTTTCTCTATTAGTGAAAAAGGAAAAAAATTCATTTCAAAATATCATTATCCATATCCTTTTTCTTTTGCATATCACGAAGTTGAACAAAGGTATTGAGATGTCAAGTGGAATCCTCATTAGGAATTCCTGAAAATTTCACTTTCATGACCAGATTTAGTAATGCAGCATTAATATCAAAAGCATCCGCACTAGTGGCGGGTGGTATGGGAGTACTAATAAAATTATTGTTATTAGTATTTGAGAAGTCACACAACTTAGTAGTATCTTGAGACATGGTGACCGAGCCAAGCAAGACACGTAAACTAGAGAGCGAAGATGCAATCTAGTGACGACCTAAGCAAGCAAAGGTAAATATTTTTATATTTGTGTTTTTTATGAGGTAAACTAAATATACCAAAAACTAAAAAGTGGAAGAAGTGAATGAATATTTGTGTTGAGTTACTTGGTAGTTGTGATGATATCCCCCGACAACGGCGCTAGAAATCCTTCCTGATACTTGTGATTTGTGTTGGGTTTTCCGTGAAGAGGAATGGATTATCGTAGCACAATTTGTATAACGATTTCCCTCAGTTATGAAACCAAGGTTTATAGAACCAATAGGAATATCAACCACAACCGTCTTCAGCGGTTGTGCACAAAAGAACAAACAACTTGGACCCAACATGGGCAAGAGGGTTGTCAATCCTCTTGCTCTTGTTATTTGCAAGCGAGTGAGGTGTCTAGATAATTGTAGATAGCAAGATAAAATAAAAACAAATAAATGGAAGCAAGGTATTGTATATTTTATCAATATGTTGTGAATAAACTTGGGGGCCATAGCTTTCCCTAATGGCATCTCTGATGAAAAATAGCATACGGTGGGTAAACAAATTACTGTTGGGCAATTTACAGAAAAGCAGGTAGTTATGCGATATTCATGGCAATGATCATGTGTATATAGGCATCACGTCCATAAAAATAGGTTGAATCCTGCCTGCACCTATTACTATTACTCCATGCATTGACCTCTATCCAGCATGCATCTAGAGTATTAAGTAAAATGGAGTAATGCATGGAGAACAATGACATGATGTAGACAAAGTAAACTCAAGAAATAGGAATAAACCCCATCGTTTTATCCTTAGTAGCAGCAACACAAATACACATATTGTCCCCTTATATCACTTGGATATAGAAATGTTCCAGTTTGAACCTACTACAATGCACCTCTCTCACTAAGGAAATATCGATCTAGTTAGACAAACTATTTCAATAGATAGGAGTGAATTACGAAGCTATCATAATCATGCACATAAGAATCATATAAGTATTCATAGGAAAATCATATATTTAGCATGAATAATCTAACCATAAACCCATAATTCATCGGATACCAATAAATGCACCACACAAAAGGAATTACATCATGTGGGTCAAAGCGAAGATGCGATGATCATTGTATTGAAGATCAAAGAGAGAGAGATTGTCATCTAAGTAATGGCCATGGACCCGTAGGTCTGTGGTGAACTACTCACACATCATCGTGAGGCTACCAAGGTTCATGAAGAGGCCCTCAGTGATCAATCCCCCTCTGGCTGGGTGCCAGAACAGAGCTCCAGATGGCCTCTCGTCGTAATAGAGATTTGCGGAGGCGTAAAAAGTGTTTCGGGACTCTTTTTGATAATTTTAGGGTACAAGAGAATTTATAGGCCAAAGAACGGAGTCGGAGGGCAATGAGGGAGGCACAAGCCATCAGCCCCCCTAGGTCATGTCGTGTTGGATTTTGTGCCCCTCGTGGGGCCTCTAGCCTTCTTCCGATACTCCTCGGTCTTCTTTTGGTCCAAAAAAATTACCAAATTTCTTTGGGTCAATTGGGCTTCATTTGGTATGGAAAACCTAAAAAGTGAAAAACATGTTGAAAACAACAACCAGCACTGGTACTGGATCAATAGGTTAGTGCTCAAAAATAATATAAATTTGTAAATAAATACCCCAAAGTATTCTATAATGATAATATACCAGCGTGGAACAATCAAAAATTATAGATACGTTGGAGACGTGGCATGCCATGCGTTGGAGCAACTTTCCGCTCTCGCTTGATTTCATCCACTCTAATTTTCTTCAACTTTTAATTTATTTTCCAGATCCATAAACTTTAGGCTGTTTCGAGTATGCGGTTAGTTTTCACCACATCAAAATTATTTGATCTAGGCTTTGGATTATCCTTCGAATGATAGAAATGATAGTTTTTGTATTAGTGGATTTTCTTCAAGCTGCACTAGTATGAAAATTATAGTCAATTATGTATGTCGAAATATAGATCCAAGTCTAAGTCTAACTTATTGAAAAATGTTTTTCATTGAAATGTTTTTCGTGCATACTCATGATATTGTCCATATTTTCCCTCACATCCTTTCTAGTTCACAACAAAATGGTTATGTTGAAGACACTACGAAGCTAGTTGGTCATATAGAAATGGGTGAAGATGTGGTTATGTGCAGTTATGACGAGTCTAAGGATAAGGAAAATGGCGAATGTCCACCGAAGAAAATGGGTGGCACCAAGAAGAGTTCCAAGATTGTCACATCCCTGACACCTTAAGCAAGTTAGCTTTGTGCTCATGTCTTCTTTGCATTGCATCTAAGAAATTTTCAACAAGAACAAAGCAAGTGGTGAAGGAAAACTCAAAACCCTAGCCACTTCTTTAAATAAAGGAAATCTCAAACTAGTTAAAATCAATGAACCCAAAATGGCCTCAAGAAAAGTTCAAACTTTCTGATAAATCATGAAAGTATATAAGCAATGAAGAAAACCTTTTTCTTGACACTTTAAGCATTTTATTTAAGTGCAAAAAGCTATTGGTTTCAAGTTTTAAATTTGAAATCAGAAACTTTAAACTTTAAAAAATGTTGAAAACTTTAGGAATGGTTGGATATATTTCAACAAATATTCTGGTGTGTTTAAAATAGTTTTTGCAAACTATTTGGGAGCTGAAATAAATAGGAAGTTAATGAAATAGCAAAACAGAAACAAATCAAAAAAACAAAAGAGAAAGAAAGGAAAACCCTTACCTGTCGCCGGCCAAGCCCACCAGGGGCTCCCCGGTCATCTTCCTCCTCCTGCCAGTAGGCAGGGGAGAAGATGAGCATGGCGGCCGAGCCGGCCACCTCCTGCCTGCCTGCCCGCTGCTTGAGGCCTCCAGGAGCGCCAGCGCGAAGCCTGCGTCTTCTTATCCTCCTCCCCGCGGCTCTATCCTCTCCCCTAAACCTCGATCCCCTTTCCCCCCTCTCGGATCTCTCTCTCCCCGAAGCTCCAGTCGCCGTCGATCCGTCGTCTCCCGGTCCTCCCCGACCCTGCCGGCAGCCTCACAAGATCCGCCGTGAGCTCCTTTTCCTGTTCCCCCTCTTCCCGAGGTCTTCCTCCTCCTTTAACCACGTTAGCCGCTGGAGCCCGAAGGACCTCATCGCCGGCCATGTCATTGCTGTCGTTGTGGTACCCAGCTCGCGAGGCCGAGCTCAGGAATGAGCTCCTCGAGCTCTGTAGATGGCGTATGGCCTCTCTCCCAGCTCGCTAGCCCCCTGCATCGGCACTTCCGTCGATGCCCGAGCCGCAGCCGCCGCTGACTTCATCGCCGGCAAGGATTCCGGTGACCACCGGGTCCAGCTCCACCCCCTTTAGATGCGGTGTTTCACTAGCTGCCTGTAGCTCTATTCTGCGCCCAAAACCGACGGCCGTAGCGCTGTTTGGCTCTCTCCTGCGAGCCCTCCGCCGCGCCCGTGGTCGCCGCCGGCCATATTCCGGTGGGGGCCGACGTGGCCAACCTAATCCAGCAGTTTAACTGCTTAAACTCTCGCTGACAGTGGGCCCAAGGCCAAGTCAACTCAGTTAAGGGGCTGGTCAGCGCGGGATTAACCCTAGAGAGGCTGACCAGTTGGACCCCCCTGTCAGGTTTGACCTGAACAGGTCGGTTGACCTGCTGATGTCAGGCTGACGCAATAAAGAGATTTTTCAGTATAAGAATAATTCCAAAAATGTTTAAAACTTCAAAAATTCATAGAAATTAATCTGTAACTCCAATGAAAATAATTTATATATGAAAAAGTATCAGAAAAATTCAAGGAATATGAATATGCTAGTTTCAGTCATGTTTGAAAATGTTATAGAACCCAAACATGTAGATTAATGAATAAGTCAATTCTTATAAATACTTTATAAATGGAATATGGAAAATATTTAAATTTCTTTATGAATGACATGATCAAACACTTTTCTAATTACAAACCAGCAACTTAACATGTCATCCCATGCATGTTAACATCAAGATGATCTGAGCATTAGGTCGAATCAATTAAAACGGTATCCGAGAATACCTCGTTTGAAGTGATATTTGAATTTGATTCAAATCAACTTCAAACCTAATATATGCTATCTATATTAGTTTGTCACCTTGCATTCTCATGCCATGCTCATGCATCATCTTGATTGCATATGTTTGTTATTGATGGTTGTCATTCCTTTCGGTAGGCTCCACTCCCCCGGGTTCCACCGAATATCCGTCTGACGGATATTGTCACTCCTTTGAGCAACAAGGCAAGCAACCATTTTGATCATCCCGATAAATCCCATGTTCTTGCTCCTGCACTTACTTATTGCATTAGGATCAAATGCTTCAACTACTTTTGCCACGTTAGTTGAACCCACTTCCTTTGCATGACCTATCCTTGTCACAGTAAATAGCCGAACCTTGCAACCTAGCATACCTGGTAGTTTCTTGAGCCATGATGTGTCTTATCCTGCTATGCATGCTATGCTTAGAGTTGTGTATGGTCTGTCATCTGGGAGATGGACAGAATTGTGAGAATGTGTTCGGTAAGCAAAGGTTGTGTGTTGAACCTGATTTGGTAAAGGTACCGGTGAAAGGCTGTGTCGGAGTACATGGCGGGTTGTTTCATTGGAACCGTCCTTAGGAACTGAGTTCCGTGTATGTAATCCAAGACTAGATACTACCACACGTTGGGATACTTAATTGACCCTCTCGACTTATTAATCGCTTAGTACTCGGTCCAGGAGTTGCAAGTAGTTTCTGGTGTTTATAGTCATGCTCGAGGCCGTGCATAGTGCTGACCTGAGAGGTGGGCTATGATGCGGTAGGCAGTGGCACGGTGTACCAAGTGGCACCCGGATGGTGGGCTTGGGAACCCTGCGCACATCGTTTGAGGCCGTGGCGGAAACCCCGGCCGGACTTCCGTACGGGTTACTCTCAGATAGGCGATAAACCTGGACTAGGTACTAGTGTCGTTAACGGTCGTGGCCGACTCCCTCGCTAGGCTTCCGCTTGAAGGTTGCCGAGGTGCATGACGTGCACATGGCGATAAGTGGCGAGAGCGTGTGTGACGTAGTACACCCCTGCAGGGTTATGATCTATTCGAATAGCCACGTCCGCGGATATGGACTACTTGGAGACATATGTTGTTCATAGATAACTTCAATGGCTACTCATAAAATTGTCAAGATAAGCGTGAGTGTCGTGGATGACATTCCCGTATGGAGACGGAATGATTCCACGATGGTGTATTGTTGTGGTGTTAGTGGACTCGTGTGCGAGAAATCAAGTTGTCAAAATAATTTCAAAATGCAAGTTGTCTAGCCACGAGTCAAATGCTGGCTTTCCGCATGAAACCCCACAATACCTTATTGATACATTGCATGAGTAGATAGTTATCCTGAAGTCTTGCTGAGTACCTTCATACTCATGTTTGCTTAATAAATGTTGCAGAGGTTGCTAATGACCCTAATGGAGGGTTCTTCGTAAACATCGACGACGACGAGTAGCCTGTGTCCCAGCTACGATCTGGCCCTACGTTGGGTCTGTAGTATAGTCAGGCCATGTGCCTTCTAGTTGCACCTGTCTATACTCAGACAGTTTTAAACTCTTCCGCTGGCTTGTAACTGAATGACTGCTATTATGGGTCGTGAGACCCTTAATGTGTAATATTATGTGTGTGGCTCTTCCGAGCCTCTTAAATAAAGCTTGTATGTTGATGGTTATGTTGTGATGCCATCGATGTATCTATACATATCGGTATGCCATGCGTACGTGTGTCGTACTTGATATGTATGGGGTTCGATTACCTAGTCGTGAACTTTAGTAGCACTCCTTACAGGGAAATGCCCCTTTGTGATCCAACGAGCCTTGGTAGTTCGCTACTGCTCCGGACACATTGGTTGACCGGCATGTGTCCTTCTTAGCTGTTGTGTCTGTCCCCTTTGGGGAAATGTCACGCGATGTAATGGAGTCCTTGTAGCTTGCTACGAATCGTCTACACTCGCTGGTGACCGACACCTGCTTTGTTGGGTCATGTATGCCTGTCCTTGTGCGGTACTGCCACTTTGGTTCGTGACTAGACTTGTCGATCCGGGTTCTTCGACATTGGGATGCTAGTGACACTATTGCATACGTGAGTCAAAACACGCAAACGGTCCCGGCTAAGGTAAGGCTGCAGCCGTGGAGTTAACCGTGCGTGAGACCGCAAAGAGATGCGATGTGTTACAGGCTGGATTCCTATGACTTAGGATCGGGGTCCCGACAAAGATGCGGTAGAAAGAAAATCTTGATGTTTATGGAAATTCCATGACACAAAAAAACAAGAGTTGGTGAATGTAGAAGGACAACTCGATTGATGTCCAACCCTGAGAAATACAAAACTGTTGAAGGAAAAAACTAAGGAAAGAAATAAGAGGCTTCAAAGGATTCATATATATTGAGCAAAGAAATTGTTCAATTATTAGTTCATCCATACACAATTTGTGAAAAGGTTCACTTTCACTCCACCTTAGGGCGACTGTCGTGTTAAGTACTTACTGGAGGGCGGTGAAGCAAACTGGAGACCTCCACCACCATAAGGTGCTTATCCTTCTTCTTTGATGGAGCCAAAGGATTATCCTGAAGAAGTTGAGAAGAGACGAGTCAATGGCATCAAGCAAGAGAAAAAGAAAGAGAGAGTTGTTTTGGAAGAAAATATAAATATAGAGATTACCAAGCAAGACATTGAGAAGATGAAATCTCTCGGCTTGGATGAAGGCTAGTCAGAAAATACATGATAAAACATTATTGGATATTCAAGAATGTAGAAGCGGTTTACATACAAAAAGAAAAGGGTTGTTGAAGAAGCTGAGTGTGAAAATTCTTTTGAGAATGAATATGATCCTCTACTTCGCCCCATAGGAAACGTTTCGCCTCCCGCAAGTGAATATATCAGCACCACTTCTAAAGTGACTCTCCCTCGGCTCGAATAACCAACTCCATCCCCTTAGAAGACAAAGAGAAAGACTCAAACCACAACGATGACCATGAAGATAGTGGTTGATACAACTCCTTCGGTTAGAGTTGTAAACTTGCAATACATGGTCATTGAAACTTCATTGTCCACTTCAAAGATCCGAGACCAAATTCCAACGTATATTGTTTCAAAGTATTTTTCTCCTAAAAATAAAGATGTGGACAAAAAGAATGCTTCTATTGTGAAAGAAGTTGAATCTAACAAGAAGAAGTTTGGTTTCTCCATAACTTACTTAGCCACACCGACCTCCCCCATAAAACCTGTCATGAAGACATCTGCAACTCCATTTGTCGATAAAGTGAAGCACCACACTATTTTGACCACATATTCATCATGGAGCAGATGGATAGATTTGTAGAAGATCCCTTTGATGGTAATGTTAATGAGTTTCTTATTTTGAAAGCTTTCATTGAGCAAGTTAGCAAACTCATTAATAATTTAAAACACAGTTGTGTTGATCTGAATGCCAATATTGTTGAAAGAAATGAAGTTGATGCAAAGATGAATAAGACCACCTCCAAGTTTCTTATCAAAGAGCTTGAGGCATATTATCTAGACCTCAACAAAATATTTATGATGCTTCAAAACAGGAAATTGGCTTTGTTTTCATTCTAATCTTGACTTCATGGTGTAACTGCCGCAGCAATCTCATATACAAACGACTTTTACCCTCTTTCTACGACATATTTTAAATTGTTACCTTGCTTGTGTGGGCAATAGGGGGGTTCATCCCACATGATACAGAAATATCTTTGGCAATAGTGACCAATGAACGCAAACATTCTACTAAAAATTATCGTGTGCGATATTGGATCATATCACACACACTATATTTTGGTCAAACATGTGGGATTGAGGAGCAATCACACACGTTTATCAAGAGTCAAATGCGTCTAATTGCACATGGAGACCAAATGGTGTTTGGCATGTAACTATTTTAGAAATATTACCTAAGCCACACGGTTGTTCATAGAAATTGTGTGCGATATCTAGATCATCGCACACGAGTCTTGTATGGCAAGCGTCTACCATGGATAATATCATTGCACACGTTTCCTGGATAGTTAATGAGTGGGATTGCATTTTGCATTGGGCATGGTTTCCTCTAAGATCATGTGAGATATAATGTGCTGCAAACCGACTGTGATTGGATGTGTCATCAACGGTTTAGTTCAGATCTCGTGTGCTTTTGTGGTAAATCACACGCGGTCACGCTATGAGTGGATATGCAATTGAATAAATAGTGTCCAAAGGAGGAACACTCATCAAAATACGCTGCAATATGCAATTGAAAAAATGCTAGTTAAATTCCACAAATATATCAATATATGCAGTACATAATCACGGTGTATAATGTACCTCATCACATGAAAAAAATGCACCCATGCGTAGTTTAGCTGCTAACACTACGTGAATGCATACTTATTGTTCAAGGAAAATGAATGCTGAAATCTTCATCATGTTGACCAGGCTTGATATAGTGTCGTAGGAAGAAGTTGTTGATAAATCTTCTAACAGCCGGCAATTCAGGTGCAGGGAGCGGTTCACGGGCCATCGTTTTAAAGATCAGTTGGAGGATTTGTTTTAGATCAGAATATGTCATACATGTTGAGTAGAAGATAGTAATTAAGATACAAACTTACTGGTACTATCATGTCAGCATCCCGACAACAACCAAAGATTTGAATATGGAGATCATGTTCCTAGAAAACATGGTTTCCACAATGGTTGGTCCCTCCTTGTTATTGAGGACACTGCAATTGTTTGTAAAAAATTAGTCTTGTATTTGCCCTGTAAGGAACAAACTAACCGGTGTAAGATGTTTCTATTTTCTCTTGGAGAGAAATAGAAAGAGGTTTACTTAGAAACTTGAACATTTGACTAGCATTTTTTGAAAGTAACGGATTTCGGTATCTTATCAGAGATATGATCTCATGGTGTAAATTTAGTTGGCGGTACAACTGGAATTCTCCTCCTAAAGTTATGTGCCTTGATAATACACTGCAAATGAAGATGAACTTTCACATACTCAATTCTGAACTAGATATGAATTAAAAAATATGAGCATTAAAGAATTCATTGCCTATCCATGAATTCATGAAGATGCGTAAAATCCTGATGGTTTTTTGCACCTCTTAGAGAGTCTAGATAGTAAAATTTGTTGTGCTTTGGAACAATGAATACCAAGATCTAGTGATTGCTACATATTCAGAAAACCATGAACTTATGATCAATGTAGAAAACTGAAAGACGGTCAATGTATGTGTGATTGTGTATTTAACTTACCATCACGGTATGCCCACAATAAGAATTCTCCTACGTGTAACATATTGAAAATCCTTGCAACCTGATCCATGGAGTCCAGACGTTAAGAATTGTCAAGTAATAAATTGTCGTTTACAACATCAAGATCTATGAAATGTGCATGCTCCCTTATTGATCTCTGATTTATC
This sequence comes from Hordeum vulgare subsp. vulgare, assembly GCF_904849725.1. Taxonomy (NCBI): domain Eukaryota; kingdom Viridiplantae; phylum Streptophyta; class Magnoliopsida; order Poales; family Poaceae; genus Hordeum; species Hordeum vulgare. Next base: position 476,188,471 of record NC_058523.1, read on the forward strand.
AATCCCCTTAGACGAATACAATACAGATAAATTAATTTCATTTACAACCTCCTATGTGAAAGGATCTATATGGTTGACTAGAGGGGGGTGAATAGGCAACTACCAATTTTTACCTTTTCTTAAAAAAAAGTAGCAACAAAAAGGTTGTCTAGATATGCAACTAGGTGAACAAGCTATATGATGCTAACAACAACAAAGATAAAAGCACGCAAATGTGCAACACAATTAAGGCTTGCACAAAGTAAAGGTAAGAGATAACCACAAGTGAAATTGGTGGAGATCTCTGTTGGAGCGGTGTGGAGGTGCAATGCTCCCCAAGAAGGCACTAGGGCCACCATATTCTCCTCACGCCTCACACAATGTGAGATGTCTTGATTCCACTATTGGTGCCCTTTGATGGCGCTGATTAAGCCTTTACGAATAAGGTTGGGGAAATATCCACAACTGAATTGGAGGCTCACAACAACACCACGAAGCTTCACCACAATGGATTGTGGCTCCGAGGTGACCTGTTCCGTCTAGGGTGCTCGAACACCCAGGAGTTACAAGATCTCCAACGGATTAGTGGGGGGAATCAAATTTCTCTTGGTGGAAGTGCATCTCGAGGCCTTCTCCTCCAAATCCTAGAGCATCAACAAGATTTGATGGCTAGGGAGGGATATCAGGCAAAATGTGCTTAGGAGCAACAATGGGGCTTTGGGGGAAGATAGGTGAGTCAACTTGGGGAAGAAGACTCACTTATATAGTGGGAAGAAGAATCCAACTGCTAAGTCATTTTGCCCGTGCATAAACGGTAGTACTGCTGGGGAGAGTGGTACTTCCGCTTGCATGGAAGTTCTTTCCACGCATTGCAACTGACAAGGTGAGCGAGGCGGTAGTGCTGCCGGAGCGGTACTATCGCTCCCAGTAGCAGAACTTCCAATTAGTGTTGAAACAGCGGGAGAACTAGCGGTAATGAAGTCGGGTAGCATGGTAGTACTGCCCGGTGCGTTAGTCCCACCGTCTATAGCTGCTCCACTTCTGCCAGAACAAACAGCTATCCAAGGAGCAAAATATAAGCGGTAGTGCAATGGTAGTTCTACATGATAGTACCATCGGAGCGGTACTACCGCTTTGCTAGAGTGGTACTTCTGCTTAGTCCATGAGCAGAGGAAGCAGATTGGGACGTAGAACGTGTGGAGTGGTACTACCACTCCCTACTACCATCCTACTTCAGTTGGATTACCCAAGGAGCAAAATATAAGAAGAAGTGCATGAGCACTAAACTACGACAGTATCGGTGGAGCGGTACTACCGATGTGCAACACGGTACTAGCGCTTAGCGCAATCTAGAAAGCTCAAGCAGGGAAGGATAAAAGCTCCAGGTGCCGGGAAGAATGGCGGGGTGCAAAGTAACTTTGTACATGATGATTCCACCCAAACCTTTCCAAAGAAGACCCTCTCTTGATAGTACAGTTTTCCTACAACTCAAGTCCACTAACACTAAATCGATACAAAAATACATGTCTTCTCTTTGGATACTGAGGGGGAAATAAACCGTCTTGTGCCGTCTGATAATATCTAAACTGTAAATGCACACGGTTAGTTTGCGAAGGGAATTGTCATCAATCACCAAAACCACATAGGGAAAATTAGGTTCCAACAATCTCCCCCCTTTTGGTGGGTTGATGACAACACAGGATTTGCACATAAAATAAACAATAATGTTTGGGCAAACCCAATGTCTACAAAATACAGATGGGCTCCCCCTAGATGTGTGCTCTATTTGAATATGCTTTTGGAATGCAAAGAGCACACACTAGGATCAACACTCTTTATAGACAATGCACCAATCCCGCAAACCACATAACATGAGTGATAAGCATGAGTGCACAAGATGGTAAGTGAGCATAAGGATAGAACATCCAGAATAACATCTCACTACCTCATATTGTAGACATAAAGATATGAAGTGGAGTGGCATATGTCTTACACCATATAGGAGGTACTCATAAGTCTTGAAAACATAAACCAAAGCAAGCAATAAATGAGTTTACGAGAGAGAAAACACAAATACAAATGAGTCAAAGCAAATTGCTAAACACTCTCTCGCCCTTTGGCATCAAGACACCAAAAGGGCACACAAGACTAAAATGATGCTAGGTGATGGTAAGCTCCACACAGCCATCAGCCCTTGGGATGCTCATCCGACTCCTCATCAGAAGCCACACGCAACTCCTCGCTAGACTCTATCCACGGGCAGTTCTTCTTGATCCAATCATGCTTGTTGGTTCTCCTCAGATCCACTGGACACCACTATACCAACCCTACTCATGATCTTATTGTCACGGATATGAGCCTTCTTTGCCTCAACTTGAGCCTTATATTGACTTTGGGCCTGGGAACAGTGAAGCTTCTTCAACTTGGACTTAAGCTTGGCAGCCCATGCCGGTTCGGTCTCAGACTGTGGAGCATATGTGTAATCTGGCTCCTCCTCATCATTTTAATCAGTGGGGTTAATCTAACGAACAATCGGTGCAATGCCCCAATTCTCCTTTACATGAAGCTTGAGCACACCATGAGTCAACATGTGCTCTGTGACAAGATACTCACCAGGAAACTCAGCAGTCTAGGTATCTTCAATCAGCTTAAAGAAATAGGGGCATAGATGGGAACCTTCTTGTAAAGCATAGCATAACGAATCTCCCGCCACATAATGTGGGAGACATCCAAAGTAGACTCCCTGCCCATCTCCTTAATGCACATCAGCAGCAGATTCATGAGATACGAGTGTACCTGATCCTTGTTCCCAATGTGAGGGAACAGAGCGTTGTGAAATATATGGTGCATGATATCTAGAAATGGGATGAACTCAGTGCAAAGACCCTTGGCAGTCTGCACATGTCTGGAGTGGCGAATCAGCTTGGACTTGTAAATAGGTGCAGTGTTCGTGTGAGGCCTCACGCAAATAGGGTCATCTAGTCCCTCATCAGCATATCCACTAAGTTCATGAAGGTCTTCCAATTGGACTTCAACACCCTTCCACCATTCATCCAAGTACTATTCTTCTCTTCATGAGCATGAAAGTGCACGGTGGCACAGAACTGATCCACAAGCTCACAGTCAAAGTCCTGTTGAATCTTATTATCGGAAGTAGACCCCACTGCTGGCACAGAGCACTCGCTTCACCAAAGTAATCATTCTGAGTGGGATTACTCATCTGCTACGTGTCGATGGACTTGACCTCCACAAATAGGTTCTTCTTGGCCTTAAAAAAAGTCAACAAAGATAAGTGACGGTTCCTTGGTCCAGAAGGGAAGACCGGCAAAAGCATCATACTAAGGATGGCGATACTGATTGAGCTCACAGAAGCAAGAAAACTCATGAGCACGCATCTCATGAGGAGTATCAGTCTTGGGCTTGCAGACAATCTACTTGACACTCTTCTTGGTTTGAGAACTTGTGCTTGCCTCGGCTTCATCTGTGGTACACAAACACTTGGAACCACCCGGACGGCTTGAATTGTTGCGACGAGCTTGGTAAGAGCAGCTACCATCACCTAGAACCCACTAATAAGGAGCGAGGGAAAAGTAGGAGTAATTCCAATGCATAAGAAAAAAAGAATTAAAAACGTGAGAATAGGAGATGAAAAATCAAAAAATCTGGATTTCTAGCGCACAAGCAGTAGTACCGTTCCAGGCAATGGTAGTACTGCCATAGGCTAAGCAGTAGTATCGTGGAGCGTGAGTGGTAGTACCAGTGCGAGCGGTATTACCAGTCTGGATCTAGCGGTAGTATAGTCCGGCCCGCGAGGGAACTAATACGTCTCCGACGTATCTATTATTTTTGCTTCTTCCATGCTATGATATTATTATTCTTGGATGTTTTTATTATCATTTAATACCTTTTTGTATCATTTTTGGGGACTAACCTACTAACTTAGTGCCTACTGCGAGTTCCTGTTTTCTGCCCTATTTTTGTTTTGCAGGAAATCAATATCAGATAAGATCAAATCGTCCTAAAACTTTTTGAGGATTTTTTATTGAAGATAAAGATCACCGGGAACTTGGAGGCCAAGGAAGATCTTGTCGAAGGGCCCCACACAACACCAGGGCGCGCCCCAGGGAGGTGCCTTGATGTTGTGTGGGCCCCTCCACGCTCCATTTTCCTACCTCCTCCACTATAAATTCAGAAATATTCCAAAACCCTCAAGGGAGTCCACTAAATACGTTTTCAGCCACCGCAAGCTTCTATTCTCGCCAGATCCCGTCTGGAGGCCTTCTCCAATACTCCGCCGGGGGGAACTCCTCAAGGAGGGGCTCTACATCAACCTTACCGCCTCTCCGATGATGCGTGAGTATATCACCACAGACCTACGGGTCCGTAGGTAGTAGCTAGATGGCTCTCTCTCTCTTTGTATCTCAATACAATGGTCTCCATGATCTTCATGGAGATCCATTCGATGTAATGACTTTATGCGGTGTGTTTGTTGGGATCCGATGAATTGAAAGTTTATTATCAGATCCATACTTGTTTTATTTGAGTTGTTTGCTTATCTCTTTTATGCATGATTTAGTATAGCCTTGTATTTCTTATCCTAAGTTTTGGTTGGGTTTGTCCAACTAGATTAGATCTTCTTGCAATGGGAAGAGGTGCTCAGTAATGGGTTCGATCTTGCGGTGTTCAGTCCTACTGACAGAAGGGGAGTTGATATGCATGTGTTGCTGCCATTAAGTATAACAAGTTGGGAGGAATTCTTATATGGTTTTGTCTTAACTACATCATGTCATCGTTCTTAATGCATTACTTTGTTCTTATGAACTTAATACACTAGATGCATGATGGATAGCGGTCGATGTGTGAAGTAATAGTACTAGATGCAGGAAGGAGCCGGTCTACTTGATTTGTATGTGATGCCTATATCATGATCATTGCCTTGGATAGTGTCATAATTATTTTCTTTTCTATCAATTGCATAACAGTAATTTTTTACCTATTTTATGGTATTTTCTTGAGAGAGATGCCACTAATGAATCCTACAGCCCCCAGGTCTACTTTTATTATAAGATCATTCTTGTTTACTTATACAAAAATACCAAAAATACTTGTTGCACTTTTTTATCTTTTAATAATTTATCAGTCTATCAATCTATCATATATCATTTAATCTTGCTTCTTGACCGCCCAGATATTGATAACCTCTCGTCTGTGTTGGGTGCGAAGGTTTGTGTTGTGTGCGCATGTGCCGGTGCTGGTGTTGCTTGGTTCTCCTACTGGATTGATAACCTTGGTTTCCCAACTAAGGGAAATACTAACTCTAATGTGTTGCATCGTCCTCTCATCTTCAGGGATAAAAATCCAACGTAGTTTACAAGTAGTAGGAAGAATTTCTGGCGCCGTTGTCGGGGAGGATCGAGCCAACATCATCAACTTGCCAATCACTGGTGCCACTACCAAGTACCTACACTATTAACTCTTCTTTGCATTTACTTTATTTGCCATTTTATTCTCCTTTTCCTCTCCCCCACTTCTAAAAACAATTACAAAAATATTTGCATTTTCTTTTGCCACTTTTATTTGCCTCTTCTTCTTTGTCGTTTTTATTGCTATCGCTAGTTATTCTTCTAACTCCACCTGTGAGAATGGAGTCCTTGACTTCAAGCAAAGAGGAGGAGAAAATTTAAAAGATACTTGGTATAGGATTTGCTATGCTCATAATAGATTATCTTGTAAGCAAGCCACCACTATTCTTCTCTGTAATTTTTATGTGGGAATTACTCCTTGGTATTGTTTCGTACTTGATACTATTGCGAGAGGGAATTTCTTGACTTGCTCTTATTTGGATGCTTTTAATGCTTTGAATGATTTAGTGGGCGCACCACCTATCATGATTAATGAAACACCGTTGACCCTTGAACATGTTATGCAAAGTTTGGATGCCATCGAAAGAAAAATTCCCACTATGGAACATCTTGATAATTTGGATAAAAAGATCCACAATCATATTTCTCAATATGGATGTAAGGTGGGAATGACTTTGAAAATTATAAAATAGACAAAGAGCCTATTATCAATAAGAAATTAGAGCAAAGTCCTGCTCAAATTAATAGGTTGGAAGGAATTATTGAAAAATTTGGCTCGCCATTTTCTCCTACCAAACAAGTTGGTAGAAATTACCTTACTAAAATTGCAAGCTTATTTGTGTTCCTAAAACTAATGGTGCTTCATCTTCCCAAGACAATGGGGATCTCAAAATAATTAGTGTGCACCCAAGTTTTCTTGAATCTTTTCGCCAATCTTCTTCTGAGAATAAGTTTTATGATTATATACCACAAGGTGTTTTTGTTAATAACTTGCTTGATGGATCACCAAGAAAGGGTGGATGTGTGATTAAGGAACTAGACAATACTTGATGTATTGCTTTATGCCTAGCTAAGGGCGTAAAACGATAGCGCTTGGTGGTAGGCAACCCAACGAATAAAATAATTTTTTACTTTTTGTTTCTGTTCTTTTTATTTTCATTAATTTTATTCTGTTTTGGGTTGGTTTTATATATTTTTATTATTGTGTGTGCCAAGTAAGACCTTTGGGATGATCTGGATGCTTGTGAATGCAATTCTGTGAAAAACAGAAACTTTGACGCCCAGTCCAGGAATTTTATAAATTCATCAGAGCGTCGAATGTGTCTGACTTTTTTACATGTGATTGATATACAAATTTTCCACGTTGTCCTAATGTTTAAGAATTTTTGGAGTTTCAGCAGTATCGCTTTTCGACAGATTGCTACAGATTGTTCTGTTTTTAACAGATTCTATTTTTTGTTGCATTATTTGCTTATTTTGATGAACTAGGGATTGTATCGGAGGTGCAAGCCATGGTAAGTTAGAATACAGTACCTATAATGTAATTATTAAATTTGAATTGGGTCTCAACAGTACAAATAGTAGTAATTTATTTGGTTTTACTAACGTATCTCACGAAGGTTTTGTTGAGTTTTGTGTGATTGAAGTTTTCAAGTTTTGGGTGTGACGTTGATGGATGAAGGAATGAAGAGATGCAAAAGCCAAAGCTTGGGGATACCCAAGTCACCCCAAGGTAATATCTATGCAGACTCAAGCGTCTAAGCTTGGGGATGCCCTGGAAGGCATCCCCTCTTTCTTCTAACGACTATCGGTAACACAATTGAGGCTATATTTTTATTCGTCGCATAATATGTGTTTTTCTTGGAGCGTCTTGTATGATATGAGTCTTTGCTTGTTAGTTTTTCACAATCATCACCTATGAACACATTTGCTTGATATGACCCCACGTCATCATAATTTGTTAGAATTGCTTCTTGTGCTTCACTTAAATTTGTTAAGCTAGGTGGTTTGTCTAGTGCTTCACTTATATCTTTTTGAGCACGGTGGTGTGGATGTTTTGAAGAAACTTGTTCTCCTGCTTCACTTATATCTTTTTGAGAATGCTATATGTTTTGAAGAAACATGTTCTCTTGCTTCACTTATATCTTTTTGAGAATGATAGAAAATTTTGAAGAAATCCACTCTCTTGCTTCACTTATATCTTTTTGAGAGTGTGAAAATACTCTTGGTAATTGGTACAAGATATGATGCTTGGTCCCTTTGTGATGAGTATTCAAGTGGAATAATGAAAACTAGCATACAAAAAAATATGGGACATGAACAACTTGATTCTTTGTAATAGTTTTCAGATATGTAGATGATGATATGTGAGTTATGTTAGTGAGCCAATTATGCTCTAGTATGAATATTGATGTTAAGGTTCATGATTCCCTATGCAAGCACGAAAATTCAATAGTTATGCAATGAAGTTGTATCCTACTTGTGGTGTATTGTTCGATGTTGGTTATGTTTTATGTATGAATGTGCATCATTATGATTATCTAGTTGGGCGCTTCTCAGTCTTTTTGCGAGCCTTTATTTGTACTAAGCGGGAATACTGCTTGTGCATCCATTATCCTTGAACCTTGTTTTGCCACTTGTGTCCACCATACCTATCTATATGTGGTATGTCAGTGTCGTTCCAAGTAAATTTGCATGTGCCATCTCTAAACAAATATCAAAAATATTTTCTATTTTGTATTCCCGTATCGCTCATGAAGCGGTGAGAGGTGGCCAATATTTTTTGTGTTGGATATGACATTCTCATGATGAGTGTTTATTCACTTGTCATTGCACGAGAGTGTGGCAGTAAAAGTGATACCTAGTCCCAAAAATAAATGGGATGCGATGGTATGGAAAGCACCCGTGAATTCGGTTAGCCATGGATTGTGAAAAGTAATGGTGGAAACAAAAAATTACATTCTCTTGGATGTGACAGTAGAAAGATCAAAGTCTTGATGACACTGAAACGATGATGAGGAAATAGAGATACAAAAAATATTTACTTTCTGTTTGGGAACCGCCTATGATGTATCCAATGTGAGAAGTGTTGGGAACCTAAAGTCGTTCTCCTTGACGAGAAAAGCATGCCACCCAAAATAATTTTTTCATCTGTTTCAAAACTTGAGCTTTAGCACCTGTGTAAATCAATGCTTCCCTCTGCGAAGGGCCTTTCTATTTAATTTTTATGTTGAGTCTCATCCTTCTCTTTAAAAGCACCAACTAGGGGGTCATGTGTGTGCATGGAGTATGATTGATATTCGAGTGTGCATTATGAATGGATCAATGATTGAGCATAATGGGCTAGGGATAATTTACTTTAGCATTGTTATTTTGAAAGGCATAGTTGCTTGTTAACATCACTTGAGTATCTATGTCTTCATTTGAAATATATATTATTGCTTTGAATCATATAAGTACTCATGTCTATGCTATGAAAATAACTCGAAGTATGTTGGGTAGAATTCCACAATCAAAAATATGTTTTATCACTTTCCTACTCGAGGACGAGCAAGAGTTAAGCTTGGGGATGCTTGATACGTCTCCAACGTATCTGTTATTTTTGCTTGTTCCATGCTATGATATTATTATTACTCGATGTTTTTATTATCATTTTATACATTTTTATATCATTTTTGGGGACTAACCTATTAACTTACTGCTAAGTGCTAGTTCATGTTTTCTGCCCTCTTTTTGTTTCGCAGGAAATCACATATCAAATAAGATCAAATCGTCCCGAAACTTTTTGAGGATTTTTTATTGAATATAAGGATCACGTGGAACATGGAGGTGAAGGAAGATCTTGCCGAAGGGCCCCACACAACAATAAGGCGTGCCCCACGGGGGGTGCGCCCTCATGTTGTGTGGGGCCCTCCACGCTCCTTTTGCCATACCTCCTCCACTATATATTCAGCAATATTCCAAAACCCTCAAGGGATTCCACAAAATACTTTTTACGCCGCCGCAAGCTTCTGCTCTCGCCAGATCCCATCTAGAGGCCTTCTCCGATACTCCGCCGGGGGGGCGTCATCATGGAGGGGCTCTACATCAAACTTGCCAACTCTCGATGATGCGTGAGTAGTTCACCACAGACCTATAGGTCAGTAGGTAGTAGCTATACGGCTCTCTCTCTCTTTCTCTTTGTATATCAATACAATGGTCTCCATGATCTTCATGGAGATCCATTCGATGTAATGACTTTGTGCGGTGTGTTTGTTGGGATCCTATGAATAGTAAGTTTATGATCAGATTTATCCTTCTTTTATTTGAGTTCTTTGCTAATCTCTATTATGCATGATTTAGTATAGCCTTGTATTTCTTCTCCTAACTTTTGGTTTGGTTTGGCCAACTAGATTGGATATTCTTGCAATGGGAAGAGGTGCTCGGTAATGGGTTCGATCTTGCGGTGTTTAGTCCTAGTGACAGAAGGGGAGTTGATACGCATGTGTTGTTGCCACTAAGGATAACAGGTTGGGATGAATTCTTATATGCTTTTGTCTTGACTACATCATGTTATCATTCTTAATGCATTACTTCATTCTTATGAACTTAATACACTAGATGCATGCTGGATAGCGGTCGATGTGTGAAGTAATAGTACTAGATGCAGGCAGGAGTCAGTCTACTTGATTTGGATGTGATGCCTATATCATGATCATTGCCTTGGATAGTATCATAATTATTTCCTTTTCTATCAATTTCCCAATAGTAATTTGTTTACCCATCGTATGTTATTTTCTTGAGAGAGATGCCACTAGTGAATCCTATGCCCCCCAGGTCTACTTTTATTATAAAATCAATCTCATTTACTTATACAATAATACAAAAAATACTTGCTGCAGTTTTTATCTTTTATTTATTTACAAATCTATCAATATGTCATATATGATTTAATCTCGCTTCTAGACCGCCGAGAGATAGACAGCCTCTCGTCTGTGTTGGGTGCGAAGGTTTGCGTTGTGTGTGCAGGTGTCAGTATTGCTTGGTTGTCCTACAGGATTGATAACCTTGGATTCTTAACTGAGGGGAATACTTACTCTACTATGCCGCATCATCCACTCATCTTCGAGGATAAAAATCCAACGCAGTTTACAGGTAGGAGGAACTTCCGCGGCATGGATCCGATAGTACCGGTGATGTAGAGATCAAGAACTTCAGCAACCATTGAATATTCACCTATCTAGTAGTGAATCCACGTCCTACTCATGCCGAGAAATAGCCTAAAATCAAAGTGACCATATGCATTTCCCTAGATCCTATATTCAAAAACAAGAACCACAAAGATGAAGACCAAGGGCAATATTGGCATCCATGGCAAGAGGGGGGTGGGGAATGATCTCGCCACACGGGAACGCGAAAGACGACATAGAATCGAAGAGCCGGAGCTGGCCTCTGGGAAATTCACAGTCGTGTGTGAGAGAGAGAGAGAGCACAAGAGAGGGGGTGAATGGGTATGGGGGTGTTAAAACTCCCCTTGTCCATCACTTAACCCGTCCACGACCGCTCAAAGCGGTAGTACCATGGAAGGTAGTGGTAGTATTGCTTTCGCAGTAGTACCGGACCCCAGCCAGTGGTAGTACTGCCTGCAACCCGGAACATTGCCAAGTGAAATATGGCTTATGCAAATATGTAGTGGTTTTTGGGAGAAGAAGGCTTGGGTTGAGAATGCAAAAACCAGCAACTAGGAAGGGGCACTCCAAGCTCAAATTGGCAAATAGAAAGAAGAGAAAACTTGGAGTGACACAAAACCCAAAACACGTTCTTAAGTAGCAAATACCTCACTAGGAGGGGGTGGTGGCCGAAGCTGCCTATGTTTGAGTCAATTAGTATGGCACCACAAAGATTTTACCCATGAACCCTGATGACCCAGAAGTGTAGGGGATCTATCATAGCCTTTTCGATAAGTAAGAGTGTCGAACCCAACGAGGAGCAGAAGGTACTAACAAGTGATCTTGAGCAAGGAATAATTGCAAGTATTGAAAGGTAACTTTTATGGGTTTTCTAGTAATAGCAACACGGAAATAAATGCAAGGAAAGTAAATGGTGCCGAGGTGCAACAAGTGGCCCAGTCCTTTTGAACACAAAGGATAAGTTGAGGGACTAAACTTATAAAGACTAAGGCGTTCCTGAGGACACACGAGAGAGATAGTCAACTGCTTTCGCCATATTCCGGCTAGTACTATGTTTTGTATTGATAAGTGTTATGTGGGTGGATCTTAACTAGCGCATCGTCTAGGCTAAGACAAGTACACTATTATGATTAATCCCTCTTGCAAGCATTAGCAAATACAAGAGAGAAATTAAGGCAAAGCCTAACCATATCAATAAGTTTTAAGATCCAATACTCCCTCATGCAAAAATATATGAACTGGGGTTCAGGTTTCTGTCACTCCAGCAACCCACCATAAGCATTCTTTATACACTATTCATTCCCCTAGGTCCTTAAAAAGGCGAAGTGTTATGTAGTCGACGTTCACATAACACCACTTGAAGAATAACACCATAACTTAAATATCAATAAACACATATTACTTCAACATCATATGACTACTATCATCTAGACTTTTCCCATGTCCTCAAGAACTAACGGAACTACTCACAAGACATAAAAGAGATCATGATCAGAGGTGATGAAAATATGATTAACAATCTAGTCATAACAATAATTCTCCAACGAAACTCAATACCATTCACCACAAAGAGTAATCAACACCGGTAAAGTAGAGAGGATGAATAGTGCAAGGTACAACTCCGATGGCAATGGTGAAGTACATGGGATGAAGATGGGGATGGTGTTGGTGACGGTGATGATGGTGATGATGATCTCGAAGATGCCCGTGACGATGGTGATGACGATGAGGACAATCTCCCCTTCCAAGACGATGGCGAAATATGCCCGCCGGAAAGGTCCTTTATCCTGTGTAGGTTTCCGCCGCGGAGCGGCAGCGGAACTGCGAAAACTCTTTTGTTCCATTTAACTTTTAGGTCAAGAGGATCATATAGGCCAAAGGAGAGCACCGGAGGCGGCACCCACCACCCAGGCGACCTCTGGGCATGGCCTAGGGGTGGCCCGCGCCAGCAGGTCGCCTGGGTGACCTTTGGCCCCCTCCGGCCCTTCTTCGGCCTGTCTTCGGGATCTGTTCGGAAACTCCTTCCGTCCAATTTTCAATGCAGTTGGAGATGTTTTGATATTGCAACTCTTCGTCCTATTTTCTCCATTGAATCCTGCATCTGCTATTTCGGCACCGGAAAGTTGTAAACTGTGTAAAATAAGCCAAAACACTATAAGTACATCATCATAATGTGAAATATATCAATGAATAGAGATAAATTATGATACAAAATAGTGATGCATTTTGGGCGTATCAACTCCCCCAAGCTTAGACCTCGCTTGTCCCCAAGCGAATATTGAGCTCGATAAACCTATCTACAAGTTTAGAGAGTGAAGTGTCGATAAATAAGAATACGGACAAGAAGCATCATAATTTATCTACTAGACTCAACCATCCTCAATAGCAATCTCAACTCATAAGGCCCTTACGGAAGAGTCATATCAATTACAATCAAAAGTAGGGCTAAGGAAACTCATCAAACCATGGCAAACATGTCCTTGGTCAAAGAACAACTAGTAACTTTTAACTTTTTATCTTCCTCTTATATTTTGATGAGATCAATTGAAGCTTTTTGAAAGAACGTGTTATTAGTCAAGAAGTGAAAAATGCTAACACAAAGGAAGATGTTTCCTTTAGCTAGGCTTTAACAAACAACTTACTTATCTTAAAAATAATATCATCAAAGGTGTGATATGGCAATTCTCAACGAAACAATATAAATGCATGCATGTTTGTCAACATAAGGTGTCTGCTCTTTTTTAGGATACAAAGAAGTAGGTTTTACTGACTCAACATAAAACTAAAAGATTGGCCCTTCACAGAGGGAAGTAGGGAAAACTCATGTGCTAGAGCTTTTAGGGATTTTTAAATCATTAAGATTGTAAAAACAAGCTTTTGAGAGGTGCATAATTTGTCAACGAATGCCAGCAGATAGCCCAATACTTCTTATGTTGGACAAGTTTTGAGGAACGGCTCCCAAAGTGGGGACGATCACATCCCCTTAGTCTCCTTTGTTTATCACTACCAAAGTTTTCTGATTTCTCATCAACAAATCGTGAAGGAGGTTTTGTTTGTTGTTATTATCTTTTACGAGCTGGGCCCGCTCATGCCAGTTCCTTCTGGTATTAGGGGTTTGCAAATTAAACGAGCGGACCTAGGATAATACTTGTCCAGTATGGGAAGATCATGAATTCTCTACTACTTAACCATGAAGTAAAACAGAGGCACAAAACAGGGAGTAATATTTGAAGGTTTAAAGATATGACATGATTAATATACTTTAGGAGTGGCGATGAAATAAGGTATGGTGGACTCTTGGGAAGGTTGAGGTTTCAGGACATGGATGCACAAGCAGTATTCCCGCTTAGTGCAAGGGTTGGCTAGCAAAGGCTTTTGAGAGCAGACAAATAATGTTGACTTGGATGCAAAACAATATAAAGTTTAACATAAAGAATTAGCATAAAACATCAAGTTGTCTTCCTTGTTAGCATAACACTTCAAGCATAAGAACATAAAGGTTTTGGCTAAGTCGCTACTACAAAAACTCATGCTTGTTGTTATGACGAATGCTATGTTTGCCAACATTAAATGAAGTTTTCAAAGCCATACCTGAAATGTAAGATCAATACTCCCATAAGAATCAGCATATAAGATCAATTGCATGAAGAGAATACCAAGTTCAGCAAAGAAACCAATAGATTTCTCATAAATATTCCATCATAGACACTGCACGCTCATGGATACAAGACTCTCCACAAAGGAGTGATAGACCTCAATGCAAACACCTATTTCATAAGATAACTTCCCTAGACATAATATGACACTAAACTTGACCATAAAAGGTGAAGGATAAAAATAAATAAAGATACCGGGCACTACCCCAAGCTTGGAACAAGCTAAGGGAATGCCATTACCCATGAAGATTTCACTCTTCATCCTACTTGTTGTTCTTCAAGTCCGCTATTATGCACTAAAGGGTTTTGTTTTCAGCTTCCAATATGGCCACCTGTACTTTAAGCACACGGAAATCTTCACAGAATTGGTTAGTGATTGTGTATGCTTCGGATATAGTAGATGACACAGATGGAGCCCCGATGGAGGGACATTTTCTGAAAGGTTCAGAGAAAGATCATGTTGAGGGTTAATAAACCCCACAAGGATGGGGTTGTTCGAGCTAGATCCTCGTGATGAAGGATCTCCTTCTTGCTGGGTGGTGACCATATTGACTTCCTCTCTCACGAAGAACTCCATCTCCGCTTGTCTTGCGGCTATCTCTTCATTAGTAGCCCATCCGTTGACCTTCCCTTGGTTGATATCTTGCTGGACACGGTAGAGATGACGACCCGTGTAGTCTTCCCTGCTTGAGTCGCAAAAAGACATCGCGAACAATAGCTTCTTAGCCTGGCAGAAAAAGATCAAAAGAGAAAAGGCACGGAATCACTAGATACAAAGCCGGGGCGATCCAGGAAAATATATAGCAAAAATTTCTCCACCAAAAGGAAGGTAACAAGCCAAAGTAGGGTTGGAGACGTACTCCGGGTGGTCCAGGCGGCCTCCTGGCGCGGCCAGGAGGTAGCCTGCGCCCATAGGTCACGTGGAGCACCTGGAGTTCCTCTCCAGCTCCACTTAGGCTCGGAATTTTCCTAAATTTGCAAAAACACATAATTCGGAACTTTTATTGATCTTCGCGAAGTTTCCTTACCGTATTTCATACCTGTTCTTATCCTGCTTCTGTCGGTGTATGTTACAGTTTTGCAACATGTTCTTCATGAGTGGGTACCTATATCGCTTCCACCTCCACATTGATGGGGTCTCCAGCCATGTAATGCTTGAGTCTTTTCCCATTCACAACATGTGGTTTTGTGCCTTCAAAATTATTAATCTTGATTGCACCGGAGCGATAGACTTCTTCGATATGGTACGGTCCTTCCCACTTGGAAAGTAATTTACCTGGAGAAAACCTGAAACGAGATCTATACGACAAAACTTTATCACCAACATTAAATTCACGTTTCAAAATTCTCTTGTCATGCCACTTCTTTACCTTTTCTTTGAACATTTTTGTGCTCTCGTAAGCTTCACTTCTCCACTCATCTAGAGAAGTCAAGTTCATGAGACACTTTTCACCAGCAAGTTTTGAATCAGCATTAAGCTCTCTAACAACCCAAAAAGCTTTGTGCTCTAACTCTGGAGGTAGATGGCATGCCTTGCCATGGACCATCTTATACGGAGACATCCCCATGGGATTTTTGTAAGCAGTTCTATACGCCCACAAGGCATCTCCTAGCTTATTGGACTAGTCCTTTCTAGAACTGTTCACTGTCTTTTGCAATATCAACTTGATCTCTCTATTTGTGAGCTCAACTTGCCCACTTGTTTGAGGGTGGTAACGTGAAGAAATTCTATGATTAACATCATATTTGTCTAGAGCTTTTCTAAAAGCGCCGTGTGTAAAATGTGATCCTCCGTCGGTCATGAGGTACCTAGGTACACCAAACCTAGGGAAGATTACATCCTTGAGCATTTTCAAAGATGTCTTGTGATCAACACTTTCAGTGGGGATTGCTTCAACCCACTTGGTCACATAATCAACAGCTACTAAGATGTGAGTGTACTTGTGTGAAGGAGGGAAAGGACCCATAAAATCAAAACCCCAGCAATCAAAAGGCTCAATGACTAGAGAATAATTCATAGGCATCTCATTTCTCTTACTAATATTACCAACTCTGTGGCACTTATCGCAAGATAAAACGTAATTTCTAGCGTCTTTAAAGAGAGTAGGCCAATAAAAACCTGACTGGAGAATCTTGCGTGTGGTCCTCTCACCAGCATGATGTCCTCCATAAGGACTGCTATGACATTGTCTCAAGATATCCTTCTGCTCATGCTCCGGTATGCATCTCCACACAATTCCATTCGCACCATCTCTAAAAAGATGTGGATCATCCCAAAAGTAATACCTCAAGTCGTGGAAGAAATTCTTCCTCTGCTGGAATGTTAAACCTGGAGGAAAAAACTTTGCAACAATGAAATTAGCATAATCTGCATACCATGGATCTGAATTAGATTGCACTTTCAAAATAGCTAACTGTTCATCGGGAAAACTATCGTTGACCGGAATAGGATCATGTGGTATGTCCTCCATCCTAGAAAGGTTGTCTGCTACGGGGTTGTCTGCTCCCTTCCTATCAACAATCTTCAAATCAAATTCTTGAAGAAGAAGGACCCATCTGATAAGCCTTGGTTTGGCATCCTTCTTTTCCATAAGATACTTAATAGCAGCATGATCAGTATGAATGATGACTTTAGAATAAACAATGTAAGGCCTAAACTTATCACAAGCAAACACTACCGCTAAAAATTCTTTCTCACTAGTAGCGTAATTCTATTGAGCACTATCAAGGGTTTTGCTAGCATAATGTATAACATTCAATTTCTTATCAACCCTTTGTCCTAACACAGCTCCAATAGCAAAATCACTAGGATCACACATGATTTCAAAAGGCAAATTCCAATCAGGTGGTTGGACTATAGGGGCGGTTACCAAGGCTTTCTTAAGAACTTCGAAGGCTTCCTTACAATCTTCATCAAACACAAAAGCAATATCCTTCTGGAGAAGATTAGTGAGGGGTTTCAAAGTCTTAGAAAAGTCTTTAATAAATCTTCTATAGAAACCATCATGACCGAGGAAACTACGAATACCTCGGATGTCCTTTGGATAAGGCATCCTCTAGATTGCTACGAATTTTTCCTTGTCCACCTCAATTCCCTTTTTAGAAATCTTGTGGCCAAGAACAATTCCCTCATTCACCATGAAATGGCACTTCTCCCAGTTGAGTACCAAGTTCGTCTCCTCACATCTCTGCAAAACTTTATTAAGGTTGCGGAGACAATGGTCAAAAGAGGTTCCATAGATGGAGAAATCGTCCATGAAGACCTCCACAATTTCCTCGCAAAAACCACGAAAGATAGCAGACATACACCTTTGAAAAGTAGCCGGAGCATTGCATAAACCAAAAGGCATACGTTTATAAGCAGAAGTACCAAAGGGACAAGTAAAAGTGGTCTTCTCTTGATCGGCAGTGTTAACATGAATTTGAGAGAAGCCACAGTACCCATCAAGATAGCAAAAATGAGTGTTTCTGGATAACCTTTCAAGCATTTGGTCGATGAACGGCAGCGGTGTAACACCCCAAAAATCGGGTTATCGATTTTTGTGTTGTTATTCCTTCCTAGATTCTCTCTCTCAAAAAATTTCCTTTCGAATCTGGCAAGTGACCAGGAGAATCCAGACAATCCTCAACCTCTCAGTGCCTTCCCATGCTCTTGTGCCAGTCAACCTTCCGTCAGTAAACCCCGAATCTCATTCAAACCCTAGTTCCAAAATATTGGAACTGGAAATCATGCCTTTGTGTTTACAAAGGAGCTATCATTTTCCTTGCTTTGTTAATCCTCCCAAAATTTCCAGAGATCCTCCTTCCCTCATAAACCCTGGATGTGCAAAAATATTGCCAAGTCATATGCAATATTTCCCATCTAGAATTAATTCCTTTTTCTACCTTTGTGAGGAATTATATCCAGGAAAATATTTATCCATCTCCAGAGTTCATGAAAACTTGTGGAGATATTCTTTGTGATCATATTGAGATCCCATAAAAAATATTGGCCATAATTAAATAGGAGAAAATGTATTTTTCCTATTTAATGCCAATATTACATTTTGGGCACTTTCTAAAGGAACTACCATTTTGGTAGCTAGGAAAATTCCCAAATAAATTGTGGAGCTTCTCATATCCATATATTCCCCATTTCCACCAAGAATCCAAGTACCATAGTTCAAAGTTTGAGCACAACATCAATTTGCAAATTCTGTCCAGTTGGGAAATTTGCAAAGGAAGTGCTCTATTCCTTGATCTATTTGAGTGGAACCTTTTCATGGTGGTTAACATTGGTTAATCACTAAGGAATACCAAAGACCAGCTCAATCCTTCTATCCTTTCATCCTCAGCATTTTTCTCAAGTTTCTGTCCATTTGGAAGTGCTATGAAGGAAGTACCATCTAGAGTTGCTTGTTGCAGCTGAGATTTTGCCAAGTTAGTCACCTTAGTAGATGTTTAACCTTAATCCTACTCGTCTGTTCAGCAGCCCGCAAACGCCCGTCGTAGACCATAACCGACCACGCCAGAGAAATCCACAGGGTGAGATTGTCTAGCAACCAATGCAGCCCCCGTTCAACCCGCAGGCGGCTCAGCACTTCCAAAACACCTCAGGGTCACTTCTCCAACCCGGTGGACAATGTACTAGCTGCGACCGCCACTTGGAGTCCCTTCCTGTTCGTGGGAATACCGCACTGGAGGTAGAGGCAAGGAACGCCATCGAGATGTTACGAACATCGGTGGTCCAACAGGCACAGTTTTCACACAGTCGTGATCGTCTACACTCCACGCCACAGGCAAGCCACACGAAGAGTCGCCCAGATGATCCTCTGGCAGTTTCCAGCGATGTCGGTCGACACCAACCTCAGGTCAATCCACTAAAGCCGCCAACATCAAACGCTCAGGCGCTTGTCAATGTTGCATGGGCCGCCCGGCAGGCCGAGGCAGCGACGCCCTTGGCTGGTCAGGGAGTTCCACCTCATACCCAGCCGACTCCTGGTTACAGTGGGCAAGGGGGAAGGAATGTAGGGGTCCTCTGCCTATCTTTTGCTCTGCGTAATGAACGCATGCTCGGAGACTTCAAAGGCCCCCGCAAGGTACCCAACTATACACCCGATCTTGAGCCGGGGGCATGGGTTGAGAGTTATGAACTGGCTATGGATATGCTTGATGCTAGTGACGCGGTCTACGCCAAATATTTCACCATGATGTTGGAGGGGGCGGCTCGCATGTGGTTGAAGAACTTACCACCCAACTCCATCAACACTTGTGCGGAGCTCAAGGAGTGTTTTGTCAAAAACTTTTGAGGAACCTCCAAGCGTCCGATGACCATCGTAGACCTCCAACACTGTGTCCAGCGGGTTGATGAATTAGCTCACCATTGGACAAGGCGGGTTGCGGAAATCATCCACTCTTCGGATGACATTACGGCGGCTCAGGCCGTGCTCATCTGGGAGAAGAACTGTCATTTTCAGCCCCTAGTGTTGAAGCTTGGCCACCTGAAGCAGAAGGTGGAAGATATGAGCGAGTTGATGGACACCCTCACCAGGTATGCTGAGTCAGACGGCACGAAAGACGCCGGCTTTGATGACGAGAAGACTAGTGAAGTTAAAAGGGGATATGGAGCTAAGGGTCACTTCCAAACCTCTGGGCGCAATAACAACGAGGGAGTTCAAGGCGAAATTTGAATCAGGGTGGCGCGTCTGATTTTGTTGCTAACACCAATGCCGGACCGCGGAATCAACGGCGAAATTTGAATCAGGCTGGCTTTCAGGACCGGGGCTTTAGTGGAAGGAAGCCGCGCAATTATGAAGAGCTCCTCAAGGGGCCTGTCCTAAACATAGTACCCCAGGTGCCCCGTCTACTCACTCTTGGGAAAATTGTTTTGTGATGCGGGATTTTTGTCTTCACGCGTCCCGGGATCACCAAGGAGGCAGCGAGGGAGTACATAAGAGTCAGTTTGGCCCGGGGGGTCCCGAGGAGCTTCATTCAGTGACTTTCCTAACCCAGGGCCTTAGGGGCGAGGCGGCTCACATAATAATGGTGGACTGTCATCGGGCCAAGGTAGTCAACAGTATAATGACCAAGGCGATTTCCAGCAGCCAAACAACTAGAGCGGCTTTCAGAGTAACCCTAAGTAGTTGAACGGTAAGCAATACCATGTCTTCACCACGGGCACGTGTAAAAGAGATAAGCAGGTAAAGTAGAGGGCCATCAATATGGCTGAGCCGGCGGTTCCCAGATACTTAAATTGGTTTGAAGAGCCTGTCACATGGAGTAGAGTTGATCACTTACCTCAAATTGATAAACCTGGCGACTTGGCACCGGTGGTGGCGCCTCAGGTTGGTGGATACAAGCTCTCTAAAGTCCTTATGGGTGGAGGTAGTAGTATCAACATCTTATACTATGACACCTTCCCGCGGATGAACTTTGACGAGAACGACTTAATGCCCTCAACCACGGTTTTTCACGACATTGTTCCGTGCAAGTCGGCATATCCAATTGGGCGGATCAAGTTGAATGTGGCTTTCGATGATGAGTCCAATTACACGAGCGAGTCGTTGGCGTTTGAGGTGGTCAAAATCAAAAGTCCTTATCATGCTTTGTTCAAGTGGCCGGCTTATGCTCGTTTCATGGCCCGACCTTGTTATGTGTACCTCAAGCTTAAAACGTCGGGTCTCAAGGGCACCATCACATTCAACGGGAACCGAAAGATAGCTCAGGAGTGTGAAGAAGGACATGTTGCATATGCCGATTCAGTGTGCGCTGCCGAGGAGTTGAATTTCCACAAGGCCAATGTGGATCCAGCTGACATGAGCCCGTTGAAAAAGCCGACGATTGATTCTGAGCCGCACCTTAAGTTCAAATTGGCAGATGATACCAAGCAGGTCGATTTCGGCCCTGGCGACTCTTCCAAGCAGTTTACTATTGGGACCGGCTTGGATCCCAAATAGGAAAGCACGCTCATCGAATTCATTCGTGAGAATCGGGACATCTTTGCATGGAAACCTTCTGACATGCCAAGCGTACCGAGAGAATTCGCTGAGCACCATCTCAATGTAGATCCCAAGATGAAGCCAGTTCATGAGTACCTTCGTCATTTTAATGATGAGAGGTGCAACGCAATTGGAGAGGAAATCGTCAGCTTCTGGCCGCAGGGTTCATCATCGAAGTTTTTCACCCTGAGTGGTTGGCTAACCCAGTTTTGGTTCTCAAGAAGAACGACACTTTTCGCATGTGCATTAACTACACAGACCTCAACAAATCTTGTCCGAAGGATCCTTTTGCCCTTCCCAGTGTCGATCAAAACATTGACTCTCTGGCGGGTTGTGAGCGGCTATGCTTTCTGGATGCGTATTCTGGTTAGCATCAGATCAAAATGGCCAAGGAGGATCGGGAGAAGACGGTCTTTATCACCCCCTTTGGAGCTTTTCGCTATGTTTCAATGCCTTTTGGTTTCAAGAGCGCGGGGGCGACTTATCTGCGTTGCATTCAGAATTGTTTGCATAGTCAGATTGGACGTAACGTCCATGCTTATGTCAATGATATCGTGGTGAAATCACAGAAGAAGGAAACACTTCTAGATGACCTCAAGGAGAAGTTTGACAACCTCCGGGTGTATCAGATGAAGCTTAACCCGACCAAGTGTGTGTTTGGGGTTCCTGCGGGAAAATTGTTGGGGTTCCTGGTATCCAAGCGTGTCATAGAAGCTAACCCGGACAAGATCAAGGCGATAACTTTGCTTGGGAAGCCGGCTAACATTAATCAGGTCCAGCATATGGCAGGTTCTATCGTGGCACTGAGTCATTTCATAAGTCGCCTCGGTGAGAAAGCTATTCCTCTCTACCAGCTACTCAAGAAAAAAGATCACCTTGTCTATACCAATGCGGCTAATGAAGCGTCTGAGGCCCTCAAGAAGCAACTTGCTGAGCTGCCGGTGCTGACAGCTCTGGATAACAAAGAGCCAATGCTCTTGTACATTGTCGCTAATTCGAAGGCGGTCAGTGTGGCGGTGGTTGTTGAACGCAAATAAGAAGGCAAAGAATATCATGTCCAATGGTCGGTGTATTTCATCAGTGAGGTATTAACCCTGTCCAAACAGTGGTATCCACATTCGCAGAAGTTGGTCTTTGGGATTTTCATGGCGAGCCGGAAGGTGAAGCACTATTTCTTGGAGCACCCAATCATTTTGGTCAGTTCTGCGCCAATAGGGGACATTATACAGAACCAGGAAGCCACTAGGCGGATTGCTAAGTGGGCTATAGAGCTTGGTCCTCATCATGTGAAGTATATGCCTCACACGGCCATCAAGTCTCAGGATTTTGTAGACTTCATCAATGATTGGACTGAGTTGAAGATACCAGAAGATAGGTCGGATAGCACATATTGGACTATTCATTTTGATGGTTCTAGGCAGTTGGAAGGTTCAGGAGCAGGAGTGGTGTTATCATCCCCAAGAGGAGACAAGTTTTGCTATGTTCTGTGGCTCATGTTTCCTTGCACAAACAATGCAGCTGAGTACGAAGCTTTGCTTCATGGGCTCAGGATGTCTAAGGAAATGAACATAAGCCGAGCTAGGTGCTTAGGTGATTCATATTTGGTGGCTCCGCAAGTATCAGGAACCTGGGACTCTAAGGATGTAACATCCCAAAATTATAAATTTTGGAATGTTAATATAATTATTAGATTGAGAGTTTGTTTGTTTGAGTGATTGAAACTTGAGTGGAATTTGAAACTTTTTTAAAACTTTTGAATGAGAGGGAATAAAATGACTTTCCCATTTTCTTTTTAATTCAAATTCATCCATTTAAAATTAGTGAGAGAAGATAACATGACTTCTTCAACTATAAAGAATTTGAATGAATGTGGCATTTGATTTTTTTCCTTTGGTTTTTGATTTGAATTTTATTTTCGGCACAAGATTTCAACCACAATTTTTTTTCCTGACAATATACTTGCCAAGCAAGAAAGAGAGGAGGTAACATGACACCCCCCCAAAAAAAGAAAAGTCGGAAGAAAAATAGTGCCAAAAATTTAAAGAAAAAATTGGATTTTATTGAATTTAAAAAAAATTATAAAGTTTTTATTTTGTGAAAAATAAAATGTTCATGTTGTACGAAATTTTATTCTGAAAAATTTGATATATAATATGCCTATATAAAATATTCTCTTAATTTCGTTTATATTTGTTTTCGCTGTTTATTTTGAAAAAAATAAAAAAAGACACTATTCACCAGGAATCACTGTTCATCCGAGCTTGCCTATGGACTGGCCGAAATTTACTTGGCCCATGGGCATTTGGTCCGTCCTTTTCTCCTCTTTACGTATATGTTTAGTCCCACATTGCCTAGCTATTGACCTTTAGACCTTCTTTCCACCTATAAATATAGACCCATAGGAGCATCCAAAAAATCATCTATTTCGGGTTAAATCAATCTTTTGGTTTGACTAGGTTTATTAAATAAAAATATTCTCTTCTCTTCGGCGGGATTTCTCGAAGTCGTCTCCTCATTGAAATTAATTCTTACTCTGCATTCTGAAGGTATTTCTCTTCGTATTTTTTTATACTCCCGTAGTTTATTATTTCTAGACTAGTATTCCTACACTAGTATACGGTAGAGTAATTAGATATATTAATTAGTCTTCGTATTTCCACATTAGTACTAGAATTCTTTTAGACGTAGCACTTTTATTCCGTACAACAGCTTGGCCCTGATTTTTCAAATAGCCATAACTTTTTACTCGTTTATCCGAATTAGATGAAACCAACGCCTAGAGTTTCGTCTTGATCCCACCTATCCGGTGAACCTATCATATCAACTTTTTGAAATTTTCAAATTTCGAAATTTGTTCATATTCATATTCAAATTTCTTTGGATCATATCTTTTTATCCGTAGCTCCGTTTTAGATGAATTCAATTGCGTCGAATTCGTATCAAAGTAATATTTCCGTTTGTATCATTAGTTTTAACTTTTCAACTTATAATTTTGATCAAATCAGATTTATCTATTAGTGTCCAAAAGTGTTCACATCGTTCTAAGCGATTCAATGTTATATTGAAGTATTTGTATCTTTTGATCCGCTAGTTCAAATCTAGTAATTCTTTTTTCTACACGCTCATATTGATCTCCTATGCCGAGTAGCATCATTAGTTTCTACCTTTGAACCTTACAAATTTGAGCGATTCAAATTTGTATTCGAACATTCATTTGATCTTATCTTGCAAATCGTACCACCTTTTCAATTGATTCCTTTTACCCCTAAACACTCATGTCATATATTTTTGTACGTAACCATCATACTTCAGTTCAACTTCTCTTGACCTTCTGAATGCAAATTCAATTCATACGTCAATTCGCTATAACTTGCGTTGTAGTGCTCCATTTCAAGAAATTCTTTCTACAAATAAATTCGTATGTCTTATACTATTTGTCAAATAACATTCATGTTGTTCTCCCAATATTTTTGATCATCTCCCATAGTGTATGCAAGTCGATCTTATATAGCAATATTTCATCGTCCATTACCTCTTTTGATCTCATTCATGCACCTTCACTTTACAACACACTTAGGACCTTTTTATTAAACCTTAGTACGTTGTTGTTTTGCACCAAGACATGCTTTGTTCTTATGCTCTCTTGGTTCTTCCTTTTTGGCATGAATGTTTATTGAATGCTATTCGTTTACGATAGATTGCTCGGACTGTGGCGAGTAGAATTATCAGGATTTTGAGAGCGACTATCTTCATCAAGTAATACCAGGCAAGTCATTTGATCATGTATCACCTTGTTTTATGCATCGTAGTTCTACCATCCTATGCCCAATTTGCATGCTGACTAGGTACTTGGACATTATGGTTACATATTGTAGTATCATGTGGTAGGCACCCAACAACCCCGTTACTTGGCCCGGGACGACAAATTTCATATTGCTATGCTTGAGTAGACGGGATTCTGGTTGAGAGTTTATCACGAGTGATGCGAGAATAATTTAATAACCAAGACAAGTTAAGTCAAGACTTTTCAAGACCTCGTAATGCAATGCAACTCTGGGTGAAGGACGGTTGATCGGCTCCCTGGAGAAACCAGTGGATGACCCGGGATGCTGGAGACGGCCATGACATCTTGCGAAAAGCTTCACCCAGGCTCAAAGAGACGGATGGATATTTTCAAGGCCCAAGGCTTACCTACACAACCACAAGTCATTATGGGCTTTGGCTTGGTTGGACAACGCAGCGACTCTGGACAGGCAGTGCCAGCAGATGTAGAAGAACGGTAGGATTGGATGGGCACCGACAGGGATTCAGAGGGGCCCGTTGAAAGACCATGTTTTGATCATCCGGTCTTCAAACACCCTGAAGTGCGAGGACATACACGGAGGCGATCAAATCTTGTAGGGAACGTGTGCAAAACTCTGCAGAGTACTCAAACCTAATCGATTAGCCGTGTCCACGGCCATGGACAACTTGAGCCAAAGGAACTGAAGTTATCTGAAATTCTCAACACAAATAATAATATTGATGTGGGTATTATTGACAACATGGGTACGAGAATTGGTTGGTGGAACCATCTCGTTAACAACCAACAATGTAGTAACATTTTGCCTTTAGCCCTCTCTTGATGTAGGAGAAAACTTGCTTTCCGTTAAAAACTTATAGCCCCACCTTCCATATATGCATATAGGATAGATGATTACTTTTCACCCCTCTCTTATGTGACTTGCCGGCATATTCAATATGCTGACCTACACGGCTGCAACGTCTTATGTTGCAGATATTTTTCTTCGACGAGTAAGAGTACGATTCAGGGTTACGGTCTACACTCAACTTGCCGTTGGTGTTTATTGGGACTCCACTCCCTTGTCTGCTTCCGCTGAGATATTTAAGGTATATATCAGTTTTACGCTATTTCCATGTGATTGCACTTTGATATATACATTGATGTGCTGTGTGTGCCAGCATACTGATCCAAGGATGGCACAGATACACAGAGGCTTGACTCGTCTTGAGTCGGGTCGCTACAGAAATGGTATCAGAGCACATGTTGACTGTAGGACGTGACCCTAGAAATTGGAAACTTCTTAGGATAGGATCTCTCAAAAATCTTATTTTCGAGAACACCTTTCACTTCTCATCTCTTCTAATTTCATCAAATGTTCTCTCTCACCTCAAATAGTTATACAATCCCCTTAGCCCTTTGACCTCATGAAGAATCAACGGGGTTCTACTTCAAAGTAAAGAGGATTTCACCACGCATTTGAAGGATTGAAGCTACAGCAACAGAAGACTCTCAAGACCCGAAGAACTCAAAGACCCTGAAGTGTTCGAATAATTATATGACCATTAGAAGTCCAAACCCCTTTTATATACCCACGTTAGATACGATGATTTGTGAGCCGTCATTGGTGTTTGTTTTCCGACGGCCACAAATAAAACCTATTCTCAAAAAATATTGTTTGTATTGTGTGTATCTCCCTCTCTCTCTTACCCGTCTCATCCCCAAAACCTCAACCCTACCAGATGGAGTATGAAGCTGGACTTGTAGTCTCTGGACCAATGACCCAGCTGGAAGCTAAGATATGGATTCAGAACATGGAGAACCACTTCGGGAGCAACTTGGTCTCAAGGAAGTATGAAGTGGAATACGCTCTTCAGTACTTTAGACAAAGTGCTGCAATCTGGTGGAAAATGCATCATGCCATACAAGGATTTAGTGGAGCACAAACTTGGGACGAATTCAAGAAGACTCTATTAAGATCCCGTCTTATCCAAAAGTGATATGATAGCCCGATGAAGAAGCCTTGTGCATGCAAGATCTGTGGAGAAATAGGACACACCCAGGAAGAAAACCAGGATGGATGCCCTCATTGTGAACAAAATCACCCAGCGGAGGATTGCCCAAGTAGTCAGGTGACTTGTTTCCTGTGTGAAGGAACCACCCACTACCCAGCCCAGTGTCACATCTACCCCAAGTATGCTTGAAACCCACAGACCTCGGGACTAATAAGGATCAAGTACTATCTTTTTGGAGAAGGAAACTTTTATCAGCAAACATTTTCTTAGGAGCAAACGAAAACCCGAGAGTTGTGAAGAAACGATAGATGTTTGTTCAGCTTGCAGAACCAATGGTTTATCCGAACTTCGTTCGTGGACAAGAGAAACTCTGCAACGCTTGTGAGGATGACCAAGTGTTAGAATACGAGATTCACTAAACCTTATACAAGGTAATGATTTCAGTGCGGCATGGCTTGGCCACCATGACGACTTACTATTATCATTCTCTTGCTATTCGGAATGGTAAATCTAAGAGACTTACCCATAGTGAGAGACGACGCTCTTTGAAGCTTTTGTTTAAACCTTAGAATGGTATGATGAAAGCCCCATGTACATGGCATTTGTTGTCACGCATAGGAAATTTTACGGTGAGGATGAAGACAAGACCCCTCTCTCTGCAGGATAACCACAAATGGTAGACCACCATGAGAATCGTCGATATGTTATTTAGAATTGACCATGAGGCCTGTCAGTTAAAAAGACCTAGTGAAGGAAGAAGATTATATCAACGGAAGAGCACTCGATTTTGATGGAAACGTTATGAATATAGCGGAAGATATGAAGACTGTGAGGAGTCAGATGCCAAAACCCCAGATGATAGTTAACATCTTAAGGGACCAGTAACACTCATTTTAAGTGTGGTAGCACCCCACTTTGTAGGAGATTGGATTTGTTAGAAGACCTCCAAAATCTAAACCTTTTCTTTCTAGCCTCTTCGAATCTCGAGGACGAGATTCATTTTAAGTGTGGTAGTTTGTAACATCCCAAAATTATAAATTTTGGAATGTTAATATAATTATTAGATTGAGAGTTTGTTTGTTTGAGTGATTGAAACTTGAGTGGAATTTGAAACTTTTTTAAAACTTTTGAATGAGAGGGAATAAAATGACTTTCCCATTTTCTTTCGAATTCAAATTCATCCATTTAAAATTAGTGAGAGAAGATAACATGACTTCTTCAATTATAAAGAATTTGAATGAATGTGGCATTTGATTTTTTTCCTTTGGTTTTTGATTTGAATTTTATTTTTGGCACAAGATTTCAACCACAATTTTTTTTCCTAACAATATACTTGCCAAGCAAGAAAGAGAGGAGGTAACATGACACCCCCCCCCCCAAAAAAAAGAGAAGTCAGAAGAAAAATAGTGCCAAAAATTTAAAGACAAAATTTGGATTTTATTGAATTTAAAAAAAATTATAAAGTTTTTATTTTGTGAAAAATAAAATGTTCATGTTGTACGAAATTTTATTCTGAAAAATTTGATATATAATATGCCTATATAAAATATTCTCTTAATTTCGTTTATATTTGTTTTCGCTGTTTATTTTGAAAAAAATAAAAAAAGACACTATTCACCAGGAATCACTGTTCATCCGAGCTTGCCTATGGACTGGCCGAAATTTACTTGGCCCATGGGCATTTGGTCCCTCCTTTTCTCCTCTTTACGTATATGTTTAGTCCTACATTGCCTAGCTATTGACCTTTAGACCTTCTTTCCACCTATAAATATAGACCCATAGGAGCATCCAAAAAATCATCTATTTCGGGTTAAATCAATCTTTTGGTTTGACTAGGTTTATTAAATAAAAATATTCTCTTCTCTTCGGCGGGATTTCTCGAAGTCGTCTCTTCATTGGAATTAATTCTTACTCTGCATTCTGAAGGTATTTCTCTTCGTATTTTTTTATACTCCCGTAGTTTATTATTTCTAAACTAGTATTCCTACACTAGTATACGGTAGAGTAATTAGATATATTAATTAGTCTTCATATTTCCACATTAGTACTAGAATTCTTTTAGACGTAGCACTTTTATTCCGTACAACAGCTTGGCCCTGATTTTTCAAATAGCCATAACTTTTTACTCGTTTATCCGAATTAGATGAAACCAACGCCTAGAGTTTCGTCTTGATCCCACCTATCCGGTGAACCTATCATATCAACTTTTTGAAATTTTCAAATTTCGAAATTTGTTCATATTCATATTCAAACTTCTTTTGATCATATCTTTTTATCCGTAGCTCCGTTTCAGATGAATTCAATTGCGTCGGATTCGTATCAAAGTAATCTTTCCGTGTGTATCATTAGTTTTAACTTTTCAACTTATAATTTTGATCAAATCGGATTTATCTATTAGTGTCCAAAAGTGTTCACATCGTTCTAAGCCGATTCAATGTTATATTGAAGTATTTGTATCTTTTGATCCACTAGTTCAAGTCTAGTAATTTTTTTTCTACACGCTCATATTGATCTCCTATGTCCAGTAGCATCATTAGTTTCGACCTTTGAACCTTACAAATTTGAGCGATTCAAATTTGTATTCGACCATTCATTTGATCTTATCTTGCAAATCGTACCACCTTTTCAATTGATTCCTTTTACCCCTAAACACTCATGTCATATATTTTTGTACGTAACCATCATACTTCAGTTCAACTTCTCTTGACCTTCTGAATGCAAATTCAATTCATACGTCAATTCGCTATAACTTGCGTTGTAGTGCTCCATTTCAAGAAATTCTTTCTACAAATAAATTCGTATGTCTTATACTATTTGTCAAATAACATTCATGTTGTTCTCCCAATATTTTTGATCATCTCCCATAGTGTATGCAAGTCGATCTTATATAGCAATATTTCATCGTCCATTACCTCTTTTGATCTCATTCATGCACCTTCACTTTACAACACACTTAGGACCTTTTTATTAAACCTTAGTACGTTGTTGTTTTGCACCAAGACATGCTTTGTTCTTATGCTCTCTTGGTTCTTCCTTTTTGGCATGAATGTTTATTGAATGCTATTCGTTTACGATAGATTGCTCGAACTGTGGCGAGTAGAATTATCAGGATTTTGAGAGCGACTATCTTCATCAAGTAATACCAGGCAAGTCATTTGATCATGTATCACCTATGTTTTATGCATCGTAGTTCTACCATCCTATGCCCAATTTGCATGCTGACTAGGTACTTGGAAATTATGGTTACATATTGTAGTATCATGTGGTGGGCACCCAACAACCCCGTTACTTGGCCCGGGACGACAAATTTCATATTGCTATGCTTGAGTAGACGGGATTCTGGTTGAGAGTTTATCACGAGTGATGCGAGAATAATTTAATAACCAAGACAGGTTAAGTCTAGACTTTTCAGGACCTCGTAATGCAATGCAACTCTGGGTGAAGGACGGTTGATCGGCTCCCTGGAGAAACCAGTGGATGACCCGGGATGCTGGAGACGGCCATGACATCTTGCGGAAAGCTTCACCCAGGCTTAAAGAGACGGATGGATATTTTCAAGACCCAAGGCTTACCTGCACAACCACAAGTCATTATGGGCTCTGGCTTGGTTGGACAACGCGGCGACTCTCGACAGGCGGTGCCAGCAGATGTAGAAGAACGGTAGGATTGGATGGGCACCGACAGGGATTCAGAGGGGCCCGTTGGAAGGCCATGTTTTGATCATCCGGTATTCAAACACCCTGAAGTGCGAGGACATACACGGAGGCGATCAAATCTTGTGGGGAACGTGTGCAAAACTCTGCAGAGTACTCAAACCTAATCGATTAGCCGTGTCCACGGCCATGGACAACTTGAGCCAAAGGAACTGAAGTTATCTGAAATTCTCAACACAAATAATAATATTGATGTGGGTATTATTGACAACATGGGTACGAGAATTGGTTGGTGGAACCATCTCGTTAACAACCAACAATGTAGTAACATTTTGCCTTTAGCCCTCTCTTGATGTAGGAGAAAACTTGCTTTCCGCTAAAAACTTATAGCCCCACCTGCCATATATGCATATAGTATAGATGATTACTTTTCACCCCTCTCTTATGTGACTTGCCGGCATATTCAATATGCTGACCTACACGGCTGCAACGTCTTATGTTGCAGATATTTTTCTTCGACGAGTAAGAGTACGATTCAGGGTTACGGTCTACACTCAACTTGCCGTTGGTGTTTATTGGGACTCCACTCCCTTGTCTGCTTCCGCTGAGATATTTAAGGTATATATCAGTTTTACGCTATTTCCATGTGATTGCACTTTGATATATACATTGGTGTACTGTGTGTGCCAGCATACTGATCCAGGGATGGCACAGATACATAGAGGCTTGACTCGTCTTGAGTCGGGTCGCTACAAAGGATCCATTGATGGTGGCTTATAGGCAAGCGGTAACCGAGGTGGCGCGTTATTTTCATGGCTATCAGGTTGATCATATCAATCATCGACAGAACAAGGCGGCTGATGCTCTCCCTCGACTCGGATCATAACATAAGCCTGTTCCCCCCAATGTGTTCTTGGATGTCTTACATAACCCTTCTCTGAAGTTGCTTTCTAAATAAGACATAGCGGTTCCTAACCCGGAGTCACAGTTGGTGGCAGCTCTCCACGCAACTCCTGACGATACGACACCCTACATGAATTATCTAGCTCGAGGAGAGTTTCCAGTTGATGAAGTTTTTGCTAGACAAATCGTGTGGCGGTGCAAGTCTATGGTTATACACAAAGGCGAGTTGCACAAACAAAATACTTGTGGGGTTTTCCAGCATTGTGTCTCACCGGTAGAAGGGCGAGATATTCTCAACGAGATATATGCGGGCGAGTGTGGACATCACGCTGGGTCACGATCTTTGGTATCAAAAGCTTTTCGCCATGGTTTCTACTGGTGGATGGCTCATGACGATGCAGAGAAAAGAGTGCGTCGTTGTGACGGATGTCAGAAATTTGGACGTCAGGCGCATGTGTCGGCTCAGGAATTGCGCATGATCCCAATTACATGGCCCTTTGCAATTTGGGGGCTAGACATGGTCGGCCCGTTTAAAAAGTCTTCCGACAAAAATACACATTTGCCGGTGGCAGTTGATAAGTTTACCAAGTGGGTTGAGGCAGAGCGAGTCAGCAATTGCGAAGCAGAGACGACAGTCAAATTCCTAAGGAAGCTGATTTTCCGTTTTGGTTATCCCCATAGCATCATTACTGATAATGGTACTAATTTGTCTAAGGGGGCAATGAAGGAGTTCTGCCAACGAGAGCACATCCAGCTTGATATATCCGCAGTAGCTCATCCATATTCTAATGGTCAAGCTGAGCGGGCTAACTAGGAAATCTTGCCTGCGATTAAGCCCCGGCTCATGGTTCCTCTGCAGCGCACTCCGGGTTGTTGGGTCGAAGAACTTCCTTCTGTACTTTGGAGTATGAGAACAACCCAAAATAAATATACTGGTTACACTCTTTTTTCCTTGTCTATGGGGCAGAGGCGGTTCTCCCATGTGATATAAGGCAGGATTCTCCTAGAGTCGCCGCATACGTCGAAGCTGATAATGAGCAAGCACGTCAGGATTCTTTGGATGCTCTTGAGGAGGACCGTGATTTGGCCGAAGCACGATCGGCAATCTACCAACAAGACCTGCGTCGTTACCACAGTCGACACATCAAAAGCCGGGTCTTCCAGGAGGGCGACTTGGTGCTTTCACCTCCATGGGAGGGACCTTTCATCGTTAGCAAAAACCTCCGCAACGGCTCGTATTACTTAATTGATCTATGCCCTTACAAGCCAACCACGGAGGAAAAGACAACTTGCATGTGGAACATTTCTCATCTGTGACCCTATTATACTTAGAGCCATTGGCTCCTTATCCGTGTACATACTTAGGTAATTGTGTACTCTTTACATTACATCAATAAAGTCGATGCCCATGAAATTTAGGGTCTTTGCCGTTTCAGCCTATATTTGAGCATGAGTCTTTATTGATTAAAATAAGCCGCCCAAGAGGATGAGTCCCTGCCAAGGAGGCCATCCAAACATGGACGCTATTAGTATCAAAGACAGTGATTCGCACTGATGTGATCACTCAAACATGGATACTAGTAAAGCCAAAGAGGATCAAGTGCCATGATGCACGGTTCAAACATAGGCGCCTATGTATGATCAAGAACGTTAAAAACCTGCTTACTTGGGGGCTACTAGCCCCCAGGTTGTTTAGTAGTAATAGCATTGTCTTCTGCTATCCTATGCCCATTTTTCCTTGATCATAGGTCATTTGAGGGCTTCTGACTCATTGAGTCCCGCCTTACTACCCTCTTATCTAGCCAAAAATTAACCCATTACAATGGTTATATTGGACTGTATGTTTTGCAACTCGCCCATAAGACCCGTGTACTCTTGGCGAGTTAATCCAACGTTGGACTCTGAACTTCCAAGGTTAAAACATTGAGGTACTTGCGAGAGCCAGCATATGGAAAATAGACAAACCATGGGTTCACTGAACCAGCTTCACTGAAGCTTGACTTGAGTCTAATCAGCCAGTCTAAACACATAAAGGTTTTTGCAAAAACCTCATAGGGTATGACTAGAGCCTTGCAAGCCCGTCTACACGCCGTGACTCATTGAGCCGGCTTATTTTCCACCTCATATGGTGATTATGTTTTCAAGCAGAGATTCAACAGTTGTGTTGACTCATTCAAATTAGGCGATGATCAAGGAAGAAAGAACACAATACTTCCTAAACCGCCGATAGCCAAAACAAGGCGACTTATATTACAAGGTAACGCCAGGAAAGTTTGGCATCCCTCTTAATGCAAGTACATAAGCAGTTTTAAGTATGCTCAAAGCAGATTACATGGCTCGTAAAGGGCAAAAGTTTTTCTATATTAACCCGGTGGCAAGTTTCCTCTGGGTTCACTCTCTTCTGCAGGTTGAAGTCTCGGAGGTCGCCACGTCTAAGCCGCCCTCGGGTCACCCTGTGCCGAGTTTTCGGGGTCTTCGATCTGGAAGTTATCCACATCCCAGGTGCTAATGATTAAGGCATGAAATTCAGCATCTTCTGTCAAGATGGTTGACGGGTCAGCATCAGAGGCAAAAAGATGCTTACGGCGCTAAGGAGTCAAGTCCATTGGTGCGAAACTGGGAGTCGCCACACGCTTACAATCATCATCATAAGCCGCCTGATATTTTGACAGATCAAGGCTCTCAGCAAGCCGGCTTGTCGCAGGGCGAACATACTTTATGCACTAAGCGTAGTCTTCCTGCGTAAACTCTGAGTCGTCATCCTTATATTCAGGAAATCCACCAGCTATTTCATCTGGTTTCAGCTCTGGAGCATAGGCTATTGATCGGCCCATAGCTGCGATCAGGCCTTTCCGTGCGGATGACTTCCTTATTTCCTCTATATGCTACGGAATAGTTGAGAGCCGCCTTAGCATCTCCTTGATATATTTCATTGGGTCTTTCTCCCCCCCCCTTACAGCCTTGACGATCAGTAAGCCGCCAACATAGAGTTGCTCTATAAGGGTATATATCTCCTTTAGCTTCAGCATAGAATCATCCTGAGGATTGGCGGATCGAGGGCCTGCAAGGAGCAAATGAAACATAAGTCGCCTCGCACCTTGTGTCCTTTACAAAGATTATAACATGAACTATCTCAAGGACTTACCCAAAGATAGCATTTGTCATATTGGAGATGTATCGATAAAGACCAGTCAGTTCTTCTGTGACTTGTTTCAATTGGCCTTCGGCGTTTTCAGCACGTTTCACCAGGGCGGCTTTTTCAGCTTCAGTTGACTCTTTCTAACAAAGATGCTCAGCCTTGACTTTTTCAAGTTCTGTCAACGTAGCTCAAAGTTTTTCCTCTGCCGCAGCCCTGGTGTCTTGCTGACGTCCCAAACTTTTTTTATCGCACTTAGGGATGCATCAGCTTGACTGATAGTCTCCTACAAAATCAAGCACAAAGGATCAGTGATCTTACCGCCACTTGGTCGCATTGATCGATGGACATTCAAGTCTCAAGCACATTGCAAGCAATACACTTGACACTTGGGGGCTAATGTATTTGCTTCTCTAAAAAATGAGGGGCAGATTATTAAACAAGACATGGATCATCTACAAGAAGATGACCCGGCCCTTAGGGGCTACAGGTTGAAGTTTGGCAGATTATTAAACAAGACCCGGCTCATCTTCAAGAAGATGACCCGGACCTTCGGGGCTACAGGTTGAAGTTTTATAGATTATTAAACAAGACCCGACTCATCTTCACGAAGATGACCCGGCCCTTGGGGGCTACAGGTTGAAGTTTTCCAGATTATTAAACAAGACCCGGCTCATCTTCAAGAAGATGACCCGGCCCTTGGGGGCTATAGGTTGAAGTTTTCCAGATTATTCAACAAGACCCGGCTCATCTTCAAGAAGATGACCCGGCCCTTGGGGGCTACAGGTTGAAGTATTGTAAGATTATTAAGCAAGACCTGACTCATCTTCAAGAAGATGACCCGGCCCTTAGGGGCTATAGAGGGATATATGGGGTAAATTATTCCATAAATACCCGGTATTTTTTCTTCATCATGTTCACCAGGCAAGCTTCAAAGTTTCGTCTTACGGAAAGGCGGGTTAAATATCCTGCATGCATCTCTTCAAAAGTCAGCTTCTCGATATTGGGGAGTTCAAGTGTAGATTTTCCTTTGACCATCTCAGTAGAGATGTCCTCGGCCGTATGCTTAGCCAACACATTACGGACGGGTGTCGTATGACCCATCCCAATAATGACAACAACATCTCCTTCAGGCGTGGCGTGTTTGAATGACTTCAGGGGACTTGGCGGGTTGAGATTTTCTTTCTGACTCGGATCCATGGTCATATCATCAGTTTTTGGCGGATTGATTTGAACATCAGGGATATTATCCATGGCAGTGCTTTCTGGAGTATTAGTATAAGCTCCAGTGGGTTCATCTGGAAGATCATGGACACAGACATCTGTTTCTTCCACTTCAGACTTTTCAATATATGGGGCTGACCCGCCGATTTTCTGTTTCTTGGCGTGAGCTCTAAAAAATGAAAGGTTAAGACATATATAATGACATGTGAATGACATATGAAGTATTGAAACAAGGGTTCATAAAGCGAATAGTAACATACCCTGCAAGACGAACAAGGGGTCGCAATTTTGAGGATGTCGAATCGCCAGATGAAGGACGAGACACCTATTAGAGTAGAAAATTTTGGTGAGTTTAAGCAAGGTGACAATATACTTGATAAGTAAAGAGAAGGTACCTTAGTGCAGCGCTTGCGGTCGGATGTTTTTTCAGGCAGACCCACCATAAGATCACCTCAAGAGCTATGGGTGTGGCATTTTGGAGTATACAAAGCCTTCTTCAAAAGGAAGTTAGCATCCAAATGAGCATCTGGGTGATTCATAGGGACTTTCCAACATACCCTCCTTTGAGGTCTTTCCAAGGAAATATTTGAGTCAGAAGATATTGAAATTACCTCAGCATCTTCAGCGTCACTTTCAACGTCGTCCCCGTGAGAATAAGATAAATGGTTAGAACAAGTATATGATACAACAAAGGGACAGTCCAGATATTTACCTCAGACAATTCTTCAATATGTTGTGAATCGCCCACGACAGATGACTCGCCCGCACCTGATTTGCTTTTCTTCTTATTGGCAAGAGTCTTGACCCTTTTAACAGGCGGCTTTACAAGCCTACGTTTCCAGAAGGGTGCATTTTTCAACATTTAGGGAAGTTAGTTCTACAAGAGAGCAAAGGAAAATACCAAATAAGACGGGTAAAGGATGAATTTATCTACCTCAGGAGCCGGATTTGCGACGCAGAATGGTTTCAAGCCAATTTTGGAACAAGCCTCTTTCGGTTCACCACATAATTTCCTTAGAAGACTATTGACATCTTCAGAGTCAAGCATTATGTTGGTGAACCGGTGAGCATTGTTTAAATCACCGTCATAATGACACATCAGTCCATCACGGAGGCTTAGGGGCATGATGCGCCATTCTACCCAGCATCAGATTAAATCAATCTCAGTCAAACCATCAGCATTCAAAACTCTCAGTTGTGGCCAAACAAATTTGTGGACGGCTCGTTCTTCCTGAGTCAGAGCCTCGGGGAGTTGGAAGTCCATTGGAAGACGATCTTATCTGCAACCCGACAATGGATTTTCCTCAGTCGGTGCAGTATTCTTGCAATAAAACCAGGTTTTTCCCCAGCCTTTGGGATGGCTGGGTAAGGTGGCAACAGGAAAGCCAATTTCACGCCGTCTTTGGATGGTGACTCCGCCGAGTTCTAAGCTGGGGCCGTCAGCCCATTCTATTTGGCGGTTTAAATAGAATAATTCCCTAAATAAGGAAATTATGGGTTCTATTTCTAAGTATACCTCATAAAAGACCTGAAACTGACATAAGTTGTTGACTGAATTGGGACCTAAATCTTGGGTTGAAGGTTGAAAAAGCTGAGGGCATCCCGAAAGAATTTTGAACTAGGAGGAGTGAAGCCTCGTTCTAAATGGTCTGCGAAAACCACTACTTCCCCTTCGGCTGGTTGAGGTCTCACTTCTCTAGTAGGGGCTCTCCATACAATTATTTCTTTAGGATACAAGGTCCCCACTGACACGAATCATTGTAAGGTGGCTTCATCAATGTCAGAAGGTACCCAGTCACACTTTGATGGTTTCGACATGATATTCAGAATCGGAAAGAAGCAAGATGCATAGGTATGATTGGCGGGTTATTCTAGCAAAATAAAAATCATTGGAAGAAACGAAGAGTTCAAGAAATAGGCAATAAAGAAAATCATAATACCTAAGTCGCCTGACTACGAGGCGGCTCACTAAAGTGGCGAGTTACAAAAATATCTAAGTCGGCTTATGAGAAGGTAACATTGGGTCACAAGGAAACTATGATGTTGAATTCTACTAAGTGTTGGAAAAACAGTTTTCTATCAAACCACACAGAAACAGGGATCGATCAGCAG
Source organism: Hordeum vulgare subsp. vulgare (assembly GCF_904849725.1). Taxonomy (NCBI): domain Eukaryota; kingdom Viridiplantae; phylum Streptophyta; class Magnoliopsida; order Poales; family Poaceae; genus Hordeum; species Hordeum vulgare. The sequence continues at coordinate 476,226,438 of NC_058523.1, forward strand.
TACGAAAAACAAAAATTAATGGCTAAAATAACATTGGAGTATAGTGGTGGCAATAGGTAATGACAACAAGATGCTCGCAGAAGTATCAATGAAATTTGTGCGGGGTTGATTTCATATCTATTCCGCAAATTATCGACGGGAAGTGCTTTGCTAAAGAAATCGTATGAACTTGTACTGTTAATGGTGGTGTGACGAACCCTAAGATCTACTACAGGAGGTGAAGACGTACCTAATGGCGTCAATAGAAGTAGAAGAAGGCTACGGCTTGGTGTAGAAGACGTGCGGTGGCGAAGCCCTTGCGTCGGGGAGTTCGCCGGAGGAAGGCGCAGCGGTGGTGCGTCATGGACTGAAGACCCGAGGTAGAAGAAGAAGAGAAGCTAGGGTAAAAGTAAAAATAGATCCCCCGTCGGTATTTAAAGACTAGGGGGAAATGGAAACGTCGGGCGCGGGAATCTAGGGGACGCCGTAAATCTTGGAATTAATGGCGCCTTGATTATTGGGTCAAACAGATAGACCAAAAGAGCCGTTGGGATGATGTCATGAAGATTCCTGAAATTTTGAAATGGCTGACATTATTAATTTCCGCAGCAGAAAATCAAGAGAATCTTACAAGCCGGCAATTCTTTTGTTGGGAGCAGGTTTAGGTTTTTTGATCTGTCGACCATATAAGAGATGTTTATTGACATGAACAAGTTCAAGTCAATCTGAGGCCTAATGTTGGGGATATTATCCCTTTATAATACCCGCCCTAGGGGGCAGGTTAGGATAATGGCTGCTCAGTATCCATGTTCAAGGTGGACCATGACTTGTGAAGCGGAAGACCCAAGGCGTATGCTGTGAGAGCCGGTTGACCCAAGACACGAAGAAGGTGACTTATGGCCCATATGGGAAATGAGTTCAAAGTCTTGGAACTAATTCCCACGTCTTGTTGAGCTCGAAGTTGTTAAGTTCATCATGCATGGCTTCAAGATAATCCATGTCCTCGAGCACCTCTTGTACCTTTATGGTTTCAATACAAGAAACAAACACGTGATGCTCACAAAAGTTTGTTATGTTTTTTAAGGGTGGTTACCCCTTTATTCCAACTCCCGTAGACATTCTCCAACACATGTTATTGATTTTTTAGGTTGGAGGCAACTTTGGTGGCACGACGATCCAAACTATCCTCCAAGAAAGGTCGGGGAGCCACATGAACAATATCTTGAAGGTCCTCTTGATCTTTCTGTTAATCTTGAATGTGCTTTTAAACTTGATCTTTCTCGGAGTCATGAACTTGATCTTGTGAATCACTTGGTGAGACACCATCATTGTGAGGTTGATCTTGCCCTTGATATTGTGCATTAGGTTGAGGGCCTTAACTTTGTTCTTAGGAAGCTTGTGGGTCAAGTGATGATGATGCTACCACTTGCGTAGAACATTATCCTTCTCCGTCTGCCACAAGGGGTTCCTCAACGGGTAGGAAGAATCCCATGCCCATTCTTCTTATGGCTTGGGGAGGAATTTCATCACCTATATCACAAAGACCATTCTGCTCCACTTGGGAGCAATTAATTTCATCAACCTCCATGTTACACGTCTCCTCAATAAGTCTAGTGGACTTGTTGAGGAGATGGTAAGCACTTGAGTTTGTAACATAACTAACAAATATGCCCTCATGAGCTCTAGAATCAAATTTAACTAACCAAACACCCTTTTTGAGAACGAAACACTTATACCCGAACACTCGAAAGTATGTGAGGTTGGGATTGTTACCGGTAAGAATTTCATATGGAGTTTTATTCAAGCCTTTGCAGAGATAGAGCCAATTGGTTGCATGACATGCGGTGCTGATGGCTTCGGCCCAAAAGTCGTATGGAGATTTGAATTCCGCCATCATGGTCCTTACCACGTCCATCAACATCCTCTTCTTCCTTTCCACTACACCATTTTGTTGAGGGGTATAAGGTGCGGAGTATTGGTGCTTGATCCCCTCATCACTCAAAAACTCGTCCAAGGTGCAGTTCTTGAACTCGAATCCGTTATCGCTTCTAATCAGCAAATCGTTGGATCATGTTGGCGTTAATTTCATTTGCAAAGTCAATGACGGTTTGTTAGATTTCACTCTTCCTCATGAAGAAATATACCCATGTATATCTTGAGTAATCATCCACAATCACCAAGCAATACTTTCTTCCCCCAAGACTATCAAAAGATGGAGGACCGAATAGATCCATGTGGAGGAGCTCAAGGGGCCTCTTCGAGTAGATAAGATTCGTGGGGCGGTGAGATGTCTCATGTAGGTTGCCATTGATACAAGCACTGCAAGCATGATTTTTGGCAAAAATAACATTTGTTAGTCCACGCATGTGTTCCCCTTTTAAGAGACTTTGCAAAGATCACATATTGACATGGGATAGACAGTGATGCCAAAGCCATCCCATATCAACTTTAGCCATTTGACATGTTGGGGTCTTAGTGGGCTTCTGAAAGAAGTTGACCACATAGAGACCGTTCTCAACATATCCAACAAAGTATACTTTAAGAGTCTTGGTCCACAAGAGGGCCATGGCATAAATATCCAAAAAGTTGAAAAGCCCATGGGTGCGAGTTAACAAACTAAAAGTAAATTAAATGCAACGGAATCAACAAGCATGACTTTCTCAATGGTTACCTCTAGAGATATCACCACCTTGACAAGACCCAATACCTTTTAAATCGAAACATCACCAAGTCTGACATGAGTAGACATAGATGAGTTAGTTTTTACATACACCACCAAGTCTTTGCTTCTGGACATATGATTTGTTGCTCCACTAACGAGCAACCATGATCCACCTACGTAAACAAACTCTTACATAATATATATGCTTGGATTTAGGTACCCATTTTTGAATGTATCCTTTGAGGTCAGCAACAAGGGTCTTAGGAACCCAATTAGACCATTAAATGTACTCTTAAAGAGAACTAGCAAATTTGGGACAAACATGCCCATCACTAACACGGCACACAACATATCAAGGGTTAAAATCGCAAGCCTTGTTGGGTTGAGTGGCATTTCCCCTTTTGGCCTTACACCCATCACCTTTTTCTTCTTCTCCTTAGGAGCACCCTCTACCTTTTTGACAAATGTTTCATTAAGAAGTGGATATTGCTTGGTCTTGTGTTTCTTCTTGGATTTCTTCTTCTTTGACTTGGGCATAAACCCAAGTCCATCCTTGGACACGACTTCCTTTTGATTTCTCAAATATTATTGAGGTTATTCTTCCCTTGGATGCAAGTCACAAGGCCCTTCTCAAGTTTCTCTTTCAACTTAGCATTTTCCTCCACAAGGTGCGCATGCTCACAACAAAGTTTAGAAGTACAAGCATTATAAATTAGCACAAAGGGAGGTGATGTAGAAATATCATTTGTTAGTTTTACTTGGAGTTGATCATAAGAAACTTTGAGGCTTGTGTGAGTGCTCTTCAAGGCCTTATGAGCCTTGACAAGCAACCTAAACTCCTCAATGAGTTTCTTATGGCTAACCACAAGTTTAACCTTCTTAGTTTTAAGAACACGAGCAAGAACTTGAGCATGATCAAGATCTTTCTTAAGTCTAGCTAAATCAAAGTTGTGTGACTCTTCAAGAGCCAAATTAAGACTTTTCTCTTCTTTTAAAGGATGGGAAAGATCTACAATCTCATCGGCATAGTCATGGCTATGCCCTTCAATCGGAGAGATGGTCTCTTCATGAGTCTCAATGACATCATTGGCCTCACCTAATTGTTCCAAGAGAGCAATGAAATGCTTCTTGGTCTCACCCTTTATTTGCTCCTGAATTTATCAAAGGAATATTCATCAAATTTTGCCTCCTCTTTTTTACCTCCACCACATGTAGAAGGAGTAGTGCAAATGGTGGTTTTGATGTTGGAGGTTACCTTGTCAATGGCCTTGGCCATAACGCATCGAGCGATGGGGATGTGATCCTCGCTGGAGGAGTCGAAGTGTTGACGTTGTAGAAGAACAAATAGCAATGGCCACGGTGGTCATTACCATTCCTTCATCACTTGCATCACCATCATCGTCATCATCCAAGTTATACTCTTCTTGTACCATCAACACCTTTGAAGGCACCCTCTTTGAGAAGTTGTTCTTGGTGGGGGTAGGCTTGGACGTGTCCTTGCGAATGAGCTTGCCACCATTGTCTTCTCGCTTCTCATAGGGGCTATTGGGGATATTATCCCATTATAAGACCCATCCTAGGGGGCGGGTTAGGATAATGGCGGCTCGGTATCCATGTTCAAGGTGGGCCATGACCTGTGAAGCGGAATACGCAAGGCGTACGCTGTGAGAGCCAGTTGACCCAAGACACGAAGAAGGCGACTTACGGCCCATATGGGAAAAGAGTCGCCTGGAGTTTCCTTGCGTAAGGGACAAGGCGAGTTGGAGATGTACCGGCTCACAAACTGTAATGTGATCCGAACTCTTGTAAACCTAGAGCCTCGACCTGTATATAAAGGCGAGTCTGCAGGGTTGATAGGGCTAAGTTAACATCAATCGAGAGCTAGGTCATGCGAATCCACACCCTTATAATCGATTTTTTAAAGCAATATACTCGTAGAAGGACGTAGTCTTTTACCTCAATCTGAGGGGCCGAACCTGGGTAAACTCGTCTCCCATTTCCAGAACAACCCCTTTGAGTCGCCACATAGTTGCGATGCCTTCACCACTAAGTCCTTCCGCGAGGACATCTGTCATGACAAAACCACGACAGGGGCAGTCTACAAAAAAGTGACTTACATTACCACAATTGTAGCATGTTCGCAACCATTGCTTGCCCTTGTATGCACTTGAGTTGATCTTGGAGAAGTTGGGCTTGGTGTTCATCTTGTTGCCCGAAAATTGCCTTGATGCAAGAGACATGTGCTCATGGTAAGCATATTTGGTGTCTTCGGTGAAAGCCTCCTCTTATTATTCTTCCTCCTCCCCTTTCGAGATTGCCTTGGCCCTCAAGGCAAGCTTGGGCTTATTTGACCATTGAACACGATCTAGAGCATTGTTCGTAGTCTTGTTCAAGATGTCCTTTGCAATGAACTCATCCAACACTTCACTTGAAGACAAGGTGTGGAAGTCATGTCTTTGATGGATCACGGAAGACATGCCTTTGTTGAAAGGCATGATAGCTTTGAGGAACTTGTTCTTGACCCAAGTGTCATCCGTGTCCTTGCTCCCATGATCTCGAAGAGAGATGGCAAGGGTGGTCAATCTTCGGTAGAGCTCTCTTGGGTCCTCATCTTACTTCATCGCAAACTCATCAACTTTATCAAGAACCACCTCAAAGTTGCATCGTTGAATGCTTGAGCTCCCCTTGTATAAGGAGTTTATTTGCGCCCATGCATCTTTGGCAACGATGAACGGGCGCAAGTGGGAGAGCTCTTCGTGTGGCAAGGCGGATTGAAGAATGAACAAAGCGGAATCATTGAGTTGGTTGACCACTCCTTGTCTTGGTGTCATGTTGTTGGAATCATGAGGGTGAAAGCCTTGCTCTATCACTCTCAATAGTTGTGTTCAGATGTGATTCAAATGAGATTTCATAGGAAACACCCAATGAGGAAAGTTAGTGTAACATCCTAAAATTATAAATTTTGGAATGTTATAACAAATAAATAATTAGGATTTTTTTTGTTTGAATGATATGTGATTGATTGTTTGAAACTAAGTGGAATTTGAATCTTTTAAAAAAATAATGAGAGGGAATAAAATGACTTCCCAAAATTTTCTATTTTGAACCCTTTTCAATTTTGAGTTTGAATATTTTCAAAACCCTCTGATAAAATATATCAAATGAGAGGAGGAAAATGACACTCCAAAATCAGAGACAACGTCTTGATTCAAATTTTAAGTATTTGCAATTTATTTGAAATTCAAATTCCTTTTCATGTTAAAGTTATTGCAAAAAAATATTTTTTTAAAGTATTTTATTTGGTCTTGAAAATATGTTCATGTTGTAGGAAATTTTATTTTGAAAATTTTGATATATAATATGCCTATATAAAATATTAACTTAATTTCATTTATATTTTTTCATCGCTGTTTTTTTTAAACAAAAAAACAAAAACTGTAAATATTGTTCATCCAGGAAAAGAAGGAAACAATGCTGGCCGATGTGGCTCGTGCGGCCGGCCGAGTCGGACTTAGCCATGGGCATTTGATTCCCCTTTTCTCCACATTACGTATATGTTTGGTCTTACATTGCTTATCTATTGACTTTTAGACCTTCTTTTCACCTATAAATATAGATTTATAGGAGCATCCAAAAATCATCTACTTCGGATTAAATCAATCTTTTGGTTTAACTAGATTTATTAAATAAAAATATTATCTTCTCTTCGGCGGGATTTCTCGAGGTCATCTCCTCTTTGGAATTATCTCTTCTATGCATTCTGAAGGTATTCTCTTCGTAATTTTTTTGTACTCCCATAGTTTATTATTTCTAGACTAGTAATCCTACACCAGTATAAGGTATAGTAATTAGATTTATCAATTAGTATCTGTATTTACACATTAGTCCTACAATTCTTTTAGACATAGCACTTTTCTATCGTAAAACAGCTTGGCCTTGATTTTTTTAATAGTCATAACTTTTTGCTCGTTTATCCGAATTAGATGAAACCAACGCCTAGAGTTTCGTCTTGATCCCACCTATCCGGTAAACCTGTCATATCAGCTTTTTGAAATTTTCAAATTTCGAAATTTGTTCACACACATATTCAAACTTTTTTTGATCATATCTTTTTATCCGTAGCTCTGTTTTAGATGAATCCAATTGCGTCGGATTCGTATCAAAGTAATCTTCCTGTTTGTATCATTAATTTTAACTTTTCAACTTATAATTTTGATAAAATTAGATTTATCTATTAGTGCCTAAAAGTGTTCACATCGTTCTAAGTTGATTCAATGTTATATTGAAGTATTTGTATCTTTTGATCCGCTATTTCAAATCTAGTATTTTTTTTCTACATGTTCATATTGATCTCCTATATCCAGTAGAATCATTAGTTTCGACCTTTGAACCTTACAAATTTGAGCGATTCAAATTTGTATTCGAACATTCATTTGATCTTATCTTGCAAATCATAACACCTTTTCAATTGATTCCTTTTACCCCTAAATACTCATGTCCTATATTTATGTACATAACCATCGTACTTCAGTTCAACTTCTTTTGACCTTCTGAATGCAAATTCAATTCATACTTCAATTCGCTATAACTTGTGTTGTAGTTGTAGTGCTCCATTTCAAGAAATTCTTTCTACAAATAAATTATTATGTCTTATACTATTTGTCAAACAACATTCATGTTGTTCTCCCAATATTTTTTATCATCTCCCATAGTGTATGCAAGTCGAGCTTATATAGCGATAGTTGATCATCCTTTAACTCTTTTGAGTTGACCCCTTTCACCTTTCCTTTTACAACACCATAAGGCCCTATCTTTTCTTATTAAATCTTGGTATGTTGTTATTTTGCACCAAGACATGTTTTGTTCTTATGTTCTTTTGGTTCTTCCTTTTGGCATGAATGTTTATTGAATAATATTCGTTTACGATAGATTGCTCGGAGTGTGTCGAGTAGAATTATCAGGATTATGAGAGCGACCATCTTCATCAAGTAATACCAGGCAAGTCACGTTGATCATGTTTTTACCCATGTTCTATATGCATGGTAGTTCTACCTTCTTCACCCAATTGTATGCAAAGTAGGTACTTGGAAATTTGGATCTTGATGTAGTATCATGTGGTAGGCACCCAACCCCCTTGTTACTTGGCCCAGGACGATGAATTTTATTTTTCTATGCTTTTAGTAGACGGGGTTATGGTTGAGTGTTATTCACGAGTGTTGTGAGAATATAATAATCAAGACCGCATAATCCAAGACTTTCGAGACCTCGTGATGCAACACACCTCTGGGTGAAGGACGGTTCAGATGGGCTCCCTAGGATAAACCAGCGGAGGACCCGGGATGCATGGAGAAGCGCCATGACATCTTGCGGTAAGCTTCACCCATGCTCAAAGAGATGGATGGATATTTCAAGACCCAAGGCTTACCTGCACAACCAAAAGTCATTATGGGCTCTGGCTTGGTTGGACAACGTGGTGACTCTGGACGGGCGGTGCTACGAGATGGAGAAGAACGGTAGGATTGGATGGGCACCGATAGAGGCTTAGAGGAACCCGTTGAAAGACCATGTTTTGATCATCCGGTTCTCAAACACCCGGAAGTGCGAGGACTCCAACGGAGGCGATCAAATCTTGTGGGGAACGTGTGCAAAACTCTGCAGGGTACTCAAACCTTATCGATTAGCCGTGTCCACGGTCATGGACAACTTGAGCCGAAGGAACTGAAGTTATCAGGAATTCTCAACACCATTAAATCTATTTGATGTGGGTAATATTAACTTGGGTATGAGAAATGGTTGGTGGAACCTTCTCATTAACAACCAACAATCACTACGAGAAAAACTGCTTGTAGAGACGTCATATTCCATAGCTAGAGACTTGTTATTTCATCTCTAGGCAATCATAGTCGACTTAGTAAAGCGTCTTTGGAGCGTCTCCCCACGGCCCGTCTCAAAATAGGTAGACACGCTAGCTAAGCGTGTGTACATGGCATGAGACACCATATTGGAACGTTGGAAAACGTCTCTATATATGAGACACCATATTGAAATGTTCAAAAGCGTCTCTCGCGATGAGGCGCTATATTGGGACGTTCAAAGCGTATCTCACGATGAGACAATGTATTGAAATGTTCAAAGCATATCTAGATGTGTTGAGTCATTCTGTGGTATCACGTATATACTCAGAAAGTCGTTTCATTCATCATGGGCCCTAACCTCATTCTTATACACCCTATGTAGAGACATTATATTCATCTCTAAATATACACAAGCTTCTTTGTAACTACAACTACATAATATTTAACTTTAAACATTATTTTATTTATTTTATATTTTTATTTGATCATTTTAAATCCAGTTACTTTATCATGTCACATGCTTGTGCAAAATGATAACAAATATCGTTCTATAAAGGCATCCACCCATATCACGAGTCAGATTCATTGGCCACAAATAAAGTTATATAAAGGGATCCACTCATATCAATTATATCTACAAGCATATCATTCAGACAATTTCAATTAGTAGGACCGAACACCTTGATTTCAGAACTAAATCAACTCAGACATTCATATGAAAGATGCAAATAATTAAGAAAAGATCGTACAACCAGAACTAAGTTTTCCTATGAAGCTAAATCCTGTACAAAATACATAATATCTGCCCATTTTAAAACTAATTCTTCTGTAGTTGCTTTTTGGCTCCTGCAATGCACTCTTTTTCTATATCTTGATCTACCCTGGAAAAAAGACAACATAGAAAAAAATAGGACGAAGCTTTAAGAGTAGTGTGAGAATAAATGCACTTCGATGAAATTGTAAGAGATGTAAGAGTGTTTGGTGGCTTGATTTGAGGCTATGTATGAGTGGTTGGGATTGGCTTTTTGACCTAAAAATACAAATATTTTTCGTAAATAATAAGCCTTAAGTGTGTACATTGGAGCATAATCGACGATTGTATGGAAGTGTACTTATGTGTGATAGAGGCCATGCAATAACACGACCAATAATGTCCCTTATGGATTGCAATTTTTCATATGGTCTAACCAGTGTCGCATCTCAAAATCTTGAAGCAGGGGAAACATAAACTACTACATATTGCTCTCAAAGGATGTTTCCACCAACCAAATATGTTTTATTTGTACTCACTAAAGTAACTTCAGCCACACATTTGTTTTTGCTTCACAGGTTCAACGACAACAACAAGACTTCCATTTTATCTATGTTTTCAAGAAATGAAACATTCATTATCACAAACCATGGAATATTTCATTTTATGCAAAAACGGATGATTGCACATGGAATTATACAAACTAACTTTTCTAACCATTGTCATTCACATATATAGACCTCTTTAGTGACGTGATTTAGGTGTACACTTGGTTCAGGATCAGCTTTCTTAACCTCATTGCTATTTTCAACATGACCATTCTTTGATTCAGGACCATCATCTGCTTTCTATAGTTGAGGTTCAATTCAGTTTTAAGTAAACTTATACAAAACATAGAAGATGTTTGATAACAAAGAAGAACAAAGCACAAATTTATGCACGCGCACACACACACCCTTTAGCAACTGTCTATTCATGTGGTGAAGATAAACTGGTGCAACCTCTTTTTTCTCGTGCAATTTCTAGGATGCAATTCTTGGTTCGTGAACTGTTTGTCCGGTAAAGTTTATTCTGATAGCCTTAATTGACCCTATCAGACTTCTCTATGTGTGCTTTCTACAATTGAGGTTCAGTTCAGTAGTACATAAACATACACAAAACATGGGCTATGTTTGATAATGAAGCAGGCATTTATGCACACGCACACCTTAGCAACCGTCTTTGGTAAAGATAAACCAGTGCAATCCTCTTTGGTTCTCACAGAAAAGCTAGGATGCAATTCCTGGCTAGTGAGCTCCTTGTACGGTAAAGTTGATTTTGTACTTCCTTGGTTGGCCCTATCAGACTTCTCAATGTGTGCATTCTACAATTTTTGTTCAGATCAGTTGTAAGTAAACTTATACAAAACATAGGCATTTTTTAATAACATGGCAGAAATTTATGCACACACGCACACACCTTAGCAACCATTTTTCAAGTGGTAATGATAAACCTGTGTAACACTCTTAGGCCCTCACACAATTGCTACGGTGTAGTTCCTGCAACTTATGACAAAAAATTGTTTTTATGTATAAGAATAAACTAGATTATTTATTTGGTAAGTAACTATTACATCACCTGCATATCACTTAATAGAGCAGGCATATTGTTAGGTGATTCTTCAATTATGTCATGTGATTTAATTGGGAGGTCATTGCCAACAACTCTTTCGCTAATATCAACCTGAAACAAGAACATGATAATAGTATATTAATACTCATACTTTTATCTTTGTAGAAACAAATGTGGTCTAGGTACCAACATAATCACTTCCTGCGGTTACAAATCCATTCCTCCAATCTTATCTGTGGAATTTTTTCTTCAGGAATGAACACATCATAGCAAACTCATCTCACATGTTTTCTACATTATCACCTATTACCTGTTGTGCAAATGGAATATTTTCTTCTTTTTTAGAATGCTGAACAAAAGTCAGTCTCTGAGAAACATTTATTCCGCTCCAATACTTATCACCATAAAACCCTCGAAGTTCTTTCACCTCTTCAGCATACATACTTTTAAATACTTCTCTACAATCATTGAATGGAAGGATCCCATTGTTATTGTCATTTCTTTGTTCCAGTTTCTCCTATTGGAACAAATACCAGCATCTCATTACACTAAGGTTAAATTAAAGCATTTACTTTAATCACAAGTTGACCGCGAACAAACGCATTGGGATTTGTAGCTAAAGTATCAAATATTAATATACGAGTCAGACAGGTTGTAGGTATTGCAAGAATATGATGTGGATGCAGGTGGAAACAAATGGCAGTACTGAATCAAACCGGGTACAGAACAACGAGTCGACGCGTGTTGCCACACAGAACATTCAATGCAAAACTTGAGAGGGATGACTTCTTAAATACGAGGGTTGCGTGTGTCAGTACAATGTCCCCCTTCAGTTTGGACAATGGTTCAATTACACAGTTAGTAACCTGGTCCACTGCACATTTTAGTGATATAGAATTAGGTCGTGTATACCATTATCTGTGACTGATCTTTGGTGTGGGGCAAAGTATAGTAACAACAAATGTAGAGGTTAGTATACAATGCGTATCTCATATCCTGGAAAGTTAAAGTTACTAGCTGATGTGACTATTTGGCCAGTCTATGTTAAACCAATTGTATTGTTGATTTCTTCCATTAAAATTTGATTCGACCAAGAAGTTGTTGACATATTTTCAAGAAAAACTGTCAAAAAATAATTCTAGGCAAGCAAACAATTCACCAAACACTTCGAGTACATTGCCTGCAGGAAGGAAGTAAGGAGACGAAGGAGAAGAAGATGGGAGGTGAACATGCATAAATGAAGGAGGCTATTTTGGTCAATTTAATGATAAAACTGTAGGGGCTATGAGATTAAAGGGATCACCTGCTTGACGTGGTGTAGGCTAAAGATGCTGGATGGAGGCGACAACTCTTGCGAGGCGGTGTCGAGTGAAGCATGAGATTGCATGGATGCAGCTTCGTGATGGTGAGAATGACGCCGGTCGGAGCACGGCTTCGTGAATCGTGATGGAGAGGATGACGGACGTCAACGAGGATCCAACTAGCGACCTTCTTGATGGAGGAAAACGGGAGTCGGCGCCAGGCGGATCTAGCGGTAGAGGGCAGTGCTTGAGGATGCGGCGGTCAGCGCGCGGGGTGCGTGGTATGGGCAGCGCGCGGAGTGATGATGCCGGGTAGATCGGAATCCGGTGGTTGGATAAATGGGGAGATGGGGAAGATGGCTAGGGGAAAAATATCCGGCAATACATATGAAGAAAAAAAATCGAGGGACGCGGGAAATCCAGCGCGGTAAAGAAAACAATTTGTAGAGCCAAATTTTGATAAACCAAAAATTCCTGGAAATTCTGCTTTTTAAGGTGGGAATATTTGTTTAACTGGAAATAGTTTTGGGAGTGCACATATATGGACGTGTTAAAAATAGGTATATGCTTTATTGTATAAATTTGTTCTTTAAAAAAAATATGTATCCAAGTAATATCAGCATCGCTTAATTAAAATTATAGAGGCAGTGGCATATCGAAGTTGGCTTTCCCCTCCACTATGTGCTGGTCGTGTCAACTGCCGACGCCGCCACGACGCACGCTCCCTTCGCCTAGCACTTGCCGACGACGGGGGTGGTGGTGCGCAGCGACTCCTCCAAGCTAGTCTTGACCAGTTGGCCGCTGTCGCGGCATTGGTGTCTTCGTGTTGGTCGTGAACCAGTCGAGGGGTCGGGCCTCCACAAGGTCGGGATCAATGCGGAACCACTCTCGCACCAAGTTCGGTGTGGAAAATGTGGCACAACATTGCGCGTTGCGCCATCCTAATCTTCCCGCTTCACCCTCTCGACCGCTGACAAAGTTCTAGATTAAGTGGTGCTTGATATGTCGGTCACCAGTCCTTTGGGCTGGGTTGAGGACTCCTCCCCTAAGATTATCAACTGGTGGGCCTCGTTTGTCTGGCCCAAAAACACCAAAGGAATGATCCGTCTGGCTCATACTCCAAGATTTAGAGGTAGTCTAAGGTACATTTGCCCCTCGATACAACCAACTTATGTGTAATCCTAGGCACCCCCGGTATCTATATAAAACAAGGTGTGAGGGTCATAGAGGGGTGACCACATTCGAATATTATGTCATGGTAGGTCATGTATAGTTGTACCCCATCAATACAATCAAAACATCATAGGGTATTAATTACTTCCTTAAGAGGGCCCTAACTTGGGTAAACATCATGTCTCCTGATACCACCCCGTCAAGGCTATCAGATCGAGACCCCTACCAGAGATCTGTCAAGTTTTGGTCTAACAGTTGTCGTTAGGGTGATGCATGATGATGTGTCCTCACCACGCCCATGGTAATATGCAGGGGGGCGCCGTTAGGGCCCCCTCCTTCACGTGCTTGTCACACCAATTGAGGCACAACGGCGACGCGAGTCGGTCGAAATGGCTAAACGCGACGAGAAGGGTCGAACCTCTTGACACGACATTCGATTTGGTTTTCGCCGCATCATCCGGGGGAGGGGCTCCTCCTTTACATGGTGGTGAAGAAACAGAGAGGGCGTAGGACCATGATTGCGGGCGACTGCTCTATGTTCAACAGGTTCGCCGGATCCACCCGCCTTTGTAGGAAACAAACCGCTCATGTTGGACCTTCATGCACATCGTGGCTTAGAGGAGAGGAGTGATGACAATGGATATCAAAGAGAAGAGGAGGGAGGCGACAGGGTGCGGAGAGGATATGAGTTGTTGTAGGTCGATGTTGGTCTCGTGCTTAAATAGCTAGGGCAGGCGGACTGACAATGGTTCAATGCGACGCAAGGACCGGAGTAGGCTTGTGAGTCATCGTATTCATGTAAAGAATGTCACCCTCTCGTCTAGTCACTTCGCTCTGCAGCGGATGCGTCCAGTTGCATCCATTATGGAGAGTTTCTAACCGGCGTGAATGCATAGGGATGTTTCAAAAGTGGTACACGCGTGAATATTTCGTTTGGTCCTCGCTAGGTGTGAGATGAATGTGCCACCGATCATCGAACCTAGTCAACTCTTGTTCACTCCCGAGCCCGGGTCGCTCCTTGCTAATGTTGCATCCTCCCATGAAATATGATGATTGTCGTGGTCCATTCTGGTCCACTAGGCCGTGCGCGCGAGGTCGTTGCCCATCATGCGTGATGTCCCCTTCTGCATCCTAGTGCCGTGGGTTTCCTTTATCCCATTTACGTGCTCTATTTTGTTTTCCTTTTTTTATTTTCCATTAAATTTGTACTCACTTTCCTTTTTATTTTTATTTTTCCCTTTTCTTTCTACTTTTTTGGAATTCTTGAGTTTTCCCCAATTTGTGACCTTTTTTCAAATTTTCGATTTTAGAATTCATGAATATTTTTTCAAACCATGAACTTTTTTTCAAATTCACAATAAATTAAAGTTCATTAACATTTCTTGAATTTGTGAACCATTCTCAAATTAGTAATTACTTGAACACTTCACCGATTTCACACAAATATACCTTATTGCTTTGGATTTTTTTGATTTTCTAGTTTCTCCATTTTTGTTGACTACAATTCTTTTGGTTGACTCGGGTGTCAATCGTGTATATGCATCCACGGAAAAATGTCCACAACAACAGGGATCATTTAGGCCATCAGACGTGCGCTAGGGGTATATAGTTCTTGTGTGGCATGACATATACAGTTCTCCTTAATCAGATCGACTTTAAAATATCATGTCATCAACTATTGCAATCCAATCAACAGTATCCACTGTTTTATGAACAATTTTCATCCAATCACCTAAAAGGATTCTTTGATTTTTATCAACAATTGTCAAATTTCAAAAATTCAAGGCACCATTAAAAATATAGAAGGGAAAACAAAGGTGATATATCAATTCGAGCTATATTTTAGATGATACATAAATGGAAAACGAAAAGAACAACCTACGGGAAGCTCCTACTAATAGAAGTGTGTTGGCGAGCTCGTTGCCCAGGTCGGCAGCTGGGGGAGAGAGGAGTCATCCGAGTAGTGTATTTGTAGGAGCCAGAGAATGGCATTGGGGGGCGTCGGGCTGAGGGCAACCGGCTTTAGGGGATTGGGGTCAGCTCATGGGGAGCTTGCCGTAGGGGCAGACGACAGGTCTATCGTGGTGGCGGAGCTAGTTTGGGAGGAGCGTCGTAGGGCGGCGGGGGATCAGAGTCGGGCGACACCAGAATTCAGACTAGGGGCTAGTTGTGGTGGTGTTAGATCTCTGGTTGGGGGAGAGCGGAGACATGAGATCCATGGGAGGAGGCAAGCGACTTGAGATCTATGGGAGAAGGAGATATACAAAGGAGATTATTAGAGCCTCTCTAGTTGATTCCGTAAAACACCACCTTTGAAAACAGTATACAAGCTCCTCTAAAACGAATTGACGGTACCGCGACATATCATGCAAAACAGATTCTACAAACCCGTATCATAAACCATTTTTTAATTTTTTTTATCCTGATGCTTTTTCTTCCCAGCGATGCTCCACCCGGCCCGCCGCGTGCTCTCGCGATGATCCGTCCCGCCGGCGGCGACACTCCGACCCGCCGGTGACACTCCGGCGGCGCTCCAGTGATGCTCCAACTCGTCGGGTGCTCTGGCGATGCTCCAATCGGTTGCCAACGAGCTCCTCCACCTGCTCGCTAACCGTGTGCGGCATTGCGAGGCCCTTGCTTTTCTATTGACCGATTTTACAGGATCCTTCAAAAATGACTGAAATCCCCCACAAATGAAGGATGGCAGCTCGAATACAGGAGAGCCTGCAAATTTGTTTATGGGATATGCTCTTTTTGAGTTTGTACCGTAAATACGAAGTTTTGTTTGTATTTACCGGATCTGATAAGAGCACGAGCTCGAACGTGTCGCTGATTTGGCCCGATCTTTTACTATGCAAAGAGCTCCTCCAAGATCCACCAAAAAAAATTTCAATTACGTGAACCAGTACATATAACCTGAATATAGATGACGACGACCAACGGATAATTCCTCGACACACGAGAAACCTTCCACCGTAGTAACCAGCATGCAACCCGTTAGTGACGACGGACCATGAGCCTAGCGCTAAACAATTCTCCGTGCACGCACAAGAATTCTCTTGCCAGGTGAAATCTTCAATCATTTTTTTATGAAGATTGATAAAACGAATGCCCAGAGGGCCGCTTCATTGTAGTAGATGTATAAAAACTCAAAATTCAATCCGTCCTGGATACAAGACGAGCGATCCTTTTATATCGACAACACCACCAGCCGTATGCCGTCAAATAATCTAACCGACCTGACCCAACCTAAAAGCCTAGATCCTCTCCTTTTATATTTTGGAGAGAAAAGTAAAGGAAAACGTTTCCCTTCGTCGCGTCGGCGGAAGCAACGCACCGATCGTTCGCTGCCCACGCGTCTCGCGCGCGACCCGTGCGTATAGCCATGCCACATTTTTCCTTGTGTTGATCGTTTAAATTTCCTACAAGCGGTATCCAAATTTGCTAAATTTGTCCATTAAAAAAGCTGCATATACGTTTAGTTGCAACCTCAGTTCGTTGAATTTTTTGCTACAACCGGTGTTTTGTTTTGCTACAACCGTGTTAATTTTTGCTACAACCGGTATCATTTTTTGCTGCAACCGTTCACTAAAAAAGTTCACATGATTGTTTTCCTACAACCATTTTTTTTTTGCTACCATGCATCATCAACTTTGTTTTTTTTTTTGTTACAACCACGTTGATATTTTCTTTGCTACAACTATATTTTTGTTGCGGCCGTGGACGAAAATTGCTACATCATGAACGAAATTTGTTGCATCGAAATTTTTTGTTGCACGGAGATCTAACGGTGCGGCCCACATGCAGCTGGCGGATCAAGCGGCCCGCGAACGGCCAGCCGAAAGTTTTGACCGGGCGCCGTCGCAGAGCACTGCCCAAAACTAAATTAGCTAACAACAAACTTGTACGTCGACCTCTATCCTCAATAGTATTCTTTTAATTCAGAATGCTAATTAATCAATCCAGTCACGTTGATCATCGGTCACGCTGATCACATAATCTAAAAAATTAAGTTTCCTTGTCCGTTTGGAACTACTTCATCGAACATAAAAATAGCATCAATATTATTCATTTCGGAGAGTTTTTGAGGGGTTCTGAAGTTTGGCTTCACTGTATCCTTCGGTTCAGTTTGCAACACCTCAAAGCTAAAAGAGCCAATTTATAACATGTTTCTAAGATATATCTTGCATTTACGGTCACATCAGGATCTGCTAGAGATGCTTTTATGGTGACAATCAAATAAGAAGTTACAATTATTCAAAGTTTAGTGATGCTAATTTGAATTGCTATTTGAGTTAAAAAGTATAATTATTTAAAGTTTTTTGAAGTCTAAGATAAAACAGTCGCACATCAAAACATCTCACGATTTATCTCTAAAGACAGAATGACACATACATCTCACAAATCGTCTCTAAGAACAGAGTCGCGCACTAAAACGTCTCACAAATCGTCTTTAAGTTAATTAAAATAAAATAGCTTATTTTTAAGGTTGGTTATAAGAAAAAGCTTGTGACACTATATAAACGTCTTAAAAAGCGTCTTTACGTTGCCAACATTCATGGGCGTAGAGGCGAATAAAAAAGCGACCCAGAAAAAACGACCATACGTGGTATTTTTGTTGTAGTGAATGTAGTAAATTTTTCTTTAGTCCTCTCTCTTGTTGTAGGAAAATTTGCTTTACGCAAAACTTAAACTACAGCCCCACCTGCCATATACGCATATAGTATAGATGATATTTACACCTCTCTCTTTTGTGACTTGCCAACATAGTCAATATGCAGACCTACACGGCTGCAACGTCTTATGTTGCACATACTTTCTTTGACGAGTAAGAGTACGATTCAGGGTTACGGTCTGCACTCAACCTGCCGTTGGTGTTTATTGGGACTCCACTCGCTTGACTGTTTCCGCTGAGATTTTGAGGTATATATCAGTTTTTATGCTATTTACATGTGATTGCACTTTGATATATACATTGATGTACTCTGGTGCCAGCATACTGATCCAGGGATGGCACAGATACACAGAGGCTTGACTCGTTTTGAGTCGGGTCGATACAGTTAGTCAAATCAAGCATGGGAGGGGTCCATTAGAGTTTATATGAGGTGAGGTAACCGGTCCATCATAGACCGGGGGAGGGGCAACCGCGGCATGGGTGCCCGACCCATTACCTCAATTATAGGATTTGGGTAGCTCGGTACTAGCCGATTCCTTGGCGGAATGGGCATTCGTCGTCGTATGGAATGGATTAACCAAATCCATTTGATCGATGGGGAGATTAAGATTCGCAAGGGATTTATTTAGCATATCCTTGACCTCGTCCACCAAGGATGATTTGACAAAGGCGGTAGCTTTATTCAAATCATCGCGGGTGACCATGGTTCCGGACGTGGCCATGGAATGCTGCCCTTCATCACATACTACGTCAACCATACTCTTAGGGCGATTAAGCCTTTAAAAGAATCGTAGCTCTGGTACTAATTGAAAGGATCAATATAGTTGATTTGAGGGGGATGAATAGGCAACTACCAATTTTTAGCTTTTCTTAAAAAATCAGGTTTAGCAACATATAGGTTGTCTAGATATGCAACTAGGTGAACAACCTATATGATGCTAACAACAACAAAGATATAAGCAAGAAAATGATGCAACACAAGTAAGGATTGCACAAAGTAAAGGTAATAAATAACCACGAGTGTCGGGTGGAGACGAGGATGTGTTGCCGAAGTTCCTTCCCATTGAGGGAAAGTACGTCTCCCTTGGAGCAGTATGGAGGCACAATGCTCCCCAAGAAGCCACTAGGGCAATCCTATTATCCTCACACCCTCACACAATGCGATATGTCATGATTCCACTAGTTGTGCCCTTTGAAAGCACTGGCCAAGCCTTTACAAACAAGGTTGGGGCAATCTCCATAACTTAATTGGAGACTCCCAATGAAACCACGATGCCTCACCACAATGGATTGTGGCTCCAAGGTGGCCTATTCTATCTAGGGTGCTCAAACACCCAAGAGTAATAATATCTGCAAGGGATTAAGGGGGAAATCAAATTTCTCCTGGTGAAAGTGTAGATCGAGGCCTTCACCTCCAAACCCTAGAGCATCAAGAACATTTGATGGCTCGGCAGCGAGATTTAGCGAAAATGAGCTTAGGAGCAACAATTGAGCTTTGGGGAAAAGAGGTGAGTCAACTTGGGGAAGAAGACTCACTTATATAGTGGGAAGAAGAATCCAATCGTTAAGTCATTCTGCCCGTGCATAAGCGATAGTGACGCTAGGGAGAGCGGTACTTACGCTTGCACGGAAGTTCTTCCCACACAGTGCAACTGGTGAGGTCAGGGAGGTGCACTACTAGGAAAAGGGCTATAGATGATATAGACACTAATGGCGCACCAGACAAGTAGTGCGTCACTACTATATAGCACTGGCGCACCATGTGCAGGTGTGCCATTAGTGTGATGGATACTAATGGCGCACCACTCACCCAGTGCGCCACTACTATATATTATTATTTTTTGCAAAACTACTAATGGCGCACCACCAGCTGGTGCGTCATTAGTAACCAGGGTTACTAATGGCGCATTTGTAGGTGGTGCGCCACTACTATATATATATTTTTTATTTTTTTGCAAAACTACTAATGGCGCACCACCAGCTGGTGCGCCATTAGTAACCAGGGTTACTAATGGCGCATTTGTAGGTGGTGTGCCATTATTAACCTGGGACCAGCTAGATATTTTGGACAGCCACCTACCACACTCACTTTCCCCACTTTCATTCTCTCCACCTCCTCCAAGCTTGTCTCGGGTGCCTCCTCCCCCACTCCACCGCCGTCGACGACCCCCCGCACCCTCCCCCGCTCCAACGCCGCCGAGCACCCACCGCACCCTCCCCCGCTCCACCGCCGCCGCCGACCCCCCGCACCCTCCCCGGCCCGCTCCGCCACCGCCGACGACCCCCCGCACCCTCCCTCGCTCCACCGTCGTCGCCGACCCCCCGCACCCTCCCCGGCCCGCTCCACCGCCGTCGCCGACCCCCCGCACACTCCCCGCTCCACCGCCGCCGATGACCCCCCGCACCCTCCCCCGCTCCACCACCGCCGCCGACCCCCCGCACCCTCCCCCGCTCCACCGCCGCTGAGCACCCACCGCACCCTCCCCCGCTCAACCGCCGCCGCCGACCCCCCGCACCCTCCCCGGCCCGCTCCACCGCCGCCGATGACCCCCCGCACCCTCCCCTGCTCCACCGCCGACGACGACCCCCGCACCCTCCCCCGCTCCACCGCCGCCGACGACCCCCTGCACCCTCCCCGGCCCGCTCCACCGCCGCCGATGACCCCCCGCACCCTCCCCTGCTCCACCGCCACCGACGACCCCCCCTCCACCGCCGCCAACGACCCCCCGCACTCTCCCCTGCTCCACCGCCGCCGACGACCCCCCGCTCCACCGCCGCCAACGACCCCCCGCACCCTCCCCTGCTCCACCGCCGCCGACGACCCCCCGCTGCACCGCCGCCAACGACCCCCTGCTCCACCGCCGCCGCCGACCCCCCGCACCCTCCCCTGTCTCCTCGCTCGGTTCCCCCGAACGGAATCAGTCAAGCGCACCACCCGCCCCCTGCCCCCCCCCCCCCCCCCCGAGCGCCATTGCTATCCAGAAAAATATTCTTAATGGCGCACCTCTCTGGGGTGCGCCATTACTATCCAAAAAAAAGATTACTAATGACGCACCTTTTTGGAATGCGTCATTGCTATATATAAAAAAGATTACTAATGACAAACTGCATGGGGATGCGCCATTGTTATCCAAAAAAAATCTAATGGCGCACCGCTCGGGGGCGCCATTGCTAACCGGTTCTACTGCTTGTGTGGTTGGACGTGTGTGTTCCATCCATCGTCCTCATTTCCCCACCCCACCCTCCCTATCAGATCCCGCTGCGCGCAGATCCGCGAGCCCCGGCAATGGCTTCCATGCCGGCGGACGGAGTAGGCGAGCTGGTCGAGGCCAAGGGCAAGGGGAAGGAGTAGGGGGGGAAGAAGAAGGCGGCAGGAGGGGTGCTCGGGAGGATGTGGCGCGGGATCTTTGGCGGCCGCGAGGACTACGAGAAGCGCCTGCAGTACCTGTCCAAGGAGGAGGCCGCCGTGCAAGCGCGGATGCGCCGCCGGACCCAGTTCTCCCGCCTCACCGTCCGTAACATCATCGTCCTCTCCGTCGTTGCCGAGGTCGCCAAATCCCCTAACCATCCCGCTCTTTGTTCCTTCTCCAATTTGCTACGCTTGTGGATGCCATATCCGAGATGATCATGGTCTGCTCTAGCGGCCGTGGATGCGCCTAGCTT
The DNA here is from genome assembly GCF_904849725.1 of Hordeum vulgare subsp. vulgare. Lineage (NCBI taxonomy): Eukaryota > Viridiplantae > Streptophyta > Magnoliopsida > Poales > Poaceae > Hordeum > Hordeum vulgare. Next base: position 476,248,108 of record NC_058523.1, read on the forward strand.
TGGATTTGTAGTGATTCCATTTGTTCACGCTCGGAGATTTGGCTGCCTCAATGTTTTCTCGGTTGAACGTTGGGAGTTTTTCTTTTTCTTTCCGTGCTTCTGTGTGTGCGCGTACGCGGTCGTGTGCCAGGTTGTGAACATGCGACTGGGGTGTTATATTTTCCCCGGAGGTTAAAAGCGAACGAGCTGTGTTGGAGCGAAGTAGAAAGAGTGCTTTGAAAGTTCGGGATCATCCATGCTGATTAGACATCACCAGTTGGCCACATGGGCGGATACACTACGTTTCTGGTTCATAGATTCTAGAGTAGATCTTCTTACTGGAAGAGATGCACAAATTTCGGATATGATTGTTCTGTCAGATATTCATGTTCACAAGTCAATGCTATTTGTTCATTCCTTTCCTTTTGGAGTTATTACTGTGTACACCTGCCCAAAATGTACAGTTGCGTGCTACTGTTTTCAAAGTAGAAATTGATGTATGTTTAATTATATGTTTAGATTGTCAATGCATAAGAAACCAATGTTGCGCAATTTGTGTATTTCCAGAAACAATATTTATAATCTAGTTGCAGTTTGGTGTATTTGAGGTATCATTAGAACAACACTAAGTAGGATTGCTAAGAGGGTTTATTTTTTGAGTATCTGCTGAAAAGGAAACACTGGTTTCCTCTTATGCTGTGGTGAGAGTCTGTTTGGGGATTCACAGTTTGCCTCTACGATCCTCTAGTTATGTGAATTATTGAGTGCTGCACTTCTATGGGTTACATTTATATTAGACTAGTAATGGCTATTTTTGTACTAAGTATCTAGCGAACAATTTGTGCCTTCTTAATAGTTGGTCCTATTCTCAGGTTGTGGCTGTAGGTTATGCCATCATGATGACAAGAGACGAAGATCTCACTTGGCAAATGAGGGCAATACGGGTGCTGCCTATGTTTGTTTTGCCCGCCATATCGTCTGTGGTATATTCAGCAGTTGTAAACTTCACAAGGATGTGTAAGTATCTTGAAATCACTGTCTAAATTCATAATTAGTGGTCCACATATTTGAACTATTTCTGCATTTTTTAACCATTCTTAGTGAGTCCTGCATTGCTGCTGCCGTCCCATCATGTTTATATGTGTGTCGAATGTGACTTCTGTTACTATATCTTTGGCTTTAATATTATGAAGTATGGAGCACTATGTTTTTTTTTTGCAGATCAACAGTATGTTGTTATCTGGCACACTATTGTACTAGTTCACATATGCTGGTGTGAATTGTATTTTAAGTTTCTGGCTTGAATTGAAATAATTAAACTAATTTCCATTCTTCTAATTTCTGATAAGTATGCAATACGAAACAGTTTACAATACATGTATGCACTTGCACACATAGCATTTTCACTTCTTTGCACATTTTTTAGTTGTGGTGCTTCTAGTTTGACTCACTCAAGTCTTTTTACTTTCACTTGTGTGCGATCTTATCAGAGGAGATAGATTTCCTTTAGTTTTACCTATCTTCCTTAAAATGGTTATGCTTCTAGCAAAAAGATTGTTGTGGGGTTTGACTTCAGAGTTTGTAATATGTAGCTTGTGTTACAGAATTTATGTTTATGCTTTATAATACAAACTTTCATTTTAGCTGGAATGCTATTCTTTTCTTTTGACATTCTGAAATTTGATGGCAGTCAAAGAGTGTGTCGAATTGCTTGGGACTCAGATATGTGTAAATAATATCTCCATGAAAGTGGTTGTTGTTCCCCTAGATCCTATTTATCCAAATAGTAACATGGTGTGATTAATTTAAGGGACACACACATAAACATCATTCTGTTGATGCACATAAATATCGGTTTGCTACAATGCACTACATGGTCAACCATCCATCTATATTTTCAGCATATATGTGTTCTGCATAATGACGGTAGTATGATTTTGTTTCTCAGGTACATAAGCAACCTTGTCATATAGTATACACCGACTATCGACCTACACCTCTCCAGCACTATGTATTTCCTGCTGGAGGTGATGGCTTATACCTGGTCGTTGATGAAAATGGCAAGTTCAGAGTGGACAGTTCTCAGAAATCTCTGAATGTCCTTTCCCCTGCTAGTGGCAATGACAAGAAGAGGGAAAACGGTAAGCGGCAAAAAGGCGTTGTCTCGGCAGGCAAAACTAATGTAGAAAGCGACATATTCAAGATGGTGAAAATGATAATTCAACGTCAATATGACCTTGTGATACTTTTCAGCTTCAGCAAAAGAGAGTGTGAATTTCTTGCCATGCAGGTAAGTTCCTTTTCTAGATTGATGGTCGCTTTGCAGGATAGTAATATTCTTTGGCTCAAGGAAGTAAATGTCTTGGTTGATTTTGACTGTCCTTCTTGTGTTGTAGATGGCCAAGATGGACTTGAATGGGGATGATGAGAAAGTGAACATTGAAACCATTTTTTGGAGTGCCATGGATTTGCTTTCAGACGATGAAAAAAAGCTTCCCCAGGTTTCAAATGTGCTTCCCTTATTGAAACGCGGCAATGGAGTGCGTCATTCTGGTCTGTTACCCATTTTAAAGGAAGTGATTGAGATACTTTTCCAAGAGGGCCTCATCAAGGTTAGTAAATGTTACTGATCTCATGGCTTCTCGGATTGACTGTTTCCTAGCCTCCAAACTAGCATATTGTTGGAAGTGTAGTAGTATACCCTAGTGGCCTATTACTTTGTCGTTGGAAGAAAAACATTATTATTAGCTTCTCCCTTGAGCTGAAACTATGCGCCTTAAAAGCTGAGGTTATGGTTCTTGGTTTGAGTGTTTCACACCAAAGTAACAGATGGTGGATTCAGGTCATTAGGATAGTTGTTGTTGTATTACAGTTTCATAATCAAGATGGAGTATTTCTGTTTAAGTAATCATTTACTGTTTCTGTATTTCTTATGTTTCTTCCAGTTGTTTAAATGCACAATTTTCTTTTATATTGCTGGCTCTGATATTATTATATTCTTGATTAGTGCCTTTCATTTGAGCTACAACATGTTGCTGAATCAACTACGCTCTAAGGATGGGAAGGTGGACAGTACACAGATACTGCACAATCTCAATGAAGGTTTTTTTATATTTCTAGCTTTTCCTGCTCTGATGTGCCCACAGTACACTTCCTATATGTCATTCATAATATTTTTCTATACAGATGAGTTACCTGGATTTGAAGAATCATGGAAGGGCAATGCTGGACAACACTTACCAGGCTGGAACCAGAATGCGGGTATATCTAATGGCGATAACTCTGGTAATCAATATTTATCTGTTCTCACTTATGCCTTGCCATTGTTAACTTTGCCATTCAACATGAATGCTAGCAACTGCACATAGATATTGCAAAATTTCTTCCTATGACAGAAAATATATCTGCTGCATCTCAAAATGGGCTAGAAATCACAAAACAAAGTGCATTAAAGTCGCGAAATTAGAAAGGGATAGCTTCTTAGTGGGTCACCACTCACAATCGCAGTTCTGGAGAACAACTGTTGGACATGTTGATTGCTCATATATAAAGTAGGACTGAGAAGGGGAACATATGAAATATTTTTTGGTGCTTGTTCAGCAAATGTTAACATGACCAGACATGAATTTGGAAAGTAGTTATTCCCTAGAGGCTAGATGATCTTCTACAGGAGTGATTAATTAGTTCTCTGTAGTCTCTGTAGCTTTGACTATGATTTACTGGATTTTACTGTGGACTTAAAAGATCAAGTGAAGTGTCAAATAACCTGTTCACACTATGCTGATGTGGCTGTTGTATTTGCATCAAGTATGATGAACTGACTGATGGGAATTTCAGCACTCCTGTATTCAACTCTGAAGCTAAATGAGAAGAAATGGTTACATGGAGTATGACAATATGTTATGCTCGAACGCAACAAGATAATTAGATGAAAATACACTTGCGGAACTGTGATAGTACATAGGGCTATTTTGTTCTGGTCTTCCTATCATTGCTACTACCATTTAGTACGAGCAACCAAAATCATGCAGTCCTATGGTTTGATCTTCAACATGTGGATTGGCTTGTATCTGCTGAGACGAGTTATATACTACTTGAAACCCTTTTGCATTGTGAAGTTTAACTTCATCAGCTCCAGTTTCTTTGGGTAGCACAATATATATGTTTTTTGAATAATGAGTAGGTTCTCCAATCTGAATTATATGTATCGTCTACTGTAGGGAGGCTTGTCTACTCTGGTGAAATCTTTGAGATCAAGGTGCATAGAATTGATCACTGAAATTGAGGCTCGTTTAGATTTTGAAGACGAGATGCCTCCATTGGACCCTATGATGTTGCTTTTGGTTGAGATCGAGGTTCTGACACTTTTGACCTTTGAGCAGCATATGCAGTGGCATAGAACGATCTGAACAAGCCTGGTAGGTATCCAAAGAACAAGCAATGAAATTGAACCCATTTTCTGGATGGGGTCAAAGATCTATAGGCTGGGATTACTGTTGTCACTGCCCTAGAGATTTGGATTGTATCGTTGTGTATTATATTTGCTATGGAGCTATGTATGTATGGATGCTATGGAACTATATGTATATATGGATGCTATGGAATTTTGGATGTATGGATGCTATGGAATTTTGATATATGGATCATGAAATTTGTTATGCAACTTTGCATATATTGGATCAGTAAAACTATTGGGCACATAATATGTATTATATATTTGATATATATGTTATGTGTTGTTGAATTTGTGGTTTTGTAACAAAACATATATATGCCAGCATACCAGATACTAATGGAGCACCATGGGCTATACTGATGACGCACTGCCTGGTCTGCCATTAGTATATATGCCCTGGGAGGCGTAATAATGGAGCACCATGGGCTATACTAATGGCGCACTGCTTGGTGCGCCATTAGTATTCCAGATACTAATGGCGCATCATGAGCTATACTAATGATGCACTGCCTGGTGCGCCATTAGTATACTAGATACTAATGGCGCACCATGAGCTATACTAATGGCGCACTGCCTGGTGCGCCATTAGTATACCAGATACTAATGGCGCACCTGTGGTGCGCCATTAGTAAAAAATTCTAATGGCCTTATGCTAGTGGCCCACCTGTAGTGCGCAATTAGTAGCCAGAATAGGTGCGCCACTAGCAGGCCTTTTCCTACTAGTGGTGGTAGTGCCGCCAGAGGAGTACTACCATTCCCACCAGCGGTACTTCTGATTAGTGTTGCAAGAGTGGGAGAACTGGAGGTAGTGAAGTGTGGTAGCATGGTAGTATTGCCCACGGCACTACTACCACCCTCTATTGCCGCTAAACTTATGCCCAGAACAACCAGCGATCCTAAGAGCAAAATATAAGTGGTGGTCCAATGGTATTTCACCACGGTAGCTCGGGGAGCGGTACTTCCGCTTAGTCCATGAGCATAGGAAGCAGTTTGGGTTGTAGAACCTCCGGAGCAGTACTACCGCCCCTAGTACCATCTGACTTCCACTGGATTACCCAGGGAGAAAAATATAAGCGAAAGTGTTGGTGTCTACTATGCAACTTTATTCTTGTAAACATTGTGTGGCCTCCAAGTGCAGAGTTTTGTAGGACGGCAGCAAATTTCCCTCAAGTGGATGAACTAAGGTTTATCAATCCGTGGGAGGTGTGGTATGAAGATTCTCTCTCTCAAACAACCCTGCAATCAAGTAAGATAAATCACTTGTGTCCCCAACACACCCAATACAATGGCAAATTGCATAGGTGCACTAGTTCGGCGAAGAGATGTTGATACAAGTGTAGTACGGATGGTAGAAATAGATTTTTATAATTTGAATAAATAAAAATAGCAAGTTAGCAAGTGTAAATCAGCAAGCAAAATATTTTATAAACGGTTGGAAATGAGGCCTAGGGTTCATACTTTCACTAGTGCAATCTCTTAACAATGCTAACATAGTAGAATCATATAGTCATCCCTCAACATGCAACAAAGAATCACTCCAAAGTTCCTATTAGCGGAGAACATAATAATAAGTTGTTGCACGCAACGAACCACCTCAAAGTTATTCTTTCCGATCAATCTTTTGGGCTATTTCTATAGGTGTCACAAACATCCCTAGAGTTCATACTAGAATACCAACTATGATACATATCAATCAACCCTAATGTCACCTAGATAATCCAATGTCACCTCAAGTATCCGTGGGTTAATTGTATGACATGCAACAAACAATTTGAGATTCGTCATATTCAATCAAACACAAGAACTTCAAAGAGTACCCCCAAGATTCCTTTCGACGAACGTAGTATGAAAATGTGCAATCAACCCCTATGCATAGATCCCCAAGATCATCGGAATCCAAAAGTTTATGCCATAACATATATAAAGTGAACAATAGAATACCCCAATGTCACTATGTGTATCCGCATGCAAGACATATATCAAGTGTTCTCAAACCCAATATGCAGTCTGACATAACAAAATCTCAAAGGGAAAGATTCAATTTATCACAACAAGATAGCAAGGGAAGAGCACCATATGATCCAACCATACTAACAAAGCCCGTGATACATCAAGATCATGACATCTCAAGACCACGAGAGACAGATTGAACACATAGCTACTAGTACATACCCTCAGCCCCAAGGTGAACTACTCCATCCATTTCATGGCCTCTGCCGGGATGATGAAGATGGCCACTGGAGATGATTTTCCCCCTCCGGCAGGGTACTGGAAAAGCTCCAGATGGCTTTTCGTTGGTAAAAAAAGTTGTGGTTGTGGGGTGGAAGTTCTCTGTTTATTTCTAAGGGTTTCCATATATATAGGACTTTTTGGCGTTGGCATCAAGCTAAACGGAGCCACGTGGGCCCTACAAGCCATATGGGCGCACCTAGGGGGTGAGCGCGCTCTGTTGGCTTGTAGCCCACATGTGGCTCCCCTCTGGTGGTTCGTCATTCCAATATTGCTCGTTCCAGAAAAAATCGTCAAAAAGTTTCGGGCGATTTTGAGAACTTCTGTTTTCTTCACAAAAAACAACACCAAAATACTTGTGTTGAAAACATCATCAGTCCAGGTTAGTTCTAAATAAATCAAAAAATGTCCATCAAAGCCATATAAAAATATTATAAGCATGGTGAATATGGTATGCACACTTCATAAACTATTGATATGTTGGAGACCTATAAGCACCCCCAAGCTTAATTCCTACTCGTCCTCGAGTAGGTAAATGATAAAAGAAATAATTTATGAACTGTGAATGCTAGCATAGTATATAAGTTTGATCAATGATAATTCCTAAATTTTTCTAGCATCATAACCAGCAGATTTTTTATAAAAATCATCATGGTTGAGTAGCAATCAATTCACATGTCATGGTTCAAACAATGCATTCTCTTGAAACTTAACACCCCATGTTCTTAGCCACCAAACAACTTCAATGCATCATCAAGTCTAAGTAAGAGATCCACATACTCAATTATCATATAGTCTTCTATGATGGCTAATACTCAAGGCATATTTTAAGAACAAACAACATCCATCGAACACTCAGAAAGATAGGGGCTTAATGTTTCGCCTCCCAACATACTTATAATTGTCAACAATAATGAACCATGATCAAATATATTTAACTGGATATATATGTTTGGATCTTTACCCATCGCACGGTGCTTGCCAACTAATAGATTGAGTTTGGAATAATAAGTTGACTCAAAATGAAAAGTAAGTAACATGAAAGTAAATAGATTGTCCCTTCATAGAGGGAAGCAGGGATTTGCAGAGGTTCCAGAGCTCATTGTTTTCAAACAGAGATGGATATGTAATTTTGGGTGGTGTGCCTTTCATGTCAACGTCACAACACAGTTTTCAATATCTTCCATGCTAATTACATTATTGGAAGTTCCCAAACAGAATTGAAATTTTACTCCCCCTCCACCATCAAACACATTCCATGGCTAGCCGTATCCACGGGTACCATTCAAACAATCAACTTTTTATGGGGGTTCTTGTTTATTTATTTTTGTATTATGCAGGACTAGGCATCCTTTTTACCCGCCTCTCTCATGAAATTACAAGTTAATAAATACTCATCTAGAGAATAACTCTCTTATCATGGAAGATAATGACCGCTTTGTTGCTCCATGAGAGATATGAGCACACAAAACGGATGTTTATTTGAATGCTTAGATGTGGCATATGCAAATTTACTTAGAATGGTAGTGAAGTAACATATATAGGTAGGTATGGTGGACTCTCATGGAATAAACTTGTCTCAAGGATTTGGATGCACAAGTAGTATCTCTACTTAGTACGAAGTTTGGCTAGCAAATGTTTCTAAACAAGCACCACACGTTGGAGTATCCATAACAATATAACTTCTATGAAAATATACCCAAACATAACCATCACGTTGTCTTGCTTGTCCAACTTCAGCAATTTAATCAAGATTGAAAATAATGAATGGGTATTCACAGTCATAAATATATGTACAAGATCATATATTTATATGTGAATGTTCTCTTCCTTATACTAAACATTCATGAATTGCTTGTATGACTAATATTGTGATTGTAAAACTTCAATAGATTTTCTTCCTATACCAAAATGTGGAACTGCTGCTAATAATGTAGCACATTGATAATTTCATAGCTATATTATTTCATTCATTCTCAATTTACTCTTAGGATATTAGTGAAGCACAAGAGTAAACATAAAACTACTTTCAAAAGGTATAAGTGAAGAACAATGAGTAGTCAAACAATTAAGAAGCCATGTGAGGACTCTCTCTCTCTCTCAATAAAAAAATTAGATCTAAGAATTTTATTCGAACAGCAAATAAAACAAAAAACGTTCCAATAATAACACATATCATGTGAAAGAAATAAAACTTAGGATCAACATAGGCTAACGGATATTTGTTGATGAACAGATGTCGGATGTGTAGCATTCCCGAGCTTAGATGCTTGAGACTTCTTGAATTATTTACTTGGGGTACCTTGGGCATCCCCAATATTGATATTTTGTATCTCTTTCAATCATCTCATATCCTTGTTTCCCATAAATCTCAAAAACTTCATCCACACAAAACATTAAAAGAACTCCTGAGATAGGTTAGTACACATAAGAATAATTCAACAGTTCATGTACTACCAAGACAAGTTAAATAATAATTTTCAAATATTAGTTAATGTATACTATCCTTCTCATGATTTAAATCTACCAATATAAGCCATGAAAACTCTATGATAAGTAGATAACAAAACTACGATAGCAATTTCTCCAAAGAGAACACTCTGTAGAAATCTATCAAAACAGTGTCTTATGTAACTACAAAAAATTTGAACATTAAGGAAGATCTAAAGTATTTGCATTAAAGTATTGTGTAAAAGTTTTAGAAACTTTCCACGTTCTAGTAAAATCTGATAATTCAAATGCTACAAAGTTTATGTTTTTGTACAGCACACATCGCACATACAATTCAAGCATTCTGAAATCAATTCTTTGAAGTTTTTATTAAGAAGCAAGATTATAAATAAAATCTAATATATAAAAACAAAATAAAATAAATCTCCAAGCAAAACACATATTATGTGTTGAATAAAAATATAGCTCCAAGTGATATATACCAACAATTTTGGAGACAAAATAGGGGATGCCTTTCGGGGCATCACCAAGCTTAGAAGCATGAGTCTTCTTTGTATTATTACCTTGGGGATGCCTTAGGCATCCCCAATCTTAGGTTCTTGATTCTCCTTATTCTTCTTATATCGGTATCTCAGCCAAAACTTGAAAACTTCAATCATACAAAACTTAACGAAACTTTGTGAGATAGGTTAGTGTAATAAAGATAGATCATTCACTTAGGTAATGTCAAGACAAGATTAATAATTGTTATCACATCATACCTACTATATTATATCATCCCCATAATTTATATCACTCAATGTAAGTTATGGAAACACTAAAACAAGCAAACTATGCATGCAAAACAGAATCTGTCAAAAACAAAACACTCTGTGAAGATCTGAATGAAGACCTTACTTCCCTGACTCTACAAATTCCAAAACATAAGCACAACACAAAGAATTTGCATACAAAAAATATGTGAAAATTTCATAATATTTTATGCTCATGTAAAATCGTATAAATTCTGCATCGGACGTGAAAGTTCCTGTTTTTGCACAGAATCAAACAAGCAAGTATCCACACTATCCCAAAGGCTTTACTTGGCACCTTATTAAAATAAATGACACAAAACATGATTAGCTTAATCATGATAAGTAACAAAAACAAAAAGGATAAATATTCTGTTTTCTCACAGCTAGCACTTCTCTTTAATGCCTTCTAGCTAGGCATAATGATTTCAATGATACTCACATAAGAATAGTGATTGAGACATGCAAGAGAGCATCCTGAATCACATGGAAAGAAAAAAACCCACTTCCTATGCATAGGGATTTTGTAATCAAACAATTTATTGTGGCAAGAATCAACTTGCATAGGAAAGCAAAACAAGCATAACTTCAAAACTTTGAACATATAGAGAGGAAACTTGATATTATTACAATTCCTACAAGCAGATGTTCCTCTCTCATAATAATTTTTAGTATCATCATGAAGAATTCCACAATATAACTATCACATAAATAATTCTGATCATGATGCACAAAGATTTTATTTTTATTACTCTCCCCATAGGCAATATTCTTCTCATTCAAAGTAGTGGGAGAAAACTCAACAAAATAACTATCATGAGACACTTGCTTGATATAATCCAAATGAAATTTAAAATCATGATGACAAGTTTCATGGTTATCATTATTCTTTATAGGATACATGCCATCACAATAATAATCATAGATAGCAAATTTGTTGTCATGGGAAATTTAAACCTCTTCCAAATTAGTGGACTTATCACTAAATAAAGTCATGACCTCTCCAAATCCACTTTTATCATTATGAAAATATTCAACATCCTCCAAAATAGTGGGATCACTACTTCCTAGAGTTGACACTCTTCCAAACCCACTTTCAGCAATATAATAATCATAAATAGGAGGCATTCTTTCATAATTATAAATTTGCTCATTAAAACTTGGGGGATATCATTTTTAGCAAGCATAGCATCCGCAAGCTGGAGGTTTTGCAAATCATTAACATCATGGATATTCATAGAATTCAGACTAACAATATTTCTATCATGCCTATAATCCAAGGAATTTACAATAAGCATTTTTATAAATTCTTGCTCTAACAATTGAGAACAATTTTGTGAACCAATATTTTCACAAAATACATTGAAATGGTGAAGCAAATGAGGCAACCAAAACTCCATTTTTGTAGTTCTTTTCTAAACAAAACTAGTGAAAAAAAGAAACTAAAAGATTTAATTGCAAGCTCTAAAGATATACCTTCATGTTGGAAATATGCCCTAGAGGCAATAATAAATTAGTTATTATCAAATTTCCTTGTTCATGATAATCGTTAATTATCCATGCTATAATTGTATTGATTGGAAACACAGATACATGTGTGCACACATAGACAACAAAGTATCCCTGGTAAGCCTCTACTAGACTAGCTCGTTGATCAAAGATGGTTAAGGTTTCCTAGCCATAGACATGAGTTGTCATTTGATAATGGGATCATATCCTTTGGAGAATGATGTGATGGACAATACCCAAATCGTAAGCATAGCATTTGATCGTATGACTAAGTTTATTGCTATTGCTTTCTTCATGTCAATGTATGTGTTCCTATGACCATGAGATCATGCAACTCCCTCACACCATAGGAATACCTTATGTGTATCAAATGTCAAAAAGTAAATAGGTGACTATACAGATGCTCTACAGGTATCTCTGAGGGTGTGTGTGGAGTTGGCATGGATCAAGACTGAGATTTGTCACTCTGTATGACTGAGAGGTATCTTGGGGCTTACTCGGTAATACAACATCACAATAAGCTTGCAAGAAATGTGACTAAGGATTTAGTCACAGGATCTTGTATTACGGAGCGAGTAAATAGACTTTACGGTAATGACATTGAACTAGGTATGGAGCTACCGACATTGGATTCTCGGGCAGGTAACATACCGATGGACAAAGGGAAATCCATACGGGACTGAATGAATCCTTGACATTGTGGTTCGACCGATACAGATATTTGTTGAATATTTAGGAACCAATATGGGCACCTAGGTCCTGCTATTGGTTATTGACCGTAAAGGTGTCTCGGTCATGTGTGCATAGTTCTAGAACCGCACGATCTACACACTTAACGTTCGGTGACGATCTAGACATAGTTGAGTTATTGTGTTGGTGACCGAAGATTGTTCAGAGTCCCGGATGAGATCTCGTACATGATGAGGAGCTTCAAAATAGTTTGGAGGTAAATATTGATATATAAGAAGTTCTGTTTTGGTCACCGAAAAAGTTTTTGGTATCACCGATAATGTACCGGGGTGCCGAAAGAGTTCCCAGGTCCACCGAAAGGGGCCCACCATTCTTGGAGGGGCCACATGGGCTAAGTATGGTGTGTATCATCCTCTGGTGGGCTGGGCGCCCCTCCTTACCTAGTCCCATGCGGCTGGGCTGGTGGAGCACAGACCCATAGGGTGGCGCCACCCTAACTTGGGTGGCAAGCCACCTCTTGGCCATCGCCCACACCCTGGACTAGGCCGCCCCTCCTCCACCCCTCCTCCTATATATATATATGAGAGGAGAGGGAGGCAGACCTTGCACAAGTCCTTGGCAGCTCCCTCCCTCTCTCTCTCATAGTACTTCTCCACCGTCGTGATCATGACAACGCTTGGCAAAGCCCTACCGGGATCACACCACCACCGTCGCCACCACGCTGTCGTGGTGCCGGTGAACTCAGCCTCTATTTCGCCATCGCTTTCTGGATCGAGGAGGTGAAGGCGTCATCGAGTTGTACGTGTGTTGAGCACGGAGTTCACGTCCGTTCGGCAATTGATCGGGACATTCGTGATTGGATTGCGGGATGGATCGTGATGGATCGCGAAGACGTTCGATTACATCAACCGTGTTTCTTAACACTTTAGTATAGTGATCTACAAGGGTATGTATATGCACTCTCCCTCTCGTAGATGTTGATCTCCATAGATTGAGTGTAGGAAAAAAATTGTTTCCCATGCGGCATTCCCCAACAGTGGCATCATGAGCTAGGTCTATGCATAGATAACATGCACGAGTAGAACACAAAAGAGTTTGTGGGCATTGATGTTTAGATTGCTTGCTTCCTTAGTTTTATTTTGATTCGATGGTATTGTGGGATGAAGCGGCCCGAAGCAACCTTACTCGTCCACGTACGAGAGACCAACTCCATCGACTCACATGCAACTTGTTGCATAAAGATGGCTGGCAGGTGTGTGTCTCTCCCACTTTAGTTGAATCAGATTCTACAGAGGCGGTCCTTGTATAAGGTTAAATAGCAACTTGAATATCACCGTTGTGGCTTTGCATAGGTAAGAACGGTTCTTGCTAGTCACTGATACGTACATTTTGCATCATGTTTTGTTACTGTTATTTATAGTGTTTTTATGCATTTTTCCACTTGTTGGAGTAATTCTAATGCCTTTTCTCTCATAATATGCAAGGTTTACATCAGGTGGGAGAATGCTGGCACATGGAATTCTGGACCTGAAAAAGCTACGTCAGATAAACTTATTTTGCACATCTCCAATTGAGCTAAAAATTATGGGGGTTTTTTTTATAAAAAATAAAAAAATACTAGAACGAAGAGGTGTCGGAGAGGGGCCACTGGGCGGCCACTAGAAATCAAGGCGCGCCACGCACCCCTGGCGCGGTCTGATGTCTAGTGCGTCACCTGGCCCACCGGTGGTGCCCATATTGTGGTATAAATTCTCCTTCAACCTAAAAAATTAAGGAGAGGACTTTTGGGACGAAGCTCCGCCATCTCGAGGCGGAACCAGTGAGGAGCATTTTTGCCCTCCGGTGGAGCAATTCCGCGAGAGGAACTTCCCTCCCGGAGGACGAAATCGAGGCCATCGTCATCACCAACAACCCTCTCATCTTGGGGAGGCCAATCTTCATCAGCACCATCTCCTCTCAAAAACCTAGTTCATCTCTTGTACTCAATCTTGTACCGGAACCTCGGATTGGTACCTCGGGTGTCACTAGTAGTGTTGATTACATCTTGTAGTTGATGCTTTATGGTTTATTTCATGGAAGATCATATGTTCAGATTCATTATGCTATATTATACCTCTGTGGTCATGAACATGTTTATCACTTGTGAGTAGTTACTTTTGTTCTTGAGGCCACGAGATAAATCATGTTGTACGTAGTCATGTGAAGTTGATATTCGTTCGTTATATTGATGATATGAATGTTGTGATTCCCTTAGTGGTGTTATGTGAACGTCGACTACATAACACTTCACCATATTTTGGGCCTAAGGGAATGCATTATGGAGTAGTAATTAGAGGGTGGGTTACGAGAGTGACAGAAACTTAAACCCCAATCTATGCACTACTTCGTAAGGGGCTCATTTGGATCCCTATGTTTAATGCTATGGTTAGAATTTATACTTAATACTTTTCTCGTAGTTGCGGATGCTTGCGGGAGGGTTAATCATAAGTGGGAGGATTGTTCAAGTAATAAAAGCACCCAAGCACCGTTCCACCCACATATCAAATTATCAAAATACCGAACATGAATTAACCCAACATGACGAAAGTGACTAGATGAAATTCCCGTGTACCCTCAAAAATACTTTTCCTATTATAAGAAATTTTTCTGGCATTTCCTTTGCCACAAAATGATTGGGCTACCTTACTGGACCTATTCTTACTATTGTTACTTGTCACTTGTTACAATTATCTTGCTATCGGACAACTTGTTACCACTATTTCAGTGCTTGTAGAAATTACCTTGCTGAAAACCACTTGTCATTTACTTTCGCTCCTCGTTGGGTTCGACACTCTTACTTATCGAAAGTACTGCGGTTATGTAACACCCCAAGTGCAATCCATGCCTTCCTTATAATATTCCATATATGAACCTTCCAAGTTTTCCCTCATGTGTGTTGGGTTTAATAAAAATTGCCTCATGACATTCCTCTTTGAATCATGGCATCATGGCATCATTGCATAAATTATTTGTTGCATCATAATCTTGTTGTGGTTGTTGTGGTATGAGTGTATGTGTGGAGAGGTGTGCTTGCAAGTGGGGTATTGGTCGTGTGAAAAACCTTCCTTATATTCTTTTCAACTATGCCTGAAACCCCTTTGAATGTCAATGCTAGGTGTGTGGTTTTTTGCTTGCTCTTCTAATCCCACATAAATGTTGAACTTCTAAATAATTTGTTTAGCATTTCAAAATATTCCCTAGCTATTTTTTCTTTAATTTCCTTTTGAATCTTTAAAAACAGATTCCTATATAATAATGAGTGAATTATTTTATTTGCTCTAAAAATTCCCAAACTAATTTTGTTGAATGGGGCATATTTTTGTGAGTGCAAAACTATTTTTTTGTTCCTCTCTAATTCCTTTCAACTTCGTGGCATTTTAATTCTTGTTGTTTTTTCATTTAAAAGAAAATCATTTGTTTTTGGGATAGAGAGAGAAAGAGACCCCGTCCCACCTGGGCCTTAATCCCCCTGGCCCAGCCCGTGCAAACGGCCACCTGCTCCCATAGCTGACATCGTCGTCTTCCTTAGAGAAAGAGAGCGCGTGGGCGTCATGAGCTTCACGGACGTCGAGGCCGACGTCATTCCCCGCTCCCCTTCTAAGTTCTCCCTCGACTTTCGAGCCTCCTTAGGGTTTCTGTCACATCCCTAGCTACCCTTTGAAGTCTAGCAAGATTGTGCTCATGTTTAATGTTGCATTTAAAAGTGAAAAGAGAAATCCAAGACAAAAACCCTAGCAAATTCATATTCAATCCAATTCAAAATTGTGATAAATCAATGAACTCAAAATGGCTTTCATAAAAGTCCATCATTTTTGATAAATATTGGAAACAACAATTCAGGGGTGTATTTCTTTTTTAAAATCCTTTTGGCATTTTATTTAAAACACAAAATCCACTCCAATCAATTATATATGTGATTTCAATTATTTCAGAATTTCATAAAATGTTGAACCTTTATGTGGGTTTGGAAATATTCCAAACAACTTCCCAACATTATTTTCACTATTTTAGAAATAGTTTGGAGACAAAAATAAAATCAAACAATGTCAGAAAGTTTAAAACAGAAACCAGAAAAGAAAGGAAATGAGAAAAGTCCTATCTAGCGCTTACCTTGGCCGAGCCCATCTCCCTCGATGTCGTCTTCCTCGCGCCAGTAGGCAGCAGGAGGTGGCCGCCGCTCTCTTCGGTGCGGCCTCGCACCTGAGTGTCTGCGTGGCCTCCCCGTCGCGCTAGCCGCGAAGGGATAACCTCCCGCGACCCATTCCAGCTCTCTACCTCTCCTCATTCGTCCTCCTGTGCCTCTCTCTCGGCCGCCATTGGAGCCGAGCTCGAGCTCGAGATCGCCGTTGTCTCAGGCCAGCTCAAGCCTCCCCAAGCACGCCGTTCGCTCCGTTTCATCCAGCACGTCGTCTCTACCAAAGGAAGCAAGCCCACGATCCATGCATCGCCCTGACGTCGTCGTCTTCCTCCTCAGATCACCGAAGCTCACCTCCGTCGTTCTCCCACTCCAGGCCGTCCCCGAGCCCGCTCTCGTCGTCTTTACAACCCCTGTAAGCTCAGGATGGTTCCCCCCCCTCTTTTCCCCTTCGATCCCATGCCCTAGCACCCGATTCCATCGAAGCCCGATGAGATCCGCCGCGGGAGCTCGTCGCCGGTGATGTTCTGATGATGGGTTGGTCCATCTGAGACCACCATCAGCTTCAGTGTGTCGTGTAGATGCTATAGGAGCCAAGCCCCATCCCTTTTGCCCTCTGGATCGATGACCTCGATGTTGCCCGAGCTCCGGCAGCCGCCGAGCTCGTCGCCGGTGTCATCTCCGGTCGTTTCACCCCCTGTGGCTTGCAAAAATGGACGCGCCGATGAGTGGTCGTTCCTCTGGTGCCATACGCCGCTCATTTGGTCGCCGGAGGTGCATTTCCGATGCCCTCTGCCGTACCTGGAGCCACCAGCGGCTCAACGCCGATGCGTTTGAACCCCAGCGCTGGTGGGTTGACTCCCCTGGGTCTATGACAGGTGGGGCCGGCCCCTGGTTAAATAAAACTAACTTTAAATGAATTAAATAAAATGTTAATTACTAAACAGTCACTAACATGTTGGCCAGCCCCTCTTAACTAACTAATTAACTTAAAGTTTAATTAAAATCTGGCTAGAGTCACTGACCAATGGGACCCACTGGTCAGGTTTAACTTTCAGCGGCCAGATTGACCTGTTGATGCAGTAATACTAATTCTGTTTTATATTAATTCCAGAATAAGTGCAAAACTTTGGAAATTCATAGAAAATTGATTATAACTCCAAATTTGACAAATAATATATGCAAATTGATCAGAAAAATTCAATGAATACAATGGTGCTACTTTCGTGCATGACAAACCAGGTTATGAAACAGCATCAGGTCAAATCAGTTAAATGAATATGATAAATATATTATTTCAACTAATAATTGAATTTGGATTCAAATCAGCATCAACCCAAAGGTTTTATAGCCACACTAGTTCATGCTACATTTCATTTCATGCCATGATCATGCATCATATTGTTGCATATGAATGTTATTGATTGACTTTATTGTTTCGGTAGGCTCTGCCCTTCCGGATACGTCCGAATATCTTCCTGACAGATTTAATCCCTCTGCTGAGCAACAAGGCAAGCACCCTTTTGATCATCCCGATATAATCCCATGTTCTTGCTCCTGCTCCCACTTATTGCATTAGAACAAAATATTTCAAATACTTTACTTTGGTAGCTGAACCTATTCCTTTGCATGACATGTCATTGTCATAGTAAATAGCCAAACCATGCAACCTAGCATACCTGGTAGTTGCTTGAGCCATGATGTGCCTTATCCTACTATGCTTGCTATGCCTAGAGTTGTGTCAGGTCTGTTTCATCTGGGTGATGAACAGGAATGGATGAATGTGTTCTAGTGACTAAGAATAAGTGTGGAACCTGATTTGGTAAAGGTACCGATGAAAGGCTATGTAGGAGTACTTGGAGGGTTGTTTCATTGGAACCGTCCTTAGGAACTGAGTTCCATGTATGTAATCCGATACTAGTTACTACCACATGTTGGGCCCCGAAATATGACCCCGCTCGACTTATTAATCGCCTAATACTCGGTCCAGGAGTTGCAAGTAGTTTCTGGTGTTTATAGTCATGCTGGAGGCTGTGCATAGTGTTGACCTATGAGGTGGGCTATGATGTGGTAGGCAGTGCCACGGTGTACCAAGTGGCACCCGAATGGTGGCCTTGGGAACCCTACACACATCGTTTGGGGCCGTGGCGGAAACCTCGGCCGGACTTCCGTGCGGGTTCACTCTCAAATAGGCGATAAACCTGGACTAGGTATTAGTGTGGTTAACGGTTGTGGCCGACTCCCTCGCTGGGCTTCCGCTTGAAGGTTGCCGAGGTGCATGAAGTGCACATGGCAATAAGTGGCGAGAGCGTGTGTGAAGAATACACCCCTGCAGGGTTCCACGAATATGGACAACTTGGAGACATATGTTGTTCATAGACAACTTTAATGGCTACTCATAAAAGTATCAAGATAAGCGTGAGTATCATGTATGGCACTTCCGTAGGGAGACGGAAAGGAGTTCATGGTAGTGTATTGTTGTGGTGGTAGTGGACTCGTATACGACTTATCAAAGTTGTTTAAAACTATTTAAAATTGTAGTTTAGTCTAGCCAAGAGTCAAAGTTGGCTTGCTGCATGAAACACCACAACCCCCTTTACTGATACATGTGCATGAGTAGATAGATCTGTTCTAAAGTCTTGCTGAGTACTTTTGTACTCATGTTTGCTTAATAAATGTTGCAAAGGATACCCACGAGCCAACAGGTGGGTTCTATCTAGACATCGATGATGACGAGTAGTTGGTGTCCCAGCTACGACCTAGCCCCTTTCAGAAGGGATCTGTAGATAGTTAGGCTTTATGCCTTTTCCTTTTGACTGTCTGTACTCAGATAGCTTTAATGCTTCTGCTTGGTTGGTATGACTCTATTTGTATGACTTGAGTGTTGGGTCGTGTGACCCCTACCTGTATGAACATATTATGCAAGACTCTTCCGAGACTTCTAAATAAATGGTGTGTTGTTGTATGGTTATGTTGTGATGCCATTGTTGTATCTATGCATATCGAGTATGTCATGCGTACGTGTGATGCACTGTGATATGTATGGGATTCGACACCTAGTCGTATGCCCTTAGTAGCTCTCTATACAGAGAAATGCCCCTTTGTGATTCAACGAGCCTTGGTAGTTCGCACTGCTCCGGACACATTGGTTGACCGGCATGTATCCTTCTTAGCTGTTGTATCTGTCCCTACGAGGAAATGTCACGCAGTGTAATGGAGTCCTTGTAGCTTGCTACGACTCATCTACACTCGCTGATGATTGACACCTGCTTTGCTGGGTTATGTATGGTTGTCTCTGTACACTTGAGCCACTTGAGTTTATGACTAGTTATGTCGACCCGGGTTCTTTGACATTGGAATGCTAGCGACACAAATGCATATTTGAGTCAAAAGGCGCAAACGGTCCCGGCTAAGGTAAGGTGGCAACCGTGGGGTTATCTGTGCGTGAGACCGCAAAGAGATGCGATGTGTTACAGGCTCGATTCTTATGGCTTATGATCGGGGTCCCGACAGCGTTGGTATTAGAGCTTGACTGACTGTAGGATTACCAAGCCAAACTGGTCGAAGTTGAGTCTAGAATTGCTTTAGTTATATATAAGAGAATTGTTTGTGGAAGGGAACGTAAGTTTCTTGCTTCTCTTCTCAAGTCATTCTATTCTTGTCATCCTCGTCTTTTCTATGGGGATTAAGGACTAGGTTACTTATCTATCTCTCAGGATCGCGTGTTACTAATCGGTAGACTGTAGGAAAATGGTTCAAGAGTAAATCCGAGTTTCTTTTTTCCAAGGAAAAGAAAATAAGTTTTGATGACCATGGAATTGAACTTGATAGTTGAGTGGTTATGCTATCCTATCTTTTGTGGGTTGTCTCAAAATTGTTTTTGAGCATTTACAGCCGTTATGCTGCCCAATTTTATCTACAGAGCTCTAATGCCTTTTGCATTACTCCCTATTTCAGATGCCTGGCCGTCCTTCTCGTCGGGTGGTTCATGTGACTAGGTGCATTGATGTGCCAGGTCACACGGCCATGCTGGTCAGGATGATGTCAGTAGCCGGTTACCGCTGGTACCTGATACGTCTCAAACGTATCTATAATTTTTTATGGTTTCATGTTGTTATCTTGTCATCCTTGGATGTTTTATGTACCTTTTATATCTTTTTTGGGACTAACTTATTAATTCAGTGCCAAGTGCCAGCTCCTATTTTTTTTGTGTTTTTGGCTCTTTTCAGATCTGATTTTGGAACGGAGTCCAAACGGAATAAAATCCCCGAAATAAATTTTCAGGGGGCTTGAGGGCCAAGACAGGAGGGCTACAGGGGGGCCACAAGCCCCCCATCCGCCACCAGGGCTTGTGGCCTCCCTGGCGCCCCCCTGAGCTAGATCCTTCGCCTATATATTCCCTAAAATACAGAAAAAAATCAAGGGATCCACTAAAATACTTTTCCGCCGCCGCAAGCTTCCGTTTTCGCGAGATCTCATCTGGAGACCCTTCCCGGTGCCCTGCCGGAGGGGACTTTGGAGTTGGAGGGCTTCTACATCAACATCATCGCCCCTCCAATGACTCGTGAGTAGATCACTTCAGACCTACTGGTCCATAGTTAGTAGCTAGATGGCTTCTTCTCTCTCTTGGATCTTCAATACAAAGTTCTCCATGATCTTCATGGAGATCTAGCCGATGTAATCCTCTTTGGCGTTGTGTTTGTCAAGATCCGATGAATTGTAGATTTGTGATCAGATTATCTATGATATATATTTGAGTCTTTGCTGATTTCTTATATGCATGATTTGATATCCTTGTAAGTCTCTCCGAGTCTTTAGTTTTGTTTGGCCAACTAGATCTATGATTCTTGCAATGGGAGAAGTGCTTGGTTTTGGGTTCTTACCGTGTGGCGACCTTTCCCAATGACAGTAGGGGCAGCAAGGCACACATCCTGTAGTTGCCATCAAGGGTAACAAGGTGGGCTTTGTCGTAGATATGACATTGTCCATCTACATCATGTCATCTTGCTTAAGGCGTTACTCTATTCTTTCGGACTTAATACACTAGATGCATGCTAGATAGCGGTCGACGTGTGGAGTAATAGTAGTAGATGCAGAAAGTATCGGTCTACTTGTTTTGGACGTGATGCCTATAGATATAATCATTGCCATAGATGACGTCACGACTTTGCGCGGTTCTATCAATTGCTCGACAGTAATTTGTTCACCCATCGTCTACTTGCTTTCATGAGAGAAGCCACTAGTAAACACTACGGCCCCCGGGTCTATTCACACCTATCATTTTTGCTTTCGCTTTTACTTCGCTTTGTTACTTTGTTGCTTTCAGTTCTCACTTGGCGAACAATCTATAAGGGATTGACAACCCCTTCATAGCGTTGGGAGCAAGCTTTTTGTGTTTGTGCAGGCACTTTAGATACTCCTTCACTGGATCGATACCTTGGTTCTCAAACTGAGGGAAATACTTACCACCGCTATGCTATATCACCCTTTCCGCTTCGAGGGAACACCAACGCAAGGCTCCAAGGCCACGGGGGAAATCCTTTGCATATTTGCCTAGGAAGTCCCTTAAGGCGTAGCCGTAGTAGAAGGATTCATGGTGCCATCAACACGCCTATTTCTGGCGCCATTGGAAGGTCTTTTGTTGCAGTAGCAGTACCCAGAGTATACAGTGGAGGAGCAGTACCAGGATTTCAACCAGAGTTAGTACCTATGCACTGTTAGGGTATTCCCAGATTACCCTGGAGCCGAGGAGCCGATCCATTGGTCTTATGGATTGGGGGTTACGGTTAACATGGCGGTACAAGATGCTGCCTATTATGCATATGCCTCACATGCAGTAGCGCGTGCCCACTATCCATGTAACATGGCACATGCAAGTTTGAATACAACAACGCCATCCTCGGAGGAACGCCCGCATATGCGTTTAATAGAGAGTTATGTCGCCCTAGCGGATTTGGAGGACTTGGGATCTGCCTCTAATTCCAATTTCCTTCATTTGGGTAGTTTCCAACTTCGGCTTAATGTTCCATATCCTACTCCACCGTAGTGTTTCCTTACATCAGCGTTTAAATACGCGCCACAATCTTTGGAGTGGCCGCCGGTTTTAGAGGCTCGTCACAAGGCAGATTTAGCGCAAGCCCAATATTCTGCCGAGGAAATCTCGGAATTAGCCATTAATTGGCCGTTTTTATGCGCAAGATGCCTTCAATGGGGCCATCATAAACGGGACTATTTCTTGCGCCTGATTTGCATTAACTCCTCATCTCCTCATCACAAGATGATTGCTTGCCCTGCGATTATTAAGCATAGTTTGTCGGCCGACACGATTACTACTCCGGCAATTAGTACCAGAGATTGCAATCAATCCCAAGTTGCCATTTCCCGCTCGGTTCCCTCTCCAGGCAAACATTGTCGCGATACCAGGTGCGACTGGTGTGGGGCATATGGACACAAGATTCATTCCTGTTTCAAGCGAGAAAAATACTCTAAATGGATTTGGATACCTAAAGTTTCCAGTTCTACCCCTCACGCTTCGAATTCTGCACCTTCCCCCACAGAGCTCATCACCCTCCTGTCCCCTCCAAGACTACGGCCGCCTCACCCTCCTCTATTTTCTTTCTCATCGCCATCTCCTCGGCTGCCAACCACCTCCATTGCCATGGCTAACTATCCACTGAACCCAGTACCGTTCCTCCCGCCTGGATTCGCCCTCGAACCTGGTCCGACTGATAGAATCGTGCGGAGTGGCATGGTGGTCGGGCCGTTTCTACCCATCAACCACGACTTCCTGTCGATTGCGGAGGCAAGTCACTATGTTCCTCTTCATCGTCGCGAAGCCATCCGTGCTCAGGTCGAAGGTTTGCTTCATGAAGCTCACTTATTCACCACTGAATCTTCTGATCATCCATTGGGCATTGGGATATTTGGATTTGCGGATGCTTTCTTGAGAGATACCGCCATTGCTTCCCCCTAGAGCTTGAGGAAGAGGACCTCCTCATCACGTTTGTACCTCACAACGAAGCTCTGAATCGCCGTAGCACTACTTTTGGGCCTGAAATCTGGATTATGTACTTTGGGTTTCCCTATGACTATCAAACTGAGTACTATATACAGAAATCTCTATGTGGTTTTGGAGCTCTTGTTTCCTGGTATAACGCGAGACAGGATAGGAGATTTGTTCTGCTCAAGGTGAGAGTCCTCAATATGCGTTTAATTCCAAAGAGCTTTGTAGTTTGGCAACTAGGAGGGGCTAGAGACTGCTGGACTGTTCAAGTTACTATTTTGCGTAGCAATGACTGTAATGGTTTGTTACCTCTTCCTGCAGGGGAGGAACCACCTCCTCCTGATGGCAACCCACACCCTCAGTTTGGCCCTGAACTAACTGCTGAGCAACTGTACCAACTGCAAGTGCATAACTGGTTGGTTCAAAATGCAGCTCAACCTCATGAGGCTCCTCCTGCTAATGTAGCCCCACAGCAACAAGATCAGAACAATGGATGGGGGTGTGGCCAGCTTCACCACCACAGGCACCACAGTTACCTCCCTACCTCTATAATTTTCAAGCTTGGCTTGCTGCTCAGGGACTCCAAGTGCAAGATGGTTTGGTTCTTGAGGATAACATTTCAGATAGTGCATCTCAGGCTTGGAATGATGCTATCTCTTACTCCAACAGTTCTGCTAGCACCACTATTTCTGCTGGATCCCTGCTCCACTAGTGATGCACTCTCAAACATTTCAGCAGCAACATTCTGAGGGCCTTTTGAGAATCTCTCTTGAAGTTCACAATGAAGGCATTCGTTTTGGTTTATCTGAACATGGAGAATTAGTGCCCACCTTGCTGTTAACTGATCCAGCTCCAAGACAGCAACTGAATGACTTCATCTTTAGAGCCATAAAACCTCTCCTAGCTTCTAGAGGCCCTTGGAATAATGGTTTTGGATTCAAGCATGAATGTCTGAATGTGTAATTTGCAGTTGCTCTGGGAAATGATGGTCTAATTTTTAGCAACACATGTTCTACGCTCCCCATGATCAGCTCATCATCTGCTGTTGTGATAGAAGCATTATCCCCTGAGCAGCCACTGTCTCCAACTCTAGAGCAAACAGATCCATTGGAAGCAGAGTGCAACATGGATTAGGAACCACAAGTCAGCAAGATCCCTCTCAAGAACAAAGGCAAAATGAAGTTACAAGTGGACACTGCTAACCTTCGCCGCAGCCTGAGTTCAAACAAATATGATGGTTTTAAGATTCCATCCATGGCAGAGGGTAAGATCACTAAGTCAAAAGTTAAGCCCAGGGTGATTCCTAATATTGCACTACATGAAGATGATCGTGCCCTGACGCTTGAGGTACCCCCACCTATTGCCATCAACACAATGCAAGCCATTGGGACACAGCTTTGTGCCATACCTGAAGCAGAGCTTGTAGCTAAGGAGCTCCTTCATGAAGAACCAGGACCTAAAGATGGCCAAGCTTGAACTTGTGCCTGACCTACCACTTCTATAGTCTTTATGGTGCTTTTGAATAGTTGGAATGTCTTATGTTGGAACATTCGTGGTCTTAATTCTCCCAAAAAACATCTAGCTCTATCGAATTCTATTCGTGATAGAAGCTGCTCTATCATTTGTTTACATGAAACAAAAATGCCCTGGTTTGATGATAATGCCTTACGTGCCTTGTGTCCCAACCGATTTGATAAATTTACATATATTCCCTCCAGAGGTGCCTCTGGTGGGCTAGTCACGATTTGGAACAGCTTTATGTTCATAGGAGATACGTTTGTAGAAGAGGATTTCGCTCTAGGGGTTCAGTTTTCATCAAAGCAATCAACACATACTTGGAAGCTACTGAACATATATGGCCCCTGCCAAGGGGAACAATGAGTTCGTTTCACAACTTGGCTCTTTGATCTTAATATTGTGGCGACCGAGGACTGGCTGATCCTAGCGGATTTCAACTACATTAGAGCCCCAACAAACCGCAATCTACCCGGAGGTGACATTCAAGACATGTTTACGTTTAACGAATTCATCAACGAGCAGGCGTTAACAGAGATCCCAATCAAAGGCCGAGCATATACATGGTCGAATATGCAGCAAAACCCCCTACTTGAACAGCTCGACTGGTTCTTTACCTCTCTGAATTGGACCACCTCCTTCCCCAACACTTTGGTACGTCCCTTGGCGCGACCTGTCTCAGATCATATTCCCTGTTCGGTAGAAATCCAAACTAACATTCCACGCAACAAAATCTTCCGCTTTGAAACCTACTGGATTGCTCACCCAGCGTTTATGAATACGGTTTCACAAGCATGGAATAAACCCATCAAACATGGTAGGAATAACAATGCGGCGGCGATAATCTATCAGAAACTTAAGGCAGTATGCTTTGCGCTAAAAAGATGGAGCAGCAGCATCTCTCGCCTAAAGGTAGCGACCATCAACACCAACAAGGCACTACTGGAGATAGATGCCATCGAAGACACACGTACTCTCACAACGCATGAAAGAAACTTCCGGCGCATTCTCAAAAATCACCTTCTCAGTTTGTTACAATACCAGAAAGACTACTGGCGCAAGAGATGCACGATCAGATGGATCAAGTTTGGAGATGAAAATACCAAATTCTTTCAAACGGTGGCAATTGAACGCTATAGGCGCAACTATGTGGCCACGCTCCAAACTGATGAAGGGGTCGTGGTTGAGACACACGCCAACAAGGAGACTCTCCTGTTTGACACCTACAGAACAAGGATGGGCAGAGCGAGATCTCCGGATATACGATTTGATCTAACGCAGCTCAGGCGACAAGGTGTCGACTTTGAAGCTCTCACGGTCCCCTTTGCAAAAGAAGAAATAGACGATGTAGTTAAAGAGATGCCAGCTGACAAATCTCCAGGGCCGGACGGTTTTAACGGCGCCTTCCTTAAAGAATGTTGGCACATCATCAAGAAGGACTTCTATGATCTCTGTGATGAATTCCACCAAGGTAATCTCAACTTAGAATCTCTCAATTATGGACACATCACGCTCGTCCCGAAAACGGCTTCACCTGAGACAGTAAACGACTATCCTCCCATTACCCTGCTTAACTGCTGCCTCAAGATGATCACCAAGATACTAGCACAGCGACTCGAGATGATTATTCTACAGATTGTGCATCGAAACCAGTACGGGTTCCTCCGTGGTAGATCTATTCATGACTGCTTGGCGTGGGCTTTCGAGTACATTCACCAATGTCAAAGCTCGCGAAAGGAGGTGGTCCTTCTTAAGTTGGATTTCGCTAAAGCGTTTGATACGGTTGAACACTCGGCCATGATCACCATCATGCAACATATGGGGTTTAATTTGAAGTGGATCCAATGGATCCAATGCATCTTCTCGTTAGCCAAATCATCGGTGTTACAGAATGGCGTCCCTGGTAAACAGTTCCCCTCCAGATGTGGAGTAAGACAGGGAGATCCCCTCTCACCATTCTATTTGTACTGGCGGCTGATCTCCTCCAAACGGAGATTAACAAACAGTTGAATCTTGTCTTATTATCTCACCCTATTGATCCATGAGGTGATGCTGCATTCCTAGTGATCCAATACGCCGATGACACCATCATCATCATGCAGGCGTGTCCTGTCCAAGCTGCGCGAATGAAACGAATACTGGACGATTTTGCCACGACGATAGGACTCAGGATTAACTATCAGAAATCAACCCTAGTTCCTATCAATGTGACGCGGGTTGGGTGCGACACCATCATCTCGATCTTTCGATGTGCACAAGCAACAATGTCATTCACAAGCAACAGAGTCAAGTCCATACTTAGCGCAAAAGTCACTAAAGGTATTTGTCTCAACAAAGGATTTAACGCAATCAAAAGTGAAATTCATACCTGACTCCTTACCTTCTTCAAGCTCCCAATCTTCAGAGTTGCATTTAATTCTCTCCAATAAATTCCATTTGAAGTCAATATCTCTCTTCATAAAAGAACCGGTACAAGAAGTGTCAAGCATGTTGCGATCATCATGAGAGCTCATGATCTCTGAATGATAATTTCTCTCGAGAGCTCATGGTTGGGGCATGAATATAACATTGATTTAAGACTCCCCCAAGCTTGAGCGATGCTTTCTCTGTCATGAGGCCAAAAATTGTAAATATAATTTCGATCACGATGTACTAAATGCATAGGATAAAACTTTTGATGAAATTCCAATTTCAACCGATTGTAGTCGCATGATCCAGTATCATCACATAGCCTATACCATGTCAATGCCTTATCCTTAAAAGATAAAGGAAAGACCTTCTTCTTGACCTCCTCCTCGGGCACACCTGCAAGCTTAAATAAACCACAAACTTCATCTACATAGATCAGATGCAAGTCTGGATGTGATGTTCCATCTCCTGTAAAAGGATTAGCTAGCAGTTTCTCAAGCATACCCGAAGGAAATTCAAAGCAAATATTTTCAGTAGGTGCAGCAGGTTGAGGAGCAACTATTTGTGCTTCCGTTCGAGGTGAAGATACCCCGAACAAGCCCCTCAAAGGATTAGTATCCATAGTGACAAGTGACAATAAATTTCAGCACACTATATGAATGTTTCCTTACCAATTTCCACTTACCAAAGGCGCTTCACTCCACGGCAACGGCGCCAGAAAAGAGTCTTGATGACCCACAAGTATAGGGGATCAATCGTATCCTTTCAACAAGTAAGAGTGTCGAACCAAACGAGGAGCAGAAGGATCTGACAAGTGGTTTTCAGCAAGGAAATATCTGCAAGCACTGAACTTGTCGGTAACAAGTGATTGTGTAGTGAGATGATTCGTAGCAAGCAACAAGTAACAAAAGTAGCAACGGTGCAGAAAGTGGCCCAATCCCTTTTGCAGCAAGGGACAAGCCTGGACAAAGTCTTATAGGAGGAAAAACGCTCCTGAGTACACACGGGAATTTCTGTCATGCTAGTGTCATCATGTTCATATGATTCGCGTTCATTACTTTCATAGTTTGATATGTGGGTGGACCAGCGCTTGGGTACTACCCTTACTTGGACAAGCATCCCACTTATGATTAACCCCTCTCGCAAGCATCCGCAACTACGAAAGAAAAATTAAGACAAAGTCTAACCATAGCATTAAACTAGTGGATCCAAATCAGCCCCTTACGAAGCAACGCATAAACTAGGGTTTAAGCTTATGTCACTCTAGCAACCCATCATCTACTTACTACTTCCCAATGCCTTCCTCTAGGCCCAAATAATGGTGAAGTGTTATGTAGTCAACGTTCACATAACACCACTAGAGGAAAAACAACATACAACATATCAAATTACCGAACGAATACCAAATTCACATGACTATTATTAGCATGACTTATCCCATGTCCTCAGAAACAAAAGTAACTACTCACAAAGCATAATCATATTCATGATTAGAGAGGTAATGGGTAGCACCAAGGATCTGAACATAAACTCTTCCACCAAGTAATCCAACTAGCATCAACTACAAAGAGTAATCAACACTACTAGCAACCTTACAAGTACCAATCGGAGTCGCGAGATGGAGATTGGTTACAAGTGATGAACTAGGGTTTGGAGATCAGATGGTGCTAATGAAGATGTTGATGGTGATGAGTCCCCTCCGATGAGAGGAGTGTTGGTGATGACGATGGTGATGATTTCCCCCTCCGGGAGGGAAGTTTCCCCGGCAGGATCGTCCTGCCGAAGCTCTAGATTGGTTCTGCTCAAGTTCCGCCTTTTGGCGGCGGCGAATCCACGAAAAAGCTCCTCCCTGATTTTTTTTCCTGGACGAAACCCTTCGTATAGCAAAATAGGGGGGCAAGTGGGCCTGCAGGGTGCCCACAAGCCCTCATGGCGCGGCCTGGGGGGTGGCCGCGCCGTGTAGGCTTGTGGCCACCTGCACGCCCCCCTCTGGCACTTCTTCGGCCTAGTATTTTTGATAAATCGGGAAAAAATCCTCGTTGATTTTTACGGCGTTTGGAGTTGCACAGAATAGGTATCTCAACTTTGCTCCACTTTCAGGCGATAATTCCAGTTGCCGGCATTCTCCCTCTACATGTAAACCTTGCAAAATAAGAGAGAAAAGGCATAAGAATTGTACCATGAAGTCCAATAATAGCCAAAAAAGCGATAAATATCAACATGAAAACATGATGCAAAATGGACGTATCAACTCCCCCAAGCTTAGACCTTGCTTGTCCTCAAGCAAAAGCCGAGCTCAATAAATATGTCCACATGTTGAGGGAGAGAGGTGTCGACAAAACAAGATACGAACATGCATGCATCCTGATCATGATGACAACAGCAATACCAACATATAATCTCTCATGCTAAAGTAATAATTCCTTCACAAAGTAAAGCATGGATCAAGAACCCTACCGAGAAGTAACAACCGATAGCCTTTAGTCATTGAAGCAGTTGCAATTTATCACAATATCAGAAAGAGTCAAATAAGAGCTTGTAAAGCAAATCCACATACTCAATCATTCTTTCGTTCTCTACAATTGCTACAACTCACATGGTACTCATGAGATCAAAGTTTCAGCTGGACACAGAGAAAGATAGGGGCTTATAGTTTTGCCTCCCAACTGCTTACCTCAAGGGTAATGTCAACAATAATAATTCATGAATGCCTACCTCCAAGTTGACATATGAATATAGATCTTTCCCAAGCATATGACGTTAGCCAAGATAAAGGCGAAACAAGGAATTGGTGAAGATCACCATGTCTCTTTCAAGGGCAAAAAGTAAAGGTACAAGATAGGCCCTTCGCAGAGGGAAGCAGAGGTTGTCATGCGCTTTTGAGGTTTGGATGCATATCCTCTTAGTGCGGAGGAACGTCACTTTATATTGCCTCCTGTGATAAAGAACTTTATTATGCAGTCTGTCGCTTTTATGCCTTCCTCATCACAGGTTCGTACAAAGCTTATTTTACACACACTAATAGATCATACATATTAGCAAGCAATTTTTATTGCTTGCACCGATGAAAACTTACTTGAGGGATCTTATTCAATCCATAGGTAGGTATGGTGGACTCACATGGAAAAACTGGGTTGATGGTTTATGGATGCACAAGTAGTATCTCTACTTGGTGCGGGAGTTTTGGCTAATATGAGGTGGAAGAAATCGTCACATGCTAAGGGATCTCTAATCATATAACATTGTTCGGAGCCAAGCAAACACAATTCATTATGTTGTCTTCCTTGTCCAACATCTACTTCTAGGCAGGTAATAGTTTAGTGAGTGTTCACAATCATAGATGGTGTGAGAGATGATATATTTATATGTGAACCTCTCCTTCTTTATCACTTCCTATTAATTGCAACCATGACCAAGGTCTACGTTTGCCTACCCTCAACAAGTTTCAATCCTCATTCTTTTTATATGTGAAGCCATCACTTCCCATAAGATCATTACATGATCTTTCATGCTTTTGTTCTATTCTCACTCTTTTGATCATGGCAAGAGGCAAAGCCCTTCAACTAAGACACTCCTTATTATATGGCTCACGAGCAAGAATACATCGAGGGTGACACAAAGCAAAACTCAAGACTAAAACACTAAGACTTTTAAACAACTAGAGAAAAAGAAAACTGAAAAGGAAAACTAAAACAAAGGTAAAGGCAAAAGATGTGATGGTGATACGATACCGGGGCAACTCCCCAAGGCTTGGCACATGCCAAGGGGATTGCCCATACCAATTCTCAGTTGTCTTCCTTTGGCGGTGATGGTGGAGTTATTGCAACACGAGTTTGATCCCCCGTCTTCCAAGGCATAGGTGCTCCATCATGGAAAGATGAACGAGTCTTCGGAATCCTCAAATTTGCAGCCAACCGTATTGATTTAAATCTATACTCATACTCACAGTTTTGGTTCTGTAGGTCATAGATCTGGCCCTCGAGTTGATCAACCCTGCCATAGAGCCTGGAGAGGTGCTTCCCAATGTCATTGGCATCAATCATGTGCTTATTGGTGAACTCCGTGATGATCATGTGGTTGGCGTTGAGTCCACGCTCCACCATCCCTTGGCACTTGAAGACATGTTGCTCCATTGCTTCGAGCCTCGTCTCCATGCTTCCGGTCTTCTTAGGCCCATCAACATCACGGATGTGCAACATCCCCTCACGCATCTCAAAAGATTGAGGGTGTTGTAGCACTCCCGTGAGGTAGGGATTGATGACCTTCTCGAAGATCTTGTCCTTCGGAGCTTTTGGGGAAGTCATGGCGATCTAGATCTGCAACAGAAGCAGGCTCGAAACGAAAAACACAGGAAATCTACGTGATGTAGGGGTCAGACTAAACGGGAGTATATATAATTATTTTTTCCAGACCAGAAGGATTACCCTGCACGAAAACGGAGTCCGGGAGGCGCACGAGGTGGCCACAAGCCCTCACGGCGCGGCCAGGGGGTGGGCCCGCGCCGTGCAGGCTTGTCGCCTCCTCGCGGACTTTCCGGACTACTTCTGATTTTTTTTTCAAATATTCCAAAACGGAGAAAATTTCCTACTGGAAAAGTTTTGGACTCTGTTTTCTTACCGAATCACATACCTCTTCGTTTTCGGAGTCTGAAACAGGCTGATAAATGTCCCTTAGGTATTCTTCCAGAGTTATGGTATTGATAATATTGCTTTCAACATTAATGGGAGTACGTGAGATATAATGCTTGATTCTCTGACCATTTACCACTCTCGGACAATTACCTTCCGTGGTGTTGATCTTGGTAGCACCGGAACGATATACTTCCTCAACAACATAGGGACCTTCCCATTTAGAGAGAAGCTTGCCTGCAAAGAATCTTAAATGAGAGTTATATAGCAAGACATAATCACCTACATTGAACTCACACTTTTGTATCCTCTTATCATGCCACCTCTTAACCTTCTCTTTGAACAGCTTGGCATTCTCATATGCCTGAGTTCTCCATTCATCAAGCGAGCTAATATCAAATAACCTCTTCACACCGGCAAGTTTGAAATCAAAGTTGAGCTCTTTGATTGCCCAATAAGCTTTATGCTCTAGCTCAAGAGGTAAATGACATGCTTTACCTTACACCATTTTGTACGGAGACATTCCCATGGGATTCTTATAGGAAGTTCTATAAGCCCAGAGTGCATCATCGAGCTTCTTAGACCAATTCTTTCTAGACCTGTTGACAGTCTTTTGCAGAATCAATTTAATCTCTCTATTACTTAGCTCTACTTGACCACTGGACTAAGGGTGATAGGGAGACGCAATTCTATGGTTGACATCGTACTTAGCAAGTGTTTTACGGAAAGCACCATGAATGAAGTGTGAACCACCGTCGGTCATTAGATATCTAGGGACTCCAAATCTAGGGAAGATAACTTCTTTCAGCATCCTGATAGAGGTGTTGTGATTAGCACTACTAGTGGGGATAGCTTCTACCCACTTAGTGACGTAATCAACAGCAACTAGGATATGAGTATACCCGTTGGATTTTGGAAAAGGTCCCATATAATCAAAGCCCCACACATCAAATGGTTCAATGACAAGTGAATAATTCATAGGCATTTCCTGACGGTTGCTAATATTACCTATTCTTTGTCATTCGTTACAAGACAAGACAAACTTACGGGCATCCTTGAAGAGAGTGGGCCAATAGAAACCTGAGTACAATACCTTGTGTGCAGTTCTATCTCCCGCATGGTGTCCTCCGTAGGCCTTGGAGTGACACTTCTGTAAGATCTGTCCATGTTCATGTTCAGGTACACAACGTCTAATAACACCATCTACTCCTTCCTTATAAAGGTGAGGATCATCCCAAAAGTAATGTCTCAAGTCAAAGAAGAATTTCTTCTTTTGCTGGTACGTGAAACTAGGTGGTATATATTTGGCAACGATATAGTTTGCATAATCAGCATACCACGGTGCACTACGTGAAGCATTGATGACATTCAGTTGCTCATTGGGAAAGCTATCATCAATAGGTTGTGGGTCATCAAGAACGTTCTCCAACCTAGACAAGTTATCTGCTACTGGGATATCAGCACCCTTTCTGTCGACAACGTGCAAATCAAATTCTTGTAGTAAGAGAACCCATCTGATAAGTCTAGGTTTAGCGTCCTTCTTCTCCATGAGGTACTTAATAGAGCATGATCAGTGTGAATAATGACTTTGGAATTAACTATGTAAGACCTGAACTTTTCACAAGCAAACACGACTGCTAAAAATTCATTCTTCGTAGTGGCATAGTTTCTCTGGGCACTGTCTAGAGTTTTACTAGCATAGTGAATAACATTCAACTTCTTATCGACTCTTTGCCCTAGAATAGCACCAACAGCATAATCACTAGCGTCACACATGATCTCAAAAGGTAAGTTCCAATCAGGTGGTTGAACAATAGGTATAGTTATCAAAGCCCTCTTAAGTATTTCGAAGGCTTCCTCACAATCATTGTCAAAAACAAAAGGAATATCCTTTTGCAGGAGATTGGTAAGAGGCCTAGAAATCTTAGAGAAGTCTTTAATGAACCTTTTATAGAAACCAGCATGACCAAGGAAAATTCTTATACCTTTGATATCTGTGGGGTATGGCATTTTCTCGATTGCATCAACCTTAGCCTTATCGACTTCAATGCCTCTTTCAGAAATTGTATGTCCTAAGATGATGCCTTCATTAACCATAAAGTGGCACTTCTCCCAATTCAAGACAAGATTGGTATCTTTACATCTCTGTAAGACTCGATCAAGGTTGATGAGGCAATCATCAAAGGAAGACCCGTAAACGGAGAAGTCATCCATGAAAACCTCAACAATCTTTTCACAAAAGTTAGAGAATATAGCCATCATACATCTTTGAAAGGTGGCAGGTGCATTACATAAGCCAAAAGGCATACGCCTATAAGCAAAGGTACCGAAAGGACAGGTGAAAGTGGTTTTCTCCTGATCAGATTGTGCAACTGGTATTTGGGAGAAACCAGAATAACCGTCTAGAAAGCAGAAGTGTGTGTGTTTGGACA
The DNA here is from genome assembly GCF_904849725.1 of Hordeum vulgare subsp. vulgare. NCBI lineage: Eukaryota > Viridiplantae > Streptophyta > Magnoliopsida > Poales > Poaceae > Hordeum > Hordeum vulgare. Next base: position 476,282,374 of record NC_058523.1, read on the forward strand.
GCCTTTCTAGCATTTGGTCGATAAAAGGCAAAGGGTAATGATCTTTCCTAGTGGCTTTATTCAGTTTCCTAAAATCGATCACCATCCCATAGCCAGTAATAATCCTCTGTGGGATCAATTCATCCTTATCATTAGGGACAACGGTAATACCTCCCTTCTTAGGGACGCAATGCACCAGACTCACCCAATCGCTTTGAGCAACAGGATAGATAATACCCGCTTCAAGGAGCTTTAGTATTTATTTTCTTACTACTTCTTTCATCTTAGGATTCAATCTCGTTTGATGATCAGCAACTAGTTTGAAGTCAGGATCAGTTTTAATCTTGTGCTGGCATAGGGTAGGACTAATGCCATTAAGATCATCAAGAGTATATCCAATAGCAGCACGGTGCTTCCTCAGAGTTTTTAGCAACTTCTTTTCTTCATGCTCTGAGAGGCTAGCACTAATAATAACACGATATATATCTTTTTCATCAAGATAGGCATACTTAAGAGTATCAGGCAACTGATTAAGCTCGAACACAAGATCACCCTTTGGTGGGGTGGATCCTCAAGCAGTTCAAGAGGCAGATTATTCTTAAGGATAGGATATTGTTCTAAGACAACTCTATCTATCTCATCACTTTCATCCATATGCATATCATTTTCATGCTAAAGCAAGTATTGCTGTAAGGGATCAGTAGGGGGCACGGCAATAGAAGCTAAGGAAATAGTTTCATCCTTACTAGGCAACTCCTTTTCATGAGGTTGTCTACCAAACTTAGAGAAATTGAACTCATGTGACACACCTTCAAAGCCAACAGTGACAGTTTGCTTCTCACAATCAATATGAGCATTGACGGTATTGAGAAAAGGTCTGCCAAATATGATGGGAAAAAAGCTATCTTGTGTGGTAGCAAGAACGAAGAAATCAGCAGGATACTTTGTTTTACCACACAGGACTTCAACATCCCTAACAATTCCCACAAGGCAGATAGTATCTCTATTGGCAAGCTGAATAGTGACATCAATGGGCTCTATCTCAACAGGTGCAATCTCGTCTTTAATTTCATCATATAAGGATTGAGGTATTGCACTAACACTAGCACCCACGTCACATAAACCATGATATCAATGATCTGCTATTTTAACAGAAACCACAGGCATGCCAACAACAGGCCTGTGTTTGTCTCTAACGTGAGGTTTAGCAATTCTCGCAGCATCTTCGCAGAAGTGAATATTTTGTCCCTCAACTTCTTCAGACAGAAGATCTTTGATAATAGCAATGCTAGGTTCAACTCTAATTTGCTCAGGGGTGTAGGTGTTCTAATATAGCCTCTACGTATCACAGTTGAAGCTTTAGAATGATCCTTTATCCTAACAGGAAAAGGTGGTTTCTCAATGTAAGCACTGGGAACAACATGATCATTATAGGCAATTTGAAGTGGGTCCAATGCATCTTCTCGTCAGGCAAATCATCGGTGTTACAGAATGGCGTCCCTGGTAAACAGTTCCCCTCCAGATGTGGAGTAAGACAGGGAGATCCCCTCTCACCATTATATTTGTACTGGCGGCTGATCTCCTCCAAACGGAGATTAACAAACAGTTGAATCTTCTCTTATTATCTCACCCTATTGATCCATGAGGTGATGCTGCATTCCTAGTGATCCAATACGCCGATGACACCATCATCATCATGCAGGCGTGTCCTGTCCAAGCTGCGCGAATGAAACGAATACTGGACGATTTTGCCACGACGATAGGACTCAGGATTAACTATCAAAAATCAACCCTAGTTCCTATCAATGTGACGCGGGTTGGGTGCGACACCATCATCTCGATCTTTCGATGTGCACAAGCAACAATGTCATTCACAAGCAACAGAGTCAAGTCCATACTTAGCGCAAAAGTCACTAAAGGTATTTGTCTCAACAAAGGATTTAACGCAATCAAAAGTGAAATTCATACCTGACTCCTTACCTTCTTCAAGCTCCCAATCTTCAGAGTTGCATTTAATTCTCTCCAATAAATTCCATTTGAAGTCAATATCTCTCTTCATAAAAGAACCGGTACAAGAAGTGTCAAGCATGTTGCGATCATCATGAGAGCTCATGATCTCTGAATGATAATTTCTCTCGAGAGCTCATGGTTGGGGCATGAATATAACATTGATTTAAGACTCCCCCAAGCTTGAGCGATGCTTTCTCTGTCATGAGGCCAAAAATTGTAAATATAATTTCGATCACGATGTACTAAATGCATAGGATAAAACTTTTGATGAAATTCCAATTTCAACCGATTGTAGTCGCATGATCCAGTATCATCACATAGCCTATACCATGTCAATGCCTTATCCTTAAAAGATAAAGGAAAGACCTTCTTCTTGACCTCCTCCTCGGGCACACCTGCAAGCTTAAATAAACCACAAACTTCATCTACATAGATCAGATGCAAGTCTGGATGTGATGTTCCATCTCCTGTAAAAGGATTAGCTAGCAGTTTCTCAAGCATACCCGAAGGAAATTCAAAGCAAATATTTTCAGTAGGTGCAGCAGGTTGAGGAGCAACTATTTGTGCTTCCGTTCGAGGTGAATATACCCCGAACAAGCCCCTCAAAGGATTAGTATCCATAGTGACAAGTGACAAAAATTTCAGCACACTATATGAATGTTTCCTTACCAATTTCCACTTACCAAAGGCGCTTCACTCCACGGCAACGGCGCCAGAAAAGAGTCTTGATGACCCACAAGTATAGGGGATCAATCATAGTCCTTTCGACAAGTAAGAGTGTCGAACCAAACGAGGAGCAGAAGGATCTGACAAGTGGTTTTCAGCAAGGAAAAATCAGAAGGCACTGAAATTGTCGGTAACAAGTGATTGTGTAGTGAGATGATTCGTAGCAATCAACAAGTAAAAAAGTAGCAACGGTGCAGCAAAGTGGCCCAATCCCATTTGTAGCAAGGGACAAGCCTCGACAAAGTCTTATAGGAGGAAAAACGCTCCCGAGTACACACGGGAATTTCTGTCATGCTAGTTTCATCATGTTCATATGATTCGCGTTCGTTACTTTGATAGTTTGATATGTGGGTGGACCGGCGCTTGGGTACTTCCCTTACTTGGACAAGCATCCCACTTATGATTAACCCCTCTTGCAAGCATCCGCAACTACGAAAGAAGAATTAAGACAAAGTCTAACCATAGCATTAAACTAGTGGATCCAAATCAGCCCCTTACGAAGCAACGCATAAACTAGGGTTTAAGCTTCTGTCACTCTAGCAACCCATCATCTACTTACTACTTCCCAATGCCTTCCTCTAGGCCCAAATAATGGTGAAGTGTTATGTAGTCGACGTTCACATAACACCACTAGAGGAAAAACAACATACAACATATCAAATTACCGAACGAATACCAAATTCACATGACTATTATTAGCATGACTTATCCCATGTCCTCAGGAACAAAAGTAACTACTCACAAAGCATAATCACATTCATAACCAGAGAGGTAATGAGTAGCATCAAGGATCTGAACATAAACTCTTCGACCAAGTAATCAAACTAGCATCAACTACAAAGAGTAATCAACACTACTAGCAACCTTACAAGTACCAATCGGAGTCGCGAGACGGAGATTGGTTACAAGTGATGAACTAGCGTTTGGAGATGAGATGGTGTTGATGAAGATGTTGATGGTGAAGAGTCCCCTCCGATGAGAGGAGTCTTGGTGATGACGATGGCGACGATTTCCCCCTCTGGGAGGGAAGTTTCCCCGGCAGGATCGTCCTGCCGGAGCTCTAGATTTGTTCTACTCAAGTTCTACGTCGTGGCGGCGGCGAATCCACGAAAAAGCTCCTCCCTCATATAGCAAAAGAGGGGGGCAAGTGGGCCTGCAGGGCACCCACAAGCCCTCATGGCACGGCCTGGGGGGTGGTCGCGCCGTGCAGGCTTGTGGCCACCTGCACGCCCCCCTCTGGCACTTCTTCGGCCTAGTATTTTTGATAAATCGGGAAAAAAAATCCTCGTTGATTTTTACGGCGTTTGGAGTTGCGCAGAATAGGTATCTCAAGTTTGCTCCACTTTCAGGCCAGAATTCCAGTTGTCGGCATTCTCCCTCTTCATGGAAACCTTGCAAAATAAGAGAGAAAAGGCATAAGAATTGTACCGTGAAGTGAAATGACAGCCAAAGAAGCGATAAATATCAACATGAAAACATGATGCAAAATTGACATATCATTATGTTCCCGCCTCTGAGCCAGGAGAAGAAGGATACCTCAATGGGGTCTACTTTGATTCCTCTATGGAGGATCCGCTGCTGCAGTCTACCACTGAGATGTTAGAGAATAGAGACAGAGATGCTTGTGCCCTTCGTATGGAACTCTATGCTATTCGTGCCCGATTGTGGACAGCCTTGACATAGCTGGCACCTGTAGTTCAGACAGGTTATGGGGATATGAAGATGTTGAACCCCGTTAGGACTCATCTTCCAGCTCATGTTGACTGGCCTGCTATAGGAGGTGTCACCCCTCTTCGGGGACCTCTACTACCGCCAGTCAGGGGACCAAGGCCATACCCGTGCCCTTACGGTTCCCAGGGGTCTCAGGATCGAGTATTTCCTGATCCGCAGGTTGAGCTCCCAGGCCATGGAGGCAACCTTTATGAGATGTTTTATGCGGATGCTTGAACCCATGAGTGGAGGAGTATTATGGTAGTAGTTGTACTTCCACAGTCCTGTGTGTCTGGTGGAGTATGACTATGTCGTGAGATGAGTTCCGGAGGCATAGATAAATAATGTATAGGAAGCTTGGAAAGCCTCTGACGAGTGGTATCATCTTTTCAGTAGTTTGCTCTTCAGTTTGAGATTGTACTGAACTATGTAATGGTGTGTATGAACCATGGTGTATATATAGCAGTTGCTTGTTACCATGTTGTTCGGATGTTCATTTCCACATTCCATGTGTTGAGTGCATTCTTAATCCATAGCTCGTATTGATGTTGATGTTATCTAAGTTGTGAGTTTGTTTGCCAGGATGGTGTTTACCAGGCAGAACCGTGCCCCTAGCCATCAGCAAGGAAAAGGTAGTCAGGCAGCACAGGAGGAACTACCTCACCCGCCTTCTCTGGCGGAAGTTATGCTTGAGGCGGAAAGAAACAAGCGAGAGACCAACCGTCTGCTAGAACGCATTGAGCAAAACACGGCTCGTCAGCCGCGAAATGATCTAGTGTCCCTCAATGACTTTGTGAAGCTGAATCCCCTGAAGTTCCATCACTCCGTCGATCCTCTCGACGTTGATGACTGGTTGTGTGGCATATCGCGCAAGATACGCTCTGCCAATGTTTCTGAGGCTGACAAGGTGACCTTCGTTGCATACTTTCTGGAAGGCCGCGCCAATCTATGGTGGGAGAATTTTGAAGCTATGCGTCCTACCGGACCAGCAGCCACATGGGTAGATTTCAGTGCAGCCTTCCGTCTGCACCACATTCCAGAGGGTGTGATGGACCGTAAGAGAGAGGAATTTTCTGCCTTCACCTAGGGAAAGTTAAACGTGGATGATTATAGCCACGAGTTCGGTAATCTCGCTCGCTACGCAACTGAAGAGGTTTCAACTGATGCCAAGAAGCAAGCAAGATTCCGCAAGGGTCTGAGCCCCGAACTTGGTCGTGACCTGCGCCTTCATGAATGTATAAGTTTTCAAGCTCTTGTCAACAAGGCAACCAGTGCCGAGACTGGTCATACCGACTATGAAGCCACGAAGAAGCACTCTCGCAATTCGGGCTCCTCATCCGGTTCCGTGTTTCCGAAATGCAGGTTGTGGGTCCCGAATAGATCTCTGCCGCCAAGATATACCCCGAGGCCATCCTATATGGCGCCTCACGCAAACCAGACCAACCCTCCAGCAAAGACCTACGGTGGTCCAGCTAGCAATGTTGCACCATGTGCCAATCAGGTGATCTGTTACAAGTGTGGAGAACCAGGGCACTATTCATGAGAGTGTCCTCAAAATATAGCTGCCAAGCAACTTGGGAAGTCTGTTGGGCAAGGCAAGTCGGGCAAAGCATATTATGTGAAGACAACTCCTGTGCGTGGCCGCGTGAATTATGTTTGGCAGAAGAAGCTGCAGAGGATCCCGACCTCATTTTGGGTATGCTCCTTGTCAATCATCACCCAGCGTCTGTTCTTTTTGACACTAGGTCATTTCATTCCTTCATTTCCAAGAGTTATGCGCAGTTGCATAACATGTCCTTTTGTGATATGCCAATCCCATTAGTTGTCCAAACCCAGGTAGTAAATGGCAAACTTCTAGGATAAGTTATAACAATAAAATCCTAGTAGACAGGCTAGTTTTTCTAGCATCGTTGATAGCCCTTAAATCCTTAGATATCAATATCATCTTGGGTATGGACTGGATGTCAGCTAATTATGCCAAGATTGATACCCATACTAGAAATGTCCAACTTACCCATCCCTCGGGTGAGATAGTTAATGTCTCAACTCGAGTTGCCAAATGCCAACTCTATTCCCTCAATGACAATCCTCTTCCAGAACTTGAAGACATTCCGGTAGTCCGTGACTTCCTGGATGTTTTTCAGAAGAACTGCCAGGAATTCCACCTGACAGGGATGTAGAGTATGTGATAGACCTTGTTCCAGGAACTGTTCCAATAGCCAGAAGACCCTATAAGATGGCACCCTTGGAGCTAGCCGAACTTAAGAACAAGTATTTGCTCCCCAGGATCAACGATCTGTATGATCAGCTCGCTGGATCCTCAATCTTCTCCAAAATGGATTTGAGGTTGCGTTACCATCAAATCAATATCAAGAACGGGGACATTCCAAAAACGGCCTTTGTCACTTGTTATGGCCAATACGAGTACATCGTCATGTCCTTCGGTTTAACCAACGCCCCAGCCACCTTCTCTCGCTTGATGAATTCAATCCTCATGGAGTATTTGGATAAATTCGTCATGGTATACCTCGATGATATTCTCATCTACTCGAAGAACGAACAAGAACATGCCGAGCATCTAACGCTGGTATTGATGAAACTTCGAGAGCATTGCCTTTATGCCAAGTTTTCAAAATGTGACTTTTGGTTACCATAAGTGATTTATCTAGGCCACGTAATCTCTGGTAAGGGTATTGTTGTCAATCCCGAGAGAGTTCAAGCTGTCATTGATTGGACTCAACCTGAATCGGTTAAGCAAGTTATGAGTTTTCTTGGACTAGCGAGCTATTGTCGCCGCTTTGTCGAGAACTTCTCCAAGGTTGCAAAGCCTCTAACTGAACTCCTCAAGAAAGATAAAAAGTTCGAGTGGACACCACAGTGTGAGCATAGCTTTCGTGAACTTAAAAGATGCCTGACTTCCGCACGTGTGTTGCTACCACCAGATTTTTCTAAGGACTTTGTTATCTATTGCGACGCCTCGCGACAAGGATTATGATGCATTCTCATGCAGGATCATCATGTGATTGCATACGCATCTCGACAGTTGCGTCCACATGAGGATAATTATCCTACACACGATCTTGAGCTTGCAGCTGTAGTCCATGCACTTAAAACCTGGCGACATTACCTTCTTGGTAATCGTTGCAAAATATTCACTGATCACCAAAGTCTGAAATATATTTTCACCCAGCCGGATTTGAATCTCACGCAAAGACGGTGGGTTGAGTTGATCTCAGATTACGACTTAGGGATAACTTACACCCCGGGGAAGGCCAATGTCATGGCTGATGCACTAAGTCGTCAGTCTTATTTAACAATCTGATGTTACAACGAGGTCAACCACGTCTCTATGAGGAATTTCGGAAGTTAAACCTCCACATTGTTCCTCAAGGATTCCTTTCTAACCTAGTGGCGAAACCTACTCTTAGGTATCAAATCATAGCTGGCCAAAAGTGTGATAAGGGTATATCATGGATCAAAGAGAATATTATTAGCGAAAACGCTAAGGAATTCTCCGTGAATGATCAAGATGTTGTGTTCTTCCACAACCCTCTAGTGGTTCCTAAGAATCCACATCTGCGGCAGTTGATCCTTAAGGAGGCTCATGATTCTCCTCTCGCCATTCATCTTGGTAGTACTAAGATGTATCAGGACCTATGCCAGAGGTTCTGGTGGACTAGGATGAAGAGAGAAATTGTTGAGTTCGTTGCTAACTGCGATGTTTGTCGTCGAGTTAAGGCAGAACATCAAAGGCCTGTTGGCACCCTTCAACCTTTAGCTATTCCTGAATGGAAATGGGATAAAGTCAGTATGGATTTCATCACTGGATTTCCCAGGACCAAGAAAGGAAATAATGATATCTTTGTGGTCATTGACCGTCTTTCCAAAGTAGCTCATTTTCTTCCAGTTCGTGAGAGTATAACAGCTAGCCAGCTAGCAGAGTTATATATCTCTCGAATAGTGTCTCTTCATGATGTCCCTCTGGAGATTAACTTAGACCATGGAAGTATTTTTACTTCTCGCTTATGGGAAAGTTTTCAGAATGCCATGGGGACTCACCTATCTTTTAGCACTGCTTTCCATCCTCAATCAAGTGGTCAAGTAGAAAGAGTGAATCAAATCCTAGAGGATATGCTTCGAGCTTGTGTTATATCGTTCGGTATGAATTGGGAGAAGTGTCTTCCATTCGCCGAATTTGCTTATAACAATAGTTACCAATCAAGCTTGGGAAAAGCCCCTTTTGAAGTTCTCTATGGACAAAGATGTCGAACACCTCTTAATTGGTCAGAAACCGGAGAGAGGCAACTTTTTGGTCCGGATATGATCCAGGAAGCACAAGAGCAAGTTCGCACTATTCATGAAAGGTTGAAAACATCCCAATCTCGTCAAAAGAGCCAATATGATCGTCATCATAAGGCTGTGACCTTTGAAGTTGACGAGAAGGCTTATCTTCGGGCTACACCTTTGAAGGGTACCCATCGCTTCGGTATCAAAGGAAAATTGGGTCCTCATTACATTGGTCCTTTTGGCATCCTTGCCAAACGAGGAGAAGTTGCCTACCAGTTGGAACTTCCTCCACATATTTCCAAGGTTCATGATGTTTTCCACGTCTCGCAACTCAGGCATTGCTTTTCGGATCCTATCCGTGAAGTGGACCACGAAACGCTTGATCTCCAAGATAACCTTTCATACCGAGAATACCCTGTTCGTATTCTTGATCAAGCTGAGCGTACCACTCGACGTCGAAACCTCAAGTTTCTTAAAGTTCAATGGTCAAATCATTCTGAAAAAGAGGCAACATGGGAAAGAGAGGACCGTCATCGCACTATTCCCGACGATTTCCAAATCTCGTGACGAGATTCTTTTGAGTGGGGGTGAGTTGTCACATCCCTAGCTACCCTTTGAAGTCTAGCAATATTGTGCTCATGTTTAATATTGCATTTAAAAGTGAAAATAGAAATCCAAGACAAAAAACCTAGCAACTTCATATTCAATCCAATTCAAAATTGTGATAAATCAATGAACTCAAAATGGCCTTCATAAAAGTCCATCATTTTTGATAAAATATTGGAAACAACAATTCAAGGGTCTATTTCTTTTTAAAAAATACTTTTGGCATTTTATTTAAAACACAAAAGCCACTAGAATCAATTATATATGTGATTTCAATTATTTTGGAATTTCATAAAATGTTGAATCCTTTATGTGGGTTTGGAAATATTCCAAATAACACCCCAACATTATTTTCACTATTTTAGAAATAGTTTGGAGCCAAAAATAAAATCAAACAAATGTCAGAAAGTTTAAAATAGAAATCAGAAAAGAAAGGAAATGAGGAAAGTCCTATCTAGCGCTTACCTTGGCCCAGCCCATCTCCCTTGCTGTCGTCTTCCTCGCGCCAGTAGGCAGCAGGAGGTAGCCGACGCTCTCTCCGGCGCGGCCACGCACCTGAGTGCCTGTCTGGCCTCCCCGTCACGCTGGCCGCGAAGGGATAACCTCCCGCGACCCATTCCAACTCTCTCCCTCTCCTCATTCGTCCTCCTGTGCCTCTCTCTCTCGGCCGCCATTGGAGTCGAGCTTGAGCTCGAGCTCGCCGTCATCTCACGCCACCTCAAGCCTCCCCGAGCATGCCGTTCGCTCCGCGTCGTCCAGCACGTCGTCTCCGCCAAAGAAAGCAAGCCCTCGAGCCCTGCATCGCCCTGACGTCATCGTCTTCCTCCTCGGATCACCGAAGCTCGCCACCGTCGTTCTCCCTCTCCAGGCCGTCCCCGAGCCCGATCTTGTCATCTCTGCAACCCCTGTGAGCTCAGGATGGTCCCCCCCCCTCTTTTCCCCTTTGATCCTGTGCCCTAGCGTCCGATTCCACCGGAGCCCGATGAGATCCGCCGTGGGAGCTCGTCGCCGGTGATGTTCTGAGACCACCATGAGCTTCAGTGTGTCATGTAGATGATGTAGGAGCCAAGCCCCATCCCTTTTGCCCTCTGGATCGATGACCTCGATGTTGCCAGAGCTCCGGCAGCCGCCGAGCTCGTCGTCAGCGTCATCTCCGGTCGTTTCACCCCCTGTGGCTGGCAAAAATGGACACGCGGATGAGTGGCCGTTGCTCTGGTGCCATCCGCCGCTCATTTGGTCATCGGAGGTGCATTTCTGATGCCCTCCGCCGTCCCTAGAGCCACCGGCGGCTCAACGCCGGTGGGTTTGACCGCCAGCGTCGGTGGGTTGACTCCACTAGGTCTATGACAGGGAAGGCCAGCCCGTGGTTAAATAAAACTAACTTTAAAAGAATTAAAGAAAATGTTAATTACTAAACAATCACTAACATGTGGGCCAGCCCCTGTTAACTAACTAATTAAATTAAAGTTTAATTAAAATCTGGCCAGAATCACTGACCAGTGGGACCCACTGGTAAGGTTTGACTTTCAACAGCCAGATTGACCTGCTGATGTCATGCTGATGCAGTAATACTAATTATGTTTTATATTAATTCCAGAATAAGTGCAAAACTTTGGAAATTCATAGAAAATTGATTATAACTCCAAATTTGACAAATAATATATGCAAATTGATCAGAAAAAATCAATGAACACAATGGTGCTACTTCCATGCATGACAAACAAAGTTATGAAATAGCATGAGGTCAAATCAATTAAATGAATATGATAAATATATTATTTCAACTAATAATTGAATTTGAATTCAAATCAGCATCAACCCAAAGGTTTGATAGCCACACTAGCTCATGCTACATTTTATTTCATGCCATGATCATGCATCATATTGTTGCATATGAATGTTATTGATTGACTTTATTGTTTCGGTAGGCTCTGCCCTTCCGGATACGTCCGAATATCCGACTGACGGATTTAATCCCTCTGCTAAGCAACAAGGCAAGCACCCTTTTGATCATCCCGATATAATCCCATGTTCTAGCTCCTGCTCCCACTTATTGCATTAGGACAAAATATTTCAAATGCTTTACTTCGGTAGCTGAACCTATTCATTTGCATGACCTATCATTGTCACAGTAAATAGCCAAACCTTGCAACCTAGCATACCTGGTAGTTGCTTGAGCCATGATATGCCTTATCCTGCTATGCTTGCTATGCCTAGAGTTGTGTCAGGTCTATTTCATCTGGCTGATGAACAGGAATGGATGAATGTGTTCTAGTGACTAAGAATAAGTGTGGAACCTGATTTGGTAAAGGTATCGATGAAAGGCTATGTAGGAGTACATGGCGGGTTGCTTCATTGGAACCATCCTTAGGAACTGAGTTCCGTGTATGTAATCCAAGACTAGTTACTACCACATGCTGGGCCCTGAAATATGACCCCGCTCGACTTATTAATCGCCTAATACTCGGTCCAGGAGTTGCAAGTAATTTCGGGTGTTTATAGTCATGCTGGAGGCCGTGCAAAGTGCTGACCTATGAGGTGGGCTATGATGCGGTAGGCAGTGGCACGGTGTACCAAGTGGCACCCGGATGGTGGGCTTGGGAACCCTGCGCACATCGTTTGGGGCCGTGGCGGAAACCGCCGCCGGACTTCCGTGCGGGTTCACTCTCAAATAGGCGATAAACCTAGACTAGGTATTAGCGTGGTAACGGTCGTGGCCGACTCCCTCGCTGGGCTTCCGCTTGAAGGTTGCCGAGGTGCATGACGTGCACATGGCGATTAGTGGCGAGAGCGTGTGTGAAGAAGTACACCCCTGCAGGGTTATGATCTATTCGAATAGCCGCTTCCGCGGATATGGACTACTTGGAGACATATGTTGTTCATAGACAACTTTAAGGGCTACTCATAAAAGTATCAAGATAAGTGTGAGTACCATGTATGGCATTTCCGTAGGGAGACGGAAAGGAGTTCATGATAGTGTATTCCTGTGGTGGTAGTGGACTTGTGTACGACTTATCAAAGTTCTTTAAAACTATTTAAAATTGTAGTTTAGTCTAGCCAAGAGTCAAAGCTGGCTTGCTGCATTAAACACCACAACCCCCTTTATTGATACATGTGCATGAGTAGATAGATCTGTTCTAAAGTCTTGCTGAGTACTTTTGTACTCATGTTTGCTTAATAAATGTTGCAGAGGATACCCATGATCCAACAGGTGGGTTCTATCTAGACATCGATGATGACGAGTAGCTGGTGTCCCAGCTACGACCTGGTCCCTTTCAGAAGGGATCTATAGATAGTCAGGCTTTATGCCTTTTCCTTTCAACTGTCTGTACTCAGACAGCTTTAATGCTTCCGCTTGGTTTGTATGACTTTGTTTGTATGACTTGAGTGTCGGGTCTTGTGACCCCTACTTGTATGACCATATTATGCAAGACTCTTCCGAGTCTTCTAAATAAATGGTGTGTTATTGTATGGTTATGTTGTGATGCCATTGTTGTATCTATGCATATCGATTTTGTCATGCGTACGTGTGATGCACTGTGATATGTATTGCATTCGACACCTCGTCGTATGCCCTTAGTAGCTCTCTATAAGAGAAATGACCCTTTGTGATTCCAACGAGCCTTGGTAGTTCGCTACTGCTCCGGACACATTGGTTTGACCGGCATGTATCCTTCTTAGTTGATGTGTCTGGCCCTACGGGGAAATGTCACGCGGTGTAATGGAGTGCTTGTAGCTTGCTACGACTCATCTACACTCGCTGATGACTGACACTTGCTTTGCTGGGTTATGTATGTCTGTCTCTGTACACTTGAGCCACTTGAGTTTATGACTAGTTATGTCGACCCGGGTTCTTTGACATTGGAATGCTAGCAACACAAATGCATACGTGAGTCAAAAGGCGCAAACGGTCCTGACTAAGGTAAGGTGGCAGCCGTGGGGTTAACCGTGTGTGAGACCACAAAGAGATGCGATGTGTTACAGGCTGGATTCTTATGGCTTAGGATCAGGGTCCCGACAGTTTCCCTCTCCCGTTTGCCGCCGCCGCCAGGTCAGTCTGTCCCCAGATCCCTCATTCCAAGTGAACCCGAGCGAGTCAAAGAGCAAGACACCGTCGTCGACGTGCCCTCCGGCGAGCTCCTCGGAGGCCCGCGTGTCTAGAAGATCCGTCGAAGATGTCTTCTTCCTCGATGTCCGGTACTTCCCCGCGGGACTCCAAGATACCGTCGTGACGTGGCGTTCTTCCTCCTCGGTCGACACTCGTCGCCGTCCAAATTCACCATTGTTCTTCGCCATCAAGCCCGATCAATGACGCCAAGCCCCCCAACGTGAGCCTTCTCGCGTCCCCGCTAGAATTATCGTGTCTGATCGCTTGTTGTAGTGCTATCCTCTTCGATCCCGAGCTCGCCGCCGTCGGACCTCGTCATCGGTGAGCGCTCCAACCTTTTGTGCATGCTTGAGTAGGCGCTCGTGCTCACCGTCGTGCGTAGGACCCGTTCTTGTAGTAAAGTATATGTTTGCACCATTGTAGCTTACCGTAGTAGCTCGTCGTTGTCGCTTGTGTTCCTCGCCACCGGCTATGATTTTGTGTGTCTCCGGTAGAGTATGTAGTAGGCGTCTGTGCAGGATCACATTGCGAGTCTACTGGTACCCTCCGATACGCTGATAGGTCACTAGGGCCCCTCCGGTGTGACCTAGTTGTCCTCTTCTCATTGTCATTTAGCTATTGTGTTGGTTGTGTTAGTGTGGCTGACGTGTGGGCCCTGCCTGACATCGAGGTTAGGTCAAAGGGGCCAAGCCCCCCCCCCTGGTCACATGACCGCGCCAGCCCAGCTGGTCCGACCAAACCCAGCCAAGCCAGAGACTAGGGTTCGATCCCCCTCGGGCGCACTTCCTTTGAAGGAAATTTTCCAGATATAGTTATTTCCTGATGTGTTAGTGTTATTTTGGGACATGCAAAATTTGGCATATACCATGTTATAAGTGAATTGGGTGATTTTCGAATTGGATTTGTGGGAGTTTTGTCCATAGGACCACACACATATGATATATGATTTTGGGGTAGACAAATACCGGAATCTAGTGGTGCCATTAGTTTTGTCATTGGAGCAACTTTGTGAAAATTCATTTTGTGATAAGGTGCTATTTTTTTATTTTTGCACGAATTAATCCTTGCACTATTTGGTAAACTTGTCAACATGAATGTGGTAGAATGTTGAGGGTACTATGGCCTGGTAATTTTCTTTGCCATGATAAGCTTGTGGATTTGTGGGTTTATTGCTGCCAACATGCCAAGATAATATTGTTGTTCCATATGCTCAAATATTTCTAAGTGTTGAACATGTTATTTTCTTGCCATGTTGTTTTGATGATTCCCATGAATCTATTGATCCTTTGTGGTTGGTCCAGTGACATGATTTGTACTTGAGGTAACCCTCTGTCATCATGTGCAATTGGTTTGCAAGTAGGTGCCTTGCATCCTAGTTATTTTTGCTGTCCAATATGGCAATCTGTTAAAAACTGCATTGTTGCAACCCCCCCTCCCCTTGTTTGTGACTAAGTCTGAGAATCTACTATTATCTTCATGCCATGTTTAAAGGGTGCTACCATGAATTATGTGCAGTTTCAGCTCATGCTTAGTGCAAGTGATTTGTAGTAGGTGTTGCCCTCTATCACTCTGTTAAATTTCATGCCATAAAAGTTGTTGTAGTGTAGAGTTTTATTGCTGTCAACATGCCATCATGTTAAAAAATGCATCCTAGTTTGTGAAGCCAAGAGTTTGAAATATATATTTGCTCAACCAAATCTTAATCTTCGTCAAACTTGTTGGGTGGAGATGATCGAGGATTACAGTCCAAGCATTGATTATACTCCAGGCAAAGCAAATGTGATTGCAGATGCTTTGAATAGAAAGGCTTACCGCAATAGTATCATTATCAAGCCATTCCAACCTGATCTCTGTGAGGCTTTCAGGAAGCTCAACCTTCAAGTAGTTCCTCATGGACTTCTTGCCAACATTCATATTTCTCCTACCTTGGAAGACCATGTCTGTCAAGCTCAAATCTTGATGCTATGGTGAGGAAAATGAAGATAGGCTTGGCAAATAGCATTCCAAAGTATAAGTGCTTCCGTGTTGATGACAAAGATACTTTGTTCTTCGAGGATCGCCTTGTGGTTCCAAAAGGAGAGCTTAGGAAAGTTATCATGGATGAAGCACACAGTTCTCTTCTCTTGATACATCCAGGCAGCTCTAAGATGTATCATGATCTAAAGCAAACCTTCTGGTGGACTCGCATAAAACGTGATATTGCTCAATTTGTGAACGAGTGTGATGTGTGTTGCAGAGTGAAGGCGGAACATCAATGTCCAGCAGGTCTTCTTCAGCCTTTGCCTATACCCGGGTGGAAATTCGATCATTTGGAGATGGATTTTGTCATTGAGTTTCCTAAGTCCAAGAGGGGCAACGGTGTCATCTTTGTGGTCAACGACAAGTTGACTTAAGTTGCCTATTTCCTTCTGGTCAAATAATATATCTTGACAGCTCAGCTCGCAAAGTTGTACACTTCAAGGATAGTTTCTTTGCATGGTGTTCCTAAGCTTATTTCTTAAGATCGTGGAAGCATCTTTACTTCCAAGTTCTGGGTTTACTTTCACACTGCAATGGGCACCAAGGTCATTTCAGTACATCCTTCCATCCTCAGACTAATGGTCAAGTGGAGAGAGTCAATCAAATTCTTGAATATATGCTTAGAGCTTGTGTCCTTTCTTTTGTTGTGAAGTAGGAAGACTGCCTCCCGTTTGCCGAGTTCTCATACAACAATAGTTATCAAGCACGTTCATGCAAGGCCTGTTCGAGATTCTCTATGGCAGGAAGTGTTGTACCCCACTCAATTGGTCTCAAACTGGTGAGCGTCAAATTCTTGGGAATGACATGATCACTGAAGCAGAAGAAATGTGTCGTGTCATTCGGGATAATATCAAAGCTGCTCAATCCCATTAGAAGAGTTACTATGATAGCAAACATAGTGACTTGGCTTTCTAGATCGATGGTTTTTTCTATCTTCAAGTATCTCCCATGAAGGGTACACAGCGTTTTGGCATCAAAGGAAAGCTTGTTTCACGCTTTGTGGGTCCTTTCAAGATTGTTGACAAAAGAGGTGGCCTTGCTTATCAGCTAGAGCTTCCATCCAATTTCTCCAATGTGCATGACGTGTTTCACATGTCTTAGCTCCGGAGGGATTTCAAGACCCCCGAGCGCATAGTTGACTTCCAAGACATTGATCTCCAGCCAGACCTTTCCTATCATGAGAATCCAGTTGCTCTTCTTGAAGAGACCGAGTGACCTTCTCCATTCCGAATATCATGAGTTCCTCAAAGTTAAATGGTCACGCCATTCCGATAAAGCAGCCACTTGGTAATGCAAGGACCTTCTCCATTCCGAATATCCAGAGTTCTTTCAATCCTAGATCTCGGGTCGAGATCCTCTTGTAGTGTGGAAGAGTTGTAACAGCCCAAGTGCAATCCATGTCTTCCTTGTAATATTTCATGTATGAACCTTCCAAGTTTTGCCCTCATGTGTGTTGAGTTTAGTAAAAATTGCATCATGATATTCCTCTTTGCATCATGGCAGCATGGCATCTTGAGATAAATTATTTGTTGCATCATAAGTTTGTTGTGCTTTTTGTGGTGTGAGTGTATGTGTGGAGAGGTGTGCTCGCAAGTGGGCTATTGGTTGTGTGAAAACCTTCCTTGAATTCTTTTCAACTATGCCTAAAACCCTTTTGAATGTCAATGCTAGGTGTGTCGTTTTTTCTTGCTCTTCTAATCCCATATAAATGTTGAACTTCTTCTAAATAATCTATTTAGCATTTCAAAATATTCCCTAGCCATGTTTTTCTTTAATTTCCTTTTGAATTTTTGCAAAATAGATTCCTATATAATAATGAGTGAATTATTTTATTTGCACTAAAAATTGCCAAACTAATTTTGTTAAATGGGACATATTTTTGGGACTGCAAAACTATTTTCTCTTCTTCTCTAATTCCTTTCAACTCCCTCACATTTTAATTCTTCTTGTTGTTTTAATTTAAAATAAAACCATTTTTTTAGGGGGAGAGAGAGACCCCGGCCGACGTGGGCCTTAAGCCCCCTGGCCCACCCCGCACAAACGGCCACCAACTCCCGTAGTTGACGTCGTCGTCTTCCTCATAGATAGAGAGCGTGCGGGTGTCGTGAGCTTCACGCACGCCGAGGCCGACGCCTTTCCCTGCTCCCCCTATTAGTTCTCCCTCGATGTACAAGCCTCCTAGGGTTTCCGTCTCCCATTTGCCGCCGCCGTCACGTGAGTCCGTCCCCAGATTCCTCACCCCAAGCGAGCCCGAGCGAGTCAAAGAGCAAGACATCGTCGCTGACGAGCCCTTCGGTGAGCTCCTTGGAGGCACGCGTGTGTAGAAGCTCCGCTGAGGACGTCTTCTTCCTCGACGTCCGCTACTTCCCCGCGGGACTCCAAGACATCGTCATGACGTGGCGTTCTTCCTCCTCGGCCCACTCTCGTCGCCGGCCAAATTCTTCATGGTTCTTCGCCCTCGAGCCCGATCGACGACGCCAAGCCGCCGCCCCCCAACGTGAGCCTTCCCGCGTCCCCGCTAGAATTTTTGCGTCTGATCGCTTGGTGTAGCGTTGTCCTCTTCAAGCCCAAGCTCGCCGCCCTCGGATCTCGTCACCGACGAGCGCTCCGAACTTTTCCACATGCTTGAGTAAGCGCTCGAGCTCGCCGTCATGCGTAGGAGCCGTTCCCGTAGTAAAGTAGATATTTGCACCAATGTAGCTCACCGTAGTAGCTCGTAGTCGCCGCTTCTGCTCCTCGCTACTGGCTATTATTACGTGTGTCTCTGATAGTATTTGTAGTAGGTGTGTGTGCAGGATCACATTGCGAGTCTAGTGGTACCCTCCGCTGCGCTGATAGGTCATCGGAGCCCCTCAGGCATGACCTCGTCGTCCTCTACTCATCGTCGTTTAGTTCTTTTGTTAGTTGTGTTAGTGCGGCTGACACGTGGTCCTTACCTGACATCGAGGCTAGGTCAAAGGGGTCAAGCCCTCCCCCCTTTTGTTCACATGACTGCGCCAGCCCAGCTGGTTCAACCGAACCCAGCCAAGCTAGACACCAGGCTTCGATCCCCCTCGGGTGCACTTCAATCCCCTTTTTTCTAAATTGTAGAGCCACTGACAGTGGGCCGTGGGCCCACATGTCATCCCCTATGGGCCTCTAGTGTCTATGTCAGGTGGGGCCTAGTTTTATTTATTTATTTTCGTTTTGGGATTATTTCAGTGTTTTCTGTTATATTTCCTTTTAAAGAAATTTCTAGATTTAGTTGTTTCCTGATCTTTGAGTGCTATTTTGGGGCATGCCAAATTTTACATATACCATGTTATAAGTGAATTGGGTGATTTTCGAATTGGATTTGTGGGAGTTTTGTCCATATGACCATATGCATATGATAGATGATTTTGGGGTAGAGAAATCCCACGAATCGAGTGGTGCCATTAGTTTTGTCACTGGAGCAACTTTGTGAAAATATCATTTTGTTATAAGATGCCATTTTGATATTTTTGCATGAATTAATCCTTCCACTATTTGGTAACCTTGTCAACATGAATGTGGTAGCATGTTGAGGGTACTAGGCCCTGGTAATTTATTTGCCATGATAAGCTTGTGGATTTGTGGGTTTCTTGCTATCAACATGCCAAGATAATATTGTTGTTCCATATGCTCAAATATTTCTAAGTGTTGAACATGTTATGTTCTTACCATGTTATCTTCATGATCCCATGAATCAGTTGATCCTTTGTGGTTGGTCCACTGCCATGATTTCTAGTTGAGGTTACCCTATGTCATCATGTGCAAATTGGTTTGCAAGTAGGAGCCTTGCACCCTAGTTATTTTTGTTGTCCGGTATGACAATCTGTTAAAAATTGAATTGTTGCACCCCTTGTTTTTGACTAAGTCTGAGAATCTACTATTATCTTCATGCCAGTTTAGAGGGTGCTATCATGAATTATGTGCAGTTTCAGCTCATGCTTAGTGCGAGTGGTTTGTCGTAGTTGTTGCCCTCTATCACTCTGTTAAATTTCATGCCATGAAAGTTGGTGTAGAGTAGAGTTTTATTGTTGTCAACATGCCATCATGTTAAAAACTGCAAGTGCAAACTGAGATTTTCACCCAGTCCTAATCTGTAATAATTATTTCCATATTGAGAGCTTGATTGCCATGGTCTCATGAACATATACATGTTGATGTTAGTTAGGGGTCATTTTACTCTTTGATAGCTTCAAATCCATGTCTTGGTTCAACTTGTTGAGTGGTTGTAGCTACTAGTTTTCACATGATCAAAGTGACATGTTGCTGGTTGTGGACAGATTGGTTGTTGTTTTGTTTTGTGCTTCGTGTGAGTTGTGCTTCTTTGTTTTTCTTGTATTTTTGGTCTATTTCACCTAGAATTTCGTGCACAATCTGGTGGCATACTTGGATGGACAAGAAATTTCCCATAGCCTCTTTCAAATGCTCGTTAGTCATTGTTATCTTTTGTATCTTGTTTTGTGAATTCCAAGAGATCCGTAGCTCGGTTTGCGACGTTCTTTATAAGATTTTGCACCGTTTTCTCATGATGCATCCATTTTTGCCATGTTCATGCATTACCAAATAAATAATATTGAGGTTCTGTACAGAATGGCAACAACTTGATAAATGCATGAGAAAGATGACTAGTTAGCATTGCCATGATCCTTTCATACCCATACTCATGTATCATATTGTTTGAAGCATAGTACCTTACAGTGTGTTCACTGAATGTGTATTTCTTTTGGGTACCACCGGATGTTGAGAACGAGTTTTTAGCTGATCCCATGACTTCTCCAGAATTTAATTGAGCCACACAGCCAGGAATTGCCACACTAGTACCGTCTTGTCCTTGATTACGTGAACTTTGAATTATGTGGCAGCTTTTAATCGTCATCCTCCGAGACACTATCTTGTGGCCCGTCAACAGCCAGAAACATCCCATGACGCGGTTGTGATGGACCAAGCACAATCCCTTCTCGAGAATAAACTTCTCCATACATCCGATTTAAACACCTGAAGAGCATCATCAGCAGGAGTCTCACACCGGTGACATTCTTAATCTTCCTAGACTCCTTCGCTAGTGGTCCAGGGCAGGAGGTGAGGCACGCAACCCGGAGTGGAGCCTAGCATGCAGTCATGCGTCGGAGTGGAGCCTAGCATGCAGCCGTGTGTGAAGCAGAAGCATGATACGGCAGGCTCGGTGGCGGAGGCGAACGTGAAGGACTTCAGCGTGATGCGGGCGGGGCAGAGAGGGCGCCAGCGGCTCGCGTGCTGCAATCAGGCGAAATGGGGAGCACGAAAGTGGAGTCGGCCCGCGGCGACGCGGAGCCAAAGTAGCAGAGGCGAGCGAAGCGTCCGGCGAGACCATGGCGGTAGAGCGAGGCGGCGAGCCGTGGTGGTTGTGATAGGTGCAGCAGTTCGAGTCGGCGCGGTGCGATGAGTCAGTGCTGCGTGGCACGGCGGCGGTAGTGTTGGCGCCGCCGTCGTTGCAGCGCCGCTCTTCTTCTTCCACTCAACTCTCTTGTGGTTTCTCAAGAATACCCACACAAGAACGCACACACGCACTCAACTCTCAACACACAAGAACACACACACGCATGGACCAAGGAGGAGCACCGATGCTTTGCCGAGAGGCTCTCTCCCTGGTAACACATTGACTACATCTTTTCCACAGCCCTCACTCGGCTTGTCTTTTCATTAACTCAATGCAACACATATTTATACACAAGTCTCGGCAACCATGCCATCTAATCCGACGCCACCACTTTTGACCCACTAACAGCACGTACGCACGGCCGAGCTAACTAACCCTGAAATCACTCCGCGCTTCTTCGGCCAGCTAACAACTTAGCCATGCAGACACACATGCAGCACTACCCTAACCAACAATACATGCACCTAACTAACACTAGTGGCTTTGCATGCATACACGTGTTCACGTCTCTACATATGTACACAGCCGCAACTTATAGTGTCACGTCTCAACTACATGTGTGTATGATCTAGTCAATAACTTTTAGCACTAATAACAAGATTAGTTCCAACACGTAGTAGGTGCAGCAGTACGAGGAGGCGGCCGTGGCAGCGCTGGTGCATGGGATGTGCGGGCGTGGCGCAGCGAGAGAGACCCAGGCGGAACTACTGCATGTGGTGGAGACAGCAGCGGGAGGCGAGTTGGAGTCACGGGGCGTGACGGCAGGTCCAGGTTCGGCGCAGCCAAGGCAGAGTTGAAGCGGCTCGGATATGCAAAGGCAAAGCCATGGCGTCACACACGCGGCGAGTTGAGTCGCAGCAGAGCAAATTGAGTCCGGCTCGGGATGGAGATCCGACGCTGCGGAACCAGGCGCGGAGCAAGGTCGAGTCTGTGGTCAATCCGTATTCGGGTCGTGGACTCCTCTCTCTTCCGTATCTGTGTCTGAAAGCTACCCTTCTTTTTTATTCACGTGAAAATCCATGCAACGTGGTAGATTATTTGATCTTGACTTCAATCTCCACGCTAGAAATCCTCAATCGATGAAATCTTGGAATTGCAACCGAACACAGCAGCCTTGCGAGTTGGAAGTGATGTAGATCTTCGAGCCGGCCCTTGCGGATCTGGCGGGTCATAAGCTTCTCGATCCCTAAAGTAGATCACTTCAAGAACACAAGTCCATCATGCGATCAGCCCCACGGTGGGCGCCAACTGTCGTGGTTTTGTCATGGCAGATGTCCTCGTGAGAGAACTTAGGTGTGAGGTCATCGCAGCCATGTGGCGGCTTGAAGGGGTTGGTCGGAATCGAGGTACGCGAGTTTACCCAGGTTCGGCCCCTCCGATGGAGGTAAAAGCCTACGTCCTGCTTGTGTGTCATTGATGAAGATGATGATCTCGATTACAAGGGTGCAGACTCGTCACCTCTAATCTCGTGGGTGTCTAATCTGTCTATCTCATGATTTGTCTTGTCTAGACCTAAGATGTGAATCTGTCTATTGAGACATCTAAAAAACCTAACCCTCTTGGGGTGTCTCGCCCCTCCTTATATAAGCTGAAGGGGCGAGTTACATATAGAGTCCAAGCCGGATTTAGGCTTAGCATATTATGACTCTCCATCACGGGCTTCTCTTCGTGGGCTTCTGAGTCCGGGCGACTTACGAACGGATTGCTGAGTCTCGGGCGACTTACCAACGGATTGCTAAGTCCCGGGCTACTTACAAACGGATTGCTGAGTCCCGGGCGGCTTACGACCGGATTGCTGAGTCCCGAGCGACTTACCAACAGATTGCTGAGTCCCGGGCTACTTAGAAACAGATTGCTGAGTCCCGGGCTATTTACAAACAGATTGCTGAGTCCCGGGCGACTTACAAACGGACTTCTCTTCAAGACTCATCTTCAGGGAATCGTCTCCACAACTTGACTGTCTGGCGGGTTATAATTGTGTGTCGAGTCATAACTGTCTACCCAGTCATAACCGTCTGTCGGGTCATACCATGGGGTATATCCCCGACAGTGGACTTGCCCGATGATCAGCGAGCCATAGAAAATAAATGGATCTTCAAGAAGAAGACTCATGCAAACGGTGATGTGGCCGTTTATAAAGCTTGACTTGTCGCAAAGGGTTTTCGACAAATTCAAGGAGTTGACTACGAAGAGACTTTCTCTCCCGTAGCGAAGCTGAAGTCAGTCTGAATCATGTTAGCAATTGCCGCTTTTCATGATTATGAAATTTGGCAAATGAACGTCAAAACAATTCCTTAACGGGAATCTTAAGGAAGAGTTGTATATGATGCAACCAGAAGGTTTTGTCGACCCTAAGGGTGCTAACAAGGTATGCAAGCTCCAGCGCTCCATCTATGGGCTGGTGCAAGCATCTCGGAGTTGGAACATTCGCTTTAATGAGGTGATTAAAGCGTTTGGGTTCATACAGGTTTATGGAGAAGCTTGTGTGTACAAGAAAGTGAGTGGGAGCTCTGTAGCTTTCCTCATACTATATGTGCATGACATATTATTGATGGGGAATAATATAGAGTTGTTGGAGAGCATAAAGGCCTATTTGAACAAGAGTTTTTCAATGAAGGACCTTGGAGAAGCTGCATACATATTGGCATCAAGATCTATAGAGATAGATCGAGACGCCTCATAGGTCTTTCGCAAAGTACATACCTTGACAAGATATTAAAGAAGTTCAATATGGAAAACTCAAAGAAGGGGTTCTTGCCAGTTTTGCAAGGTATGAGATTGAGTAAGACTCAGTCACCGACCACGGCAACAGATAGAGAGAAGATGAGTACTGTCCCCTACGCTTCAGTCGTAGGCTCTCTATTGTATGCCATGATGTGTACCAGACCTGATATAAACCTTGCCATAAGTTTGGTAGGGAGGTACCAAAGTGATCCTGGTGTGGAACACTGGACAACGGTCAAGAATACCCTTAAGTACCCGAAGAGTACTAAGGAGATGTTTCTCGTTTATGGAGGTGACGAAGAGCTCGTCGTAAAGGGTTACGTCAATGCTAGCTTCGACACAGATCCGGATGACTCTAAGTCACAGACCGGATACGTGTATATTTTGAATGGCGGGGCAGTGAGCTGGTGCATCAGCAAGCAAGAAGTCGTAGCAGCATCTACATGTGAAGCGGGGTACATAGCTGCTTCAGAAGCGGATCATGAAGGAATTTGGATGAAGCAGCTCATCACCGACCTTGGAGTGGTCCCAAGCGCGTCGGGTCCGATGACACTCTTCTGTGATAACACTGGGGCCATTGCCATAGCCAAGGAGCCCAGGTTTCACCGGAAAACCAAGCACATCAAACGCCGCTACAACTCCATCCACAACCATGTCCAGAGTGGAGTAATAGATATTGGTAAAGTGCACACGAATCTGAATACTGCAGACCCGTTGACTAAACCTCTTCCTCGAGCAAAACATGATCAACACCACAATGCTATGGGTGTTCGATACATCACAATGTAACTAGATTATTGACTCTAGTGCAAGTGGGAGACTGTTGGAAATATGCCCTAGAGGCAATAATAAAATGGTTATTATTATATTTCCTTGTTCATGATAATCGTCTATTGTTCATGCTATAATTGTATTAACAGGAAACAGTAATACATGTGTGAATGAATAGATCACAATGTGTCCCTAGCAAGCCTCTAGTTGGCTATCTCGTTGATCAATAGATGATCATGGTTTCCTGATCATGGACATTAGATGTCATTGATAACGGGATCACATCATTGGAAGAATGATGTGATGGACAAGACCCATTGCTAAGCATAGCACTAGATCGTATTGTTCGTATGCTAAAGCTTTTCTAATGTCAAGTGTCTTTTCCTTCGACCGTGAGATTGTGCAACTCTCGGATACCGTAGGAGTGCTTTGGGTGTATCAAATGTCACAACGTAATTGGGTGACTATAAAGGTGCACTATAGGTACCTCCGAAAGTGTCTGTTGGGTTGGCACGAATCGAGATCGGGATTTGTCACTCCGCGTGACGGAGAGGTATCTCTGGGCCCACTCGGTAGAACATCATCATGAGCTCAATGTGACTAAGGAGTTAGTCACAGGATGACGTGCTACGGAACGAGTAAAGAGACTTACCGGTAACGAGATTGAACAAGGTATAGGTATACCGACGATCGAATCTCGGGCAAGTTCTACACCAACAGACAAAGGGAATTATATACGGGATTGATTGAATCCTTGACATCGTGGTTCATCCGATGAGATCATCGTGGAACATGTGGGACCCACCATGGGTATCCAGATCCCGCTGATGGTTATTGGCCGGACAGTGTCTCGGTCATGTCTGCATGATTCCTGAACCCGTAGGGTCTACTCACTTAAGGTTCGATGACGCTAGGGTTACAGGGAATTGTTATACGAGGTTACCGAAGGATGTTCAGAGTCCCGGATGAGATCCCGGACGTCAAGAGGAGCTCCGGAATGGTCCGAGGTAAAGATTGATATATAGGATGGATGGGTTTGGACGCCGAAAATGTTTCGGGCACCACCGGCAAAGTGCCGAGACCACCGGAAGGGTTCCGGAGGCCCACCGGGAGGGGCCACAAGCCCCGAAAGGCCACATGGGGCAAGTGCGGGAGGGAACCAGCCCCTAGGTGGGCTGGTGCGCTCCCCACACTCAGCCTAGGTGCACCAGAGAGGGAGGGAGGGGAAACCCTAGGCGCTGGTGGGCCTAAGGCCCACCTAGTGGTGCGCCACCCTCTCTCCCCCCTGGCCGTCACCCCCCTCTCCCATCTAGGGATGTCGCCCCCTTCAAGGGGGAAATCCTAAAGGGGGAGCCACCCCTCCCCTCCCCCTATATATAGTGGGTTTTTTGGCCTTTGGATATACGGTTTTCCATATCTCTCTCTCTGCGCAACCCTGCTCTTCTTCTTCCTCCTCTCCCACGGTGCTTGGCGAAGCCCTGCCAGGAGACCTCGTCTCTCCATCGACACCAAACCCGTCGTGCTGCCAGAGATCTTCCCCAACCTCTCCCTCCTCCTTGCTGGATCAAGGTGCGGGAGACGTCACCGGGCTGCACGTGTGTTGAACGCGGAGGTGCTGTGGTTCGGCACTAGATCGGAATCACACCGCAATCTGAATCGCCGCGAGTATGACTCCATCAACCGCG
Source organism: Hordeum vulgare subsp. vulgare (assembly GCF_904849725.1). NCBI lineage: Eukaryota > Viridiplantae > Streptophyta > Magnoliopsida > Poales > Poaceae > Hordeum > Hordeum vulgare. The sequence continues at coordinate 476,308,424 of NC_058523.1, forward strand.
TTCTAGCAACGCTTCCGCTTAGCGATCTTCAAAGGTATGAAGATGTACTCACCCCTCTCTCGTTGTTGGTCTCTCCATAGGAAGATCTGAATATGGCGTAGGAAAATTTTGAATTTGTGCTACGTTACCCAACATTTGCATCCTTCCCAGATGATATGTTGGTGCCCCGTAGTGTCACTTTTTTGGAATATGCTGCTTGGGGGGAGGGTTTCTTGGTCTGCACCTGTGTTCATCTTGGGTGTAGGTTTTGCCCAGCAAATGCCGAATGATGAGGATCCTATGCCCCTTGATGGCAATCCTCATCCAATGCCGGGCCAGTTGGAGCAGAACAACATTTTATTCGCTCTTCCTCCATACCCAACGCTGGGATGGAATGTTGTGCCACCACCACCACCACCCCCAATGCCTGAGCCGCCGGCTCAACACGACGATGGCGGTTGGGGTTGGCCCCCTCAAGCTCCTGTGGAGGAACCTGCCGCTCCAGATCAAGACCAGGAGTCTATGGTTGTTGATCAACCAACTTCTTCTGACTCTGTTCAGGAGATTTTGGTGGTTGATCCTCAACCGGCTACTGCTGATGCCGCTACAAAAGATGATGCTGCAGGAGAGGAGGCGACTGATGATGATGCTGTGGACGCTCCCGCCGCTCCTAATGGGGGCAATGCTGATGTGGAGGAGGCTGCTGAAGACTTGGCACCTGAGGAGGAGGATGCTGCTGAGGAGGAAGCTGAGGATTTCAATCCTCTGGCGATTGTTCCATACTAGCAGCCCCTGTTCCGATCTGATCAGCTGTTGATCGGAGCAGTTCGGGTGGCCTATGGTCCTCCGCTACCGCCGGTTGTGTCTTGGACACGCTCCTTTCAAGCGCTAATGGCGGTTTTCACCTCCAAGGATGTTCCTCGTCACCTCGCCATGTCTGCAGCCATGCCAATTGTGCTTCCCAAGCGCTCCTGGTCATTGGCTTTTGATGAAGAGAGCACTGAACCTCGCATCGTCTACCTCAACAACAACCCTGTTCCTGCTCCTGAGGTAACGGCTTCATCTGACAACATCTCTCCTCCATCAGGTGAACTGTTCTCCTTTGAGACTCCGGCTGCCCCGAAGCGGGGGCCACGCAAGAAGGCCATGCCCATTGTGGACTCATTGGTACGTCGCTGTACAAGGGGGTCAATCAAGAGGGATGGTTTCAAGCCGGTGCTGCAGGAGCTCCCGATGCATGTGCCCAAGAAGAGGAAGCCACGAGCAAAACCCCTGGAGACCCCGGAGGTTCAGGTAGCGCCGTCTTCATCTAAGGAGGAGGCTCTCCCACCTGCGACTCCTCTACGGGTTATTCAAGCGGTGGGCCAAAGCCTTGGCATTGCACCGGAGAAGCTGTCAGAGGATCGTCTTATGGAGGATCCTGATGTTCCCAAGCCTGCACCTACTGATGATTGAACTACGTCTCATGTATCTATGTTCTTATTACCGTCCGGTTTGTTTTGCTACCGTTGGCTGTGTTTCTCGACCATCAGAACTTTGGATGCGTGGGTTATTATGTAACTCCGCTTTTACTTCTCTACATACTTGCTATGTATAGTCGATCTACGAGAAGCTGTCGTATTCTTTGTTGGAATGTGCGTGGTTTAAACTCTGATTCCTGACAAAGAGCGGTTAGAAACAAAATTGATGAAAGCATGGCTACGGTTGTTTGTCTTCAAGAAACCAAAATGCAACATGTTGACTTTTAGCTTGTTAGGAGGTTTTGCCCCAAAATATTTGATCAATTTTCTTACATCCCCTCGCGTGGCGCCTCTGGTGGTTTGATCACCCTTTGGAACTCATCAGTTTTAACTGGCACTCTGGTTGAAATGTAGAATTTTGGCTTAATTGTGTCATTCATTTCCAATCACACATCGGAGGCCTGGACTCTGATTAATGTATATGTCCCTTGCCAAGGAGAAACTCGAGACCAATTTGTCAGTCGGCTATACAATCTTAATATCCCTTCGAATGCTGATTGATGATGCTTGGAGATTTCAATTTCATTCGATCCCCTTCCAATAGAAATCTCCCGGGTGCTGATGTGAATGACATGTTCATTTTTAATGAGATCATCGGCCACGTGGGCCTTCTAGAATTGCCTCTCAAAGGTAGGTCTTTCACTTGGTCCAACATGCAAGACTCACCCCTCCTAGAGTAACTCGATTGGTTCTTCACTTCTGCTAACTGGATATCTTCCTATCCTCTGACTCAAGTCCTGCCTTTAGCAAAGTCTGCATTCGATCATGTTCCATGTGTGGTAACAGTCAACACCTCCATCCCTAAATGTAACATTTTCAGGTTTGAAAATTATTGGGCGGAGATGGATGGTTTTCTGGAATGAGTACAACAGTCTTGGCAGACCCCTTCTAGGACAGGCCACATCTCTGCCATCGTCATGGATAAGTTTAAACAACTGAGGCACGCCCTGAAGAGATGGCAAACTAGTCTTTCCAAACTAAAAACACTTATTAATAAGTGCAATCAGGTGGTGCTCTGTCTGGATGACCTTGAGGAGCTCAGACCCCTTTTTAGACCTGAAGCTAATTTCAGGCTGATTGTTAAACTACATCTAGATCATCTCCTGCATTTGCAATTCTTGTACTGGAAAAGGAGAGATACCATCAGGTTCATCAAGGTGGGAGAGGAAAGTACAAATTTTATTCATGCCATGGCTACTGAAAGATTTAGAAGAAACTCCATATCATCTCTTAGGTTGGAAGATGGCTCTATTATCACTGATCATGAGCAGACTGTTGGATGCTTTTGGTCTTCCTTCAAAAACAGAATGGGTTCTTCTCAAGGAATCAACTTGGCATTTGATCTCCAATCTCTCATTCCACGAGTGGATGGGCTTGATGATTTGACACTACCCTTCACCCATGAAGAAATGGATAGGACTGTCAAAGAAATGCCCATTGATAAGGCACCTGGTCCAAATGGTTTTAATGGTATTTTTTCAAGAAATGATGGCATATCATTAGTTCTGATTTCTATCAGCTTGCAGCTGAATTTCATGCAGGGATTGCCAGGTTGGAAAATATGAACTCCTCCTACATTACTTTGATACCCAAAAAAAGATCCCCTGAACAAGTTGGTGATTTCACGCCTATCTCCCTAACTGGAATGTGTCTTAAATTCCTCTCCAAGATGATTGCCAACAGGTTGCAGTTGCATATCATGAAATGTATCCATAAAAATCAGTATGGTTTCATCAAGTCTAGAACCATACAAGATTGTGTTGGATGGACCCTGGAATATTTGCATCAATGTCATCAATCCAAACAACCAATTGTCATCCTGAAGCTTGATTTTGAAAAGGCTTTTGACTCTGTGGAACATGAATTCATATTTCAGATCCTCAAGTACAAAGGTTTCAATTCTAAGTGGATTTTATGGACACAGCAGCTGCTCAGTTCTGGTTCCTCCTCTGTTCTTCTTATTCCCTGGTAAAAAATTGATGTGCAAAAAAGGGGTCAGGCAGGGAGATCCCATGTCCCCTCTACTTTTTGCCATTGCTGCTGATTTTCTCCAAACGTTGGTCAATCAGTTGTTGCATGATGGCCTCATACAGCTGCCAATACCCTGTCATGACCAAGATTTTCCAATTGTTCAATATGCAGATGACACCCTCATCATTTTGCCTGCTATTGAGTCTCAGCTACTAGAGTTCAAAAAGATGCTCCTGCTTTTTTCCCAATCCACAAGTCTTCAAGTAAATTATCACAAGTCTGCTTTGCTGCCCATTAACATTGATCAGGGACAGCTTCAAACACTTGCTAACTCTATTGGTTATAAGGTTGGATCTTTACCTTTCACCTATATTGGTTTGCCTGTGGGGACAAAAAAACCAAGAATTATTGATCTAATGCCCTTGGTTGACAATATGGAAAGGAGACCTTCTGCTAGATCCTCTTTCTTGGCTCAAGGAGGGAGATTGCAATACCTAAATTCAGCCTTGTCCTCTGTTCCCAATTTTCCTCTGCAGTTTGTATCTACCACCAGGGATTCTTAAACAGTTGGAAAGGATACAGAGACAGTGTTTGTGGAGGAAAAATGGACAAGACCATGCCCCTCAGTATGCAGACCAAAGATGAAGGGGGGTTTGGGCATTATGAATATGTCTGTGCAGAATGAAGCCCTGTTGCTTAAACATGCAGACAAATTCTTGAACAAGGTTGATATACCCTGGGTGCACTTAATCTAGAACACATATTATCATACCACAGTTCCTCAGGGTACCACCCTCCGTGGCTCCTTTTGGTGGAAGGATATCTGCAAAAAACTAGATAACTACAGAGCTGTCACATATGTACAACCCAATAGGGGAGACACTTTTCTCTTTTGGTCTGACTCCTGGGCATTAGGAGACTCTACTCTACCTCTAGCTATTCGGTTCCAAAGATTGTTCTCTTTTGTCATTGACACTTTCTGCACTGCTGAGGAAGTGTCCCAGGCTCACCAAGCTGGTACTTTGATCAATATGTTCCATCTACCTCTATCTGATAGGGCTCATCAAGAATTGGATTCAGTCATCTCTTTAATTCAGAATCTTGATAATGATCCAACCTGCAAAGGTATCTGGCTGTGGAATAGTGATGGTAAATCTTATACTGCCAAAAAATATTATATTCATGTGCACCTTCCAATTATTCCCAACCCATTTCTTGGATGGATATGGAGAAGTTGTTGCACAATGAAAATCAAGATGTTTGCCTGGATGCTCATCATGGATAGGCTCAACACATAGGACATGCTGGAAAGAAGGCACTGGAAGGTGTCTGAGTCAAATCTCTGTATTCTTTGTCATGCTAGAATCAAAGAGGACAGAGATCACCTCTTCTTTAACTACCTCTTCAGCAACAGGGTTTGGACTTATCTCCAGATCTCATGGCAGGGTAACTCTATGTGGACCACTTCACTGGCAGCCAGAAGGGAGTTTCATCATCCTTTTTTCACTGAAGTTGTGTTTACAGCCTATTGCAATATTTGGACAGTTCGAAATGCCAAGATCTTCAACCATGAGAGACCACGCTTCAATAAATGGAAATATGGTTTCCTTCATGATATATCCCTTTTAGCTCACAGGATTAAGGCTAGTTTTAGGGATGATCTACTTAAGTGGATATCTTTCTTACCTCCTTGAGCTTTGTACACTTCTCACCCCCTCCTTACTTGTACATCCCACCCCCCTCTCATGTACATATAATGTGTTTATGGAATAAATGAAAAGTTGTGGGGTGTTTCCCTACAGTAGCTTGTCAAAAAAAGGACAAGTAAAGTTGGTTTTCTCTTGATCAGGTTGTGGCACATGTATTTGAGAGAAACCAGAAAAGCAATCTAGGAAGCAAAAATGTGTGTGCTTCGATAATATTTCTAGCATTTGGTCTATGAACGATAAAGGATAATGATATTTTCTAGTAGATTTATTTAATTTTCTACAATCAATTACCATTCTATAGTTAGACACAATTCTTTGTGGAATGAGTTCATTTTTATCATTAGGAACAACACTAATACCTCCTTTCTTAGGGACACAATGAACGAGACTTACTCATCTACTATCAGCTATGGGATAAATTATACCTAGTTCGAGAAGCTTTAGTATTTCATTTCTCACCACTTCTTTGATTTTGGGATTATGTCTTCATTGGTGATCAACAACGGGTTTAGAATCTCGTTCCATATTAATCTTGTGCTGACAGAGAGTGGGACTAATGCCCTTAAGATTATCAAGAGTATACCCAATTGCAGCTCGGTGCTTCCTTCAAGGTTTTAATAATCTTTCTTCTTCATGATCTGTAAGGTTAGCACTGATAATAACATGATATATATTCTTTTCATGAAGATAAGCATATTTCAAAGTATCAGGTAATTGCTTCAATTCAAACATAGGATCACCCTTGGGTGGAGGAGGAGCTCCTAGAATTTCAAGAGGCAAGTTGTGTTTAAGGATAGGTTTTTTCTCAAAGAACATATTATCCATTTCATTCCTTTCATGCATATGCATATCATTTTCATGGTCTAGCAAATACTCCCTCCGTCCCAAAATAAGTGTCTCAACTTTATACTAGCTCTAGTATAAAGTTGTACTAAGCTTGAGACACTTATTTTGGGACAGAGGGAGTACTATTCTAATGTATCCATAGGAGGAATGTCAATAGAAGCAAGACAAATCACTTCATCTTTACTAGGCAATTATTTGTCATGGGGTTGTTTACTAAACTTGGATAAATGAAACTCATGACACATACCACCAAAATTAACACTGAGAGTTTCCTTATTGCAATCTCTTTGAGCATTGTTAGTGTTCAATAAGGGTCTACCAAATATGATGGGACAAAAATTATCTTGTGGTGAGCCAAGTACTAGAAAATCAGTAGGGTATTTTACTTTTCCACACAAGACTTCAACATCTCTAACAATCCCAAGTGATGTGATGGTGTCTCTATTCGCAAGTTTAATAGTAACATCTATGGCTTCTATCTCAGCGGGTGCTATCTCATGCATAATATCTTGATATAAGGTAAAAGGGATAGCACTAACACTAGAACCCATATCACGTAGACCATGATTGCAATGATCTCCTATTTTGACTGAAATGACATGCATGCCAACAATAGTTCTATTCTTGTCTTTAGTATGAGGTTTCGCAATTCTAGCAGCTTCATTACAGAAATAAGTAACATGCCCATCAATATTGTCTACCAAGAGATCCTTAACCATAGCATTTCTAGGTTCTACCTTGATTTACTCACAAGGTTTGGTTGTGCTAACACAACTTTTATTAACCACAGTTGAAGCTTTAGCATATTCCTTTATCCTAACAGGGAAAGGTGGTTTCTCATTGTAAGCAGTAGGCACAACTGGGTCAACATTGTAAATAATAGTTTCAGCTTCAACTTTAATTGGTTCTTCAATTTTTCTTCAATAGGTGGATGATATTTAAACCATTTCTTTCTAGGGAGATCAACATGAGCAGCAAAGGTTTCACAAAATGAGCTACTATCTCAGAGTCAAGCCCATAGTTGTTGCTAAATTCATTGAAATAATTAGTATTCATAAATGATTTAACACAATCAAACTTAGGTTTTATACCAGACTCTTTACCTTCATCGAGATCCCAATCTTCAGAGTTGCGTCTAATTATTTCCACAAGATCCCATCTGAATTCAGTAGTCTTCTTCATAAAAGAATCAGAGCAACAAGTATCGAGCATGGTTTGATCATTACGAGAAAGACGAGCATAAAAATACCGAACAATAATTTCTCTCAAGAGCTCATGATTCGGGCATGAATATAACATTGACTTCAGCCTCCCCAAAGCTAGAGCGATATTTTCTCCTTCATGAGGCCGAAAACTATAGATAAAATTCCGATCACGATGAACAAGATGCATAGGATATTTTTTTCGGTGAAACTCCAATTGCAATGATTCCAGTCCCAAGATCTTGTATCATCACATAGCCTATACCATGTCAATGATCCCCCTAAAGATAAAGGGAAAACCTTCTTCTTGACTTCATCTCCGGATAAACCTGCAAGCTTAAATAATCCATGTACTTCATCCACATAGATTAGGTGCATATCGGGATGTTTTGTTCCATCTCCTGCATAAGGATTAGCTAGCAGTTTCTCTATCATATCCGAAGGAATTTCATAGTAAACATTTTCATTAGGTCCAGCAGGTTAAGGAACAACTCCTGGTGTTTCCGGTCCAGGTGAAGATACCCGGACAAGCCCCTCAAAGGATTACTTTCTATAGTGACAAGTAACAGTAAATTTCAGCACGTAATATAAATTTCCCTTACCAAATTCCGCTTACCAAAGGTTCTTCACTTCCCTGCAATGGTGCCAGAAAAGAATCTTGATGACCTACAAGTATAGGCGGTCAATCTGTAATGTCCAAGATGCGACACTATTCATATTTGGGGACGAGGCCTTAATATGGATAGAGGCGCATCTTAACATTTCGCAAGTATAGAATTCATCACAATACATTTATGAAGAGATCAGTATATGGATTGTCTTACACTCGCGACAAGTTACAAGCCACACAACATTATTTCAAACATCCATAAGACAGGGTCCCACTATGGACAAGATAAACGGTAAAATTCAATGACTCTATCTCGCTAGCCAAGGAGACGTCACGTACATGCGCCCACTGCCTTGTTGATCTGCGGTACCTGGACGTGTGGTGTTGTAGTAATGTGTGAGCCACAAGGACTCAACAATCTTGCGACCATGATACCGGAACTAATCAAGTTATTGGGTGTGGTAAGGGTAAGTGTTGAGGTTGCAACAACACTAAGCATATATGGTGGCTAACTTATAGGAACATAAGTAAAGTGAGTAGTCTACGCATAACGTCCGTGAGATAATGCATGATCACTAAGTGCCGAACACCTACTTATGTTAGTCATAGCCCCATCGTGTCGGCAGTCGAAGAAGGAGCTTGCGAAAGAGACAGTCACGGTTACGCACACAGTTGGCATATTTTAGTTAAGTTTACTTCAAGTTTTCTAGAACCGTATGTTAAACAAAGTTTCCAAGTTGCCACATAATCGCGTGCACGGCTTTTTGGAAGATATTAACCCTCCACGGGTGCTCCAGCTAGTCCATCACAAACTACCACAAGGTGCATAGGGAGCGTCAACCACAGAAAACCCGTGATCTCCTCGGATTCCTTAGTGGAAAACCTCAACTTTGAAATAGCCCAAAGTATCCTCGGGATTCTGATGCGCAAGATATTTTGAGAAGGTAAAAAACAAGTCCATCAAGACCGCCCGACCAATCGACGAACCCGATAGGAGCCGCGTATCTCGTTCTCGGGACACGACTGGATGAGCGCAGCATACGGTGACCTGATAGAGACCTCCTGAGTTGCCCTGGGTCGTCTACGCACACGACTCTAGTTTGGACCAACACTCATGAGGAGCACTGGCTCTAGGATTGATTAATTATCCTCATGGTAGCTATTCCCTATGATTTTTATTAAGTTGTTTAGCAAATGAAGTACCAAAGTTTGGTCTTACCATACAATTTTTAAACCAAAACCATTTATCAAGGGGCCCCTATAACAACACCAAGCCTGTTAGGAGCAATCGATATGTAACATAACACCGGTAACCGAAACTAGGGCGGCAAAAGCGGAACGAAACACCGAGAAAAAGGCCAAGCCTTCCTCCTTTTACCAGGTATACAGGTGCATTAAATTAAATAGCAGTAATAAGATGATATTCAAAATGTCCATGTTAACACATGGATCAGCCTGCACGTGCAACTAGCAATGCTATAAACACACCGCCAAAGAGGATTACATCAGATAGATCTCCATGAAGATCATGGAGAACTTTGTATTGAAGATCCAAGAAAGAGAAGAAGCCATCTAGCTACTAACTACGGACCCGTAGGTCTGAAGTGGACTACTCACGAGTCATTGGAGAGGCGATGATGTTGATGTAGAAGCCCTCCAACTCCAAAGTCCCCTCGGGCAGGGCACCAGGAAGGGTCTCCAGTTGAGATCTCGTGAAAACGGAAGCTTGCGGCGGCGGAAAAGTGTTTTCCTGGATGCCCTGATTTTTTCTGGGATTTTAGGGAATTTATAGGCCAAAGAGCTAGGGCAGGGGAGCTCCAGGGAGGCCACAAGCCTGGTAGCCGCCGCCCCCTGGTGGCGGCTACAGGGCTTGTGGGCCCCCTGTGGCTCTCTTGCCTTGGCCCTCAAGTCCCCCGATCTTCTTCTGTTCTGGAAAAAATTATTTCGGGGATTTTATTCCGTTTGGACTCCGTTCCAAAATCAGATCTGAAAAGAGTCAAAAACGCAAAAAAAAAACAGGAACTGGCACTTGGCACTGAATTAATCAGTTAGTCCCAGAAAAGATATAAAAGGTACATAAAACATCCAAAGTTGACAAGATAACAGCGTGAAACCATCAAAAATTATAGATACGTTTGAGACGTATCATTCATCCCTTGCTATCTTGATGTGATGAATTGAATCTTTCCCTTGAGATTTTGTTATGTTCGATTGAATATTGGATTTGGGATCACTTGATGTATGTCTTGCCTGTGGATACTTGTGCTAACAATGGGGAGTTCTATTGATTCACTTGATATATGTTTTGTTCCTCAACTTGCGGATTCCCATGGTGACAATGGGGTAATGCATTCATATGGGTTCGTACAAGTTCTAGTCCTACTTTCTCCAATAGAAATCTTGGGGTTACTCTTTGAAGTTCTTTGTGTTGGGTTGAATATGATTAATCTAAAATTGTTTGATGCATGTCTAATAATTAATCCATGGATAATTGAGATGACATGGAGTATCTAGGTGACATTAGGGTTGATTGATGTGTATCATAGGTGTTATTCTAGTACGAATTTTAGGGCTCTTTATGACACCTATAGGAATAGCTCAATAGATTGATCAGAAAAATAACTTTGAGGTGGTTCTACTACCAACAACAATTTCATATTATGTTCTCCGCTACTTATGAACTTTGTAGTGATTCGTTGTCACACATTGAGGGATGATCATATGATTCTATTATGTTAGCATTGTTGAGAGATTGCACTAGTGAAAGTATGAACCCTAGGCCTTATTTCCAAGCATCGCAACATCATTTATGCTCACTTTTACTACTTTTTACCTTGCTATTTTTATATTTTAGGTTAAAAAACCTATATATACTATCCATATTGCACTTGTATCACCTTCTCTTCGCTGGACTAGTGCACCTATACAATTTAGCATTGTATTGGGTGTGTTGGGGACACCAGAGATTTCTTGTATTTGACTGCAGGGTTGTTCAAGAGAGACCAACTTCATCCTACACCTCCCACAGATTGGTTAAACTCAGGTCATCCACTTTAGGTAAAATTGATACCGTCCTACAAAACTCCGCGCTTGGAGGCCGAGCAAAGTCTACAAGAATAAAGTTGCGTAGTAGACATCAAGCTCTTTCCTCATGTCGTTGCCGGGATGTGAGTACTTGAAGGTATATCTTTAGATCTTGCAATTGAATATTTTATTTTCTTGTTTATCACTAGTTTTCTTTATAAAAGAAAACTAAAATAATGGAATTGAGGTTGCCTCAAATGCTTCGTCTTTATAATGTCTTCCGTGAAAATGGTGGTTCGGAAAATTATGCCAAAGTGTTAGAAGAAGAGTTCAGTAAAATGTTTGGCATTAAATTCTTGAATGATGAGCTTGATTAAAGTGTTGTTAGTATGAATCCCTTGAATAACCATGATGCTAATGATATGCAAAGCCACAAGCTTAGGGATTATATGTTTAGTGAAGATGATATTTTTAGTCCCCCAAATTTTGATGAGCAAATTTATTTTGAGGATTGCATGCCTTCTATATATGATGATATGCTAATGACATATATGCTATAAATAGTAATAATAACCATGCAAATTTTCATCATGATTTTTATATTCAATGTGGTTATGTCAATCAAGTACCTTATGATAGTTATTTTGTTGAATTTGCTCCCACTACTACGAATGAGAAGAAAACTGCTTATGTGGAGAGTAATGAAAATTCTATGCTTGCGGATCATGAAAATAATGCTTTATCTGATAGTTATATTGTTTAATTCCTTCATGATTCTCCTAAAATTTATTATGAGAGAGGAACATATGCTTATAGGTATTGCAATAACATCAAGTTTCCTCTCTATGTGTTCAAAGTTTTGAAGTTATGCTTGTTTTGCCTTCCTATGCAAGTTGATTCTTGCTATAATAAATTATTTGTTTGCAAAATCCCTATGCATAGGAAGTGTGTTAGACTTAAATGTGCTTTCCATGTGATTCATGATGCTCTTTTGCATCTTTCAATTACTGTTGTTATGTGAGCATCATTGAAATCATCATCTCTAGCTAAAAGGCCTTAAAGAAAGCGCTTGTTGGTAGAAAACCCAACATTTATGCTTTCTGTTTTTGTGTATTCACATGATTAATATATTGTATTAATTATTTTTTATAGCTTTCGTTTCAATAATGTGGCAAGTAAAGCCTTTTGGATAGTGTGGATACTTGTTGATTTGATTCTTTGCAAAAATACAAACTTTTGTGTCCAGTATATGAATTATGTGGTTTTACTGGATAGTGAAAAAATTCTGAATATTTTACAAAGTTTTTTATGAAAAGTCTTTGCATTTTCTTATTTTTTAGAATTTTCTGAGATAGGGAAGTATGGTTTAAGTTTAGATCTTTACACACTATTCTGTTTTGACATATTTTGTTTTGCATGCATAGTTTGCTTGTTTTAGTGTCTCCATAGCTTATATTTAGTGATATAAATTATGGTAATGATATAATATAGTAGGTATTATGTGAGAACAATTATGAATCTTGTCTTGACAGTACCTAAGTGAATGATCTATTTTTATTACATTAACCCATCGCACAAAGTTCCATTAAGTTTTGTGTGATCGATGTTTTCTAGATTTGGGTGAGATACTGACCTGAAGAGGACAAGGAGCGGCAAGATCTTAAGCTTGGGGATGACCAAGGTACCTCCAAGGTAATATCCAAGGAAGTCTCAAGCGTCTAAGCTTGGGGATGCCCCGGAAGGCATCCCGTCTTTCATCTTCAACACTATCGGTATATCCTACCTGGAGCTATATTTTTATTCGTCTAATAATATGTGTTTTGCTTGGAGCATCTGTTTTTGTTAAACTTTGTTACATTATTTATAATCATGTTTTTCAATAAAAAGTTCCAAGAATTGCCTTTAGAATGCTTGAATTCCATGTGTGATGTGTGCTGTACAAAAATAGAAACTTTTGCTGAAGTATTTGAATTATGGGATTTCACTGTTGCATGGAAAGTTTCTGAAAATTCTACACAACACTTCCATACAAACTATTTATTATATCCTAAATTTGAATAGTTTTTGTAATTAAATAATTATACTTTTTAGATTGATTTCTAAAGACTGTTCTGTTTGGACAAATTGCGGTCATAGTTTTGTTATCTACTTATCCTAGAGTTTTATGTCTTATCTTGGTGGATAGAAATTGTGTAAATGATAGTATATAGTACCTAATGTTTTAAAATTATTATTATGCAACTTGTCTTGGCAGTACATGAAGTGTTGATTTATTCTTATGTGTACTAACCTATCTCACGAGTCCTTTCCGAGTTTTGCGTGGATGAAGTTTGAGACTTAGGTGAAACCGGGATGTGAGAGGATTGAATGAGAAAAAAAGCTCAAGCTTGGGGATTGCCAAGGCAAACCAAGTAAATATTACAATAAGTCTTAAGCATCTAAGCCTGGGGAGGCTACACATCCCACCTCTCTTCATCAACAACTATCGGTTAGCCTATGTTGACCCTGAGCTTTTTGTTCGTTCACATGATATGTGCTATTCTTGCAGAGTATTTTTGTTTAGTTTTCTGCTTGAAATAAATCTCAGATATGAAGTGTTTATTGATAGAGAGATAGAGTCTTCTCATAGGTACTTAATTGTTTAACTACTCATTGATCTTCACTTATATCTTTTTGAGAGTAGTTTGATGTTCACTCTTGTGCTTCACTTATATCCTAAGATAAAATGTTGAATGAATTGAATTTCATAAATGTGAAATCATATATGCTTCATATGCTTGTTTGATGGGGATTAATGACTTCACACTAGAAGTATAAGCGGTAAAATTTATTGGAAGTTAGCAAACATAGCATCGGTCACTTGAACAATTCATGAATGAATATTGAAGCAAGATAGATTTCACATATAAATATACTATCTTGGACATGTCGTATGATTGTGAGCTCTCATTACTAATTTTCAAACCGGATCAAGTAGTTTATGTTGGACAAGGAAGACACCGTAATGTTTATATTTTTTATATTCACATATAAGTTATATTGCCATGGACCCTCTAACATGTGGTGCTTGCTTAGTATCTTTTTCTAGCCTAAAATTCATACTAAGTAGGGATACTACTTGTGCATCCAAAAACCCTTAAACCTAGTTTCTTGCCATGAGAGTCCACCATATCTACCTATGGATTGAATAAGATCCTTCAAGTAAGTTGTCATCGGTGCAAAAATCAATACAAATTGCTCCTAAATATGTATGATCTTTTATTAGAAGGGAAAATAAGTTTTGTAGGAACTTGTGATGGTGAAGAAATAAAAGCGACATATTGCATAATAAAGGTTGCTATAACAAGGGCCAATATAAAGTGGCGTTCCTTTCCGTTAAGATTTTGCACATCCAAAAATAAAAAGCGCATGACAACCTCTGCCTCCCCGTGTGAAGGGCTTATTGATGCTTGTGATCTGCGTTGGGTTTTCCGTGAAGAGGAACGGGTTATCGCAACACAATGCGGGTAAGTATTTCCCTCGATTAAGAAACCAAGGTTTAGCGAACCAATGTGAATATCGATCCTCAACCGTGTTCGGCGGTTGCACACAAAAGAGCAAACAACTTGAACCCAACGCGGGCAAGAGGGTTGTCAATCCCCTTTGCAAATGAAAATTTTGTAGCAAGAGAACCCACCTAATAAGTCTAGGCTTAGCATATTTATTTTTCATAAGATACTTAATAGCAACATGATCAGTGTGAACAATTACTCTAGAATCAACAATGTAAGATCTGAATTTATCACAAGCAAACACAATAGCTAAGAGGGTGCTTGGATCCAAGGGACTAAAACTAGTCTGACTAAAAATAGTCTCTTTAAGAGGCTAAAGTTCCAAGCACCCGTGACTAAATAGAGGCTAAAACTAGTCTTGAGACTAAAATCTTTTAGTCAGGGGTAACCCTTCTAAAATGTGGATTAGTCCTCTCTCTCCTCATTTAACTCCTCTCCTTTAACACATGCGAGTTCTGGATTGGAGGGTTTGGAGGATAATAAATGATCATTAACTTGATTTTAGTCTCTTTAATATTTGGATCCAAGCATGGGTGAGGCTAGCAAGCTTTAGTCCCACTACTTTTAGTCATGGGACTAAAACGTATCCAAGCACCCTCTAAGAATTATTTGTAAGTGGTAGCATAATTTCTCTAGGCGTTGTCTAGAGTTTTACTAGCATAATGGATGACATTTAATTTCTTACCAACTCTTTGTCCTAGAACAGCACCAACAACAGAATCACTAGCATCACACATAATTTCAAAAGGCAAGTTCCAATCAGGTGGTTGAACAATAGGTGCGGAAGTTAAGGCTTTCTTAAGTGTTTCAAAGGCTTCTACAAAATCATCATCAAAAACGACAGGAACATCGTGTTGTAATAAATTATTAATAGGCCTAGAATTTTTAGAGAAGTATTTATTAAACCTCCTATAGAAACCAACATGACCAAGGAAACTACTGATACCTTTAATATCTTTAGGTCATGGCATCTTCTCAATTGCATCAACTTTAGCCTTATCCAACTCAATACCCCGTTCGAAAATTTTATGACCCAAGAGGATACCTTCATTCACCATAAAGTGGCACTTCTCCCAATTCAATACAAGGTTAGTCTCCTCACATCTCTACAAAACTCGATCAAGGTTGATTAAGCAATCATCAAAAGAAGTTTCGTAAACGGAAAAATCATCCATGAAGACTTCAACAATCTTTTCACAAAATAAGAGAATAAAGCAGTCCTACATCTTTGAAAGGTAGTAGGTGCATTGCATAATCCAAAAGGCATACGTATATAAGCATAGGTTCCAAAAGGACAAGTAAAAGCCTTCATTACAGCAGATGAACAACAAAAGCAACATATACCGACCCTTAGGTATGGCGACTCCCACCTCTCACCTCCCGCACGGACGGCTCCATGGTGATCTGGATTTCTAGCCGGCGTGCTCCTCCATCGCTCGGTCCATCATCTCCAGTGCACCGCCACGATCACGTACATGCTTTTTCATGGCCTGCATGGGCGGTTCCACGTTGGATATGGATTTCTCCCCTGGTGCAACTTTTGCGGATAAAGTTTTCTACTCCTATGGCTTCTGTGTACACCCGATGCATCGTCAGTTGACCTTTCATCATGGTGGTATCTTTTGGTCATCATACTTTTCGCCTCACTAAGGATTCCGTAGCTGCGGCATTGGAGTCTGCTATTGGGGGTTCCGCCATTGATCTTATGGTGACGAAGAACTCTGAATCGGTTTTCTCCTTCCTGGTTTCTTGCAAACAAGTTGGTTTTCATATCTTGGATTTACGTTCTTACAAGTGCTCTAATTTTAAATGTTTCTTTCATTTATGGGGTAATGGTGGCCCGAATTGGAACCGGGAATTTTCTCTATGGAAGAAACAATGTGATGTTGAATGGGTTTTGGTCAGCCCCTCTAAGCGACGAGCTGCACTAGGTCTGATGGCAATGCATTCCAGGCCAGGAAAATCATGTTTAAAATCTGGATCATCTACACGTAAGAAGCTCTCTTTTGCAACCCTCCAACAGTATGAGGTTTGCAAGGGTTGTCGATGTCCAGTCACGCAGGATGAACTGTTGACTTTGCAAACTGCTGGTTATTCTGTTCCAATGCAGGAGCATGTCATCATTAGTGCAACACCTCCGGCTAAACTCCGGTGGACGACGGCAACACCTCATATTACTTTTGGCTCAGTTTGTCAGCCGACGTCATCTCCCGGATTGTACGACAAGGAAACAAATGTCCCCGTGATTGATGGGATTTCTCCCTCCCATTGCGCTCACCGGGTGACCCCCTCACCCTCTAGCGGGATTTCAAAATCTTTGGATTTCTCTGAGATGGATAATTTTACCTCCGGGCCTGGTTCTGCTAAACCTAATGGGCCATCGGTAAGCTCTCCTTTGATGGGTCCAGAAATTCCTTCCTCACAGGAAGCCCACCAACAATTTGACGAACTCATCAATGACATGGTTTAGGAGATATTTTCCTGCACGATCTGCTCTGAACGTGGGCACATAGCTCCCAACTGCACGTCGCCGATATACTCCTCCTGCGGCTATGTGGGCCATTCCAAATCTAACTGTGCTTCCTTTATGCATGATAATTGTCTTACTTGGAAACTTAAGAGCTCCACCACCTCCCCTGTCGCTGATTTCTCGGTAACCTTTGTTCTTCTTCTAGAAGCCGCACCACCTGCTGAACAGTTCCTGCATGTCCTATCGCACTCATCGCATCCCAGGACTCCATCAGAGCCACCGCCATTGACGCCTCCTCCACCTGAAACTCTCCCCGACATGGCCAACTTTGAGCTCGACCCCGAGCGGTTTGTGCCTCCAGGCCACAACATCATCGACGGAGGCCCTGACCGCCTCCCGCGGACGTTCATCACGCCGGGAAACCCCATTGCCCGCAAACATGAATAATACGTCATCGCCGAAGTCATGCCTCCCCCTGCTGATCAAGTCGCTCAGGTACGGCAGGAGGTTGTCGATCTTCTCCAGAACCTCGGCTTCCATGTCCGCTCTGCTCAACCATGGATTGAGGGGGTAGGTTTATTTGAGCTTAGGGATGCTGGAGAGAGCTTTCTTGCTGCTAGGATGGTTCCCCAAGCTATGAGGGATGATACTTTTGTCAGATGGATGCGTCACAATGAGGGAGTAGGTTTTAGAGGGGTTGTTGGTTTTCGTCACGGCTGTCTGATGTTTTTCGGCGTTCCGTTGGATTATCGCAATACTAATGATCTCCGGGTTGCGGTTAATACTTTTGGGGAATTTCATCATTGGGTCAGTGATTATCCATATCTTGTCCGTTCCATCGTCTTTGCTGTTGGAAATATGCCCTAGAGGCAATAATAAAATGGTTATTATCATATTTCCTTGTTCATGATAATCGTCTATTGTTCATGTTATAATTGTATTAACAGGAAACGGTAATACATGTGTGAATGAATAGATCACAATGTGTCCCTAGCAAGTCTCTAGTTGGCTATCTCGTTGATCAATAGATGATCATGGTTTCCTGATCATGGACATTAGATGTCATTGATAACGGGATCACATCATTGGAAGAATGATGTGATGGACAAGACCCATTCCTAAGCATAGCACTAGATCGTATTGTTCATATGCTAAAGCTTTTCTAATGTCAAATGTCTTTTCCTTCGACCGTGAGATTGTGCAACTCCCGGATATAGTAGGAGTGCTTTGGGTGTATCAAACGTCACAACGTAACTGGATGACTATAAAGGTGCACTACAAGTACCTCCGAAAGTGTCTGTTGGGTTGGTACGAATCGAGATCGGGATTTGTCACTCCGTGTGACGAAGAGGTATCTCTAGACCCACTCGGTAGAACATCATCATGAGCTCAATGTGACTAAGGAGTTAGTCACACGATGACGTGCTATGGAACGAGTAAAGAGACTTACCGGTAACGAGATTGAACAAGGTATAGGTATACCGACGATCGAATCTCGGGCAAGTTATACTGGACTATGTGTTGGACGAGTCGCCCTATGGACCCATGTACTCTTGGCGAGTCAATCCACTTTTTGGACCCTGAACTCGCCTTGGCTAAAACATGAAAGGTACCGGCCAGAGCCACACATGGAAAATAGAGAAACCATTGATTCACTAAACCTGATTCACTAAAGCCTGACTCGCGCCTGATCAGTCTGTCTAAATAACTTGCGCTGTTGCAAAAGTCTTCTTGGGGTAACACTAGAGTTTTGCAAACTCGTCTTATCCTGTGGCGACTCATCGAGCCGACGAATTTTATGACTATGTTTGTGGTATTGCTACAAGGTTTCATAAAAGTTTTATAATCTGCCGTGAGTACATGGGTCCATAGGGAGACTCTTAACGAGATTGAACGTAGAGATTGATCTGATCTGGCACGCGTGTGCAAGATAAATACAGTCTCATCCAAACCGAGTAAAACAATTTTCGTGCAACAGCAAGTCCAGAGGTATATCAGCCTGCGTTGCTCTTGCTACTCCCTGACATGAGGACCAAAGGAGAAGTGTTAGTTCAACTAGTACCTGACATCAAGGCTATTAGTTCAAATTGGTTTTTTGGTCTTCAATTACTACGTTCGCCCGGAAGATGCTACCAATTTCATTTATTCATCGCATTCATGAGGTACGGCCTCCTGTTGTTGGATCGTAACACAAGATTCAACCTCACGCCAAACAAGAACAGACCGCACGGTCAAACTACACAGCAATCGCTGGCCAACTAGCATCAGAACTCAGCACAAGACTGTCTCAGAGTATTCATGTGGAGAAACAACATACAAGACCGTTCAAGGAATCAGCCGGCCATGACCCGGAATCGGACTGTCACATGAGCGGATGAGCCAACCTCATCCAGAACCCGCCGACGCTCGTGGTCGTCATCCTCAAGCCGCCCGCTGTTGAGTCATCGGTGCTGTGCGCTGCTCCGTCTGACCGTGCCTGCTCTCCGCCCCTCAGCCGCCGTTGCCTCGCCCTGGCTTCGTTCGCCACCCGCCGACGCTCATGGTCGTCATCCTCAAGCCGCCTGCTGTTGACACGCCGGTGTTGTGCGCTGCTCCGTCGGACCGCGCCTACTCTCCGCTCCTGAGCGGCCGTTGCCTCGCCCCGGCTTCGTTCGCCACCCACCGACGCTCATGGTCGTCATCCTCAAGCCGCCTGCTGTTGACTCGCCGGTGCTGTGCGCTGCTCCGTCTGACCGCGCCTGCTCTCCGCCCCTGAGCCGTCGTTGCCTCGCCCCGGCTCCGGCCTTGCCCGCTCGCTGAGCCGGCCGTCGCTCCCGTCTCGCCCGCCTCGTACAAGGACTTAGGTGTAAGACCATCACAGCTATGTGGCGGTTTGAAGGGGTTGGTTGGAATCGAGAGACGCGAGTTTACCCAGTTTCGGCCCCTTCGATGAAGGTGAAAGCCTACGTCCTGCTTGTGTTTCATTGATGAAGATGATGATCTCCATCACGGACTTCTTTTCGTGGGCTTCTGAGTCCGGGCGACTTACGAATGGATTGCTGAATCGCGGGCGACTTACCAACGGATTGTTGAGTCCCGGGCTACTTACAAACGGATTGCTTAGTCCCGGGCGGCTTACGTCCGGATTGCTGAGTCCCGGGTGTCGTGGTTTTGTTACGGCAGATGTCCTCGTGAAAGGACTTAGTACTAGAGTCATCGCACTTTGGTGACCCGGCCCAACCAGGGCGGGTTATCAATAGGTAATATCCCCAACATTAGGCCCCAGATTGACTTGAATTCTCTTCACGCCAATATTTTTGCTCAGTTAAGGGCGATTCATTTTTCATCCTCCTCCATACACCATGAACTTAACCCGCCATCTGTTGCGGAAAAAACTTAAATCAGCAAACCATTTTTCGTTCGCATCTACTTATCCCTTGAATTCCGGAAAAGATAATGACGTAATCCCAACGGATCCCTTGGTATCGTTATCCCAAGATTTTCGGAACGCCATCATGGAGAATCTTTATCCTTTGGCGGTTTCCGCTCGTGGAGACTTGATTCCAGCTCCTGCCCTGTTAAATAGGTGGGGGGACAAGACTGGGCGCATTCCACCCACAAGCCTTGTCGCCTTTTCTCCCCATTGCTGCAGCGAAGAAAACCCTTATTGTCTTCCGCGAGCTCCACCACCAACCGTGGTTCCTACCGTCGCCCGAAAGCTTTGGTGCCGCCCAAGGACCTCGTCGCCGTCAAGCATTTCGCCGCGGCCGAACAGTTCGCCATCACCGTCCGTCTCGTCATCGTTGAACACCTCGTCGTCGCCGAACACTTCGACGCCGCCCGAGGTTTTCGCGCCCCTCCAGAAGCCTTCGTCGCCGTCGACCATCTCCGGCCGAACCCACCAGGTTAGGTCTCCGTTTACTCAAGAGCAGATCCCTATTCTTTTTCGAAGTTCATCACTGTCATGTTCTTGATGCCTCCCCGAATAGTTGTTACTTGTTCTTGATTTGTTGATATCGATGACGACGAGAAAACCAATGTCTCTAATACCTTTATTTGTCCACCCTTGATTTGCACACTTAGAGTAGGATTTCACCAAACCAACGGCATTGTCCCATCTTGGTCATAGGTTGCCGCATCCGGTCATTTTCCGCATTTATTTTCAGCTGTCCAGTAGATCCATAATCTACCGCTCGTTATGTGAAAACTGTTTGTAGTCTTCATACTTCACCATTTTTGGATTAATGCCTCTGACGCCTTGAGACACAACTACTTTAAATAGCCAAACTTCGTAAGTCGCCATAGCAACCTGACTCGGGCCTTCGTTCGACGGATCAAGATTTTTCCTCAGCCCGCGGACAAATTACTTGGCAAGTCAAATGAAATTGTTTCACCTCTTACAGTAGATGTTTTGGCGCGTCAATTCACCCGCACTTTATTCCTTTGTAGCATGGGCGCCGTTTTCAAAAGTGATTGGCTCCCTACCAAGGTGAATGATGTCATACTAGAGGATTATGTGAAAACGGGAAATTTGGACCCTCAGGATGTTATCGGTTGGCGTACCGGGTTCGGAGAGGAAATCCCCAATCCCAAAGAAGGGGAAATAGTTGTTTTCGTTGAACACCTTGAACGGGGTTTTAAGCCGCCCGGATCGAAGTTCCTTAGAGACGCCATGGCTTTCATGAATGTCCGCCTCCAGGATCTAGGGCCCAATTCGATAAGTAACCTATGCCAGTTCCACGTGTTTTGTGAGGCTTACTTGCGCATGGAACCCTCAGTTCCCTTATTCTGGTATTTCTTCCACTTAAATCACCAAACAGAATTTCACAATGGTCCCAGCCTGGAGCTCGGCGGTGTAAATGTTCAGCGCCGCATGGATAGCCCATTTCCGTCACTCGCCATGCCAAGCCACCCAAAAGGTTGGGGCGGATCTTGGTTCTATTGTCAATAGACCTCGCATGTAGGTGAAAACAAGCTTCTGGGTTATAGGGAAGATCGCCTCCCAACGATTTTCAAGCTCCCGGAAAATTACACCGAAGAAGAAGAATCATATTTTATCCCAGTTTTGTCCGAGTTAAGATCTTTGACAAACAACGGCCTTACTGGGGTTGACTTGATCCGCTGCTGGGTCGAATGGCGCATCCTCCCTCTAAGTCGCCGGGACGGGTTAATGTGTGAATTTGACGGCACTCTAGACCATCCTCAATGTTACTTCCGCACGGCTCTAACGGAAAGCGATATTGTCACCATCATCAAGAAGCTGACCGGCGAGCCTGCGGGAAAATGCAGCCAAATAGGTCTCAAACCCTTCTACAAGATTAACCCGGAACCCAAGGTAAGCAACTTTAACCTGCCTTTTATCTTTTACTTCTTATGTCTCATTCGAATTATGGCCTTTTATAACATATGCCATTTCAGAAAGGTGATAAATTTTGGTCCAAGAAGCCCAAAAAGCCAGCCATGAAGCAAGCTAGGCCGCCGCCAAAGAAGAAAACCAAGGGCAAGGGCAAAGCTGTTGTGGCTGAACCATCCCAGGCTGATGAATCCCAAGTCGGCGACGCACCTTCGGAGGTAAAAAACTATCTTCTCTTAACTCGCCATCCATTACTGTTAACTTTGTATTTATACCTCTGCATCTCTGGAATAGAATGAAGACAACGAAAGCCAGGAGGATTCTGTAGAGGTAATTTCTGTTTCCTCCGACTCATCTCCTTTTCCACCTAAGCCGGCCAGGTGAATTTGTGGAAAAGTTCCCTTCTCACATCCAAATGCTTGTTTGGACCCAAATTTTCTTCTGAAGAAAGCACAATACACTTCGAATCGGAAGACCCGAAGTCATTCCGGTGATCTGGTGTCCGGT
The DNA here is from genome assembly GCF_904849725.1 of Hordeum vulgare subsp. vulgare. Taxonomy (NCBI): domain Eukaryota; kingdom Viridiplantae; phylum Streptophyta; class Magnoliopsida; order Poales; family Poaceae; genus Hordeum; species Hordeum vulgare. The sequence continues at coordinate 476,331,145 of NC_058523.1, forward strand.
TTACCCACAAGGAGCAAGAAAAGGCCAAATGAGGTATCCTTTAACAACACTTCTTCATGTCTCTTTGGATCGCATTTGTAACCCGCTTATATCTTCGAGGTGCAACTCTTGCAGAATTCTCCTCCTACATCTGGCGACTCAGTAATGTCGGCACTTCCGCCAATGATCCGTGTCCCTGGGTAAGTCTTTTGATAATTTTTACTTTGAATCTGATGGTGATAAATTCTCAGTCCTTAAACGCGCCTCTTTCCTCTTTCAGGGCACAGGCGAAGAAAAGGAAAACTGGCGGGTCAACTCCCATCATAATCTCAAAGCCTATCAAAGAGTCGGCACCGATCCAAGATAACCCGGACCAAGACAAACCTGAGGATCAAGTGGATCTCCCTAGTTCTCCCAAGGAAACAATGGATGCCCCCAAGCCGCCAAGTCCATTGACAACAGCAGAAGACCCGGATGCTGTAATTATCACTGGTACCAGCTTCTCTAAACCGGCCACAGCGATTTTATCGAAGCATGTGTCATCATCATCTCAAACTGTTCCTGAATATGAACTCTCCAAGGCTAAGCTCTCCCAATATGAACATTTGGAGTTCAAAGAACTTTGTTCTGGTTTTGCAAGTCGCCTAGAGGCGAGTTATGAGATGGAGAAAAGCCTGCTTCGGATGCTGAAAAACAAACATGAGGTAAGTTTTGTTGTATACCATATTATCTTCATTAACCCCCAAGGGCCGGGTCATCAGTAAAAAAGATGAGCCGGGTCTTGATGACTAGGAAAACTTTCGACCAGTAACCCCCAAAGGCCGGGTCATCAGTAAAAAGATGAGCCGGGTCTTGATGACTAGAAAAACTTTCGACCAGTAACCCCAAGGGCTGGGTCATCAGTAAAAAGATGAGCCGGGTCTTGATGACTAGAAAAACTTTCGACCAGTAACCCCCAAGGGCTGGGTCATCAGTAAAAAGATGAGTCGGGTCTTGATGCTGTATAATTTTGTCTGAAAAATTATACATTAGCCCCCAAGTGTCAGGGATATTGCTTGGAATAGTTCTGAGACTTGCCCCTTAATCATATGCTTCAACAGGAATCTGTTATCCAGACTGAATCAGCACTTGGCGATTTGAAGAAAAGCTTATCTGATCAGCAGGATGCCCGAGCCAAATCGGAGGAGAAGTATAAACTGGTCTTAGATGAGATGGAAAAACTAAAAGCCGATTTAAAAAGGGCTCAAGCTGACCAAGATGCTTCAACAAAGCGAGCAGAGAAGGCTGAAGCCAAGCTGGCTACTGTGCAACAGGAGTTGTCCGGTTTGAAACGTCATATCTCAAACATGGCGCAAGCCGTCTTTGGTAAAATACTAACTCTTGACCTTTTCAAACAAATAACTCTTATCTGAGTCGCTGATTATCATTACCCCTTGTACAGGTCCGAGAGCCGCCAACCTTCAGGATGATTGCGTTCTGACGCTGAAGGCGATTTACACGCTGACAGAGCAGCTATATACCGGCAGTGTACTGACTGTGAAAGCAGTGATGGCGCCAAGGAGCCTATAACCTCCATAAAGAAGATGCTTGGCTGCCTATCCACGCTTCCTCCCCAGATTGGCGAGTTAACTCGGTCAGCCGCCCGGAAGGGAGTGCTGACTACACTGAGTCGCTGCTTAGCATATGCTCCAAAAATCAACCCAGAAGAGGTAGCGGCGGGCTTTCCTCAACTCAAGGATGATAGGTCAGAATTCGCCGAAGAGGACTACCAGCGTATTGTCAAGGACTCCCGTCTGGCAGCGACTCAGCTTGCTGCAAGCCTGGACTTATCAAAGTACCAGGCCGCCTATTGTAGCAAGAACAAGAAGGTCAACCCGCCAACCTTTATGACGACCAGCTTAACTCCGCGGCGACCCAAGAATCCTTTTGACTTGGACGCGCATCTTTCATAAATCCTGACCGACGAAGATGAATTTGCCGCTCTGTCCAAGTGTAACTGGGTACTGGGCGACTTGCAGATTGAGGTTGGCCAAAGCTCGCAACATGCTGATCCAAGGGCGTGAGCAGAATAAATTTTCATTGAACTGGCCATGAGAGCCATGTAATAGGTCTCCTTTAGGAATCGATACTGCCTTTGTGATACCTTTAAAAAATCCTTATGTCGCCCTTAAGGCGATGTGAAATACTTGATCCGCCGTTTGAGGCTTTTTTAGGATGCTTAATCCTCCATGGATAGAGTGATCTTGATCATCAACCTGTTCTAAGCTTTTGAAAAACATATGTGAAACCATCTCACTGAATAATAAGTGATTTACAAATAGCAGTCGCCCCAAAATATTTTGAGGCAAATCAGAAAAAAGGTCTGAAAAACCTTGTGGCAGTGCCAGGAAGGTAAAAATATAGTACTTTCGTCGGCTCATAAGGTCGCGACAGGATAGGGCGAGTCAAAAAACTCAAGCGCCACCCAAGGTAGCAGTTTCGTCGGCTCATAAGGTCGCGATAGGATCGGGCGAGTCAGAAAGCTCAAGCGCCGCCCAAGATAATGATTTCGTCGGCTCATAAGGTCGTGACAGGATCGGGCGAGTCAGAAAGCTCAAGCACCGCCCAAGATAATGATTTCGTCAGCTCATAAGGTCGCGACAGGATCGGGTGAGTCAGAAAGCTCAAGCGCCGCCCAAGATAATGATTTCGTCGGCTCATAAGGTCGCGATAGGATCGGGCGAGTCAGAAAGCTCAAGCGCCGCCCAACATAATAATTTCATAGACAAAAATGGTAATAAAGTTGATCTCAATAAGAGGAAGCCCCCAAGTCGGGAGGCGTTTTAATTTTATTGCTTTATAATAAGGACTCAAAAAACTTACAAAATGCAGAGCTTAAAAGCTCAAGTGTAGTAAGGCCGCAAGTGGGCAATATTCCAGGGGCGAGTCGACTCAGCCTCCGTGGTTGGCCGGTCAGGACGGAGATCCACCAGATAGTAAGAGCCATTGTGAAGATTTTTGCTAACGACGAACGGTCCTTCCCATGGTGGTGATAACTTATGCATGCCAGCACGATCCTGTATCAGCCGTAGCACTAAGTCGCCTTCCTGAAAGGTTCGGCTCTTGACCCGGCGGTTGTGATAACGCTGTAAATCCTGCTGATAAATCCTGCTCCATAACACTGACGGCAACTCCTCAACCCAACATCCCAGGGTCTTTTCCAAGGGAACCATGAGTCGGGGCTTAATTCCCGTAAAACTTCCTGATTCGCCCATTCCGCCTGCCCATTAGATTGCGGGTGAGCGACCGCAGAAACATCAAGCCGGATATGCTCTCGATGGCAAAACTCCTGCATCGCCCCTTGAGACAAGTTAGTGCCATTATCAGTAATGATACTGTGTGGATATCCAAACCGGAAAATCAGCTTCTTCAAGAATTTGACCGCCATCTCCGCATCGCAAGTTCCAATAGGTTCTGCCTCTACCCACTTGGTGAACTTATCAACCGCCACCAGCAAATGGGTTTTCTTGTTGGATGACATTTTAAAGGGGCCAACCATGTCTAACCCCCAGACCGCAAAAGGCCAAGTGATGGGAATCATTCTTAGTTCTTGAGCCGGCACATGAGCCTGTCGTCCATAACGCTGGCATCCCTCGCACCGACAAACTATCTCTTCTGCATCTGCATGAGCCGTCAACCAAAAAAAACCATGACGGAATGCCTTTGAAACCAAAGAGCGTGACCCGGCGTGATGCCCGCAATCTCCGGAATGAATGTCATTTAGGATTATGCATCCTTTTTTGGAGGAAACGCATCGTTGAAAAACTCCAGAGGTACTCCGTTTATATAATTCGCCATTGATGATCACCATGGATTTGCTCCGTCGAACAATTTGGCGGGCCAAAACTTCGTCTGTTGGTAACTCGCCCCGGGCGAGATAGGCCAGATAGGGAAGAACCCAATCCGGCGTGACGTGGAGAGCTGCCACGAATTGAGACTCAGGATCTGGTATTGCCAACTCTTCCTCCGACGGCAAATTCATGGAGGGATTATGCAGAATATCCAGAAAAACATTAGGGGGAACCGGCTTTCGCTGGGAACCAAGACATGAAAGGGCATCAGCTGCCTCGTTGAGGCGCCGGTCAATATGATCAACCTGATAGCCATGGAAATGACCCGCCACATCGGACACAGATCTTCTGTAAGCCGCCATCATGGGGTCTCGAGAATCCCAAGTGCCTGAAACTTGTTGCACCACCAGATCAGAGTCGCCAAAACATCTGACCCACGTAAGGTTCATCTCCTTGGCGAGTCACAAGCCGTGAAGCAAAGCTTCATATTCCGCAGCATTGTTAGTGCACGGAAACATGAGTCGGAGGACATAACAGAATTTGTCTCCTTGAGGGGATACCAGTACCACACCAGCCCCCGAGCCTTCCAGCTGCCTGGATCCATCAAAATAAATAGTCCAGTACGTAAGATCGGGCCTGTCCTCCGGGGCCTGCAATTCCGTCCAATCATTGACGAAATCAACTAAGGCTTGAGATTTAATGGCTGCACGAGGGGTGTATCGTACGTCATGCGACCCAAGTTCAATCGCCCATTTGGCGATCCGCCCTGTTGCCTCCCGATTCTGGATGATGTCCCCGAGAGGGGCGGAACTAACCACCGTGATGGGATGCTCTTGGAAATAATGCTTAAGTTTCCGACTCGCCATAAACACCCCATACACTAACTTCTGCCAATGTGGGTACCATTGCTTGGAAAGAGTTAGCACTTCGCTGACAAAATATACCGGGCGCTGCACTGGGTATTCCTTCCCTTCCTCCTTCCTTTCAACGACCACCGCCACACTTACTGCTTTAGAGTTACAAAAGCATGGGTTCTTTCTCAGTCGGGGCGGCCAAGACCGGCGGGTTGACCAGTTGCCGTTTCAAGGCTTCGAAAGCCTCATCTGCCTCATCTGTCCAAAACAAATGGTCAGATTTCTTTAGTAATTGATAAAGGGGAATCGCCTTTTCTCCCAGGCGGCTTACGAAGCGACTTAAAGCCGCAATGCGACCCGCCATCCGTTGGACTTGGTTAACGTTTGTCGGTTTCCCAAGGGACGTGACTGCTTCGATTTTGTCCGGGTTAGCTTCAATGCCACACTCAGACACGAGGAAGCCCAACAATTTCCCTGCAGGAACACCAAAAACACACTTGGTGGGATTCAGCTTCATCTGATACACCCGCAGATTATCGAAAGTTTCCTTGAGATCCTCCAGTAGCGTCTCCCCCCGGCGGGTCTTGATCACAATGTCATCGACATAGGCGTGAACATTGCGTCCGATTTGGCCGCGGAGGCAGTTCTGGATGCAGCGCTGATAAGTCGCCCCTGCACTCTTGAGCCCAAACGGCATGGATACATAGCAAAAAGCCCCAAAGGGGGTTATAAAAGCTGTTTTCTCTTGATCCTCCATGGCCATCTTGATTTGGTGATAACCAGAGTAGGCGTCCAAAAAGCACAGACGTTCGCATCCTGCCACCGAGTCAATAATCTGGTCGATGCGGGGAAGAGCGAAAGGATCTTTGGGACAAGCTCTGTTAAGGTCCGTGTAATCAATGCACATATGGAAAGTGCCATTCTTTTTTAGTACCAGGACCAGGTTAGCCAACCACTTGGGGTGGAAAACTTCCACGATGAATCCGGCGGCTAAGAGACGGGCAACCTCTTCCCCGATTGCCTTGCGCCGCTCTTCGTTAAACCTGCGAAGATATTGCTGGACAGGTTTTGCTTTTGGGTCAACATTAAGATGGTGCTCAGCGAATTCTCTCGGCACACCAGGCATGTCACAAGGTTTCCATGCGAAGATGTCCCGATGAATTCGATGAGCGCGCTTTCCTATTTGGGATCCAGACCTGTCCCAATGGTGAACTGCTTGGATGAATCGCCAGGAACAAAATCAACTGTTTTAGTGTCATCTGTTGGTTTGAACTTGAGGGGCGGCTCAGCATCTGTTGTTGGCTTGTTTAAGGGTGACATGTCAGAAGGATCAACATTAGCCTGATGATACTTGAGCTCTTCTGCAGCGCAGGCGACTTCTGCATAAGCCGCGTCCCCTTCTTCACACTCCTTTGCAATTCTTCTATCACCGTCCACCGTGATGGGTCCCTTAGGACCAGGCATCTTGAGTTTAAGGTAAGCATAGCATGGGCGAGCCATGAACCGGGCATAAGCCGGTTGCCCAAATAGCGCATGGTAGGGGCTTTTCAGTTTGACCACCTCAAACATCAGCGACTCACTCTTGTAGTTATATGTTGTTCCAAATGTGACTGTGAGCCTGACTCGGCCTATGGGGTACGCCGACTTGCTCGGGACGATTCCGTGGAATACCATGGCTAAAGGCATCAAATCCTTCTCCAATAGATTCATCCTTTGGAAAGTGTCAAAATATAAGATATTAATGTTGTTGCCACCGTCCATTAGTACCTTGGACAGGGTGTACCCCCCAACTTGAGGAGCTACGACCAACGCTAAGTCGCCAGGGTTGTCAATTCTTGGCGGGTGATCCTCCCTACTCCATGATATGGTCTGCTCGGACCAGTGGAGGTACCTGGGAAGTGCCGGCTCAGACACACTGTACGCCCGGTGACTCACCTTCTTATCACGCCTGCAAGCATTGGTGGTGAAAACGTGGTACTGCCCATTGCTTAACTGTTTGGGGTTGCTGCGAAAGCCGATGTTGTCATCCTGACCCTGCGAAGCTCCCTGTGGGGGTGGTTGCTGAAAAGCCCCGGGCGGGTTATACCTGGTGATGCACTGGGTACTGGCCGCTGCTTGGCTGCGGGCCTCCCTGATCCCCCGGCTCGGGAAAACCGCCAAAGGGGTTCTGACGTTGGTTGGGTGCAGCAAACTGCTCCTGCCGTTGGTCCGGGTCACCATTTTGGCTTTTCTTGATCGCTTCCGCCCGAAACTCCCGCATCACGAAACAGTTCTCCCAGGAATGATTCGCCGGTCCGTCTACCATGGCATGGTGGGGGCAAGGGCCCTTGAGTAACTCTTCATAGTTACGCGGCTTCTTGCCACTGTAACCCCTGTTTTTCTTCTGGCGTTGGTTGCCATTGTTGGTGTTGGTATTGGCGACTAAATCCGAAGATTCCTCTTGCTGCCTTCTCTTGCCATTGGCTCCCTGATTGTGACGGTTATGTCCCTGGAACCGGGTATGATTTTTGGATGACTCGCCCTTCTTTGGCGAGTTAGCTTTACCGTCCTCACCGGGATCTTTGGTGTCGTCCGCTTTAGCGTATCTAGTGAGAGTATCCATTAGCTCCCCCATGTCTTGGACCTTTCGCTTGAGTCGCCCCAACTTCTGCACCAGGGGTTCGTAGTGGCAATTCTGCTCGAGGATCAACACAGCCTGAGCCGCCGTGATACCGTCTGACGAATGGATAATTTCCACGACCCTCCGTGACCAATGGTGGGCCGACTCATCGGGGCGCTGAACACAGTGTTGCAGATCGACAATCGTCATTGGTCGTTTGCAGGTTCCTGGGAATTTTTTGATGAAGCGCTCTTTCAATTCAGCCCAGGTGTGGATGGAGTTGGGGGGTAAGTTTTTTAACCAAGTATGTGCTGACCCTTCGAGCATCATCGTGAAGTATGTGGCGCAAACTGCTTCGTTTACGTCGAGCATGTCCATGGTGATTTCATAACTCTCGACCCACGATGCCGGCTCAACGTCCGGGGTGTAATTAGGCACCTTTCTTGGTCCTTTAAAATCCTTTGGCATTCGTTCGTCGCGGAGGGCGGGGCCAAGCATGGCACCCCCACTCGTCCACCGCTTCCGACGGGAGGGGCTGGGGCGACTTGGATGTTCGGGAGATCCCGGCCCAGCGGGTTTTGATGGTCAGGCGGGTTGTCCTGGGGGATGAGTCGCCATCCGCTGTTTACAGCGGGCTGGTCCTCTGGCCGACTCCTGGTGTGACTCGCCTGGGGAGTGGAATATAGCCTATCTAGGCTATGTGAGAACTGGGCGTTTTGAACCACAGCCGTCTTCAACATCTCAATGGCGTTTCTTGCTTCTATCTCGGCAGGAGTATTGACGTGAATCGGAAGAGATTCCAAATGGCGAGTTGCAGCAAGGACGTTGTCCACTGGGTTGGAACAGTGACCTTGAGGTGTCCGGAATCGGGGAACGCGATCCTCAATTGGTTGAACCGGCGAGTTAGGTGGTTGGCCCGGTCCTCCCCCTGGGGCGGCTCCCGCCCCGGGAGTTCGAGGAGTATCGAACAGGCGGGTCGGGTTGAGATCAGGGGGTAGGCGACTCTAGTGCCTCCGCTGATGGGCGTCGTCAGGTGCGCGCTGGTGTCTTTCGAGCCGCCAGTTGTCAGTATTTAAGCGAATTCTCTCGGCGGTAATTTGAGCCTGCCGGGTCTCGATTCTGGCAGATTCCACCTCGGCATCCCGATGAGCTTTCGCCACTGCTTCCCTTAGCTTCGCCAATTCCGTGTTTACTGCCTCCTGGTTTTCCAGTGTGATGGGAGTCGCCATAAGCCTCGTAATTTCTGCTGCTAATTCCACCAAGACAGCGACCGGGCTTCTAGATGTCTCGCCAGGCCCATCCCCGCCTGCCAGGTTTGGCGAGGGTTGAGTCGCCCCAGCCATGTAAATAGCGATCTAGCGGCGGGTTCGGTCAAGGACTTCGGGGTCCATGGCCAACGACAAGCCCCCGAGACAATCCCCATGTAGAGACCGGATTGAATCTGAATCGCCCATGGATGATTCATCATCCGTGTTGACGGGTGTGGTTTCCTGGGTCGCTGAGTGTTCTCGCTCCTCAGATCCCTGCGTGAATCCAACAAAGATCGGGTGAGTCAGATTTGACGTCGTTAGTGGGCGGACGTACCTGGCCGGCTCGACGATGTCGGTGGAGATGTCTGGCTCAGGCACGGATGATCCAATCATGCCGATGAAGACGTTGATCTTGCCGAAGGGAGCCCTGTAACCAGATTCGATCGAATCCGCCTTGGGCCCCCATTGCAGGTTGTTGATGTAGAACTTCCCACGGCGGCTCCGGGTCATGAGCCCCATCGCGTAGCTCCCAAACCCTGGTAGGGCTCCCTTTGAGAACTCAACTACACCGTGCACAGGCCCCACGGTGGGCGCCAACTGTCGTGGTTTTGTCACGGCAGATGTCCTCGTGAAAGGACTTAGTACTGGAGCCATCGCACGTTGGTGGCGACTCAAAGGGGTTGAACGGGAGAGAGACAGCGATTTACCCAGGTTCGGCCCCTTGTGAGGAGGTAAAGGCCTACATCCTGCTTTGAGTTGTATTGATGGAGTTTCGATTACAAGGGGGCGTAACTCGCCAGACCCAGCAATCGATGATTTCTAACCTGCCCTCTTCTTCCCTGGGACTCGCCTTTATATACAGGTCGAGTCCCTAGGGTTCACAAGGGTACTTTCCTTTCTACAAACCGTGACCCTTACGATCTCTAAGTCGCCATCTTCCAAAGCTTGGAAACCTTCCGAAAGTTGTAAACCACCATACAACCTTTGGTCTTGCCAGGCCAAGGCCCGAACCACGCTTAGATGAATCGCCTGATTTGGTGACCCGGCCCAACCAGGGCGGGTTATCAATAGGTAATATCCCCAACACCGGGCGACTTACCAACGGATTGCTGAGTCCCGGGCTACTTACAAACAGATTGTTGTGTCCCGGGCTACATACAAACAGATTGCTGAGTCCCGGGCTACTTACAAATAGATTACTGAGTCCCCGGCTACTTACAAATAGATTGCTGAGTCCCGGGCGACTTACAAATGGGCTTCTCTTCAAGACTCATCTTCAGGGAATCGTCTCCGGAACTTGACTGTCTAGCGGGTTATAATTGTGTGCCGAGTCATAACTGTCTGCCCAGTCATAACCGTGTGCCGGGTCGTACCGCGGGGTATATCCCCGACATTAGCCCCCAGGTTAGCTTGAACTTATTCATGGTAAGCTCCTGAAATAAGACTAGCAAATATGCTAAGTGACCGGCTCTCTCCCTTGGCTGGTGTATGAAGTGGCTCCTCAGAAATCCGGTGTCTTCTCCATATGAATGAGTCGTTTTCACAATCATCTTGCAGGTCCATGTCCTTTGCAAAATAAATACATATGCCATTGAGTTGGCCTCTAATGCTTTGGCTTGATGAAAATTTAGGGAATAAGAAATCTACACAATGTTGAACCAACTTCTCTTGCTTCGGCGGGTTATGTTTGACAATGGCGGGTCATGATTGCTAATGGAAGGTCATAATTATTGGTAATGCCCCGTCAAACAACTAAACTCAAATTGACTATATCGAATTATTGGGGATAAAGAAATCTGTGTGATGTTGAGCCGGTCTCCCAATACTTCAACTCCATGACGAAATAAAATGTGCTCTTTAATTTTTTGATATATCCATATTACTTGTAGCTCCCAAGGGTTGGGTCATCAGTGTGTGATGGGCCGGGTCTGCAACTTGAACCTCATGATTTGTGAAACATCTTAGTGTTGTAGCCCCCAAGTGTCAGGTTGTCTTGCCTGCGGCAACCTGTGACTTTAGAAATTATGATCTAAATAGTGTAGCCCCCAAGGGCCGGGTCACTATGCAATATTGAGCAGGGACTTTGTAGATCTGATGATGGAACCTTGAGCAGCAATGTGTAGCCCCCAAGGACCGGGTCATTATAAAAATGATGAGTCGGTTCTTCCTTGAATCCATACTTGAATAAAAAGCGACCTATAGGCGGGTCTGTTGATGATGTGATGATTTGAAAAGCGGATTGCATTAGCCCCCAAGTGTCGTGGCACATGCTTGAAGCGACATGGAATTTCATATTTTGATGTAATCTTGATTTGAATAATGTAGCTCCCAAGTGCCGGTTGTGTGCCTGCAGCGACTCGGGGCTATTCCTTACATTGTAGAATAAAATCATATCCACTCCGTGAGCTGATGATGCCTTTGTGATAAAAGAAATCCTTGACCGTGCTTGCAATGTAACCTAGCAAATATATCCTTGAGAAATCCATATGTCGGAGAAATCCATAAGTGTTGTAGTTTACTACAGAGCACCAGTTGAAGAAATCCAAGGGGCGGTCAATTAGATGACTCGGCATTATATGTGATAGGGCGGCTCTTTGACAATAGTCAATTCTTCCGAGCTGGCTTTAAAAACCCCAATCATTTAACACTGGTTATGATAAACCATGATGAAAATCTAGCCAAATTGGCTATTCAAAGATATATTTGCTCCTGCAAAAAATTATGTTTTGACCCGGTTTGAAGACCAGCATGATATGTATGTATGATGCATGATGCAATGCAATATGATGCATGTATATGACAGAATCGTGTTGGTTACACCATAGCCGGCTCAGTAAGTCTCGGTGGGTAAGACGAGCTCTCAAGGCTCTAGTGGTACCCAAAAGAGGTTAAGCCGGCTCAGTGAATCATGGCGGCCGGCCGAGTGAGTCTCGACGAGTTATAAAACTTTTTATGAAAACTTTATGGCAGTGCCACAAAGATAATCATAAAATTCGTCGGCTCGATGAGTCGCGATAGGACAAGACGAGTTTGCAAAACTCTAGTGTTACCCCAAGAAGGCTTTTGCAACATCCCAAATTATTTAGACCGGCTGATCAGGCGCGAGTCAGGCTTCAGTGAAGCAGGTTCAGTGAACCAATGGTTTGTCTATTTTCCATGCGTGGGCTCTTGCCAGTACCTTTCATGTTTTAACCAAGGCGAGTTCAGGGTCCAGAAGCGGATTGACTCGCCAAGAGTACATGGGACCGTAGGGCAATTTGTCCCACACACAGTCTAGCATAACCATTTGTAATGCAGTAATTTTTCACTAGCCAAGAGGGTTTTCAGGTTGATCTCAGTGAGAGGAAGCCCACAAGTGACCTATGATTAGGTAAAGAAAAAAAACGAACATAGGATTGCACAAGCGTATACGCTATTACTGCAAAACGACTTGGGAGCTAGTAGACCCTAAGTAAGACGGCTTAATCCTCAAAACAATATAAGGCGCCCATGTTTGAACCGTGCAACATGGCAAATTTGGTCCTCTTTGGCTTACCAGTATCCAGTTTTGAAATAAGTGCAGCATGGCGACTTATGCTCTTTGATACTGATAGCGTCCATGCTTGGACGGCTTATGAATCATCCGCCAATAAGGTCGGGCACCCATGTTTGGGCGGTCGCATCATGGCGACTTGTCTTCTTAGGCGATCTTTAAATCTTCTCGTTAATGAGGCATCAACCCCCGAGACCGGCTTAATTTTTCTGTAACGACCCGGAGTTCTTGAATTTATTCAACCCAGTTGAGTCTGCCGAACCATGTCCGTGTAGCCCCCGAGTCTTAAGTCGACTCCAGGAGGCGACTTGAGATTCTCCATACTTGATTGTGGCATAAACCGGTCATAAGATTGGACAGTTGATGATGGATGTTTGACCCATGCTTAAATCTCGGGTGGTCCGGCTCTCGTGGTTCCTCCAGGACCACTTTCCGTTTTCTTTGCTGCTTGCTTCGAATTGCCGGTTCAATAATGGCTAGATCAAATTGTAACTTCACGAGGGATGTTTCCGTGTCAAACTCTCCTATTACTTTTGATATGCTTTGATCCAATGTTGTTGGGGGAGACGAGCCGTAGAGGCGGCTTGCATGCATTTGTTGGGCGGCTCATCCAAGCGAGCACTGCACCGATATGTTAATGTTATCTGGACCGTGGGGGCGGCGTCTTGCATCTATCTGTTGGGCGGCTCGTACAGGCGAGCACTGCACCGGTGAGTTGATATAATCCGGACCATGGGAGCGGCGACTTGCGTCCGTCTGTTGGGCGGCTCGTACAGGCGAGCATTGCACCAGTGAGTTGATATAATCCGGACCATGGGAGCGGCGACTTGCGTCCGTCTATTGGGCGGCTCGTATAGGCGAGCACTGCACCTACGTGTTTGAGATGAACACGAGAGTTGTATGGCAATTTGGCATGGACTCAAGAATCAGTCGCGACGTTGTAAGCCATCTTGGTTGCGCGGGCATGAGAGTTGACCACATCATTGTAGATCATCTTGTTGTGTGAACGGGAGAATTGAACGCATCATTTGTAAGCCGGCGCGGACGATGAGTTGGCCACGTATTTGAAATTTGCACGGATGGTGAGTCGGCTGTGGCATCGTAAGCTGGTGCGGACGACGAGTTGAGAACATCATTTATAAGCCGGCATATGCCTAGTTAATGTGACCATCTTCTCCTTGTTTGTCTTGCAACCTCCACCACACTCCATTCCACTTATAGTGCTAAAACCATGGCTCACGCTCATGTATTCCGTGAGAGTTGAAAAAGTTTGAGAAAGTAAAGGTGTGAAAACAATTACTTGGCCAATACACAGGTTGTGCATGATTTAAATTTGTTGTGCAAGGATGATAGAGCATAGCGAGACTGTATGATTTTGTAGGGATAACTTTCTTTTGGCCTTGTTATTTTGAAAGTTCATGATTACCTTGCTAGTTTGCTTGAAGTATTATTGTCTCCACGTCAATAGCAAACTATTGTTTTGAATCTAATGGATCTGAACATTCACGTCACATAAGAGAAGTTACAAAGGACATCTATGCTAGGTAGCATGAAAGCATCAAAAATTCATTCTTTATCACTTCCCTACTCGAGGACGAGGAGGAGTTAAGCTTGGGGATGCTTGATACGTCTCAAACGTATCTATAATTTTTGATGGTTTCACGCTGTTATCTTGTCAACTTTGGATGTTTTATGTACCTTTTATATCTTTTTTGGGACTAACTTATTAATTCAGTGCCAAGTGCCAGTTCCTGTTTTTCTGTGTTTTTGACTCTTTTCATATCTGATTTTGGAATGGAGTCCAAACCGAATAAAATCCCCAAAATAAATTTTTCCAAAACAGAAGAAGGTCGGGGGACTTGAGGGCCAAGGCAGGAGAGCCACAGGGGGCCCACAAGCCCTGTAGCTGCCACCAGGGGGCCGGCGGCTACCAGGCTTGTGGCCTCCCTGGAGCTCCCCTGCCCTAGCTTTTTGGCCTATAAATTCCCTAAAATCCCAGAAAAAATCAGGGCATCCACGAAAACACTTTTCCGCCGCCGCAAGCTCCCGTTTCCGCGAGATCTCATCTGGAGACCCTTCCCGGTGCCCTGTCGGAGGGGACTTTGGAGTTGGGGGCTTCTACATCAACATCATCGCCTCTCCAATGAGTCGTGAGTAGTCCACTTCAGACCTACGGGTCCGTAGTTAGTATCTAGATGGCTTCTTCTCTCTCTTGGATCTTCAATACAAAGTTCTCCATGATCTTCATGGAGATCTATCCAATGTAATCCTCTTTGGCGGTGTGTTTGTCGAGATCCGATGAATTGTGGATTTGTGATCAGATTATCTATGAATTATATTTGAGTCTCTGTTGATTTCTTATATGCATGATTTGATATCCTTGTAAGTCCCTCCGAGTCTTGGGTTTTGTTTGGCCAACTAGATCTATGATTCTTGCAATGGGGGAAGTGCTTGGTTTTGGGTTCATACCGTGCGGTGACCTTTCCCAGTGACAGAAGGGGCAGCAAGGCACGCATCGTGTTGTTGCCATCAAGGGCAACAAGATGGGTTTTCATCATAGATATGAGATTGTCCATCTACATCATGTCATCTTGCTTAAGGTGTTACTCTGTTCTTATGAACTTAATACACTAGATGCATGCTGGATAGCGGTCGACGTGTGTAATAGTAGTAGATGCAGAAAGTATCGGTCTACTTGTTTTGGACGTGATGCCTATAGATATAATCATTGCCATAGATAACGTCATGACTTTGCGCGGTTCTATCAATTGCTCGACAGTAATTCGTTCACCCACCGTCTACTTGCTTTCATGAGAGAAGCCACTAGTGAACACTACGGCCCCCGGGTCTATTCACAACTATCGTTTCCACTTTCACTTTTACTTTTCTTTGTTTACTTTTTGCTTTCAGTTCTCACTTTGCAAACAATCTATAAGGGATTGACAACCCCTTCATAGTGTTGGGTGCAAGCTCTTTGTGTTTGTGCAGGTACTTGTCACTCGACGCGATCTTCCCACTGGATCGATACCTTGGTTCTCAAACTGAGGGAAATACTTACCACCACTGTGCTACATCACCCTTTCCTCTTCAAGGGAACACCAACGCAAGGCTCCAAGGCCGCGGGGAAATCCTTTGCATATTTGCCAAGGAAGTCCCTATAGGCGTAGCCCGTAGCAGCAGGATTCCTGGCGCCGTTGTTAGGGAAGGTCTATTATCGTAGTAGCAATGAACACCATATGATCCAACTATATTAACAAAGCCCGTGATACATCAAGATCGTGACATCTCAAGAACATGAGAGAGGGAGAGATCAAACACATAGTTAATGGTACATACCCTCAGCTCCGAGGGTGAACTACTCCCTCTTCGACATGGAGACCGCCGGGATGATGAAGATGGCCTATGGTGATGATTTCCCCCTCTAGCAGGGTGCTGGAATGGTGCTCTGGGTGAGTTTTCTTCGGTACAAAGGCT
This sequence comes from Hordeum vulgare subsp. vulgare, assembly GCF_904849725.1. Classification (NCBI taxonomy): domain Eukaryota; kingdom Viridiplantae; phylum Streptophyta; class Magnoliopsida; order Poales; family Poaceae; genus Hordeum; species Hordeum vulgare. The sequence goes on from NC_058523.1 coordinate 476,346,663, forward strand.
TTCGGCGGCGGAGCGTGAGTTTTAGGTTAACTTATGGCATTTTTGGGATTTATATGATTTTTCAATGTTGTAATCACGTAAAACGGGGCCAGAGGGTGGTGCCAAGCCATCAGGGCTCCCCTGGGGGGGTCGTGCCGTGTTGGCTTCGGGGAACACTGTGGCCCCCTCCGGTGGTTCTTCGCTCCAGCATTTCTTATATGTTCCAAAAAAATTGTTAAAAAGTTTCGGGTGATTCCAAGAACTTTTATTTTCTGCATAAAAACAACAGCACGGTAGTTCTGCTAAAAAGAGCGTCAGTACAGGTTAGTTCTAATTAAATCATATAAAGTGCATCAAAACCATATAAAAGTATTGTAAACATAGGTAAATATGGCTTGAATATTTCATAAATTATTGATACATTGGATACGTATCAGTATGTACCACTGGTTGTGTGTTTGATCTCGCTCTCGCTCTCTCTCTCTCTCTCTCTTATGTTCTTGGGTTGGCACGATCTTGATGTATCACGAGATTATTTAATATAATTGAAACATATGGTGTTCTTCTCTCTCTATCTTGATGTGACGAATTGAGTCTTTTCCTTTGAGGTTTCGTTACGGTGGATTGAATAATTTGGATTTGATAACACATGATATATGTCTTACCTGCGGATACTCGTGGTGACAATGGGGTATTCTATTGTGTCATTTGATGTATATTTTGGTATCAACTTGCAGATTCCCATGGTGACATTGGGTAATCTAAGCACAATGGTTGATGCACATCTTTGTCCTACTTCTCCGATAGAAACTATGGGGTACTCTTTGAAGTTCTCTGTGTTGGATTGAATATGATGAATCTAAAATTGTTTGATCCATGTTGTATAATTAACTCATGGATACTTGCGGTGACATTGGAGTACCTAGGTGACATTAGAGTTGATTGATGTGTATCATATAGTGTTATTCTAGTATGAACTCTAGGGTTGTTTGTGACACTTATAGGGATGGCTCAATAGATTGATCGAAAAGGATAAGTTTGTCATGGTTCTGCTATCTACAACAATTTCTTCTTATGTTCTCCGCTATTGATAAGAACTTTGGAGTGATTTTTGTTGCACGTTGAGGGCTGATTATATGATTCAATTATATTAGCACTATTGAGAGATTGCGCTAGTGAAAGTACGAACCCTAGGCCTTGTTTCTAAGCATTGCAACAATGTTTGTGCTAACTTTTGTCACTTGTTACCTTGTTTTTATATTTTCTTATTACAAAAGCCTAATTTTACTATCCATATTATAGTTGTATCACCATATCTTCGCTGAACTAGTGCACTTATAGACTTTACCATAGTATTGGGTGTGTTGGGGATACAAGAGATTTCTTGTATTTGATTGCAAGGTTGTTTGAGAGAGAGCATCTTCATACTACACCTCCCACAAATTAATAAACCTTAGGTTACCCACTTGAGGGAATTGTTTTTGTTGTCCTACAAAACTCTACGCTTGGAATTCCAATAGAGTCTATAAGAATAAAGATGTGAAGTAGACAACAGGCTCCCCCTTACAGACCATGTGGGCCCACGGGGGAGGTGGAACCCCAGCTGGTCCCGTGGAACCCTTTCGGCACTCCCGGTACAAGAAAGGTAAGTGTGTGAACTTTTTTTGTGACCAAAATATGACTTCCCATACATAAATATTTACCTTCGGAACATTATGGATCTCCTCATGACGTCTGGGTTCTTATACTAGACTCCAAACAACATCTGTCACCAACGTACATATCCCAATACTACTCTAGAGTCATTGAACGTTAAGCGTGTGAACCCTACTGGTTCGAGAATCGTGTAGATATGACCGAGACAACTCTCTGGTCAATAACCAATAGCGGCACCTAGATGAACATATTGGTTCCTACATATTACATGAAGATCATTAATGGACGAACCACGATATCAAGGATTCAGTTAGTCGTGTATACAATTTTCGTTGTCCAACAATATGTTACTTGCCCGAGATTCGATCGTCGGTATGTCCATACCTAGTTCAATATCATTGTCGGCGAGTCTATTTCTTGTTCTATACTACAAGATCCCGTCACTAAACTCATTAGTCGCATACTTGTAATCTTCTTGTGATGTTGTATTATCGAGAGGTCCCAGAGATATCTCTCCGTCATGTGGGGTGACCAATCCCAGTCTCGATTCATGCCAACCCAACAAACACCTTTGGAGATACCTGTAGGGCACCTTTATTATCACCAAGTTACGAAGTGACATTTGGATACACACTAAGTATTCATCGAGTGTCAGGGAGTTGCACGATATCATGGTCCAAGGAACGGATACTTGACATAATGAAAGCTATAGCAAAAACTTGGTGAAACGATCATATGTTAAGCTTTTGGTTCAGTCTCGTCCATCACATCATTCTCCTAATGATGCGATCCCGTTATCAAATGACAAATAATGTCTATGGTTAGGAAACATTAACCATCTTTGATCAATGAGCTAGTCTAGTAGAGGCTCACTAGGGACACGGTGTTGCTTATATATCCACATATGTAGTTAAGTCTCCGATCAATAGAATTCTAGCATGGATAATAAACATTTATCATGAACAAGGAAATATGATAATAACCAATTTATTATTGCCTCTATGGAATATTTCCAACACTATGTGTTGTAGATCATGGATGCCAAGTCCACCCAACTCTAGCAGTCGGCAAACGCGGGGCCAGCACACCACGCAGTTGCCCGTGCGGGCCTCCTTACGGTCATGCCAAAGAAAATCACAGATGTCATGGGTGACCATCTTAGCATAGCGTTGAGGACGTGTCTGACCAGTGCAACACGCTCGCCACGCGAGAGAAGTGAAGCCCGCCAAGTAGAGAGTTTCTTGATGAGTCTGTCCACCAAGGGCATGAGTGTGGCGGAGTGCACCTTCCGGGTTGATAGAGGTACTCCTAAGTAGGAGATGTGGAAGACCTTCACCGGGTACCTCAAATTCTCGTTAATGGCAGCCGGCAATGCGGGGTCACATTGGATCGGTGTGGCAGAGCACTTTGAGAAATTGGTTCTCATGTCACACGTTGCTCCAAAGGTCTATGGAATTTCTTGGATTGCTGCATGCTGGGATGGCTCGGTGCGGCTGAAGATGATGGCGTCGTCCGCAAACAAAGATATGTTGGAGGCGCAGTGATGCGGGGTGAGGCGGTGAAGGATGCTGGCCTGCATCGCGTGTTGGAACAAAGAGTTTAGGGCATCAATCGCCAAGACGAATAGCATCAGCAAGAAGGGGTTGCCCTATCGTAAACCACGCTCATAGATGATAGGGGCGGGGTTGCTATTGATAAGGATTCTTGTCGTCGCGGTCAATACCAGGATCAAGACCCATTCCCTCGAGCATGGCCTGAACCCGAGGTGTTGTAGGATCTCCAACAAGAAAGATCAAGAGTCGGGATCAAATGCATTGGCAATGTCGAGTTGGATGAGTACACGTGGTACCCGTAGCTGGTGAAGGTGTTGGAAATATTCCCTACAGGCAATAGTAAATTGTTATTATCATGTTTCCCCGTTCATGATAAGTGCTTATTATAATTCTAGAATTGTATTGACCAGAAAGTTATATACATGTGTGGATACATAAGCAACACATTGTCCCTAGTGAGCCTCTACTAGACTAACTCGTTGATCAAAGATGGTTAAGGCTTCCTAACCATATACATGAGTTGTCATTTGATAACAGTATCACATAATTAGGAGAATGATGTGATGTACAAGACCCAACCGTAATCTTAGCATATGATCATATCATTTAGTTTAATTGCTACAAATTTCTCCATGTCAAATATATGTTCCTTAGACCTTGAGATCATGCAACTCCTTAACATCGGAAGAATATATAGTGTGTAACCAAACGTCATTTTGTAAATCGGTGATCATAAAGGTGCCCTAGAGGTATCTCTGAAGGTGTTTGTTGGGTTGCATGGGTCAAGGCTAGGATATTCCACTCTGAGTGATAGAGAGATATCTTTGGGCCCTCTCTATAATACAATATCACAAGAAGCTTGCAAGCATGTGACTAATGATTTAGTCATGGGATCTTGTATTAACAAACGAGTAAATAGACTTGCCGGTAACGAGATTGAACTGGGTATGGAGATATCGATGGTCGACTCTCAAGTAAGTAACATATCGTCGAAAAAGGGAATTGTATACGGGGTTAACTAAATCCTTGACATTGTGGTTCAATCGATAAAGATCTTCATGAAATATCTAGGAATCAATATGGTCATCTAGGTCCTGCTATTGGTTACTGATTGAAGAGGTGTCTAGGTCATGTCTACATGATTCCCGGACCCGTACGGTCGCACGCTTAACGTTCAGTAACGCTAGGGTAATGTTGAGATATTAATAGTGGAAATTCCTTAAGTAGTTTGGAATCCCGGGTAGCATTTTGTACAGCACGAGGACCTCCGAAATGGTCGAGAAGTACAGATTTATATATGGGAAGTCATATTCACGGTTCCGGAAAAGTTCGGGAATTTTCGGTAGAGTACCGGGAAGGTTCTAGAAGGTTTTGATGGTTCCACCATGGGGCCCAACGACCAGGGAAGGGACCACATGGACCGACGGGTGGATATAAAATCCACATGGTCTATCCGCACCATTCCCCAAGGCACATATCGTTCAAATATAGAGATAATGTCTTATCTCTAAATTTAAAGGGTTGAATCTAGAGATAAGATGTTATCTTCAAGTTTAAAGAGATTTCTCCCTTGTGGCTGGCCCTAGGAGGATTTTGGATGCCCTCACCTTCCCCCTAGCCTATATAAAGATGGGGAGACACATGCGTCAGCCGCCCCCTTCACCCTTGCCCATTTCCACTCCCAACTCCTCCCACGTTTCTTCGGTACGCGCTTGTTGAAGCCTTATCGGAATTCCGCTGCCATGACCACCACCTTGTCATTGGGCTGGTCTCGATCTCATCTACCTCCTAACCCTCCCTTGTTGGATCATGAAGGAGAGGATGCCATCAAGCTGAACATGTGCTAATCTCGAAGGTGTCGTCCGTTAGGCGCTAAATCGTGATTATATTGCGAAGAGTATGACCATATCAAACGTGTTATATACACACTAGTGGAGAAATGGCTAGCCACAACTCTTGTTGGTGGCACACCATTTCACACAATGTCAGCACTAATTTTTCAAATATTGCTTGCGTTGGCTAAATTGGTATGCCAGCCGTAAACAGTTAGTGCTGGCATGGCTATATTTGGACATGTCACAAATCTGTTGGCCCACATGTACTCATTGTTTGGAAGATAGTGGTGGCGTTGAATTTCTGTGCACGCCGTTGATAATTAATTAGTGTTGGTGTGCCATGTTATTTTATGCCAAAAATAAGATTAGATAACTCTTTCTTTAATTTTAATTAGTCTTTTTTATTTTGGTTGTTATTAGCTATGGTGTTGCATTTTAGGCCCACGCAAGAAACGGTCCACATGAGTCAACTCTCATGCCTTAGTAAAAGACCTAAGTTGCCCCCCCTTTCATTTCAACTCCCCCTCAACTAGCCACCACATGTCGCTTCACGTCATCGTCTCATTGCCTCCCAGCAAGGTTCAGTCATCCCCTTCCCCTCCCATAGCATCTCCTTCCTCTCCCCCTGCACCTCCTCCGTCCACGCATAATCCATATATGAGATTCATATATAAGTTGATTTAGCATTCCTTTATGTATAAATTTTAGTACATATATATAATGGATTGCTTTGTGTGATGTAGAATCCAAATTTGATTACATGGATTGCTTTGTGTAGAAAATTTAGTGATGTTCCGACGTAAAATCTGATTTTTAATAGTGCATTTTGAGTAGAATTTGTTTTATGTCTACAATATTAATGATCCAAGTTCAACTTAATTTGGTAGTATAGTCTAGAATTCTAGAGTAATAAATAAAATGAACTCCTATAAATTAGATTGGCGGTGTAGAATTTCTTTATTTGTGTCTCCTTTCGCGGATTTTGTTTATTTGTGTATATAGTTACTCGTGTAGAATTATATTTAGCACCATAGTATTTGATTATACTTAGTGTCGATCACTAGTCTAGAATCCGATTATATACTTAGTTTTCAATATGTTTTGTGTGGAATGGCGCAACCACCACCATGTCAAGTGTGCAATTCAAGATGCGCAACCAGCCTTGCAACTCGCATGTTGTTTGGCATTTACTTCCAGTCGTATTTGGTTCCTACAGCGGTAATAAATTATATGAACCTTCTAATAGTTTGTTCTTTTGTTTTTGTTGTTATTTCCACTAATGCATTGTGTGTGTTTGGTTTTTCATACATAGGTCGTCCCTTGCAATGTTACATTGGATTTCAATGAGTCATTACTCGAGACACTATCATCTTCGACGCTCCTCGGGGGGCTACAATATGGAGGTCAATAAGGGACGAAACATAACCCAGATTGCACGAGATGAATGGGATCCTTTTATCGCCCGCATGCATCTCATCGGGGGTGAATTGATCAGCTTCTCCTCCAGAAGACAAACTCCAAGGATGGCTGTTATCTATCTCAACTCGGAGGAAGAATATGAGGACCCACTCGATGAAGCACTCTATGCCCAAAGAATGACCGGGCTGAGCAAGGATGAAACGGACAAGCTTTAGGAAAAACTTCTGGCACGTGATGCCTATGTCGGGATGCCATTCGTGACCCACCTGACATGGAGGATGGTTAACCGTCAAGTCATGTTATGTTACTTATTAGTGTAGTAATTTGATGATACATGCTTAGTGTGTAGAATTTGATGATATGCTTAGTGTGTAAATTTTGGTGATATGCTTAGTATACTAATGTGATGATATGCTTAATTAGTGTAGAATTTGATGATATGCTTAGTGTGTAGAATTTTATGATATGCGTATTATAGTAATGTGATTATATGCTTAATTAGTGTAGAATTTTATGATATGCTTAGTGCATAGTATTTGATGATATGCTTAGTATAGTAATGTGATATGCTTAGTGTATTAATGTGGTGATATGCTTATAGTGTAGTAATGTGACATGATCATCATATTTGTTTTTTTCATAAATTACCAAAGAGGCTATGTGGGAGCTATGACGTCGAGACAGATGAAGCAAGCATTGTTAGACTACGCCTTACCACAAGGGGCTCCATCACCACATGTGCTTACGTAGTGGACATGGACGGTCGCACTATCATTAGTGTCGTTGGGTGGAGCAACTTCCTTTCTTGCAAGAATCTCCGGGTTATACATACCGTCTTAGTCACTATTAGAAACACCCCACGCCATGACTTGAGGATGATGATCGTCGTCGACCTCCTTTAAAAGTATGATAATCGTCGTTGATGTGAAATGAACTCCTTAAAAACTATGTTAGTTTGCTCGTGTTTGTGAGGATTTCCATTTATTAAATTGCTACCTAGCTCTAGTACTTCTTGTGAGATTGTAACTAATTATTATCTAGAACGAACTGTTCTATTAGTCTAGTTCTAGTGCCTAAAGTCAAATTCTATTTTTTTTGGTTGCATGAAATGTTCCTCGCATGCAATGTACATTGCACGTCGCTAGGTGAGCAATTATAGTGGTGGCGTTGTCCACATGGCACGCCATCAACGTGTAGAATAGCGTTGATGTGGGACCCAACGCCGCCATTATTTTTAACAATGTGCCATATTGGTGATGTCGGGTTACCACACCACCAAAGCCCTTCTGCCACGGCATAGCTAGGATTTTCTGTACTAGTGACGCTTCCGCTTTAGGTCTACAATGGTATGTAGACACACTCTACCCCCTCATTGTTATGCATCTCCATAGATAGATCCTGGGTGTTTGTCGAGAAAAAAAATGTTTCCCATGCTTCGTCCCCAACACAATGTGTCTAGCAGTTTGTTGGACAAGCAAGAAATTGTCATGAACACTTCGGCCAGACACGAATGCGCTTTGGTTCGCAGACACGATCTCACCAAGGCATGGAGCTAGGCACAAGGATAGGACTTCGGCAAAGAGCTTGGCAGATATGTGTATCAACCTTATGGGCATGTTGTCTGAGAGAGCCAAGGCATCTGGTTTCTTCGGTAGCAGAGTGGGGAGGGAGTCGTTCATTTTCTGAAATATGCGCCCATTCATGTGGAATAGAGTGTCGAAGGCCTCGCATAAATAGTGCTTGATGATTGTCCAACATGCGCGAAAGAACTCACACGTGAAGCCATCGGGTCCGGGAGCCTCCCGATGGGCATCTTCTTGATAGCCTACTGTGTTTCTTCTTCGCACAAAGTCCTCTCGATCTCGACGAGGTCGAAGGATCTCTGGTCGAAGGCGGCTAGATCAACCGAGAACACCCGCTGCTCACAAGCGCCTAGAATGGAGGTGAACTGTTGATGAGAAGCTTTGGCCATTTCCGCCTCCTTGAAGATGTGTCGATCAGCAATGCAAAGCCCATGGATGTGATTCTCGTCTTCTTGTGTGCGGTGTGTATATTGAAATAAGTCGTGTTAGTCCCACCCTCCTTGAGCCAGGATAAGTGGATGAAATGGCGTGCAATGGAACGCTCCATAGAGGCCAGGCCGAGGTAGGATTCCTTTAACTTGCGGTGAAGCCAAGCCTGGTCGGCTGTCACGGGGCAAACATCTTGTGCGTCATCAAGCTTGGCAATAAGCTCGTGAGAGACCAACAACTGAAGGGATATGTTTCTTGTCATGCACGAGGCCCAACCTTGGTCGCGATGTGTCGTTTCCTTGAGCCTAGCAAAGATGCGACAGAAAGGGTCGGGGTCAGGGTGCACCGAGGCCCATGCTTCAGAGACCACTTGTTGGAAGCCATCTAATTTGGGCCAGAAACGTTCAAAGTGGAAGCGCCTTGGGGCCCGAGAGCGAGGAGTGCAGTCCACCACAAGGGGGCAATGGTCCGACCCAGCAGAAGCAAGGCCGTGCAACGCAGAGTTGGGGTGTGGGATTTCCCAGCTAGGGGTGCATAAGACCAACTCCAATGCACGACCCCAAATGATCCGGTCACATTTATTTGGGGGTAAATGGATAGAACAAGCAGCCCAACATGCAGGAGCAAACGAACCGTTGTTCGTTTTGGTCCGTTTTGGACCCATTCCCGGACCAACTTCGAGCCACGTTTGCGGCCGAACGTACATGTGCGAATGGGCGGGACGCACACGCTTGTCCTCATGGGGGACACGGCCATTTTCCCTCTTCCCCTGCCATTCCCCTCCGCCCTCCGCCTGCGTCCCCCGCCATCATCGCCACCACCCCCGTTCCCGGCCGCGTCGCCTTCCATCGAGGTTGTCCACCCCACAACCATGCCATGCCATACATGGCCCACACCTATGTTTCGAGAGAGCCTTTTGCTGGCGTTTGTGGTTCCTTGCCGTCAGTGGGAGAGAAGCTACGGCAGCCGATGCCAACCGTCAACCCCAACAACTTCCGGCAGACGCTACATTGCCATAGGGTGCACACCCACCAACAACCTTGCTTGCGTATTGGAATTGCTCTTTCTGGTCGCGTCTAAACCACGGTCGCAAGGTGTTCGACAATATGCTCACAAGGTCTCATGGATAGCAGCAATGATTTTTCTTTTACAACTACATTTGTTCATCGGAAGATTCGTCCTCGGATGATGAAGAGATTGTGGCTGTTGCATTGGTCGTCCACGACCACATTAGTAGGAAGTGTCCTCGGTTCAGAGGATCAATCCCTGGCCATGCTCTGGTCTTGAACCGCAATATGGTGAGATGCCATGCCCTTCTCTATGCCGATTACTTTTAGAATAGCACACTCTTCAAAGCACACAAATTTCACCACCGCTTATGTATGTCGAGACTGGAGCATGGTTGCACATGGAATTCACGGTGATCTTGTTACCAGAAATTTGGCTTCTCTTCTTACCAAAAATGCACTGCGGCTATTCGCATGGTTGCATATGGAATTCACGATGATATTGTTGATGAGTGTGTGCGTATGAGTGAGTTCACATGTCTCCTCCAAATGTATATTTTTTGTAAGGTCGTGGTGGGAGTGTTTGACCCGGAGTACCTGAGAGAGCCAAATGTGGCTGATAGAGAGAGGTTGTTGGCAATCAATGTTGAGAGGGGCTTTCCGGACATGCTTGGTAGTATTCATTGTATGCACTAGAAGTGGAAGAACTATCCATCTGCTTGGCAGGGGCAGTATAGGGGGCACGTGAAAGGTTCCACTGTCATACTTGAAGCGGTGGCTTCTCAAGATATGTGGATATAGCATTCTTTCTTTGGCATGCCTGGTTCTCACAATGATATCAGAATTCTTCAGCGTTCTCTAGTGTTTGCAAGACTTGCAGAAGGCCACTCCCCGGAGGTCAACTTTGAGGTTAATGGCCACCAGTACAACAAGGAATATTACCAAGCTAATGGTATCTATTCTCACTAGTCCACTCTTGTGAAGACCATATCTGGTCCGCACGGAGAGAAGAGACACGGGTTTGCCCAAATGCAGGAGAGTGCTAGGAAGGATTTCGAGCATGCTTTCGGTGTGCTTCAGTCTCGATGGGGTATCGTTCAAAACCCTGCATTGACATGGAGTACTCAAAAGCTTTGGGTGGCGATGACTGCTTGTGTGATCATGCATAATATGATCATGAAGGATGAGCGTGATGATGGCATCTACGACCAAGGGTTTGATTTCCATGGTCAATATGTTGAGCCTGAGCACCCACCCCGTGCAACCTTCGAACGGTTTGTCCATTTTGATCGTGAACTGTGTGATTGGCATACTCATGTCCAGCTCTAGAATGACTTGGTTGAGCGCATGTGGACTGATATTGGCAACCAGTAGACCTATAGATTTTAATTTTTTTCATGCAAACAAATTTTGATTGAGTTGCAACACTATTTGGTATTGTGTTTATTTTGATTGGGTTGTAAGACTATTTCGAATATGAAACTTTTTGCCATGTTTGCTTTATATGCTTGTTGATCTCGAACGAACGAGATGCGGCCGAAATGCGACCATGTGTTGGACGCACGACTGGCGCATTCAGAAATTCGGGTGGATGTGGCCTCATTGCCATCCTCAAACGGACAAAAAGCGTATGAAGCGGACGTTCGTCTGAGATCGTGCGTTCGAGTTGACCCAAGACCATGTCAATCGCACGGTTGGCTTTTGTTGTTGGTTAGACCACTTGTATCGGTGGACATGGAGGTAAAGGTCACACACTCCATATCAATGGTGAAGCGGTGCATAACGCGGTGATTTAGCCGATCGTTGTTCTTGACCGCGATAGAAATCACCATGTTGAAATCCCCACCAATAATCCAAGGGTCGGCAGGTGGCACGTAAGTCCTGGAGCTCAAATAGAAATTCGAGCCTGTCCTGGTCACCTTGGGGCTCGTAAACACTGATCAACCACCAGTGGGAATCACTACCCATGGGAGTAACGAGGGTTGCTACATGGGATGTGCCAGTCATGGGGTGCAAAAGAGAGACGAGAGAACTTTTCCATGCAATGAGGATGCCTCCACGAGTGCAAGTGGTCAGGAGGAAATAGAAGTCCTGGAACCCGGTGCCAAGGACCTCGGCAACCGTCGAGGACAAGATGAAATCTAGCTGAGTTTCTTGCATATACACGATACATAGGTCTGAGGAGGAGATGATGATACGGTTCACTGTGCGCTTGGCCCGGCTATGCAGGCCACGTACGTTTCAGAAAACCAGAGAATTTTCCATATCCATGGAAGGCCTGGCCGCTTGGGGCGGTTGGATCTGGGGTAGCTGAGGGGATCATGGCTCCACGAGGTGTGGCCTGGTGTCGATGTCAAAACAGACAGATCTCGGGTAGGGGGTCCCGAGCAGTATACCTAGAATCGATGGGTTTCAGGAGAGAAGGGTATACAGTGATTACCCAGGTTCGGGCCCTCTTGAGGAGGTAAAACCCTATGTCCTGCTTGATTATTTTGATGGGGAACCATGGTTACATAGTTGATCTACCTCAAGATGGTATGATCTAAAACCCCAGATGAGATCACCTGCCTCTACGCATAAGAACCTCTGGTTTATATAGACACTAGGGCTCCTAGGGTTACATGTTACCGACCTTAGTCGGGGATAGACGGGCCAAACTGGTCCTCCTAACTTGGAGTGCATGCATAGTCTTCGGAGCTTTCCATCTTGATTGTGAAGTTGTCAGATAATCCAATCTTCACTGATGTAGCCCATAAGGGATAACCCGACTGCTCGACGACCCCTTAATATGGAACTCCCTCAGTAGCCCCCGAACTAGACTTCAACGCTGATGTGTACGGTCTTCGGCAGCGAGACACTTAGACTAATCGGCTTGCATGGAGAGTTCCTCTTATATTCGGCTGGTATTGGTTTAGTTGCTCCAATGACATCGTGTTCTCAAAACGGACATCATTAAATCTAAAGTCTTTAAAGGCCCAGAAGTGAACAGTCCCTTATCTGACCATTCTTCTCACGAAAAGTCGTGGTAACAAATAATGAGAAAAACTTGAATCGCGGCTCGAGGCCACTTTCCCCGGGGCACGTTCTATCAACAAAAGAGATCATGTCTCGCATTTAAGGGGACTCCACTTAATAACCCGGGCCAACCCAGTCACGCTCAATGGCACGGTCGTTCCGGGAAGTGGCGAAGGTGGTGGCGTAGTACGCGGAAACCCATGGCTTCATGACCTCCCTTAAAAGGGGAAAAGATACAAAGCTCACCACAAGCATTCCAAACTCTACTCCCTCTCCTTCCAAGCTCGAGCGCCCAGATCCATTCCATCTCCCACCCTTTTCATCCGTCCTTCTTTCCAAGCTCAGCAATGGCCGGCTTGGGCTCTCAGGGCAAGTGGGAGATCTCCTTTGTCTCCGAAGGGGATATCCAGGAGCTGAAGCGTTGCGGCTATATCGCGGTCGGCATCACCCACGGAGCACTGGAAAAGGGCCAGGTGGTACCTACACCAAGGCCTGGTGAGCGGGTGGTGTTCGTCCCCCACTTCCTATGGGGATGGGCTTCCTACTTCAACCCTTCGTCAGGTGTTTGATGTTTTATTACGGGTTAGACTTCCATGATCTTCCCCTGAATTCCATTATCCACGTCTCCACCTTCATCATTGTTTGTGAGGCCTTCCTGTGAGTTCATCCACACTTCGGCCTTTGGCTCAAAGTCTTCAATGTCAAGCCGAAGTCGGTCAGCAGCTAGCACGCCAACTGTGGTGGGGTTGTGATAAGCAAGATCTGTCGTGTGTCGTGGCCGGAGCGCACACTGACCAACACCATCAAGGGCTGGCAGAAGGAGTGGTTTTACATCACGGATCCACGAGAAGGAAATTGGGCAATGTCCGACGAGTTCAGATCCGGAACCTCGGTGAGGCTAGCCTCATGGGTCAAGAAATGTCTAGTCTGGGGCTTGGCTTTGGATGTGAAGCTGCTGCAAAAATGCATCAAGCACATGGTGGCGACAAACATCCAGCTGACCGACGTAGTCCATGCCATGCTCCATCGCCACATCCTTACCTGCCAGTGTCGGGATAACCCGATGTGGTCTTACAAGCCCAGCAACCCATGGACGGTGCAGGAGTTCTACCGCACTATCCATGAAAACTTGTGGCGGATACTGCTCAAACCACAACAGGAGTGGTCGATCGAGGATGAAGACACCGGCTTGGACGCCGATACCCCCCCCCCCTTTGGAGGTACGTCCGAGCTCTTATACTTACTCGAAGTCCTTGTTTTATTGAAGGCCTTACTATCCCTCTTCCTTGCAGGATTGGCTGGCCCTAGCCGAGAAAATAGATGGCCCAGCTCCCCTGCCCGAGAAACCCCGGTCTCCTCTGCTGAATCTGATGCTGGTGGAGGCGTCGTACATGGCGCCATACAATAAGAAGAAGGAGACCTGCGGGGGTCTCCGTTCGAGGGGTCCACCGGATACCAAGTCTGGGGACACCCATGCCTCCACCACCCATGAGGGGGAGGATGCAGAAGATGAGGAAGAGAAGGATTCTCTTCAGGCAAGGAAGAGGGATGCGGCACAGGGGGCCGAGGAGGGGCTACCTCCTCGGGCTCCGAAGAGACCTTACAAGAGCAACGTCGCCCTTCTTGGTGTTGGCCCGGACTCCGATGACGAGATCGGGGCCTTCGAGGCGATTGGTTCGTACCTCGGTCATTGGGACCCAAGGGGTTGGTTCCTTCTCCGCAAGTGGAGAAGGGAACCAAATTCCCTCCAAACTTTGCCAGGAGAAAGCTTGGGCGAGCCCTGATACTCTTGTGTCTTCGGTGCCACCTCTCGCCCGCCCCTAGAAAAACGGACTACAGCTGTGTGGTCAGCCATGATGGAAGGCGCCTTGACCAGCTCCTCCATTGTTGAATAACATCGCGCCCTTATGGGTGCGGTTTTACAAAGTATTCAGTCCGTTAACAGTGGGCTGAGAGAAGCCTTCAATGGCTTGCTAGCGGGTTTTAAGGTAAGTCGTGTAATGTTTTAAGTTTTATTTATAAGATTTGATATGCCTTTATGGGTATAAAATCCCCCGAGCCACGAGTAAGTTTGACAAGCTTATCTGTGGCTCAAAATTAACTCCTAGGCATAAAAAGTAATATTGAGATTTTACTAACTTGCTGGAGGAAATTCGATCAAAGTATCTTGCATATCGATAACTTGGAGTAGCTAAAATTCATAACGATGTCGTGCAGGCTTCATCCTCCGCTGTTGATGCCAATGCTCTGGAGATAGCCGAGCTAAACGAGAAACTAAAGGTTTCCGACAATGTGCTCAATCGTGTGAATGTCCGGCTTGATGAAAAACAGGGTAAGTTTCAAGCGGTGTTATAAAAATTATTACCGCCCTTTAGTAAAGAAGGATTGTCCTGATTTTAATATCTGGCCCCATGATGTTCACTTGGTCAGCAGCCCAGGATAGAGAGTTCGAAAACTCAAGGCCGAACTAGCACAGACCAAGAAGGACGTCACTGCTCACAAGGTGGCGGTCGAACAATTAGCTGCCGAGCTGAGCTCCATCGAGGTTGAAAGTAGCAAGCATGAGGACAGGGTGGCAGAGGTTCAACTGGAGCTGCACGAAGCCAGCTCTAAGTGTGAGGCTTTAGAGCACAAGTCTCGGGAGTAGATCACCGAGTTCTCCAAGCTGTCCGCCGAGCTCAAATCAGCGGGTGGACCGGAGATTTTTTGAAGAAGATGTGTGCCAGGCCAAGCACATGGAAAATGGTAAGCCATACTTGTTGCAATGTGCCTTTGGTGGAAATAGGTATGCATTTCTTACGCGGATGTGGCATTCCTCAGGCGCCTTCACGGACCTCTCGAGAAGTGTGGCGGAAGCAACCAAGCACTACTCGGCCCATGACGGGGATGTTGAGCGGAGGCTTTTCTGGGCTCCGTTTCAGACTCCTGAGACCAATCCCGGTCGGAGTTGTCAAATGAAACAGCTCATGCAGTTGCATAGGATGGCGGAGCCGGCCAAGAAGGATCTTTGTATCCAGTTGTGGCCTACCGAGCCTCTGCCGAGCAACTACTTCAGATAGTGCAGAAGTTGCTTCATGTCATGCCCCGGATCGAGGTCCTGAAGTGTTCCCTGTGCATCGAAGAAGCTCGGATGGCCTTTGCGAGAACCCTGGTGCATTATCCGGGGATGAAGCCCGTGACGATGGCCACCGCACCTCCACCTGCCGAGAAGGAGCACAGACGCCCTGAGCTGTATTTTCCCTCCAAGATGGAGGGTGCTCGGGTTATAGAAACCCAATGCTCGAAAGATGTGCTCTTTGAGTGATTGTACTGTTATGTACCTCCAAACAATTTATATTTTATAATGCTTGGTATTTTTGCTTGTGTTATTATTTTGACTCATATCGCCTCGATGTTTTAATCTCAAAGTTACTAGTCGTTGGCTTCAGCCCCTAGGTAGAGACTACTCGAGGTGTTTCGTCGTCCGTACTAATACCCTTAGCCGATGAGTCGGTGCCGAAGTTGGTAGTGTGTAACCGACACGAGGCAATCAGACATGCATCTTTATGGCTTTCACTTAGCCTGAGGAGTTTAAATTTTGGATTTTTATTTATTTGCCCCTCGTTCGTTCGTTCTACTCATTCATCCCCACGCTCATAACTTTTGCTCACTTTTCCCCACTCCCTTGCTCGAAACCCTCAGAACAGGTTACAACGGACGTTGCCTTCGGGTCAACGCCTTTGACCGTTAACTCTGACGAGTGGGGCCGCGTAGGGCCGAGTCCACCTTTGACTGTTTACCCATATAGTGGTTTCGTATGTTGACCGTACAGTGGTATTCATGTACGTGGGCGCATGCAACTGACCGTGGTCGTGGGGTAGCACGTGTCCATGGGACATGCCCGAAACGTCCCATCTTATAAAGAGGGGGAACCACCTCCCAGCGGATCGCCCTACCATTTCCCCCAAATCCCCTTCCTGCCGCATCGTCTTCCTCTCCCTCACCGACATCATCTCGCTCTCCTCCACTGCCTCCACCGCACCGTCTCGTTGTACCCCACCGCGTCGTCGTCCTCACCTTCATCGCCTCCATCTATCTGATGGCGGAAGCTCATGGCGACGCCGGCGCAGCGGCCCGAGATGTAGTGGAGTTGCCGGGCGCGGTGACCGCGGATGAAGTGAAGGATGTCGGTGGCATCCACGGCGGTGCGGGGAAACTCGCAACTGCTGTGGATGTGGAGAAGGAGGTGGTTGTCTCCGCCTCAGTGCTGCCGGAGCAGAAGGTGACGGCGTCGAGCGGCGCACTCCATCCCGATACCCCCGATGCGCAACCTAGCAAGGAGCAGGAGGTATTTGCACTTGCTTGTTAGTTGCAATATTTAGGATATTAGCTTGTAGAGTTAGTTGCATTGGTTAGATTGTGATTCATACGGTAGTACAGATGGTTAGAGTAGTTGGTTTGACGGATGGGCCGGGTTTTCTATATGGGGGGATGGGGGTTTTTTCGTTGCAAAAATGCTAGATAGATCTGTATGAGAGATAGGGATCTTTGTGCTTCAATGCTACACATATGTATGCTTGTTAGATTTGTTTTTAATGCTACACAAATTTGGTTTTTAATGCTATAGACATGTATTCTTATTAGATTGGGTCCCTATTAGATTTGTTATTGAATGCTACGCAGATTGGGGTTTTGAATGTCATATGCCCAAATAGAATCCATTGATTAAGAAGTTATTTGATTCATTAGTATATAAATTTGTCCATAATATGTAGTTATATTAGCTCTATTGTTCAATGTGTGTGCATGACAATGGAAAATGCAAATATGATCATAGTAGCCCTATGATCAATGTGTCATGTGTGCATCTCTAAATTTTCAATTGACTTGTGTATTTACTAGTGATGGATGTAATTGTATATTCAGGAGGATGATGGATGGGGGGAAAAGAGGAAGCTGGCATTTACTGGGTTCGACCCGTACGATCCAGAGTATAGTGACAACGAAGAATATGAGGTAAGCCTACTTGAAATTTAGATTGTTCATTTAGTTCCTTCGACATGGTGTATATGAATCTATAATGTATTAATGCAATTCATTCATGTGTGCAGTATGATTCTGGAGAAGTGTACAAGGGCAACTTCGCGTCCTTCACAGCGAAGGAGGTGGAGAAGATCAAGGCCAAGGGAGTTGCTTCCTTCTACAACCGCAAGATCAAGAAGTGGCGCTGCCCCTACTGCACCACCAAGCCAAAGCCAAAGGATGGCCGCTTCGATCACCTTGTGTCTCATGCAGAGGATGTAGCGATTCGCGGGGAGGACTACATGATCAGGGGCAGCATGCTGCCCTTGCGAAGGCACTGACTCCGGTGTGATGTGATGATGTGATGAACTGAATGTGGCAGCATGTTTTATCTTTATCTTTTGGGTTACTTTTGGTAAACTGAATGTGCATGTTTATGATGTGATGAACTGAATCTATGGTATTAATGTATTAGGGTACCCAATGTATTATGCTATCTATATTTGTCTGCCCTTAAATTTGCATGTGGTGTATGGTTACTTCTGTTTAGATGTTGTGAGCTATGAATTTAGGTATTGCAATGATCACACATGTTGTTTCAGTGTTGCTTCACTGATTAGACATGCTGCAAAAAAACCTTGGCAAACTATCTATGTTTGTATAGGAGATCATGTGTGCTAAATTTGAGGTGATTTAGAGCATGTCAAAGAAATTTCAATTTGAGAAATGTGCTCCCAAATGAGCTCCCACGCTAGGGTAAACAGCCTCATTTGTAATCAAGTTTTTCTAGACTCTAAATGAGACAAATGTTTTTATTAACACCTATTCAATCTATATAGTGTAGATTTGAAGTCTCATTATTTTTTGAATTAATCTTCATATTTTACATTTTCTTTTGAAAAATATGCTTTAATATAAGAACTATTAAAAACACGTTTAAAATATGAAAATGTAAAACTAAGTTCAGATCCTTCTTATTCACTTTGAAATAAAGCTTTGGTGATTTTTTTTGATTTTTTTTAATTTTTCAAAAATAGAAGGTAACCCTACCTCATCTCCTTGAACTCTATGAAATCTTGTAGGTGATAGCTCATATGTGTGAAGGTTTTCTCATGAAAATGACCATAGATGTTGTGTCCTTAAATTTGCATGTGGTGTATGGTTATTTCTGTTTAGATGTTGTGAGCTATGAGTTTAGGTGTTGCAATGATCACACATGGTGTTTCAATGTTGTTTCGCTGATTAGACATGCTGCAAAAAAAACCTTGGCAAACTATCTATGTTTGTATAGGAGATCATGTGTGCAAAATTTGAGGTGATTTAGAGGATGTCAAAGAAATTTCAATTTGAGAAATGTGCTCCAAATGAGCTCCCAGGCTAGGGTAAACAGCCCCATTTGTAATCGAGTTTTTCTAGACCTACTCTAAATGAGCCAATTGTTTTTATTAACACATATTCAATCTATATAGTGTAGATTCGAAGTCTCACTATTTTTTGAATTAATCTTCATATTCTTACATTTTCTTTTGAAAAATATGCTTTAATATAAAAACTATTAAAAACACGTTTAAAATATGAAAATGTAAAACTAAGTTCAGATCCTTCTTATTCACTTTGAAATAAAGCTTTGCTGCTTTTTTTTATTTGTTTAACTTTTCAAAAACAAAAGGTAACCCTACCTCATCTCCTTGAACTCTATGAAATCTTGTAGGTGATAACTCATATGTGTGAAGGTTTTCTCATGAAAATGACCATAGACCAAGTTTATGATTTTTGGTTGGTAAAATGTTTCATAAGACAACATTGTGCGTAGGTTTCATATTTTTTTGGTTTTTTTAAATTAATGGTGCCAATTTGACCTCGATCGTGCCAGCTAGGGTTTTTTCATGAAAATGACCATAGACCAAGTTTAGTATTTTTCCTCGTTAGTGTGTCTTATAAAACAACGAACGGCGAAGGTTTCATATTTTTTCGATTTTTTTTTTAAATTAGTTATGCTCAGTCAAAACTTTCGTAACCCCGTTGACCAGCTCAAAACCCCTATAAACCCCGCGGGGTTTCACCTAACCCTAGCTCCCAACGTCAGCCGTCCAATCACACCCTGGCGCCAAGCGACAGCCCTCGGATGTGGTCTTCTAGAAGGAATTCGGTGGGCAAGCTGCGTGCAGGCTCTGGGCCGTTGGATCACAAGGACGGCTCCGCATCGTTCGATCGTGGGGCGATGCACGAGAGGCGATCCCGTTGGTTGTGCTCGGCTTCTCGCCCACCACTGACTCCGCAAAAAAAATGGTGGTGTTGGGCCCAAAAGGAAACCAAGCTCTAGTTGGGCCGTCGAATCACGTCGTTTTTTTTCATCATTTTTTTTTGCATCGTTTTTTCATCGTGTGTGAACGTGCTGGCTCTTTCACATTTGACCCCGATCACAGTCCACTCATCAAACCAACCACAGTTTCCCACGCGCGTACACTCCTGATGCCGTGGTGTGTGCGAAAACGGGGCGGTTTAGGGTTTAGGTTACAATGGCTATTTAAGCCGGACGGACACTCCCCTCCCCCAGCCGTAGCTCTTCGCCTGCTCCGTTTTCCCACAAGGACCCGAGCACTCCCCTATCCCAGCCCATCAGCCATGCCACCACGCCACCAGTACTACACGATCGAAGAACGTCTCTACCTCCTTCGGCGGGCCCAAATCCTGAGGCAAGCGAGGCTACCTCTAGAGGATTTCGAGGAGCCGAAGGAGGAGGCGAGGGAGGAGGAGGCGCCGCCACAGGAGCCGGAGGTGGAGGCATCACCGGAGAAGGAGGCGGCACCGTAGGAGCCGGAGGTGGAGGCGCCGCCCAAGGAGCCGGAGGTGGAGGCGCCGCTGCAGGAGCCGGACATGGAGGCGCCACCGCAGGAGCCGGAAGTGGAGGCGCCACCGCAGGAGCCGGAAGTGGAGGCACCGCCGGTCTACTATCTGTGGCCCGACCAAGTGGTGATCCTCAACTCCATCCGCTCGGAAGCAGTTGCGCAGGCCCGACGTCTTCGTTAGTGGCAGATGCAGGCAGCACGGGCGGCACAGGAGGA
Organism: Hordeum vulgare subsp. vulgare; assembly: GCF_904849725.1. NCBI lineage: Eukaryota > Viridiplantae > Streptophyta > Magnoliopsida > Poales > Poaceae > Hordeum > Hordeum vulgare. The sequence continues at coordinate 476,367,205 of NC_058523.1, forward strand.
GGCACAGGTGGTGGCCCGGGAGGACCAAGCTCCGGCGCAGGCGGATCAAGCCATCTCCGACTACGAAGACGCATAGTGCACTAGGCAGTACGTAGGATATATATCGTACGCTTCCCTATATTGTATACTTCCATTATTATGCTCTCTGAGCTATGTTTGTTGATGCTTCAGCATGTATGCTCTTGTTATTATGCTCTCTGAGCTATGTTTGTTGATGCTTCAAAATGTTGATGCTTCAAAAAATATATTACATGCTTTTTGTTGATGCTTCAATACCCTAAACCCTAAAATACCTAAACCCTAACCCTAAACGTAGCACTGCACCCTAGCCTTGGTCTGTGGCACTTGGAAGGTGGAGACGCGTGCGAGAAGAGAGGAACCAGTGGCAGCGACTGACGCTGCGTCCGTGACAGCGTGCATGCAGGCAGCCTAGCTCGATCACATGGCATGCACAGCAGGCTTCGGTATCATGGCGGCGCATGTCGATCGGTATGCCCTAGAGTTTAATTGTCATGCTGAATTGATGTTGCGGTGGTCAAAGGCTGAGACGGTGTGAACTGTGAATCCATCGAGGAGGCGACAGACGCTGCGTCCCGTGGCGGCTCACGGGAAGGCTGCATCCGTGGCGGGGCGCATCGACGCATGCTGGTAGGCAGGAAGGCGGTTCATGTCGCGCATGCATCTAGCGTGCAGAAATCATGGCGGCTTGCCACTTTAATTGCCACGTTTAATAGATGCGAGTGGATCGGGGAGACAAGCGTGTGACATGAGACGAACCAGCGGGAGCGACCGTCCCTACGTCCGTGGCGGCTAGCATGCAGAAAGAGGCCGGTCAGTGTACGTGGCGGCTCGTGTGCAGAAAGAGGGGAGGTCAGCGCATCGTGGCGGCGGGCATCAGCGCATGGAGGCAGGCTAGCTACGTGCATGCATAGGAGGCTCATGTCCTTACGGCGCGCGCAGGGCCCAGCAGCGACCATCCCTGCGTCTGTGGCGGCTAGCATGCAGAAAGAGGCCGGTCAGTGTACGTGGCGGCTCATGTGTAGAAAGAGGGGAGGTCAGCGCATCGTGGCGGTGGGCATCAGCGCATGGAGGTAGGCTAGCTACGTGCATGCATAGCAAGCTCATGTCGTTACGGCGCGCGCAGGGCCCAACAGTCTAACCACGGCACAACGAGCGAATAGCGGCATCATTCAACGTGGCCCCAATTGTCAGGTCCAACGGGCGACACAGTCCAGCGTGGCCCCACTCGTCAGAGTTAAAGGTCAAAGCATTGACCCGATGGCAACGTCCGCTCTGACCAGTTCTGAGGGTTTCGGGCAAAGGAGTGGGGAAAAGTGAGCAAAATTTAAGAGCGTGCGGATGAATGAGTAGAGTTAACGAACCAGGGGCACAGAAATAAAAAAAACCTTTAAATTTGGGGGCTGGTCGTAAGCCCCCTTGTTTTTGGTGGTAGTCGGGTAAGCCGAATTTCGAAATAGCTACCATAGGGTCCGCGAAGGCGTAAACCCTTCGTGTAATACGGAATAACCTCCAAATGCTTTTTGTTTTTGAGCCCGGGTTGCACACCATTTCTCGTGTATTATGACGGTCAGTTTTTGGCTTTCTCCACTGAGGTATTTTTAGCCAGACTAGCCGGTAATACAATCGCAATGGTTCTCCCTTTATCCCTTAGTCGAACTAGAGGAACGTAAGGAGGTAAGCACAGGAGCAGGGCAATCCAACTGTAGACCCAAGACATAATTTGGAACCGATGCATATAACACAAAACCCGAGAAATCAGATGCTTAAGAAGAAGTGGTGGCATGTTCATCGAGGTGGTGTTACCATCCCAGCCCCCGGTCTACTGGTCGATAACACTTTAACATGTGTAAAAAGTAATTTTGACCTATCAGCGCCAATAAGTATGGAATATGTGCATACAAAAATACTTGAAATAATGTGTGCAATGAATTTTTATAATTCGTGGCATCAAGGCAGCTGTTACACGTAACTATCGATACAGGTTTTTAAAGCAACTTTTCCCAATGGCCTCTCATGGGCGTCTTGCCGTTCGCCCTATTTTCGGTTGTACTATATCTATTACCCTTGTCAGGGGTGGGGGTACTTATCATTTACAGGAAGTTGTTATAAGTATGCGGACCTTGAGTAGAGGGTCTTGAGAAGCTGCTGATGAAACGGAGAAGCTTGACGCTTGGGTTCTTCATGATACCCTGTCTTTTGTTCTATAGCGTTGGTTTGGATCATGGATCGGTTGAACCAATCACATAATCCCTAGCGGGTGGCTCCCACGGCTGCCCATGGAATTTTAAGGATGAAATTGTGTCTACGATGGACATACATTGAAGGTGTTCAGGGTGTGCCGTGGGAGGTGTATTCCAATTTACTCTGAGCCAAAGAAGTCTCTGGCGGGTCTGATTGAGCTCCGACTTGCTTGCCTTCCTTCCGCGCCTTTATTGTCAGCATGTGGCTTGAAGTTTCGCTATCATGTTGGCACTTAGCTGTCAGTGCGGCCGTGTGCTCCTCGGTCCGGAGAGAATGCTCTGTATTGCCGTTGACATTGATGACTCCCTTGGGTCTGGGCATTTTGAGCTTCATATAGGCATAATGGGGCACAACATTGAAGCGGGTGAAAGCTGTGCAGCCGGGCAATGCATGATATCCGTTGTGAAAGGAGACGATGTCGAAGATCAAGTCTTCGCTCTAGAAGTTGTCGGGTGAACCAAACACAACCTCCAGTGTTATCATACCCGAGCAACAGGATTTTGACGGCTGGAATCACCCCTTTAAAGGTAGTGCGACTTGGTTTGATTCATAATAGGACTATGCCCGTCTTTTTCACCGTATCTGGATAGATCAGATTAAGGCTACTTCATGTGTCCATGAGGACTCTAGTGAGGTGGTATCCATATATGCTGGGATCGAGGATGAGGGCGGCGGATCCTCCATGATGGGTGCTGGTCGGATGATCCGTGTGGTCGAAAGTGAGCGGGCAGGCCAACCACGGGTTATATTTTGGTGCTACAGGCTCTACGACGTACACCTCCTGAAGGGCCCGCTTCCTCTCCTTTTTGGGTATATGTGTGACATAGATCACGTTCACGGTTTTGACCTCGGGAGGGAACTGTTTTTGGGCCCCATTGTTTGAGTCGCGGGGCTCCTCGTCGTCTTCACTTCGTGGGGCCATGTTCTGTTCGTCGGTGGCCACCTTGCGAGTCTGCTTGAACACCCAACAATTACGGTTGATGTGGGTGGCGGGCTTGTCTTGGGTGCCACGGATTTGGCATGGCCGTTACTTGATTTTATCCCATGGAGTCGATCCGTCCCTGTTCCCTTTGAAGGGTTTCTTCCGTTGTCCATGTTTTGAACTACGAAATCCAGCATCTATTGTTGTCTCATCGGCATCACCGTTACTATGGTGGTGTTTGTTCTTATTTTTCTTGGCTTGCCGTTTCCGTCTCGAAATTCAGAGGTTCCAGGTTCATCCGCATTGTGGTTGCGCCGAGCTAGCCAATTATCTTCGCCCGTGCAACAGCGGGTCATGAGGGTAGTAAGGGCGGACATTGTTCTCAGCATGTCCTCGCCGAGTTGTCTGGCCAACCATTCGCCTCGGATGTTGTGCCTAAAAGAAGCTATTGCTTCGGCATCCGGACAGTCCACGATTTGATTCTTCTTGGAGAGGAACCGGTTCCAGAATTCTCTGGCCGATTCTCCCGCCTTTTGAACAATGTTGCTTAGGTCAGATGAATCTGGTGGCCGAACATATGTTCCCTGAAATTTGGATAAGAAAGCCTCCTCGAGGTCTTCCCAGCTTCCGATGGAGTCTTTAGGTAGGTTGTTTAGCCAGTGTCGTGCCAGTCCTTTGAGTTTTAGTGTCAAGTATTTTATAGCTTGGAGATCGTCTCCTGTGGCCATATGGATGTGGAGAAGGAAATCTTCTATCCACACGGCGGGGTCTGTTGTCCCGTCATATTGTTCAATGTTTACGGGTTTAAACCCTTCCTGGAACTGGTGCTACGTGACCTCATCTGTGAAACATAATGGTTGAGAGGCGTCTCTGATCCGGGCTATGCTATGCCGGTGATCGGCTCCGGGTTGAGCCCGGTATGGTTCCCGACCTCTGCTTTTGTAAGCGACCCGAGGTGGTTCGTCGTCCCATCGAGTGGGGGAGTACCTCCTGGATCCGTAAATGGATCAGTTGTGGTCTGATCTAACATATCGTGGGTCAGGCCTATCCCCAGGGTGCACGAGTTATTTGCCTTTTCTGCCGGAGGTTCCGGTCTATACTCGTTCTCTTCGGTCGCTCTGTCGCATCCTTGGGGCGGACGGTCAGGTTGGTCGTAGTCCGTGCATCGAGGGGATACGTCTTCTCGGCCCTTGTCATTGAACTAGGGGAGCAGGCATCGGCGCGGGTAGGGTTTTTTTTTATCCGGCCACTCCGTGTCGTACCCCTCTTCGTCCGCCACGATTTTGGTCCACATGTTGTTAATGGTGTCTTGTTCGTCCTGGAGCTGTCGTTGCTTTTCCTTTAAGATCTGAGAGGTAGCTATAAGCCGCTGCCGAAATTGCTCCTGGCCTTCGGGGTCTTCGGGGATTACGAAGTCTTCGGCTTCGAGGTCGGCTTCGTCGTCGACTGGGGGGAGGTAGTCATCGTCATCCGACTTGTTGAGGTCGTCGGGATCGGCATTGGCGAGTTCCTCTGGTTGTTGCTCGGGAGCTTCGAGGTTACCGTGGTCTTCTCGGGTCATGTTTTCCCATGTAGCTTGTGCGGGGCCCCTTCCCTTATTTTCCTTGGCACGCTTACGCGGCTTTCGGTGCTTTGAGGGCTCCTCCACGGGCTTTTCGCCATTTTCCCTGGGTGTTACGTCACCTGTGTCATGGGGGGGGGTCTACCATGTAAACGTCGTAGGTAGATGTTGCGGTCCACCGCCCAGTGTTTATGGGGGTGGGGTAGTAGGCCTCATCGTCCATGTCCTCGAGATTTTCAGAGGCATAGTCCAATGCGTTAGTTAAGTCTTCGACGGTGGCGATCAAGTGGGTGGTGGTTCGGTCATAAAAGTCCTCATAATCCACCTCGGAGCCGATCTTCGAACAGGTCGGGCTTTGGGTAAGTGAGATTTGAAGCGACTAGATCTGGTCGAGCGTCTCGTTTAACATCGAGAGGTCGTCCTGATCAATCTTTTCGAGATTTTTGGAGTTGACCTCCGCGACTTCCGCAAGGGAAGCCAGTTCGGCAATGGTCGTTTCCTGTTGTCCGGACACAATGGTCGGTTCCGAGCTCAAGGCCAACTCTCCGACGAGAAGGGGACCGAGATCATGGCCAGACGAGGGACCCAGAATCAAGGCTTCGGGATTTTGAGTTTCATCGCCGAGACCGTGACTTCGGCGAGGAACAGAATGCCTCGGGAGTCGGTGGAGAATTCGATGTCTCCGAACCTTATTCGCTGGCCGGGGACGAAACATCCGATCTGGCCAGGACGGCCGGTTGAGTCCGCACGTAGCGTGATGCTGTCGAGCGTGAGGACTTGTCCGGGGCGAAGATGCCCCCGTCGTAGATTCGATGGCTGATGGTCAAGCAAGCCATCGATCCAACAGCGAAACTCTCAATGGAAGCACCAATATCGACGTCAAAACCGGCAGATCTCGGGTAAGGGGTCCCGAACAATAGACCTAGAATTGATGGGTTGCAGGAAAGAAAGGGAGACGGTGTTTACCCAGTTCGGGCCCTCATGAGGAGGTAAAACCCTACGTTCAGCTTTATTATATTGATGGGAAACGATGGTTACAGAGTTGATCTACCTGTGTTGCATTTTTGTGTTGTTGGAAGAACTAGGAAAAGGAGGGAAAAAATAGCAATAATTTTATTGTTTGTTGTGTAAGTAAATGTGTAACTACAAATATGAAAAGTTGCATTTTCTTTTTGAAATTTGCAATAATGCGATAGGCAAATAACAGTGGACAAACGACAGAGATTAAACCCGGTACTCCCATGCCAGAGTATGAAATCTCCAGAGAGAATGGATCGTCTCTCCGTCCTCAGTTTTTTAACCAGCACCTTGTTGGTGGCTCAAGCCTGGCGTTCACTTCCACCGTGTGTGATTGTGGTGGTAATAGTAATCTTCGCAACTTGCAGTGCCAGTTTTGTTTAGGATCTTCTCATATTTTGCTACGTAGGACAAGTGGCATTTTTATTCGAAGGAATGTTCTTTGGGAATGCACTGATCGAAGGGGCTGATTTTGAAGCGTTTGTCATTGGATGCAATGAAAGACGTCTGCTTACTGATATAGGATGAAATGAAACAATATATTTTCTGGTGTGCAATCCACGTACGAGGCACAAAAGTAAAGGATAAAAGAAAGAAGAAAAGATATTGACCTTCCTACGGCTCAATAAAACCTTCAACTTGTTAACTTCTGTGCAGCAAACAAATTGGTGTAGCCAGTTTACAGAAATTAGGGCTCAAAAGGATGAGCCATGCAAGGCTTTTATCTCATCAATCAGCAGTACCACCAGAAGAATTTGTCTTCACCCCATTCTCGTTGCTATTATTTTTATTGCACTCATTCTACGAACCCCCACCCCACCACAAATAAAATTACTCTGCCACTATGTGGACGTGACAATCCCTATGGGCCAAAAAATAATCACCCTAGAGGTTCAAAATTGCAAGGAGAAAACAGCCATTGCAGATTCATTTCTATGCCTTCTGCTTCGACTTCTGCTTCTTCAGCTCCAATGACGCACCTAATCCTACTGGGGCTTGACCGTCAGCCTTAGCGGCCAGTCGACTTGCATCCTTAGCCTCCTTTGCGCCATTCAGGGTAGTACCATTGGACTGCGGCACTTCAGATTCAGGTGTCTGAGCATTGGCGGCAGGAGAGGCAGCAGATGCAGATGCAGCAGAGTTGATGAGGTTGAGAATTTGATTGATGTCAGAAACGCTCGCAGCAGGCCCGTTGCGCAGATTAACACCCCTGGCAACGGCTGTTTTTCGGGCTTCTGCGGCCGCCTTAGCAGCACGCTCGTCCCCTCCTCTTCCTCTGTTGACATTTGCTGGTCCATCACCACCAGATTGGATTGCAGCTGCCTTCATTGCTTGGAACAATCCAGGATGAGCCTGCCAGATCGAAAGGTACGGATTTGTTACTACCACCAACTAGGCATGAATTACAAAGGTATAGGTAGGGTATTGACTTGAAAGAAAAAGGCAAAACAAAACAGAAGCATTCTTGGCAGGGAAAAAAGGTGGATCGAACGGTACTCTATGTCCAATAGAACCTCATCTTATACTGCTATATGGAAATAATTCAATCTATTTTTAGAGGTCAAGAGAGCACCAACTCTGTGCATTTGGTTTACATGGTTCGGTTTTCTGGTTTGTTTGGTATTAATATACTTCGGTAAAGACGGTATGAAATTAAGATATGGTTCGGTCTCGGTATATACCAAACCATAATACCAAAGTTGACGCGAACTAGAAAATGACATAAAAACCATAAAATTGGTTCAGTTCATTTATTTTCGGTATGGTTTTTCAGTTCAGTTCTAAAAGGCAGAGGGGTGGGGAATGCACACTGAGCCCTAGCTGCCCATCTACTAAAAATTTACAGCTCAGAGTGCAATATTTTAGTGTTGCTAGCTTCCATATGAAGCTAACAGCCTGAGACCAAACAGATCAAAATAATCATCTCATAGAAGGTTGGGCAATTCAAACCATCCTAGCATTTTGCTGTGGTGCCATTCAAATAAAAATTCCAAGGGTGTAGTAGCAGGACTTGCATGTTGCGCCTAATAAGCTTACCTTCAAGAATTCAACAGCGTTAGCAGAGGGGGCAGTTACCTGGCCTTTTTGCTTCTGCGCAATAACCTGCACACGAAATGAACTTCATCTCCCATTGACAATACAACTAGCTTCAGCATGCAAAGGAAGCAAACTATGCAAAGTAGAAATGGAGCCAAACTTTCCCAAATTTACTATGAAATATGTTGCAATGCAAAAAAGTTGCTACTTTGGGAATGTGCAAGAATCCCTGAACCAAGAGGAAGCAACCATGGGAAATAACTTTTCAGCACATACCTGCTGTTCTCGCTCCTTGAATGTATTCAACCAATTTTCTGAATCTTTTGTTCGTGAATCATCACTCCCTAACTGTTTTACCAGTATATCATGTGTCTTGGTTTCATGCTGCCACCAAAATCAAGTCAGTAAAATTCGTCAAAATGTTATTCTGACAATTATTCCGTCAGAACTAACCTGAACTGAAAGCTTGTATGCACCCATACAGCTGAATGCAATTGCGAGAGCATGATAGCAAACTGCTGTTTGAATATGACCTGGGCCTAAAAGGCGCTCGTTCTTCTTAAGTGCTTCTTGAAGATACCTAAGAGCAGTACTCATATTGCTCGCATCCTGGTACATCATCGCCACGTTTATAAGAGTTGCTGCAACATCCGGATGATCAGGACCAGATGCTAAACTCAGCAACAACAGTGTACGGGACATGTGTCGCAGTGCAAGTTCGGTTTGATTGAGCCCATGATAGAACAAAGCCATGTTACCGTAGCTGAAAATAAGGAAACATAGGATTAAAATCAGATCAGTTGCCATGTGCTGATATCAAAAAGACAATGTTCTAGTACTAACAAGCTCAACACTGCTCCACAAATTTAAACTTGGTGAACAAAGAAGATACCACTACCGCTACAAAAAGGTAGACAACTCATAAATGAATAACAAGCACAAATAAACTAAATGGAAGTACATGCCTGTGGGCTGTATCAGGATGGTCTAGACCAAGGCATCGCTCATTTATGATAAGCTCTCTATGTTGCTGCACAATTGCTCCTGCTGTGTCGCCAGCATGGTACAAAACCATAGCAAGGTACCTTAGGCAAAATAAAACAAAATAAGCACAGTAGGATTTCAATGGAAGTTTGTTCGCAAAAAGAAATTGTTAATAGGTTCACAATAACACAGATAAATTGTTTCAATCAGGAATATTGCTTCATAGGAAATCTTCTTTCTCATTCACTCATCTTCATGGTAACAACTTGCACGTTTGCAGTCAGACATGTGATATCGGAATATATTCTTAACAATGTTTCTCATACTGCTTTATCTAAAGGAACATTTCAAACTGTAAAATTAAAGTAAGCATGATCAACACAACTCTGAAAATTCTGTTCAAGGATGTTTAGGATCTCTACATATGAATTTTCCTGATAAAAGTATATACAAATAAAATAAATCATGTATGCATAAGTTTGTGTGTTACCGGCAACAGTTTGCAGCATCCTTGTGCATGGGACCATTGATCTACAATAAGCAATGACCACGGGTAAATAACAGAAATTCAGAGGATTCTCATGCTAAGATGTATTATACCTGTTGAAGTAGAGAAAAAGCTTCAGAAAATAGTCCATACGCCTCATTTAGAGTTCCCTGAAATGCATGAACAAGAATTTGCAAAATTCATATATTGAAATACTAACCAGGTACAAGTCAGTTAAAATAAGACAGTACAGGAAATATACCTCAGCCATCCGGATTTTCCCAGCTTCCATAAGCTTCCTTGCATCAGTACAGGTAGGAACTGAGTGCTTAACAACTGGTTGGAGATTCAAGATATCTGAAGATTGGAATGGAGCAGTAGAATGCAGATCGTATTTGCGAGCGGCAATTGTTATTCCCACCTATTAAACGAAGAATGTTTGGTTTGTCAAACAAATTATATGTCACCATAATTTTGACAGGCGCTATATACTACTCCTATGTGGGACATGATTCTAAAAGCGGGTCAACATTTTGTAAAAAGTAAGTGCCGAAAAGAGCAATGGAAGCTCATAACAACATGAAATTTTCTGTCAAGACCAAACCAAGCATCATCCGACAAATATAATTATCATGTAAGTCTGAACGTAGCTAACCTTCTGGCAAAGATTGCGGAGAACAGCAACTCTTTTAGCCCCAGCCCTCGCATCATCTGGCGCTTCAAACTAAATAAACGAAGTCCATGAGTCATGGTGTTCAATAAACAAACTGAAAACATAAAGAAATAGTAACTGCCCATACCTGGTATTTATGTTTCGCGAACTCCTTAATGTCAGACCAAACTCCGTCAGATGTTAGCTGGGAATATGCAGATTGACCCTTTTTTGAAGAAGCTGATTGACTTGATTTCTGGCCCTAACATATGGAATGCAGTTTTTATACCAGCAAAAGGTTAAACAATAATAAACTAAGCTCCAGGTAAAGTTCCACAGTGCATAGCAACATTCCCAGGACTGCTTGTGATTGGATAGCATACCTTCTGGGTTTTCGACTGCGGACTGCCAGTACCTTTTGTTGCAACAGCCAAAACTTTGCCAAAAAAACAATTCAAGAAATGAGCAACAGCAGGTGCAATATTATGGTCCGGGCTTTGCCTCAGTATGTCCTGGGGTAGCAAGAGTGCATGATGGTTAATAAAATAATACTCTAATACCATAATTGAGTTGAACATAACAACAAATTAAAAAGCTGCGATTTTGAGATTTCTATGAGAAAAAATTACATGTGACTAATCATCTTATAACATAACATAACTATGTGTTGTAAGATAACCCATAGTGTGGATATCACAGCCGTATGAGTGTTGCAATAACTTAATACTAAATTGTGCTCCAGACATGAAGATGGCCATTCGTAGGAGTTTAAGTAACGATGTCTTGTTCACTACTGCTTTCTTTTACAGGTTTTCACCTCCATAGCAAGAAAGTCAACTCACACTTTAAATAGTATTCACTTAACAATTGGTTCAGATTTACTAACTTCTTTTAGTAATAGACAGCTCATGGTAAAAAAAGACAAGAAATAGCCAGCTGCAGTTGTAAAAGGACAAATGAACCGCATTGAAAATGCTTTGGGGAAGTAAAAACTACCATAGCAGGAAACAATCTCTAATGTTGTAAACTGTTTGATGTCACAAATAAACAGCTACGTCTAGCATAAACAGGATAGGAACAGCACCTTGACAACATGCTTTGCAGACCTAACAATTATCTCAGCCGAAAATAAGTCCCACAAATGTGGCAGATCCTTGATCATGCCTGCAACCTGAGAAACGGATTATTTTAGGAACATAAAAATGCTATGCAATGTTTTCACAATCAACTGTATCAGTCCAAAGAGACTCACTTTGCCCAGATACCTAACGTTTATTCCATTGCTATGCAGCACATCAGTTAAAGTTTGACCATCCATAGGAGAGACATCAAGAGAGCAAAGATCCTGAACAAACTTTGGGATCACCGTATCTAGCAGATACGAACCAACCTTTTTAACCAAAGCTTCATCTGCTTCAATCTCCTAAGAACATTGAAGAGCACGATCTTTTCAAGTTGCAACAGCAGCAAAACAAATAAAGGGTAGGTATTAAACTCACCTCAGGACTGCCAGCAAGCTTGTACTCCGTAAATACATTTGGATTGAAAAGAATTTCATCAGTTGAGTCGTTACTTTCGGCAGGTGCAGAAGCAGGGCCTTCATCAGACTTGTCATTTTCCTCCACAGAAGCAGCCTGAAATATCAGCAATAAGATTCTAGCGACCATACAAGCAACAATATCATATTCTTTCTATTAAAATTTAGGCCCTTTCCCTTTCAATGGATGAGTGCACAAAGCCATCCAAGTTCTCAAACTTTGCATACAAAATGGAAAGGCAAAAGTAATTTTTTCTGTTTCGAAGGAACAAAACAAAGAGACCTAATTTCCAGTTATTGATTAAAAAAGCATGCTAATTGGCTCAATTTGGAGAAAGACGGACTGATTCTATTCTTTCAGTCCTGCATCAGCTGCTATCTGCTTTGGGTTCTTATTACACATTTCATTTGGATCATCATTACATTTCATTATTACTTATGTGCCCTTCTGTACTTAATTTTATTATTGGCGTATTCTGAGCAGGGCCCTCCATTCATGACAAAGAAAAATGTATGCTAATCTTCCCTAAGCAAGAGTAGAATATACAGTGAGAATAGTTTCTGCACAAACCGTAGTATCAGAAGCCCTGACATGTTGGTCATCAGATTCTTGCCCATTCAATTCTGTGGGAACATCCGGAACTTTCTGCGTAGGGGATTTCTTTATGGATTCAGCCTACCCAATTCAACAGAATTAGATAGTTATATTTATCCATGAAATAAAACATGCAGCAATGGAACATAGGATCTTTTAATTTTACAAAACCAAAGCTAAGTCATCAGCTGACCTCAACAAATGAGGCTACAAGCTCAGGTCTCAACACACAGAAACGGTGCTGCAGTCCAATGTAGTTAGCATCTCGAGGAGTCACTCTCATCAGATCCAAAATATAATGCCTACAGTGGGGAGAAGCCAAACAACAGCATGAAACAAAACTATTGGACCACATGAAAATACTTAACTGTCGGGGTAACACACAAGTGATGTGTCATGACAAAAGCAAGAGAAACAAATCAGAGAACTCGGACAGTTTAGGCATGTGATGATGCAAAGTGGATCGGATCAAAAACACTCGCTAATAGGATATTTACATGTTCAACAATTCAAAACAAAAAGTCTAGAAAGGGGCTAATTAGCACCACAACATTGTGAACTGGCACAAGTAGGGAAAACCACCCTTGGGAATTGTTACTATTATGACCGGTTTTACAAGCTTAAAGCTGTTGAGTGGCTCTTTTTTCTCACGAATTATGTGGTAAAAGAGGTAAATCCCAGGGTGAAATCTGTTTCTCTTTCTTGAAAAAGGCAAACCTCAGGAAAACAACATTGGAGATCTTTGACAGTTCATGCATGTGCTAATCAGGTTCGACGTTGGAGATCTTTGACAGTTCATGCATGTGCTAATCAGGTTCACACCTGGCCAGAATGGGATATTTACATGTTCAACAATTCAAAATAAAAAGTCTAGAAAGGGGCTAATTAGCACCACAACATTGTGAACTAGCACAAGTAGGCAAAACCACCCTTGGGAATGATTACTATTATGACCGGTTTTACAAGCTTAAGCTGTTGAGTGGCTCTTTTTTCTCACGAGTTATGTGGTAAAAGAGGTAAATCCCAGGGTGAGATCTGTTTTTCTTTCTTGAAGAAGGCAAACCTAAGGAAAACAACGTTGGAGATCTTTGACAGTTCATGCATGTGCTAATCAGGTTCACACCTGACCAGAATGGACCCCTATTAGGCTTTTTACATGTGTATAATGTTTCTAATCAACCAATCTAGCCAACAAAGAACCTTTAAGAAACTACTCCCTCCGTTCCAAAATATAAGACCTTTTAGGAATTCCACTAGGAGACTACATACGAAGCAAAATGAGTGAATCTGTACTCTAAAATATGTCTATGTACATCCGTATGTAATTTATAGTGCAATCTCTAAAAGGTCTTATATTTAGGAACGGAGGGAGTACAAAAGAAGGCAACCTTTAAGAAACTACAATAGAAGGCAACAGTTGCAAAGCATTTAATTTATCAATGGAAACTAGTAAAAGAATCGATGTTTAACCTCAAAATAAGAATTACCTGTCATCGCTACCAACAATTCCCTTGCATTCAACTGTAGCAGCTAATTTTACAGGATTGCCAGAACCATCCAAAACCACATGCTCCTTCACATGGAGTCGCTTTGCAGCCTCAACTACCTAACAGAGCGGATCTTACTTTAGATGTCAAACGAAGATATCATCATGAAATAAGAATATCCAAATATTTCTCCCTTCCACAAATACTTCAGGTATCATGTACGATAGCTGAATCTTTCAAAACTTGCATATGTAATTTTTACACTGGCATTTCACACGAAAATCAAGCGCGCACAACTTAGCTAAACCACTGACATTACAAAAAGTGCACTTCAACAGAAAATCAATTGTGCACAAGTCAGACAAAGCTGTACATCATTGTGAAACGTGGATACGGCAACGAGCGTGCCAGGTGAATTAGTTGAATGTTAAGCAACTAAACATTAACTAACATAACAACTAGTGTGACAGGTGAATTAGTAGAAAGTAGAACACAAGACCATGGAAATAGTGTTTCAGCCAGCCATATTAAGAACTGAGCCTCAGATAAGAATAACAAACCAGTAAGCATCCTACCATTAGTTAGTTATAACTTAAAAGCAACTAAACAATAACTAACATAACACGACAACCAGCATATTTGAACAACCAACTGACAGCAGCACAGCACAACTGAATTCCTGTCTGAACTGGGAGGTATGGAGGTAGTGAAAAACGATGAACAGTCAACAGACATAAGAAGTTCGACCGTAATACAACATATAAAACCGTCCAGAAGATGATGGCTCACCTTTGCATGGAATGACTCGTTCCAAGATATCTTCTTGCCATTATCAACAGAACCATACAGAAGGGAGTCAGACTTGTCTCCTTGAAGAATACCAGGTATGATACTCTACAAATCCAGTACAATAGTACAAGTTACATTCATATATAAGTAAGACTTTGCATCGCAAAGAAGTACAGAGGAAATGATAAGGTGGCTCAAACATGGATATATGTGGAAAAAAATACAAAATGCTATTATGAAGATCTTCATATAATCTGCATATTTCTACATTGAATCACCTTTTTCACGGCATCTACTAATCCAGCAAATATAACTCAAGTATTAATAACCTTATAAGAAGAACCAACAGCACTTCAGGCGTGCAAAAAAAAAAAAATGGAACCCAGTGGTATAGCAGAAGAGCATGATGTAAATGTTTCTTGCACATACCTGAGCTACAACCCTGTGACCTCTGTAATCAATTATTGCCATGGCAAGATTGTAAAGCCCAGAAATATCAGCTTCTTGGTAAGATTTCGTTCCTTTCAAGTCATTATTAGCAGAAGCATAGGTCGCCTGCTCACTGTCTGCTATTTGTGCCTCTGTAGGTCCTTCCAAAACACTGTTAGGCTCTTCAGTTTTTGAACCAGGTGCTACGCCAGAAACTGCCTTGGCACCCAAATCAGGTGAGGGGACTGGCGTACTTCTGCTAGAACCATTTTGGCAATCTGGCTTTTGGTCCTTTGAGATTTGCTCATAGTCAGAGTCAACAGCAAAACTGAAGAAAATGTTGTTGTGGACATACCTAAAATGTATAGGAGCAGATGTAAGCATCTCCAAAAGGAACTGAAGCTAATCAATCAACAACCAGTCAAGCCACTCAAACAGAGATGGTGGCATCTGAAACTAAGCAGTTATAGATGAAACTGACGATCTATAAAGTATGTGAGTGCGTTGAGCTAGAAGAAGCAGACTGGTTGTTGACACAGCCAGCTCCAGGTAACTACTGTAAATGCTTACACTCAAATCTGCTAGGTACCTACATGATATTCTAAGTGGGGCATCATAGTTCAAGAAAGCACTAGGCGTTAATTGTGCGTTTTGCCACCGCATTGCACTTTTCTGACCAAAGCGATTAAGCGCAGTTATGCGCTAGGCTTTTTGCTATCGCCTAGAGCCTAGGCACACTTAAGCGCTCGCTTAGGCGCGCCTTTTTAAACTATGCGGGGCATATTAATCAGTGGTGTGCTTTTTGAACTTGTGACTAGGCAACATCATGAGAAATCCCAACAAGATCCATTCGGTAAACTTGGATGACAGATTTAAGTAGCCTTGAGGACGGACCAGAAGATGAGCATTTTACAAATAATCCCTCCGATCACACAGCAATCTCACAATCTCAGCTTTTCCGAAACCAAATGCAACCAAGTTTCATCCAATGGTCACATGTCATGTGACCTTAACCAACTATGGGTTTGCATTCAATAATCCCCACACGGATCACATACAAATATTGTTCACATGCTTGAATAACAATGTAAAATAGATGACAAGTTCCCAAACTTGATGCTTGTCAATGTAAAATAGATGACAAGTTTCCCAAAATTGATTCTTGTCTATAGCTTGTAGTCATCAGTCTCCTTGAAACACTCGTTTTTCTTGTCGAGGTTGGAGGGAATGATTGAAGCATGAATTAGTTGAGGAGATAGAAACCCTTTTTTGCGGGAGATGGGAGAGGGGACAGAAACCCTTGACACAACAAGCTTTTCATTTGTTATTGGCTACCTTCGAAGTTAAAACAAAGTGCCAAAAGATTCAGATTCTAAATCATAATTAAGAAGCATGATAGCTAGACACACATATACCCTTATCACAGCCATCCCACCCTTATTCCTTCAATACCACATTATACCATGATATCAAGCAGTCTGACTTCAAATCAGAAAAGAGAAACAAAGTCATGTGGGAGTTATTTGGCAAACAGTGTGAGATTTGAGCTTTACTCACATATGAAAACACTCTGGATCAGTTGGATTGATTGGAGGTATACATCTATTGATGACACCGACTGCTCCTTTTACAGCAGCATCAACAAAATCGCATGTCACTTTATAGAGTGCTCTGCCTCGCAATATCCTAAAATATCCAGAAAAAATATGTCATCATGGTTTATAGGCAACAAAGATCATGAAATGGTAAGTAAGTACCTTTCTTGAGGATTGGCATGAGGAAACTCTCGGCATGACTGCAATTCTTCATTCCAGTCTCTCTGCACCCCAATCAACTCGGTACCATATGACAGCACAACAGAATCCTCAGCCCTGGCTGAGTCCCTTCTATGTTCTGTTGTACATAGAAATGTGGACGTGTGTTAAGTTCAATATAACATAGTATTACCAAAATGATGAATAAATCAACATGGAGCCATCCAAAATTATTAATTATTCACCATGGCAAACAAGATAATATCCAGAATTATTAATCAACATATGTGTTAATTAACATAGTCCCTTTTATGACTTGTTAAAACAGAAATGAGAGTGAGAACTTCCTAGGCTTAGACAAACCTGACCACTTTTTGAAGATATAGACAATAATATGGCAAGCATGGGAGAATATACTGAGAAAGTTACCTGGCACGGGGTGAGCTCCCAACCAAGAAGTCACTGGGAGCAAGGCCTGAACATTCTCAAAAGGATGGGCCGATGCTTTGCGGTCCAATATTTCGCGAAAGCCTTCAAAAAAATTGTCCAAGCGTCACTATAGACAGATGAAATACTACCGAGGGCCAGCAAAATTAGCCATACAAACTCTAGAATAAACACAAAACCTTTCTTAAACTTGGCACTAATTTTTTGTAGCAGGCCAACTAAAGTGCTGGCTTCGTGAGATTGTTTCAAAGGTCTTGAATCCAAAACACTTCCATTGCTAGCATTCACATAGAAAGATTTGGAGTTCCCTGTGATGCAGTGTTTGCTTCCTTCTAATGTAACAACATCAATATAGATGAGATCCCCATGTAACCTATAGAAACCATCAGTGCTTGTTAGTTCCTCGACAACCAAATAGCAGGGGGCCCTTATATACAAAGCAGTTATATTAACAGACAGATCCTCACTGAGGGAAAATTACACAGAAAAATGATGCTTCAAATAAAAGCTCAATGGATAATAGCAAACTAGAGGATTTTCAATAGTATAACCATATACAAATCAATATAATCCAGTATAGAAAGAATAATCAACCAAAGATGCAGGTGGAGAGACAAGGCCAGTAAATATTAAGAATTGACAGCAGGGATGATACCTTTTAGTACATCAGTGGAACTTTAACGGGATGGAACTGGTATAGATGGTACAACTTATAGTTACAGAAAGATCCTAAACTCTCTCATGTTTTCCCCATTCTCCCTAGCCCCTAACATGCCGCTAGCACTATGCAGGATTCCTGAATTGTTGGAGGAGTGTGTGCAAAGTACTAGCATGACAAGAAAACCATCATGGTCATGTTCAATTGCAAATGACAAATTCAAGTTGACCATTCCCGTAGTTCTATATATACAAACCTACTTGTTCAGTCACTCCAGCTTCAAAAGCAATGTAGCTTAACCAGCCTATCATATGAGAATCCAGAGCGCTGATGTTTTGAACAATGGTTCTACCGAAGATACTCCAAAATAATGTGACAAGGATGTAATCACAATCAGAAGAGTTACCTCCTATAACTTGGTGGAGGATTGAATGATGAAAAAACAATGCTGTCCACACATTTGATTTCTGCTGGTGCAGATGCCAGCAAATTAGTAAGAGCTACAGTAGTATCCTCCATGAAATTCAAACCATCAAGCTCCTGGTGAGCGGTTTTTGTTTTTCCTGCATCTACAGGGGAAAGCAAATAAGATCTACATCAACGACAGGTTGAATTAAGACTTGTGCACAAATCATAGTACTACTAAGTAAAATTGCAGTTGGCGCCTCAACTAGCAGAGAGTATTATCAGTAAACATACGGCATCAAAGAAGGAAAAATCTCCACATGGTATTAGTACCTGAATTTTTTGCCTGTGCGGACTCCTGCTGCAAAGCTAGGGATGTCGATAGTGAGACATGAAGACTAGAAAGAGAGAGCAATTCCCGGACACGGCGGAGATGCGACCTAATAGACCTCTCATCATATGTTGCTGAAAGAAACATTATTTTCAGCCCCATCGTATCAAATAGTTAAACCAACAACAAAAATGGATAATTTGCATAACTGCATGTATACATACCAGCAACCATCTCCAACGAACAGCCACCAGCAGTTATATCTGCAATCTCAGAAATTTCATTGTAGTCCTCTAACTGGTGTGTTGAGCCATCTTTAGTATGCAATATCAAATCATAGCATGTGTAGAAGCAAGTTTCAGGAGCGTCCAAGAGGAATTGTTTGACATCAATGACAGAATCTCCAGGGCTTAGCTGCATATGCAATAGCACTATATGAATTAAAAAAAAATCCTAGTCCATGTTTCCAATACTCTATGGCGGTTTCAACAGCTTGGCCTCAAAACAAGCCACTTCGGAAATTAAAATATTAAATATAGGTATGAAAATGAAAATATTATATTACGAACATACATCAAACTAGTAGAGTAGTAGTAACATTTTCATATGAACAGTCACCAATCAAAATAGTTTTGCGCATATAAGCAGTCAGAGTAAAGAAATTTGTCCACCTAAATTCTAAAATATAAATCCCATTTGTTCTGGTAAGAGGCTGTAAAATCCAAAGAGGTAAAGAGAATACGATTTTTTACACTAACCTGCAGCTCCAGCTTTTCACCTGATTGCGTCTTAACAGAGACAGGGTATAGATGAAGCTCTCCTGCTTGACACAAAATGTTTCTTTGTTAAAAGAGTCGAACATCCAGAAGAAAGAATAACAATTAAGAGAATGCTGAAGCGCATATAGTCTTCAAGGTGCATGAAATGAAAACTTCACATGCTGATGACAGGCTAACTAGAATGAACTTGCAAACAATGCTACTGGCCAAGTGCAACTGAAGACATATAATCATAGCCAACTGTTAGTTCCAGGGACAGGTTTCTGCCAAATGTAATGCCTATCCAGTATCACTAGTTTTACAATCGTCAGCCATCACTAAATTAAGCACAGTTAAATACAGCAGCATGCAGCATGTTATTCATTCAGCCTGGGAAATCACACGCACAAAATCTAGCCTTGATCTAGATTACTTCATCACTAAAAAAACATGTGTCAGTTGGATACTTGTAACTGCCTAATGTTCTTATCTGCAACCATTAATGTCCAAAAACAAAAGGACACGACTTTATGAACCTATACATGAGAAAATACCGCATTTCCAAGTCTTCATATAGAATAAATACACTATATCGATGTGACATAAACAGGTGGTTGTCCTCACCTTCAGCTGGCTTCTCTGCAGCTTGTGCGGCCTCGGCCGCACCCCCCTCCTCCTTCTCCACGTCCGCCGCAGCGACTGCCTCGCCAGCAGAGGCGACCTCGGCAGCAGGGGCATCGGTCACTTCCCCGTTCTCGGGCTTGGCCTCCTCCACCACATCAGTGACCGGCACCGCCGGCTCCACCGAGACGGCATCCTGGCTGGCGGCCTGTGCCTTGGCCTTGTTCCTCGCACCCTTGGACTTGCCCGCCATATTCCTGCAACAAGCCAAAAAGCAGCGCCGCCGCCAAATCTCAATCAGTCAGTCAAAAACCCCGCCGCAGCCGGCAACGCGGACAAAACACGGCAATTCTCCCGGCTAAACCCCGTCCATCCATCCAGACCAGGGCGCCACGCGGGCGCGCCGATCTGGGGCGGAATCAAAACCCTAAACCCTCGCGCGCCGACGAGGCGGCCGCCCGCACGCACGCACGCGCGCGCGGATGGGACGCGTACCTGCCGCCCGCGGAGGCGCCGCGGAAGCCTCGGCACCACCAGGGGAAGGGAGGGGAGGGGGAGAGGAGAGGCGGCGCGAGGCGGAGGGCGAGACGGGGACGATTGGCTTGTGGAGGCGAGGGGCTGTTTGGGTAAAATAAAAGAGGGGGTGGGGTGGGGTGGGGTGGGAGTGGGGAGGCGGATGCCGTCGCCGGCCGCTCCTTTTTATACGGGCGAGCGGCCCCTCCTGATCCCCCGCGGGCGCTGCGCTCTGCTGCTGGCCTCTGGCCTCTGGGTGAGGCGGCTCCTTGAGTTTTTCTTACTCCTCGCGCACGCACGCACGGCCCGGAGGTGATATTTCGGCGTCTGGTGTGCGGGGTAGTTTGGGCATGGCCTGCGTCGGGGGCGGCTCCGGCGTGGGATCTCGGGGGTGGTTAGGGTTTTGCCAAGGGTTTAGGCGGCCCTAAGCCACATAATTACAGTGTCGTGATTTGCTAATTACCAATGGACAACCAGAGTACTACCATAATCGGCAATCAATTGACCAAATCAATGCACACAATTGATTCTAATGGCCAAAATTTAGGGGTCTTGTTTCCAAGGTTGTGAAAAGTTGCACATGGAGAGGCACAATTTTACGTGCGGAGGATATCTAGCATTTCTTTTCCATTCATTTCGGACGAAGAGCTTTGGCACCAGCTGAGCCGTAGGCCCTACAATAGATTATGGTAATTTGGATTATGAAGATAGATTATATAAACAGGTTTATAAAATAATTTAGGTGAACATGTTTGGGACGAGATTATATAAACTGTAATTCAGGTTTTACATTGCATAATGACATGTATGTCGTATGCATGCTAAGGAGAAAAAAGGAGGAGGATGGCGTGGCAGAAATTAATAATTACCTTCAACTTTACAAGGATAGTGGGTCATTAGTAATCAATAATCTGATTTTATCTCGGATGGAGTAGATTAATAAATTTTCATGTAGTTTTTATAATCTGCTCCTACAACATAATTTGTCATATTTGAAAACAGTATAGATTATAGAAATTGGATTATCGTAATCTGAATGGTTCCAAACATGACCTTAGTGAGTTATAGATGAAGTAATCGGTCTAGTTCAGCGGTGCTGAAGGGTATTTGTTGGGTCCCAACAATCATATGATACACTTACTTGAGTTGAGTCTACATTAAGTTATCGTGGCGTCATATTATTACTTATGGTGACTTCAATAACGCCGACTCGTGGTGAAATTATTTCGGCGGTTAGTAAATGCTTGTTGTTCATTCTCGTTATCAGAAAACTCTTCTAAAGCCAGCTCACTTCCGTTGGGTCTACATTAAGTTATCGTGGCATTATACTATTACTTATGGTGGCTCCCATGACGACGACTCGTGGTGAAATTATTTCGGCGGTTAGTAAATGATTGTTGTTCGTACTCGCTATTAGAAAACTCTTCTAAAGCCAGCTCACACCCGACCAGGAATCAGTAAGTAACATGGTCTAAACCTTGTTCTATTTTGGTGAAAGTTAATGCATATGCATCTTATCATCATGGTCGTTATTCGAGACTCGTTAATGCAGATGCAACAATGAAGGCTCTAGCCATGCGACACGACCTATCATCATGCTCGGTAAAGGAAAAAGGCAGGCCCGTTATTCGAGACTTGTTAGGTAATTTTTCTTGTCGCCATCGCTTCTTTTGTACAACGTGCTTCAACTGATGCAACAATGGAGGCTCCAGCCATGTGGCACAACTTTTGCTCTGGCCCTTAATTATAGAGGTAATTATGTCATTGTGGAGTCGGATAGCATTGATGTGATCGATGCTTGCTCGTGGGGACAACAATGGTATGATCGAGGGTTTAGGTGACTCCAAGCCACCTAAATAGAGTGATGTAATTTAATTATCAACAGACAACCAAAGTATTGTAGTCACCAATTAAATGACCAAAATCAATGCACATAATTGATTCAAATAGCCAAAATTAAGGGGGGTCTTGTTTGGATGATTGTGGAAAGTTGGGCATGCATAGGCACATTTTGGGGTGTTGATGATGTATTGCCTCTTTTTCCATTGCATTCTGATTTCGATGTTGCTGAAGAGTATTTTGTCGTGTCCCAACAATCCCATGATACACTTACTTGAATTTGGTCTACATGAAGTTATTGTGGCGTCATGCTAGTACTTATGGTGACTCCGAAGATAGAGATTCGTGGTGAAATTATTTTGTTTGTTAATAAATGTGTGTTGTATGTTTTGGCTATTAAAAAACTTGTCTAAAGACAACTCACTACCAGCCATGAATTAGCAAGTAACATGGTCTAAACGTGCCCCGTTCTTGGTGAAAGTTAATATACTACCTATGTCCCAAAAATAAGTGACTCAACTTTACACTAACTTTATTATGAAGTTAGTACAAAGTTGAGTCATTTATTTTGAGATGGAGGGAGTAGATGCATCTTATCGTCCTAGAGTTGGTAAAGGAGAAGTTAGATCCAAAGACACTTCCACGGTGTACCTTCGGGGTCAGGTGCTAGGAGCTCAGAAATGTCCATAGGTGAATCCATCTCAACCGCAAAGATTTGAGGGATACATAGAGGGATCCATAGAGGGAATTTGAAAGGGGGCGAGCTGGGTAGACTTTGTGTGTGGCTTTTGTGGTGTGGTTGCTAGGAAAAAGATTGCCATGATATGGATGCTTATACACGACCTCAACCCCTCTTTATAGTGTGAAATTCATATGATTATAAACCATCATGTCCAATGATTTGTCCGACTAACTAGTTAACTTGCCTAATAATATCTACTCCTAGAGTCACTAAGTAGCCGATAAACTCATAAATTGTCTGATTAATGGACTAACTTACCGATTAGACTATTAATCCCTTACCTGTCAGCCAAACAAGCAGCTACCAGTTAATGATTTTCTCAAATTATAAAAACCAAAAAACTTTCGGGTCTTTTAAATTTGCCAACACATTTTCTATATTTTGGTTTTTCGGGGGGTTATCACCTCCATCCTTTCCAAACCATGAGAGTAAACACGTGAAGATCACTCGGTTTTAATGTTAGCCCATGCTACTTGGTGTAGGTGTTGGGTTTTTCTCGAAGAGGAAAGGATGAAGCAGTATAGTAGGATATAGTATTTCCCTAGGTTAAGAACCAAGGTTATCGATCTAATAGGAAACACCACACATATAACGTCAATAGTACATACACAAACACAAAGCAAATGCCCACACCGAACTAAGGCAAGAGGGTTGTCAATCTCCTTATTCCCATCAATTGCAAGGATTAAATCTAATAGTGACGGGTATATAAATAAAATAAAATAAAATAAAAGACAGAAAATAGCAAGCATTTGTACTTTTAGTACTTCACGAGAAAACTGGACCCGAGGGCCATAGCGTTCACTAGAGGCATCTTTCTCATGAGGATAATAATGATGGGTAAACAAATTACTATTGGGAAATTGATAGAAAAATACATAGTTATGATGATTCTTCATGGCATAATTCATATATAGGCATTACGTCCGTGATAAGTAGACGGTTCAACTTAGTGACACCTATTAATATTGCTCCACCCCAAGACCGCTATCTAGCATGCATCTCAAAGTATTAAAATTCATAACAAACAGAGTAATGCTTGAAGCAAGATGACATAATGTAGACAAGGTAAGGTCAATCAATATGTTCAGACCCCATAATTTTATACTTAGTAGCAACAATATAATACGTGCCTTGCAAACTCTCCTGTCATGGGGTAAGGACTCTAGAAGATTGAACCCACTACTATGCACCACTCCATCTAATGATCTACTCATTAACCTGGCCAAAGAAAACTCTAGATCAGAAAGCATACATAACTATCAAATTATACATAATAGATATGAAAAATCTCAATTACTTTCAAGGACTAATATGACCATCAACCCACAAATCATCAAATCCCAACAAACGCGCCACGATAATTACATGGAATAGGTCTCCAAAGAGATCATTATATTGAAGATCACACACACACAAAGGGAGAGAGAGAGAGAGATCTAGCTACTACTATGGACACATAGGTCCCATAGGAACTACCCATGCATCCAATAATAAGAACTGAGCTTGAATCCCTAACTCCTTAGCGATTTGAGCTCCGAGGGACGTTTCGGGCCGTTCGATCCGGCGTTGCGACGATATGGGTCGTTGGATCCGCCCCCCTGCGAGCAGCGCCCTCTCATTTGTGCCACCGCACGTAATGTTGTTGTCCCATCAGGGGCATTTCCATCATTTCACCTTTTGGAGAGACGGGGTGAGACAGTGAGCGTGAGTCTCGAACCCTAGCAATTCCCCCTCCCATCCGCTCTCCTCTCCTTCCCGCCGCTGCCAGCCATCCTCCCGTCGTGCCTCTTCTTGTCGCCTTGCCGCCTGCTCCTCCCACTCCCACTCGGATTTTTTCACTGTTTTGATCCTAGGGGTGCAAGTTAATCACGCGACGAACTCGTTTGGAAAGAATTTCACGTTTTGACCCTTTCTTGAAACGCCATAGTCCGTGGCGTTGCAACCCTGTTATGAAATGCCATAGTATGTGGCGTTGCAGCCCTGTTATGAAACGCCATCTATTGTGGCATTGCAGACCTGAGGTGAAACGCCTGTCTAATGTGGCGTTGCAGACCTGAGGTGAAACGCCAGTAGCTATGGCATTTCTTGCCTTTATATTCTGCCACCCCGACCCCCTCGCCCACCAACCATCATTTCTCCTCTCCTCTTGTTCTTGTTAGCCCCAAAAAGCTCTCCCTTGTCCTCAAGATCCCCCCTTCGATCTCCCTCCTCCCTCAACCTTTTAGTAGGTTCTTTGGGGCAAATCGAAGAGGCCGGTAAGCTCCTCCAATCCCTCCAATTAGTTTTTGCAATGATTTTGTATTTGTGTAGATTTTTTTTGCACTAGGTGTTCTATTTATGTTGCATTGTATTGGTTGGTTTCTTATTATTGAGGAGATTTAGTGTTATGGTTAGGGTTATGCCTAGTTTGGTTGGACAAGGGTTAGGGTTAGTGTTAGGTTTTGTGTTATGCCTAATTTGGATGGACAAGGTTTAGGGTTAGGGTTTGTGTTAATGCCTAATTTGTATGCAAATGGTTAGGGTAATGTTTTGTTAGTTGTTTTGTTATACTTAGAATTGGTAATTTTGTCCCCTTTTTTAGATGGACAAGATTGTGAATATTCATTATGTTGACAAAGAGGCATTCATGAATGTTGCTATTATTGACAAATATGAGGAAGTGTTGACATTTCGTGATAGTCCTACTTATGAAGAGGTTGTGGCAGAAACTCGGATAAGATTGAAGTGGGTTGATCCAAGTGACCAAGTAGAATTATTAGGAAGATATGATGTTGGGTCGGCACACAAGTGTCGAATGAAGACAATGCATATCAAGTATAATTTGCATTGGGTTGCATACAAGGAGGCAGTTGCATCCTTGGTAGACAAGTCACTCGAAGTGTTTGTTAGTACGGTGGTCAATGCTCCTCTTCATGTTGACTTGAACCAACCCATAGTAGATGATTTAAGCCCGTATAATGGTGTGGAACCTATTGTTGAGCATAAAGTAGAAGTGCAAGTCAATGAGTATCCCCAATATGAGTTTGGAGGTAGTGTACCGATCAAAGATGATGGTCATGAGTCCGACGAAGAGTATGAGAGGCAACACAACATTGTTGGTGACGTAGAGGCTCAAGTAAGGCATGATGACATGGATCCTGCCATTGTTTATCAGCGTGCTTGTGTGGATGAGTCAGATGATGAAGGCCCGGTGAATGAGTTGGATGAGGATGGCTTGATTGAGAAAGAAGCGGAGTGGTATACAAAAATCACCGGTAGGGATCACAAAGTTCCCTTGTTTTGTGATGTTAGCCTTGCAGATAAGGCTTTAGTCGACGGTGGCATGAGCAAGACAATTGAGGCTAGAATGTTCCCAAGTAGCACACCTAACGCGATTTGTACGTCTTACCTAAAGAAAGGTTTGATGTTCGAGGACATTCTAGAATTGAAGATGTGGTTGTGTGAGTATGTCGTCAAGCACTACAGGCCTTTCAGAGTTGCTTACTCAAACTGCCACAAGCGATACACCGTGAAATGTGAGGTAGAAAAATGCAAATGGAAAGTCAATTCAAGACTCATGAAAGATGGCTTGTGTAAGATAAGTAGTTGCATTGCAACTCACCAATGCACACCGCCGACAGATGAAGCACCAGAGACACACCGTCAGTTAACCTCGGAATTCATCGGTTATAAATACCAGAAACATATAGCTGAGGATCCAACCATTAAAGTGAAGTTGTTGATGAGTTTGGTTTTCGAGAGATTTGGATATAAGGTCAAGTACGGGAAGACATGGAAGGCCAAACAAGTCGCTTTTAGAATGTTGTACGGTGGATGGGAAGAGGCGTACAACATGCTACCCCGGTTGCTGGGCGTGATGGCCTATAGAAACCCCAGAATGTACCACTATGTCCAAGATATTGAAGGAGTGTTCCGTCGTGCCTTTTGGACGTTTGGCCCATGCATTACAGCTTTTGAGCATTGTCGTCCGGTTTTGTCTATAGATGGAACATTCCTGACTGGCAAATACAAGGGCACACTAATGATAGCAATGGCACATGATGCTAATGATCAGGTGTTGCCTGTGGCATTTGCTTTGGTGTCAGCGGAGAACCAACACAACTGGGAATGGTTCATGAGACTTGTGAGAAGCACGGTGATTCCTCCCAATAGGGAGGTATGCATCATATCCGATCGGCACCAAGGCATATTGAAGGTTGTGGATGTTCACATTCCAGGGCATGCGAGGCTTCACCATCGATGGTGCATGAGGCACTTCGTTGCAAACTTTTACAGGGCTTGTAAGAACAAAGATCTGGCGAAGGATCTTAACTCCGCATGTGTGGCCTTCTCCGTTGAGTCGTTCACTAAATGATTGAACAAAATATATGAGAAGGCAAATGAAGGTGGGAAATAATTCCTACAAAGGAATATAGATGAGAGACATAAGTGGTCACGGGCATGTGACGAAGGAGGCATGGGATATGGTGACATGACAAGCAATCTTGTTGAGTGCTTCAACTTTGTCTTGAAGGGGGCACGTCAGTTGCCGGTCACGGCAATAGATGAATATATCTTTTACAAGCTAAATGAGTATTTTCTTAAGCACTCCGAAGAAATTGGCAAGTTGATTGGTGAGAGTGAGAAGCCTCCCAATGAGATCTATCCGAAGAAGGTTGCCGAGTGGCTAGAGTTTCAAAAGGAGAAGTCAGCCATGCAGCGAGCCACTTGTTTCGATAACGCTGAAATGAAATACCAAGTGGATGAGCCAGGCGGTACAACGAGAGATGGGCAATCATATGGTGGTCGCTCATTTATGGTTTCCCTTCGGACGCGGCATTGCACTTGTGAGCGTCCTAGTAAGTACCACTGGACATGCTCGCACATGATGACGGCATGTCGCATGAGGAATTTGCCCTTCTCTGATGGTGTAGTTGTGAGGTTGCATGAATTCAACTTGCAAACTCATCAGTTAACATGGGCGTCGAGATTCCACCCTTTTCTTGACCCATCATAGTGGCCCGAGTATCACGGCCCTAATATTAGGCCGGATCCAGAGATGATGGTTCAATCGAAGGGTAGAAGGAGAACAAAACGATACAGGAATGATATGGATGACCTGACGAGCACCAGAGAGTTTGGTAGTGGACATTTCATGGAGCCACGTGATAGGAACCAATGTGGTGATTGCAATGAAACAACACATAATAAGAGGACTTGCAAAAGAAACAATGCATCTACTAGTGATGTGGGGGGGCAGAGGTGGTTCAAGTGCTGGCGGTGGTAGACGTGGTGGTTCAAGTGGTGGCATTGCTATGGGACGAGGATCTGGGGTGGTAGACGTGGTGGTTCAAGTGGTGGCCTTCCTGTGGGCCGAGGATCCGGCGGTGGTACACGTGGTGGTTCAAGTGGTGGCATTGCTATGGGACGAGGATCCGGCGGTGGTAGACGTGGTGGTTCAAGTGGTGGCCTTTCTATGGGACGAGGATCCGACGGTGGTAGACGTGGTGGCCTTGCTATGGGACGAGGATCCGGCGGTGGTGGTAGACGTGCTGGTGAAAGTGCGTTATATCGACTAGAGGGGGGTGAATAGGAGATTTTTAGAATTTCATCACCGAGGAAATTCCTTTTCAGGAAATTCCTCACTGATGACTAACTTACAGCGGAAACAGTAAAGGATCAGAAGAGCAAAGTTTCACAACAACAGTTTTTCAGAGTGAAGAATGTGAAAACAGATTGCACAGTGAGCAGGCACGCAGAATACATATGAGGATTAACTGACGTGAAGAATTTAGGGTTGAGGAAATTCAGAGAAAGTCTTCACCAAATTCTTCAAACAGTCGCAGTGAAAGTCATCAACACATAATACGAGGAAAGTAAGGAGTTGAGGAATTAGAACCCGTTTCTCAGTGAAGACAGTCGTTGATGACCCAGTTCCAACTGCTGTGACGGTCGTACATCTGGTTTGGAGCGGCTTGGTATTGAAATCAAAGGACACACAATCCCGGGACACACAGTCCCTACCGTATTCTCCTTGAGCTAAGGACACACAGTCCTCACCCAACACTCGTGGTAAGTCTTCAGGGCATACTTCCAAACCCTCACAAACTTGGTCACCCCGCGATCCACAATTGACTGCTGGAAAGCTCTAGACCATGACGCCTAACCGTTTGGAGGATGCACAGTCCTCAAAGGTAAAAGGCTTCAGTCCCACACAGGAACAACTTCTTCAGTGATGCTCAATCACTAGGTTTGGTTTGTGGTTTAGATGTATGGTGTATTTCCTCACTGATGAATTACTCTCGAAGGCTCTGAGGAATTGGGTTGCTCTTATGACAAGTGTCAGTTTCTAACGGAGCAGCCAACCAGCTAGTGGTTGTGGGGGGTGGCTATTTATAGCGTGGGAGCATCCCGACATGATTTGACACTAATGCCCTTAAATAATATGACCGTTGGAATGGATAAGACCAATGACTTGGCGAGGCTATCGAAACGGTCGGAACCATCAACTGTGAGAGTCCTCATGTCACTCGTATTCCTCACTTGAGGCTTTTGGTAGGATTTAGGCTTGGGTTGAGCATCATGAGGAAATTCATTCCATAGTGTAACTTCGACCCCCTTTAACAGTACGGTGTTCCTATTACTCAAATGCGAAGAAAATAAAACACAAAGTGTAAATCTTCATGCTTCAAATTCTTCAGAGTGATTTTCTTCAGGACACACCGGACTTCTCAATATCAGTATCTTCATGAGGAATATCAACTTCATCGCAGATTCTCGCGATTCATTTCTTCAGCTTCAGACCAATTTCTTCAACTGAAGACATATATTTTTAGGGGTCGATATTCTTCAAATATCTCAAACTCCTCAATGACTTATAGATCATGTGTACACTCACAAACACATTAGATACTTAACCTATAAGTCTTCAAACCACCAAAATCACTAAGGGGCACTAGATGCACTTACAATCTCCCCCTTTTTGGTGGTTGATGACAATTAGGTTAAGTCTTCAACATGGATCAAAAAATATGAAGTGTAAATACTCATTTGAGGAATTTGAAATCAAGATTCAGAGAGACTCCCCCCGAGTCTTGTAAATCATGCATACATATAACATATCATATGAAGAAAATGAAAATGCATGATGACAAATGGTATCTGACGAATTCCAGTATGCGTGCATTAAAACTTGAGTAATAAGCATGCGAAGAAAAATGTTCAAAAGCGTCAGAGTACCATCGGGCTTAAGTTACAACTCATTACATAAAAACTTCAGAAGAGCCAAGAGTTTGTAACTTAAATATAGTTCATAAGCCCCAAAAATATCCCGCTTGAAGACTAACTCTCAAATTTCTCCCCTTTGTCATCAAGTGACAAAAAGGGACAAACTGAGGACTAACGTCCGTGAAGACTTCACTTCAT
The DNA here is from genome assembly GCF_904849725.1 of Hordeum vulgare subsp. vulgare. NCBI lineage: Eukaryota > Viridiplantae > Streptophyta > Magnoliopsida > Poales > Poaceae > Hordeum > Hordeum vulgare. The sequence continues at coordinate 476,397,439 of NC_058523.1, forward strand.
GGCAGTTGAGGAAGAGCCGTGATGCTTCTTGGGAGTAGTCTTCTTCCTTGGACCGTTAGCAGTGTCGAGCTGTTCTTCATCAGTTTCAGCAGTGCGGAATGAAGAAAAGGAGTTGTCTTCAAGGTCTGGCACTAGAATAGGTCTGAACTTCTTCTTGGGAGGCCATGACCATTCAAAGTCTCGCTCAAAGTCCATTTCTTCAAGCTCAGTCTGAGTCTTCAGATGTGCAAGTGTAGCCCAGGTGCGATCAAAAACCTCATGCAGATAGTGATGGTTTAGCTTCACAGAGTTCTGTGTTTCAGTGAGGGTTTTCACAATGGCACCAAACTGGCATTTGACCCACTTGTGGTTACGATCCACCTTCTGGTGAAGACTGAGGAGGAGCTCTCTTGTATTCATCACGCGAGGAGGAATGGGGCTTGCCAGACGAGTCTCAGTATCATCCCATGAGGAATAAGCTTCTGGCTCTCTGAACTGGCCATCAAGGGGCCTACTGCCTTCTTCAATCACAGATTTGCCTTTTCCTTCAATGGACCTGAAAGTCTTCTTGTTGACCCGGATAGGAGGCATATAACCAACATGGTTTTGGAAATCAGCGTGGACGTTGATGCCAGTCCTTGTCCTGATGAATCTCATGATCCATGGGGCATATATCTTGTGATCAAAAGGACACATAGCATTGTCGGCCAAAGTCCTCAAGAAGAAATCATGGATGTTGATAGGAATACCATGGATAATGTTGAAGAGGATATTCTTCATGAGGCCTACAACATCTTCTTCATCATCATGGCCTTTGATCGGTGCGAGCATACTGCAGAGGATTCTGTAAACAGACCTGGGTGTGTACTTGAGCTCGTGGACGAGGAAGGTTGTTCTCGGAGATTTTCCTTCAGCCAAAGGCTTCATGAGGACTTCCATCATACCATTGGGCAGCTCACGCTTACCATAAAGCTTCACAGCCTCATCTGAGGGAATTGGTACAGACAGTTCTCTAAAGATTCAGTAGCAGGAGCCTTGTAGTGAGTGTTTTGTGACATCCAATCAAACATCCCAAGTGTTAATGTCTTCAGGGTTGCCAGATATGTGAAGAGCGGCATAGAACTGAAGAATTAGCTCGCTGTTCTAGTCAGAGATGTCGGAGCACATTGGGAGTAAACCAGCATCATGGAGTACACTGAGGACTGGCTCCAGGCAAGGTATTGCTTCAAGTTCAACATGAGGAATATGCATGTGCTGGAATATCTTGTTTCGTCCACATAGCACAGAGGCATAGTAGTTCATCTGAGTCCTACTCCAAAACTTCAGATGCCTCATTTGAGGCTTGTCATAGGGGTTCTCTCCAATGAAGTACATGCGTTCTTCAAAAAAAAATTCCTTTTGAAACTTAGGACGCTTGGAGAATGGCTGACGCTGAACTGGCTTAAGATTTTGCTGAGGAACAGTAGGGGAGACAAGAATGACAGTCTCTGGATTGAGCACAACGAATGCATTGTCTTGGTTAGGTGCATTCTCCTCAGCATTTTCCTTAGGGTGAGGAATTTCAGTGGCTGGTACTTGAAAGTGCGTTATATCGACTAGAGGGGGGGCGTGAATAGGAGATTTTTAGAATTTCATCACTGAGGAAATTCCTTTTGAGGAAATTCCTCACCGATGACTAACTTACAGCGGAAACAGTTAAGGATCAGTCGTGCAAACGTTCACAACAACAGTATTACAGAGTGAAGATTTTGAAAACAGATTGCACAGTAAGCAGGCACGCAGAATATAGATGATGATTAACTCAAGTGAAGAATTTGGGGTTGAGGAAATTCAGAGAAAGTCTTCAGCAAATTCTTCAAACAGTCACAGTGAATGTCATCAACACATAATACAGAGAATGTGAAGAGTTGAGGAATTAGAACCCGATTCTTGGTGAAGACTGTTGTTGATGACCCAGTTCCAACTGTTGTGACAGTTGTACATCTGGTTTGGAGCAGCTTGGTATTGAAACCAAAGGACACCCAGTCCGGGGACACACAGTCCCTATCGTATTCTCCTTGAGCTAAGGACACACAGTCCTCGCCCAAAACTCGTGGTAAGTCTTCAGGGCAGACTTCCAAACCCTCACAAACTCGGTCACCCGGCGATCCACAATTGACTGCTGGATTGCTCTAGACCATGACGCCTAACTGTCTGGAGGATGCACAGTCCTCAGAGGTAAAAGGCTTCAGTCCCACATAGGAACAACTTCTTCAGTGATGCTCAATCACTAGGTTTGGTTTGTGGTTTCCGTGGGTGGTGTATTTCCTCACTGATGATTTACTCTCAAAGGCTGTGAGGAATTTGGGTTGCTCTCATGACAAGTGTCAGTTTCTAACGGAGCAGCCAACCAGCTAGTGGTTGTGGGGGGCGGCTATTTATAGCCTGGGAGCATCCCGACATGATTTGACACTAATGCCCTTAAATAATATGACCGTTGGAGTGGATAAGACCAGTGACTTGGCGTGGCTATCGAAACGGTCGGGACCCTCAACTGTGAGAGTCCTCATATCACTCATATTCCTCACTTGAGGCTTTTGGTAGGATTTGGCTTGGGTTGAGCATCATGAGGAAATCCATTCCATAGTGTTACTTTGACCCCCTTTAACAGTACGGTGTTCCTATTCATCAATTGCAAAGAAAGTAAAACAGAAAACGTAAATCTTCACGCTTCAATTTCTTCAGAAAGATTTTCTTCAGGAACCACCGATCTTCTCAATATCAATATCTTCTTGAGGAATATCAATTTCATCGCAGATTCCTCGCGATTCATTTCTTCAGCTTCAGACCAATTTCTTCAACTGAAGATATACATTTTTAGGGGTCGATATTCTTCAAATATCTCAAACTCCTCAATGACTTATAGATCCTGTGTACACTTATAAACACATTAGATACTTAACCTATAAGTCTTCAAACCACCAAAATTACTAAGGGGCACTAGATGCACTTACAATCTCCCCCTTTTTGGTGGTTGATGACAATTAGGTTAAGTCTTCAACAGGGATCAAAAATATGAAGTGTAAATACTCAATTGAGGAATTTGAAAACAAGATTCACAGAGACTCCCCCTGAAGATGTGCATACCTTGAGGATTTTGCTTTTATAGCATATGCACATTGATGATTTATATCATGGACATCTCCCCCTAAATCTTGTAAATCATGCATACATATAACATATCATATGAAGAAAATGAAGATGCATGATGGCAAATGGTATCTGACGAATTCCAGCATGCGTGCATTAAAAACTTGAGGAATAAGCATGCGAAGAAAAACGTTCAAAAAAAACGTCAGAGTACCATCTGGCTTAAGTTACAACTCATTACATAAAAACTTCAGAAGAGCCAAGAGTTTGTAACTTAAATATAGTTCATAAGCCCCAAAAATAAATCCCGTTTGAAGACTAACTCTCAAGTTTCTCCCCCTTTGTCATCAAGTGACAAAAAGGGACAAACTGAGGACTAACGCCCGTGAAGACTTCAGTTCTTGGCGGTTGATGAAGATCCTTGACGCTTCTTGGGTGTAGTCTTCTTCCTTGGGCCTGTTGCGGTCTCGAGTTGTTCCTCATCAGATTCGGCGGTGCAGAATGACGAGAAGGAGCTGTCTTCAAGATCTGGCACTGGAATGGGCCTGAACTCTTCTTGGGAAGCCACGACCAGTCAAAGTCCTGCTCAAAGTTCATTTCTTCATGCTCAGTCTGGGTCTTCAGATGTGGAAGTGTAGCCCAGGTGCGATCGAAAACCTCATGCAGATAGTGATGATTAATCTTCACAGAGTTCTGGGTTTCAGTGAGGGTTTTCAGAATGGCACCAAACTGGCGTTTGACCCATTTGTGGTTGTGATCCACCTTCTGATGAAGACTGAGAAGAAGCTCTCTGGTGTTTAGCACGCGAGGAGGAACAGGGCTGGGTGGACGAGTCTCAGTATCGTCCCATGAAGAATAAGCGTATGGTTCTTTAAACTGACCATCAAGAGGCCTGCTGCCTTCATCAATCACAGACTTTCCTTTTCCCTCAATTGGCTCGAAAGTCTTCTTGTTGACCCGGATAGGAGGCATATAACCAACATGGTTCTGGAAATCTGCGTGGAAGTTGATGCCTGTCCTTGTCCTGAGGAATCTCATGATCCATGGTGCATAAATTTTGTGATCATAGGGGCACATTGCATTGTCAGCCAAAGTCCTCAAGAAGAAATCATGGATATTCATAGGAATACCGTGAATGATGTTGAAGAGGATATTCTTCATGAGGCCGACGACATCTTCTTCATCGTCATGGCCTTTGATTGGCGCGAGCACACTGCAGAGAATGCGGTAGACAGACCGGGGTGTGTACTTGAGCTCATGGACGAGGAATGTGGTTCTTGAGGGTTTGCCTGCAACCAAAGGCTTCATGAGGACTTCCATCATTCCATTTGGCAGCTCACACTCACCATAAAGCTTCACTGCCCCGTCGAATTGGTACGGGCAGTTCTCTGAGGAGTTCAGACGCTGGAGCCTTGTAGTGAGTGTTTTGGGTCATCCAGTCGAACACCCAAGTGTTGATGTCATCAGCATTGCCCGAGATGTGCAGTGTTGCATAGAACTGAAGAATAAGTTCACTATTCCAGTCTGATATATCTGAGCACATAGGGAGCAAACCTGCATCGTGGAGTACACCGAGGACTGGTTCCATGCAGGGAATTTATTCAAGCTCATCATGAGGAATGTGCCTGTGCTGGAATATCTTGTTGCGTCCACAGAGCACAGAAGCATAGTAGTTCATCTGAGTCCTTGTCCAAAACTTCAAATGCCTCATTTGAGGCTTGTCATAGGGATTCTCTCCGATGAAATACATGCGTTCTTCAAAGAAATTTTCTTTCTGAAACTTTGGCCGCTTCGACAATGGCTGGCGCTGAACTGGCTTGATATTGTGCTGAGGATTGGGAGGGGAAACAACCATGGCAGTCTCTGGGTTGAGCACAATGAAGTCATTGTCAGGGGCGGGAACATTTTCTTCAGCAGTTTCCTCAGGTTGAGGAATTTCATCAGCTGGTATTTCTTGCTCTGGCTGAGCTTCAGACTGAGGAATTTCTGCTTCTTTCTCAACTTGAGGAGTTTGATGAGCCTGTTCAGAGTGAGGAGCCTGCTCAGACTGTGCATTTTCATCAGCTTGTTCTTCTTCAGCTGGCTTTGTTGCAGAAGCAGATTCATCAGCTGCTGTAGCTGAAGCTTGAGTAGTCTCTGTCTGAGGAATATGAGGTTGAGGACTGTCATCAATCTGGATTTCCTCATCAGTATGCTCCTCAGAGGCAGCATCCTTCATTTCCTCATCTGCCCTTGTAGTTTGGTCACCAATGACGACCATTTCATATGAAGGTGCAACATTTAGAGGCACCGGGTACAGAGGGGCAGATTCTTCAGTTTCCTTGAGGCGTTTTGCCTCAATATTTTCTTCTGTTGAGGAAGCTTTTCTCTTCTTCACTTCCTTCTCAGCAGCTCTTGTCTTTTTCGCGTCTGATGCAGACGGGATTAACTTCTTCACCTTTGAAGCTTTTGGTGAAGGTGTCTTCTCTACAGATTCTTCAGCTGGTAGTGAGGAACCAGCTGGAACAGAGTCATCAGCCTGCTTTGGTGAAGCAGCTGGATCAGGAGCAGTTGCATCAGGGGTTGCAGTTTCATCAGGAGCGATCTCGGTGATGATTTCTTCAATGGCCGGCTCATCAACACGGCGCTCTTGGTGTTGTTCCTCAGCTTGAGGAATTTCCTCCTCATCAAGAGATACATCTTCTGGCTGCTCAACCAGGGGCTGAGGAGTTGGTGCTGGTGGTGGGTGTCGTTTGTTGTAGTCATCAACAACACTATTGGCTAGCTTGATGAAATTGCGCTTGATGCTTTTGCGGTCTGACAATTTGTCACACTTGTCAGTCAAGACTTGCAGCTCTGCCTGGGTTGACACCAGTGCTTCAGGCGTCAGCTTGAGGAGATTTTGCGTGAGTAATTTCTCCTTTTTGGCCTTTGCAATCTTTGCCTGCTTGGCCTTCTGTTCCTTCCACTTGGCTTCGTTTATGAAGGTGGCCACCATGTGGCTGATACCAGGAGGAAGTTTCAAGTCATCAATGGGGGTGTTTGGGTCTTCATACCATACATTGATGAAGTCGAGGAGGACCTTGGGGTCCATTGCCAGAGGAATAGCACTGCTTGATGCTTGTGCTACCCGTTCTTGCTTGTTTCTGATGATGGCTTGCAAGGTTTCATCATCATACTCATCATTTCCCTCTGATGCAGACGGGACTGCGATGATTTTGCTGGGGCTCGGCAGAGGTGCAGGTTCATCAGTTGCCAAAGTCTTCACAAGGGGTGTTGAAGACTTTGTCTCCGAGCTAGTTGCAGCTGGGAGTGAGGAGCTGGAGCTGGCAGTCGTAGTTTTCACGACTTTCTTCTGTACTGGCTTTAGAGGTGAAGCTGAGGAGTTTGGTGTAGATGAGATGGGTGCTGAGGGTTTTGGCGCTGATGGTTTTGGTGTTGAAGGTTTTGGAACCGAGGGTTTTGGAGCTGAGGGTTTTGTGACAGAAGCCGGTGCAGACTTCTCTTGAGGCTTTGAAGGTTTTGGCTTTGTGGGCGCAGACTGCTTTTGAGGAATCTCTGAGCCTGAAGTTTCTGCTGCTGAGGAATGAGCAGCACCGGAGGCAGCAGTTGAGGATTCATTGGATTTCTTCACTCTGTTTCAGCTTGCTTCTTGAGCTTGGCCAGATGCCTTTCTTTTTCATCTGGGTAGTCATCAAGTGTCATAAGACTTGAGGGATGTGCTACTTGATGATCCTCAAGTGGGGCCCTTCTGCCAGGAGGCTTCAAAGCGAATTTCTTCGCATATTTTGGAGTCACAAACCTGTACTCCTTCCATTCCTTTGCCCATCTGCGTTCAATTTTCTGCAGCCTAATCTTTCTCTTGGCCATTGTCTCAGGTTCTTCATCAGGCGTACAATAGTCCAAGTATATGTCATCAGGAATATCAGCAGCTGTGTTCTGCTCCAGTTTCTTTCCTCCCTTATGTTTCCTTTCTTCCTCCATTTTCTTCAGACGAGGAATTTGCTGATGATTTTGAACTCTTGAGGATTCTGATGAGCCTTGAAGAGTTTCTTCCACAAACGCTGCAAATGAGTTAATGTGATGAGAACCGAGAGATTCATCAGCTGACATGTGTGTACCTGTGAACAGAGTATAGTTGCGAGGAATTTGGAGAGGTCATATGCGTTCTCAGATTTGAAGAAAATGAAAAAGTTTGACAGTTTGAGGAATATAACCAGTGGTTGAGGAATTTGCCTAAGCATATTGTTCTTGGGTTCCAGAGTTGTACAGATCCGAAAATTTGCACAATTGAGGAATCTCGTGAAAATCTTAGATGCTTAGCTAGTTCATCAGTGATTGCGGTGATAGGTAGTGTTTGAGGAATCATGTGCACATCGTATCTTGAGGAAAAACAGATTTCTCATAGAAGGGGTAAAATTTCAGATCTAATCTGCTGTAAAAATGGGATATATTTACCCTAGAAGGTGCGAGGGAGGAACACAAAAGGTGGTGTTGGAGAGGCTCTTCGGTCGAGTGTCCAATGCACCCTAACTTGGCAGCAGAGGACGTCTACGGCGGCGGCGGACGTAGATGTCCCGACTCCGGCGTGATCCTGGCGGCGAAAAGGTTGAGGCAGTGAAGCTCTTCCTTGCCGGCGACAAGACAACCAGCGGTGGCGCTAGGGTTCGATGGAGAGTGTGATGGTAGGAGAGCGATGAGGCGAAGAAGAAGATACCGAGGGGGATAAGGACCTATTTATAGCCCGAAAGTTACTGTTTGGCGCGAAAGTTTCGGACCAAATAACCCTTGCCTCTACGTCTCCGCAGGACACGTGTAGCTCCCGTACGATGCGGTGGAGATAGTGGAGATCGTGGTTATCCGGTCGTGGGAAGTGGGGGTTCAGTTACTGTTCCTTTGAAGAAAACAATTTTTGAAGATTTGAGGATTTTTGTTACAAAATCATCAGCTGACAAGGATGCAGTGAGGATTTTGAACAAAGTTTCAAGTAGAACGCATATGAAGAATTGAACAGACTGGATAAGTATAGCATAGAGGGAAAGTAGGGTCCGATCACATTCACTTAGCAGAAACATCAACTTGAAGAAATAGCAATAAGTGAATGCTGTTGAGGACTAGAAATCACAGTCTACCTAGGCAAATGAAAGTCATCAAGTGTTTTTGAAGATTTTGTAATAGATCATCACAATGAAGAATAACTATTTTGAGGAAAAAATGCATTGTGAGGTAATTGATCATTTGAAGAAAATCAACTTGAGGAATTTCACATTAGGCGGTGGCGTTACCCACCATATAAGAATGTTGATTACAGACGCCGCGCACAATTGTCGTAGGGCCTTGAGAATCAATTTCTTCGTTAATTTCTTCACATTCAGAGTGACTTTCTTCATTAGTTGAAGAAAATCGTTTCATCATGTGTTGCACATCTAAGTCATCAACTTTGCATAAGTGTTAGGATGTGTGCATGTTTTTACAAAACATTTGAAGACTCTAAGATATTTAGCTCACACCGCAACTTGCAAAACCTTTTCTCATCCAAGGGCTTAGTGAAGATATCAGCCAGTTGATCATCAGTCTTCACATGGTCGATGAGGATATTGCCCTTGAGGACATGGTCCCGAAGAAAATGATGACGAATCTGGATGTGCTTGGTCTTCGAGTGCTGTACTGGATTATATGCAATCTTGATAGCACTCTCATTGTCACAGTAGAGAGGCACATTCTTCATGTTGATGTCGTAGTCCTTGAGGGTTTGCTTCATCCATAGTAATTGAGCACAGCAAGAACCAGCAGCAATGTACTCAGCTTCGGCAGTGGAGAGTGATACGTAGTTCTGCTTCTTTGAGGACCAGCAAAATAGTGATCTTCCGAGGAAATGGCATGTGCCAGACGTTGACTTGCGATCCACACGGTCACCAGCATAGTCTGAATCAGAATACCCTACCAGATGAAGATTGGAGCCCTTGGGATACCATAATCCTAGTGTTGGTGTGTGAGCTAAGTATCGAAGAATATGTTTCACAGCCTTATGGTGTGATTCCTTCGGTTTTGCTTGAAAACGTGCACACATGCAAACACTAAGCATTATATCTGGCCTAGATGCACATAGATACAATAAGGAGCCAATCATAGAACGGTATACCTACTAATCGAAGTCTTTACCATTTTCATCAGTGCCGAGGTGGCCGTTGGTAGGCATCGGAGTCTTGGCACCTTTGCATTCGTGCATGTCGAATTTCCTCAGAACATCCTTGAGGTATTTCTCCTGTGATATGAAGATTCCATTGCTTTGTTGACGAATTTGAAGACCTAAGAAGAATTTCAGCTCCCCCATCATGGACATCTGATATTCTTCACTCATCATGTAGGCAAATTCATCACTGTATCTTTTGTCAGTACAGCCAAATATGATATCATCAACATATATTTGACATACAAACAGCTCATTATCATAAGATTTTGTGAAAAGAGTTGGATCGAGTGAACCAGGTTTGAAGCCTTTCTTCATGAGGAATTCCTTCAATGTATCATACCATGCCCGAGGGGCTTGCTTGAGGCCATACAGAGCCTTTTTGAGTCTGAAGACTTTGTCTGGATTCTTTGGATCCTCAAAACCTGGGGGCTGAGCAACATATACTTCTTCCTCAAGCTTACCATTGAGGAATGCACTTTTCACATCCATTTGATATAAGGTGATGTTATGATGATTAGCATAAGCAAGTAGAATTCGAATAGCTTCAAGTCTAGCAATAGGTGCAAAAGTTTCATCGAAATCTATTCCTTCAACCTGGGTGTAGCATTGGGCTACAAGTCGTGCCTTGTTCCTCACCACTTGACCGTCCTCATCTTGCTTGTTTCGGAAAATCCACTTGGTGCCGATGATGTTATGCTTGCGAGGATCTGGTCGTTTGACGAGCTCCCATACGTCATTCAGCTTGAATTGAAGAAGTTTGTCTTGCATGGCTTGGATCCACTCCGGTTCCAGAAAAGCCTCACCTACTTTTGAGGGTTCTGTGATGGATACAAAGGAAAAATGCCCACAAAAGTTAACTAAGTGTGAAGATTTTGAGCGAGTGAGAGGACCTGGAGCGTTGATGTCGTTGAGGATTTTGTCAAGTTCTACTTCATTTGCAATCCTCGGATGAGCTGGTTGAGGATTTTGTCTGGGCTGAGGAAGTGGTGCTGTTGCAATTTCCTCAGGAGCATCTTCTTGGTTTTCATCAGCAATGGGGATCGTTTCTTCACCAATTTCCTCAGTGGGGACAATGTCTTCAGTAGGCTTAAGCTTTATTGCTTCCTCAGGAGACAGCTTATCTGGATCAGAAGGCAATTGCTCTCTTTGCGAGCCATTAGTTTCATCGAACCGCACATCTACAGTCTCAACAACTTTGTTGTGGTAGTTGTTGAAGACTCTGTAGGTGTGCGAGTCCTTTCCATAACCGAGCATAAAACCTTCATGTGCCTTAGGTGCAAATTTTGAGCTACGATGAGGATCTCTAATCCAGCATTTTGCACCGAAGACTTTGAAATAACTTACATTGGGTTTCTTGTCAGTGAGGAGTTCATATGAGGTTTTCTTGAGGAATTTGTGAAGATATACCCTGTTGATGATATGACATGCAGTGTTGATTGCTTCAAGCCAGAAGAGACGAGGAGTCTAATATTCTTTAAGCATAGTTCTTGCCATTTCAACCAGAGTCCTGTTCTTTCTTTCGACGACACCATTCTGCTGAGGAGTATAAGGAGCAAACAATTCGTGAGTAATACCAAGTTCATCAAGATAATCATCAAGACCAGTGTTTTTGAACTCGGTTCCATTATCACTCCTGATATGTTTGATCTTGATGCCGAAGTTCGTCGAGGCCCTTGAAGAAAATCGTTTGAAGATTTCCTGCACTTCAGTTTTATACACTATAATATGCACCCAAGTGTATCTGGAATAATCATCAACTCTGACAAAGCCATATAGAGATGCTGCATTGGTTAGTGTGGCATAGTGAGTAGGTCCAAATAAATCCATATGAAGCAATTCGAATGGACGTGTAGTAGTCATGATGGTTTTAGAAGGATGCTTGGATCTGGTCATTTTCCTAGATTCACAAGCACCGCAGAGATGATCCTTGAGGAATTTGACTGATTCGATGCCAATGACATGCTTCTTCTTTGCAAGTGTGTGCAAATTCCTCATGCCTGCATGACCTAGTCTTTGGTGCCACAGCCATCCTTCTGAGGTTTTTGCTAGTAAGCAAGTGGCTGGTTGAGGACCTGTAGAGAAGTCAACAATGTACAAATCCCCTCTTCTTACACCTTCGAAGACTTTGGATCTGTCAGATTCCATGATGACCACACATCTATATCTACCAAAGATAACAATCATATCAAGATCACAAAGCATCAAGACTGACATGAGGTTAAAACCAAGGGATTCAACAAGCATCACTTTGTCCATATGCCTATCCTTGGAAATAGCTACTTTGCCAAGTCCCAATACCTTGCTTTTACCTTTATCAGCATATGTGATTTGCTTCAGAGGTGATGGAGTTAGTGGCATATTCATCAGTAGGCTTTTATCACCAGTCATGTGATGTGTGCAACCACTATCGAGAACCCACTCAGTATTTTTGGGTTTGTCAGCCTGCAGATGAATTAGTACAACTTACCATCTCATATGCTTCAGATTTGAAGAATATGATACTAATTTCATCAGTTCAGTGATTTCATCATAACAGAAATGTAAGGACGTGTGAAATATTTCTATTTCATCAATCATTAGCTTGCGTCCTATCAAGCATTTCCTCAGGTCTCCAGCAAATTCTTCAAATGATGATTTTCATCTGGAGACCTGACCTGCAGAAGTGATTAGTTTGATTTCTTCACCACCCACATCTGAAGGGGTGGCAAAGCGTTCATCATCCTGCGAGCACCATATGAGAAGGGTGGCATTGAAGCTAATGCACTTCTCTTAACAGTAGGGGGGTTAAAGTACTCATATGAGTATGCAGAGAACTGGTTTGAGGATTTATGAACATAATGATTTGAGGAGTAGCGCTCATAATCATATTCCTTGTAGTTTCCCTGCATGTTAGACGCATAAGCACGGGTACGAGCATAGTTTTGACCAGTTGAGGATTTTGATCCTCTTGAAGACTTTAGTCCTCCTGAGGAATTTGATCTGGGGTTCAGATTCTTCAGAGGTGATGTCATGAGGACATTCACTTGAAGATTTTCAAGACAACTTTTGGGAACCCAGATTTTCCTCAGAGGAGGGCCATTCCTGCAGTTAGTTCCAACATATCGAGCAAATACTTCACCAGATTGATTTTCGAACAGTTTATAGTTGGAATCAAATGACTCATCCGAGGAATAGGATAATTCACATAAGAAGCCAGTTAGATTAGATGGATCAAAAGGAGGCCCAGTAGCAGCAACCCATGAGGTTTTGGGATACTGCTCAGGTTTCCAATAAGATCCATCAGCATTCAATTTCCTCTCAAAGGCAATTCCTTCTTTCCTCGGGTTCCTGTTCAAGATCTGCGTTTTGAGCACATCACAAAGGGTTTGGTGTCCTTTGAGGCTTTTGTACATGCCTGTCACGTACAATTCCTTCAACCCTGCATTTTCATCAGTAACATTTGTGTTTTCCTCAAGTGAGGAAATAGACACAGCACGTGCAGTTGAAGAATTTGTAGCATTTGATGTTTCTGGTGAGGAATTAGGAGTTTCACGTTCAATGCATTTAAGACATGGAGGAATAAATTCAACTTGACTAGAGCTAATCTGTTGAGCTAGTAATGAATCATTTTCCATACGAAGATCATCATGAGACATCCTCAGCTTCTCAAGATCAAGCTTTCTTTGAAGGAATTCGTAGGAAAGCTTCTCATGATCAGTGAGGAGTGTATCATGACTATCCTGAAGATTATCAAATCTATACTGAAGATTTTTCATGTCATCAGCGAGGATTTGATTAAGATTCATTTCATCATTCAACAGATAATCACTTTTGTCTAGCAGTTTTTGAAGCTTTTCCAGAGCAGTTTGTTGTTTAGTGGCAATGATGGCAAGTTTACCGTAACTGGGTTTTTTGTAATCATCATGTTCACAGTCACTTGAGTCAGAGGAGGAGGCATTATTTGATACCTTTGAACCTTTTGCCATGAAGCAATAGGTTGGAGCGAAGTCATCAACATAGTCATCAGTATGGATGGTGCAATCATTTTCTTCAAGATTGAAGATTGACTTGCTGACGAAATTGGTTGCTAGTGCAAGACTAGCCTGTCCGGATTCTGAGTCTTCTCCAGAGCCTTCTTCTTCATCACATTCCTCTGATTCTGCCTCGGAATCCATTTCCTTGTCAATAAGTGCCCGAGCCTTTCTGAAGCTAGTCTTCTTGTGTGAAGAGGACTTTGAAGATGAGGATTTTGAAGATTTCTTCTTCTTCTTTGAGTCATCACACTGTCATCCTTATATTTCTTCTTCTTTGATTCCTTTCCCCAGCGGGGACAATCGGCAATGTAATGACCTGATTTCTTGCACTTGTGACAGGTCCGTTTCTTGTAGTCCTCTAATGCAGATTCTGATTTCCTCATGTCTCTTCTTGATGATTTACCGAACTGGCCTCGTCGTGTAAATCTCTGGAATTTCCTCAGAAGCATTGCAAGCTCCTGACCAAATTCTTCAGTGTCACAACTGCTGTCATCTGTGTCTTCTTCTTCAGATGAGGAAATTGCTCTTGCCTTCAGTGCACGTGGTCTGGAATAGCTTAGTCCATATAGATCTCTCTTTTCTTCTAGCTGGAATTCATGAGTATTTAGCCTTTCAAGGATATCAACTGGATCTAGCATCTTGTAGTCTGGTCTTTCTTGAATCATGAGAACTAGAGTGTCAAATGAAGAATCTAAGGATCTCAACAGTTTCTTCACAACTTCGTGATCAGTGATGTCTCGAGCTCCCAGTGCTTGCAGTTCATTTGATATGTCAGTGAGGCGATCAAAGGTGTCATGGCAGCTTTCATTGTCATGTCTCTTGAAGCGATTGAAGAGATTGCGAAGAATATCAACACGAGAGTCACGTTGGGTTGATACTCCTTCATTTACCTTGCACAGTCTCTCCCAGATCAGTGTTGCAGACCCCAAGGCACTTACTCTTCCAAACTGGCCAGGGCTCAGATGACCACAGACGATGTTCTTCGCTTGAGAATCGAGTTGCTTGAATTTCTTCACATCAGCCGCACTGACACTCGCAGAGATGATGGGGACTCCATTTTCCACAATATACCAGAGATCATTATCAATAGCTTGTAAATGCATTTGCATTTTGTTCTTCCAGAAGGGAAAGTTCTTTCCTTCGTAGGTAGGACATGCTGCAGTCACCTTAAACATGCCTGCAGTCGACATAACTAAAACTCCAGGTGCTTAAACCAAAATCACACAGAACAAGGGAGTACCTTGCTCTGATACCAATTGAAAGTGCGTTATATCGACTAGAGGGGGGGGGGGGTGAATAAGAGATTTTTAGAATTTCATCACTGAGGAAATTCCTTTTGAGGAAATTCCTCACTGATGACTAATTTACAGCGGAAACAGTTAAGAATTAGTCGTGCAAACGTTCACAACATCAGTATTACAGAGTGAAGATTGTGAAAATAGATTGCACAGTAAGCAGGCACGCAGAATACAGATGATGATTAACTCAAGTGAAGAATTTGGGGTTGAGGAAATTCAGAGAAAGTCTTCAGCAAATTCTTCAAACAGTCACAGTGAATGTCATCAACACATAATACAGAGAATGTAAAGAGTTGAGGAAATTAGAACCTGATTCTTGGTGAAGACTGTTGTTGATGACCCACTTCCAACTGCTGTGGCAGTTGTACACCTGGTTTGGAGCGGCTTGGTATTGAAACCAAAGGACACCCAGTCCCGGGACACAAAGTCCCTACCGTATTCTCCTTGAGCTAAGGACACACAATCCTCGCCCAACACTCGTGGTAAGTCTTCAGGGCAGACTTCCAAACCCTCACAAACTCGGTCACCCGGCGATCCACAATTGACTGCTGGATTGCTCTAGACCATGACACCTAACCGTCTGGAGGATGCACAATCCTCAGAGGTAAAAGGCTTCAGTCCCACACAGGAACAACTTCTTCAGTGATGCTCAATCACTAGGTTTGGTTTGTGGTTTCGGTGGGTGGTGTATTTCCTCACTGATGATTTACTCTCGAAGGCTGTGAGGAATTTGGGTTGCTCTTATGACAAGTGTCTGTTTCTAACGGAGCAGCCAACCAGCTAGTGGTTGTGGGGGGCGGCTATTTATAGCATGGGAGCATCCCGACATGATTTGACACTAATGCCCTTAAATAATATGACCGTTGGAGTGGATAAGACCAGTGACTTGGCATGGCTATCGAAACGGTCGGGACCCTCAACTGTGAGAGTCCTCATGTCACTCATATTCCTCACTTGAGGCTTTTGGTAGGATTTGGCTTGGGTTGAGCATCATGAGGAAATCCATTCCATAGTGTTACTTTGACCCCCTTTAACAGTACGGTGTTCCTATTCATCAATTGCAAAGAAAGTAAAACAGAAAACGTAAATCTTCACGCTTCAATTTCTTCAGAAAGATTTTCTTCAGGAACCACCGATCTTCTCAATATCAATATCTTCATGAGGAATATCAATTTCATCGCAGATTCCTCGCGATTCATTTCTTGAGCTTCAGACCAATTTCTTCAACTGAAGATATACATTTTTAGGGGTCGATATTCTTCAAATATCTCAAACTCCTCAATGACTTATAGATCCTGTGTACACTTATAAACACATTAGATACTTAACCTATAAGTCTTCAAACCACCAAAATTACTAAGGGGCACTAGATGCACTTACTGTACTTCAGGCTGAGGGGATGGAGTTGGCTGTGCTTCAGGCTAAGGGGCTTGCTCTGGCTGTGCATCAGGCTGAGGAATTGCTTCTTCTTGCTCAGTTGGAGGAGTTGGGTCAGCCTGTTCCTCATCTTGAGGATTCTGCTCAGAGCGTTGAATTTCGTCAACTTGAGGATTTTCAGTTTGTTCTTCCTTAGCAGGCTTGGTGGCAGATGCAGTTTCTTCAGCTGGTGCAGCTGATGCTTGAACAGTGTCTTTCTGAGGAATGAAAGGCTGAGGACTGTCGTCTATGTGAATTTCCTCGTTAGTGTGTTCCTCAGAGGCGACATCCTTCATTTCCTCATCTGCCTTTTTCGCTGGATCATCAATGATGATCATTTCATAGGAAGGAGCGACATTCAGGGGCACAGGGTCCAGAGGAGCAGTTTCTTCACGTGCTTTGAGGCGCTTGGCCTCAGTTTCTTCTTCTGCTGAGGAGGCCTTTCTCTTTTTGGCTTCCTTCTGAGCAGCCTTGGTTTTCTTCACATCTGATGCAGACGGAGTCATCTTCTTCACCGTTGAAGCTTTTGGTGAAGGGGTTCTCTTGACAGATTCTTCAGCTGGTATTGAGGAACCAGCTGGAACAGAGTCATCAGCTTGCTTTGACGAAGCAGCTGGGCCAGGGGCAGTCTCATCAGCTGCAGCAAATTCATCAGCTGGAGCTTCCATGATGATTTCTTCAATAGCCGGTGCATCTGCACGACTTTCTTGGTGTACTTCCTCAGCTTGAGGAGTTTCCTCATCATGAGGAGATTCATCTGCTGGCTCCTCAATTAAGGGCTGAGAAGTTGGCGTTGGGGGTGCGGCCTTCTTATTGTATTCATCAACATCACTAGTGTTCAGCTTGATGAAATTGCTCTTGAGACTTTTACGATCTGACAGCTTGGAGTACTTGTCAGTCAATTTCTTCAGCTTTGCCTGTGTTGACACCAGTGCATCAGGAGTTAATTTGAGGAGATTCTGCTTGAGGAATTTCTCCTTTTTAATCTTTGCAACTTTGGCCTGCCTGGCCTGCTGTTCTTTCCACTTGGCTTCATTGATGAAAGTGGTCACCATGTGACTGATGCCAGGGGGAAGCTTCAAACCATCAAGTGGAGTGTTTGGGTCCTCATACCAGATGTTGATGTAGTCAAGGAGGACCTTGGGGTCCATTGCCAGAGGAATGGCACTGCCTGATGCCTGAGCAACTCTTTCCTGCTTGTTTCTGATGATGGCTTGTAGGGTTTCATCATCATATTCATCACTGCCCTCTGATGCAGACGGGACGCTGATGATTTTGCTGGGGCTTGGCAGAGTTGCACGTTCAACAAGTACCTGAGTCTTCGCAGGAGGTGTTGAAGACTTTGTCTCCGAGCTGGTTGCAGCTGGGAGTGAGGAGCTGGAGCTGGCGGTCATAGGCTTTATGACTTGCCTCTATACTGGTTTCTCTTGAGGCTTTGGAGGTGGAGCTGAGGACTTTGGAGCTGAAGAGATTGGTATTGAGGGTTTTGGCGCTGATGGTTTTGGTGTTGAAGATTTTGGTGCTGAGGGTTTTGTGACAGAAGCCTGAGCAGACTTCTCTTGAGGCTTTGGAGCCCTTGGCTTTGACGACACAGACTGCATTTGAGGAATTTCTGAGCCAGAGGTTTCTGCGGTAGAGGAAGTAGCAGCAGCTGAGGCAGTAGCTGAGGATTCATTGAATTTCCTCACTGCAGTTTCTGCCTGCTTCTTGAGCTTAGCCAGATGCTTTTCCTTCTCATCGGGATAGTCATCAATGGTCTTGAGGCTTGAGGGATGTGCTACTTGATGATCCTCAAGTGGGGACCGTCTGCCAGGGGGCTTCAGAGCGAATTTCTTCGCATACTTGGGAGTCACAAACCTGTATTCCTTCCATTCCTTCGCCCACCGGCGTTCTATCTTCTACAGCCGTATCTTTCTCTTGGCCATTGTCTCATCTTCATCAGGCGCGCAATAGTCCAAGTAAATATCCTCAGGGATATCCGCAGCTGTGTTTTGCTCAAGTTTCTTTCCTCCCTTCTGTTTTCTGTCATCCTCCATTTTCTTCAGTTGAGGATTTTGCTGATGAGATTGAACTCGTGAGGATTCTGATGAGACTTGAAGATTTTCTTCCAAAAACGCCGCAAATGAGTTAATGTGATGAGAACCGAGAGATTCATCAGCTGACATGTGTGTACCTGTGAACAGAGTATAGTTGCGAGGAATTTGGAGAGGTCACATGCGTTCTCAGATTTGAAGAAAATGAAAAAGTTTGACAGTTTGAGGAATATAACCAGTGGTTGAGGAATTTGCCTAAGCATACTGTTCTTGGGTTCCAGAGTTGTACAAATCTGAAAATTCGCACAATTGAGGAATCTCGTGAAAATCTTAGATGCTTAGCATAGTTCATCAATGATGTGGTGATAGGCAGTGTTTGAGGAATCAAGTGCTTATCGTTTCTTGAGGAAAAACAGATTTCACATAGAAGATGTAAAATTTTAGATCTAACTTGCTGTAATAATGGGATTTATTTACCCTGGAAGGTGCGCATGAAGAACACAGAAAGGTGTGTGTGGAGAAGCTCTTCGGTCGCGTGTCCAATGCACCCTAACCCGGCGACAGAGGACGTCTACGGCGGCGGCGGACGAAAATGGTCCGACTCCGGCGTGGTTCCGGCGACGGAGAAGTCGAGGCAGTGAAGCTCTTCCTCACCGACGACGAGACTACCAGCGATGGCGCTAGGGTTCGGTGGTGTATGCTGTGGCAGGAGGGCGATGGAGCGAAGAAGAGTATGCCGAGGGGGATAAGGACATATTTATAGCCAAAATTTACTGTTGGCGCGAAAATTTCGGACCAAACAGCCCCTGCCTCTACGTCTCCGCATGACACGTGTAGCTCCCGAACAGTGCCGTGGAGATAGTGGAGATCGTGGTTATCCGATCGTGGGAAGTGGGGTTGAGTTACTGTGTATTAAAGAAACAATTTTTGAAGATTAGAGGATTTTCGTTACAAAATCATCAGCTGACAATGACGCAGTGAGGATTTTGAACAAAGTTTCAAGTAGAACGCATATGAAGAATTGAATAGACTGGATGAGTATAGCATAGAGGGAATGTAGGGTCCGATCACATTCACTTAGCAGAAATATCAACTTGAAGAAATAGCAATAAGTGAATGCTGTTGAGGACTTGAAATCACAGTCTATCTAGTCAAATGAAAGTCATCAAGTGTTTTTGAAGATTTTGTGATAAATCATCACAATGAAGAACAACTATTTTGAAGAAAAACACATTTTGAGGAAATAGAACATTTGAAGAAAATCAACTTGAGGAATTTCACATTGGGCGGTGGCGTGACCCACCATATAAGAATGTTGATTACAGACGCCGCGTACAATTGTCGTAGGGCCTTGAGAATCAATTTCTTCGTTGATTTCTTCACATTCAGAGTGACATTCTTCATTAGTTGAAGAAAATCGATTCATCATGTGTTGCACATCTAAGTCATCAATTTTGCATAAGTGTTAGGATGTGTGCATGTTTTTACAAAACATTTGAAGATTCTAAGATATTTAGCTCACACCGCAACTTGCGAAACCTTTTCTCATCCAAGGGCTTAGTGGAGATATCTGCGAGTTGATCATCAGTCTTCACATGGTCGATGAGGATATTTCCCTTCAGGACATGGTCCCGAAGAAAATGATGATGAATCTAGATGTGCTTGGTCTTCGAGTGCTGTACTGGGTTGTATGCAATCTTGATAGCACTCTCATTGTCACAGTAGAGAGGCACATTGTTGGGGATATTGCCTATTAAGTGACCCGCCGAATATGGGCCGGGTTACTTGTAAGGCGATTCATCCTTTAGGGCTATTTGGGCCTCAGCCTGGGCGGTTCAAAGTCGCAGGATGGTTATGATTTATGGAAGGTCTCTGGGCTTTGCAAGTCGGCGACTTAGAGACCGTGGTGGTCACGATTTGTAAAGGGGAAGGGACTCTTGTAAACCCTAAGGCTTCGACCTATATATAAAGGCGAGTCTGGAGGGGGGAAAAAGGTTAGAAATCATCGAGTGCTAGGTTTAGGCGAGTTACGCCTTCCTTGTAATCGAATCCATATCAATACACACAAAAGCAGGACGTAGGCTATTACCTCCTCTCGAGGGGCCGAACCTGGGTAAATCGCCGTGTCTCTCCCGCTTAACCCCTTTGAGTCGCCACCAAGGTGCGATGGCTCCAGTACTAAGTCCTTTCACGAGGACATCTGTCGTGACAAAACCACGACAGTGGGCGCCCACCGTGGGGCCTACGCACGGTGGAGTTGAGTTCTCAAAGGGAGCCCTACCGGGGTTTGGGAGTTATGCGACGGCGCTCATGACTTGGAGCCGACGCGGCATAGCCTACATCGACAACCAGCGATGGGGACCTGAAGCGAATTCTCTCGAATCAGGCTACAAGGTCCCCTTCGGCAAGATCAACGTCTTCATCGGCATGATCGGGTCATCTGTTCCTGAGTCGGACACCTCCTCCGACATCGTCGAGCCGGCCAGGTACGTTCATCCAGTCATAACACGGAATCTGACCCACCCGGTCTTTGTGGGGTTCACGCAGGGGTCGGAGGAACCAGAGCACGCGGCGGCTCAGGAAGTTACCCCCGTCAACTCTGACGACGAATCATCCATGGGCGATTCAGATTCCATCCAGTCCCTTCATGGAGACGGTCTCGGAGGCTTGTCATTGGCCATGGACCCGGAAATCCTCGATCGAACCTGCCGCCAGATCGCCATCTACATGGCCGGGGCGACTCAACCCGCACAGAATCCCGACGGAGGCGGTGGAACCGGCGGGACGTCCAGAAGTGCGTCGGCAGTCCTGGTGGATTTAGCGGCGGAGATCACAAGACTAATGTCAACCCCCCTCAGGCCAGAGAACCAAGAAGAGATAAATGCAGAGTTAGCAAAACTAAGGGAGGCGGTGGCAAAGGCCCATCAGGATGCTGAGACGGAGTCCGCCAGGATGGAAACTCGACAAGCCCAGATTACGGCTGAAAGGACGCGATTGAACACCGACAACTGGCGGCTTGAAAGACAGCAGCGCGCATCCGACGCCGTCCATCAGCGGAGACACCAGGGACGCCTGCCCCATGATCTCAATCCGACTCGCCTGTTCGACACTCCCCAAACACCCGGGATGGGAGACGCCCCAGCAGGAGGGCTGGGCCGCCCACCTAACCCTCCGATTCAGCCGACTGAGGGTCAAATTCCTCATTTCCGTACCCCTCGAGGCCACTTCTCTAACCCGGTGGATAACGTGCTTGCCACAACTCGCCATCTGGAGTCTCTTCCGATCCACGGCAACACCCCAGCTGAGATCGAAGCAAGGAACGCCATCGAGATGTTGAAAACGGCGGTGGTCCAAAACGCGCAGTTCTCACACAGCCCCGAGCGACTGCACTCCACCCCCCAGGCGAGCTATACCAGGGGTTGGCCGGAGGATCAGCCAGCCGTAAACAGTGCCCCGCGACACTTCCCGCAGGACAACCCGCCCGAGCGGAACCCGCCGGGCAGTGGTCCACCCAACATTCAAGAGGCTCAGACTCCTCCCGCGGGGACCGGAGGACGAGTTGGGGTGCCCTGCTTGTCCCTGGCCCTTCGAAACGAAAGAATGCCCAAGGATTTCAAAGGGCCAAGAAAGGTGCCTAATTACACACCAGATCTCGAACCAACATCTTGGATCGAGGGCTATGAGATTGCCATGGACATGCTCGACGTAAACGAGGCGTTTTGCGCCAGATATTTCACCATGATGCTCGAGGGATCGGCGCGCACTTGGTTGAAAAACTTACCCCCCAATTCTATCCAGTCCTGGGCCGAGTTGAAGGAGCGTTTCATCAAAAACTTCCGGGGAACCTGTAAACGGCCGATGACAATCGTCGACTTGCAACACTGCGTGCAACGCCCGGATGAGTCGGCGCACCATTGGTCGCGGCGAGTCGCGGAAATTATCCATTCGTCGGATGGCATCACGGCAGCGCAAGCTGTGCTTATCCTCGAGCACAACTGCCACTATGAACCGCTGGTCCAGAAACTGGGGCGACTCAAACGAAAAGTTCAGGATATGGGCGAGCTAATGGATACCCTCACTAGGTACGCCGAGGCCGATGATACCAAGGATCCCGGCGAGGATGGTAAGGGTAACTCGCCCAAGAAGGGCGATTCAACCAAAAACCACACCCGCCTCCAAGGCCGCAACCGTCACAACCAGGGGACCAACGACAAGCGTAGGCCACATGAGGAGCCCTCGGATCTGGTTGCCAACACCAACGCCAATGACGGCAAAAAGAAGAATCGAGGCTTCAGTGGGAAAAGACCGCGTAACTACGAAGAGCTACTCAAAGGCCCTTGCCCGCACCACGCCACGGCCGACGGCCCGGCGGGCCACTCTTGGGAGAACTGCTTCGTGATGCGAGAATTTCGGGAAGAGGCAATCAAGAAGAGCCAAAGCGAAGATCCGAACCGTCGCCAGGACCAACTCGCCGCGCCCAACCAAAGGCACAACCCCTTCGGCGGTTTTCCCGAACAAGAGGCACAGGGGGGCCCGCAGCCAGGCGGCGGCCAGTACCCGGTGCACCACCAACGGCGGTACAACCCGCCGGGAGTTTTCCAGCAGCCGCCCCCACAGGGGGCTCCGCAGGACCAGGATGACCATGGGGGCTTCCGCAACAATCCTAAACAGCTAAGTAATGGGCAGTATCATGTTTTCACCACTAATGCTTGCAGGCGTGATAAAAAGGTACATCACCGGGCGTACAGCGTAATTGAGCCGGCAGTTCCCAGATATCTCCACTGGTCCGAACAGACCATAACATGGAGCAGAGAGGATCACCCGCCGAGAATAGATAACCCGGGCGACCTGGCGTTGGTCGTGGCTCCCCAAGTGGGGGGCTACACTCTATCGAAAGTACTAATGGATGGCGGCAGCAGCATTAATATCCTATACTTCGACACCTTCCGGAGGATGAATCTATTAGAGAAAGACTTGATGCCTTCAACCACGGTCTTCCACGGCATCGTCCCGGGCAAATCGGCTTATCCCATAGGCCGGGTCAGGCTCTCAGTAGCGTTTGGAACTGCGCAGAATTACAGGTCGGAGTCTCTGGTCTTCGAGGTGGTCAAACTAAAAAGCCCTTACCATGCGCTGTTCGGGCGACCGGCTTACGCTCGCTTCATGGCCCGCCCGTGCTACGTCTACCTCAAGCTCAAAATGCCTGGTCCTAAAGGGCCCATCACGATTGACGGAGATAGAAGAATTGCAAAGGAGTGTGAGGAAGGAGACGCGGCCTATGCGGAAGTCGCCTGCGCGGCGGAAGAACTCAAAAACCATCGGGCCAATGTTGACCCGGCAGACATGTCACCGCTCAAGAAGCCGACTACAGATTCTGAGTCGCCCCTCAAGTTCAAACCAACGGATGACACAAAGATAGTCGACTTCGTCCCTGGCGATTCATCCAGGCAGTTTACCATTGGAACGGGTCTGGACCCCAAATAGGAAAGCGCGCTCATCGAATTCATCCGTGAGAATCGGGACATCTTCGCATGGAAGCCCTCTGACATGCCGGGTGTACCGAGAGAATTCGCTGAGCACCATCTTAATATTGACCCAAAATGCAAATCTGTCCAACAATGCCTTCGCAGGTTTAACGAGGAGCGACGGAAGGCGATTGGAGAGGAAGTCGCCCGTCTTTTAGCCGCCGGGTTCATCGTGGAAGTATTTCACCCCAAATGGCTAGCTAACCCGGTGTTAGTACTCAAGAAGAATGGCACGTTCCGTATGTGTATTGACTATACGGACCTCAACAGAGCTTGTCCCAAGGATCCTTTCGCTCTTCCCCGCATCGACCAAATCATTGACTCGGTGGCGGGATGCGAACGATTGTGCTTTTTGGACGCCTATTCAGGTTATCATCAGATCAAAATGGCTGTGGAAGATCAGGAGAAGACCGCCTTCATAACCCCCTTCGGGGCCTTTTGCTATGTGTCCATGCCGTTCGGGCTCAAGAGCGCAGGGGTGACTTACCAACGCTGCATCCAGAATTGTCTTCATAGCCAAATTGGCCGCAACGTCCATGCCTATGTTGATGACATTGTGATCAAGACCCGCCGGGAGGAGACACTTCTGGAAGACCTTAAGGAAACCTTTGATAATTTACGGGTATATCAGATGAAGCTAAATCCTACCAAGTGCGTTTTCGGCGTACCTGCGGGAAAACTACTGGGTTTCTTGGTATCGGAGCGCGGCATCGAGGCTAACCCGGACAAAATTGAAGCGGTTACTTCCCTCGGCAAGCCGACGAATGTTAATCAAGTTCAGCGATTGGCGGGTCGTATTGCGGCTCTCAGTCGTTTCGTGAGCCGCCTCGGAGAAAAGGGGATTCCTCTTTATCAATTGTTGAGAAAGTCCGACCGATTCGTGTGGACAGAGGAGGCTGACGAGGCATTTCAGGCCTTGAAACATCAATTGGTTAACCCGCCGGTCCTGGCGGCCCCGACTGAAAAGGAGCCTATGCTCGTGTATATCGCTGCGAATTCCAAAGCGGTCAGCGTAGCTGTGGTCGTCGAAAGAAAGGAGGAAGGAAAGGAATACCCGGTGCAACGCCCGGTGTACTTTATCAGTGAGGTGTTAACTCTTTCCAAGCAGCGATACCCACATTGGCAGAAACTGGTCTATGGGGTGTTCATGGCGAGTCGAAAGCTTAAACATTATTTCCAGGAGCACCCGGTCACCGTGGTCAGTTCCGCGCCCCTCGGTGACGTGATCCAAAACCGCGAGGCAACAGGGCGAATCGCCAAATGGGCAATAGAACTCGGGTCGCATCACATACAATATACCCCCCGCACGGCCATCAAGTCCCAGGCACTAGTTGATTTCGTCAACGATTGGACGGAGCTTCAGGCTCCGGAAGATCGGCCTGACCTTACCTATTGGACTATTTATTTTGATGGATCCAGGCAGTTGGAGGGCTCGGGGGCGGGTGTAGTGTTGATATCCCCTCAAGGAGATAAGTTCTGCTACGTTCTCCGGCTCATGTTCCCTTGCAGAAATAATGCGGCAGAATATGAAGCTCTGCTTCACGGTTTGCGACTGGCAAAAGAGATGAACTTAACCCGAGTCAGATGCTTTGGGGATTCCGATTTGGTGGCGCAACAGGTTTCGGGCACCTGGGATTCTCGAGATCCTATGATGGCGGCTTACAGGCGAGCTGTATCTGACGTGGCGGGCTATTTTCATGGGTATCAGGTTGATCATGTTGATCGGCGACTCAACGAAGCAGCTGATGCCCTCTCGCGACTCGGCTCACAGAGAAAACCGGTCCCCCCTAATGTTTTCTTGGATGTCTTGCACAAACCATCTGTGGCTGTACCCACGGAGGAGGAATTGGCGATACCAGATCCCGAGTCTCAGCTTGTGGCGGCTCTCCATGTCACTCCGGATTGGGCTCTTCCTTATCTGGCTTATCTCGCTCGAGGCGAGTTACCCACTGATGAAGTTTTGGCTCGCCAGATTGTTCGGCGTAGCAAGTCCATGGTCATCATTAATGGCGAGCTATATAAACGAAGTGCTTTAGGGGTCTTTCAGCGGTGCGTCTCTTCCGAGGAAGGATGCATAATCCTAAATGACATCCATTCCGGAGATTGCGGACATCACGCCGGGTCACGTTCTTTGGTGTCAAAAGCCTTTCGACATGGTTTCTTCTAGTTGACGGCTCACGCAGATGCAGAAGATATCGTACGGCGGTGTGAGGGGTGCCAACGATATGGGAGACAGGCTCATGTGCCGACTCAAGAATTGAGGATGATTCCCATTACTTGGCCTTTCGCGGTCTGGGGGCTGGACATGGTCGGTCCTTTTAAGATGACCTCCAACAAGAAAACTCACTTATTGGTGGTGGTTGATAAGTTCACTAAATGGATTGAGGCGGAACCTGTTGGGGCTTGCGATGTGGAGACTGCGGTCAAATTTCTGAAAAAGCTGATTTTCCGATTTGGATATCCACACAGTATTATCACGGACAATGGTACTAACTTGTCCCAAGGAGCAATGCTGGATTTTTGTCGCCGTGAACATATCCGGCTTGATATTTCTGTAGTTGCTCACCCACAGTCCAACGGGCAAGCAGAGCGGGCGAATCAGGAAATCCTACGAGGGATTAAACCTCGCCTCATGGTTCCCGTGGAAAGAACTCCAGGGTGTTGGGTTGAGGAACTACCTTCAGTATTATGGAGCATCCGGACCACCCCGAATCGGTCCACGGGGTTCACCCCTTTCTTTTTGGTCTATGGAGCGGAAGCCGTCCTCCCTACCGACATAAGGCATGATTCTCTTAGAGTCGCCGCATATGTGGAGCGAGACAACGAGCTGGCGCGTCAGGATTCCTTGGATGCCTTGGAAGAAGCGCGTGACTTAGCGGCGGCTCGTTCAGCTATCTATCAGCAAGATCTGCGGTGTTATCATAGTCGCAGGGTTAAGAGTCGGGCTTTTCAGGAGGGCGACTTGGTACTTCGTCTGATACAAGATCGGGCAGGCATGCACAAGCTCTCGCCCCCTTGGGAAGGGCCTTTCGTCGTCAGCAAGAACCTCCGCAATGGCTCTTACTACCTGATGGATCTTCGGCCTGATCGACCGACTACGGAGGCTGAGTCAACTCGCCCTTGGAATATTGCCCATTTGCGGCCTTACTACACTTGAGTTCTTAAAACTCCATGCTTTGTAAGTTTTTCAGTTTCATTATGAAATAATATAGTGTTTCCCTGACTTGGGGGCTTCTTCTTCAAAAAAGTGCAATTTCATGTCATCTTGTTGCGACCTTATGAGCCGACAGAACATGCATTTAGGGTGGGTGCACGAGCTTTCTGACTCGCCTCCCCCTGTCGCGACCATATGAGCCGACGAAACCTGCATTAAGGGTGGGTGCACGAGCTTTTTGACTCGCCTCCCCCTGTCGCGACCGTATGAGCCGACGAAACCTGCATTAAGGGTGGGTGCACGAGCTTTCTGACTCGCCTCCCCCTATCGCGATCGTATGAGCCGACGAAACCTGCATTAAGGGTGGGTGCACGAGCTTTCTGACTCGCCTCCCCCTGTCGCGACCGTATGAGCCGACGAAACCTGCATTAAGGGTGGGTGCACGAGCTTTCTGACTCGCCTCCCCCTGTCGCGACCGTATGAGCCGACGAAACCTGCATTAAGGGTGGGTGCACGAGCTTTCTGACTCGCCTCCCCCTGTCGCGACCGTATGAGCCGACGAAACCTGCATTAAGGGTGGGTTCACGAGCTTTCTGACTCGCCTCCCCCTGTCGCGACCGTATGAGCCGACGAAACCTGCATTTAGGGTGGGTGCACGAGCTTTCTGACTCGCCTCCCCCTGTCGCGACCGTATGAGCCGACGAAACCTGCATTTAGGGTGGGTGCACGAGCTTTCTGACTCGCCTCCCCGTGTCGCGACCGTATGAGCCGGCATATTACTCGTGTTATGATTTGATCTTGGAGATTTTGATCCTTACTGCATATTCGTTGAAACTATTTGTAGTTCTTTTGTTTTCACGGATAATGTGTTCAAGGTTTCATCCATGGCGGATTAAGCATTGCAGGAGATTCGTATAAGGATTAACAAAATATTTCAAAACCGCCTCAAAAGCGGTATAAGGGTTTTTCTTGCAGAAAATGTCATCGAAAGACAGTACTGACTATTACATGGCTCGTGGGCCAAATTCAAGAAAAGTCTACTTCCCTAAATCCTGGCGCGAGCTTTGACCGGCTTCGATTTGTAAATCGCCCAAAACCCAATTGCACTTGGACAAAGAAGCAAAATCATCTTCATCAGTCAAGATGGATGCCAGGTCTGCTTCCCAGTCGAAGGGGTTCTTGGGTCGCCGAGGGATTAGGTTGGTCACCACAAAGGTTGGCGGGCTGATTTTCTTATTCTTACCATCGTAAGCCGCCTGATATTTTGTTAAGTCAAGGCTGGCGGCGAGTTGAGTTGCGGCCAGCCGAGAGTCTGTGACAACCTTCTGGTAGTCTTCTTCCACGAACTCCGAGCCGTCATCTTTAAGCTGAGGGAAGCCGGCAGCTACTTCTTCCAAATTAATTTCCGGAGCGTACGCCAAGCAGCGACTCAGAGCCGTCAGGACACCCTTCCGGGCGGCTGACCGGGTTAACTCGCCGATCTGGGGAGGAAGTGTGGATAGATATCCAAGCACCTTCTTGATGGAAGTGATGGGCTCTTTTGCACCTATTACGGCCTTGACGGTCAGCACACTGCCTGTGTACAGCTGTTCGGTCAGCGTATAGATCGCTTTCAGCATCAACACGCAGTCATCCTGCAGATTGGCGACTCTCGAGCCTGGGATTTGATAACCGGTAAGTTAACATTAAGGAATTTGCCCAAGGAAGAGGATACGGTTGGAGAGTTAGGTAAAGTTTACCAAAGATGGCTTGTGTCATGTTGGAGATATGGCGCTTTAAGCCGGATAGCTCCTGTTGGACAGTCGCCAGCTTTGCTTCTGCTTTTTTGGCTCTCTTCAAAGCCGTGCTTTGGTCAGCCTGAGTTCTTTCTAACTCGGATTTGAGCTTTTCCAGTTCAACCAGAGCCAACTTATATTTGTCTTCCGACTGAGCTCGGGCATCTTGTTGATCAGCCAAATTTCTCCTCAAGTCGCCCAGGGCCAGTTCGGTCTGGGCAAGGCTTTCCTGTTCAAAATTTAAAACAAGGGCAAGTCTCATCAATATTGCAAAGCAATACCCCTGACACTTGGGGGCTAATGTATAATTCTCAAGAAAAATTATACAGAAAACAAGACCCGGCTCATCCTTTACCTGATGAGCCGGCCCATTGGGGGTTAATGGAGATAGTATAGAGTATAAAAGTTTACCTCATGCTTGTTATTTAACATCTTTAACAGATTCTTTTCCATCTCGTAACTCGCTTCCAGGCGACTTGCAAAGCCAGAACAGAGTTCTTTAAACTCCAGACCTGCATAGTCAGAAAGTTTCGCCTTGGAAGGCCCAGACTCGGGAATTGATGGAGAAGGGGATGCTATATGTTTGGAAAGGATTGTTGTTGCCGGCTTGGAGAAACCAGAACCAGTAATGACTACTGCATCTGGGTCATCAGTTGTCGCCATTACGACCGGTGATCTAGGGACATCCATTGATCCTTTGGGCGACTCAGGAAGGTCCGCTTGAATTGTCGGCTCATCTTGACTCGGATCTTCTTGAGTCGGAGTAGCTTTCCTTGGAAGCTCAGAAGTGGCGTCAGGGATTGATCCACTGGTCTTCCTCTTTTTGTCTTGTGCCCTAACGAAAGAGATAGGTGTGTTAAAAAATTAAAAAGAGCGCTATTCTCAAGGATCAGGGCGAGAAACTTACCCCGGGACTCGGATCATTGGTGGAAGGGTCAACATCACTGAGTCGCCAGAGGTAGGGGGAGAATCCTGCAGAATTTATACATCGATAATACAGGCGGGTTATGACTGTGTCCCGAAAGCAGCACGAACAATGGTTGCTCAAATAAAAAAAGGGAGGTACCTCGCTTGGTTTTATTTTGTTCTTTGTTGGCAAGCCAGGTATTAGATCGCCGGAGTGACTTCACGTTTTCCGGTTCGAGGTGTGCTGTGTTCTCTTCAATAAGAAATTTGGGTCCAAATGGGCATCCGGATGTGAGAAGGGGACTTCCCACATATTCGCCGGGCCGGCTTAGGCGAGGAAGGAGATGAATCGGAGGAGATGGAAATTACCTCGACGGAGTCCTCTTGGCTTCCGTTATCTTCATTCTGTTACAAGAGGAGTGAGAGATATAAATAAAAGCTAAAAGGTGATAGGTGGCGAGTGAAAAAGAGGACGCATTGGTACCTCTGAGAGTGCGTCACCAGCTTGAGATTCGTCGACTTCAGATGGCTCGGCCGCGGTAGATTTACCTTTGCCCTTGTTTTTCTTGGAAGGCAGCTTAGCACTCTTCATGGCTTGTTTCTTAGGTCTCCTAGACCAGAACTTGTCACCTTTCTGGAAAGGAATATGGCATGAAGTCATGATGGCAGTAAAACAGATGGAATAAAAAGTTGAGAGCGAGTTAGCTTTGGGTACCTTGGGTGCCGGGTTAATCTTGCAGAAGGGCTTAAGGCCGATTTGGCCGCATTTTGCTGCAGGTTCGCCGGTCAGTTTCCTGATGATGGCGACGATGTCTTTTTCCGTTAATGCTGTGTGGAAGTAGCATTGGGGATGATCCAGAGTGCCGTCGAATTCGCACATCAGACCATCTCGGCGGCTCAGAGGAAGGATCCGCCATTCGACCCAGCAGCGGATCAGGTCAACCCCGGTAAGACCGTTGTTCGTCAAGGATCTCAGTTCGGACAGAATTGGGATGAAGTCCGACTCTTCTTCCTCGGTGAGCTTGTCAGGGAGCTTAAAATTGACTGGAAGGCGGGTTGGCCTGTAGCCCAAAAGTTTGTTCTCGCCGGCAGGGGATGTTTCTTTGCAGTAAAACCAAGATTCACCCCAGCCTTTGGGGTGGCTAGGCATTGTGAGTGAAGGAAACGGACTGTCCCTGCGACGCTGGACGTTGACCCCGCCAAGTTCCAAACTGGGGCCATTGTGGAATTCTGTCTGGCGATTCAAGTGGAAAAAGTACCAAAACAGAGGGACGGAAGGCTCGATCCGCAGATAAGCTTCGCAAAGGACTTGGAATTGACTTAGGTTGCTTATGGAATTGGGGCCCAAATCTTGGAGTCGGACATTCATGAAGGTCAGAGCGTCCCTAAGGAATTTAGATCCGGGCGGCTTAAAACCCCGTTCCAAGTGTTCCACAAAAACTACTATCTCCCCTTCCTTGGGGTTGGGGAGGTCTTCTCCTAACCCGGTGCGCCATCCAATGACGTCTTGAGGATCCAAGCAGCCCGTTTTTACGTAATTCGCCAAAACAGCATCATCGACTTTGGTAGGAAGCCAGTCGCTCTTGAAAATGGCACCCATGCTACAAATAGATAAGAATATGGTATTACATGTCTCGAACATTTATTATGTGAATCGGGATCAGTTCTTGCTTGACCCGCCGGACTGGGAGGCCGGGTTGGGCTGATGTGGCGACTTATCGGAGCAGGGCTATTCTCAGGAGCGATGCTACTGTGGGCGGTGAAGTTTATTCTTTCCGAAACACTAAGGGAGGGACGAAGTTTCCAAACAGCTTTTTACAAACAATGAAAGAGGAATGGATCTGTTCAACAGATATAAAAACTTACGGACATGGCTAAAACATGAGCGATGTGTGATCAGGGTGATGCCCCATATTTGAAGAAACGGGCGTATTTGGAAAATTCGCAAGAGCACAGATGGATAAGACTATTCAAGGCACTGGGTGCCCTAATGGCGCTCGGACTGATCGGTTCGAGGGTAATAGATGGTTACGAACGGAGAGCTTCGGAACCATGGCAATGGCGGAAGTATCAACAAGAAGTAAATCTACCCTTAAAGAAGGGGAAACAGGAGCCTAACCTGAAGATCTTGGTCGAGGAAGATCGGCGGTGATGGAGGCTGTTGGGGGAGCACAGGGGTCCCGGGGAATGAAGGGACCTTCGGCGGTGGCGGAGCCTGGCAATGGCGACGGCTTGCGGGCGGCGCCGGAGCTCCCCGAACGGCGACGGCTTGCGGGCGGCGCCGGAGCTCCCCGAACGGCGACGGCTTGCGGGCGGCACTGGAGTTCTTCGGACGGGGGTGGAGTTTGCGGCCGGCGGCGAAGCCTTCGGGATGCGGGGCGTCTCTTCTCGCTGTGATGATGGTGGAGGGACTGACGAGACTGGTAGGTGGCCGGTGTCAGCCCTGTCCCTTCCGCCTATTTATCAGGACGGGCGCGGGGATCGAGGCGCCGTGAGCGGGAACCGTCGAGGAAGAAAAGATTCGCTATGATGACGTCCGAAAATTTTGGGATAATGATGCGCTAAAAGATTCGTTGGGATTGTGTTGGAGTTCCCGAAAATCGAGGGCTAAGGAAAGTGCTGACGGCAAATGCATTGGCGGCTCAAGAACTTTTTCCCGTACCAGTTGGCGAGTTAAAATTTCTGGCGTATGGAGGAACACAAAGGAGTGAATCGCCTTCAACTAAAACGGAAGCATTGGCATGAAGATTCAAGTCAATTTGGGGCCTAATGTTGGGGATATTGCCTATTAAGTGACCCGCCGAATATGGGCCGGGTTACTTATAAGGCGATTCATCCTTTAGGGCTATTTGGGCCTCAGCCTGGGCGGTTCAAAGTCGCAGGATGGTTATGATTTATGGAAGGTCTCTGGGCTTTGCAAGTCGGCGACTTAGAGACCGTGGTGGTCACGATTTGTAAAGGGGAAGGGACTCTTGTAAACCCTAAGGCTTCGACCTATATATAAAGGCGAGTCTGGAGGGGGAAAAAGGTTAGAAATCATCGAGTGCTAGGTTTAGGCGAGTTACGCCTTCCTTGTAATCGAATCCATATCAATACACACAAAAGCAGGACGTAGGCTATTACCTCCTCTCGAGGGGCCGAACCTGGGTAAATCGCCGTGTCTCTCCCGCTTAACCCCTTTGAGTCGCCACCAAGGTGCGATGGCTCCAGTACTAAGTCCTTTCACGAGGACATCTGTCGTGACAAAACCACGACACACATTCTTCATGTTGATGCCGTAGTCCTTGAGGGTTTGCTTCATCCATAGTAATTGAGCACAGCAAGAACCAGCAGCAATGTACTCAGCTTCGGCAGTGGAGAGTGATATGCAGTTCTGCTTCTTTGAGGACCAGCAAACTAGTGATCTTCCGAGGAAATGGCATGTGCCAGAAGTTGACTTGCGATCCACACAGTCACCAGCATAGTCAGAATCAGAATACCCTACTAGATGAAGATTTGAGCCCTTGGGATACCATAATCCTAGTGTTGGTGTGTGAGCTAAGTATCGAAGAATATGTTTCATAGCCTTATGGTGTGATTCCTTCGGTTTTGCTTGAAAACGTGCACACATGCAAACACTAAGCATTATATCTGGCCTAGATGCACATAGATACAATAAAGAGCCAATCATAGAACGATATACCTGCTGATCGAAATCTTTACCATTTTCATCAGTGCCGAGGTGGCCGTTGGTAGGCATTGGAGTCTCGGCACCTTTGCATTCATGCATGTCGAATTTCCTCAGAACATCCTTGAGGTATTTCTCCTGTGATATGAAGATTCCATTGCTTTGTTGACGAATTTGAAGACCTAAGAAGAATTTCAGCTCCCCCATCATGGACATATGATATTCTTCACTCATCATGTAGGCAAATTCATCACTGTATCGTTTGTCAGTACAGCCAAATATGATATCATCGACATATATTTGGCACACAAATAGATCATTATCATAGGATTTAGTGAAAAGAGTTGGATCGAGTGAACCAGGTTTGAAGCCTTTCTTCATGAGGAATTCCTTCAATGTATCATACCATGCCCGAGGGGCTTGCTTGAGACCATAAAGAGCCTTTTTGAGTCAGAAGACTTTGTCTGGATTCTTTGGATCCTCAAAACCTGGGGGCTGAGCAACATATACTTCTTCCTCAAGCTTACCATTGAGGAATGCACTTTTCACATCCATTTGATATAAGATGATGTTATGATGATTAGCATAAGCAAGTAGTATTCGAATAGCTTCAAGTCTAGCAACAGGTGCAAAAGTTTCATCGAAATCTATTCCTTCAACCTGGGTGTAGCCTTGGGCTACAAGTCGTGCCTTGTTCCTCACCACTTGACCGTCCTCATCTTGCTTGTTTTGGAAAATCCACTTGGTGCCCATCATGTTGTGCTTGCGAGGATCTGGTCGTTTGACGAGCTCCCATACGTCATTCAGCTTGAATTGAAGAAGTTCGTCTTTCATAGCTTCGATCCACTCTGGTTCCAGAAAATTCTCAACAACTTTTGAGGGTTCTGTGATAGATACAAAGGAAAAATGCCCACAAAAGTTAACTAAGTGTGAAGCTTTTGAGCGAGTGAGAGGACCTGGAGCGTTGATGTCGTTGAGGATTTTGTCAAGTTCTACTTCATTTGCAATCCTCGGATGAGCTGGTTGAGGATTTTGTCTGGGCTGAGGAAGTGGTGCTGGTGCAATTTCCTCAGGAGCATCTTCTTGATTTTCATCAGTGATGGGGATCGTTTCTTCATCAATTTCCTCAGTTGGGACAATGTCTTTAGTAGGCTTGAGCTTTATTGCTTCCTCAGGAGACAACTTATCTGGATCAGAAGGCAGTTGCTCTCTTTGCGAGCCATTAGTTTCATCGAACCGCACATCTACAGTCTCAACAACTTTGTTGTGATAGTTGTTGAAGACTCTGTAAGTGTGCGAGTCCTTTCCATAACCGAGCATAAAACCTTCATGTGCCTTAGGTGCAAATTTTGAGCTATGGTGAGGATCTTTAATCCAGCATTTTGCACCAAAGACTTTGAAATAACTTACATTGGGTTTCTTGTCAGTGAGGAGTTCATATGAGGTTTTCTTGAGGAATTTGTGAAGATATACCCTGTTGATGATATGGCATGCAGTGTTGATTGCTTCAGGCCAAAAGCGACGAGGAGTGTGATATTCTTCAAGCATAGTTCTTGCCATTTCAACCAGAGTCCTGTTCTTCCTTTCGACGACACCATTCTGCTGAGGAGTATAAGGAGTACATAATTCGTGAGTAATACCAAGTTCATCAAGATAATCATCAAGACCAGTGTTTTTGAACTCGGTTCCATTATCACTCCTGATATGTTTGATCTTGATGCCAAAGTTTGTCGAGGCCCTTGAAGAAAATCGTTTGAAGATTTCCTGCACTTCAGTTTTATACACTTTGATATGCACCCAAGTATATCTCGAATAATCATCAACTATGACGAAGCCATATAAAGATGCTGCATTGGTTAGTGTGGCATAGTGAGTAGGTCCAAATAGATCCATATGAAGCAATTCGAATGGACGTGTAGTGGTCATGATGGTCTTCGAGGGATGCTTGGATCTGGTCATTTTCCTAGATTCACAAGCACCGCAGAGATGATCCTTGAGGAATTTGACTGATTCGATGCCGATGACATGCTTCTTCTTCGCGAGCGTGTGCAAATTCCTCATGCCTACATAACCTAGTCTTCGGTGCCACAACCATCCTTCTGAGGTTTTTGCTAGTAAGCAAGTGGCTGGTTGAGGACCTGTAGAGAAATCAACAATGTACAAATCCCCTCTTCTTACACCTTCGAAGACTTTGGATCTGTCAGATTCCATGATGACTACACATCTATATCTACCAAAGATAACAATCATATCAAGATCACAAAGCATCGAGACTGACATGAGGTTAAAACCAAGGGATTCAACAAGCATCACTTTGTCCATATGTATATCCTTGGAAATAGCCACTTTGCCAAGTCCCAATACCTTGCTTTTACCTTTGTCAACATATGTGATTTGCTTCAGAGGTGATGGAGTTAGTGGCATATTCATCAGTAAGCTTTGATCACCAGTCATGTGATGTGTGCAACCACTATCAGGAACCCACTCAGTATTCTTGGGTTTGTCATCCTGCAGATGAATTAGTACAGCTTACCATCTCATATGCTTCAGATTTGAAGAATATGGTACTAATTTCATCAGATCAGTAATTTCATCATAACAGAAATGTAAGGACGTGTGAAATATTTCTATTTCATCAATCATTAGCTTGCGTCCTATCAAGCATTTCCTCAGGTCTCCAACAAATTCTTCAGATGATGATTTTCATCTGGAGACCTGACCTGCAGAAGTGATTAGTTTGATTTCCTCACCACCCACATCTGAAGGGGTGGCAAAGCATTCATCATCCTGCGAGCACCATATGAGAAAGGTGGCATTGAAGCCAATGCACTTCTCTTAATAGTAGGGGGATTGAAGTACTCATATGAATATGCAGAGAACTGATTTGAGGATTTATGAACATAATGATTTGAGGAGTAACGCTCATATTCATATTCCTTGTAGTTTCCCTGCATGTTAGACACATTAGTATGGGTACGAGCATAGTTTTGACTAGTTGAGGACTTTGATCCTCTTGAAGACTTTGGTCCTCCTGAGGAATTTGATCTGGGGTTCAGATTCTTCAGTGGTGGTGTCATGAGGACATTTACCTGAAGATTTTCAAGACAGCTTTTTGGAACCCAGATTTACTCACAGGAGGGCCATTCCTGCAGTAAGTTCCAACATATCGAGCAAATACTTCACCAGATTGATTTTTGAACAGTTTATAGTTGGAGTCAAATGACTCATGTGAGGAATAGGATAATTCACATGAAAAACCAGTTAGATTAGATGGATCAAAAGGAGGCCCAGTAGCAGCAACCCATGAGGTTTTGGGATACTGCTCAGGTTTCCAATAAGATCCATCATCATTTAATTTCCTCTCAAAGGCAATTCCTTCTTTCCTCGGGTTCCCGTTCAAGATCTGCTTTTTGAGCACATCACAAAGGGTTTGATGTCCTTTGAGGCTTTTGTATAAGCCTGTCACGTACAATTCCTTTAGCGCTGCATTTTCATCAGTAACATTTGTGTTTTCCTCAAGTGAGGAAATAGACACAACAGGTGCAGTTGAAGAATTTGTAGCAATGGTAGCATTTGATGATTCTGGTGAGGAATTAACAGTTTCGCGTTCAATGCATTTAAGACATGGAGGAATAAATTCAACTTGACCAGCGCTGATCTGTTGAGATAGTAATGAATCATTTTCCATACGATGTTCATCATGAGACATCCTTAGCTTCTCAAGATCAAGCTTCCTTTGAAGAAATTCATAGGAAAGCTTCTCATGATCAGTGAGGAGTGTATCATAACGATCCTGAAGATTATCAAATCTAGACTGAAGACTCTTCACATCTTCAGTGAGGGTTTGGGTAAGGTTCATTTCATCATTCAACAGATCATCACTTTTATCTAGCAGTTTCTGAAGCTTTTCCAGAGCAGTTTGTTGTTTAGTGGCAATGATAGCAAGTTTACTGTAACTGGGTTTCTTATAATCATTAGGTTCACAGTCACTTGAATCAGAGGAGGAGTCATTATTTGGTACCTTTGAACCTTTTGCCATGAAGCAATAGGTTGGAGCGAAGTCATCAGCATAGTCATCAGTATGGATGGTGCAATCATTTTCTTCAAGATTGAAGATTGACTTGTTGACGAAAGTGGTTGCCAGTGCAAGACTAGCCTGTCCGGATTCTGAGTCTTCATCAGAACCCTCTTCTTCATCGCATTCCTATGATTCTGCCTCGGAGTCCATTTCCTTGCCAATAAGTGCCCGAGACTTTTTGAAACTAGTCTTCTTGTGTGATGAGGGCTTTGAAGATGAGGTTTTTGAAGATTTCTTCTTCTTCTTCGAGTCATCAGAACTGTAATCCTTGTATTTCTTCTTCTTTGATTCCTTTCCCCAACGGGGACAATCAGCAATGTAATGACCTGATTTCTTGCACTTGTGGCAGGTTCATTTCTTGTAGTCCTCAGATGAAGATTCTGATTTCCTCATGTATCTTCTTGAAGATTTACCGAACTGGCCACGTCGTGTAAATCTCTGGAATTTCCTCAAGAGCATTGCAAGCTCCTGTCCAAATTCTTCAGGGTCACAAATGCTGTCATCTGTGTCTTCTTCTTCAGATGAGGAAATTGCTCTAGCCTTCAGTGCACGTGGTCTGGAATAGCTTGGTCCATATAGATCTCTCTTTTCTTCTAGCTAGAATTCATGAGTATTTAGCCTTTCAAGTATATCAGTTGGATCAAGCATCTTGTAGTCTGGTCTTTCTTGAATCATCAGAACTAAAGTATCAAATGAAGAATCCAAAGATCTCAGTAGTTTCTTCACAACTTCGTGATCAGTGATGTCTCGAGCTCCCAGTGCTTGCGGTTCATTTGATATATCAGTGAGGCGATCAAAGGTGTCTTGGCAGCTTTCATTGTCATGTCTCTTGAAGCGATTGAAGAGATTGCGAAGAATATCAACACGAGAGTCACGCTGGGTTGATACTCCTTCATTTACCTTGCACAGTCTCTCTTAGATCAGTGTTGCAGAGCCCAAAACACTTACTCTTCCAAACTGGCCTGGGCTTAGATGGTCACAAATGATGTTCTTCATTTGAGAATCGAGTTGCTTGAATTTCTTCACATCAGCAGCACAGACACTAGCAGAGATGATGGGGACGCCATGTTCCACAATATACAGATCATTATCAATTGCTTGTATATGCATTTGCATTTTGTTCTTCCAGAAGGGAAAGTTCTTTCCTTCGTAGGTAGGACATGCTGCAGTCACCTTAAACATGCCT
The DNA here is from genome assembly GCF_904849725.1 of Hordeum vulgare subsp. vulgare. Classification (NCBI taxonomy): domain Eukaryota; kingdom Viridiplantae; phylum Streptophyta; class Magnoliopsida; order Poales; family Poaceae; genus Hordeum; species Hordeum vulgare. Next base: position 476,435,770 of record NC_058523.1, read on the forward strand.
ACAGTTGACATAACTAAAACTCCAGGTGTTAAACCAAAATCACACAGAACAAGGGAGTACCTTGCTCTGATACCAATTGAAAGTGCGTTATATCGACTAGAGGGGGGGTGAATAGGAGATTTTTAGAATTTCATCACTGAGGAAATTCCTTTTGAGGAAATTCCTCACTGATGACTAACTTACAGCGGAAACAGTAAAGGATCAGAAGTGCAAAGTTTCACAACAACAGTTTTTCAGAGTGAAGAATGTGAAAACAGATTGCACAGTGAGCAGGCACGCAGAATACATATGAGGATTAACTGACGTGAAGAATTTAGGGTTGAGGAAATTCAGAGAAAGTCTTCAGCAAATTCTTCAAACAATCGTAGTGAAAGTCATCAACACATAATACGAGGAAAGTAAAGAGTTGAGGAATTAGAACCCGTTTCTCAGTGAAGACAGTCGTTGATGACCCAGTTCCAACTGCTGTGAAAGTCGTACATCTGGTTTGGAGCGGCTTGATATTGAAACCAAAGGACACACAGTCCCGGGACACACAGTCCCTACCGTATTCTCCTTGAGCTAAGGACACACAGTCCTCGCCCAACACTCGTGGTAAGTCTTCAGGGCAGACTTCCAAACCCTCACAAACTTGGTCACCCGGCGATCCACAATTGACTGCTGGAAAGCTCTAGACCATGACTCCTAACCATCTGGAGGATGCACAGTCCTCAAAGGTAAAAGGCTTCAGTCCCACACAGGAACAACTTCTTCAGTGGTGCTCAATCACTAGGTTTGGTTTGTGGTTTAGATGTATGGTGTATTTCCTCACTGATGAATTACTCTCGAAGGCTCTGAGGAATTGTGTTGCTCTTATGACAAGTGTTAGTTTCTAACGGAGCAGCCGACCAGCTAGTGGTTGTGGGGGGTGGCTATTTATAGCGTGGGAGCATCCCGACATGATTTGACACTAATGCCCTTAAATAATATGACCGTTGGAATGGATAAGACCAATGACTTGGCGAGGCTATCGAAACGGTCGGAACCCTCAACTGTGAGAGTCCTCATGTCACTCGTATTCCTCACTTGAGGCTTTTGGTAGGATTTAGGCTTGGGTTGAGCATCATCAGGAAATTCATTCCATAGTGTAAATTTGACCCCCTTTAACAGTACGGTGTTCCTATTACTCAAATGCGAAGAAAATAAAACAGAAAGTGTAAATCTTCATGCTTCAAATTCTTCAGAGTGATTTTCTTCACGACACACCGGACTTTTCAATATCAGTTTCTTCATGAGGAATATCAACTTCATCGCAGATTCCTCGCGATTCATTTCTTCAGCTTTAGACCAATTTCTTCAACTGAAGACATATATTTTTAGGGGTCGATATTCTTCAAATATCTCAAACTCCTGAATGACTTATAGATCCTGTGTACACTCACAAACACATTAGATACTTAACCTATAAGTCTTCAGACCACCAAAATCACTAAGGGGCACTAGATGCACTTACAGCTGGTTTTATGGGTAGAGGTTCGGGTGGTGGTAGAGGAATGTTCGGTTACCTACGAGGAGAATTTCTGTAAGTTTATCTATCATGTTGTTTTTCATGCCTTGATGTTTTTACCTACGAGGACCATTTCCGTAACTTTGTATGTTGTTGTATTAACTGTGAGCCTTGATGTTTTTATGTAGGTATGGCAGCATCTCAACCCAACAAGGAGAAAATGGAGTGGGGGCGGAGAAGGATGCAGCCGGTGAGGAGCAGCGTTTGATGGAGAGGGCTGTAAAGAAGTTGAGAGAGGTGGACGCAGCCGTAGCAAAGAAGATGGAGAGGGAGCGCCAGTACGAGGAGTTTGAAGCAAGGAGGAAGGAGGACCTCAAAATGTTTCTTGAGCAATGTGCTTATGAGAAAAAGATGAAGGACAAACACAAGAAGGCGATGGAGCAACATCACAATGTATGGGCAGCTAAATTTAAGATTGCTATGGCAGAGGGTGGAGCAAAGAGAGAGCGGGAGGAGGAACTCTTCATGTAGAGGGTGCTGGAAGAGGCTTCAAAAATGCGCAAAAGGGAAGACGAAGAGGAGGAAGAGAGGAAGAAGAAAAAGGGGAAGGGGCCTTGCTCGACGCAATAGAGCCGGAGGCTTCTATTTTCATGCACGCTTTCATGTTTGAACCGTATGTGTTGAACCTTGTTCCCTTGCGTGCTATCTGACTATGAAATCCACTATTATGTACTTTAAGAACCTATTATGCATCTGTCGACGTGAACTTTAATGGGAACTTTATATGGGCTATGTTATGTGTATTCTTTGTATGATGTGTGTTGCATATGTCATCTGTATGTTGTCTGTGTGAATGTGCTAAATGTGGTATGTATGATGTGTGTGTGAAAGTGCTAAATGAGCAAGATAAAAAGAGTGAAACGCCAAGCCTGCTGGCGTTGCAGACTCTACCAGAAACGCCAGGCTCAGCAGCGTTTCCTTAGTCCAGTACCGCAATACTGTGGTCCTCGCCAGCGTTGCAGCCTTACCAGAAATGCCAAGCATGCTGGCGTTGCAGACCCAAGCAGGAACGCCAAGCCTGCTGGCGTTTCCTTAGTCCAGTACCGCAATACTGTGGTCATCGCGAGCGTTGCATCCTTACTAGAAACACCAAGCATGCTGGCGTTGCAGACCCAAGCAGAAACGCCAAGCCTGCTGGCGTTTCCTTAGTCCAGTACCCCAATTTCAGGATTTTTCATAGTTCATAGTTCACTTCCTCCATACCATAATTCAACAGACATATTGGGGGTCATAGTTCATAGTTCACTTCCTCCATACCAATCCTAGGGGTGCAAGTTCATAGTTCAACAGGCATAACACCATAATTCAACAGACATAACACCATAATTCAGAGCATAACACCAGAATTCATAGCATAACACCATAATTCAAAGCATAACACCATAATTCAAAGCATAACACCATAATTCAAAGCATAACACTCAGCATAACATCATAGTTCATAGTTCACTTCACTTCCTCCCTCTCTTCACTTCCTCCCTCTCTTCGCAGCCATCTTGCCCTTAGTAACGTAGCCCTGTGGAGTGTTCTGCCAGCCAGGACGTCTGATGTTCCTTGAGCTAGCTCGACGTGTTTCTTCCGTCGGCTGAGTGGGTTGACTTGGCTGCGGAGCATCTTCCATCTGCGAAGGCCCAAACTCAATGAAGTCCGGATCCGTGGCCTCGTTGTCGGACTCCTGTTCTTCTTCAATCTCCTCTTCATGTGCTCGGCTAGAAGAAGCATGTGCTCGACTCGAAGACGGACGAGCGGAAGAGGCCCGTGGCCGGCTGGAAGACGGATGAGCGGAAGACCGCACATCCATCGTGTACTGCGCACGTGCCCTCACATCGTTGGACGAAACACCATGGAAAGAAAGTAAAGCCGCTAGTGTGCGGCACCGATTGGCGACCTTCTGCGCAAGGAAAAGATAATGACATGTTAATATGCTAACAAAGGTACGACAAAATGAAGGTAACAAGGCATCAAACCTGCAGAGTAGTTCTAACAAGTTCGTCCGTTTGTGGACATGGGACACGGCCAAGAACCACGTTACTCTCATTGATACATCTCCATAGCTCCGTGCCCTGGATAAAACACATGTGACATACCACCCACGAATAAATGACACTTGTTTATATTTTAAAGGAGGGACGTACCACTCGGTCATGGAGAGGACCATACTCAAGATGCGCTCCAACTGTCTCCCTAATTAAATTGTTGAATGCAGCATCAGCAGCCTCACTCGACAGTAAGTCCAAGGAATCGGAATGATTCCAGGCAGCCGTATGCATAAATCTGTACTCTGTACGCATCCACTCCAAATGCCTTAAGTATGCCGCCTCGTCAGTGTCGGGTGTTTCATCATTTTCAACTCGTTGTTGTCTCTAAGCATTCCACATGTCCACCCAAGTCATGTGGTGCTCCTCCCAATTGATGACAGTCTTATTGCTTTGCTGGTTTGTCCTTCAAAGCATTAGAATACTACATCAGTTTCATTTTTTCATGTTAGACATTGATCAACAGGAGAAACAGGTGATACAAAAGACTCACTTATGTAGCTTCACACTTGTCTCGACGTTATCCAGCGGGGTGCGTTGTTGTACCCCGAACTGTTTTGAAACACGATGAGGAAGATGCCACTCCACCTTATAAAAGCATATCATCGGGCACCGCACACGCCAAAGATGCTGGTCACAAAGGCACATGTTGCTCAGAGGGAACTGCCTAAGTACCGTGTACGGCCTCCAATTAACCTACATAACAACAAGTCACTCAACCATCCATGAAAAAAAATCAGCAAATTTGATAAAGCAATCCAAGCATTTACCTGTTCGTAAGTTAGCATGTCAAGCTCGCTTATGTATGCCTTATACCGCCCCATAGCCGTGATACTCGTCCATTGGACATTAGCCCATGTGTATGCGATAGTGGGGTATCACTCCTCATCCCCGTCGAACGGGTACTTCCAGGGTTCTTCTGGAGCAAGGCTGAAGTTCCGGCCAACAGGGATACGCTCCCACATCCAAACCTGTAGGGCCCAGACGAAACCTCCAAGACAGGACGTCGGCTTACTCCTCATACATGCTCCATCCAAGTACATATTTAATAAAATGAAAATGCATCATATACCATTGAATAAAATGAAAATGCATGATATTAAGCCATACCTGACGGTACAAGAAGGCTAGTGCCGCCGAACGCCAACTCCACTTAACATCCCAGTCACGAAGAGGATCCAAGAACATCCATGAGGTTGTGTCCCTAGTGCCATCCGGAAACACCACTTGGGTCAAAAGATTCCAGAGATAAGCTCTCGCGAACCTCTCCACAACAAGCAGACTAGCATCCTTTGGGCATCTGTGAAAGTGTCTCTGTATCCAAGAGAACAACACACCGGATGGCCTAGGATCCTTCCTAGTTTCATCAGTCCATGGCTCGGGTTCAACACCAACCAATGCTGCAACCCGTTGTCGCCACCCGGCGGCCCTAACCTTCCCTGTAAGAGCCCTGCCCTCGATAGGAAGCCCGGTGATCATAGCAATATCCTCCAAGGTTATGCTCATCTCACCAAGAGGAAGGTGAAAAGAGTGCATCTCCGGCCTCCATCGATCCGTAAGTGCTGTTAGGGCCGTGGCGTTCAACCATGGTGGTGTGCCTTTAAATTTGAGCACAAACTGAAGAAGATCCATTCTTCTAGAATAAGGCTCGTAACGAGGGTCATATACAAGAGTTTCATTCGGGTTGTGCCCCCTCAAACGAAGTAGTGGAGGAACCTAAACAAACAAACGCATAATTTGTTAATTGACTCAACTTGTCAAAATATCAAAATCATGAAGTATATAAAAATAATCATCAACACAATCATAATTACCTCTCCTCTTTCAACTAGCACCGCACGATGCTTCTGCTCGTAGTACTCATCAAGACCCGAATATTTATCAGGCCGAAACATCCTACATAATATGAACAAAATTCTTACCGGCCTCTTCGAATAATATGAACTAAACCTAGGCATAAACCTAATGCGAATAATATGAACAAAACCTAGGTTATACATATAGCCACCAAAAACTACACCTAGACACACCATAAACTACACCTATTAACAATCACAATTTTTTTACTTCAAAACATACGTACACCTAGTGCAAAAAAAATCTACACAAATACAAAATCATTGCAAAAACTAATTGGAGGGATTGGAGGAGCTGACCGGCCTCTTCGATTTGCCCCAAAGAACCAACAAAATGGTTGGGGGAGGAGGGAGATCGAAGGGGGGGATCTGGAGGAGGAGGGAGAGCTTTTTCGTGGAGGAAGAAGGAAAGAACTAGAGGTTGACGAAGGGGCACGCGGGGCAGTTACTTATGTGGCCTGCAACGCCAGCCTCGTTGGCGTTTCTGTTAAGGCCTGCAACGTCCAGTAGACTGGCGTTGCACATGAGGCCTGCAACGTCCAGTAGACTGGCGTTTGGCATAAGGCATGCAACGCCACGGCCTATGGCATTTCCAAAAGGGTCAAAACGTGAAATTCTTTCCAAACGAGTTCGTTACGTGATTAACTTGCACCCCTCGGATCAAAAGAGTGAAAAAATCCCTCCCACTCGAACCTTGCATCCAGAACCATCCGGACCGGTCCATCAAAGGGCGATGGTGGAGGACGTGCAGGCATTCCTGGCAATGCGTGTGGCTTATGAGGGGCGTGGCATACGACGCTGTCAAGGTCGTACTAGAGAGGCGCGACGCGCGGCCATGTGCACCAAGGCGACCAGAGAGGGAGCACATCGTATCTAGCGCTAAGATGGCTGAGGTACTAATCTGCTTCCTCGACCTCCAATGCACCTCGTCATCGTCGTCGCTGCCATCATCCTTCGCCCTCTCTCCTCTCGCCGACGGGGAGCCGCTGCTGGGAACTCCAGATGCCCTTGCGAAGGTCAGAGCTGGAGCCTCTCCGCCCCCATCTCTACACTCCATTCAGGTTCACCCTCTCTCTCTACATCTTTCTCTCTCTCTGAGTTCCTATACTTAGATCCACCCTCGGTGCAAGCTCCTCTTGTACCCAACACAAGATAGAGAGAGAGGTATCGTGAAAAGGAGATGGGAGGGAAAGGAGAAGAGGAAGGAGAAGTCGTTCCACCTCCTTCCCCGTCCACTGTGTCAGGTGCAACAATCGGCTGGGCTCTGCTTCTACACCTAATCTTCCTACATCTACCTCCTGGTAATTTCCTTACAGGCACTCTCTCCTCATTAGCTTGCTCTCCTTTCTCATGCATTCCTTTCTTTGATTTAAATCTAGAATTTCTTATCTTTGTATGTCCAGATTTTTTGTATATAAATACATGATAATCAAAAGTTAATTGGCCGCAATGTGTGCATTGCAAGTATTGCTTATTCAGATATCTCATGCCCTACTAGGAAATCAGAGGCTCGCAGTGCATGCATGTCGGTGTCAAAACCAACAGATCTCAGGTAGGGGGTCCCGAACTATGGACCTTGGATCGATGGGTTGCAGGAGACGAAGGAAATAGTATTTACCCAGGTTCGAGCCCTCTTGAGGAGGTAAAACCCTGCGTCCTGCTTGATTATATTGATGGTGTGTGTGGATTACAGAGTTGGTCTACCTCGAGATTGTACGAGCTAACCCTAGATGAATAAACCTACCTATGCGAAGGAAACCCTCTGGCTTATATAGATACCAGGGGTCCCTAGGGTTAAATACAATCGACCTCAGTCGGGGGTAAATGTGCCAATATAGCCTACACAACTTGGACGACACGCCATTCTTCGGAGCTTTCCTATTTGTTTACGAGGTCGTCATGTAGTCCGGTTTTCAATAATGCGGCCTGTTAGGTTGGCCCATGAACAACAGGCCGACCACCCGTGGACCTCTTAATCCTGGACTCCCTCAGTAGCCCCCGAACTAGCATCTGATACATCCAAAATGCATCACTATTTTGTATCATAATTTGTCTCTATTCATTGATATATTTCACAATATGATGTTGTTCTTATAGTGTTTTGGCTTATTTTACACAGTTTACAACTTTCCGGTGTCGAAATAGTATACGCAAGATTTAGTGGAGAAAAGAGCATGAAGAGTTGTCATATCAGAACATCTCCAACTGAGATGAAATTTACAGGGAAGGAGTTTCCGAACAAATCACGAAGACAGGCCGAAGAAGGGCCGAAGGGGGGCCACCAGACACCGATGCGACCTGGTGGCGCGGGTCCCCCCTAGGTTGCGCCAGGTGGTGGATCGCACCTCTAGTGCCCTCCTTTGGACTATATGTCGTGGTTTTGTCACGACAGATGTCCTCGTGAAAGGACTTAGTACTGGAGCCATCGCACCTTGGTGGCGACTCAAAGGGGTTAAGCGGGAGAGACACGGCGATTTACCTAGGTTCGGCCCCTCGTGAGGAGGTAAAAGCCTACGTCCTGCTTTGGTTTGTATTGATGTGGTTTCGATTACAAGGAGGGCGTAACTCGCCGAACCTAACACTCGATGATTTCTAACCTACCCTCTCCTCCCCTGGGACTCGCCTTTATATATAGGTCGAACCCCTAGGGTTTACAAGGGTACTTTCCTTCCTATGAATCGTGACCCCTGTGGTCTCTAAGTCGCCGTCCTTCAAAGCTTGGAGACCTTCCAGAAATCATAAACCGTCATACGACCTTGATCCGGCCAGGACAAGGCCCAAATAATTGTTTGGGTGAATCGCCTGATTGGTAACCCGGCCCAACTAGGGCGGGTCATTAACAGGTAATATCCCCAACATTAGGCCCCAGATTGACTTGAACTTTTTTCACGCCAATACTTCCGCTCAGTTGAAGGCGATTCATTCCTCATTTTTCTCCATACGTCAGAAATTGCAACCCGCCATCTGGCACCGAAAAATCTTTAAGTCGCCAAACCATTTCTTGTTGGCATCTTCTTATCCCTCGATTTTCGGGAAAACTGACATAATCCCAACGGACCTTAGTGCATCATTATCCAAAAATCTTCGGAATGCTATTATGGCAAATCTTTTTATTCCCCAGCGGTTGCCGCTCACGGCGCCTCGATTCCAGCGCCCGCCCTGATAAATAGATGGGGGGGGGACAGGACTGGTGCTTCCCACCTACCAGTCTCGTCAATCTCCTCCCCATTATCACAGCGAGGAAGTCTCATCGCCTCCCGAGGGCTCCGCCGCCGACCGTACTTTTCGTCTTTGTCCGAGAAGCTTCGGCGCCGCCCATAGGTCTTCGCCGTCGTCAAGCTTCGCACTGCGGCCGATCCGTCCGCCGCCATTGACCACCGCATCGTCGTCGACCATCTCGTCGCTCGCCGCGAACTCCGCCGCCGTCGAAGATCTCTTCGCTCGACGGGACCTCCGTGCTTCTCCAACAACCTCCGTCACCGTTGGCCTTTTTCGACCGAAAGCATCAGGTTAGGCCACCGCCCATTTAAGAACAGATCCAATCTCCGCTTGAAGCTCCAGCACTGCCATGTTCTTGATGTTCTTCGCGAGCATGTGTTGCCTATCCTGAACTGATTAGCATAAATGTTGACGAGATAGCCAATGCTTTGAATACCTTCATTTATCCGCTCTTACTTGTGAACTTAGAATAATGTTTGATCAAGCGAAGGGCATCACCTTGCCCTGGTAATAAATTGCTGCATCGAGCCACTTTTCTCATGTTTTTTCATCTGTCCAGTAGATCCATAATTTACATACTGTTTGCAAAAAGCTGTTTGTAGTCTTCACACTTTGATGTTTTGAACGAACGTCTCCATCATCTTTAGAACGCAGCTCTCGTGAATAGCCAAACTTCGTAAGTCGCCATAGCAACCCAACTCGGCTCTTGATATGGCGGGTCAAGATTTTCCCTCAGTCCATGGACAAGTTACTTGGCGAGTCAAATGAACTTATTTCACCCTTTACAATAGATGTTCGAGGCATCTAAATTCATACTTTACTTCTTTGTAGCATGGGCGCTGTCTTCAAAAGTGACTCGCTTCCTACCAAAGTCAATGACACCATACTAGCAGACTATGTGAAAACGGGCAACTTGGACCCTCAGAATGTTATCGGCTGGCGTACCGGGTTCGGAGAAGATCTCCCCAACCCCAAAGAAGGAGAGATAGTCGTTTTCGTTGAGCACCTGGAGCGAGGTTTTAAGCCGCCCGGATCGAAGTTTCTTAGAGACGCCATGGCTTTCATGAACGTCCGCCTCCAGGATCTGGGACCTAACTCCATAAGTAACTTATGCCAATTCCAAGTGTTCTGTGAGGCTTATCTGCGGATCGAACCCTCTGTCCCCTTATTCTGGCACTTTTTCCATCTGAATCGCCAAACGGAATTTCACAATGGCCCCAGCCTGGAACTCGGCGGTGTCAATGTCCAGCGCCGCAGGGATAGCCCGTTTCCCTCACTCGCCATGCCCAGCCATCCCAAAGGTTGGGGTGAGTCTTGGTTCTACTGTCAAGAGACCTCTTCTGCAGGCGAAAACAAGCTTCTGGGCTACAGGAAAGATCGCCTTCCAACAAACTTCAAGCTTCCAGACAAGCTCACCGAGGAGGAGGAATCAGAATTCATCCCAGTATTGTCCGAGTTAAGATCCTTGACAAACAACGGCCTTACTGGGGTTGACCTAATCCGCTGTTGGATCGAATGGCGCATCCTCCCTCTGAGTCGCCGGAACGGGCTAATGTGCGAATTTGATGGCACCCTAGATCATCCTCAATGTTATTTCCATACGGCTTTAACATAAAAGGATATTGTCACCAACATCAAGAAGCTGACTGGCGAGCCTGTGGGAAAATGCGGCCAAATCGGCCTTAAGCCCTTCTGCAAAATTAATCCGGCGCCCAAGGTGAGCAAATCTAACCCGCCTTTGGTCTTTACTTCTTATGTTTCACTTGTATTGTGGTTTTTGTAACATATTCTATTTCAGAAAGGCGATAAATTTTGGTCCAGGAAACCCAAAAGGCCATCCATGAAAAACGTTAAGCCGCCTTTAAAGAAAACCAAGGGCAAGGGCAAAGCTGCTGCGGCTGAGCCATCCGAAGTCGATGAGTCTCAAGTCGGTGATGCACTTCCGGAGGTAAAAATCCATCCCTTTTTCACTCGCCATCCACTACTATTAATCTTTGTATTTATATCTCTGCCTCTCTTGAAATAGAATGAAGACAACAAAATCCAGGAGGACTCCGTTGAGGTAATTTCTATTTCCTTCGATTCATCTCCTTCTCCACCTAAGCCGGCCAGGCGAATTTGTGGGAAAGTTCCCTTCTCACACCCAAATGCTTGTTTGGACCCAAATTTCCTACTGAAGAAAGCACAACATACTTCAAATCGGAAGACCCGAAGTCATTCCGGTGACCTGGTGTCCGGCTTACCAGCAACGAACAAGAGGAAACCAAGTGAGGTACTTATGAATAGCAATTCTTCATGTTTCTTTGGATCACGTCTGTAACCCGCCTATACTGTTGACGTATAATTCTTGCAGAACTCTCCTCCTACATCTGGCGACTCAGTGATGTCGACACTTTCGTCAATGATTCAAGTTCCTGGGTAAGTCTTTTGATAATCTTACTTTGAATCCTGAGGGTAATAAACTTTCAGTTCCTTAATGCGCTTCTCCCTTCTTTTAGGGCACAGGCCAAGAAAAGGAAAACCAGCGGACCAACTCCTGTCACAACTTCAGAGCCCATCAAAGAGTCAGTGCCGATCCAGGACAACCCGGACCAATGCGAGCCTGAAAATCAAATGGATCTTCCCAACTCGCCCAAGGAAACAATGGATGCCCCTAAGCCGCCAAGTCCATTGATGGCAACAGAAGACCCGAATGCTGTAGTTATTACTGGTACCGACTTCTCTAAGCCGACGGCAACGGTTTTGTCAAGGCATGTGGCATCCTCCTCTCAAGCCATTCCTGAATCTGGACTCTCCAAGGCTAAGCTTTCTGAATATGAAAATCTGGAGTTCAAGGAACTCTGCTCTGGTTTTGCAAGTCGCCTGGAGGTGAGTTATGAGATGGAGAAAAGCCTGCTGCGGATGTTAAAAAACAAACATGAGGTAAGTTTTGCTATATTGCATTACTCCCATTAACCCCCAAGGGCCGGGTCATCAGTAAAAAGATGAGCCAGGTCTTGATAAATTTAGAAAAAACTTGCGACGAGTAACCCCCAAGGGCCGGGTCATCAGTAAAAAGATGAGCCGGGTCTTGAAAAATTTAGAAAAAACTTACGATCAGTAACCCCCAAGGGCTGGGTCATTAGTAAAAAGATGAGCCGGATCTTTGATATTGTATAATTTCATCTGAAAAAGAAAAAATTATACATTAGCCCCCAAGTGTCAGGGATATTGCTTGCAATAGTTCTGAGACTTGCCCCTTTTTTACTTTCAATAGGAAACTCTTGCTCAGACTGAATCGGCGCTTGGCGATTTAAAGAAGAACTTATCTGGTCAGCAAGATGCCCGAGCTAAGTCAGAGGAGAAGTATCAATTGGTCTTGGCTGAGCTGGAAAAACTCAAAGCAGATTTGAAAAGAGCTCAAGCTGACCAAGACGCAGTCATAAAAAGAGCAGAGAAGGCTGAAGCCAGGCTGGCTACTGTGCAACAAGAATTGTCCGGCTTGAAGCGTCATATCTCAAACATGACGCAAGCCGTCTTTGGTAAACTTACTCAAACTTTTGATCTTTTCTCCCCTTTTTTATAAATAACTCTTATCGTAAGTCGCTGATTATCATGACCCCTCACTCAGGTCCGAGAGCCGCCAACCTTCAGGAAGATTGCGTGCTGATGCTAAAGGCGATTTGCACGCTGACAGAGCAACTGTACACCGGTAGTGTCTTAACTGTTAAAGCTGTGATGGGTGCCAAAGAGCCTATAACTTCCATAAAGAAGGTGCTTGGCTGCCTATCCACACTTCCCCCTGTTGGAATTATGCCCTAGAGGCAATAATAAATGTATAGTTATTATTATAATTCCTGTATCAAGATAATAGTTTATTATCCATGCTATAATTGTATTGAATGAAGACTCATTTACATGTGTGGATACATAGACAAAACACCGTCCCTAGCATGCCTCTAGTTGGCTAGCCAGTTGATCGATGATAGTCAGTGTCTTCTGATTATGAACAAGGTGTTGTTGCTTGATAACTGGATCACGTCATTGGGAGAATCACGTGATGGACTAGACCCAAACTAATAGACGTAGCATGTTGATCGTGTCATTTTGTTGCTACTGTTTTCTACGTGTCAAGTATTTATTCCTATGACCATGAGATCATATAACTCACTGACACCGGAGGAATGCTTTATGTGTATCAAACGTCGCAACGTAACTGGGTGACTATAAAGATGCTCTACAGGTATCTCCGAAGGTGTTAGTTGAGTTAGTATGGATCAAGACTGGGATTTGTCACTTCGTGTGACGGAGAGGTATCTCGGGGCTCACTCGGTAATACAACATCACACACAAGCCTTGCAAGCAATGTAACTTAGTGTAAGTTGCGGGATCTTGTGTTACGGAACGAGTAAAGAGACTTGCCGGTAAACGAGATTGAAATAGGTATGCGGATACTGACGATCGAATCTCGGGCAAGTAACATACCGAAGGACAAAGGGAATGACATACGGGATTATACGAATCACGGCTGCCCGACCACATACCTCCATAGTTTTTCCTCTAGATCGCGTTTCTGCAGAGCTCGGGCGGAGCCCTGCTGAGACGAGATCATCACCAACCTCCGGAGCGCCGTCACGCTGCTGGAGAACTCTTCTACCTATCCGTCTCTCTTGCTGGATCAAGAAGGCCGAGATCATCGTCGAGCTGTACGTGTGCTGAACACGGAGGTGCCATCTGTTCGGTACTAGATCGTGGGACTGATCGCGGGATTGTTCGCGGGGCGGATCGAGGGACGTGAGGACGTTCCACTACATCAACCGAGTTCCCTAACGCTTCTTCTGTACGATCTACAAGGGTACGTAGATCACTCATCCCCTTTCGTAGATGGACATCACCATGATAGGTCTTCGTGCGCGTAGGAAATTTTTTGTTTCCCATGCGACGTTCCCCAACAGTGGCATCATGAGCTAGGTTCATGCGTAGATGTCTTCTCGAGTAGAACACAAAAGGTTTTGTGGGCGGTGATGTGCGTTTTGCTGCCCTCCTTAGTCTTTTCTTGATTCCGCGGTATTGTTGGATTGAAGCGGCTTGGACCGACATTACTCGTACGCTTACGAGAGACTGGTTTCATCGTTACGAGTAACCCCCTTTGCTCAAAGATGACTGGCAAGTGTCGGTTTCTCCAACTTTAGTTGAATCGAATTTGACCGAGGAGGTCCTTGGATGAGGTTAAATAGCAACTCATATATCTTCGTTGTGGTGTTTGCGTAAGTAAGATGCGATCCTACTAGATACCCTTGGTCACCACGTAAAACTTGCAACAACAAAATTAGAGGACGTCTAACTTGTTTTTGCAGGGTATGATTGTGATGTGATATGGCCAACGATGTGATGTGATATATTGGATGTATGAGATGATCATGTTGTAATAGATATATCGACTTGCACATCGATGGTACGGCAACCGGCAGGAGCCATAGGGTTGTCTTTATACTAACATATGTGCTTGCAGATGCGTTTACTATTTTGCTAGGATGTAGCTATAGTAGTAATAGCATAAGTAGCACGACAACCACGATGGCAACACGTTGATGGATGATCATGGTGTGGCGCCGGTGACAAGAAGATCGTGCCGGTGCTTTGGTGATGGAGATCAAGAAGCACGTGATGATGGCCATATCATGTCACTTATGAATTGCATGTGATGTTAATCCTTTTATGCACCTTATTTTGCTTAGAACGACGGTAGCATTATGAGGTGATCTCTCACTAAAATTTCAAGACAAAATTGTGTTCTCCCCGACTGTGCACCGTTGCTACAGTTCGTCGTTTCGAGACACCACGTGATGATCGGGTGTGATAGACTCAACATTCACATACAACGGGTGCAAAACAGTTGCGCACGCGGAACACTCGGGTTAAGCTTGACGAGCCTAGCATGTGAAGACATGGCCTCGGAACACATGAGACCGAAATGTCGATCATGAATCATATAGTTGATATGATTAGCATAGGGATGCTTACCACTGAAACTATACTCAACTCACGTGATGATCGGACTTGGGATAGTGTAAGTGGATCATGAACCACTCAAATGACTAGAGAGATGTAGTTTTTGAGTGGGAGTTTAGCATATAATTTGATTAAGTTGAACTCTAATTATCTTGAACATAGTCTAAGTCCACTTTGAATATATTTGTGTTGTAGATCATGGCTCACGCAAGTGTCATCCTGAATTTTAATACGTTCCTAGAGAAAGCTAAGTCGAAAGATGATGGAAGCAACTTTGTAGACTGGGCTCGTAATCTTAAGCTAATCTTACAAGCTGGAAAGAAGGATTATGTCCTTAATGCTGCGCTAGGAGATGAACCACCCGCTACGGCTGATCAGGATGTTAAGAACGCTTGGTTAGCACATAAGGAGGACTACTCAATAGTTCAATGTGCAGTCTTGTATGGCTTAGAACCGGGACTTCAACGTCGCTTTGAGCGTCATGGAGCATTTGAGATGTTCCAGGAGTTGAAGTTTATCTTTCAGAAGAACGCCCGGATCGAGAGGTATGAGACCTCCGATAAATTCTATGCTTGCAAGATGGAGGAAAACTCGTCTGTCAGTGAACATGTGCTCAAAATGTTTGGGTACTCAAACCGTCTAGCTGAACTGGGGATTGAACTCCCGCAAGAAGCTATCACTGACAGAATCCTTCAATCACTGCCGCCAAGCTATAAAGGCTTTGTGTTGAACTACAACATGCAAGGGATGAACAAGTCTCCCGGCGAGTTGTTTGCGATGCTGAAAGTCGCAGAGTTTGAACTCCGTAAAGAGCATCAAGTGTTGATGGTGAGCAAGACCACTAGTTTCAAGAGAAACGACAAAGGCAAGAAGGGCAATTTGAAGAAGAGCGGCAAGCCTGTTGCCAATCCGCCGAAGAAACCCAAGGCTGGACCTAAGCCTGAAACAGAGTGCTTCTATTGCAAGGGTATGGGTCACTGGAAGCGCAATTGCCCCAAGTATCTGGCAGATAAGAAGGCGGGCAAAGAAAAATCAGGTATATTTGATATACATGTTATTGATGTGTACTTAACCGGCTCTCGTAGTAGTGCCTGGGTATTCGATACCGGTTCTGTTGCTCACATTTGCAACTCGAAGCAGGAACTGCGGAATAGACGAAGGCTGGCGAAAGACGAAGTGACGATGCGCGTAGGAAACGGTTCCAAGGTTGATGCAATCGCCGTCGGCACAGTGTCACTTCAACTACCATCGGGATTAGTGATGAACTTAAATCATTGTTATTTAGTGCCTGCGTTGAGCATGAACATTATATCTGGATCTTGTTTATTGCGAGACGGTTACTCTTTTAAGTCTGAGAATAATGGTTGTTCTATTTCTATGAGTAACATCTTTTATGGTCATGCACCGAATGTGAGAGGATTGTTCATATTGAATCTTGATAGCGATACGCATATACATAACATTGAGACCAAAAGAGTTAGAGTAAACAATGATAGCGCCATATTTTTGTGGCACTGCCGCTTGGGTCATATTGGTGTAAAGCGCATGAAGAAACTCCATGCTGATGGACTTTTGGAGTCACTTGACTTTGATTCACTTGACACGTGCGAACCATGCCTCATGGGCAAGATGACTAAGACTCTGTTCTCCGGAACAATGGAGCGTGCAAGTGACTTGTTGGAAATCATACATACCGATGTGTGTGGTCCAATGAGCGTGGAGGCACGCGGCGGATATCGTTATTTTCTCACCTTCACTGACGATTTAAGTAGATATGGTTATGTCTACTTGATGAAGCACAAGTCTGAAACATTTGAAAAGTTCAAGCAATTTCAGAGTGAAGTGGAAAATCATCGTAACAAAAAGATCAAGTTCCTACGGTCTGATCGTGGGGGTGAATATCTGAGTTTCGAGTTTGGTACTCACTTAAGACAATGTGGAATTGTTTCGCAGTTAACACCGCCTGGAACACCACAGCGTAATGGTGTGTCCGAACGTCGTAATCGTACTTTGTTAGAGATGGTGCGATCTATGATGTCTCTTACTGATTTGCCGTTATCATTTTGGGGTTATGCATTAGAAACAGCTGCATTCACTTTAAATAGGGCACCATCGAAATCCGTTGAGACGACACCATACGAACTGTGGTATGGCAAAAGGCCAAAGTTGTCGTTTCTTAAAGTTTGGGGATGTGATGCTTATGTCAAAAAGCTTCAGCCTGAAAAGCTGGAACCCAAAGCAGAAAAGTGCGTCTTCATAGGTTACCCAAAAGAGACAGTTGGGTACACCTTCTATCTCAAATCCGAGGGCAAAGTGTTTGTTGCTAAGAACGGAACTTTTCTCGAGAAGGAGTTTCTCTCGAGAGAATTGAGTGGGAGGAAGATAGAACTTGACGAGGTTGTCGAACCTCTCATCCCTCTGAATGGTGGCGCAGGGCAAGGGGAAACCTCTGTCGTTGCGACGCCGGTTGAGGAGGAAGTTAATGATGATGATCATGAAACTCCAGTTCAAGTTTCTGTTGAACCACGCAGGTCGACGAGATCACGCGCTGCTCCAGAGTGGTACGGCAATCCCGTCTTGTCAATCATGTTGTTAGACAACAATGAACCTGCAAATTATGAAGAAGCAATGGTGGGCCCAGATTCCAACAAATGGCTAGAAGCCATGAAATCCGAGATAGGATCCATGTATGAGAACAAAGTGTGGACTTTGGAGATACTACCTGAGGGCCGCAAGGCTATTCAGAACAAATGGATCTTTAAGAAGAAGACGGACGCTGACGGTAATGTGACCGTTTATAAAGCTCGACTTGTGGCAAAGGGTTTTTCACAAGTTCCACGAGTTGACTACGATGAGACCTTCTCACCCGTAGCGATGCTTAAGTCCGTCAGAATCATGTTAGCAATAGCTGCATTTTTCGATTATGAAATCTGGCAGATGGATGTCAAAACGGCGTTCCTTAACGGTTTCCTTAAGGAAGAGTTGTATATGATGCAACCCGAAGGTTTTGTCGATCCTAAAAATGCTGACAAGGTGTGCAAGCTCCAGCCATCCATTTATGGACTGGTGCAAGCATCTCGGAGTTGGAACAAACGCTTTGATGAGGTGATCAAAGCATTTGGGTTTATACAAGTGGTTGGAGAATCTTGTATTTACAAGAAAGTGAGTGGGAGCTCTGTGGCGTTTCTAATATTATATGTGGATGACATATTACTGATTGGAAACAACGTAGAGCTTTTGGAGAGCATAAAAGGTTACTTGAATAAAAGTTTCTCTATGAAGGACCTAGGAGAAGCTGCTTACATTCTAGGCATTAAGATCTATAGGGATAGATCAAAACGCCTGATAGGACTTTCACAAAGCACATACCTTGATAAAGTTTTGAAGATTCAAAATGGAACAGTCCAAGAAAGGGTTCTTGCCAGTGTTATAAGGTACGAGATTGAGTAAGACTCAGTGCCCAGCAACTGATGAAGATAGAGAGCATATGCGCTCCGTCCCCTATGCTTCAGCCATAGGCTCTATCATGTATGCAATGCTATGCACTAGACCGGATGTTAGCCTGGCCATAAGTATGGCAGGCAGGTAGGTTCCAGAGTAATCAACGATTGCGTTCGTACGCTTCTCTTTCATGCCAATGTGCCTCCACACTTCTGTCCCGACTCCCTCGCTGTTGGAATTATGCCCTAGAGGCAATAATAAATGTATAGTTATTATTATAATTCTTGTATCAAGATAATAGTTTATTATCCATGCTATAATTTATTGAATGAAGACTCATTTACATGTGTGGATACATAGACAAAACACCGTCCCTAGCATGCCTCTAGTTGGCTAGCCAGTTGATCGATGATAGTCAGTGTCTTCTGATTATGAACAAGGTGTTGTTGCTTGATAACTGGATCACGTCATTGGGAGAATCACGTGATGGACTAGACCCAAACTAATAGACGTAGCATGTTGATCGTGTCATTTTGTTGCTACTGTTTTCTGCGTGTCAAGTATTTATTCCTATGACCATGAGATCATATAACTCACTGACACCGGAGGAATGCTTTGTGTGTATCAAACGTCGCAACGTAACTGGGTGACTATAAAGATGCTCTACAGGTATCTCCGAAGGTGTTAGTTGAGTTAGTATGGATCAAGACTGGGATTTGTCACTCCGTGTGACGGAGAGGTATCTCAGGGCCCACTCGGTAATACAACATCACACACAAGCCTTGCAAGCAATGTAACTTAGTGTAAGTTGCGGGATCTTGTGTTACGGAACGAATAAAGAGACTTGCCGGTAAACGAGATTGAAATAGGCATGCGGATTCTGACGATCGAATCTCGGGCAAATAACATACCGAAGGACAAAGGGAATGACATACGGGATTATACGAATCCTTGGCACTGAGGTTCAAACGATAAGATCTTCGTAGAATATGTAGGATCCAATATGGGCATCCAGGTCCCGCTATTGGATATTGACCGAGGAGTCTCTCGGGTCATGTCTACATAGTTCTCGAACCCGTAGGGTCTGCACACTTAAGGTTCGACGTTGTTTTATGCGTATTTGAGTTATATGGTTGGTTACCGAATGTTGTTCGGAGTCTCGGATGAGATCACGGACGTCACGAGGGTTTCCGGGATGGTCCGGAAACGAAGATTGATATATAGGATGACCTCATTTGATTACCGGAAGGTTTTCGGAGTTACCGGGAATGTACCGGGAATGACGAATGGGTTCCGGGAGTTCACCGGGGGGGGGGGGGCAACCCACCCCGGGGAAGCCCATAGGCTTTGGGGAGACACACCAGCCCTTAGTGGGCTGGTGGGACAGCCCCAAGGGGGCCTATGCGCCAAGAGAAAGAAATCAAAGGAAAAGGAAAAAAAAGAGGGAAGAAGTGGGAAGGGAGGGGGACTCCTCCCACCAAACCAAGTCCAACTCGGTTTGGGGGGGGGAGTCCTCCCCCCCTTGGCTCGGCCGATCCCTTGGGAGTCCCTTGGACCCCAAGGCAAGGTCCCCCTCCCTCCTCCTATATATATGGGGCTTTTAGGGCAGATTTGAGACGACTTTCTCACGGCTGCCCGACCACATACCTCCATAGTTTTTCCTTAGATCGCGTTTCTGCAGAGCTCGGGCGGAGCCCTGCTGAGACGAGATCATCACCAACCTCCGGAGCGCCGTCACGCTGCCGGAGAACTCTTCTACCTCTCCGTCTCTCTTGCTGGATCAAGAAGGCCGAGATCATCGTCGAGCTGTACGTGTGCTGAACGCGGAGGTGCCGTCTGTTCGGTACTAGATCGTGGGACTGATCGCGGGATTGTTCGCGGGGCGGATCGAGGGACGTGAGGACGTTCCACTACATCAACCGCGTTCTCTAACGCTTCTGCTGTACGATCTACAAGGGTACGTAGATCACTCATCCCCTCTCGTAGATGGACATCACCATGATAGGTCTTCATGCGCGTAGGAAATTTTTTGTTTCCCATGCGACGTTCCCCAACACCCCCTCAGATTGGCGAGCTAACTCGGTCAGCCGCCCGAAAGGGGGTTCTGACTGCCTTGAGTCGTTGCTTGGCGTATGCTCCAGAGATCAACCCGGAAGAGGTAGCGGCAGGCTTTCCTCAACTCAAGGACGGTGGGTCAGAATTCGTTGAAGAAGACTATCAACGTGTTGTCAAGGACTCCCGGCTGGCAGCAACCCAACTCGCAGCAAGTCTGGATTTATCAAAGTATCAGGCGGCTTATGACAGCAAAAACAAGAAGGTCAACCCGCCAACCTTTGTGATGACCAGTTTAACTCCTCGGCGACCCAAGAACCCTTTTGACTTGGAAGCAGACCTGGCATCAATCCTGACTGATGAAGATGACTTCGCAGCCCTGGCCAAGTGTAACTGGGTACTGGCCGACTTGCAAATTGAGGTCGGCCAAAGCTCGCAGCAAAATGATCCTAAGGCGCCAACAGAGTAAACCTCATTGATTTGGCCTGAGAGTCATGTAATAGGTCTTTTTCGTAAGTCGATACTATTTTTGTGATACTCTCGAAAGAATCTTTATATCACCCTTAAGTCGATTTGAAATATTTGACCTGCCATTTGAGAATCCCTTATGATGCTTAATCCGCCATGGATGAAGTAATTCTGATCATCAACCTGATTTAGGCTTTGAAAACAACATATGTGAAACCAAATAAATGATAACAAATATTTTCAAGAGGAATAAAAAAAAAAGGTTTAAAACCCTCGAGGCTATGCCACGAATAAAAACAGCAATTTCGTCGGCTCATAAGGTCGCGACAGGATGGGCGAGTCAGAAAGCTCGAGCACACACCCAAAATGATGGTTTCGTCGGCTCATAAGGTCGCGACAGGATGGGGCGAGTCAGAAAGCTCGAGCACACACCCAAAATAATAGTTTCGTCGGCTCATAAGGTCGCGATAGGATAGGGAGAGTGAGAAAGCTCGAGCACACACCCTAAAATGCAGGTTTCGTCGGCTCATACGGTCGCGACAAGATGAGGCGAGTCAGAAAGCTCAAGCACACACCCTAAAATGCAGGTTTCGTCGGCTCATAAGGTCGTGACAGGATGAGGCGAGTGAGAAAGCTCGAGCACACACCCTAAAATGCAGGTTTCGTCGGCTCATAAGGTCGCGACAGGATGAGGCGAGTCAGAAAGCTCGAGCAAACACCCTAAAATGCAGGTTTCGTCGGCTCATAAGGTCGCGACAGGATGAGGCGAGTCAGAAAGCTCGAGCACACACCCTAAAATGCAGGTTTCGTCGGCTCATAAGGTCGCGACAGGATGAGGCGAGTCAGAAAGCTCGAGCACACACCCTAAAATGCAGGTTTGGTCGGCTCATAAGGTCGCGACAGGATGAGGCGAGTCAGAAAGCTCGAGCACACACCCTAAAATGCAGGTTTCGTCGGCTCATAAGGTCGTGACAGGATGAGGCGAGTCAGAAAGCTCGAGCACACACCCTAAAATGCAGGTTTCGTCGGCTCATAAGGTCGCGACAGGATGAGGCAAGTCAGAAAGCTCAATCACACACCCTAAAATGCAGGTTTCGTCGGCTCATAAGGTCGCGACAGGATGAGGCGAGTCAGAAAGCTCGAGCACACACCCTAAAATGCAGGTTTCGTCGGCTCATAAGGTCGCGACAGGATGAGGCGAGTCAGAAAGCTCGAGCACACACCCTAAAACGCAGGTTTCGTCGGCTCATAAGGTCGCGACAGGATGAGGCGAGTCAGAAAGCTCGAGCACACACCCTAAAATGCAGGTTTCGTCGGCTCATAAGGTCGCGACAGGATGAGGCGAGTCAGAAAGCTCAGGCGCCACCCTAAAATGCTGATTCTGTGGGCTCATAAGGTCGCAACAGGATGACAAAATTGTTGTAATGAAGAAGCCCCCAAGTCAGGGAGTATTTTCAACTTTATTATTTCAAAATGAAACTGAAAAACTTACAAAATGTAGAGCTTAAGAGCTCAAGTGTAATAAGGCCGCAGGTGGGCAATATTCCAGGGCGAGTTGACTCAGCCTCCGTGGTTGGCTGGTTAGGCCGGAGATCCACCAAATAATAAGAGCCATTGCGGAGATTCTTGCTGACGACGAACGGTCCTTCCCAAGGTGGTGACAACTTATGCATGCGTGCACGATCTTGTATCAACCGAAGAACCAAGTCGCCTTCTTGAAAGGTCCGACTTTTAACCCGGCGGTTGTGATAACGCCGTAGATCCTGCTGGTAGATAGCTGAACGGGCCGCAGCCAGGTCACGTGCCTCCTCTAAGGCGTCCAAAGAGTCTTGACGCGCCAGCTCATTGTCTTGTTCCACATATGCGGCGACTCTAGGTGAGTCATGCCTTATATCAGTAGGAAGAACAGCCTCTGCTCCGTAGACCAGAAAGAAAGGGGTGAAACCCGTGGACCGGTTCGGGGTGGTCCGAATACTCCACAATACTGAAGGTAATTCTTCAACCCAACACCCTGGGTTTTTTTCCAGGGGAACCATGAGTCGGGGCTTAATCCCTCGCAAAACCTCCTGATTCGCCCGCTCTGCCTGCCCGTTAGATTGTGGGTGAGCGACTGCAGAAACATCAAGCCGGATATGTTCTCGACGACGAAACTCCTGCATCGCCCCTTGGGACAAGTTAGTACCATTATCAGTAATGATACTGTGCGGGTATCCAAACCGGAAAATCAACTTTTTCAAGAATTTGACCGCTGTTTCCGCATCGCAAGCTCCAATAGGTTCCGCCTGAACCCACTTGGTGAACTTATCAACCGCCACCAGCAGATGGGTCTTCTTGTTAGAGGACATCTTAAAGGGGCCGACCATGTCCAGCCCCCAGACTGCAAAAGGCCAAGTGATGGGGATCATTCTTAATTCTTGAGCCGGCACATGAGCCTGCCGCCCATAACGCTGGCATCCTTCGCACCGACGAACTATATCTTCTGCATCTGCATGAGCCGTCAGCCAAAAGAAACCATGACGGAACGCCTTTGACACCAAAGAGCGTGACCCAGCATGATGCCCATAGTCTCCGGAATGAATGTCATTTAAGATTATGCATCCTTCTTCGGAGGAAACGCATCGCTGAAAAACTCCAGAGGCGCTCCGCTTATATAACTCGCCATTGATGATGACCATGGATTTGCTGCGCCGAATGATTTGACGAGCCAAAACTTCGTCCGCTGGTAACTCGCCCCGAGCGATATAAGCGAGATAAGGAAGAACCCAATCCGGCGTGACATGGAGAGCCGCCACGAGCTGAGACTCAGGATCTGGTATTGCCAATTCCTCCTCCGATGGTAGAATCACGGATGGTTTATGCAAGATATCCAGAAAAACATTGGGAGGAATTGGCTTTCTCTGGGAGCCAAGTCGTGAGAGGGCGTCAGCTGCCTCGTTGAGGCGCCGATCAATGTGGTCCACCTGATAACCATGAAAATGACCTGCCACATTAGACACAGCTCTTCTGTAAGCCGCCATCATGGGGTCCCGAGAATCCCAGGTGCCTGAAACTTGCTGTGCCACCAAATCAGAGTCGCCAAAGCATCTGACTCGTGTTAGATTCATCTCCTTGGCGAGTCGCAAGCCGTGAAGCAAAGCTTCGTATTCCGCCGCATTGTTAGTGCACGGAAACATGAGTCGGAGAACGTAACAGAATTTATCTCCTTGAGGGGATACCAACACCACACCAGCCCCCGAGCCTTCCAGCTGCCTAGATCCATCAAAGTAAATAGTCCAGTAAGTGAGATCAGGCCGGTCTTCCGGAGCCTGTAACTCCGTCCAGTCATTGACGAAATCAACTAAGGCCTGAGACTTGATGGCTGTGCGGGGGGTATACTGTATGTGACGGGGCCCAAGTTCTATTGCCCACTTGGCGATCCGTCCTGTTGCTTGCCGATTCTGGATGATGTCCCCAAGGGGGGCAGAGCTAACCAGTGTGATAGGGTGTTCTTGGAAATAATGCTTAAGTTTTCGACTCGCCATAAACACCCATTATACCAACTTCTGCCAGTGTGGGTATCGCTGCATGGAAAGAGTTAACACCTCGCTGATAAAATATACCGGGCGTTGCACTGGGTATTCCTTCCCTTCCTCCTTTCTCTCAACGACCACTGCCACACTTACTGCTTTGGAATTTGCCACGATGTACAGAAGCATGGGCTCTTTTTCAGTCGGGGCGGCCAGGACCGGCGGGTTAACCAATTGGCGTTTCAGGGCTTCGAGCGCCTCGTCTGCCTCATTCGTCCAAACAAAACGATCGGATTTCTTTAATAACTGATAAAGAGGGATCGCCTTCTCACCCAGGCGACTCACAAAACGACTTAGGGCCGCCATGCGACCCGCCAGTCGTTGAACTTGATTAACGTTCGCCGGCTTTCCAAGGGATGTAACTGCTTCGATCTTGTCCGGGTTAGCTTCAATGCCGCGCTCCGATACCAGGGAACCCAGCAATTTCCCTGCAGGCACACCAAAATCACACTTGGTGGGATTTAGCTTCATCTGATATACCCGTAGATTATCGAACCTTTCCTTGAGATCCTCCAGTAGCATCTCCCCCTGGCGGGTTTTTATCACAATATCGTCGACATAGGCATGGACGTTGCGACCGATTTGGTTGCGGAGGCAATTCTGGATGCAACGTTGATAAGTCGCCCCCGCACTCTTGAGTCCAAAGGGCATGGACACATAATAGAAAGCCCCGAAGGGGGTTATAAAGGCTGTTTTCTCTTGATCCTCCACGGCCATCTTGATTTGGTGATATCCTGAGTAGGCGTCCAAAAAGCACAACCGTTCGCATCCCGCCACCGAGTCAATGATCTGGTCGATGCGGGGAAGAGCGAAGGGATCTTTTGGACAAGCTCTGTTGAGGTCCGTGTAGTCAATGCACATACGAAAAGTACCATTCTTCTTGAGTACCAAAACCGGGTTAGCCAGCCATTTGGGGTGAAAAACTTCCATGATGAATCCGGCGGCTAAAAGACGGGCAACCTCTTCCCCAATCGCCTTGCGTCGCTCCTCGTTAAATCTGCGAAGGTACTGCTGGATGGGTTTGCTCTTTGGGTCAACATTAAGGTGGTGCTCAGCGAATTTTCTCGACACACCAGGCATGTCAGAAGGTTTCCATGCGAAGATGTCCCGATTCTCACGGATGAATTCGATGAGCGCGCTTTCCTATTTGGGGTCCAGACCCGTCCCGATGGTGAACTGCTTGGATGAATCGCCAGGCACGAAATCGATTGTCTTAGTGTCGTCCGTTGGCTTGAACTTGAGGGGCGACTCAGAATCTGTAGTCGGCTTCTTTAGGGGTGACATGTCCGCCGGGTCAACATTGGCCCGATGGTGTTTGAGCTCTTCCACAGCACAGGCGACTTCCGCATAAGCCGCGTCCCCTTCTTCACATTCCTTTGCAATCCTTCTATCTCCATCAACCGTGATGGGTCCTTTGGGACCAGGCATTTTGAGCTTGAGGTAAACATAGCATGGGCGAGCCATGAAGCGGGCGTAAGCCGGCCGCCCAAACATCGCATGGTAGGGGCTTTTCAATTTGACCACCTCGAAGATCAGTGACTCCGATCTGTAATTTTGCGCAGTTCCAAACGCCACTGTAAGCCTGACCCGACCTATGGGATAGGCCGACTTGCCTGGGACGATTCCGTGGAAAACCGTGGTTGAAGGCATCAGGTCTTTTTCCAATAGGTTCATCCTTTGGAAAGTGTCAAAATATAAGATATTGATGCTGCTGCCACCATCCATTAGCACTTTTGATAGGGTGTAACCCCCAACTTGGGGAGCCACGACCAACGCCAGATCGCCTGGGTTGTCAACTCTCGGCGGGTGATCCTCCCTGCTCCATGTTATGGTTTGCTCAGACCAATGGAGGTATCTGGGAAGCGCCGGTTCAGATACACTGTACGCCCGGTGACTCACCTTCTTATCACGCCTGCAAGCATTGGTGGTGAAAACATGATACTTCCCATTACTTAACTGTTTGGGGTTGCTGCGGAAGCCCCCATTATCGTCCTGACCCTGCGGAGCCCCCTGTGGGGGTGGCTGCTGAAAGGCTCCTGGCGGGTTATACCGCCGCTGGTGGTGCACCGGGTATTGGCCGCTGCCTGGCTGTGGGCCTCCCTGAGCCCCCTGTTCGGGAAAGCCGCCGAAAGGGTTCTGTCGTTGGTTGGGTGCGGTGAATTGCTCTTGGCGCTGGTCCGGGTCATCGTTTTGACTCTTCTTGATCGCCTCCGCCCGAAACTCCCGCATTACGAAGCAGTTTTCCGAGGAGTGAGTCGCCGGACCGTCTGCCGTGGCATGGTGCGGGCAAGGGCCTTTGAGTAGCTCTTCATAGTTACACGGCCTCTTCCCGCTAAACCCCCTATTTTTCTTCTTGCCATTGTTGGCGTTGGTATTGGCGACTAAGTCCGAGGGCTCTTCTTGCGGTCTTCGCTTGCCATTGGTCCCTTGATTGTGGCGGTTACGTCCCTGGAACCGGGTATCATTTTTGGATGACTCGCCCTTCTTGGGCGAATTAGCCTTACCGTCCTCACCAGGATCTTTGGTGTCATCAGCCTCAGCGTACCTAGTGAGGGTGTCCATCAGCTCTCCCATGTCTTGGACCTTTCGCTTGAGTCGCCCCAGTTTTTGCACCAAGGGTTCGTAATGGCAATTTTGCTCGAGGATCAGCACAGCTTGAGCCGCCGTAAT
This sequence comes from Hordeum vulgare subsp. vulgare, assembly GCF_904849725.1. Classification (NCBI taxonomy): domain Eukaryota; kingdom Viridiplantae; phylum Streptophyta; class Magnoliopsida; order Poales; family Poaceae; genus Hordeum; species Hordeum vulgare. Next base: position 476,462,615 of record NC_058523.1, read on the forward strand.
GCCATCTGACGAATGGATAATTTCTGCAACCCGCCGTGACCAATGGTGAGCCGACTCATCCGGGCGCTGAACACAGTGCGGTAGATTGACGATCGTCATCGGACGTTTGCAAGTTCCTCGGAAGTTTTTGATGAAACACTCTTTTAACTCGGCCCACGACTGGATGGAGTTGGGAGGTAAGTTTTTCAACCAAGTACGTGCTGACCCCTCGAGCATCATCGTGAAGTATCTGGCGCAAACCGCCTCGTTCACATCGAGCATGTCCATGGCGATTTCATAACTCTCGATCCATGATGCCGGTTCAAGGTCCGGGGTGTAATTATGCACCTTTCTTGGTCCCTTAAAGTCTTTGGGCATCCTCTCGTTACGAAGGGCGAGGGCAAAGCATGGTACTCCTACTCGCCCTCCGCCCCCGACGACGGGGGCCGGGGCGTTTTGGGTGTTCGGGAGATCCCGGCCCGGCGGGTTCTGTTCAGGCGGGTTGTCCTGTGGGATGTGTCGCGACTCGCTATTTACGGTGGGCTGGTCCTCTGGCCGACTCCTGGTGTAACTTGCCTGGGGGGTGGAATGCAACCTCTCGAGGCTATGTGAGAACTGGGCGTTTTGAACCACCGCCGTCTTTAACATCTCGATGGCGTTCCTTGCTTCTATCTCGGCAGGGGTGTTGCCGTGAATCGGAAGAGACTCCAGATGGCGAGTTGCGGCAAGAACGTTGTCCACCGGGTTGGAAAAGTGGCCTTGAGGCGTCCGGAATCGGGGAATGCGATCCTCAGCTGGCTGAGCCGGCGGGTTAGGCGGGCGGCCCGGTCCTCCCCCGGGGCAGCTCCCGCCCCGGGGGTTCGTGGAGTGTCGAACAGGCGGGTTGGGTTGAGATCATGGGGCAGGCGGCCCTGGTGTCTCCGCTGATGGACGGCGTCAGATGCGTGCTGCTGTCTCTTGAGCCACCAGTTGTCAGTGCTTAAACGCATCCTTTCGGCCATAATTTGAGCTTGCTGAGTCTCGATCCTGGCGGACTCAATCTCAGCATCCCGATGAGCCTTTGCCACTGCCTGCCTGAGTTTTGCCAGCTCCATATTTATCTCCTCCTGGTTTTCTAGTGTGAGGGGAGTCGCCATCAGCCTTGTGATCTCCGCTGCTAAATCCACCAGGACCGCGGCCGGGCTCCTGGACGTTTTGCCGGTTCCATCGCCTCCGGTAGGGTTTTGTGTGGGTTGAGTCGCCCCTGCCATATAGATGGCGATCTGGCGGCGGGTTCGGTCAAGGACTTCGGGGTCCATGGCCAGCGACAAGCCCCCAGACAATCCCCATGCAGAGACCGGATTGAATCTGAGTCTCCCGTGGATGATTCGTCATCAGAGTTGACCGGTGTAGTTTCCTGAGTCGCCGAGCGCTCTGGCTCCTCCGATCCCTGCGTGAACCCCACAAAGACCGGGCGAGTCAAATTTGGCGTTATTACTGGGCGGACGTACCTGGCCTGCTCGACGATGTCGGTGGAGGTGTCCGGCTCAGGCACGGATGATCCGATCATGCCGATGAAGATGTTGATCTTGCCGAAGGGGACCCTGTAACCAGATTCAATCGAATCCGCTTCAGGTCCCCATCGCTGGTTGTCGATGTAGGTTTTCCCGCGGCGGCTCCGAGTCATGAGCCCCGTTGCGTAACTCCCAAACCCTGGTAGGGCTCCCTTTGAGAACTCAACTCCACCGTGCGCAGGCCCCACAGTGGGCGCCAACTGTCGTGGTTTTGTCACGGCAGATGTCCTCGTGAAAGGACTTAGTACTGGAGCCATCGCACCTTGGTGGCGACTCAAAGGGGGTAAGCGGGAGAGACACGGCGATTTACCCAGGTTCGGCCCCTCGCGAGGAGGTAAAAGCCTACGTCCTGCTTTGGTTTTGTATTGATGTGGTTTTGATTACAAGGAGGGCGTAACTCGCCGAACCTAGCACTCGATGATTTCTAACCTACCCTCTCCTCCCCTAGGACTAGCCTTTATATACAGGTCGAACCCCTAGGGTTTACAAGGGTACTTTCCTTCCTACGAATCGTGACCCCTGTGGTCTCTAAGTCGCCGTCCTTCAAAGCTTGGAGACCTTCCAGAAATCATAAACCGTCATACGACCTTGATCCGGCCAGGACAAGGCCCAAATAATTGTTTGGGTGAATCGCCTGATTGGTAACCCGGCCCAACTAGGGCGGGTCATTAACAGGTAATATCCCCAACACTATATGACCCTCGTGACCTAAATTCCCTAGGAGAGAAGATTTTTCTCAGTTCCGCCGCCACTCCGCGGCGGAAACCTACAGAGTAGAAAAGACCTTTCTGGCGGGCAGATTCCGTCGGGGAGAACTCATCCCGAAAGGGGAGATCGTCCTCATCGTCATCACCATCGTCACGGGCATCATCGAGATCATCATCACCATCATCATCATCACCAGCACCATCTCCATCTTCACCCCATCTCACTTTACCATTGCAATCGGAGTTGTACCTTGAACTATTCATCCCCTCTACTCTACCGGTGTTGATTACTCTTTTGTGGTGAATGCTATTGATTTTTAATGGAGAATTATTGTTATGACCAGATTGTTTATCGTGTTTTCATCTCCTCTGATCATGATCTGTTTTATGTCTTGTGAGTAGTTCCTTTAGTTCTTGAGGACATGGGGGAAGTCTGGTTGTTAGTAGTCATATGATGTTGAAGTAATATGTGTAGATTGATATTTAAGTTATGGTGTTATTCTTCTAGTGGTGTTATGTGAACGTCGACTACATAACACTTCGTCTTTTTAAGGACCTAGGGGAATGTATCGTGTATAAAGAATGCTTATGGTGGGTTGCCGAAGTGACAGAAACCTGAACCCCAGTTCACATGCTTTTGCATGAGGGAGTGTTCGATCCTAAAGCTTATTGTTATGGTTAGGCTTTGCCTTAATTTCTCTCTTGTATTTGCGGATGCTTGCAAGAGGTTTTACCATAAGAGTATACTTGTCTTAGCCTAGACGGTACACTAGTAAAGATCCACCCACATAACACTTATCAATACAAAACATAGTACTAGACGGAATATGGCGAAAGCACTTGAGTATCTCTCTCGTCTGTCCTCAGGAATGCCTTAGTTTTTATAAGTTTAGTCCCTCGGCTTATCCATTGTGTTCAAAAGGATTGGGCCACTTGCTGCACCTCGACACCATTTACTTTCCTTGCATTTATTTCCTTGTTGCTTATACCAGAAAACCCATAAAAAGTTACGCTGCAGTGCTTGCAGTTATTCCTTGCTCAAGATCGCTTGTCAGTACCTTTTGCTCCTCGTTGGGTTCGATATTCTTACTTATCGAAAAGGCTACGATAGATCCCTATACTTGTGGATCATCAAGACCATTTTCTGGCGCTGTTGCCGGGGAGTGTAGCGCTATTGGTAAGTGAAATTAGTAAGGAAACCTTTACGCTGTACGTGTTGTTTTTATTTTGCTATTTCCTCTTTTTGTCCTTGTGGACAACTCTTCTCTTGGTTTGTTGCTTGTGGGGAACCGCCCCAACGCTATTGTGATGGAGGAGCCTCCTCCACCTATAGAAATTGTGACCTTTAAAATACCAACTGGTATTATTGATTGTGTCTTGGCTAATCGATATGCAGAAGATAGACATCTAGGTGAACACTTGCTATATCTTTCACAACTATGCTCCTTATTTAAGCTTGCGGGTATATCGATGGATTTTTTTATGAGAAAACTATTCTCTCTATCATTAAAAGATAAGGCTTTGGATTGGTATAGGCTTCTTGATAACTCTCATTTACTAAATTGGCAAGATCTTATGCCTCTCTTTTATGCAAAGTTTTATCCTCTTCATGAAATATATCGAGACAGGAACTATATTTATAACTTTTGGTCTCGTTACGGAGAAAGCATCCCTCAAGCTTGGGGGAGATTGAAGTCCCTAATGCTCAAATGTCCCAATCATGAGATCCCCAAGGAAATCATTCTTACAAATTTGTATGCAAGGCTTTCTCGTCAAGATAAAGAGATGCTTGATGCCTCCTCTAGTGGGGCATTCTCCAACAAAAGCAGTCAAACTAGGTGGGATCTTATTGAAAGGATCCAGAAGAACATTGAAGATTGGGAGATTGATAAAGGTATTGAACCCGTTATACATTATGAGCATGATTACATTGAGAGCTATGTGAAAACTGATTACTTCAATACCTTTTGTGCTAAGATTGGTCTTGATTCCCAGCTTCTAATTGATTTTTGCAAAGACTTTGCTCTCATATTGATTCTTCTAAGAAGAGGGAGGATCAACACCATAAAACTTTTAAGGAATTACATGTTGACATCAATATTGTTGACCCTATCTTGCCTGCAGTTTTATATGAAAAGCCCCCTTTTCCCACAAGGATGAGGGAGCATTCTTTTGTCACACGCATACTGAATAAAAGTGAAAGAACGATTGATGAGCATGAGGACCTGATTAAGGTCGATCCTCAAGTTGCATTAGTCAAGGATCTTGTTACTAGTAATATTGAGGATTCCAATATAATTTTTTGTGCTGTTTCTACTAACCTTGTTACATCCAATAATAAAAGCCCAATTTCAGGTACTCCAGTTGTATCTGTTAAAATAGGAGATCATAATTATTATGGGCTATGTGATTTGCGATCCAGTGCTAGTGCTATTCCTTTTTCACTTTATCAAGAGATCATGAATGAGATTCTACCATGTGAAATTGAATACGTTGATGTTACTATTCATCTTGCAAACAAATAAACTATCTCTCCTATTGGAATTGAGCGAGATGTTGAAGTCCTATGTGCAAAGGTCAAATATCCTACCGACTTTCTAGTACTCGGTTCAGTGCAAGATAGTTTTTGCCCTATTATCTTTGGTAGGCCTTTTCTCAAAACTTGTGGAGCTATTATAGATTGCAGGAAAGGAAAAGTATCTGTTGAATTTAATGGTGAGCCATATGAATATAACTTTTTCTAAATTCTCGAAGCAAACTCATGGTACCGATTTGCCTAGTAATGATAAAATTATTGAAGAGATTGCTTCTAATGCTATTTCTCCTAACGATCCTTTGCAGCAATTTATGGAGGACCACGAGAATGATATGCATAGGCAGGAAAAGAATGAGCTAGACGACATATTCTTGAGACAACCTGCTATCCTGAAGCACAACCTTCCAGTTGAGCCTTTGGGAATTCTATTGAAACCAAAAGAAGACCCGGTGTTTGATATTAAACCTCTTCCCAATACGCTCAAGTATGCTTATTTAGATGAAAATAAAGTATATCATGTTATTATCAATGCCAACATTTCAGGATATGAAGAAGAGCGATTATTGGAAGTCCTTCGTAAACACCCAAGCGCTATTGGCTATACCCTTGATGATCTTAAGGGGATTAGTCCATCTATTTGTCAGCATACTATCAATCTTGAGCCTGATGCTAAACCGGTTGTTGATCATCAACGACGGTTGAACCCGAAGATGAAGGATGTTGTGAGGACCGAAATCCTCAAGCTTCTAGCCGTAGGTATTATCTACCCTATAGCTGATAGTAAGTGGGTAAGTCCGGTACATTGTGTTCCCAAGAAAAGAGGTACGACTGTGGTTCCTAATGATAAGAATGAACTAATACCTCAAAGAATTATTATTGGATATAGAATGTGTATTGATTACAGGAAGCTGAACAAAGCAACTAGGAAGGACCACTACCCGCTGCCGTTCATCGACCAAATGCTTGAAAGGTTATCCAAAAACACTCACTTTTGCTATCTTGATGGGTATTCCGGCTTCTCTCAAATTCAGGTTAACACTGCCGATCAAGAGAAGACCACTTTTACTTGTCCCTTTGGTACTTATGCTTACAGATGTATGCCTTTTGGTTTATGCAATGCTCCTGCTACTTTTCAAAGGTGTATGTATGCTATCTTTCATGGTTTTGTGAGGAAATTGTGGAGGTCTTCATGGACGATTTCTCCGTCTATGGAACCTCTTTTGACCATTGTCTCCACAACCTTAATAAAGTTTTGCAGAGATGTCAAGAGACGAACTTGGTACTCAACTGGGAGAAGTGCCACTTCATGGTCAATGAGGGAATTTTTCTTGGCCACAAGATTTCTAAAAAGGAAATCGAGGTGGACAAGGCAAAGGTCGAAGCAATCTAGAGGATGCCTTATCCAAAGGACATCAGAGGTATTCGTAGTTTCCTCGGTCATGCTGGTTTCTATAGAAGATTTATTAAAGATTTTTCTAAGACTTCGAAACCCCTCACTAATCTTCTCCAGAAGGATACTCCTTTTGTGTTTGATGAAGATTGTAAGGAAGCCTTCGAAGTTCTTAAGAAAGCTTTGATAACCGCCCCTATAGTCCAACCACCTGATTGGAATTGCCTTTTGAAATCATGTGTGATGCTAGTAATTTTGCTGTTGGAGCTGTGTTAGGACAAAGGGTCGATAAGAAATTGAATATTATACATTATGCTAGCAAAACCCTTGATAGTGCTCAAAAGAATTACGCTACTACTGAGAAAGAGTTTTTAGCGGTAGTGTTTGCTTGTGATAAGTTTACGCCTTACATTGTTGATTCAAAAGTCATCATTCATACTGATCATGCTGCTATTAAGTATCTTATGGAAAAGAAGGATGCCAAACCAAGGCTTATCAGATGGGTCCTTCTTCTTCAAGAATTTTATTTGCAGATTGTTGATAGTAAGGGAGCAGACAACCCTGTATCAGAAAACCTTTCCAGGATGGAGGACATACCACATGATCCTATTCCAGTCAACGATAGCTTTCCTGATGAATAGTTAGCTGTTTTGAAGGTACAATCTAATTCCGATCCATGGTATGCAGATTATGCTAACTTTATTGTTGCAAAGTTTTTGCCTCCAAGTTTAACATTCCAGCAAAGGAAGAAATTTTTCCACAACTTGAGGTATTACTTTTGGGATGACCCACATCTTTTTAGAGAAGGAGCAGATGGGATCATGAGGAGATGCATACCGGAGCATGAGCAGAAGGATATCTTGAGACAATGTCATAAGAGTCCTTATGGAGGACATCATGTCGGTGAGAGGACCGCACACAAGGTTCTCCTGTGAGGTTTTTATTCGCCTACTCTCTTTAAAAACGCTATAAATTATGTTTAATCTTGTGATAAGTGTCAGAGAGTTGGTAATTTTAGTAGGAGAAATGAGATGCCTATGAATTATTCTCTAGTCAGTGAGCCTTTTGATTGCCGAGATTTTGATTTTATGGGTCCGTTTCCTCCTTCACACAAGTACACTCACGTCTTAATGGTGTTGATTATGTGACCAAGTGGGTTGAAGCAATCCCCACTGGAAGTGCTGATCACAAGACATCTTTGAAAATGCTGAGAGATGTAATCTTCCCTAGATTTGGTGTACCTAGGTACCTCATGACCGACAGAGGATCACATTTTACATATTGTGCTTTTAGAAAAGCTCTAGCCAAATATGATGTTAATCATAGAATTGATTCACCTTACCACCCTCAAACAAGTGGGCAAGTTGAGCTCACAAATTGAGAGATCAAGTTGATCTTGCAAAAGACAGTGAACAGTTCTAGAAAGGACTGGTCCAAAAAGTTAGGAGATGCCTTGTGGGCATATAGAATTGCTTACAAAAATCCCATGGGAATGTCTCCGTATAAGATGGTTTATGGCAAGGCATGCCATCTACCTTTAGAGTTAGAGCACAAAGCTTTCTGGGCTGTTAGAGAGCTTAATGCTGACCCAAAGCTCGCTGGTGAAAAGCGTCTCATGAACTTGACTTCTCTAGGTGAGTGGAGAAGTGAAGCTTATGAGAATGCAAAGATGTTCAAAGAAAAGGTAAAGAAGTGGCATGACAAGAGAATTTTGAAACGTGAATTTAATGTTGGTGATAAAGTTTTGTTGTATAGATCTCGTTTCAGGTTTTCTCCAGGTAAATTACTTTCCAAGTGGGAACGACCGTACCATATCGAAGAAGTCTACCGCTCCGGTGCAATCAAGATTAATAATTTTGAAGGCACAAAACCACATGGTGTGAATGGGAAAAGACTCAAGCATTACATGGCTGGAGACCCCATCAATGTAGAGGTGGATGTGACACACATAGCTACTCATGAAGAACATATTGCAATACTGTGTTAGACACCAACAGAAGCAGGACAAGAATAAGTATGTAATACGGTAAGGAAACTTCACGAACATGAATAAAAGTTCCGTATTATGTGTTTTTGCAAAATTAGGAAAATTCTGAGCCGAAGTGGAGCTGGAAAGGAACTCCCAGGGATCCAGGCGACCTGGTGACGCGGCCTGCCTCTTGGCCGCGCACGGAGGTTGCCTGGGCCACTAGGAGTCCGTGTCCAACCCAGTTTGGCTTGTTACCTTCCTTTTGGTGCAGAAAGTTTTGCTATATATTTTCCCGGATCGTCCCGGTTTTGTATCTTGCGATTCCGTGCATTTTCTCTTTTGATCTTTTTCTGCCAGGCTAAGAAGCTATTGTTCGAGATGTCTTCTTGCGACTCAAGCGGGAATACTACACGGGTCATCTTCTCTGTCGTGTCCAGCAAGATATCAACCAAGGGAAGGTCACCGGATGGGCTACTAATGAAGAAATTGCCGCAAGACAAGGGGAGATGGAGCACTCCATGAGAGAGGAAGTCAAGATGGTCACCATCCAGCAAGAAGGAGATCCTTCATCACGAGGATCCAGCTCCAACAACCCCATCCTCGTGGGGTTTATTAACCCTCAACATGATCTTTCTCTGAACCTTTCAGGAACTATCCCTCCACCGAAAGCTCTACATGTCTCATCTGCTATATTCGAAGCTCATGGAATCATTGACAAATTCTGTGAAGACTTCCGTGTGCTTAAAGTACAGGTGGCCATATTGGAAGCGGAAAACCAAACCCTTCAGCGCATAATAGCGGACTTGAAGAACAACAAGTAGGATGAGGAGTGAAATCTTCATGGGTAATGGCATTCTCTTAGCTTGTTGCAAGCTTGGGGGAGTGCCCGATATCTTTATTTTTATCCTTTATCTTTTATGGTCAAATCTAGTGTTGTATCATATCTAAGGAAGTTATCTTATGAAATAGGTGTTTGCATTGAGGTCTATCACTCCTTTGTGGAGAGTCTTGTATCCGTGAGTGTGCAGTTGTCTATGATGGAATATTAATGAGAAGTCTATTGGTTTCTTTGCTGCACCTGGTATTCTCTTCATGCAATCGACCTTATATGTTGGTTCTTATGGGAGTATTGATATTATATATTAGGTATGGCTTTGAAAACTTTATTTAATCTTGCCAAACATAGCATTGGTCATAACAACAAGCATGAGTTTTTCTAGTAGCGACATAGCCAAAACCTTTATGTTCTTATGCTTGAAGTGTTATTGTGACAAGGAAGACAACTTGATGTTTCATGCCAACTCTTTATGTTAAACTTTATATTGTTTTGCATCAAAGTCAACATCATTTGTATGCTTTCAAAAGCCTTTGCTAGCCAACCCTTGTACTAAGCGGGAATACTGCTTGTGCATCCATACCTTGAAACCTCAACCTTCCCAAGAGTCCACCATATCTTCCCTATATGTGGTATCTCACCGCCACTCCTAAAGTATATTACTCATGTGCTATCTTTAAACCTTCAAAATATTATTTCATGTTTTGTGCCTTGATACGTCTCCAATTTATCTATAATTTTTTATGGTTTCATGCTATTATCCTATCAAACTTTGGATGTTTTGTATGCCTTTTATATCTTTTTTTGGGACTAACCTATTAACTCAGTGCCAAGTTCCAGTTCCTGTTTTTTCCGTGTTTTTGACCCTTTTCAGAGGAGGATTTTAAATGGAGTCCAAATGGAATAAAACCCCCAAAAAGATTTTTCCAAAACAGAAGAAGATCGGGAAGCTTGAGAACCAAGGCAGGGGGCCACCAGGGACCCCACAAGCCCCCTAGCCGCGGCCAGGGGGGCCCGCACCTCCCAGGATTGCGGGCTCCCTGGGCTACCTCTGCCCTAGGTCTTTTGCCTATATATTCCCAAAAATCCCAGAAAAAATCAGGAGATCATCGAAAGTACTTTTCCGCCGCCGAAAACTTCTGTCTCCGCAAGATCCCATCTGGGGCACGTTCTGGTGCCCTGCCGGAGGGGGGATTCGGATACAGAGGACTTCTTCATCAACACCATGACCTCTCCGATGATGCGTGAGTAGTTCACCATAGACCTACGGGTCTATATCTAGTAGCTAGATGGCTTCTTCTCTCTCTTGGATCTTCAATACAAAGTTCTCCATGATCTTCATGGAGATCTATCCGATGTAATCTTCTTTTGCTGTGTGTTTGTCGAGATCCGATGAATTGTGGATTTATGATCAGATTATCTATGAATCTTATTTGAGTTTCTTCTGATCTCTCTTATGCATGATTTCATATCCTTGTAATTCTCTTCGAGTTGTGGGTTTTGTTTGGCCAGCTTGATCTATGGTTCTTGCAATGGGAGAAGTGCTTGGTTTTGGGTTCATACCGTGCGGTGACCTCACCCAGTGCCAGAAGGGGTAGCGAGGCACGCATCGTGTTGTTTCCATCAAGGGTAAAAAGATGGGGTTTTCATCATTGGTTTGAGTTTATCCCTCTACATCATGTCATATTGCTTAAGGCGTTACTCTGTTTGTCATGAACTCAATACACTAGATGCATGCTGGATAACGGTCGATGTGTGGAGTAATAGTAGTAGATGCAGAAAGTATCGGTCTACTTGTCTCGAACGTAATGCCTATATGTATGATCATTGCCTTAGATATCGTCATGACTTTGCGCGGTTCTATCAATTGCTCGACAGTAATTTGTTCACCCACCGTAATATTTTCTATTATCAGAGAAGCCTCTAGTGAACACTATGGCCTCCGGGTCTACTCCACACCATATTTTCAGCCTTACTCTTTTTCTTTGTTGCACTTTCCGCCTTCAGATCTCACTTTGCAATCAATCTTGAAGGGATTGACAACCCCTTTAGAGCGTTGGGTGCAAGCTCTTTTGTGTTTGTGCACGTACTCTGGACTTGACGAGATTCTCCTACTGGATTGATACCTTGGTTCTCAAACTGAGGGAAATACTTACTGCTCCTATGCTGCATCACCCTTTCCTCTTAAAGGGAAAAGCCAACGCAAGCAAGTCTCCATCAACGTGTCAATTTCTGGCGCTGTTATTTGAGAAGTAGCAGAAGGATTTCTGGCGCCGTTGCCGGGGAGGATCAAGTCAAGAACTCATCCAAGTAAGTGTCGCAAACTCATCTCTTGCATTTACTTTTTTGCCTCTCGTTTTCTTCTCCCCCACTTCTGAAAAACAAAAATTTACAAAAAAATATTTACCTTTTTCGTTTGCCTTTTTTTCGTTTGCCTTTTTCCTTCGCCCTTTTTTCTCGCTCGCTCTTTGTTCGCTTGTGTGCTTGCTTGCTTGCTGAAGTCACTATGACTGAAAACACCAAACTTTGTGACTTCTCGAATACTAATAATAATGATTTTATTAGTACTCGGATTGCTCCCGCCACTAGTGCGGAGTCATACGAAATCAATGCCGCTTTGGTGAATCTTGTTATGAAAGAGCAATTCTCCGGCCTTCCTAGTGAAGATGCCGCATCCCATCTTAATACCTTCATTGAGCTTTGCGATATGCAAAAGAAGAAAGATGTGGATACTGATGTTATTAAATTGAAGCTTTTTCCTTTCTCGTTGCGAGATCGAGCAAAAACTTGGTTTTCGTCTTTGCCCAAAAATAGTATTGATTCTTGGAATAAGTGCAAAGATGCTTACATATCCAAGTATTTTCCGCCGGCTAAGATTATCTCTCTCCGTAATGATATCTTGAATTTTAAGCAACTTGATCATGGACATGTTGCACAATCTTGGGAGAGGATGAAATTGATGATTAGAAATTGTCCCGCTCATGGCTTGAGTCTTTGGATGATTATACAAATCTTCTACGCTGGCTTGAATTTCGCTTCTAGAAACATCTTGGACTCCGCCTCCGGTGGAACGTTCATGGAAATCACGTTAGGAGAAGCCACAAAACTCCTAGATAATATCATGATGAACTACTCTCAGTGGCACACTGAAAGGTCACCTACTAGTAATAAGATACACGCTATAGAAGAAATTAACTCGTTGACTGCTAAGATGGATGAGTTAATGAATTTGGTTGCTAGTAGAAGTGCTCCTTTAGATCCTAATGATATGCCCTTGTCTTCCTTGATTGAGAGTAGCAACGCTAGCTTGGACGTTAATTTTGTTGGTAGGAATAATTTTGGCAACAACAACGCTTTTAGAGGAAACTATGTTCCTAGGCCTTTTCCTAGTAACTCTAATAACTTTGGCAACTCCTACAACAATACTCATGGAAATTATAATAGGTTACCCTGTGATCTAGAGAGTAATATCAAAGAGTTTATCAACTCGCAAAAGATTTTCAATGCGTCCATAGAGGGAAAACTACTCAAAATTGACGATTTGGCTAGGAGCGGTGATAGAATGTCTAGTGATGTTGATGCTTTGAAAGTTAGATGTGCTCCTCCCAAGATCAATATGGATGAAACTTTGAAAGCTATGAGTGTTTCCATGAGTGAGACAAAGAAAGAACCGCCCAAATTCGTACTAGACATGAATGGCTTAAAAAGGCGTGTTCTCGTGATAAGAATCACGAAGATCTAAAGTGCTTGGTGTGACTCCCATTGAATCTTTGTTTTCTTGTGTCAAACCTAATGATGATGGGAATTGATATGAGTCCACCTTGGTTGAAAAACGCCCCAATGATTCAGAGTCCATCTATCTTGATGCTAAAAGCATTAAAAGTGGAGTAGAAGATATTAAAACTTTGAGTAGTAATGAAATTACTACTTTGGATTTCAAGGAATTCAATTATGATAGTTGCTCCTTGATTGAATGCATTTCCTTGATGCAATACATGCTAAACTCTCCACACGCTTATAGCCAAAACAAGGCCTTTACCGATCATATCGTCGAAGCTATGATAAAATCTCTTGAAGAGAAACGTGAATTGGAAGTCTCTATCCCTAGAAAGCTTCATGATGAGTGGGAACCTACTAACGAAATCAAAATAAAAAACTATGAATGCAATGCTTTGTGTGATTTGGGTGCTAGTGTTTCCACGATTCCAAAGTCTTTATGTGATGTTCTGGGTTTTAATGAGATTGAGGAGTGTTCTCTTAATTTGCATCTTGCGGATTCTACTGTCAAGAAACCCGTGGGAAGGATCAATGATGTTCTTATTATTGCAAATAGGAACTATGTACCCATGGATTTCATTGTGCTTGACATTGATTGCAATCCTACATGCCCTATTATTCTTGGTAGACCTTTCATAAGGACTATCGGTGCTATCATCGATATGAAGGAAGGGAATATTAGATTTAAATTTCTTTAAAGAAGAGCATGTAATATTTTCCTAGAAATAAAATAAGATTGCCTTATGAATCCATGATGAGGGCTACTTATGGTTTGAGCACCAAAGACGACGATACGTGATTCCATCACCTTATGCCTAGCTAAGGGCGTTAAACAATAGCGCTTGTTGGGAGGCAACCCAATGAATTTATCTTTTTCTTTTCTGTTTTGTTGCGTCCACACTATCATAATTCTGTTGTGATTGTGTCTTTTGTGTTTGTTTTTGTGTTTGAGCCAAGCAAAACCTTTATGACTAGTCTTGGTGATGGTTGTTTGATCCTGCTGGAAAAAGACAAAAACTTTTCGCTCACGAGATTATTTTTCATTTTTATTTAGAAATAGATTTTGAGTTGATTCTTTTTGCTGCTGGTTGATATGCCTTTTTCCCAGGCATTCGTAATGTTTCATAATTTGTGATGTACCATAAGTATACGAAGTATACAGATTGCTAGAGACTGGTCTATTTTTGACAGATTCTGTTTTTTGTTGAGTTGGTTGCTTGTTTTGATGAAACTTTGGATAGTATCGGGGGGTACTAGCCATGGAAAAGTGAGAATACAGTAATATAAAACCAATATAAATATAAATCAATATTTCTACAATACCTAAAGAGGTGGTAGTTTGTTCTCTTGTACTAATGTTTTCACGAGTTTCTGTTTAAGTTTTGTGTTGTGAAGTTTTCAAGTTTTGGGTGATGTTCTCATGGACAAAGAGATAAGGAGTGGAAAGAGCTCAAGCTTGGGGATGCCCAAGGCATCCCAATCCAAATTCAAGGACACCAAAAAGCCTAAGCTTGGGGATGCCCCAGGAAGGCATCCCCTCTTTCATCTTCAATCCATCGGTAACATTACTTGGAGCTATATTTTTATTCACCACATGATATGTGTTTTGCTTGGAGCGTCTTGTATCATAGGAGTCTTTTCTTTTTGTCGTGTCACAATCATCCTTGTTGCACACCTTTTGAGAGAGACATGCACTCATCGTGATTTTTCTAACTTTGCTCTATGTGCTTCACTTAGATCTTTTAGAGCATGGCAGTGCGTAACTTGGTAGTTGGCTTGTGCTATGAAAGTAGTCCCAAAGGTGATAGGTACCCAAAGAGGATACAAAAACCTCCATCTTCATGTGCATTGAGTAGAAAGAGAAGTTTGATTCCTCTCAATTAGTTTTGAGACGTGGATTTGGTAATATTAAGACTTATGTTAGTAGGGTGTTGTGAATCTAGAAATACTTGTGTTGAAGTTAGTGATTCCCGTAGCATGCACGTATGGTGAACCGCTATGTTAGGAAGTCGGAGCATAATTGATCTATTGATTGTCATCCTTTGTGTTGCAGTCGGGATCGCGCGATGGTTAACACCTACCAACCCTTCCCCTAGGAGTATGAGTTTAGCACTTTGTTTCGATTACTAATAAAAACTTTTGCAACAAGTATGTGAGTTCTTCATGACTAATGTGAGTCCATGGTATAGATGCACTTTCAACTTCCATCATTGCTAGCCTCTCTAGTGCCGCACAATTCTTGCCGGTGCACAAACCCACCATATGCCTTCCTCAAAACAGCCACCATGCCTACCTACTATGGCATTTTCATAGCCATTCCGAGATACATTGCCATGCAACTCCCACCGTTCGTCTCATAACTTATGCTGTCACTTTCATATTGCCATTGCATGATCGTAAGATAGCTAGCGAGATGTTTCAACGTCATACGCCAAGCTAGATCGTTGCACATCCCGGTACACTGTCGGAGGATTTCCTATAGAGTCATCATCGTTCTGAGCTTTGAGTTGTGAGTAAATAAAAGTGTGATGATCATCATTATTAGATCATTGTCCCATGCGAGGAAATAAAAAAAGAGGCCAAAGAGCCCTCCCCAAAAGGCCCAAGAGCCCAAATAAAAATAATAAAAAAAGAGAGAAAAAGAAAGAAGGGACAATGCTACTATCTTTTTCCATACTTGTGCTTCATAAAAGCACCATGTTCTTCATGATTGAGAGCCTCTCGTTTCGTCACCACCATATGCTAGTGGGAATCTGCATTATATAACTTGGCTTGTATATTCCAATGATGGGCTTCCTCAAAATTGCCCTAGGTCTTCGTGAGCAAGCAAGTTGGATGCACACCCACTAGTTCTCCTTTTGAGCTTACACGTACTTATAGCTCTAGTGCATCCTTTGTATGGCAATCCCTACTCATTCAGATTGATATCTATTAATGGGCATCTCCATAGCCTTTTGATATGCCGAGTCGATGTGACCATCTCCTCCTTTTTGTCTCACAACCACCACCACACTCTATTCCACCTATAGTGCTATATCCATGGCTCACACTCATGTATTGCGTGATAGTTGTAAAAGGTTTGAGAAAGTAAGAGTGCGAAAATAATTACTTGGCCAATACCGGGGTTGTGCATGATTTAAATTAGTTGTGTGGGGATGATGGAGCATAACCAGACTATATGATTTTGTAGGGATAACTTTCTTTGGCCTTGTTATTTCGAAAGTTCAAGTTTACCTTGCTAGTTTGCTTGAAGTATTATTATTTTCATGTCAATAGCAAACTATTGTTTTGAATCTTACGGATCCGAACATTTATGTCACACAAAAGAAGTTGCAAAGGAAAACTATGCTAGGTAACATTCCACATCAAAAATTCAGTCTTTATCACTTCCCTACTCGAGGACGAGCAGGAGTTAAGCTTGGGGATGCTTGATATGTCTCCAACCTATCTATAATTTTTGATGGTTTCATGCTATTATCCTGTCAAGCTCTGGATGTTTTGTATGCCTTTTATATCTTTTTTGGGACTAACCTATTAACTCGGTGCCAACTGCCAGTTCCTGTTTTTCTGTGTTTTTGACCCTTTTCAAAGGAGGATTTTAAACGGAGTCCAAACGGAATAAAACCTCCGAAAAGATTTTTTCCGAAACAGAAGAAGATCGGGAAGCTTGAGAACCAAGGCAGGGGGCCACCAGGGACCCCACAAGCCCCCTAGCCCCGGCCAGGGGGCCGCGCCTCCCAGGCTTGTGGGCTCCCTGGGCCACCTCTGCCCTAGGTCTTTCGCCTATATATTCCCTAAAATCCTAGAAAAAATCAGGAGATCATCGAAAGTACTTTTTCGCCGCCGCAAGCTTCTGTCTCCGCAAGATCCCATCTGGGGCACGTTCTGGTGCCCTGTCGGAGGGGGGATTCGGATATGGAGGGCTTCTTCATCAACACCCTGACCTCTCCGATGAAGCGTGAGTAGTTCACCATAGACCTACGGGTCCATAGCTAGTAGCTAGATGGCTTCTTCTCTCTCTTGGATCTTCAATACAAAGTTCTTCATGATCTTCATGGAGATCTATCCGATGTAATCATCTTTTGCGGTGTGTTTGTCGAGATCCGATGAATTGTGGATTTATGATCAGATTATCTATGAATCTTATTTGAGTTTCTTCTGATTTCTCTTATGCATGATTTCATATCCTTGTAATTCTCTTTGAGTTGTGGGTTTTGTTTGGCCAGCTTGATCTATGATTCTTGCAATGGGAGAAGTGTTTGGTTTTGGGTTCATACCGTGCGGTGACCTCATCCAGTGACAGAAGGGGTAGCGAGGCACGCATCGTGTTGTTGCCATCAAGGGTAAAAAGATGGGGTTTTCATCATTGGTTTTAGTTTATCCCTCTACATCACGTCATCTTGCTTAAGGCGTTACTCTGTTCATCATGAACTCAATACACTAGATGCATGCTGGATAGCGGTCGATGTGTGGAGTAATAGTAGTAGATGCAGAAAGTATCGGTCTACTTGTATCGGACGTGATGCCTATATGTATGACCATTGCCTTAGATATCGTCATGACTTTGCACGGTTCTATCAATTGCTCGACAGTAATTTGTTCACCCACCATAATATTTGCTATTTTGAGAGAAGCCTCTAGTGAACAGTATGGCCCCCAGGTCTACTCCACACCATATTTTCAGCCTTACTCTTTTTCTTCGTTGCACTTTCCGCCTTCAGATCTCACTTTGCAATCAATCTTGAAGGGATTGACAACCCCTTTATAGCGTTGGGTGCAAGCTCTTTTGTGTTTTTGCAGGTACTCTGGACTTTACGAGATTCTCCTACTGGATTGATACCTTGGTTCTCAAACTGAGGGAAATACTTACTGCTCCTGTGTTGCATCACCCTTTCCTCTTCAAGGGAAAAGACAACGCAAGCAAGTCTCCGTCAATGTGTCAATTTCTGGCGCTGTTGTTTGAGAAGTAGCATGCCTATGTTTTGGCTCATGAGGAAGTAGTAGATAATTCATGATATTCTCATACCACACAAGCTTTATCTTCGGTTTGCATGTTTAATGTGTGAACCCCTAATATAAAGAGGGACTGGCATGAGTGCGCCCATATAATGCCCCAAGTGTGTAGCTTACCATATTTGGAACCTTGTCTATGTGGGTCCAACTTGTCATGGACATGGGAGCTATCTATGCATATGATTTCATGTGATGCTCCCCTTGTTTTATTCTCTTTTGCATGCATGCATCCATGCCATCCCATTCATACCATGTCTTGTGTTATTGCCTTGTGAGCTTATGTGTTGGTGTGATCCTTGTGATGTGGTGAGGTGATGTGGTATGTGTTGATAAGTGGAGTGGTACATTTGCTAGTAGCATTATGTGGTTGCTCTAGGTTTATAAAACTTCCCCTTCTCTAGTTTATCCCAAGCCAAATATTCTTTGCCTCTTCTCTGTTTTAAAAATGTCCAGGGTTTAGCATATTTTGTGGTGGAATTGTAGAGGTGAATTTGCTGCTTTAATCCTTATTTGGAAGGTGCAAATATTTCCAAAACAGACAATATAAATGCTGTTTTGAAAATATTTAATTGCCCCAAATAATCCTTTTCTATTTTTAAAAAATGGGTCATAATTCCCTTATGACCAGGGGGTATTTTGTTTTATTTTTATTCCCCATCAGTTTTGCTTTGGATTTAAATCCTTCTCTGGTTTATTTAAAATAGAAAACCCCCTCAGGTTGTCTTTCCCTCTTTTTGTCGCCAGCCTTGGGCCAGGTTTCCCCTTGCGTGGCCCATTCCTTCCCGGCGCGCAGCAGCCCAGCTAGGCACCCTCCCCTCTTCTTCACAGGGCGTTGCCTCCCCGCGCTGCTTTCTGCCAGGTTCCCGAGAGGAGAGCACGTCAGTTGACGCCGTCCATCCCATCGCAGGACCTTAAAGCCTCGGCGTCCGGGCCTTCTTTCCTAGGGTTCCGCGCCTCCCCCATCTGCGCCGCCACCATCTCCCTCCTTCTCTCCTCCCCCCTCAGGTAAGTCTTTGCAGATCGAAACAGAGAGAGGAGAGAAGAGCCTCGCCGTCGTCTACCCCTCTCCCGTCATCGTCCGGCGTCGCCGCCATGTCCAGGGGCTCGGGGCTGCACCCCGCGGTCCATTCCCGTCGTCGGTGAGGCCGGGGAGCGACCTCACCGACGGCCAGCACCTCGTCTACGGCTCGGTCCCGGTGTACTCCTTCCTCTTCCTCGGATCTGCGGAAGATCAACTTTGGGTCTTCGTCAGGGCGTCTCCTTCCGGCTTCTTCCCGCTCGATCGGCGTCCCTCTCTTCCTTCCCTAGGTGAGCAGCCTCCCCTCCTTCCTTCCTCCCCGATTAGCTCCGCGTAGATCAGCTCCGGCGTGCCTCTATATAGAGATGAGATCGGCAGTCACAGGCATGTGTGCTCTGTGCAGGTGGTGTGCTGATGTTTGTGCAGGTAGGGGTAGTGTAGTAGTAGACGTAGGTGCTCGTCTCTCAGGCGCGGCGCAGCAGCAGCAACAGAGCATGCCTCGGCGGCCTCTCTGCCGTCGGCGCCTCTGTGTGCAGGCAGAGCGATCTAGATGCTCCGTAGTGTTACCTAGAAGGTTGCCTCCTCTCCGTCAAGCTCCCGATGTGTATCCGAGTGGTGTGTAGTGCGTGTAGTGTTGTATGTGCTAGCAACAGGTGCTGGGTTCGAGTCCTAGTTAGAGCACCCCCTTTTTATTTTGTTTTCGGTAGTAGCCTCGCAGCAACATGGACAACTCAGCTTTGTGGCACCCCCTGTTCTGTCGAGCACTTGGCATCTAGCAGAATGGTGTGTTGCAGTGTTGTGCACCAGGGGATCCAGGGTTCGACCCCCCCCCCAAAAACCCTTTTATATTTTCGTTTCTTTCCTTGCTGTTTTGCATTGTGAGGCTTGCATAGATGTAGTGGGGTGTTAGATCTTCATGGGGGTTTATTTTTGCTTGCCTCCAACAACAGGTGTGTGATGTTAATATTGCTAGCATGTGTAGTGTTCATATGTGTAGGTGTATGTAGTCACATGTGGTGTAGTGGTGAAATAGATCTTGTGATGCTTGTGCCATGTGAGTTATATGAAAGTTAGTTTTGTTCTAGCTTGAGGGTGTGCACTAGCATATACATGCAAGTGTGTGTATGTGAGATTTGTGGTAAGGTGTGGAGGTGATATGCTTGTGCCCTTTGTTGAGCAAGTGTGGTGTATGTGTGTGTGTGGTTTCCCCCACATACCTTGTGCATGTGAGTGTAGGTAGCGTGTGTATTCTAACTAGCATGAGTTGGAATGCATGTTTTGTAGTGTATGTATGTAGGTAGTGGTGCTTGTTGAATAGAGTGTGTGTTGGTGTGCTAAGACACAAGAGCATGAGGTCTACCCCTCATGTGCACCAATGTAGTGTTGATAGAGTGCGTATGCTTGTGTAGTTGCTGTTCTAGTGAATAGCACATGTGATGATGCACTATTCACTACATATGATTCCATGTAGTTTTTCTTTTCTAGTTTGTGCCCTTTTGTTCCATGCAAGTACATAGTTATTATATATGTTTTTGGGGTAGATTCATCCCAGGAATCTATTGGTGAAGTCAATTTTTCCATTGGAACACTTTCTGGAGATGACATATTTCAGATTTGTTATATGTTTAGAGCTTGGTTCCATGAGATGTGGTGAGCACAAGAGTTTGATTCTTGGTTGTGGCAGTAGAGGGTGATCCCCTCTACCACATGTTGGTTCCATCTCATGCTTAGGAATTCATATGTGCAAGTTGTGCCCAATCAAAGTAGGCATGTGGCTGAAATTCCAGATTAGTGAAAATATGTGATTTTCACTAAGTCTGAGAATGTGCTTATATTTTCTTCTCGTGTTGTTGAGCTTGTGCAGGTCTATGTGTTGTGATTCAGCCTTAGCTTTCAACTGGGAAGTTGTAGCTTTTATGTTTGTCTAGCTCCCTGTAAATTTTCATTCCATTTGGAGTCCTGTAGATATTGTTTTGGGTGCTGTCAAAATGCTTCACAACATAAACAGCTAGTGAGAATCTGGAATTTTCACTAAGTCCTTGAAAACTGATATTTTTGGCCAAGTTAGCAGCTGTGTAACTTTCCGTGTGAAACTCTTTTGCATTATCTTTTTGCTCGTGCTTGTAGTACTCTTGGATAGATTCTGCTACCTATCTTATTTGGCATGTTTGGGTGGCTATAGGTGACTTGCATGTAGCTCTCAAAAGGCTATGATGTTGTTTATGACAGATTGTGTAGTTTTGGTGTTTTGATGATTGTGAGTGCATAGATGATGGTGTGGTGATATTCTTTGCACCACCCCATCCATGTTGGTTTGTTTTATGTCTTGGCAACTTGGAAACACCAGAGTTATGCCATTGGGGTGTGTTGTGATGTATTTGACACGTAGCACTTCATTTCTTATTTCGTTGTTTCCCGTTGATCCATAGCTCCGTTTGTAACGTTCTTTATATGGTTTTGCATCATTTTCACGTGACACATATGATCATGTCATTCTCATGCATGTCAAGATAGCTTAGGGTCCAGTTCTGTCCAAGAACATGTTTTTACTTCTCATGCTTGTACTAGTGAGTAGAATAGAGATGCATGTTCATATTCATCCCATGCATCATGTGCTTGTTGCATCTTGAGGTGTTGTTGTTCATTGGATGCTATTTTTATGTTAGGTAGCACCAGTATCGGAGAACGAGTATGTGGATTCAGGAGAGTACGTGCAGGACGAACAAGAGCAGTTCCAAGCTGAGGACATCACAGGCAAGATGATATGACCTTGATTCCTTCTCTAGACTTGTTATGCTAGATTACGTTTCTTCCGTCATATGCTCGCTGCCTACCACTGAAATAATTGCCTCCTGATATTGCCATGAAGACCAAACACTTATTCCTTCCTAACAAATCTTGAATGGCTAAGTAGGCTTTGCTCAACTACTCATATTAGCGTTGCTAGTTGGAGGTGCAATTGTCTCATGTGACAACATGACTTGTTATCATTATCTTAATTCTATTATTTAATTAATGCACCTATATACTTGGTAAATAACGAAAGGCCTAGCCTTTTGCCGGGTGTTCTGTTCCTTTATTGCCGCCTTAGTTACCGGCTACCGGTGTTTGATTCCATAATGATCGCTCCTAACACGTTCGGGGTTGTTATGGGGACCCCCTTGATAAATCGCGTAGTGTTAAGACTTGTCCGGCAGGACCCAACATTGGTGTTAATTTGCTAATCACTTAATAATAATCTGCAAAGGGAATGATCACCCCGAGGATCTTTAATCAACAACCCGGGCCAGTGCTCCTCATGAGTGTTGGTCCAAACTGGTCTGCCTACGGGGCCACCACAAGGAAACTTGAGGTTTGGTTCTAGTAGCTAGTTCCATCCGCCGTGTCCTGAGACTGAGATACACGACTCTTATCTGGGTCGTCGACATGACAGGAGGTCCTGCTAGTCTTGTCTTACCTTAGCGATATATCTTGCGTATAGGAATCCCGGTGAAGCTTTGGTTCTCCCTAGAGTTGAGGTTTTCCTCTAAGGAATCCGACGAGATCACGAGATTCGTGATAGAGGATTACTTTGCGGCCCATGACTATTTGTGATGGACTAGTTGGAGCACCCCTGCAGGGTTTAATCTTTCGGAAAGCCATGCCCGCGGTTATGTGGCAACTTGGAATATTTGTTAACATCTGGTAATAGATAACTTAAACATAAGCTAATAAAATTGCCAACTGTGTGCGTAACCGTGACTGTCCCCTTCAAAGATCTCTCTTCGATCGGGAACATGGTGGGGTTATGATTGGCGTAAGCAGGTGTTAAGGATCACTTAGTGATCAGTTCAACATCGACCGTTAGTATAGACCACCTTCAATACATGTTCTACGTAAGTTAGCCACCATATAAGGCTTAGGATGCTGCAACCTAAATACTCCACCCTTCCAACCTAATAAGTTGACTAGTTCTGGCACCAAGGTCATAGATTGCTGAGTCCCCATGGCTCACAGATTCCTTCACAACACCAACAGGTTCAGGTACCCCGGAGACAGGTGATCCCGACGGCACGCAGCTGGCGTGGCAGTACGATGAGGAGCACGGCCGTCTGTACGTGAACTATCCAGAAGACTGAGGTGTGGTCGTGATCATGGGCAAGCATGCAGGGTAGCATAGTCATTTATCATGTTTTGTAGTCTGTAGTGGAACTACCTTGTTTGGATGCGTGATGTAACTCTGATATATTTATGAGATGGCAATTGAATCCCTTATTGTCATCCTGTTATTATTATGTATGTGCTATGTTACCGTGCTTGCGAAACGCTTAGATGCGCTTCTTTCCAATTTGGGGCCTCGTTCCTAAATCGGAAAGGACCGCATCTTAATCGTTACAACCCAGCTCGTAAAAGATAATAGCAACAAATAACAAGTAACTTTGCTCCCAACACACAACAAGTAACTTTGCTCCCAACAAGCATGAGTGCGAACCCCTAATACAAAGAGGGACTTGCAAGGTGTCCGCTGCTCTGGAGCTAGCAGAAGACGTGAACCTGCACACACAACAAGTAACTTTGCTCCCAACGGGTACACAGAGGTTGTCAATCTCTCCGGCCTTGTAGTTTGCAAAGGATCAAAGCACAAGCGGGAATAGTGATAGTGATTGCAACGGAAAAGTAAATAAAAGCAGTAAATGATGGAGGTGTAAACAAAGGTGGTAATATGGACCTGAGTCGCATGATGTTCACTAGTGATGTCTCTCTCCCAAAAGACGATAAACAACTATGCTGGGTAAACAAATTACAGCTGGGCAAAAATGCACCGCAATGCGAATCATGCTACTAGAAAGTTAGAGGCTCAAAAGTAATGGGTAGTACACAAAGACAATTAGACCGTCTATCCATCAACATCTACTTACTAATCATCCACCTTGAGATATCTATCCAGAACCTCTCGCTTGTATTAAGTTGCGAGCCCCACCCAAAGTTTAAACTCAAAGCAACGGACAACTGTATTAATGGACTTTGCGCAAGGTAAACAATCCTTGCAATCATGGTCACAAGCACCGTTGTTTTCTCCCTCGTGGCAACAACACATCCCCTAGTCTCATGTTTCTGTCACTCAAGCTAGACATCAGGGGGCATGAACCCACAATCATGCATAATGCTCCCTCTTGGAGGTATAATCTACTACTCGGCCAAAGCAATAAAAAGCAACGGAGAACATGCATGAATTACTCAAGAACATAATATAAAAGGAGAACCTAATATATATCTCATCACAATCTGAACATAATCTCATAATCCATTGGATCCCAGCAAATCAAGCATAGCAATAACAGGAAAATTACATAGATGCCTTGATCATGTAGGGCAACTCACAAGGGCTAATCATTGAAGCACAAGATTGGAGAGAAGACATCACATAACTACTAGTCATGGACTCATGGTCCAAGGAGGACTACTCACGACGCGTCCGGGAAGCATCCATGGTGGTGGTGAAGCTCCCAGAGGTCAATCCTCCCTCCAGCAGGGTGCCGGGAAGTGGTCTTCTGACGCTCTCGATCTCGGGAGCGCTGCGGTGGCGGAACGATGGAGAAATTTGCGATTCTCGATCTCATGGAAGGGTTTCCTATCGGAGAGGTAAATATAGGCCGAAGGAGGGCAACATAGGAGGTGGGCCCGACCTAGGCGACCTGGTGGCGCGGCTAGGAGGGGGCCGCACAGGGAGGCCGCCTGGGTAGGCGCTGGCTCCCCTCTGGACCACATTTGGTGCTCATGAAGCTTCCGTCACGCTGGTTTTTATATATTTTTCTCGGGATTTTTGGGACTCCGTAAATTGGGGTAAAAGTCCCTACAAAAAAGTCATCAGTAGACAGAAGCTGGCACTGGGTGCACTGAGTTAGTAGGTTAGTCCAAATATGTTTAAAAAGGTATGAACGTGTAGCAAAACATATAACAATGTCACCCAAAAGAGCATGGAAGAAACATAAATTATAGATACGTTTGGGACGTATCAACCGTGCAGAGGCAAGGTGATTGTGCCCGACGATAGCCCGGATTCCGACGAGAACTCTGAGGCCTTTGAGGTGGTTCCCCGAAGGACCCCCACGGTCAAGCCCCGACCCAAAGGTACATAATACGACTTGTATTTAATGAATTATGCCAAGCTTTCTTTGTTAATCATAGATGCTCTTTTCTCCACCGCAGCCCTTCCTGAGACCTCCCAATGGATCAAGTCTCGGGGGGGGGGGGTCAGTACCAGCCGAACTGGCGGAGAGCGGGAATGCATCCGCACTACTCTCCCTCCTCCGTCGGATGAGGCTGCGAATGTGATATCCCGCCATGCCCCTCCGAACACGGGGGACGAGGTGGCTATGGCGAGGTAAATATTTTGGCCACCGAAGACCAGGAGGTCCCAACCATGGTTCATGCCTCGGTCATCGGGACCCAGGAGGTCGATCCCCTCTCAACGAGGGTAGAGGGGACCTCGATTCATCTGAGCTTCCTACGGATACAACTCCAAGGAGCTCTCCTCCTCCGACGTCTTCACCGTTGCCTCCGACGCCTCCTGTGATAGAATAGGTCGCGTCCGAATGTCCCACAAGGATGGCGGAGGCACTATCTAGTGCGTCCATCACCGATGAACATCACGCCCTTATGGGTTCGATTCTGAAAAGCATTAAGTCTGTTGATAGTGAACTGAAGGGAGCCTTCAGTGGTTTGCTGACATGCTTCGAGGTAAACCGATTAGTATTTATTTTTATTTATATGGTTTTTATATGCCTTATAGTTATGGTAGCCCCCCGAGCCATGGGTGAGTTGAAAAGCTTGCCCGTGTCTCGAAAGAACTTATTATCTTTGAGCAAAACCAGTTTGGGGACCCATGAACTATGACAACTCGATGGGGTACTTCGGCCAAATAACCCAATCTATTGACATGGATGCTTAGAAAATCCTATCGAGTTTTTGCACGCCTCATCCTCGGTTGTGGCTACTAATCAGGGGTGGAGACAGGGGGACGAGCAGGGGCCTGGCCCCCCTAATGATCGATAAAACCTGAAGTATATAGTGTATGTTTGACTGATATGAGCTAGTATATATGTATTTGCCCCCTATCAGCGACCATATCCAAATCCTGGCTCCGCCTCTGCTACTAATGCCCTTGAACTAGCCGAGCTGAACCGGAAACTCCAGGTTTTCCATGAGGAACTTAGCCGACTTAATAGTCGGCTAGACGAGAAGCAAGGTAAGCTTAATGCATGCCACTGAGACTTTTGTAGTACTTGAATAGTTTAGTACTGTCTGGATTTTTATACATGATATCGTGATTACGATTATGTCAGTAGCCATGGACCTGGAGTTGGGGAAACTCGAGGCCGAATTGGAGAAGGCCAAGCATTAGGCTGCCACTCATAAGATGGTGGCGGAGAAAACCGCCGCTGAGCTAGACTCACTTAAGATCGAGAGCGGTGGACACAAGGCTAGAATGGTCGAGGTCTAGCAAGAGCTGCAAGCTGCGAGTGCTAAAAACAAGGCCTTGGAACAAAATTTCGAGGAACATGCGATCGAGCTTTCCAACTTGTCCTCCGCGCTCAAATCGGAGCGAGTAGAGAGGTGCTTCTTTGAAGAAGAAGTGCGCTACATCAAGAAGATTGTGGATGGTAAGCCATACTTACTGCAAAGTGCCTTTGGTGGAAACAGGTTTGCTTTCTTACATGGCTATGGCATTCCCCAGGCGCCTTTACAGATCTCCCGTAGAGTGCAGCAGACGCGACCAAGCCCTACGCGGTCCACGACGGGGACACCGAGCAGAGGCTTTTCTGGGCGCAGTTTGAAGCTCCCAAGGCCAACCCCCTTCTTGTTAATCAAATGAAGCATCATACTGAGCTGCACAGGATGGCGGAGTTGACCATGAAGGACCTCTGCATCCAGCTATGGCCTACTAAGACTCTGCCCAGTAGTTACTTCGGCTTAGTGCAAAAATTGTACGACGTTGTGCCTCATCTCAAAGTCCTGAAGCGCTCTGCCTGCATAGAGTGAGCTCGGATGGCTTTCGTGAGGACCATGATGCACTAGCCAGGGGTGAAGCCCCTTACAGTGGCAACTGCTCCTCCGCCTGCTAGAAAGGAACATCAGCGTCCAAAGCTTTATTTCTCTACCGCGATGGAGGGTGCTCGGGCGATCGAAGCCTAATGCTCCAAAGATGTAATTTATGAGTAGGGGTTTTGTAGTGTGCTTTGGAACAATATGTTATTATGAAACTTGTCCCGATGTAATGCACTTTTGAATTTTTTTTGACTCCTATTTTGGTCGTTTAATCTGTAAGTTTCCAGTCGTTGGCTTCATCCCCCATGTGGAGACTACAAAGGGTGTTTCAACATCCGCATCGTGACCCTTAGTCGATGTATCGATGCCCAAAGGCGGTAGTGTTTGAAGGAAACGAGGCAATCGGACTATTTGGCTTTAGTGCTTTCACTTACACTTAGGAGCTTGAATGCGGGGGCTAGCCCCCCAGTTTTGTGTGGTAGTCGGATGAACCAAAATTTTCAAATAGTTAGCACCAGGTTTGCAAAGGTACAAACCTCTCCGTATAACACGGAATAAAACCTCCATGGGTCTTTAGTTTTTAACTCGGATTGCAGGCCGGTTCTCGCTTATTATGACACACAGTTTTCGGTGTTCTCCACTGAGGTATTTTTATCCTCGCCAGTTGGGAATACAATCGTAGTGGTTATCCCTTTACCCGTTTAGCTGAACTAGAAGAACGTAAAGACATAATTCAGAACCGATGCATATAAAGAAATATCCAAGAAACCGAACACTAAAAAAGGTAGTGACGGGATAGTGCTCGGGATGGTCTTTATCCAAGCCCCTGGTCTATTAGCCGATCTCCCTTGATACTTATTAAATAAATCTACCCTTAGGCGCTAATGAGCAAAACGCATATATATATATATATAAAGATATTATGAAAGAAGTATATGAATAATATTTACTATAATTCATGGCGCCAAGGCAGCTCTTACAAGAACTACTGTTCGGATCGACATATTTCAAGGCGGCCTTTTCTCCATGGCCTATCATGGGTGACTTGATGTCTGCCCTGCTTCCAGCTGCACAGTTTCTCCTATGCTTTTTAGAAAGGAGGGGTAGTATCCTTTAAATGTGGTTTATTATCGGCAGGCGGACCTTGAATAGGGGGTCTTGAGAAGTTGTCATGCTATAGGTGAGCTTGATGCTTGAGAGATCCTTAACGACATCTCGTTCTTGTGTGTGAAGGCATGTGGTCCGTAGTTTGGTCGAACCGAAGATATAGTCCTTGGTTGTGGATCCCCACAGCTACCCATCGTATTTTTAGGATGAATTTGTGTCTACGAGTGACATACCTTACGGGTGACCGGGATGTGCCGTGGGGAGCATATCCCCATTTTTTTTGGGACGGGGACGTCTCTGGGGGACACGATTGAGCTCGGTCTCACTTGCCCGCTTGGCGTGCATTGATGGCGATCTTGTTCCCCATTGCTTCGGTGTTGTATTGACACTCGGTTGCCAAGGCCGTTGTGTGCTCCTCGGTCCGGAGGGATCGCTCTGTATTGCCATTAACAGTGATAACACCTCTGGTTTCGGGCAGGTTGAGCTTTAGGTAAACGTAATGAGGCACAACATTGAAGCAGGCGAAAGCTGTGCGACTGAGTAGGGCGTGGTACCCACTGCGGAAAGGGACGATGTTGAAGATTAAGTCCTCGTTGCGGAAGTTGTCGGGTGAGCCGAACACAACCGCGAGCTTTACCGTGCCAGAGCAGTGATACCTCCATTTTGCATCATGCTTTTATATCAATATGTATTGCATTATGGGCTGTTAATACACATTATGGTACAATACTTATGCCTTTTTTCTCTTATTTTACAAGATTCACATTAAGACGGAGAATGCGGGCAGCTGGAATTCTGGACTGGAAAAGGAGCAAATCTGAGAGACCTATTTTGCACAGCTCCAAAAGTCCTGAAAAGTTACGAAAACTGTTTTGGAATATATGAAAATAATGGGCAAAAGAAATACCGTAGGGGACCCACCAGGAGGTCACAAGCGAGGGGGCACGACCTACCCCTGTGGTCGCGCTGTGCAAGCTTGTGGGCCCCTGGCAGGCCTTCGGTGCCCATCTTCTGCTATATGAAGGGGTTTGATCTGGAAAAAATCATATCAGACCTTTTGGGACGAGGCGCCGCCGTCTCGAGGCAGAACTTCGACATAACCAATCTAGAGTTCCGGCGGAGCTATTCCATCGGGGAAACTCCCCCCCCTCGGAAGGGGAAATCAAAGCCATCGTCATCACCAACCATCTTATCATTGAGAGGGGGTCAATCTCCATCAACATCTTCATCATGACCATCTCCTATCCAAACCCTAGTTCATCTCTTGTATTCGATCTTTGTCTCAAAACCTTAGATTGGTACCTGTGGGTTGCTAGTACTGTTGATTACTCCTTGTAGTTGATGCTAGTTGGTTTATTTGGTTGAAGATTATATGTTCATATCCTTTATGATTATTAATACTCCTCTGATTATGAACATGAATATGCTTTGTGAGTAGTTACGTTTATTCCTGAGGACATGGGATAAGTCTTGTTATAAGTAATCATGTGAATTTGGTATTCATTCGGTATTTTGATAAGATATATGTTGTCTCTCCTCTAGTGGTGTGATGTGAACGTCGACTACATGAAGCTTCACCATTATTTGGGCCTAGAGGAAGGCATTGGGAAGTAATAAGTAGATGATGGGTTGCTAGAGTGACACAAGCTTAAACCCTAGTTTATGCGTTGCTTCGTAAGGGGTTGATTTGGATCCATATGTTTAATACTATGGTTAAGATTTCTTCTTTTGTAGTTGTGGATGCTTGCGAGAGAGGTTAAGCATAAGTGGGATGTTTGTCCAAGTAAGAGCAACACCCAAGCACCGGTCCGCCCACATATAAAATTATCAAAGTAACGAACGTGAATCATATGAGCATGATGAAAACTAGCTTGACATAAATTCCCATGTGTCCTCGGGAGCGCTTTTCTTTATATAAGAGTTTGTTCAGGCTTGTCCTTTGCTACAAAAAGGATTGGGCCACCTTGCCGCACCATTGTTACATTTGTTACTTGCTATCCGTTATGAATTACCTTATCACAAAACTATCTGTTACCGATAATTTCAGTGCTTGCAGAGAATACCTTACTGAAAACTGCTTGTCATTTCCTTCTCCTCCTCGTTGGGTTCGACACTCTTACTTATCAAAAGGACTACGATAGATCCCCCATACTCGTGGGTCATCAAGACTCTTTTCTCGCGCCGTTGCCGGGGAGTGAAGCGCCTTTGGTAAGTGTAACTTGGTAAGGAAAAATTTATATACTATGCTGAAGTTTACTTTCACTTGTCACTATGGAAAATAATCCTTTGAGGGGCTTGTTCGGGGTATCTTCACCCTACCCGGAAGCTCAAAGAGATGCTCCTCAACCTGCTCCACCTACTGAAAATATTTATTATGAAATTCCTTCGGGTATGATAGAAAAACTGCTAGCTAATCCTTATGCAGGAGATGGAACACTACATCCTGATTTGCACCTAATCTATGTTGATGAAGTTTGTGGATTAGTTGAGCTTGCAGGTCTGCCCGAGGATGATGTCAAGAAGAAGGTATTTTCCTTTATCTTTGAAGGAAAAGGAGTTGACATGGTATAGGCTATGTGATGATATTGGGTCATGGAACTATAACTGATTGAAATTGGAATTTCATCAGAAGTTTTATCCTATGCATCTGGTTCATCGTGATCGGAATTATATTTATAATATTTGTCCTCGTGAAGGAGAAAGAATCGCTCAAGCTTGGGGGAGGCTTATTTCAATGTTATATTCATTCCCCAATCATGATATCCCGAGAGAAATTATTCGGAATATTTATGCTCGGCTCTCTCGTAATGATCAATCCATGCTCGACACTTCTTGTGTTGGTTCCTTTATGAAGAAAGATATTGAACTCAAATCAGACTTATTGGAAAGAATTAAACGCAACTCTGAAGATTAGGAACTCGATGAAGGTAATGATTCAGGTATAAGCCTTAAGTTTGATTGTGTTAAATCCTTTATAGACACCGATGTTTTTCGTGATTTTAGCACTAAATATGGACTTGACTCTGAGGTAGTAGCTTCATTTTATGAATCTTTTGCTACTCGTGTTGATCTCCCCAAGGAGAAGTGGTTTAAAAATCATCCTCCCATTGAAGTTAAAGTGGTAGAACCTATTAAAGTTGAAGCAGAAACTATTAATTATAATGTTGATCCTGTTATTCCTACTGCTTATATTGAGAAACCACCCTTTCGTGTTAGGATAAAAGAACATGCTAAAGCTTCAACTGTGGTTCGTAAGAGTTGTACTAGAACACTTATACCTCCTGAACAAATTAAATTTGAACCTAATATTGCTATGGTTAAAGATCTCTTGGTTGATAATATTGATGGGCATGTCATTCACTTCTGTGATGAAGCCGCTAGAATTGCTAGACCTGACACTAAGGGCAAACATAGACCTATTGTTGGCGTGCCTGTTGTTTCTATTAAAATAGGAGATCATTGTTATCATGCCTTATGTGATGTGGTTGCTAGTGTGAGTGCAATTCCCTTTACCTTATACCAAGAAATTATGAATGATATTGCACCAGCCGAATTAGAGGAAATTGATGTTACCATCAAGCTGGCTAATAGAGATACTATTTCACCAATTGGGATTGTTAGAGATGTTGAAGTCTTGTGTGGGAAAATAAAGTATCCTACTGATTTTCTTGTCCTTGGTTCCCCACAAGATGATTTTTGTCCCACTATATTCGCTAAACCCTTCTTGAATATTGTTAATGCTAAGATTGATTGTGAAAAAGAAACGGTTACTATAAGTTTTGGGGATGCATCTCATGAGTTCAATTTCTCTAAATTTCGTAGACAACCCCATGACAATGAATTGCCTAGTAAAGATGAAATTATTGGTCTCGCTTCTATCGTTGTGCCTCCTACCGACCCCTTAGAACAATATTTGCTAGACCTTGAAAATTACATGCATATGAATAAAAGGAATGAAATCGATAAGATTTTCTTTGATCAGCAGCCTATTCTGAAACCAATCTGCCTCTTGAAATACTCGGGTATTCTCCTCCACCCAAGGGTGATCCCGTGTTTGAGCTTAAACAATTACCTGATACTCTGAAGTATGCTTATCTTGATGAAAAAGAGATATATCATGTTATTATCAGTGCTAACCTTTCAGAGCATGAAGAAAAGAGACTATTGAAAACTCCGAGGAAGCACCATGCCGCTCTTGGATATACTCTTGATGATTTGAAGGGCATTAGTCCCACTCTATCTCAGCACAAAATCAATATGGAGCCTGATGCTAAACAAGTTGCTGATCACCAACGACGATTAAATCCTAAAATGAAGAAAGTGGTAAGAAATGAAATACTAAAGCTTCTCGAGGCATTTATTATTTATCCTATTGCTCATAGTAGATGAGTTAGTCCCGTTCATTGTGTCCCCAAAAAGGGAGGCATTACCGTTGTTCCTAATGACAAAGATGAATTGATATCACAAAGAATTGTTACAGGATATAGAATGGTAATTGATTTCAGGAAATTAAATAAAGCTACTAGGAAGGATCATTACCAGCTACCTTTTATTGATCAAATGCTAGAAAGACTATCCAAACATACACATTTTTGCCTTTTAGATGGTTATTCTGGCTTCTCTCAAATACCTGTATCAAAAGAGGATCAAGAGAAGACCACTTTTACTTGCCCTTTTGATACCTTTGCTTATAGACATATGCCTTTCGGTTTATGCAATACACTTGCTACATTTCAAAGATGTATGATGGCCATATTCTCTGACTTTTGGAGGTTTTCATGGATGATTTTTCCGTTTAGATAACTTCTTTTGATGATTGCTTGAGCAACCTTGATCGAGTTTTGCACAGACGTGAAGAAACTAATCTTGTCTTGAATTGGGAGAAGTGCCACTTTATGGTTAATGAAGGCATCGTCTTGGGACACAAAATATCTGGAAGAGGTATTGAAGTTGACAAAGCTAAAGTTGATGCTATTGAAAAAATGTCGTGTCCAACAGATATTAAAGGTATAAGAAGTTCCCTTGGTCATGCTCGTTTCTATAGGATATTTATTAAAGACTTCTCTAAAATTTCTAAGCCTCTCACTAATATTTTGCAAAAGGATGCTCCCTTCGCTTTTGATGATGATTATGTAGAAGCATTTGAAATTCTTAAGAGAGCCTTGATCACTAGAGGTGTGGTTCAAACACCTGATTGGATCCTACCCTTTGAAATCATGTGTGATGCTAGTGATTATGTTGTTGGTGCTGTTCTAGTACAAGGAGTTGATAAGAAATTAAATGTCATCTATTACGCTAGCAAAACTCTAGACGATGCTCAAAGAAACTACGCTACCATTGAAAAGTAATTTTTAGCAGTTGTGTTTGCTTGCGATAAGTTTAGACCTTATATCGTTGATTCCAAAGTAACTGTTCACACTGATCACGTTGCTATTAAGTACCTTATGGAAAAGAAAGATGCTAAACCTAGACTTATTAGATGGGTTCTTGTGTTACAAGAATTTGATTTGCATATTATTGATAGAAGGGCGCTGATAACCCCGTAGCAGATAACTTATCTAGATTAGAGAATGTTCTTGATGATCCACTACCTATTGATGATAGCTTTCCCGATGAACAATTAGTGGTCATAAATGCTTCATGCAATGCTCCTTGGTATGCTGATTATGCTAATTACATTGTTGCTAAATTTATACCGCCTAGTTTCACATACCAACAAAAGAAAACGCTCTTCTATGATTTAAGACATTACTTTTGGGACGATCCACACCTTTATAAAGGAGTAGATGGTATTATTAGACGTTGTGTAGCATGAACAGGGACATATCCTTCACAAGTGTCACTCCGAGGCTTACGGAGGACATAACGCTGGAGATAGAACTGCATAAAAGGTATTACAATATGTTTTTTATTGGCCTGCTATCTTCAAGGATGCTCGTAAGTTTGTCTTGTCTTGTGACGAATGTCAAAGATTTGGTAATATTAGTAGACGTCGGGAAATGCCTATGAATTACTCTCTAGTTATTGAACCATTTGATATTTGGGGTTTTGATTATATGGGACCTTTTCCAAAGTCCAATGGGTATACTCATATTCTCGTTGCTGTTGATTATGTTACTAAGTGGGTAGAAGCTATTCCAACTAGTAGTGCTGATCATAACATTTCTATTAAAATGTAGAAAGAAGTTATTTTCCCTAGATTTGGAGTCCCTAGATATTTAATGACTGATGGTGGTTCACACTTTATTCATGGTGATTTCCGTAAATTGCTTGCTAGGTATGATGTTAATCATAGAACTGCGTCTCCTTATCATCCTCAGTCTAGTGGACAAGTAGAATTGAGCAATAGACAAATTAAATTGATCTTGCAAAAGACCGTTAATAGATCTAGAAAGAATTGGTCTAAGAAACTTGACAATGCATTAGGGGCTTATAGAACCGCTTACAAAAACCCTATGGGTATGTCTCCTTATAAAATGGTTTATGGTAAAACATGTCACTTACCTCTACAGCTAGAACGTAAAGCTTATTGGGAAATTAAAGAGCTCAACTATGATTTGAAACTTGCTGGTGAAAAGAGGTTATTTGACATTACCTCACTTGATGAATGGAGAACCCACGCCTATGAGAATGCCAAGTTGTTTAAAGAAAAGGTTAAGAGATGGCATGATAGAAGGATACAAAAGCGTGAATTCAATGTAGGTGATCATGTCTTGCTATACAACTCCTGTTTAAGATATTTTGTAGGAAAACTTCTCTCTAAATGTGAAGGGCCTTACATTATCGAGGAAGTATATCGTTCTGGTGCCATCAAGATCAACAACACCGAAGGCGCAAATCCGAAGGTGGTAAATGGGAAAAGAATCAAACATTATACCTCAAGTACTCCTATAAATGTTGAAACTAATATTATCAATACCATAACTCCGGAAGAGTACATTGGGGAGACCTATGAGAATATCTCAGACCCCAAAAAGGAATATGTATGTGCTACAGTAAGCAAACCGACTCCAAAATGTTTTCAATGGCAATTTTTACTAGTTTTGGAATATTTAAAAATTTAGGAAAATTTAAAGAAGTCCGAAGCGTGCATGAGGAGGCGACAAGCCAGGGGCGCGACCTGCCCCCTTGGCCGTGCCCTACAGGCTTGTGGGCACCTCGTGCACCCTCCGGACTCCGTTTTCTTGTGGAAGACTCCTTCAGGTCGGCTGAAATTCATTATATAACCTCCCGAAGGTTTTGACCTTTGTATCTCGACATTACCTCCTGTTTTCGTTTCGAGCTGTTTCTGTCACAGATTTAGATCAACATGACGTCTTCAAGTACCCTAAAAGACATATTCTTTGAGAGGGTCATCAACCCCTACCTTGCGGAGGTGCTGCAACACCCTCAAACCATTGAGATGCATGAGCGGGTGCTGCACATCCATGATGTTGGGGGGCCAAAGAAGACCAGAAGCATGGAGATAAGGCTTGAAGCAATGGATCAACAAGTCTTCAAGTGCCAAGGGATGGTGGAACGAGGACTTAATGCCAATCACGTGATGATCACGGAGTTTACCCATAAGCACAAGCTGGATGGTAAGAACCTCACGGATCACGTCTTCAAGATTTACAAGGAAATCGAGCACCTCCAAGCCCAGATCTATGACCTGCAAAACCAAAACTGTGAGTATGAATAAAATTTAAGAAAATGAGTTCGGCTACACGCTTGAGGATTCCGGAGACTAGTTCATCTTTTCATGATGGTGAGCCCATGCCTTGGAAGACGGAGGACAAAATTCCAACCTCACCCACCACTCCAACATCACCACCTCCGAAGAAAGACAACTCAACACATGGGTATGGGCACTCCCATTGGCTTGTGCCAAGCTTTGGGGAGGTGCCCCGGTATCGTATCACCATGACACCTTTTTACTTTTTTGTTTTTCTTCGTTCGATCCTTTTAGTTTTATCTTGATCTAGTAGAATAACGTTTTAGTGTGATATAGTTTTGATTTTTTCTTTTCGTTCCCCTGATAACCCACAAGTATAGGCGATCGCAAACAGTTTTCGAAGGTAGAGTATTCAACCCAAATTTGTTGATTCGACACAAGGGGAAGCCAAAGAATATTCTTGAGTATTAGCAGTTGAGTTGTCAATACAACCACACCCGAAAGACTTCGTATCTGTAGCAAAGTATCAGTAGCAAGGTGGTGTGATAGCAACAGTAGCAACAATGACAGCAGTAGCGACAGAGTAACAATAGCAACAATGATAGCAGTAGCGATAGAGTAACAGTAGCAGCAGCGACAACAAAAGCGGCAAAGTAATGTAGCAAGGACCAGTAGGAAAAACTCATAGGCATTGGATCAGTGATCGATAATTATGCCGGATGATATTCATCGTGAAACAGTTATAACACGGGGAGATATGTAACTAGCTCCGGTTCATCAATGTAATGTAGGCATGTATTCCGTATGTAGTCATACGTGCTTAGGGAAACGAACTTGCATGGCATCTATTCTCCATCCCTCCCGTGGCAGCGGGGTCCTAATGGAAACTACGGGATATTAAGGTTCTCCTTTTAATAGAGAACCGGAACAAAGCATTACCACTTAGTGAATACATGAACTCCTCATACTATGGTCATCTCTGGGAGTGGTTCCGGCTATTGTCACTCCGGGGTTGCCGGGTCATAACACATAGTAGGTGACTACAACTTGCAAGATAGGATCAAGAACACACATATATTGACGAGAACTTAATAGGTTCAGATCTGAAATCATGGCACTCGGGCCCTAGTGACAAGCATTAAGCATGGCAAAGTAGTAGCAACATCAATCTTAGAACATTGTTGATACTAGGGATCAATCCCCATCAAAACTAACTCGATTACATGATAGATCTCATCCAACCCATCACCGTCTAGCAAGCCTACAATGAGATTACTCACGAACGGTGAAGAGCATCATGGAATTGGCGATGAAGGAAGGTTGGTGATGACGATGGCGACGATCTCCCCTCTCCGGAGCCCAGAACGGACTCCAGATCTGCTCTCGAGAGGAAGAACAGGTAGTGGCGGCGCCTCCGTATCGTAAAACGCAATGAACTCATCTCCGTGATTTTTTTCGGACGAAAGGGACTAAATAGAGCTGGATTTGGAGGCGTTGGAGATCTGAGGGCCCCACAAGCCTGCTAGGCGCGGCCAGGGGGGCTCGTAAATTTCTAGGTCATTCCGAGAACTTTTATTTCTGCGCAAAAACAACACCATGGCAATTCTGCTGAAAATAGCGTTAGTCCGGGTTAGTTCCATTCAAATCATGCAAATTAGAGTCCAAAACAAGGGCAAAAGAGTTTGGAAAAGTAGATACGACGTAGACGTATCAACTCCCCCAAGCTTAAAGCCTTGCTTGTCCTCAAGCAATTCAGTTGACAAACTGAAAGGGACAAAAGAAAACTTTTACGAACTCTGTTTGATCTTGTTGTTGTAATTATGTCTAACTCATATTCAGATTTTCAGCAAGATAATAAGCTAACCACAAAAGCAATGACATTTAGGTCTCATGGGAAACTCATATCAATGGTATAATCAACTAGCGAGCAATAATAATGAGTTCCAAATGTCAACACTTCAATCAAAACAGTCATGAAGCAATATGAACAGATGGTACCTCGCTAGCTCTTTCTTAGACTGCAAAACATAAATGCGGAGCACCTTCAAAGACCAAGGGCTGACTGAACATTGTAATTCATGGCAAAGAAGATCCAGTCACAGTCATACTCAATAACAATTAATAGCAAAGCATAAAAATGACGGAGGTGCTCTCTAATTGGTGCTTTTATAAGAAGAGGATGACTCAACAGAAACATAAATAGAAAGGCCCTTCGCAGAGGGAAGCATTGATTTGCAGAGGTGCCAGAGCTCAAGCTTTGAAGACAGAAATAAATAATTTTGGGTGGCATGCTTTCATTGTCAACTCAATGACCAAGAGTTTTCACCATCTTCCATGATACACATACTATAGGCGGTTCCCAAACAGAAAAGTAAAGTTTTGACTCCCCCACCACCGATCAATCACACTCCACGACTAGCCGAATACTCAGGTGCCGTCCATACCAACAACTATCCAGGGGGAGTTTTGTTTGCAATTATCTTTTCGATTTGAGCATGGAACTGGGCATTCCAATTACTGGCCCCTTTCTCGTGAGTGATAGTGAATAAACACATATCGAGGATAACATGCCTAGCATGGAAGATACTGATCGCCCCTTGTCACCACATGAGCGGTTCGGGCATGCAAAACAGATTACTTCTTGAAGGTTTAGAGAGTGGCACATGCAAATTTACTTGGAACGGCAGGTAGATACCGCATATAGGTAGGTATGGTGGACTCATATGGAACAACTTTGGGTTTGTGGAAGTGGATGCACAAGCAGTATTCCCGCTTAGTACAAGTGAAGGCTAGCAAAAGACTGGGAAGCGACCAACTAGAGAGCGACAACAGTCATCAAAATGCATTGAAATTAACCAACATTGAGTGCAAGCATGAGTAGGACATAAATCACCATGAACATGAATATCATAGATGCTATGTTGATTTTGTTTCAACTGCATGCGTAAACATGCGCCAAGTCAAGCCACTTGAATCATTCAAAGGAGGATACCATCCTATCATACTACATCATAATCATCTCGAAATTCATGTTGGCATCCAAGACAAACCATTATAAGCTCCTAGCTAATTAAGCATGGCATCAGAAACTATGATCTCTAAGTTGTCATTGCAAACATGCTTCTCTCACAACAAAGCTGAAATAGGAACGATGAGCTAGTCATATTTACAAAAACAAAATAGATCGAGTTCATAGCAGCTTTTCCAGGCCCAGTCACTTCATCATATATCGTCATTATTGCCTTTCACTTGCACGACCGAATGATGTGAACAATAATAAGAGTGTTCGTGCATTGGACTAAGCTGGAATCTGCAAGCAAACAAAAAGGAGAAGACAAAGTAATATGGCTCTTTGACAGATAAAGAGATATGCATGCGAGAGCCACTAAACATTGTAACCATGGTCTTCTACCTTGACCCAAAGAAAAAGAAAACTATTTACATGGGAAAGCTCCCAAGAAGCAAAAGAAGAACGGGAAATATTTTTGGGTTTTCTCAATCTAAACAAACTCACGAGAAGAAAACGAGAAAAAGAAATAAACTAGCATGGATGATACAATGGCAAGGTGTGAACACCGACTACCAAAGTGAAAGTGTGAGCATGAATATAAAGTCGGTGAGAAACACGTACCCCCCCAAGCTTAGGCTTTTGGCCTAAGTTGGTCTACTCCCAAGGAGGGAAATAACCGTCTCCAGGGTACTGCGGAGTGTACTGAGGGTGCCACTGCTGTGTGAGCTCCTCTGGCTCCCACTGATAAATTGGCGTTTGGTACTCGACTGGTAGCTCGGGCACGGGCGCCTGTGGTGGTGCTATGTCCCAATATGCGTAGATGTCCGAGGGCATAATAATGTACCTGCCTAGATGAAGATTGAACAAAGAAGGAGCAGGCAAGGTAATAGTCTCACGAGTACCCTGACTAAATACCAGGTTATAAATCATCCTCTTATTTATATCTTTATGAAGAAAGTCATGGCGAACCATGCTATCATAATCTAGATATCTCTCAGGAAGAAGAATCTCTTCTTCTTCGTGCAGTCTAATAGGTATCTCAAAATGTCTAGCAAGACGGGTAGCATAGATACCTCCATAAACAACGCCTTTAGAATGGTTCGTGTTCAACCGTTGAGCTACTATAGTGCCCAATCTATAAGTTTTATCATTATAAAGGGCTTCACGCAAAACCGCAAGATCTGGGGAGCTAAGGGCCCCAGCTTTCCCACGGCCAATCAAACATTTTCCCACGAATAATGAGAAGTACCGAAGCACGGGAAAATGTATGCTAGCAGCTCTAGCGCAAGACACTCCTCTCTCCTCTCCTACAACAATAGTATCTATGAAATCCTCCAAGTCCCGTGGACGAGGTTCATGAATATCCCCAACATAAGGTAATTTGCAAACATTCCAAAAATTCTGAAGTGACATGTGCTGCGGGATATCGTATAATTTTAACTCAACCATAGGAGGACTCTTCCTTGGATAGAAATTAAAGCTTTGCACGAAAATATTAGTGAGGAGGAGGTATTGCGGACACTTATCATCAACGAAGGCGGTAAGGCCTACGTTCTCCACCAAGTAGTAGAAGTCCTCATAAAGTCCGGCGGCGCGTAAGAACACATCGCTTGGCCACTCGCACGCTCGAACTTCTGCAACTCGGGGGACCGGATACTTGGGTTTCTTCTTCTCATTTTTATCATCCTTTGGGTCATGGCTTGAAGAGCCTCTGAAGAACCTCCTCATCTTTTCCTCTTTATTTCTCTGAAATTTTCTGAAATTTTTAGTGTCTCTAAGGAAAAGTGAACAAGTCTCAAGAAAACTCATAGCAACTACTCCGACAAGTGACTAGAGACCATATCACGCATCAAAACTACTTGGGACCAGCTAAAAGTAGCATGCAAAGCTCAAGAACAGGGTCACCAAAGTAGCAAAAATATGCAACGAATAAGGCACTAGGGCAAAAACTAATTGGACCAATGGAGGTGTCACATACCAAGGAGCAATTTCCCCAAAACAGTTTGGTGAATGGGGCTTTGCACAAGGAGATCGAAAATCGCAACAAGAAGAGCAAGAACATGTGTTTGAGCTGTAGAATGATTTTTTTGGAGGTAGGAGAAGGAGATGGGAGCTGGAATAAGTGAAGGGGGGACACGTGGGCCCCACAAGCCTGGTAGGCGCGGCCAGGGGGTGCCCGCGCCTCCAAGGCTTGTGGCCCACTGGTGCATCCCCCTGACTAGCTCTCCGTCTCAGAATTTTTCAAAAATTTCAGAAAAAATCATAGTTGATTTTCACGGCATTCGAAGAACTTTTATTTTCGGGACACTTTTCTACGGGACGCAAAAAACAGAAAACAGGAGACACTAAAGCTAAATCTATAATTTTTCTTCTAAGCTACCGAAGGTAAAGGTTTGGAACACAGGGCTGTGACTCTCAGATTCATCCATCTCATGGTCATCAAAGGAAATCCGTCAATGAGGTTGATCAAGTCTCCTTGACAAACTTTTTTTTTTGAATCGCGTAAAAACGAAGAATTTTCGAATAGTCACTAGGTTACCTCAATGGGGATGTGCATATCCCCAACAAGCAAATCACACTTCATCTTAACAGTAGGTATGGGGCATTCAAAGCTCCCAATAAGAACCACTGAAGTTTTTTCAATAGCATTGATGCAATGTACCCGATATTGTTTCTTCAGAAAGTGCACCGTATGCTCATTACCATTGACATGGAAAGTGACATTGCCTTTGTTGCAATCAATAACAGCCCCTGCAGTGTTAAAAAAGGGTCTTCCAAGGATGACCGCCATGGCATCATCCTCAGGAATATCCAGGATAACAAAGTCTGTTAAGATAGTAACGTTAGCAACCACAACAGGAACATCCTCGAAAATGCCGATAGGGAAAGTAGTTGATTTGTTGGCCATTTGTAGAGAGATTTCAGTGGGTGTCAACTTATCTAGTTCAAGTCTATGATAAAGAGAGAGAGGCATAACACTGGCTCCAAGGTCGCATAAAGAAGTTCTAACGCAGTTTCCTTTAATGGAGCAAGGTATAGTGGGCACTCTGAGATCACCTAGTTTCTTAGGAGTTCCACCCTTGAAGGTGTAATTAGCGAGCATGGTGGAAATCTCAACCTCAGGTATCCTCCTCTTATTAGTCACAATATCTTTCATGTACCTGGCATAGGGAGACATTTTGAGCATATTTGTCAAACGCATTTGCAGAAAGACATGTCTAATCATTTCAACAAATCGCTCAAAATCCTCATCATCCTTTTTCTTGGATGGTTTGGGAGGAAAGGGCATGGGTTTCTGAACGCATGGTTCCCTTTCTTTACCATGCTTCCTAGCAATGAAGTCGTTCTTATCCTATCTCCTATTCTTAGGTTGTGGGTTATCAAGATCAACAGGTTCAATCTCCACATCCTTATCATTGCTAGGTTGAGCATCAACATGAACATTACTATCGATATTATCATTAGGCTCATGTTCATCACCAGATTGTGTTTCGGCATCAGAAATAGAGACATCGTTTGGATTCTTGGGTGTAACGACAACAGGGTTGCTAGCATGCAAGTTCCTGTCTTCTTTCTTCTTCTTCCTAGGATGAATAGG
This sequence comes from Hordeum vulgare subsp. vulgare, assembly GCF_904849725.1. Taxonomy (NCBI): domain Eukaryota; kingdom Viridiplantae; phylum Streptophyta; class Magnoliopsida; order Poales; family Poaceae; genus Hordeum; species Hordeum vulgare. The sequence goes on from NC_058523.1 coordinate 476,504,789, forward strand.
TGCATCAGTGCCAACTCCTTGAGAATCTTGTTTAATTCTCTTAGGATGACCCTCATGATACAAAGGTTCGTGGGTCATTCTACCGCCTCTAGTGACGACTCTGACAGAATTGTCATTCAACTCATTGAGCAAGTCATTTTGAGCCTTAAGTACTTGTTCTACGTGAGTAGTAACCATAGAGGCATGTTTACTCAACAACTTAAGATCATTGACGTTTCTGTCCACACAAGCACTTAAATGACTAAGCATACGAGCATTATGTTCTAATTGTATGCTAACATAATCATTGAAACTTTGTTGTTTGGCAACAAAGTTATCAAATTCATCCAGGCATAAGCTAGCAGGTTTATCAAAAGGAATGTCACTATCATTGAATCTACGAAGAGAATTTACCTTTACTACTTGTATCGGGTTATCAAGACCATGGATCTCTTCGATAGGTGGTAGATTTTTGACATCTTCAGATTTAATGCCTTTCTCTTTCATAGATTTCTTAGCTTCTTGCATATCTTCAGGACTGAGGAATAGAATACCTCTTTTCTTCGGAGTTGGCTTCGAAGGTGGTTTGGGAATAGTCCAAGCATTCTCATTGCAAAAGATATTATTCAATAGGATCTCAGCTTGTTCTACAGTTCGTTCCCTGGAAACACAACCGACACAACTATCTAGGTGGTCCTTAGAAGCATATGTTAGTCCATTATAGAAGATATCAATTATTTCATTCTTCTCAAGAGGGTGATCAGGCAAAGCATTCAGTAGCTGGCAAACCTCCCCCAAGCTTGTGGGAGACTCTCTTCTTCAACTTGCATAAAGTTATATATTTCCTGCAAGGCAGCTTGCTTCTTATGGGTAGGAAAATATTTTTCAGAGAAGTAGTAGATCATATCCTAGGGGCTATGCACACAACCAGGAGCAAGATAAGTGAACCAAGTCTTAGCATCATCCTTTAGCGAGAAAGGAAACAACTTAAGGATATAGTAGTGGCGGATCTTTTCCTCACTAGTGAATAGGGTGGCTATATCGTGCAGCTTAGTAAGATGGGCTACAACCATTTCAGACTCATAACCATGAAAAGGATCAGATTCGACCAGAGTGATTAACTCAGGGTCGACAGAGAATTCATAATCCTTATCGGTCACAAAGATTGGCGAAGTAGCAAACTTCGGGTCATATTTCATCCTAGCGTTCAAAGATTTTTCTTTCCACTTGCGTAGTAATTTCTGAAGATCATAGCTATCCTTACAAGCAAGAAAGTCATCAGCTATCTCTCCCTCCATAACATAACCCTCAGACATATCAGACAATTCATATCTAGGAGAGCTAGTTCTAACAGGTGAAGTAGCAGGTTCTACTTCAATAATCTCAGCAGTTTCAGAAGTATCATCACATCTAGCAGCAACTCTAGCAATTTGTGCATCAAGGAATGCACCTAGTGGCAAAGCAGTATCAAGCAAAGCATCATCACAAGCATCATGGATAGCAGAAGTAGCATCATCAAGCACAGGCGACACATCAAAATTTCTAGAGGAGGTGGTGTCGCAAACTTACTCATAACTAAAGGTGAATCAAGTGCAGAGCTAGATGGTAGTTCCTTACATGTCCTTGTAATTGAGGGCAAGACTTTAGTTTTCGGATCTCTCGGATTCCTCATAGTGATCAGCAGACGTAAATCCCAAGTGACTCAGAGAATATAGCTATGCCTCCCCGGCAACGGCGCCAGAAAATAGTCTTGATAACCCACAAGTATAGGGGATCGCAACAGTTTTCGAGGGTAGAGTATTCAACCCAAATTTGTTGATTCGACACAAGGGGAAGGTAAAGAATATTCTCGAGTATTAGCAGTTGAGTTGTTAATTCAACCACACCTGAAAGACTTAGTATCTGCAGCAAAGTATCAGTAGCAAGGTGGTGTGATAGCAACAGTAGCAACAGTGAGAACAGTAGCGATAGAGTAATAGTAGCAGCAGTGACAGCAGCAGCGACAACAATAGCGGCAAAGTAATGTATTAAGGACCAGTAGGAAAAACTCGTAGGCATTGGATTGGTGATGGATAATTATGCCGGATGATATTCATCATGCAACAGTTATAACACGGAGAGATATATAACTAGCTCCAGTTCATCAATGTAATGTAGGCATGTATTTCGTATGTAGTCATACGTGCTTAGGGAAAAGAACTTGCATGACATCTATTGTCCATCCCTCCCGTGGCAGCCGGGTCCTAATGGAAACTACGAAGTCTTAAGGTTCTCCTTTTAATAGAGAACCGGAACAAAGCATTAGCACTTAGTGAATACATGAACTCCTCATACTATGGTCATCTCCGGGAGTGGTTCCGGCTATTGTCACTCCGGGGTTGCCGGGTCATAACACATAGTAGGTGACTACAACTTGCAAGATAGGATCAAGAACACACATATATTGATGAGAACATAATAGGTTCAGATCTGAAATCATGGCACTCGGGCCCTAGTGACAAGCATTAAGCATGCCAAAGTAGTAGCAACATCAATCTCAGAACATAGTGGATACTAGGGATCAATCCCCATCAAAACTAACTCGATTACATGATAGATCTCATCCAACCCATCACCGTCCAGCAAGCCTACGATGAGGTTACTCACGAACGGTGAAGAGCATCATGGAATTGGCGATGAAGGAAGGTTGGTGATGACGATGGCGACGATCTCCCCTCTCCGGAGCCCAGAACTGACTCCAGATCTGCCCTCCAGAGGAAGAAGAGGTGGTGGTGGCACCTCCGTATCGTAAAACGCGATGAACTCTTCTCCCTGATTTTTTTCCGGACGAAAGGGACTAAATAGAGCTGGAGTTGGAGGCGGTGGAGCTCTAAGGGCCCCACAAGCCTGCTAGGCACGGCGAGTGGGGGCCCGCACCTGGTGGGCTTGTGGACTCCTCTCTCCACTCCTCCGGTTGATTCTTGCGCTAGTATTTTTTATATATTCCACAAAAAATCCTCGTAAATTGCTAGGTCATTCCGAAAACTTTTATTTCTACACAAAAACAACACCATGGCAATTCTGCTAAAAACAGCGTTAGTCCGGGTTAGTTCCATTCAAATCATGCAAATTAGAGTCCAAAACAAGGGCAAAAGAGTTTGGAAAAGTAGATACGACAGAGACGTATTATCCCCCTATGTATGCAAGTTCGAGAGTTATATAATAAAGAGTAGTTTCGAGTCAAGGGCTTTGCTTGCTTGCCATATGATCTTAAGAAAAAGAAATAGAAAGAAGTATAGAATAAAAGCAAAAGAACATGCATAATGATCTTATGAGGAATGATGACTTCACATATAAAAAGTATGTCGATTGAAATTTGTTTTGAGTTGACAAACAAAGCTATTGGTCATTGTTGCAATTATGAGGAAGTAATAAAGAAAGAGTGGTTCACATATAAATATATTATCTTGGACATCTTTTATGATTGCGAGCACTCATTAAAATATTATATGCCAAAAGGTTGATGTTGGACAAGGAAGACAACATAATGAGTTATGTTTGCTTATTTCCGAATAAAGTTATATGGTTGTAGATCCTTCAACTTGTTCGCTTTCTTCCACCTCACATTAGTCAAAAACTCCTGCACCAAGTAGAGATACTACTTGTGCATCCAAAAACCTTTAACCCAATTTTACCTTGAGAGTCCACCATACCTACCTATGGATTGAGTAAGATCTTTCACGTAAGTTGTCATCGGTGCAAGCAATAAAAATGCTCTTTAAATATGTGTGGTTTATTAGTGTGAGGAAACTAAACTTTATATGAACTTGTGATATAGAAGAAATAAAAGTGACGGACTGCATAATAAAGTTCTTTATCACAAGGGGCAATATAAAGTGACGTTCTTTTGCATTAAGGGATTGTGCATCCAACTATAATAGCGCATACAACCTCTACTTCCCTCTGTGAAGGGCCTATCTGTTACCTTTACTTTTTCTAGTACTTACCTTTATGTAAGAGTCATGGTGATTTTCACCATTTCCTTTATTTCACCCTTATATTTTGGCAAGCGTCATGTATTGGGGAATGATCTAGACAAATATATCCACTCGGATGTGGGTGATCATGAGTTATTATTGTTGACATTACCATTGAGGTAAATAGTTGGGAGGCAAAACTATAAGCCCCTATCTTTCTCTGTGTCCGATTGAAGCTTTGACCTCATAGGTACCGTGTGATGTTAGGAATTATGAAAGACCGTAAGATGATTGAGTATGTGGATTTGCCTTACAAGCTCTTATATTGACTCTTTCCTACGTTGCGATAAATTAAAATTGCTTCAATGACTGAAATCATAGTTTGTTAGTTCTAAATAGAGTTCTTGATTCATATTTTGCCTTGTGAATGAATTGTTACTCTAGTATAAGATATTCCATGTCAATATGTATTGTTGTTCTAAAGATAACCATGATGCCTTCATGTCCGTATTTTATTTTATCGACACATCTATCTCTAAACATGTGGGCATATTTATTGATTTTGGCTTTCGCTTGAGGACAAGCGAGGTCTAAGCTTGGGGGAGTTGATACATCCATTTTGCATCATGCTTTTATATCAATATTTATTGCATTATGGGCTGTTAATACACATTATGGTACAATACTTATACCTTTTCTCTCTTATTTTACAAGATTCACATGAAGAGGGAGAATGCGGGCAGCTGGAATTCTGGACTAGAAAAGGAGCAAATCTGAGAGACTTATTCTGCACAGCTCCAAAAATCCTGAAAAGTTACGGAGAATTGTTTTGTAATATATACAAAATAATGGGCGAAATAAATACTGGAGGGGATCCACCAGGAGGTCACAAGCCAGGAGGGCGCGGCCTACCCCCTGGTCGCGCCCTACAGGCTTGTGGGCCCCCTCGCAGGCCTCCGGTGCCCATCTTCTGCTATATGAAGGGTTTTGACGTGGAAAAAATCACATCTTCTGTTCATATCCTTTATGATTATTAATACTCCTCTGATTATGAACATGAATAAGTTTTGTGAGTAGTTACATTTGTTCCTGAGGACATGGGATAAGTCTTGTTATAAGTAATCATGTGAATTTGGTATTCGTTCGGTATTTGGATAAGATATATGTTGTCTCTCCTCTAGTGGTGTCTTGTGAACGCCGACTACATGACACTTCACCATTATTTGGGCCTAGAGGAAGGCATTGAGAAGTAATAAGTAGATGATGGGTTGCTAGAGTGACATAAGCTTAAACCCTAGTTTATGCGTTGCTTCGTAACGGCTGATTTGGATCCATATGTTTAGGCTATGGTTAGATTTATCTTAATTCTTCTTTCGTAGTTGCGGATGCTTGCGAGAGAGGTTAATCATAAGTGGGATGTTTGTCCAAGTAAGGGCAGCACCCAAGCACTGGTCCACCCACATATCAAATTATCAAAGTAACAAACGTGAATCATATGAGCATGATGAAAACTAGCTTGACTTAAAATTCCCATGTGTCCTCGGGAGCACTTTTCTTTATATAAGAGTTTGTTCAGGATTGTCCTTTGCTACAAAAAGGATTGTGCCACCTTCCTGCACCATTATTACATTTTTTACTTGCTACCCGTTACGAATTACCTTATCACAAAACTATCTGTTACCGATAATTTCAGTCCTTGCAGAGAATACCTTACTGAAAACCGCTTGTCATTTCCTTTTGCTCCTCATTGGGTTCAACACTCTTACTTATCGAAAGGACTAGATAGGTCCCCTACACTTGTGGGTCATCAAGCAGTGGGCTTCGACACCTAGGATCACCCCTTTAAAGGTAGTATTGCTGGGTTTAATTCTTGATGGGCCTATGCCCATCTTTTTCACCGTATCTAAATAAATCAGATTAAGGCTATTTCCTCCGTCCATAAGGACTCTGGTGAGGTGATACCCATCTATGATGGGGTCTAGTACAAGGGTGGACAACCCTCTGTGACGGATACTCGTCACGTGATCCCTACATTCGAAGGTTATCGGGCAAGCCAACCATGGGTTGCACTTCGGGGTTATGGGCTCTACGACGTATACCTCCCGAAGGGCTCGCTTCCTTTCCTTCTTTGGTATGTGAGTGACATATATCCTGATTACAGATTTCACTTCTGGGAGGAACTGTTTTTGGACTCCATTGTTCGGACCGCAGGGCTCTTCATCATCCTTGCTTCGTTGGCCCTTGCCTTGTTCCTCGGCTGCTAGTTTGCCAGCCTGCATAAACACCCAATAGTTATGGTTAGTGTGGGTGGCGGGCTTTTCTTGGGTGCCATGGATCTGGCATGACCTCTCCATAATTTTATCTAGTGGACCCAGTCCAGCCCTGTTCCCTTTGAAGGGTTTCCTCCGCCGTTCGGATTTCGAACTGCGGAAGCCAGAATTTACGGCCATGTCATCGGCGTCACCGTTACGATGGCGGTGTTTGCTCTGTTTTCACTTTGGCTTGCCATTCCCATCCTAAACTTCAGAGGTACTGGGATCGTCCGCATTATGGTTGCTCTGACCTAGCTAATTGTCCTCGCCCGCGCAAAAGCGGGTCATGAGGGAAGTGAGAGCGGACATTTTTCTCGACATGTCTTGACTGAGTTGGGGAGCCACCATTCGTGTCGGATGTTATGCCCGAATGAGGCTATTGTTTCGGCATCCGCATAGTCCACTATCTGGTTCTTCTTGGTGAGGAACCTATTCTAGAATTATTTAGCCAACTCGCGCGCCTTTTGGACGATGTTGCTGAGGTCGAAGGAGTTTGGGGTTTGGACGTAGGTTCTGTGAAAATTAGACAGGAAGGATTCCTTGAGCTCTTCCCAACTTCCAATAGAATCTTCAGGTATGCTGTTTAGCCAGTGTCATGCTGGCCCTTTTAGCTTCAGGGGTAGGTACTTGATGGCACGGAGGTCGTCTTCCATGGCCATATGAATGTGGATAAGGAAGTCTTCTATCCACACGCCAGGATCCGTAGTCCCGTCGTATTGTTCTATGTTCACGGGTTTAAACCCTTCCGAGAATTGGTGTTGCATGACCTCATTTGTGAAGCACACAGGGTGAGTGGCACCTCTGACCTGAGCTATACTGTGTCGGAGATTGGTTGTTGGTTGTGCATGGTATGATTCCCGATCTCTGTTGCCGTGGGTAAGACGAGGTCGGTCTCCATCCTATCGAGTGGGAGAGTACCTTCTGGATCCATAGATGGATTTGTTGCGCCCTGTCTTGTTGTCTAAGTAATGACGTAGGCCGTGTTTGCCCCTGGGTTGCACGTGTTCCTTTCATTTCCCGCGGGAAGGCTCGGGTCTATACTCGGCTTCTCTGGCCTCTCTGTCGTGCTCTCGAGGTGGTCGATCGGGCTCGTCGTACTGTGTGTGCCTGGGGGACCGGGGTTGTGGGGCCTCGTCATCGAACTGAGGCAGCACGCGGTGGCGTGGGTAGCTTTTGTTCTGAGTCGACCACTCGGTGCCATATCCTTCTTCGGCTACCAATACTTTTATCCTCTATTGTTGATCGTTTCTTCTTCGGCTTGAAGCCGCTATTGGTTCACTTGGAGGCTATGGGCGGTAGCAATGAGCTGCTGCTTGAATCGTTCCTGACCTTCAAGGTCCTCGGGAACTGTGAAGTCCTTAGCCTCCAAGCTGTCCTCCCATCGTCACGAGGGAGGTAGTTTTTATCGTGTGAATTGTCGGGGTCGTCGGGATCGGACTGGCCTTCGGGCTTGTTCGGCTCATCCGGTGGTTGCTCAAGAGATCTAATGTTACCGGTGTCCTGTTAGGTTGTGTTCTCCCCGGTGCCCTGTATGGTCCCCCTTCCCTTGCCCGCCTTGGACTGTTTGCCTTTCTTTCGACCCTTTGATGGCTTGTCCCCTGACTTATCATCGTTTTGGGGAACGGGAGTATGATCACCATTGCCGTTAGGTGTGTCCACCATGTACACGTCATAGGTGGAGGTGGTAGTCCATCGCCCGGTGTTTACCGGGGCGGGGTCATCGGCCGTGCAATCCATGTCTTCGACTTCTTCGGAGGCGTAATCCAACACGTCGGTTAAGTCTTCCATGGTGGCTACCAACCGGGTGGTGGGTGGGCCGTAAAAGTGCTTGTATTCTGCATCTAGACCGGTTCGAGTATAGCTCAGGTCTGGTCCATCCATGATTTTCAACGATTGGATCTGGTTGAGTGCCTCGTTTAATATCGAGAGGCTGTCCATATTGGTCTGTTGATGGTTTTCGGGGTTGACCTCCATAGCTTCCACGTGGGATGCGAGTTTGGAAATATCCGTGTGCAGTTGTCTAGGCGTAGAGGTCGGATCCGGGCTCGAGGCCAACTCTCCGAAGAGGGGACTGAGGTCATGGACGGACAAGAGACCCGAAGTCAAGGCTTTGGGATTTTGGAGCTCATCGGGTGAAGCGGTGATCTTAATGGGGGGAAGATTTCCCCGGGAGTCGGTGGAGAACTCAAGGTTCCTGAACCTTATGTTCTGGTTGGGGATGAGAGATCCGATCTAGACGAGGCGGCCGGTCAGGTCGGCGCGCAACGTGAACCTGCCGAACGTAAGAATCTGCCCGGGGACGAAGATGTTCGCGTTGCTGATTCGGTCGCTTACGATTAAGAGGGCCATCAATCCTTCCAATGATCCAACTGCGGAACTGTCAATGAAAGAACTAATGTCAGTGTCAAAATCGGAAGATCTTGGGTAGGGGGTCCCAAACTGTGGACCTTGGATCGATGGGTTGCAGGAGACGAAGGAGATAATATTTACCCAGGTTAGGGCCCTCTTAAGGAGGTAAAACCCTATGTCCTGCTTGATTATATTGATGTTGTATGAGGATTATAGAGTTCAAATACCTCGAGATCATACGAGCTAGACCCTAGATGAATCAACCTGCTTATGCGGAGGAAACTCTCTGACTTATATAGATACCAAGGGTCCCTAGGGTTACATACAACCGACCTCATCCGATGGTAAATGTACCAATCTAGCCTACACAACTTGGATGACACGCGAGTCTTCGGAGCTTTCCTACTTGTTTATGAGGTTGTCATGTAGTCCGGTCTTCAATAATGCGGCCCGTTAGGTTGGCCCAATAACAACAGCCAACCGCCCGAGGACCCCTTAATCGCGGACTCCCTCAATGCAATACGGCATGTTGATCACGCAGACCATCATTCAAACTCTGGGTCTATGATGCTTGTGGTGCAGGTCATGTTTCTCCCATTCCTCCCTCCCAACCATCAACTTTCTGGATCATCAACGTAAGCTAGGCACATAGTCACATTTTTTGTTGGTAAATGCATATGAACAACGAGCTTGGGAGGATTTTTTATTCTGGTGTTAGTTTGCTTGATCTAAATATATAGTGTATTGATTTGTACGCTGGTTATCAATTTGGCTAATACATATGGTTCCTTAGCTGATTTGTCCTATATATGAATATGTGTTTATCTATTATAAGCTAAATAGTTTGTACCTACTGAAACCTATCTCTGTGTGTGTGCTCCTCCGTACATAATTGGGCAAACTCCGGAATTTTAAAAGCCTCCACTTAGGCATGCATATTGTAACACCCCTGGATTTTCAGCTATACTAATCTAGGTGATCAAGCTAAAGTGATCACAAGATTAAGCTAATCCTTTTTTTCTAAATAGTGCATGACCACATTTGAATCATACCTCATTTCAAATTCCTATTGATTTTGGAAATTCAATTAATAAGTGGATTAAATATTTTGGCAAACATGAAAACTAAAATCATGATTGGTTTTGAAACATTCCTTAAGTACTTATAAAATTGAAACCAACATTTTATAAAGTATGTTGGTGCCTTAAAACAATGAAAACAGAGGCCAAAAATTAATTATAATGCCTTTTATAATTTATGTAAATCCAAAATTATTTCAACCCCCCAAACAATTTGTGGAAGTGCCTAAATTCACAATGTGAATAATGGGCTTGACCCCATATTGTTCAAAGGGCAATTGGTTTGAAAGTAAATGCAAAATAGAAAAAGAATGAAAGAAAGAGAAAAAGAAAATGGAAAAAGAAAAGCAAAAGTAGAAAGGTGGGGAAGGGACACTTTGCACTGGGCCTAGTTCACAGTGCCAGCCCACCTGGCCCAGCTCGCCTAGCCAAGCCTTCCCCTCCCCCCTGCGGTGGCCGACCGAGGCATGTCTGTGGCCACGGATCATCACGCGTCGGCCATTCGGTAGCTCCATGGCGACCTCAAGTCGTCGACGATGTCTCTGTCGCCAACCCTAACCCTAGACGCCCCCACTTACCCCTCGCCCACTCCCCTCGCTCTCTCCCACCACAGCCGCATCGCCGCCATGACCGGGCTCCATTGAAGCTCATGGTCACCGCTATCGCCATGCCCCACAAGGTTGCCCACGAGCTCCGGAGAGGTCATTTCCGTTGATTTGAAGAGCAACTTGAGCTGGAGATCACAGTGACGCCGATATCGATCGCTTCTCCCTCTTTGGTCACTGACGCCTCTCAGACGAATTCTATGCCACTTCTGCTACTAACGTCTCGTGTGGCCTTCGTGTGCCTTCACCGTGAGCCGCCGCGCGAGATGTACTCCTTCCATTTCTCTCTAGCCATCCCTAGCGTCGGTTCCATTCTCTGTTAGCTCCGGTCGTCGTCTTCCATCGCTGCAGTCGCTAGCTGTGGCCATCCCAGCGCCTGTCGATGCCGCGCACGCCAAGAGTTTGTGGACCTACTAGGAAGCCATCACACCCTTTTGTTTGGTTTAGTTCACGCACAATCGCGATGCACGCACTGCCACCATGCGCCGCCACCGCCATTGTCGATGGTGTGCTCGTTCCCGGCCACCATCGTGCCCATCGTCGCCACCCATCAATGCGACGCAGCCCCATGGTCCCGTAGGACCAAATCACGTCCCAAATGGTCGTCGGAATCGACCGAACGATCGTAGTTGGTGCTTGGCCTCACCGCCAGTGATGCTGCTGATGTGGCATTATTAGCCACTAATTAACCACCCAGCTAACCCCCACTGACATGCGGGACCGAGACCACTAAGTAATTGGTTTAGTATTAAATAAAACGGTTAACTATCTAGAGTCGCTCACATGTGGGCCCTGCTGGACTCGCTGACCAGTCAACCACTGACTCGGTAGTTGACTCACCTCACCAATCAGCGAATGATGGCTGGGCTATTGACCTAGTCAACATGGCCCACTAGTCAGCCACTTTGTGGTCTCACTAGGTACACTTCTGGGCGCCCTTAGCATTTTTACTATTTATTTCGAAATTAAATAAGTTTCAAAAAATGTCTAAAACTTTCAAAACCATATAAAATAATTTATAACTCGGATGAAAATATTTTGTACATGAAAGTTGATCAGAAAAATCCAACGAATCCGAATACGTTGTGTGTTCATTTGTTACACGCCTCTAGCATGATGAACATGGACATTTGGCGTTAGGGTCATTTGTCCGGTAATAACCAAAGACCCGGGAAATATAACCAGCTATTCTCCCGCTCCGTTTGTGACGTGTAGTATCGCGTTAGCTCATCCCTAGCAATGCATTTTTCCATGTCATGCATCGTTATGCATTTGTTTGCTTTTATTTATTGTTTCTCCCCCCTCTTCTCTCTAGTAGACACCTAGACTCACGCTGGTGTCGGGTATGACTACGCGAGAGATGATCAACCTTTTGTAGTAGAGCAACAAGGCAAGCAAACCCCCCTTGATCATCCCTATATCGCCCATTCTTTCTCCCTCATGCTTGCATTAGATTTTGCTACTATTGTAGATAGCTCCTATTCTGATGCATAACCTGTTTCTTTGTTAAACTGCTATTGTATCCTAGTGCATATTAAATGCTTAGTATAGGTTGATTAGTGATCTCAGTGACCCCACTTAGCCCCAGTTGCCCCTGTTTCATCATTGAAGACTCGATGACTTTAAGACTCAGAGACTCGATCAACTGATCGACAAGCCATGACCCGTCACATCATCTCACACCCCTTAGTTGGACGACTCTATAGAGCTACTATCAAGTACCGAGGATGATACCTCGTTATGTACTCCTGATGCTAACTCTGTAGTGTGGTTAACTGGACGTGGATTACATAGGGTGATTCCTCCTTCACCACTTCCGATAACGATGTTGTCGTCCAACACCTCAAGCGTGAACCATCGAGGGTGATTCCTCCCTGGCCACCTTGACAGTTACATCATTTGGAATCAATCGACGGTGATACCTCGGATTCCTCGAGTGTTATAAACACACGGTTACTTTAACTTTACTACTCGAACACGATGAGATGTGTGGAGCGGGTGGATTCCCACGTGATTGTGACGAGGCGTGGCCGGGCATTTTGGCCCTTGCCACACATCCTAGAGACGGGGCGATGGGATCACATATCGTGGATCATTGATCGTTACCATAATTAACAAAACATTAATGGGTTTGGGTATTTGATTTGAGTTGGTCGATTGACCTATATGCAATAACCTTCACGCGGGAACAATTATGGGTACTCGACCTCATTGTATCAGCTGAAGCTGTTCGTACGTCAACATTGGATCGGCGCACGCCCGAGTGGTTCACGTAAGCATTGATATTGTATAAGAGGTGCCAGGACTGATCTTGGTGGCCCATGCAACATGCAGGAGTGCAAATGTCAATGGGCCCAAGACCCGTGCGTGCATAGAATTTAGAAAAGTGGGCTGGCCTCTGTGTTGAGTCTAGGTAGGGCTATGATGTCTGCTAGAACTACGTCGGTATTTCCCCAAAGAGGAAGGGATGATGCAGTATAGCGACGGTAGGTATTTACCTCAGTGATGAGACCAAGGTTATCGAACTAGTAGGAGAACCTCCTCACACCACGTAAACAACACCTGCACACAAATAACAAATACTCGCAACCCGACGTGGTAAAGGGGTTGTCAATCTCTTTCAGGTACGACGCCTCAAGATACGCAAATAACGTGAGGTAAAAGTGGTAGATAGGATAAATAGATCGCGAAACGAAAAAATTGCAACAAGGAATTTTTGTATTTTTGCTTTAATAGATCTGAAAATAAAAGCAAAGGAAAATAGATCGCAAATTCAAATATGATGAAAAGAGACCCGGGGCCGTAGGTTTCACTAGTGGCTTCTCTCAAGAAAAACTAGCAAACGGTGGGACTAAAATTACTGTTGGGTAATTGATAGAGCTTCAAATAATCATGACGATATCCAGCTGATGACCCACAAGTATAGGGAATAAATCGTAGTCCTTTCGATAAGTAAGAGTGTCGAACCCAACGAGGAGCAGAAGGATCTGACAAGTGGTTTTCAGCAAGGAAAAATCTGCAAGCACTGAAATTGTTGGTAACAAGTGATTGTGTGGTGAGATGATTCGTAGCAAGCAACAAGTAACAAAAGTAGCAACGGTGCAGCAAAGTGGCCCAATCCCTTTTGTACCAAGGGATAAGCCTGAACAAAGTCTTATAGGAGGAAAAAGGCTCCCGAGGACACACGGGAATTTCTGTCATGCTAGTTTTCATCATGTTCATATGACTCACGTTCGTTACTTTGATAGTTTGATATGTGGGTGGACCGGCGCTTGGGTACTTCCCTTACTTGGACAAGCATCCCACTTATGATTAACCCCTCTCGCAAGCACCCGCAACTACGAAAGAAGAATTAAGACAAAGTCTAACCATAGCATTAAACTAGTGGATCCAAATCAGCCCCTTACGAAGTAACGCATAAACTAGGGTTTAAGCTTCTGTAACTCTAGCAACCCATCATCTACTTACTACTTCCCAATGCCTTCCTCTAGGCCCAAATAATGGTGAAGTGTTATGTAGTCCACATTCACATAACACCACTAGAGTAAAAACAACATACAACACATCAAAATATCGAACGAATACGAAATTCACATGACTACTTATAGCATGACTTATCCCATGTCCTCAGGAACAAAAGTAACTACTCACTAAGCATAATCATAATCATGACCAGAGAGGTAATGAGTAGCATCAAGTATCTGAACATAAACTCTTCCACCAAGTAATCCAACTAGCATCAACTACAAAGAGTAATTAACACTACTAGCAACCTTACAACTACCAATCTGAGTCGCGAGAGGGATATTGGTTACAAGTGATGAACTAGGGTTTGGAGATGAGATGGTGCTGATGAAGATGTTGATGGTGATGAGTCCCCGACAGGATCATCCTGCCGGAGCTCTTGATTGGTTCTGCTCAAGTTACGCCTCGTGGTAGGGGCGAATCCTGGAAAAAGCCTCCTCCTGGCTTTTGTTCCGGACGAAACCCTTCACATAGCAGAAGAGGGGGGCCAGAGGGCCGGTTGGGTGCCCACAAGCCCCCTAGGCGCGGCCAGGGGGGTGGCTGCGACTAGCAGGCTCGTGGCCACCTGTTGGCGCCCCTCTGGCACTTCTTCAGACCAGTACTTTTTATAAATCCGAAAAAAATCGTCGTTGATTTTTAAGGCGTTTGGAGTTGCGCAGAATAGGTATCTCAAACTTGCTCCAATTTCAGGCCAGAATTCCAGCTGCCGGCAATATCCCTCTTCAAGTAAACCTTGCAAAATAAGAGAGAAAAGGAATAAGTCTTGTACCGTGAAGTGAAATAACAGCCCAAAAAGCGATAAATATCAACATGAAAGCATGATGCAAAATGGACGTATCAACTCCCCCAAGCTTAGACCTCGCTTGTCCTCAAGCGAAAGCCGAGCTCAATCAATATGACCACATGTTTAGGGAGAGAGGTGTTGACAAAACAAAATACGAACATGCATGCATCACGATCATGATCGGAACAGCAATACCAACATATAATCTCTCATGCTAAAGTGACAATTCCTTCACAAATTAAAGCATGGATCAAGAACCTTACCGACAAGTAACAACCGATAGCCTTTGGTCATTGAAGCAATTGCAATTTATCATAACATCAGAAAGAGTCAAACAAGAGCTTGTAAAGAAAATCCACATACTCAATCATCTTTTCGTTTTCTACAATTGCTACAACTCACGTGGTACTCATGAGATCAAAGTTTCAGCTGAACACAAAGAAAGATAGGGGCTTATAGTTTTGCCTCCCAACTGCTTACCTCAAGGGTAATGTCAACAATAATAATTCATGAATGCTTACCTCCAAGTTGACATATGAATATAGATCTTTCCCAAGCATATGACAGTAGCCAAGATAAAGGCGAAATAGGGAATTAGTGAAGATCACCATGACTCTTTCAAGGGCAAAAAGTAAAGGTACAAGATAGGCCCTTCGCAGAGGGAACCAGAGGTTGTCATGCGCTTTTGAGGTTTGGATGCGTGTCCTCTTAGTGCAGAGGAATGTCACATTATATAGCCTCCTGTGATAAAGAACTTTATTATGCAGTCTGTCGCTTTTATGTCTTCCTCATCACAGGTTCGTACAAAGCTTATTTTCCACACACTAATAGATCATACATATTAGGGAGCAATTTTTATTGCTTGCACCGATGACAACTTACTTGAGGGATCTTATTCAATCCATAGGTAGGTATGGTGGACTCTGATGGCAAAACTGAGTTGAAGGTTTATGGATGCACAAGTAGTATCTCTACTTGGTGCGGGAGTTTTGGCTAATATGAGGTGGAAGCAATCGTCACATGCTAAGGGATCTCTAATCATATAACATTGTTCGGAACCAAGCAAACACAATTCATTATGTTGTCTTCCTGGTCGAACATCTACTTCTAGGCATGCAATAGTTTAGTGAGTGTTCACAATCGTAGATGGTGTCAAAGATGATGTATTTATATGTGAACCTCTCCTTCCTTATCACTTCCTATTAATTGCAACAATGACCAAGGTCTACGTTCGTATACCCTCAACAAGTTTCAATCACCATTCTTTTTATATGTGAAGCCATCACTTCCCATAAGATCATTACATGATCTTTTATGCTTTTGTTCTTTTCTCACTCTTTGATCATGGCAAGAGGCAAAGCCCTTCAACTAAGACACTCTTTATTATATGGCTCATGAGCTCGAATACATCGGGGGTGACACAAAGCAAAACTCAAGACTAAAACACTAAGACTTTTAAACTACTAGAGAAAGAGAAAACTGAAAAGGAACAAACTAAAACAAAGGTAAAGGCAAAAGATGTGATGGTGATACGATACCGAGGCAACTCCCCCAAGCTTGGAAAAAGCCAAGGGGATTGCCCATACCCATGCTCAGTTGTCTCCCTTTGGTGGTGATGGTGGTAGAGTTGTTGCAGAGGTCTTGAGCTTGTATAATTTCCACCTGAGCATAAAATTCTACTCCCTCAGACCATCATTTTCCTCTTCAAGCTTCAACACCCTTTGGCATAACTACTACTTACTCTCCTGCAAGAAACGAGAAGGGATAAACAAAGTCTTAGGCTTCTTCCTTGAGTCAGGGAGGCTCGACTTCTTGAACTCCACATGCGTGTGTCCAGGTTGAGGTAGAGGAGCCTCCCCTTCATCGGAACTTGTTTGTTCCTTCCCCTTGGGATCATAATCTTCTTCCTCATCAGTGGTCCAGCCATAAGGATCCAAGTTCCCATAGACCTTGGGGTTAGCAAGGTAATCTGCCACATAGCTCTCCCCCTCTGAATCTTGAGAAGACATCTTGCCCTAAATCTGCGGCAGAAAACAGTCTCGAAACGAAAACAGAGGAAATTTGCATGATATAGGGGTCAGACCTTATAGGAGAATATATATTGATTTTTTCCAGACTAGAAGGAGTACTCCGCACGAAAACGGAGTCCGGGAGGCACACTAGGTGGCCACAAGCCCCCCAGGCGCGGCCAGGGGGTGGGCCCGCGCCTGGCAGGCTTGTGGCCACCTCGCGCGCTTTCCGGACTACTTCCAGTTTTTCTATTTTTTCATATATTCCAAAACGGAGAAAAATTCCTACTGGAGAAGTTTTGGAATCTGTTTTCTTACCAAATCACATACCTCTTCGTTTTCGGAGTCTGAAACAGGCTGATAAACATCCCTTAGGTATTCCTCCGGAGTTATGGTATTGATAATATTGCTTTCAACATTTATGGGAGTACCTGAGATATAATGCTTGATTCTCTGCCCATTTACAACTCTCGGACAATTACCTTCTGTGTTGTTGATCTTGATAGCACCGGAACGATATACTTCCTCAACAATATAGGGACCTTCCCATTTAGAGAGAAGCTTGCTTGCAAAAAATCTTAAACGAGAATTATATGGCAAGACATAATCACCTACATTGAACTCACGCTTTTGTATCTTCTTATCATGCCACCTCTTAACCTTCTCTTTGAACAACTTGGCATTCTCATATGCCTGAGTTCTCCATTCATTAAGCGAGCTAATGTCAAATAACATCTTCTCACCAACAAGTTTGAAATCAAAGTTGAGCTCTTTGATTGCCCAATAAGCTTTATGCTCTAGCTCAAGAGGTAAATGACACGCTTTACTGTACACCATTTTCTACGGAGACATGCCCATGGGATTATTATAGGCAGTTCTATAAGCCCATAGTGCATCATCGAGCTTCTTAGATCAATTCTTTCTAGACCTGTTGATAGTCTTTTGCAGAATTAGTTTAATCTCTCTATTGCTTAGCTCTACTTGACCACTGGACCGAGGGTGATAGGGAGATGCAATTCTATGGTTGACATCGTACTTAGCAAGCGTTTTACGGAAAGCACCATGAATGAAATGTGAATCACCGCCGGTCACTAGATATCTAGGGACTCCAAATATAGGGAAAATAACTTCTTTAAGCATCCTGATAGAAGTGTTGTGATCAGCACTACTAGTGGGGATAACTTCTACCCACTTAGTGACGTAATCAATAACAACTAGGATATGAGTATACCCGTTAGATTTAGGAAAAGGTCCCATATAATAAAAGCCCCAGACATCTAAGGGTTCAATGACAAGTGAATAGTTCATAGGATTTTCCTGACGTTTGCCGATATTACCTACTCTTTGACATTCGTCACAAGACAAGACAAACTTACGGGCATCCTTGAAGAGAGTGGGCCAATAGAAACCTGATTGCAATACCTTGTGTGCAGTTCTATCTCCTGCATGGTGTCCTCCGTAGGCCTCGGAGTGACACTTCTGTAGGATCTGTCCCTGTTCATGTTCAGGTACACAACGCCTACTAACACCATCTACTCCTTCCTTATAAAGGCGAGGATCATCCCAAAAGTAATGTCTCAAGTCAAAGAAGAATTTCTTCTTCTGCTGGTATGTAAAACTAGGTGGTATATATTTGGCAACAATATAGTTTCCATAATCAGCATACCACGGTGCACTACGTGAAGCATTGATGACATTGAGTTGTTCATCGGGAAAGCTATCATCAATAGGTTGTGGGTCATCAAGAACGTTCTCCAACCTAGACAAGTTATCTGCTACTGGGTTATCAGCAACCTTCCTATCGACAACGTGCAAATCAAATTCCCGTAGCAAGAGAACCCATCTGATAAGTCTAGGTTTAGCGTCCTTCTTCTCCATGAGGTACTTAATAGCAGCGTGATCAGTGTGAATTGTGATTTTGGAATCAACTATGTAAGACCTGAACTTTCCACATGCAAACACGACTGCTAAAAACTCCTTTTCCGTAGTGGCATAGTTTCTTTGGGTACTGTCTAGAATTTTACTAGCATAGTGAATAACGTTCAACTTCTTATCAACTCTTTGCCCTAGAACAGCATCAACAGCATAATCACTAGCATCACACATGATTTCAAAAGGTAAGTTCCAATCAGGTGGTTGAACAATAGGTGCGGTTATCAAAGCCCTCTTAAGTATTTCGAAGGCTTCCTCACAATCTTCGTCAAAAACAAAAGGAATATACTTTTGCAAGAGATTGGTAAGAGGCGTAGAAATCTTAGAGAAGTCTTTAATGAACCTTCTAAAGAAACCAACATGACCAAGGAAACTTCTTATACCTTTGATATCTGTGGGGTATGGCATTTTCTTGATTGCATCAACCTTAGCATTATCGACTTCAATACCTCTTTCAGAAATTTTATATCCTAAGACGATGCCTTCATTAACCATAAAGTGACACTTCTCCCAATTCAAGACAAGATTGGTGTCTTTACATCTCTGCAAGACTCGATCAAGGTTGCTGAGGCAATCATCAAAAGAAGACCCGTAAATGGAGAAGTCATCCATGAAAACCTCGACAATCTTTTCACAAAAGTCAAAGAATATAGCCATCATACATCTTTGAAAGGTGGCAGGTGCATTACATAAGCCAAAAGACATACGTCTATAAGCAAAGGTACCGAAAGGGAAGGTGAAAGTGGTTTTCTCGTGATCAGATTGTGCAACTGGTATTTGAGAGAAACCAGAATAACAACCTAGAAAGCAGAAGTGTGTGTATTTTGACAGTCTTTCTAGCATTTGGTCGATAAAAGGCAAAGGGTAATGATCTTTCCTAGTGGCCTTATTCAATTTCCTAAAATCGATCACCATCCTATAGCCAGTAATAATCCTGTGTGGGATCAATTCATCCTTATCATTTGGGACAACAGTAATGCCTCCCTTCTTAGGGACGCAATGCACCGGACTCACCCAATCACTATGAGCAACATGATAGATAATTCCCGCTTCCAGGAGCTTTAGAATTTCTTTTCTCACTACTTATTTCATCTTATGATTTAATATCCTTTGATGATCAACAACTAGTTTGGAATCAGGATCAGTTTTAATCTTTGCTCGCATAGAGTGGGACTAATGCCCTTAAGATCATCAGGAGTATATCCAATAGCAGCACGGTGCTTCCTCAGAGTTTTTAGTAACTTCTTTTCTTCATGCTCTGAGAGGCTAGCACTAATAATAACAATATATATCTCTTTTTCATCAAGATAAGCGTACTTAAGAGTATTAGGCAACTGTTTAAGCTAGAACACAGGATCACCCTTTGGTGGGGGTGGATCCCCAAGCAGTTCAACATGCAAGCTATTCTTAAGAATAGGGTATTGTTCTAAGACAACCCTATCTATCTCATCCCTTTCATCCATATGCATATCATTTTCATGCTCAAGGAAGTATTGCTCTAAGGGAGTAGGAGGCACGACAATAGAAGCTAAGGCAATAGTTTCATCCTTACTAGGCAACTCCTTTTCATGAGGTTGTCTACCAAACTTGGAGAAATTGAAGTCGTGTGACACACCTTCAAAGCCAACAGTGACAATTTGCTTCTCACAGTAAATATGAGCATTGAAGGTATTGAGAAAAGGTCTGCCAAATATGATGGGTCAAAAGCTATCTAGTGCGGTAGCAAGAACGAGGAAATCAGCATGATACTTTGTTTTACCACATAAGACTTCAACATCCCTAACAATTCCCATAGGGCAGATAGTATCTCTATTGGCAAGCTGAATAGTGACATCAATATGCTCTATCTCAACTGGTGCAATCTCATCTTTGATTTCATCATATAAGGATTGAGGTATTGCACTAACACTTGCACCCACGTCACATAAACCATGATAACAATGATCTCCTATCTTAACAGAAACAACATGCGTGCCAACAACACACCTATGTTTGTCTCTAGCGTGAGGTTTAGCAATTCTACCAGCATCTTCACAGAAGTGAATATTATGTCCCTCAACATCGTCGGACAGAAGATCTTTGATAATAGCAATGCTAGGTTCAACTCTAATTTGCTCAGGGGGTGTAGGTGTTCTAATGTAGCCTCTAAGTATCACAGTTGAAGCTTTAGAATGATCCTTTATCCTAACAGGGAAAGGTGGTTTCTCAATGTAAGCACTGGGAACAATAGGATCATTATAGGCAATGACTCTCTCTTCAACTGGATTAGGTTTAACTACATTGACTTCTAAAGGAGGATGATATTTAAACCACTTCTCTTTGGGGAGATCAATATGAGGAGCAAATGATTCGCACAATGGAGCTACTATCTCACAGTCAAGTCCATACTTAGTGCTAAAATCACTAAAGGTATTTGTTTCAACAAAGGATTTAACGCAATCAAACTTCAAATTCATACCTGACTCCTTACCTTCTTCAAGCTCCCAATCTTCAGAGTTGCGTTTAATTCTCTCCAATAAATTCTATTTGAAGTCAATATCTCTCTTCATAAAAGAACTGACACAAGAAGTTCTGAATGATAATTTCTCTCGAGAGCTCATGGTTGGGGCATGAATATAACATTGATTTAAGCCTCCCCCAAGCTTGAGCGATGCTTTCTCTGTCACGAGGCCAAAAATTATAAATATAATTCCGATCACGATGAACTAAATGCTTAGGATAAAACTTTTGATGAAATTCCAATTTCAACCGATTGTAGTTCAATGATCCAGTATCATCACATAGCCTATACCATGTCAACGCCTTATCCTTCAAAGATAAAGGAAAGACCTTCTTCTTGACCTCATCCTCGGGAAAACTTGCAAGCTTAAATAAACCACAAACTTCATCTACATAGATTAGATGCAAGTCTGGATGTGATGTTCCATCTCGTGTAAAAGGATTAGCGAGCAGTTTCTCAAGCATACCCGAAGGAAATTCAAAGCAAATATTTTCAGTAGGTGCAGCAGGTTGAGGAGAAACTATTTGTGCTTCCGTTCGAGGTGAAGATACCCCGAACAAGCCCCTCAAAGTATTATTGTCCATAGTGACAAGTGACAATAAACTTCAGCACACTATATGAATGTTTCCTTACCAAGTTCCACTTACCAAAGGCGTTTCACTCCCCGGCAACGGCACCAAAAAAGAGTCTTGATGACCCACAAGTATAGGGAATCAATCGTAGTCCTTTCGATAAGTAAGAGTGTCGAACCCAACGAGGAGCACAAGGATCTGGCAAGTGGTTGTCAGCAAGGAAATATCTGCAAGAATTGAAATTGTCGGTAACAAGTAGTTGTGTGGTGAGATGATTCGTAGCAAGCAAAAAGTAACAAAAGTAGCAACGGTGCAACAAAGTGTCCCAATCCCTTTTGTAGCAAGGTACAAGCCTGAACAAAGTCTTATAGGAGGAAAAACGCTCCCGAGGACACACGGGAATTTCTGTCATGCTAGTTTTCATCATGTTCATATGATTCACGTTTGTTACTTTGATAGTTTGATATGTGGGTGGACCGGCACTTGGGTACTGCCCTTACTTGGACAAGCATCCCACTTATGATTAACCCCTCTCGCAAGCATCCGCAACTACGAAAGAAGTATTAAGACAAATTCTAACCATATCATTAAACTAGTGGATCCAAATCAGCCCCTTACGAAGTAACACATAAACTAGGGTTTGAGCTTCTGTCACTCTAGCAGCTCATCATCTACTTACTACATCCCAATGCCTTCCTCTAGGCCCAAATAATGGTGCAGTGTTATGTAGTCGACGGTCACATAACACCACTAGAGGAAAAACAACATACAACACATCAAAATATCAAACGAATATGAAATTCACATGACTACTTATAGCATGACTTATCCCATGTCCTGAGGAACAAAAGTAACTACTCACAAAGCATAATCATAATCATGACCAAAGAGGTAATGAGTAGCATCAAGGATCTGAACATAAACTCTTCCACCAAGTAATCCAACTAGCATCAACTACAAAGAGTAATTAACACTACTAGCAACCTTACAAGTACCAATCTGAGTCGCGAGACGGAGATTGGTTACAAGTGATGAACTAGGGTTTGGAGATGAGATGGTGCTGATGAAAATGTTGATGGTGATGAGTCCCCTCGGATGAGAGGAGTGTTGGTGATGACGATGGCGACGATTTCCCCCTTCGGGAGGGAAGTTTCCGGCATAGGATCGTCCTACCGGAGCTCTAGATTGGTTCTGCTCAAGTTCCGCCTCGTGGCGGCGGCGAATCCTCGAAAAAGCCTCCTCTTGGTTTTTTTCCGGACGAAACCCTTCATATAGCAGAAGAGGGGGGCCAGAGGGCCAGCTGGGTGCCCACAAGCCCCCTAGGCGTGGCCGGGGGGGGGGGGGGGTGGCTGCGCCTAGCAGGCTTGTGGCCACCTGCTAGCGCCCCTCTAGCACTTCTTCGGCCCAGTATTTTTTATAAATCCGAAAAAAATCATCGTTCATTTTTATGGCGTTTGGAGTTGCACAGAATAAGTATCTCAAACTTGCTCCAATTTCAGGCCAGAATTCCAGCTGCCGACATTCTCCCTCTTCAAGTAAACCTTGCAAAATAAGAGAGAAAATGCATAAGTCTTGTACCGTGAAGTGAAATAACAGCCCAAAAAGCGATAAACATCAACATGAAAGCATGATGCAAAATGGACGTATCACCAGGCAATGATCATTATATAGGCATCACGCCCAATATTAGTAGACCGACTCCTGCCAGCATCTACTACTATTACTCCACACATCGACCGCTATCTAGCATGCATCTAGTGTATTAAGTTCATGGAAAAACAGAGTAATGCAATAAGAACGATGACATGATGTAGACAAGATCTATTTATGTAGAAATAGACCCCATCTTGTTATCCTTAATAGCAACGATAGATACATGTCGTTTCCATTTCTGCCACTCGGATCAAGCACCGTAAGATCGAACCCATCATAAAGCACCTCTTCCCATTACAAGATAAATAGATCAAGTTGGCCAAAAAAACCAAATATCGGAGAAGAAATACGAGGCTATAATCAATCACACATATAAGAGATCAAATAAGACTCAAATAACTTTCATGGATAAAAATATAGATCTAGTCATAAACTCAAAACTCATCGGATCCCAACAAACACACCGCAAAAAGACTTACATCATATGGTTCTCCAAGAGACCATTGTATTGATAATCAAGAGAGAGAGAGAGAGAGGAAGCCATCTAGCTACTAACTACGGACCCGGTCTACGAAGAACTACTCACGCATCATCGGAGAGGCACCAATGGACATGATGAACCCCTCCGTGGTGGTGTCTAGATTGGATCTGGTGTTTCTGGACTCTGCGGTGGCTGGAATTGATTTTCGTCCCCCTCCATAGGGTTTCTGGAATATTGGGGTATTTATTGTACAAAGGGGCGGTGCGGGAGGCAAACGAGGAGGGCACAACCCACTCGGGCGCGCCTGGCCCCCCCAAGCGTGGCCTGGTGGGTTGTGCTCCCATCGGAGCTCCCCTCAAGTGCGTTCCTGGCCCACTAGATGTCTTCTAGCCCAAAGAAATCCACAAAAAGTTTCGCTGTGTTTGGACTCCGTTTGGTATTGATTTCGTGTGATGTAAAAAACATGCAGAAAACAACAACTAGCACTGGGCACTATGTCAATAGGTTAGTACCAAAAAATGATATAAAATGACTATAAAATGATTGTAAAACATCCAAGAATGATAATATAACAGCATGGAACATCAAAATCTATAGATACGTTGGAGACGTATCAGCATCCCCAAACTTAATTCCCGCTCGTCCTCGAGTAGGTAAACGATAAAAACATAATTTTTGATGTGGGATGCTGCCTAACATGTTCATCACATTTCTTTTCTTTATAGCATGGAAATTTGGACTTTTATATGGTTCAATGCAATAGTCTAGTTTTGACATGAAGACTTTAATACTCAAGCATACCAACAAGCGACCATGTCTTTCAAAATATCAACACTAAAGCAAGTTGTCCCTAGCCCATTATGCTCAATCATTGATCCATTCATGAAACACAGTCGAATATTAGATACACCCAATGCTCAAATATGATCATAGTGCCCCTTAGTTGGTGCTTTATGAGAGAAGATGGAGACTCAAATTCAAAATAAAAATTGCATAAGTAAAAGAAAGGCCCTTCGCAGAGGGAAGTAGGGATTTGTAGAGGTGCCAGAGCTCAAAGTGAAAATTGAGAGATAAAAACATTTTGGGAGGCATACTTTTCCCATGAAGGAAAATGACTTAGAGCTCCCAACACTTTCCATGCTAGATACATCATAGGCGGTTCCCAAACAGAAAATAAAGTTTATTCCTTTTTCCACCATTACTTTCACTTTCATGGCTTGTCCGTATCCACAGGTGCCCTCCATACCAACACTTTCCAAGGAATTTATTATTTGACAACAAAAAGTAAATTCATTTTCTTTTTCATTTCGGGACTGGGCATCCCTAATACCTTTCCCGTTCTCGTGCAATGAAAAGTGAATAAACAGTCATCGTGAGAACAACACATCTAGCATGGAAAATATTGGCCACCCCTCACCGCCTCGCGAACGGTAGAGCGCACAAAAGCGAAATTTATTTTGAAAATTAGAGATGGGACATGAAAATTTGCTTAGAACAACATGGAAATACCGCATACAGGTAGGTATAGTGGACTCATATGGCAAAACTGGTTTAAAGGGTTTTGGATGCACAAGTAGTGATCATACTTAGTGCAAAATGAAGTCTAGCAAAAAGATTGAGAAGCGACCAACCAAGAAACGAATAATCTCGTACCCAAGAATTAAGCATAAGTAACACCAAATAATGCACCACAAGTAGGATATAAATTTCATTGCATAACTATTGACTTTCGTGCTTGCATAGGGAATCACAAACCTTAACATCAATATTATTACTAAAGCACAATTACTCATCAACATGACTCACATATCATATCGTCATATCTCAAAACCATTACTAAGAATCAAGGTTATTTTGTCAAATGATCTTCATGAAAGTTTTTATTATATCCTCCTTGGATATCTATCACTTTGGGACTATTTCCATATGTTGCTTTTGATAAGCTCAAACAAATTTAAGTGAAGAACATGAGCATGATTTTTCTCTCTCAAAATAATCTAAGTGAAGCAAGAGAGAATTTCTTAGAAAAATTACTAACTCCCAAATAAATCTAAGCACACCGTGCTCCAAAAGATATAAGTGAAGTACTAGAGCAAATCCATGGCTCTAAAAATTTAAGTGAAGCATAGGAGCAAGCATAGCATAATTTTTGGCTCTCTCAAAAAGGTTTGTCCAGAAAGGATTAAAGAATTAAAACACAAAGAAAAACAAGCAAAGACTCATATCATATAAGACTCTCCAAGCAAAACTCATAATATGTGACGAATAAAAATATAGTTTCAAGTAAAATACCGATGGTTGTAAGAAGAAAGAGGGGATGCCACTCGGGGGCATCCCAAAGCTTAATTGCTTTCTACCTATTGAATATTATCTTGGGGTGCCTCGGGCATCCATGAGCTTAGAATTTTTCTAATCCTCATTCCTTCATCCATAACCTTTGTGAGATCTGTTAGTATAAGAAAGCAAACCACTACTATAAGTACTGTTGAAAACCTATTCATATTTTATTTTTGCATTATATATACTGTATTCCAACTTTTCTATGGCAAAAACTCATCAAAGAAAACCATAGAATCATCAAAACAAGCACACAACGCAAAGAAAACAGAATCTGTCAAAAACAGAACAATCTGTAGCAATCGAATTACTTCGAATACTTTTGTAACTCCAAAAATTCTGAACAATTAGGACTACATGAACAATTTGTTTATTAATATTTTTAAAAAAGAATAAACTCAAAATCACTCTTATGTTAAAAATGAAAAATAATTTGGTAAGCGCAAAAGTTTCTGTTTTTTTAGCAAGATCAAATCAAATTTCACCCAAATCATCCCAAAGGCTTTGCTCGGCACAAACACTAATTTGAACCACAAAAACACATATAATGAGAGGCATATTTGTGTTTTTTATTTGAAACGGGAAAAAATATATATTGGGTTGTCTCCCAACAAGCGCTTTTCTTTAAAACCTTTTAGCTAGACATTGATAATTTTAATGATGCTCTCACGAAAGACAAGAATTGAGGCACAAAGAGAGCATCATATGGCATGTAAAAATCACATTTAAGTCTAACATACTTCCTATGCATAGGCATTTTATAAGCAAACAAATCATCAAGGCAAGCATAAACTAGCATATGCAAGGGAGAAGAATAAAGGATTGACAATCTCAACATAACAAGAGGTAAATTAGTAATATGAAAATTTCTAGGACCATATTTTACTCTCTCATAATAATTGCATGTAAGATCATACTCAAATTCAAAAATATAGCTATCATATAAAATTTTCTCTTCATGATCTACATGCATGCAAAGTTGACACTCGTCCAAAATAGTGGGATTATCATCAAATAAAGTCATGACCTCTCCAAACCCACTTATATCAAAAAATTCAGAAGATTGAACACTCTCCAAAATAGTGGGATCAATAATGCCTAAAGTTGACACTCTTCCAACACACTTTCAATATCATATTCATCAAGAGTATTAAATAAATTATCAAGATCATAAGAAGCATTATCACCCCAATCATGATCATTGCAATAAGTAGCGGTCATGGCAAACTCATCAAATATAGCATCCCCAAGCTTGTGGGTTTGCATATCATTAGCACAAAGGATCTTAATAGAATTTATAATAATATCATTGCAATCATTCTTTTCATTCAAGGAAACACCGTGAATCACTTCATCACAATTTTTAGATTCACGAATCTCGAGCAAAACTTCATAGAGATAATCAAGTACACTCAACTCACTAGCAATTGGTTCATAATAATTGGATCTCTTGAAAATATTAGCAAGTGGATGAGGATCAATAACAATAGATTTTTAGCAAGCAAATATGCAAGCAAATAGAAGGTACATGGCAACATAAGCAAAGATAGCAAACAAGAAAAAAGGCAAACGAAAAGGAGGGTGAATAAAACAGCAATTTTTTGTGAAGTGGGGGAGAGGAAAACGAGTGGCAAAAGGCAAATAATGTAAATTGCGAGGAGATGAGATTTGTGATTAGGAACCTGGTTGATGTTGAAGATCCTCCCCGGCAACGGCGCCAGAAATTCCTTTTGATGTCTGCTAGAACTACGTCGTTATTTCCCCAAAGAGGAAGGGATGATGCAGTATAGCGACGGTAGGTATTTCCTTCAATGATGAGACCAAGGTTATCGAACTAGTAGGAGAATCTCCTCACACCACGTAAATATCACCTGCACACAAATGACAAATACTCGCAACCTCGCGTGTTAAAGGGGTTGTCAATCCCTTTCGGCTACGATGCCTCAAGATAGGCAAATAACGTGAGGTAAAAGTGGTAGATAGGATAAATAGATCGTGGAACAAATAATTTACAGCAAGGTATTTTTGTATTTTGTTTAATAGATTTGAAAATAAAAGCAAAGGAAAATAAGTCGCAAAGGCAAATATGATGAAAAGAGACCCGAGGGTCGTAGGTTTCACTAGTGGCTTCTATCGAGAAAAAATAGCAAACGGTGGGAAAACAATTACTGTTGGGCAACTGATAGAACTTCAAATAATCATGATGATATCCATGCAGTGATCATTATATAGGCATCAAGTCCAAGATTAGTAGACCGACTCCTGCCTGCATCTACTACTATTACTCCACACATCGACCGCTATCCAGTATGCATCTAGTGTATTAAGTTCATGGAAAATGGAGTAATGCAATAAGAACGATGACATGATGTAGACAAGATCTATTTATGTAGAAATAGACCCCATCTTGTTATTATTAATAGCAACGATACATACATGTCGTTTCCCCTTCTGCCACTCGGATCAAGCACCGTAAGATCGAAACCATCACAAAGCACCTCTTCCCATTGCAAGATAAATAGATAAAGTTGGCCAAACAAAACCCAAATATCGGAGAAGAAATGCGAGGCTATAATAAATCACGCATATAGGAGATCAAAGAAGAGTCAAATAACTTTCATGGATAAGAATATAGATCTGATCATAAACTGAAAGTTCATTGGATCCCAACAAACACACCGCAACAAGACTTACATCATATAGATCTCCAAGAGACCATTGTATTGAGAATCAAGAGAGAGAGAGAGAGAGAGAGGAAGCCATCTAGCTACTAATACAGAGCCATAGGTCCACAAAGAACTACTCACGCTTCATCGGAGAGGCACCAATGGACATGATGAACCCCTCCGTGATGGTGTCTAGATTGGATCTGGTGTTTCTGGACTTTACAGCGGCTAGAGTTGATTTTCGTCCCCCTCCTTAGGGTTTCTGGAATATTGGGGTATTTATAGAGCAAAGGGGCGGTGCAGGAGGCCCGAGGAGGGCACAACCCACCGGGGCGTGCCTGGGCCCCCAAGCGCGGCCTGGTGTGTTGTGCTCCCATCGGAGCTCCCCTCAGGTGCGTTCTTGGCCCACTGGATGTCTTCTGGCCCAAAAAATCAACAAAAAGTTTCACTGCGTTTGGACTCCGTTTGGTATTGATTTCCCGCGTTGTAAAAAAAATGCAGAAATCAGCAACTGGCACTGGGCACAATGTCAATAAGTTAGTACCAAAAATGATATGAAATGATTGTAAATCATCCAAGAACGATAATATAACATCATGGAACAATAAAAAATTATAGATACATTGGAGACGTATCAGGCTACGACGTGTTGATATCCCGAGGCCGGTCATGACCCACGAAAGTGTGACCGCCCAGAGGTATCAAGCGTGTTGGGAAATGTGGTGCAGCCCTGAAGCGGTGATTAAACCATTCGAATAGTCGTGTCCATAATAACAGGATGACTTTGTAATGACCAAGATGCGGTCCTATCTTTATTTTAGCACGAGGGCCCCGACGGGGATAGAAATGCATCTCGTCGTTTCGCAAGAATGGATATCGTTACAAGTACATGTACAAAAGAGATGAGTATATGGAATTGGCTTACACTCGCCACAAGCTACAACAAGATCATCTCAAATACAACAACACATTCAATCACGAAGTAGAAGAGCACAGTCCGACTACGGACGAAATCAAACGAATAAAATGACGTCCATCCATGCTATCGAGGCTGTCAGCGTGGAACCCATCCTAGATCGGTGAAGAAGAAGAAGAAACTCCAAATAGAACAATCATCGCGCTCACGTCAAAGTATTGCTTTACCTGTACACTGTTGTTGTAGTAATCTGTGAGCCATAGGGACTCATCAACCTCATTTCCAAAGGCATGAAGACTAGCAAAGCTTTATGAGTGAGGTATTGTTAAGTGGTGAGGCTGCAACAAGCACTAAGCATTTATTTGAGTGGCTGATACGTCTCCGTCGTATCTACTTTTCCAAACTCTTTTGCCCTTGTTTTGGACTCTAATTTGCATGATTTGAATGGAACTAACCCGGACTAACGCTGTTTTCAGCAGAATTGCCATGGTGTTGTTTTTGCGCAGAAATAAAAGTTCTCGGAATGAACTGGAAATTTACGAGGATTTTTTGTGGAATATATAAAAAATAATGGCGCAAGAATCAACCGGAGGAGTGGAGCGAGCAGCCCACAAGCCCACCAGGCGCGGCCCCCCCTGGCCGCGCCTAGCAGGCTTGTGGGGCCCTCGGAGCTCCGCCACCTCCAACTCCAGCTCTATTTAGTCCCTTTTGTTCGAAAAAAAATCAAGGAGAAGAGTTCATCGCGTTTTACGATACGGAGGCGCCGCCACCACGTGTTCTTCCTTTGGAGGGCAGATCTGGAGTCTGTTCTGGGCTCCAGAGAGGGGAGATCGTCGCCATTGTCATCACCAACCTTCCTTCATCGCCAATTCCATGATGTTGTTCACCGTTCGTGAGTAATCTCATCGTAGGCTTGCTGGACGGTGATGGGTTGGATGACATCTATCATGTAATTGAGTTAGTTTTGATGGGGATTGATCCCTAGTATCCACTATGTTCTGAGATTGATGTTGCTACTACTTTTCCATGCTTAATGCTTGTCACTAGGGCCCGAGTGCCATGATTTCAGATCTGAACCTATTATGTTCTCGTCAATATATGTGTGTTCTTGATCCTATCTTGCAAGTTGTAGTCACCTACTATGTGTTATGAGCCGGCAACCCCGGAGTGACAATAGCCGGAACCACTCCCGAAGATGACCATAGTATGAGGAGTTTATGTATTCACTAAGTGCTAATGCTTTGTTCCGGTTCTCTATTAAAAGGAGAACCTTAATATCCCGTAGTTTCCATTAGGACCCCGCTGCCACGGGAGGGATGGACAATAGATGTCATGCAAGTTCTTTTCCCTAAGCACGTATGACTATATACGGAATGCATGCCTACATTACATTGACGAACTGGAGCTAGTTACATATCTCCCCGTGTTATAACTGTTGCATGATGAATGTCATCCGACATAATTATCCATCACCGATCCAATGCCTATGAGTTTTTCCTACTGGTCCTTGCTACTGTTACTCTATCGCTACTGTTGTCACTGCTGCTACTGTTACTCTGTCGCTACTGTTGTCACTGCTGCTACTGTTACTCTGCCGCTACTGCTGTCACTGCTGCTACTGTTACCATTGCTACTGTTGCTATCACACCACTTTGCTACTGATACTTTGCTGCAGATACTAAGTCTTTCAGGTGTGGTTGAATTGACAACTCAACTGCTAATACTCGAGAATATTCTTTAGCTTCCCCTTGTGTCGAATCCACAAATTTGGGTTGAATACTCTACCCTCGGAAACTGTTGCGATCCCCTATACTTGTGGGTTATTAGTGGCTAAGTTACGAGTACAAGAATAAGAGGGGGGAGGGTGATCTATGCATAAATGGACGTGAGCTAACAATGATCACAAAGTGATCCTGAACACCTACTTACAAGTCATACATAACCCAACCGTGTCCTATCTCGGATAAGGACTCATGAGAGGAGACAATCACGGTTACACATAGTTGGCATATTTTATTTGAGTTTACTTCAAGTTTTCTATGACCGGGTGTTATACAAAGTTTCCAAGTTGCCATATAACCATGGGCACGACTCTCAGAAAGATTTAACCCTGTGGGGGTGCTCCAACTAGTTCATCACAAACTACCACGAGCTGCGTGGAATGACCTCAACCACAGAAGACTAGTAGTTTACTCGGAAATTTTGATGGAAAACGTCAACCTCGAGATAGCCCAAAGTAACCTCAGAATCCCGCGCTCAAGACGTTCGAGAAAGGTAAAACAAATCCAACAAGGTCGCCAGGCGTGCCGATAGACCCGATAGGAGCCGCGTATCTCGTTCTCAGGACACGACCGGATGAGGGAGACGTCGGGTTGGCTGAGACCCCAGTTGACCAGGTGGCGCCGAACATCGCTCGGTTTGAACCAACACTCATGAGGAGCACTGGCCCGGGGGTTGATTAATTATTCGCGGGTGCCTATGCATTTTATTAGTTATTAGGCAAATGTTGTACCAATGTTGTGCCTTGCTAGAAGTGTTTTATCCCAAAATAAAATTCAAGGGGGTCCCCATAACAACCCCAAGCATGTTAGGAGCGCTCAATATGGAACATAACACTGGTACAAAAGTAACCAGGGCGGCAAAGGTGGAACAAAACACCGAGCTAGAAGGCCAAGCCTTCCACCCCTTACCAAGTATACAAGTGCATTAAATTAAATAGCAATAATATGGTGATATATCAAGGAACCCTTGTTTTCACATGGAAGCATGTGCACCTGCAACTAGAAACGCCATAAGAAGGGCTAAGCAAGCGGTGACATAGCCAATCAAAGGTTTGCTGGGATGTGGAGGGGTTTAGAGGTTTTTCAAGGCAAAGTTGGGAGGGTTGACATAACATGTGGTAGGCAGCGAGACATAGCGATAGAAACAAGACAACTAGCATGGCAATTATAGTAATGGTGTCTAGGAAAATTTTCATCTTGCCTGTGATCCCGCATGGAAGAAGAATGAATCCGTGAAAACGAATCCTCACACTCCGAAGCGGTTCAGAACTCTATCGTGAAGCAACAATCCAGAAACAACAAACAACACATGATAAACACGACAACATATGCATGACATGATGCGCAAACAAATATGATGCATATTCAATTAATTACGCATGGTATGGCAAAGCAGAACAATCAACTCGTACACATTAAATGAAGCTCAATATGCAACGAGTTGCATATTGACGAAACTCCATATTTGAATTACTTAGTTCACTCCCGTTTAGGTACATGACAATGTTAAATGTTATTAAACATGGCAAGAGGTGAAGCATAAATAAACTACACTATCTAGGCATTTTAAATGAGGCCGGAAACAACATATAACATTTCCGAATGACTCCATATGTTAATTTTCAAAATTGGTCCAGATCTGAACTAAACATATTTTATATTTATTAAACAGCAAAATAAAGTGGATCATGTGATTCTACACGTCATTCTAGTCAATTTCCATATATAGATCATCTAAACGGAGCTACGGTTTAAAAGATATGACCAACAGAAGATAATGTGACATGGATGCAAAATGTATGCAAATGACAACCACAAGCATGTTAATCATGAATGCAACAAGATATTATGAAACTACATGAAATTCTAGGCAAGTTTAAATGAGGCCGGAAGAACGAATAACAATTCCGGAAAGTCCCCAAATGCAAATTAAGATTTCGGTACTCTTCTGCCTATAACACAATTTTAGAGTTATTAAACTGCAAAATAAATGCTTCCATGTTATTCTACAAATTTTTCTCGTCAAGCTACATACATAAAACATTTTATTTGGAGTTACGGTTTAATATCTATGAATAAACCGTTTTAACATGTCATTCATGCAAATTGATGCAAACAACAAGTTTAAACGTTTTAAACATGGTTGAAAGTTGGATATTGTGAATCTACACAAAATTCTAAGCATTTTCATGTATAAAGTTTTTAAATCTGATGCATGGTTATTTTGCTATGAATTAAATCATTTTTAGTATGGCATCATGCAAATCAGGACAAACAACATGGTTAAATTTTCTAACATGTTCGAAAGTGACATATTATTAATCTACACGAAATTCTTATCATTTTACATACATAAATCATTGTGATCCGATGCACAGTGAATTAATTGTGAGCATTTTAAAATAATGCATTTTTTGTAATTCTTAAAGGTCCTGATAATTACACAAATTAGAAGCGAAAGAAAAAATGCAACAGGTCAAACATGTGAGCGTTGGATACTAAGTTGTGCCTACGACGGCTAATAGAGCGAAGGGACTAGGCTAGGGGTCCTCACCTTGGGGCAAGGCCCGACGAATTTGGCTTTGGGTCATGCTAGTCTTCTAGACGAGGCGTGGCACTTTCTCAGCGAGGCCTGCTTGCACGCAAGGTGGAGCTAGAGTGGCTGGATGCGGCCCACCTAGCGAGCGAGTGGCTCAGTGAGCTCGATCCAATTGTCTCCCTCCTAGAGAGAGCAGGGAGGATTGACCGGCGGCGACGCGGTGCGGCAGGTTCCGGCGAGATGCGAGTCGTGAGGAACTGGCACAAGAGGCTCGCCCGTGACCGGATTTGGGAAGTAGCACCTTCGGAGGTCACGTGCCGGAGCATATCGATGACGACGGGCATGGCTGCGTGCTGTGAGGAACACATAGGTGGCAGGGTGTTAGGGAGAAGATAGGTGATGAACCACAAGTGTAGGGGATCTATCGTAGTCCTTTTGATAAGTAAGAGTGTCGAACCCAACGAGGAGGAGAAGGATCTGACAAGTGGTTTTCAGCATGGTATTCTCTGCAAGCACTGAAATTATCGGTAACAGAAAGTTGTGTGGTAAGATGATTCGTAGCAAGTAGCAAGTAACAATAGGAACAACGGTGCAGCAAAGTGGCCCAATCCCTTTTGTAGCAAGGTACAAGCCTGGACAAACTCTAATAGGAGGTAAAGCGCCCCCGAGGACACATGGGAATTTCTGTCAAGCTAGTTTTCATCATGTTCATATGATTCGCGTTCGCTACTTTGATAGTTTGATATGTGGGTGGACCGGTGCTTGGGTGCTTCCCTTACTTGGACAAACATCCCACTTATGATTAACCCCTCTCGCAAGCATCCGCAACTACGAAAGAAGAATTAAGACGAAGTCTAACCATAGCATTAAACTAGTGGATCCAAATCAGCCCCTTACGAAGCAACGCATAAACTAGGGTTTAAGCTTCTGTCACTCTAGCAACCCATCATCTACTTACTACTTCCCAATGCCTTCCTCTAGGCCCAAATAATGGTGAAGTGTTATGTAGTCGACGTTCACATAACACCACTAGACGAAAAACAACATCCAACACATCAAAATATCGAACGAATACCAAATTCACATGACTACTTATAGCATGACTTATCCCATGTCCTCAGGAACAAAAGTAACTAATCACAAAGCATAATTATGTTCATGACCAGAGAGGTATTGAATAGCATCAAGGATCTGAACATATAATCTTCCACCGAGTAATCCAACTAGCATCAACTACAAAGAGTAATTAACACTACTAGCAACCTTACAACTACCAATCGGAGTCGCTAGACGGAGATTGGTTACAAGAGATGAATTAGGGTTTGGAGATGAGATGGTGCTGATGAAGATGTTAATGGTGATGAGTCCCCTGCGATGAGAGGAGTGTTGGTGATGACGATGGCGACGATATCCCCCTCCGGGAGGGAAGTTTCCCCGACAGGACGACCCTGCCGCAGCTCTAGATTGGTTCTACTCAAGTTCCACCTCGTGGTGGCGACGATTCCTCCCGAAAGCCTCCTCCTGTTTTTTTCTGGAACAAAACCCTCCTTATAGAAAAAGAGGGGAGCCACAGGGCCAACAGGGAGCCCACAAGCCCCCTAGGCACGGCCAGGGGGTAGGCCGCGCCTAGCAGGCTTGTGGCCTCTTGGTGGCTCCCCTCTGGTACTTCTTCCGCCCAGTATTTTTTATAAATTACAAAATAATTCCTCATTGATTTTAACGGCTTTTGGAGTTGTGCAGAATAGGTATCTCAAACTTGCTCCCTTTTCAAGCCAGAATTCCAGCTGCCGGCATTCTCCCTCTTCATGTAAACCTTGTAAAATAAGAGAGAAAAGGCATAAGTATTGTACCGTGAAGTGTAATAACAGCCCCAAAATGGACGTATCAACTCCCCCAAGCTTAGACTTCGCTTGTCCTCAAGCGGAAACCGAGATCAATAAATATGCCCACATGTTTAGAGAGAGAGGTGTCGACAAAACAAAATACACACATGCATGCATCATGATCATAATTAGAACAACAATATCATCATATAATCTGTTATGCTAAAGTGATAATTCCTTCACGAAGTAAAGTATGGATCAAGAACCTTATTGAGAATTAACAACCAATAGCCTTAAGTCACTGAAGCAATTGCAATTTATCATAACATCGAAAAGAGTCAAGTTAGAGCTTGTAAACCAAATCCACATACTCAATCATCCTGTCATCTTCTACAATTGCTACAACTCACGTGGTACTCATGAGATCAAAGTTTCACTCGGACACAGAGAAAGGTTGGGGCTTATTGTTTCGCCTCCCAACTATTTACCTCAAGGGTAATGTCAACAATAATAATTCATGAATACTTACTTCCAAGTTGACATATGAATGTAGATCTTTCCCTAACATATGACGTTAGACAAGATAAAGGCGAAATAAGGAATTGGTGTAGATCACCATGATTCTTCCAAGGGCAAAAAGTAAAGGTACAAGACAGGCCCTTCGCAGAGGGAAGCAAAGGTTGTCATGCGCTTTTGGGGTTTGGATGTGTGTCCTCTTAGTGTGAAGGACCGTGACTTTATATTGCCTCCTGTGATAAAGAACTTTATTATGCAGTCTGTCGCTTTTATGTCTTCCTCATCACAGGTTCGTACAAAGCTTATTTTCCACACAGTAGTAGATCATACATATTTAGGGAGCAATTCTTATTGCGTGCACCGATGACAACTTACTTGAGGGATCTTATTCAATCCATAGGTAGGTATGGTGGACTCTCATGGCAAAATTGGGTTGAAGGTTTATGGATGCACAACTAGTATCTCTACTTAGTGCGGAAGTTTTGGCTGATATGAGGTGGAAGAAGTCGTCACATGCTAAGGGATCTCTAGTAATATAATCGTTGTTCGGAACCAAGCAAACATAATTCATTATGTTGTCTTCCTTGTCCAACATCTACTTCTAAGCATGCAATAGTTTAGTGAGTGTTCACAATAATAGATGGTGTCCAAGATGATATATTTATATGTGGAACTCTCCTTCTTTATTACTTCCTATTAATTGCAACAATGACCAAGGTCTATGTTTGTCCACCCACAACAAGTTTCAATCAACATTCTTTTTATATGTGAAGCCATCACTTCCCATAAGATCATTCCATGATCTTTCATGCTTTTGTTCTTTTATCATTCTTTTCTTTAGATCATGGCATGAAGCAGGGCCCTTAACTAAAACACTCTTTATTATAAGACTCACGAACTCGAATACATCGGGTGTGACACAAAGCAAAACTCAAGCCTGAAACACTAAGAACTTCATTATACTAGAGAAAGAAAAACAAAAAGGATCAAACTAAGAAAAGGTAAAAGCAAAAGATGGGATGGTGATACGATACCGGGGCAACTCCCCCAAGCTTGGCACAAGCCAAGGGGATTGCCCATACCCGTGCTTAGTTGTCTTCCTTCGGAGGTGATGGTGGTGGAGTTGTTGCAACCTGGGTTTGATCCTCCGTCTTCCAGGGCATAGGTGCTCCATCATGAAAAGATGATCGAGTATCGGGAACCCTCAAATCTGTAGTCAACCGTATTGATTTAAATCTATACTCATACTCACAGTTTTGGTTCTGCAGGTCATAGATCTGGGCTTGGAGGTGATCAATTCTGTCATAGAGCCTAGAGAGGTGTTTCCCGATGTCATTGGCATCGATCTTGTGCTTGTTGGTGAACTCCGTGATCATCATGTGGTTGGCGTTGAGTCCGCGTTCCACCATCCCTTGGCACTTGAAGACTTGTTGCTCCATTGCTTCGAGCCTCGCCTCCATGCTTCCGGTCTTTTTGGGCCCCTCAACATCACGGATGTGCAACACCCCCTCACGCATCTCGGTAGATTGAGGGTTTTGCAGCACTCCCGCGAGGTAGGGATTGATGACCTTCTCGAAGAACTTGTCCTTCGGAGCTTTGGGGGACGCCATAGCGATGTAGATCTATGTGCACAACAACTCGAAACGAAAACAGAAGAAATCTACGTGATACGAGGGTCAGACCTTTCGGGAGAATATATAATGATTTTTTTAGACCAGAAGGAGTAATCCGCAAGAAAACGAAGTCCGGGAGGCACACGAGGTGGTCACAAGCCCCCAGGCGCAGCCAGGGGGGGTGGCCCGCGCCTGGCTGGCTTGTCTCCTCCTCGTGCGCTTTCCAGACTACTTTATTTTTTCTATTTTTCTAAAAATTCCGAAACGGAGAAAAATTCCTACTGGAAAAGTTTTGGAGTCGGTTTACTTACCAAATCACATACCTCTTTGTTTTTGGAGTCTCAAACAGGGTGATAAATATCCCTTATGTACTCCTCTGGAGTTATGGTATTGATAATATTGCTTTGAACATTTATGGGAGTACCTGAGATATAATGCTTGATTCTTTGTGCATTCACCAATCTCGGAAAATTACCTTCAGTGTTGTTGATCTTGATGGCATCGGAATGATATACTTCCTCAACAATGTAAGGACCTTCCCATTTAGAGAGAAGCTTGCCTGCAACAAATCTTAAACGAGAATTATATAGCAAGACATAATCACCTACATTGAACTCACGTTTTTGTATCCTTTTATCATGCCACCTCTTAACCTTTTCTTTAAACAACTTGTCATTTTCATATGCCTGAGCTCTCCATTCATCAAGCGAGCTAATATCAAATAACCTCTTCTCACCAGCAAGTTTGAAATCAAAGTTGAGCTCTTTGATTGCCCAATAAGCCTTATGCTCTAGCTCAAGAGGTAAATGACATGCTTTACCTTAAACCATTTTGTATGGATACATGCCCATGGGATTCTTATAAGCGGTTCTATAAGCCCACAGTGCATCATCGAGCTTCTTAGACCAACTCTTTCTAGACCTATTGACAGTCTTTTGTAGAATTAGTTTAATCTCTCTATTACTTAGCTCTACTTGACCACTCGACTGAGGGTGATAGGGAGATGCAACTCTATTGTTGACATCATACTTAGCAAGCGTTTTACGGAAAGCACCATGAATAAAATGTGAACCACCATCAGTCATTAGATATCTAGGGACTCCAAATCTAGGGAAAATAACTTCTTTAAGTATCCTGATAGAGGTGTTGTGATCAGCACTACTAGTTGGGATAGCTTCTACCCACTTAGTAACGTAATCAACAACAACTAGGATATGAGTATACCTGTTGAATTTTCGAAAAGGTCCCATATAATCAAAGCCCCAAACATCAAATGGTTCAATGACAAGTGAATAATTCATAGGCATTTCTTGACGTTTATCGATATTACCTATTCTTTGACATTCGTCACAAGACAAGACAAACTTACGGGCATCCTTGAAGAGAGTGGGCCAGTAGAAACCTGATTGCAATACCTTGTGTGCAGTTATATTTCCCGCATGGTGTCCTCCATAAGCCTCGGAGTGACACTTCTGTAGGATATGTCCCTGTTCATGTTCAGGTACACAACGTCTAATAACACCATCTACTCCTTCCTTATAAAGGTGAGGATCATCCCAAAAGTAATTTCTCAAATCAAAGAAGAATTTCTTCTTTTGCTCGTATGTGAAACTAGGTGGTATATATTTGGCAACGATATAATTTGCATAATCAGCATACCACGGTGTACTACGTGAAGTATTGATGACATTCAATTGCTCATCAGAAAGCTATCATCAATAGGTTGTGGGTCATCAAGAACATTCTCCAACCTAGATAAGTTATCTGCTACGGGGTTCTCAGCACCCTTCCTATCGACAACATGCAAATCAAATTCTTGTAGCAAGAGAACCCATCTGCTAAGTCTAGGTTTAGCGTCTTTCTTTTCCATGAGGCACTTAATAGCAACGTGATCAGTGTGAATAGTGACTGTGGAATCAACTATGTAAGATCTGAACTTTTCACATGCAAACACGAGTGCTAAAAATTCCTTTTCAGTAGTAGCATAGTTTCTTTGGGCACTGTCTAGAGTTTTACTAGCATAGTGAATAACATTCAACTTCTTATCAACTCTTTGTCCTAGAACAGCGCCAACAACATAATCACTAGCATCACACATGATTTCAAAAGGTAAGTTCCAATCAGGTGGTTGAACAATAGACGCAGTTATCAAGGCCTTTTTAAGTATTTCGAAG
This sequence comes from Hordeum vulgare subsp. vulgare, assembly GCF_904849725.1. NCBI lineage: Eukaryota > Viridiplantae > Streptophyta > Magnoliopsida > Poales > Poaceae > Hordeum > Hordeum vulgare. The sequence goes on from NC_058523.1 coordinate 476,544,890, forward strand.
GCTTCTTCACAATCATCGTCAAAAACAAAAGGAATATCCTTTTGCAAGAGATTGGTAAGAGGCCTAGAAATCTTAGAGAAGTCCTTAATGAACCTTCTATGGAAACCAACATGACCAAGGAAACTTCTTATACCTTTGATATCTATAGGGCATGGCATTTTCTCAATCGCATCAACCTTAGCCTTATCGACTTCAATACCTCTTTCAAAATTTTTATGTCCTAAGACGATGCCTTCATTAACCATAAAGTGGCACTTCTCCCAATTCAAGATAAGGTTGATATCTTTACATCTCTGCAAGACTCGATCAAGGTTGCTGAGGCAATCATCAAAAGAAGACCCGTAAACGGAGAAGTCATCCATGAAAACCTCAACAATCTTTTCACATAAGTCAAAGAATATAGCCATCATACATGTTAGAAACGTAGCAGGTGCATTACATAAGCCAAAAGGCATACGTCTGTAAGCAAAGGTACCGAAAGGGCAGGTGAAAGTGGTTTTCTCCTGATCATATTGTGCAACAGGTATTTGAGAGAAACCAGAATAACCATCTAGAAAGCAGAAGTGTGTGTGTTTAGGCAATCTTTCTTGCATTTGGTTGATAAAAGGCAAAGGCTAATGATCTTTCCTAGTGGATTTATTCAATTTCCTAAAATCAATCACCATCCTATAGCCAGTAATAATCCTCTGTGGGATCAATTCATCCTTATCATTAGGGACAACGATAATACCTCCCTTCTTAGGGACGCAATGCACCGGACTCACCCAATCACTATGACCAACAGGATAGATAATACCTGCTTCCAGGAGCTTTAGTATTTCTTTTCTTACTACCTCTTTCATCTTAGGATTTAATCTCTGTTGATGATGGGCAACTGGTTTGGAATCAGGATCGGTTTTAATTTTGTGCTGGCATAGAGTGGGACTAATGCTCTTAAGATCATCAAGAGTATATCCAATAGCAGCACGGTGCTTCCTTAGAGTTTTTAGTAACTTCTTTTCTTCATGCTCTGAGAGGCTAGCACTAATAATAACATGATATATCTCTTTTTTCATCAAGATAAGCATACTTAAGAGTATCAAGCAACTGTTTAAGCTCGAACACAGGATCACCCTTTGGTGGGGGTGGATCTCCAAGCAGTTCAACAGGCAAATTGTTCTTAAGGATAGGATGTTGTTCAAAGATAACTCTATCTATCTCATTCCTTTCATCCATATGCATATAATTTTCATGCTCAAGCAAGTATTGCTCTAAGGGATCAGTAGGAGGCACATCAATAGAAGCTAGGGCAATAGTTTCATCCTTACTAGACAACTCTTTTTCATGAGGTTGTCTACCGAACTTGGAGAAATTGAACTCATGTGACACACCTTCAAAGCCAACAGTGACAGTTTGCTTGTGACAGTCAATATGAGCATTGACAGTATTGAGGAAAGGTCTGCCAAATATGATGGGACAAAAGCTATCTTGTGTGGTAGAAAGAACGAGAAAATCAGAAGGATACTTTGTTTTACCACACAAGACTTCAACATCTCTAACAATTCCCAAAGGGTAGATAGTATATCTATTGGCAAGCTGAATATTGACATCAATAGGTTCCATCTCAACAGGTGCAATCTCTTCTTTAATTTCATCATATAAGGATTGAGGTATTGCACTAACACTAGCACCCACGTCACATAAACCATGATAACAATGATCTCCTATCTTAACAGAAACAACAGGCGTGCCAACAACACGCCTATGTTTGTCTCTAGCGTGAGGTTTAGCAATTCTACGAGCATCTTCACAGAAGTGAATATTATGTCCCTCAACATCGTCGGACAGAAGATCTTTGATAATAGCAATGCTAGGTTCAACTCTAATTTTCTCAGGGGGTGTAGGTGTTCTAACGTAGCCCCTACGTATCACAGTTGAAGCTTTAGAATGATCCTTTATCCTAACAGGGAAAGGTGGTTTCTCAATGTAAGCACTAGGAACAATAGGATCATTATATGCAATGACTTTCTCTTCAACTGGATTGGGTTTAACTACATTGACTTCTAAGGGAGGATGATATTTAAACCACTTCTCTTTAGTGATATCAATATGAGCAGCAAATGATTCACACAATGAAGCTACTATCGCACAGTCAAGTCCATATTTAGCACTAAAATCACAAAAAGTATTTGTTTCAACAATGGATTTAACACAATCAAACTTGATATTCATACCTGACTCCTTACCTTCATCAAGTTCCCAATCTTCAGAGTTGCATTTAATTCTTTCCAATAAATTCCATTTGAAGTCAATGTCTCTCTTCATAAAAGAACCGGTACAAGAAGTGTCAAGCATGGTGCGATTATCATGAGAAAGCCGAGCATAGAAGTTCTGAATAATAATTTCTCTCGAGAGCTCATGGTTGGGGCATGAATATAACATTGTTTTAAGCCTCCCCCAAGCTTGAGCTATTCTTTCTCTATTACGAGGCCAGAAATTATAAATATAATTCCGATCACGATGTACCAAATGCATAGGATAAAACCTTTGATGAAATTCCAATTTCAATCGGTTGTAGTTCCATGATCCACTATCATCACATAGCCTATACAATGTCAATGCTTTGTCCCTCAAAGATAAGGGAAAGACCTTCTTCTTGACCTCATCCTCGGGCAAACCTGTAAGCTTAAATAAACCACAAACTTCATCTACATAGATTAGATGCAAGTCGGGATGTGATGTTCCATCTCCTGTAAAAGGATTAGCCAGCAGTTTCTCAAGAATATCCGAAGGAAATTCATAGAAAATATTTTCAGTAGGTGCAGCAGGTTGAGGAGCAACTCCTTGTGCCTCCGTTCGAGGTGAAGATACCCCGAACAAGCTCCTCAAAGGATTAGTTTCCATTGTGACAAGTGACAATAAATTTCAGCACACTATATAAATGTTTCCTTACCAAAGGCGCTTCACTCCCCGGAAACAGCGCCAGAAAAGAGTCTTGATGACCCACAAGTGTAGGGGATCTATCATAGTCCTTTCGATAAGTAAGAGTGTCGAACCCAACGAGGAGCAGAATGATGTGACAAGTGGTTTTTCAGCAAGGTATTCTCTGCAAGCACTGAAATTATCGGTAAAAGAAAGTTGTGTGGTAAGATGATTCGTAGCAAGTAGCAAGTAACAATAGTTACAACGGTGCAGAAAAGTGGCCCAATCCCTTTTGTAGCAAGGGACAAGCCTGGACAAACTCTTATAGGAGGTAAAGCGCTCCCGAGGACACATGGGAATTTCTGTCAAGCTAGTTTTCATCATGTTCATATGATTCGCGTTCGCTACTTTGATAGTTTGATATGTGGGTGGACCGGTACTTGGGTGCTTCCCTTACTTGTACAAACATCCCACTTATGATTAACCCCTCTCGCAAGCATCCGCAACTACGAAAGAAGAATTAAGACAAAGTGTAACCATAGCATTAAACTAGTGGATCCAAATCAGCCCCTTACGAAGCAACGCATAAACTAGGGTTTAAGGTTCTGTCACTCTAGCAACCCATCATCTACTTACTACTTCCCAACGCCTTCCTCTAGGCCCAAATAATGGTGAAGTGTTATGTAGTCGACGTTCACATAACACCACTAGAGGAAAAACAACATACAACGCATCAAAATATCGAATGAATACCAAATTCACATGACTACTTATAGCATGACTTATCCCATGTCCTCAGGAACAAAAGTAACTACTCACAAAGCATAATTATGTTCATGACCAGAGAGGTATTGAATAGCATCAAGGATCTGAACATATAATCTTCCACCGAGTAATCCAACTAGCATCAACTACAAAGAGTAATTAACACTACTAGCAGCCTTACAAGTACCAATCAGAGTTGCGAGATGGAGATTGGTTAAAAGAGATGAACTAGGGTTTGGAGATGAGATGGTGCTTATGAAGATGTTGATGGTGATGAGTCCCCTCCGATGAGAGGAGTGTTGGTGATGACGATGGCGATGATTTCCCCCTCCGGGAGGGAAGTTTCCCCGACACGAAGACCCTGTCGGAGCTCTAGATTGGTTGTGCTATAGTTCCGCCTCGTGGCGGCGGCGATTCCTCCCGAAAGCCTTCTCCTGATTATTTCTAGAACGAAACCTTCCTTAAAGCAAAAGAGGGGAGCCAGAGGGCCAACAGGGTGGCCACAAGCCCCCTAGGCGCGGCCAGGGGGTAGGCCGCGCCTAGCAGGCTTGTGGCCTCCTGGTGGCTCCCCTCTGGTACTTCTTCTGCCCAGTATTTTCTATAAATTCCAAAATAATTCCTCGTTGATTTTCACGGCTTTTGAAGTTGCGCAGAATAGGTATCTCAAACTTGGTCCCTTTTCAGGCCAGAATTCCAGCTGCCGACATTCTCCCTCTTGATGTAAACCTTGTAACATAAGAGAGAAAAGGCATAAGTATTGTATCGTGAAGTGTACTAACAGCCCATAAAGCCATAAATATCAACATAAAAGCATGATGCAAAATGGACGTATCAATAGGGAGAAGGAGAAGAAGAGATAGGGTGGCGCTGGGTCACCAGCGTCCGGCAGGGTGCACGGTGGCAAGTAGCTGGCGACGAGGTCTGGCGGCAGGGGGCAGAGAAGACTGTCGGTGGAGCGACGAGGTCGGGCATGAGAGCATGCAGAAGGTGGAGCGCATGTGGGCTCGTCTGTGCCGTGATGGGCTCGGCTGGGCTTGCCCCGGGCCCGGGCGTGCCTGCCACGGTGGGGAGAGGTGGCTGGGCAACTTGGCGGCGGTGTGGTGGCTCAAGTGGTGGCAGTTGGACAAGGGAGGGTGCAGATCCCGAGGTGGAGCAAGGAAGGCCCCATTTGGAGGGATTTCCCCTCCCTTTTATAGGAGGGACTGATTTGGGGGGCTACGTTAGGGGATTTTTAGCCCAATTTCGACCATGCGATCGCGATCGGACAGCTCCGGTCGTGGGGGTTTGGCTAGGGTGGATTAGTGGGCTATGTAGGATGGGCTGGGCTGAGAAGAGGGGGAGAAATGAGCAGCCCGATAACAATTTAAATACCGGGAAAACATGTGACGATTTACCAGCTAGTGCCGCTGTACATTTAATGGTTTGGGTATCAAACGGACTCCGATTGTGACAAAATTTGGCAGACGGTCTACCTACACAATAATAAGACCGCATGTCAACTTTCAAGCCAATCTGAGAAAATTTTATATGCACTTTTAAAACAATATATTTTAACGATGCCGTAGTTGTGTGCGTTTGTGGTTGGTCCCGAAACGGTCAACGACAAAAACGGAGAGAACTGGCAACTAATAACAAATGCATGTTTTGGAAACTGACAATAACAAAGTGCTGATGTGATGCAGATAATGCGAATGATGTAATGATGAATGCGACAACCAAATAAATCACACAACGACAGTGGAATAAAAGGGAATCTTCTGGAGCATCGGTTCCGGGCTGTTACAACTCTCCTGCACTAACAAGAGATCTCGCACCAATATCTAAGAATGAAAAGGGGAAGAGGAAGAGAAAAAGAAATAGGTAAAACTTTATCGCTTCTTTGACAAACGAGTGAAACCAATGGATCTTGGAGGTTGCAAAGACATGAAGAATGAATGAGGAACAAGCAAGAATTCAAATGAAATTTCGGCATCACTTCGATGGAAAAGAGAGGCAAAACTTGATAAGATGGAAAGAGCTATAAAAAAGTATAACACAACACTCTGGTCAAATGGGCAAGTAAGGGAAAGAACATGATCTTGAAAAATGAGATGATGGGACGAATAGAGCAACCTCTGGTACAAAAGGATAGAAGCTAGATCATTGGAAATAAAAGAACGGAGACGAAAATGACAACTTGCACCACAATTGAATTAAAAAGCACCCTTATGAAGTAGAATTGAACGGAGTTGTTGGAAAATCTATACGTCCATTCTGCATCATGTTTTCCTACTATTATTTATAGTGTTTTATGCGTTTTACCACTTGGTGGAGTAATTCTAATGCCTTTTCTCTCATAATATGCAAGGTTTACATCAAGAGGGAGAATGCCGACAGATGGAATTCTCGACCTGAAAAAGCTACATCCAAGATACCTATTCTGCACATCTCCAAATAGGCTAACACTTTACGGAGATTTATTTTGGAATAAATTAAAAAATACTGGAGGAAAGAAGTATCACACGAGGGCTACTAGGCTCCCACTAGGCACTAGGGCCGCAAGCCCCCTTGCGCTGCCTAGTGGTTAGCGGGCCCCTGACCCACCTTTGGCGACCATATTCTCGTATAAATTCTATTTTAACCTAAAAAAACTAGGACATGACTTTCGGGACGAAGCGCCACCGTCTCGAGGCGGAAGCTGGGAAGGAGCACTTTTGCCCTCCGGCGGAGCGATTCCTCTGGAGGAACTTCCTTCCCAGAGGGGGGAATCAAGGCCATCGTCATCGCGAACAACTCTCTCATCTTCAGGAGGCTAATCTTCACCAACATCTTCATCAACACCATCTCCTCTCAAAACCCTAGTTCATCTCTTGTGCTCAATCTTGTACCGGAGGCTCACATTAGTACGTGGGGTGTGACTAGTAGTGTTGATTACATCTTGTAGTTGATGCTTTATGGTTTACTTGGTGGAAGATCATATGTTCAGATCCAGTATGCTATTTAATACCTCTCTGATCATGAGCATGTTTATCAGTTGTGAGTAGTTACTTTTGTTCTTTAGGCCACGGGAGAAGTCATGTTGCAAGTAGTCATGTGAAGTTGATATTTGTTCGATATTTTGATGATGTGAATGTTGTAATCCCCTTAGTGCTGTTATGTGAACATCTACTACATAACACTTCACCATCTTTGGGCTTAAGGGAATGCATTTTGTAGTAGTAATTAGATGGTGGGTTGCGAGAGTGACACAAACTTAAGCCCAGTTTATGCGCTATTCCGTAAGGGGATGATTTGGATCCCTATATTTAATGCTATGGTTAGAATTTATTCTTAATAATTTTCTCTTTGTTTAGGATGCTTGTGGAAGGGTTAATCATAATTAGGAGGCTTGTAAAGTAAGAAAAACAACCAAGCACCGGTCTGCCCACATATCAAATTATCAAAGTATCGAACGCGAGTTAACCCAACATGTCGAAAGTGACTAGATGAAATTCCCGTGTGTCCTCGAGAATGCTTTACCTATTATAAGAGACTGTTCCTTTGCCACAAAATGATTGTGCTACCTTGTTGCACCTATTGTTACTATTGCTACTTGTCACTTGTTACATTTCTCTTACTATCAAATAACTTGCTACTGCTATTCCAGTGCTTGCAGAAATTACCTTGTTGAAAATCGCTTGTCATTTCTGTCCGCTCCTCGCTGGGTTTGGCACTCTTACATATCGAAAGGACTATGATTGATCCCCTATACTTGTGGGTCATCAAGACTCTTTTATGGCACCGTATCCGAGGAGTGAAGCACCTTTGGTAAGGGAAAATTTATATTACGTGCTGAAATTTACTGTTACTTGTCACCATGGAAAGTAATCCTTTGAGGGGCTTGTTCGGGGTATCTTCACCTCGACCGGAAACACCAAGAGTTGTCCCTCAACCTGCTGATCCTACTTAAAATGTTTATTATGAAATTCGTTCGGGTATGATAGAGAAACTGCTAGCTAATCCTTATACAAGAGAGGGAACAAAACATCCCGATATGCACCTAATCTATGTGGATGAAGTTTGTGGATTATTTAAGCTTGTAGGTTTATCTGGAGATTAAGTCAAGAAGAAAGTTTCCCTTTATATTTGGGGAGGGGGAAGCATTGACATGGCATAGGCTATGTGATTATACACGGTCTTGGAACTGAAATATATTGCAATTCGAGTTTCGGCAAAAAAACATCCTATGCATCTTGTTCATCGTGATGAGAATTTTATCTATAAATTTTGGCTTCGTGAAGGAGAAAGTATCGCTCTAGCTTGGGGGAGGCTGAAGTCAATGTTATATTCATTCCCCAATGGTGAGCTCCCGACGGAAATTATTATTCTGAACTTTTATGCTCGGCTTTCTCGTAATGATCAAACCATGCTCGATACTTCTTATTGTGGTTCTTTTATGAAGAAGACTATTGAATTTAGGTGGGATCTTCTAGAAATAATTAAACGCAACTCTGAAGATTGGGAACTCGACGAAGGTAAGGAGTCATGTATAAAACTTAAGTTTGATTGTGTTAAGTCTTTTATGAACACCGATGGTTTCAATTATTTTAGCAGTAAATATGGACTTGACTCTAAGATAGTAGCCTCATTCTATGAAACCTTTGCTACTCATGTTGATCTCCTTATGAGAAATGGTTTAAATACCATCCACCTATTAAAGAAAAGGTTGAAAAGCCAATTAAAGTTGAGGATGAAACTATCATTTACAATGTTGACCCAATTGTGCCTACTGCTTATATTGAGAAAGCACATTCCATGTTAAGATAAAGGAACATGCAAATGCTTCAACTATGGTTAACAAAAGTTATGTTAGAACTACCAAACCCTCTCAGGAAATCAAGGTAGAACCTAGTATTCCTATGGTTAAAGATTTCTTGGTCGATAATATTGATGGGCATGTTACTTATTTTTGTGATGAAGCTACTAGAATTGCCAAACCGGATACTAATGATAAAAATAGACCCATTTGGCACGAATATCGTTTCAGTTAAAATAGGAGATCATTGCTATCATGGCTTATGTGATATGGGTGCGAGTGTTATTACTATTCCTTTTACCCTAAAATGATGTTACTATTAAACTTGCTAATAATAGAGGCACCATCACTCCACTTGGGATTGTTAGATATGTTGAAGTCTTTTGTGGAAAAGTAAAATACCCTACTGATTTTCTAGTACTTGGCTCTCCACAAGACGATTTTTCCCATAATATTTGCTAGACCCATCTTGAACACTATCAATGCTCAAATAGATTGCAAAAAGGAAACTGTCAGTGTTAATTCTGGTGGTATGCCTCATGAGTTTCATTTCTCCAACTTTAGTAAGCAAACCCATGATAAATAATTGCCTAGTCAAGATGAAGTAATTGGCCTTGCTTCTAATTCCATTCCACCTACTAATCCATTAGAAAAATATTTCACATACCATGAAAATGATATGCATATGCGTGAAAGAAATGAACTAGATAATATGTTCTTTGAGCAAAAGCATATCCTTAAACACAACTTGCGTGTGGAAACTCTAGGAGGTCCTCCTCCACCAAAGGGTGATCCTATGTTTGAATTAAAGCAATGTAACATCCCAATTTTCCTAAATTCGGATGTTAATAGATCATTCAAATGCATCTCATATTTTTATGCATTATTTGTTCTTCTGAAAATTTTATTCATTTTGCAACTTCGGGCAATTTATTTGAGTGGAGATAATATGACTTCTCCCGTGTGAAATAAAAAGTTTATGATGTTTAAAATGTCATTTGGAGTTATCGTCTTGGTTTCACAAATTTTATAATGCCCGAAACTATTTTTAGTTAAGTTTTTAAATGCTATTTGTGTGGCCTATTGCATTAAAACTATTTTTAAAGTTTGCATTAGGTGGAACTAAGTTTCCTTTAGTAGTTATTAGGATATTTATTTTTATACTTATATATATATATCTATATTAGATTTTTAATATGTATATCTATATATACTTATTTATATGTATTGGTATATGCGTATATACATATATATATTTTTATATATATATGCATATATTTTTGTATACGTATATTATTATTTATTTTCTCTGTTTGTTTTTCTTTAAAAACATATATTAATTTAAATTTATTTTTGAGGTTTTATTTTAAAAAAAAAAACTAGCTGGCCAGGCCGAGCCAAAGGCTCAGCCCAGCCAGCACCGCATGTGCCAGCACCACGTGCTAATGCTCCTGCCCACGAGCAGCTCCCAGCCACCACGTTGCCTCCGAGGCAACCTAGCACCAAGCAAGTCCCAGCCCCACATCCATCCCCACGTGCTCCTGGCCAGCCAGCACCATCCAGCAGCCAGCGTTTCATTTTTTTTTCTTGCTCCACGTGCCCAGCCCCAGACCGAGCCGGTCTTCTCTCAGGGACCGAGTCCCACCCTGGCCAGGAGTTTCCATCGCGCCAGGACTCCTCCTCGCGATAAAGCCCCAGGATCAGAAGCCCTTGATCCCGATTCGCACAGCGCCAACGCCTCGCACACGCAGCAGCCTCGAGCACCGCGGAGCAACGACGCGCACGCCCGAGTTCGTCCGTGTTCGTCGGAGTTCGTGGAGCCGCCGTCACCGGAGTCCGTTCGACCGCCACCGGAGCACCATCGGAGGAGCCACACCGAGACGGTTCCGTTTTTCCCCGCTGTTCGTGGTGAGAACGCACGCACGAGCGGATTCATCAAACCCCGATGAACAGCTTCAGGACGAAATTTAGTCTATTTTCAATCTGTTTTTAACTCTGTCAGATTCTCGGTATAATTTTGAAACGCGTTTATCTTTTTACTCGTAACTCCGATTCAGGAAATTCTTTTTCCTGTGATCTCGTATTGATGAGTAGAACATGTTAGAACAAGTAGTTTTCAGTTTTACGAAATTTTTTTTTTTTATTAAAACAGATTATTTTAACCTACCGGAGGCCATATTTTGCAAACCGTTCATCCGGTTTAGTTGATTCTTTTTGCGTTGTCATCGTATCAGCATGTAGATGATTTTATACCTGCTGCCATGCTATTTATGCTTTGGTTTTAAACAAGTTGTTTTATTGCCGATGGTTTTATTTGGTGTTATGTGATTGTGGTGATTGATTGGTGTGATTGTTTGCAACGTGTAGATTGTGCGGAGTGCGACGCAAACTATTGTCAGGAGTGTGACACTCTGAACCAGAATCAAGGCAAGTTACATGTTGATCATCCTTTACCTATTATTTTTCTATGCATGTAGTATTATATCACCCTATGAAAATTATGCATGCATAGGAAGATTGTTATTGCTATGCTATTGAGCTATATCCCCTTGTCATTGAAGATTGTGTTAGATATATTTTGCTATGCTATGTAGACGGGGATTGGTTTCTATATTCCTTGAGTTTATGTGAGGATTACTACAAAATAAATTGAGTAGTAATTCAGGATATAATACACCTCTGGGCGGATATGGTATTGCTGGGTGGTTTCAAGAACATCATGGTTTCTACCCTCTGAATGTAAGTGGAATGCCGCCCAGGTTCAAAAAGATCAGACAGACTTAGTGACTAGTAGCTTCCGTGCGCAACCACTAGCTATATGGGCTCTAGCTTAGTTGAGTAGGTTGTGGGAGCCTTGCCTGGGCAAAGCTAGCAGATGTAGATATAAATAGGTGTACCGGCTTGCCGTTGGGTGGAGGTGACTGCTTCTGAAAGACTTCGTCTCAATCTTCGGGTTGGGTCTAGTGGGTACAGTGTGCAAACCTCTGCAGAGTGTATAAACTAATCATGATTAGCCGTGTCCCCGGTTATGGACAATTTTGAGCAGCTAGGCCATTACAGTTGTTGGATGATCTTGACAGAGGACACACTTAATAAAACTTGGTGGGAAACTTAATAATGGTAATAGGTTGGAGTTGGAGATGCCAATTCAACCATATGTAAGTTATTGTAGCAAGCTAACTAAAACTTGACTATTAGGTAGCTATGAGGATAAAATCAGCTTTCTGCAAAATAACCATGAGCCTTTCTCTTGTTATACTATGCATATACATGTAGGTCTGTTATATTATCTTTTCTTGTGTAACTTGCCAATACATTCAAAGTATTGACCTATATGGCTGCAACGTATCATGTTGCAGGATATTCAGACGAGGAGTAAGGTACCGTTAGGGTCGCGAGTCTTCACTCAACATCGCCAGTGGGCTATGATGGGACTCATCGTTATTATTCTGCTACTTTTCCGATGTTTATTAGAATAAAGCTAGCTAAGTACTATGCAGATTGTTATATTTTATAAATTCTGGATCATACGTTATTATAAATGATGCACTTGCTATTCTGGTTTTCATCTATACTGTGTGTGCTAGCGAGTCGATCCAGGGACTAGCACAGTAAAGCACAGAGACTCAAATCCTTCGAGGTTTGGTCGTTACAAGCAATTACCTAACATTTTTATATATGCCTAGCTTGATGCAAAGAAGATATATCTGTTGGAAATATGCCCTTCATGCAATAATAAATTACTTATTATTATATTTCTTTGTTCGTGATAATCATTTATTATCCATGTTATAATTGTATTGATTGGAAACACAAATACATGTGTGCATACGTAGACAAAACACAGTCCCTAGTAAGTCTCTAGTTGACTAGCTCGTTGATCAAAGATGGTTAAGGTTTCCTAACCATAGGCAAGTGTTGTCACTAGATGATGGGATCACATCATTAGGAGAATGATGTGATGGACAAGAACCAAACTATAAACATAGCGTATGATCGTGTCAGTTTATTGCTACTGTTTTCTGCATGACAATGTATCTATTCCTATGACCATGAGATCATGCAACTCCCGAACACCGGAGGAATACCTTGTGGGTTACCAAACGTCGCAACGTAACTGGGTGACTATAAAGTTGCTCTACAGGTATCTCCAAAGGTTTCTGTTGGGTTGGCATGGAGCAAGACTGGGATTTGTCACTTCGTGTAACGGAGAGGTATCTCGGGGCCCACTCGGTAATACAAACATCACAACAAGCCTTGCAAGAAATGTGACTAAGGAGTTGGTTACGAGATTGAACTAGGTATGGAGATACCAACGATCGAATCTCGGGCATGTAACATACCAAAGCACAAGGGGAAGAACATACGGGATTAACTGAATCCTTGACATAGAGGTTCAACCGATAGAGATCTTCATAGAATATGTGGGGGCTAATATGGACATCCAGGTCCCGCTATTGGTTATTGACCAGAGAGTGTCTCAGGTCATGTCTGCATAGTTCGCGAACCCGCATGGTCTGCACACTTAAGGTTCGATGACGTTTCGGTATAGTGGAGTTATATGTGTTGGTGGCAAAAGTTTTGTTCAGAGTCCTGGATGAGATCCTGGACGTCACGAGGAGTTCCAGAATGGTCCAGAAACGAAGATTGATATATAGGAAGTTGGTACTTGGATTCCGGAAGGTTTTCGGGCATTGCTGGTAGTGTACCGGGAGTGACGAATGGGTTCCGGGGGCCCACTGGGTGGGCCCACCACGCCCGAAGGGGTCCATGTGGGTTTATTGCATGCACAATAAGGCATAATGGGCTGACAAAGTCATCGAAGGAAAGCCCATGAAATCCAAAAGAGGTGGGAAATTAAGGAAGGAGTCCTAGTCTAAGTGGGATTGGAGAAGGACTCCTCCCTCCTTCACTTAGGCCAACACAAGGGAGCCTCCCTTGTGGCGCCAAGGCTTCCCCCTCCCTCCTCCTATATATTCTAGAGGTTTAGAGCTTTTTCAGACACAACTTTGCCACATGCTGCCCTCTCCTCTAGATCATAGTTCTTCCTCTAGATCGGTTTTCTGCGGAGCTCGGGCGGAGCCCTGCAGGAATAGATCACCACCACCACCGGAGTGCCGTCGTGCTGCCGGGGAACTCATCTACATCCCCGTCTCTCTTGCTGGATGAAGAAGGCGGAGATCGTCATCGAGCTTTACGTGTGCGGAACACGGAGGTGCCGTCCGTTCGACACTTGATCGGGACGGATCGTGGAACGATCGTGAGAAGGTTCGAGGGACGGATCGTGGGATAAAAACATTTTTCGAGGGTAGAGTATTCAACCCAAATTTATTGATTCGCTCACAAGGGGAAGCTAAAGAATATTCTCAAGTATTAGCAGCTGAGTTGTCAATTCAACCACACCTGAAAGATTAGTGTCTGCAAGCAAAGTATCAGTAGCAAGGTAGTATGATAGCAATGGCACGAGAAAAAGCTTTGACAATTCCCAGCAATGGCGCCAGAAAAGGCCCTGTTGATAGGATGTTAGCGCCAACAAAGTCTTGCAACAAGTAACAGCGGAGTAGCAAGGAACAGTAGTAGCAGTAGCAGCAAAGTAACAAGTAACAACAGTAGTGACAGCAGCAGCAATGTGACAGCAGCAGCAAAGTGGCGCAATCCCTCTTGTAGCAAGGGACAAGCCTAGGCAAAGTAACGTAGCGAGAACCAGTAGTAAAAGACTCATAGGCAGTTGATCGGTGATGGATGTGTATTACGGATGTGATTCATCATGTAACAGCTATAACACGGAGAGATATGTGGATAGCTCCCGTTCATCAATCTAATGTAGGCATGTATTCCGTATGTATTCATACGTGCTTAGGGAAAAGAACTTGCATGACATCTATTGTCCATCCCTCCTGTGGCAGCGGGGTCCTAATGGAAACTACGGGATATTAAGGTTCTCCTTTTAATAAAGAACCGGACCAACGCATTAACACGCGGTGAACACATGAACTCCTCATACTATGGTCATCTCCGGAGTGGTTCCGGCTATTGTCACTACGGGGTTGCGGGGTCATAACACATAGTAGGTGACTACAACTTGCAAGATAGGATCTAAAACACACATATATTGGCGACAACATAATAGGTTCAGATCTGAAATCATGGCACTCGGGCCCTAGTGACAAGCATTAAGCATAGCCAAGTAGTAGCAACATCAATCTAGAACATAGTGGATACTAGGGATCAATCCCCGTCAAGAACTAACTCGATTACATGATAGATCTCATCCAACCCATCACCGTCCAGCAAGCCTACGATGAGATTACTCACGAATGATGAAGAGCATCATGGAATTGTCGACGGAGAAAGGTTGATGATGACGATGGCGACGATTTCCCCTCTCCGGAGCCCGAAACGGACTCCAGATATGCCCTTCAGATGAAGAACATGATGTGGCGGTGCCTCCGTATCGCAAAACGCGATGAAACCTTCTCTCTGATTTTTTCCAGGCGAAACGGAAGATATAGATCTGAGATTGGGGGTGGTGGTGCCACGTGGGCCCCACAAGCCCTCATGGCGTGGCCATAGGGGGTGGCCGCGGCCCAGGGGCTTGTGGCCCACTGGCACGCCCCGTCATGTGGGACTTTGCACAGGTATTTTTCTTTTATTCCAGAAAAAATCTCCGTAAATTTTCAGGACGTTCTGAGAACTTTCATTTCTGCACAAAAACAACACCATGGCAATTCTGCAGAAAACAACGTCAGTCTGGGTTAGTTCCATTCAAATCATGCAAATTAGAGTCCAAAACAAGGGCAAAAGAGTTCGGAAAAGAAGATACGACGGAGACGTATCAATCACCACCACCACCGGAGTGTCGTCGTGCTGCCGGGGAACTCATCTACATCCCCGTCTCTCTTGCTGGATCAAGAAGGCGGAGATCGTCATCGAGCTGTACGTGTGCGGAACGCGGAGGTGCCGTCTGTTCGGCACTTGATCGGGACGGATCGTGGAACGGACCGTGAGACGGTTCGCAGGATGGATCGTGGGACAGTTCGTGGAACGGATCGTGAAGGTGTACCACTACATCAACCGCGTTTATTAACGCTTCCGCTTAGCGATCTACAAGGGTATGTGGATCCGATCTCCCTCTCGTAGATGATCATCACCATGATAAGTCTTTGTGTGCGTAGGAATTTTTTTGTTTCCCATGCAGCGTTCCCCATCAGTGGCATCATGAGATAGGTTCATGCGTAGATGTAATCTCGAGTAGAACACAAACGTTTTTGTGGGCTTTGATGTTCAATTTGCTGCCCTCCTTAGTCTTTTCTCAATTCGGCGGTATTGTTGGATTGAAGCAGCCCGGACCAACCTTACTCGTACGCTTATGAGAGACCGGTTTCATCGACTAAGATGCAACTTGTTGCATAAAGATGACTGGCGGGTGTCTGTGTCTTCAACTTTAGTTGAATCGGATTTGACCGAGGCGGTCCTTGGAGAGAGGCTAAATAGCAATTTGCACATCACCGTTGTGGTTTTGCATAAGTAAGATGTGATGATACTAGATACCCATAACAGCCACGTAAAACATGCAATAACAAATTAGAGGACGTCTAACTTGTTTTTGCAGGGTATGCATGTGATGTGATATGGCCAAAGACATGATGTGATATATTGGATGTATGAGATGATCATGTTGTAATAGTTAAATATCGACTTGCACGTCGATGCTATGGCAACCGGCAGGAGCCATATTGTTGTGTTTAAACCAACATTTGTGCTTGCAAATGCGTTTACTATATTGCTAGGATTGTAGATTTAGTAGTAATTGTTGGAAATATGCCCTAGAGGCAATAATAAATTAGTTATTATTACATTTCCTTGTTCATAATAATCATTTATTATCCATGCTAGAATTCTATTGATTGGAAACTCAAATACATGTGTGGATACATAGACAACACATTGTCCCTCGCGAGCCTCTAGTTGACTAGTTCATTGATTAAACATGGTCAAGGTTTCCTGGCCATAGGCAAGTGTTGTCACTTGATAACGAGATCACATCATTAGGAGAATCATGTGATGTACAAGACCCAAATTATATACGTAGCATATTGATTGTGTCATTTTATTGCTATTGTTTTTTGCGTGTCAAGTATTTGTTCCTATGACCATTAGATCATATAACTCACTGGCACCGGAGGAGTACCTTGTGTGCATCAAACGTCACAACGTAACTGGGTGACTATAAAGGTGTTCTATAGGTATCTCTGAAGGTGTCCGTTGAGTTAGTATGGATCAAGACTGGGATTTGTCACTCCGTGTCACAGAGAGGTATCTTGGGGCCCACTCGGTAATACAACATCACACACAACCCTTGCAAGCAATGTGACTAAGTGTAAGTCACGGGATCTTGTATTACGGAACGAGTAAAAAGACTTGCCGGTAATGAGATTGAAATAGGTATGCAGATACCGACGATCAAATCTCGGGCAAGTAACATACCGAAGGACAAAGGGAATGACATACGGGATTATATGAATCCTTGACACTGAGGTTCAACCGATAAGATCTTCGGAGAATATGTAGGATCCAATATGGGCATCCAGGTCCCGCTATTGGATATTGACCGAGGAGTACCTCAGGGCATGTCTACATAGTTCTCGAACCCACAAGGTCTGCACACTTAAGGTTCGATCATGTTTCGGTATAGTTGAGTTATAGGTGTTGGTAACTGAAAGTTGTTCAGAGTCCCGGATGAGATCCAGGACGTCACGAGGAGCTCCGGAATGGTCCGGAGGTAAAGATTAATATATAGGAAGTCCTGTGTTGGTCATCGGAAAAGTTTCGGGCTCATCGGTAGTGTACCAGGAGTGCCGGGAGGGGTGTCGGGGACCATCGTAAGGGGTGTCACGCCCCAAGGGGTCTCATGGGCTATGGGAAGAGATAAACCAGCCCCTAGTGGGCTGGAATAAGTTCCCACTAAGGCCCATAAGGTTTGAGAAGGAAAAAACACAAGGTGGAAAGAGTTTCCAAGTGGGAAGGTGGATCCTACTCCAAGTAGGATTGGAGTAGGACTCCTCCACCTCCAATTTCGGCCAAACCTTGAGGTTTTGAGGCTGCCTCGTCCCCTCCCTCCCTCCTATATATAGTGGTTATTTAGGGCTGATTTGAGACAACTTTTTGCCACGTGCAACTCAGATCTAGACACCATAGTTCTTCCTCTGGATCGTATTTCTGTGGAGCTCGGGCAGAGCCTTGCAGGATTAGATCGTCACCACCACCGGAGCGCCGTCACGCTGCCGGAGAACTCTTCTACCTCTATACCCCCTCTTGCTGGAACAAGAAGGTGGAGATCGTCATCGAGCTGTACGTGTGCTGAACGCAGAGGTGCCGTCCGTTAGGCACTAGATCGGAACGGATGATGAGATGAATTGCGAGACGGTTCGTGGGACGGATCGCGCGACGGATCGTGGGACGGATCGCGGGACGGTTCGTGGGAAGGTTCGTTGGGCGGTTCGAGGGACGTGAATACGTTCCAGTACATCAATCGCGTTTCTTAATGCTTCCTGCTGTGCGATGTACAAGGGTACGTAGATCCAAATCTCCTCTCACAGATGGACATCACCATGATAGGTGTTCGTGTGCGTAGGAAATTTTTTGTTTCCCATGCAACATTCCCCAACAGTGGCATCATGAGCTAGGTTCATGCGTAGATGTTATCTCGAGTAGAACACAAAGGGTTTTGTGGATGGTGATGTTCAATTTTCTGCCTTCCTTAGTCTTTTCTCGATTCAGCGATATTGTTGGATTGAAGTGGCCCGGACCGACATTATTCGTAAGCTTACGAAAGACTGGTTTCATCGGTTGACATGCAACCTCGTTGCATAAAGATGACTGGCGGGTGTCGGTTTCTTCAACTTTAGTTGAATTGGTTTTGACCGAGGCAGTCCTTGGAGAGGTTAAATAGCAATTTGCACATCTCCGTTGTGGTTTTTGCGTAAGTAAGATGCGATCATACTAAATACCCATAGCAGCCATGTAAAACATGCAACAACAAATTAGAGGACGTCTAACTTGTTTTTGCAGGGTATGCTTGTGATATGATATGGCCAATGATGTGATGTGATATATTGGATGTATGAGATGATCATGTTGTAATAGTTAATATCGACTTGCACGTCGATGGTACGACAACCGGTAGGAGCCATAGGGTTCTCTTTAAACTAACGTTTGTGTTTGCAGATGCGTTTACTATATTGCTAGGACGTAGCTTTAGTAGTAATAGCATAAGTAGCACGACAACCTCGATGGCGACACGTTGATGGAGATCATGGTGTGGCGCCGGTGACAAGAAGATCGTGCCGGTGCTTTGGTGATGGAGATCAAGAAACACAAGATGATGGCCATATCATGTCACTTATGAATTGCATGTGATGTTAATCCTTTTATGCACCTTATTTTAATTAGAATGAAGGTAGCATTATGAGGTGATCTCTCACTAAAATTTCAAGACAAAATTGTGTTCTCCCCGACTGTGCACCGTTGCGACAGTTCTTCGTTTCGAGACACCACGTGATGATCGGGTGTGATAGACTCAACGTTCACATACAACGGATGCAAAACAGTTGCACACGAGGAACACTCGTGTTAAACTTGACGAGCCTAGCATGTGCAGACATGGCCTCGGAACACAAGAGACTGAAAGGTCGAGCATGAATCGTATAGTTGATATGATTAGCATAGAGATGCTTACCACTAGAACTATTCTCAACTCACGTGATGATCGGACTTGAGTTAGTGGATTTGGATCATGTACCACTCAAATGACTAGAGAGATGTACTTTTTGAGTGGGAGTTTATTAAGTAATTTGATTAGTTAAACTCTAATTATCATGAACGTAGTCAAAAGGTCTTTGCGAATTATGATGTAGCTTGTGCTATATCTCTACTGTTTTTATATGATCCTAGAGAAAATTTAGTCGAAAGTTGATAGTAGCAACTTTACGGACTAAGTCCGTAAAACTGAGGATTGTCCTCATTGCTGTGCAGAAGGCTTATGTCCTTAATGCACCACTCGGTGTGCTGCACCTCGAGCGTCGTCTGTGGATGTTGCGAACATCTGACATACACGTTTTGATGACTACATGATAGTTCAGTGTGTGATACTTAATGGCTTAGAAGCAAGGCGCCAAATACATTTTGAAACGTCGGGGAACATAAGAGATGTTCTAGGAGATGAAATTGAGATTTCATGCTCATGCCCTTGTTGAGAGGTGTGAGACCTCCGACAAGATTCTTTGTCTAAAAAGTAGAGGAGAAAAACTCAAATTATTGAGCATGTTCTCAGATTGTCTGAGTACAACAATCGCTTGAATCAAGTGGGAGTTAATCTTCCAGATGAGATAGTGATGGTTCTCCAAAGTCACTGCCACCAAGCTGCTAGAGCTTCGTGATGAACTATAAACATATCAAGGATATATATGATGATCCTTGAGCGATTCACAATGTTTGACACTGCAAGAGTAGAAATCAAGAAGGAGCATCAATTGTTGATGGTTAGTAAAACCATTAGTTTCAAGAAAGGCAAGGGCTAGAAGGGATACTTCATGAAACGGCAAACCAGTTGCTGCTCTAATGAAGAAACCCAGGATTGAACCCAAACCCAAGACTAAGTGCTTCTGTTATGAGGGGAACGGTCATTGAGGCCGAGCTACCCTAGATGCTTGGTAGATAAGAAGGCTGGCAAAGTCGGCAGAAGTAATATTTGATGTACATGATATTGATGTGTACTTTACTAGTACTCCTAGTAGCACGATGGTATTGGATACCGGTTCAGTTGCTAAGTGATTAGTAACTCGAAATGAAAGCTACGGTATAAACGGAGACTAGCTAAAGGCAAGGTGATGATAAGTGTTGGAAGTTTTTCCAAGGTTGATGTGATCAAACATCGCACACTCTCTCTATCATCGGGATTGGTGGTAAAACCTAAATAATTGTTATTTCGTGTTTGCGTTGAGCATGAACATGATTGGATCGTGTTTATTGTAATACGATTATTCATTCAAAGAGAATAATAGTTGTTCTATTTGCTTGAATAATTACCCTTCAATGGTTTATTGAATTTCGATCGTAGTGCTACACATGTTCATAATATTGGTGCCAAAAGATACAAAGTAATAATGATAGTACCACTTACTTGTGGCACTGCCACTTGAGTCATGTTTGTATAAATGCATGAAGAAGCTCCATAGAGATGGATCATTTGGACTCACTTGATTTTGAATCACTTGAGACATGCAAATCATGCCACATGAAACAAGAGAGTAACTTGTTGGGAGTAATACATTTTTGATGTGTGCAGTCCAATGAGTGCTGAGGCACGCAGTGGATATCGTTATGTTCTTACTTCACTGACAATTTGAGTAGATATAGGAGTATTTACTTGATGAATCACAAGTCTGAAATATTGAAAAGTTCAAAGCTATTTCAGAGTGAAGATCGTCATGACAAGAGGATAAACTGTCTACGATATGATCATAGAGATGAATATCTGAGTTGCGAGTTTTGGTACACAGTTAAGACAATGTGGAAATTGTTTCGCAATACATGCCACCTAGAACACCATAGTGTGATGGTGTGTCCGTACGTCATAGCCACGCCCTATTTTGATATGTTGCATACTATGATGTGTCTTATCGAATTGCCACTATCATTTATGGATTATGCATTAGAGACAACCGCAGTCACTTTAAATAGGGCACCGCGTATTTCCGTTGAGATGACACAGTATAGACTTTGGTTTGGTGAAACCTCAACTGTCGTTTCTTGAAAGTTTGGGGCTACGGCATTTATGTGAAAAAGCTTCAGTCTGATAAGCTCGAACCCAAAGCGGATAAATGCATCTTCATAGGATATCCAAAACAATTGGATACATCTCCTATCTCCGATCCAGAAGCAAAGTGTTTGTTTCTAGAAACAGGTCCTTTCTCGAGGAAAGGTTTCTCTCGAAAGAATTGAGTGGGAGGGTGGTGGAACTTGATGAGGTTAGTGAACCGTCACTTCAACCAGTGTGTAGCAGGGCGCAGGAAGATGTTCCTGTGGCGCCTACACCAATTGAAGCGGAAGCTCATGATGGTGATCATTAGAGCTTCGGAATAAGTTACTACAAACCTCGTAGGTCGACAAAGGTCGCGTACTACTACAAAGTGGTACGGTAACCCTGTCTTGGAGGTCATGTTGTTGAACAATAATGAACCTACGAGTTATGGAGAAGCAATGGTGGGCCCGGATTCCGACAAATGGCTGGAGGCCATGAAATGCGAGAGAGGATCCATGTATAAAACAAAGTGTAGTGTCGGTGAATAGTCACAACATATGCCATAGGTAGGCTAAAGTCGATGAGAATCGAAGGGACAACGGAGGGCGCTCGGGACAAGGTTCGTACAAGCATGGAATGCACGATGTACCCAGGTTCAGGGCTCTACGTAGAGATAAGACCCCTAGTCCTGCCGGAGTGTATGATGTGTGTGGATGGATTACAAGGTTGCTCCTCGAGCTGTGTTGAGGAGGAAGAGGGGAGCATCCGGCTCGTCTCTGCCTCTCTCTATGTGGTTGGTGGATGTGAAGTGTTGTTCGACCGAACCTCTACATGGAGGGTGACCGGGGGGTTTTATAGACGAACCCACCGGCCTACAATATGGATAAAGGGTACAAGAGTGGGACCCGGCAGGCAGCCTCGCCGGCTGGCCAGGGGGCCCACGAGGGTCTTTTCTTGTCGCTTGAGGGGCCCGCCGACTGCGTGGTCTCGTCAGGCGGTGGGACCCATCGGCTGGCCAATGAAGCTCTCGCGTAAGGTTGACGCCGAGCACGCGTTGTACGTCCGTCATCGTCCAGCGAGATTCATCATGGGCAGATAGTACGACCGCCTCCACTGTTCCCCACGCCGAGTGCAGTAATGGAGTGGGAGTTTGATGGTCCGACACTATGCTAGGTGATGGATCAGAGCTGGGGTAGGTCAGCAGCGTGGCCGTCGACGCTCGTACCTGCTGAGCACTCCGATCCAGTACCTTTGCTGACGCGTAGCTACCTCTAATCGTAGGGTCTCGTCATGACCTACGATCTGATGTGACTTGAGATCCCTGGCCGGCTAGCCTGCTTGGGCACGGCCGCCTCGTTCCTAGCCGGCTGGCTTGGCCAAGATGGTCAGGAAGAGGTAGCCGTCTCGCCTCTAACCGGTAGGGGTTGCCTGGCCGGCCAAAGGGTTGGCTGCCTTTTCCTCCAGCCGGCAGGTGCAACCTAGCCGGCCAGAAGACTTGGGCCTTGGGAAACGGTACTTGGTCATATCCTTTGGGCAGGAAATGAAGGAGCAGTCTTGATGAGCCTACCCCGGGGTTATCCCCCCGACAGTAGTCCCCGAAGCTGGAGAGGCCCGCCGTCTGCGGATGGGCGGCCTCGCCGGCTTGATATTTTGTCTTGGTATTCCTGCCGCCATCCACGGGAGGGGACGCCGGCTCCGAAGCCGGTTGGCTTTGGAGCGATGCCTGAGCTTCGTCGTAGGTCGCTTAGAACACGCCACGTGCCAGGCCCCGCCTGACGTAATGATGGTGATTACTGGTGACGGGACCGAGCCTGGGCCATGGGTCCCGCCATGATGCCCCCTCGGCCTCCGCACGAGAGATCCTCTGTGGATTTACTCCACGACGGTTGGGCTTAAGGAAGCGCTACCGCCCGTAGTACACGGGGTTGGTGGGGTTCCGCGCGCAACGGATCCCCTCCCCACGACGCTTCGTGGGGTTTAAATAGGAGCGGGGGTTCCGAGGAGGCCGTTCGACCCCCTTCTCGCCCCACATCGACACCCTCTTGCTCCCTGAGCCAAGAGAGAAAAGAGCCCGTCCTCTTCGTCTTCTTCATCTCTGTCGTCGTCGAGCCACCAGCCCTTTCGAGCTCTAGCTGCTCGCAGCCATGGCCGGTGGTTCCACCTCGAAGAAGACCTCGTCGCACGGAGCTTGGGTGGGTAGCGAGATCTGTGAAGGCCATATCGAGGCGCTCCACCATCACCGACTGTTGCCCCTGGCCTCCCAGGTGCTGGTGCGAATCCCTTGCGTCGAGACCGCCCCAACACCTGCCGTGGGAGGGGTCGTCATTTTCAACGAGCATTTCTACAGGGGCTTCGGGCTCCCGGCGAGCTCCTTCTTCTCTGAGTGGCTCCACTTCTTCGGCCTGCAGCCGCATCACCTGGCACCGAACGCCATCTTGCAGCTGTCGGCCTTCGTGGTCTTGTGCGCGGGTTTCCTGGGGATCGAACCCCGCCTCGATCTCCGGTGAAGCTTGTTCTTCTTCAAGCAGCAATCCATCGTGATGGACAAGGCCGAGCTAGAGAAACTCGCCGGAGCGCTCCCAATGACGCCGTGCGGAGCCGTGCTGGTGCATCATCGTGCGAAGTCCGGCTTCCGCCAGCTGCCGCTGCAGGAGTCCATCAAGCAGTGTCAAAAGGGCTTCTTCTACGTGAAGAATGCCGACCCTGCCTGAGACGCCCTCAACATGCCCCCGTTCAACAACAATCCTCCGACGAAGTTGAACTGGGCGGCGAAGTCCCCCAAGCCGATTTTCGAGGTGGCGCAGATCGGCCCCCACCTCGAGATTTTAGGGAAAGGCGGCCTTCTTCGCCACGACCTGCTCACCACTATGGTGACTCGCAGGATCCTGCCGCTGCAGAGGCGGCCCCATCTGGTCTGCCAGATGAGCGGCCGAGATGACCCCTGCAAGACATCCACCAAGAGATTCACCCCCAGTGCGGTGGCGCGAGGGATGAACCTGATTTCCACTGCCCGCATGGATGACAACGGGAACTGGTCATGGGGGATGATCCGCTACAACTGGTCCCGTCCGCCTCCGGTGGTAAGTGTTCTTTTTTTCTTTGCTGTTTGTCTCGCGACTGGCCGTCTCGCTGAGCCGGCTGTCGAATCCTTTGCGCAGATATTCGAGAAGCTGTAGACAACACTCCGCCCGCCTGCTCGCGACGTGGCGGGGTCCGACGCCTGGGAGATCGAGGACGAGGGCGCGATCGAGTCTCGCTCGGCCTCCTCCGAGGGCTCGGAGAATGCGCTGGAGTAGGAAGGGACGGAGCCGTCTGGTGAGTATCCGCGGCCCTCCGTCGTAGACTGGACGGATGACGACGAGATTTCCTCATTCCTAACTGATGTAGCCTTCGAGGAAGACTCCGACGGGGTGGAGGAGGTCACCAGCCCACCGCTGACGCGCGGACGACGTCAAAGGGCCGAGACGGCCGGTACTGACGAGGCGGCCAGGAAGAAGGCAAAGGGTGCCACAGCTTCCCGGCCGGCTCCTAAGCGCCCGGCGACGGGTCCTTGAGCCGGAGCACGGGCAGGCGGTGCCAAGAAGCACCATGGTGCCGGCAGGAGGCAGGTGCCCATCGTCACAGGGTAAGGGTTCCTCCCCCTTTTGTTCATTTGTCTTGTGGGAAGCTTTGTTCCTTCAGAATGTCGCTCGATGGGGAGGTGGAGGACGTGGAGGAAGACACCGCTTACGCAGCCGAGCGGGCCGGCTGGGTAGCAGCCGACGCTGCCCAGCGGGAGCTCGAGGAGTAGTCCAAGCGCCGGTGGGACGCGGCCGTGGGGAAACGGCCGAGGGCCAGTCTCGCCCAAGCCGGGCCGAGAAGCCGGTGGAGAAGCATACGAAGGCTAGACATGACCCCTCCGTGCACGCTCCCGTGGAGGAGCCACCTAGCGAGGCGGCCTCGAGGTGTGCCCCGAGGGCTGAGGAGGCCCAGCCCTCCGAGCCGGACGCCTCTGCACCGGTGGACCTAGAGGTGATCCCTAACTCCCCTAGGGCCGAGGCAGCGCCCGACGCGCCGGATCTGATCCTGGACGCGCCAGACGTGGCCCCTGATGCGCCAGGGGTGACCATGGATGTGCCAGACGCGGCCCATCCACCTCCTGTCGAGGAGGCGGCGCCGGCCGCCGCGCCGGTACCTGGAGTCGGCGCCATCATCGTCCCCCACCACGGTCCGGCTGCGCGGGGAGCTGGTGCCCGGGCCGGGAGCCGGCCGATGAAGTCTTGGCGAGAGGCCAACCTCGTGTGCACGAGGCTGCCCGCACGCACCGCGCTCCACGGTGTCTCGGAGTTGGTGTCGCTGTTTGCCAACAGCCGGTTCAAGGTGGACCAGGCGGCCCGTGTGGTGGGCAGCGATTTGGAGCGCCTGGAGGAGCGCACCAGGGTAAGTGCCTCATCTTGGTCTTCGATTTTTTTCCTTTTCTTCTTCTTGCATCAGTGGGGGCGCGACAGCGCACCCACTCGGTGTAGCCCTCGAGAATCGGGCCAACCGAGCATCGGCTGGGCCGAATCTCTTTGAGCTTCTCTTCTTGCTTTGCTTGTTTAGTGGGGGCGCGCTAGCACACCCACTGGTGTAGCCCCCGAGAATCGGACTGGTTATGATTTAACCAGACCGAATCTTACTCCTGCTTCTTCCTTGCTTTGCAGGATCTTTATGATGCCCAGGTGCAGGCCTATAACGAGCTGCGGGCTCAGCACCTGGCAGCTGATGGCCAGATCGCCGAGCTCCAAGCCCGGCTGGCCGAAGTGGCCGTGGAGCGGGACGCCCTGCGCGACGCGGACGGCCGACTCTAGGAGAAGCTGGCTCTTCTCCAGGCGGAGAAGAAGGAGCTCGAGGCGGCCAGCCGGGTCGAGCTGGAGCAGCTGCATGCCTCTCTGCAGGAGAAGGACGCCTCCCTTTCTGCCGACGTGGAACGCCTCGCGTCGGTTCATCTCGGGGAGATGAAGCTCAAGGACGCCGCCTTGAGGGAGAAGGAGGAGGCCCTTGTCCAGAAGCAGACGCAGCTGGCCAAGGCCCTGGACTCTACTGTTGGAAATATGCCCTAGAAGCAATAATAAATTAGTTATTATTATATTTCCTTGTTCATAATAATCCTTTATTATCCATGCTAGAATTGTATTGATTGGAAACTCAAATACATGTGTGGATACATAGACAACAACAATTAGAAGACGTTCCACTACATCAACCGCTTCTCTTAAACGCTTCCTGCTGTATGATCTACAAGGGTATGTAGATCCAAATCTCCTCTCGTAAATGGACATCACCATGATAGGTCTTCGTGTGCGTAGGAATTTTTTTCTTTCCCATGCAACGTTCCCCAACAGTGGCATCATGATATAGGTTCATGCGTAGATGTTATCTCAAGTAGAACACAAAGGTTTTCTGGACGGTGATGTTTGATTTGTTGCCCTCCTTAGTATTTTCTCGATTCAGCGGTATTGTTGGATTGAAGCGGCCCGGACCGACAGTATTCGTACGCTTAGGAAAGACTGGTTTCATCGCTCGACATGCAACCTCGTTGCATAAAGATGACTGGCGGGTGTCGGTTTCTTCAACTTTAGTTGAATTGGTTTTGACCGAGGCGGTCCTTGGAGAGGTTAAATAGCAATTTGCACATCTCCGCTGTGGTTTTTGCGTAAGTAACATGCGATCTACTAGATACCCATAGCAGCCACGTAAAACATGCAACAACAATTAGAGGACGTCTAACTTGTTTTTGCAAGGTATGCTTGTGATATCATATGGCCAATGACGTGATGTGATATATTGGATGTATGAGATGATCATGTTGTAACAGTTAATATGGACTTGCACGTCGGTGGTACGACAACCGACAGGAGCCATAGGGTTGTCTTTAAACTAACGTTTGTGCTTGCAGATGTGTTTACTATATTGATAGGACGTAGCTTTAGTAGTAAGAGCATGAGTAGCATGACAACCCCGATGGCGACACGTTGATGGAGATCATGATGATGGAGATCATGGTGTGGCGCCGGTGACAAGAAGATCGTGCCGGTGCTTTGATGATGGAGAGCAAGAAGCACATGATGATGGCCATATCATGTTACTTATGAATTGCATGTGATGTTAATCCTTTCATGCACCTTATTTTGCTTAGAACGACGGTAGCATTATGAGGTGATCTCTCACTAAAATTTCAAGATGAAATTGTGCTCTCCCCAACTGTGCACCGTTGCTACAGTTCATCGTTTTGAGACACCACGTGATGATCGGGTGTGATAGACTCAACGTTCACATACAACGGGTGCAAAACAGTTGCACACGCGGAACACTCGGGTTAAATTTAAAGAGCCAGCATGTGTAGACATGGCCTCGAAACACAAGAAACCGAAAGGTCAAGCATGAATCGTATAGTTGATATGATTAGCATAGAGATGCTTACCACTGAAAGTATTCTCGACTCACGTGATGATCGGACTTGAGATAGTGGATTTGGATCATGTACCACTCAAATGACTAGAGATATGTACTTTTTGAGTGGGAGTTCTTAAGTAATATGATTAATTGAACTAATTATCATGAACATAGTCTTATGGTCTTTGCGAATTACGATGTAGCTTGCGCTATAGCTCTACTGTTTTTATATGTTCCTAGAGAAAATTTAGTTGAAAGTTGATAGTATCAACTTTGCGGACTGAGTCCATAAAACTGAGGATTGTCCTCATTGCTGCACATAAGGCTTATGTCCTTAATGCACCACTCGGTGTGCTGCACCTCGGGCATCGTCTGTGGATGTTGCGAACATCAGATATACACGACTTTGATGACTACATGATAGTTCAGTGCGCAATACTTAATGGCTTAGAAGCAAGGCGTCGAAGAACATTAGAGATGTTCAAAGAGATGAAATTAAGATTTCATGCTCGTGCCATTGTTAAGAGGTATAAGACCTCTGACAAGATTCTTTGCCTACAAAGTAAAGGAGAAAAGCTCAAATCGTTGAGCATGTTCTCAGATTGTCTGAGTACAACAATCGCTTGAATCAAGTGGGAGTTAATCTTGCAGATGAGATAGTGATGGTTCTCCAAAGTCACTGCCACTAAGCTGCTAGAGCTTCGTGATGAACTATAAACAAATCAAGGATATATATGATGATCCTTGAGTGATTCGCAATGTTTGACACTGGTACAGTAGAAATCAAGAAGGAGCATCAATTGTTGATGGTTAGTAAAACCACTAGTTTCAAGAAGGGCAAGGGCTAGAAAGGATACTTCATGAAACGGCAAACCAGTTGCTGCTGTAATGAAGAGACCCAAAATTCAACCCAAACCTGAGACTAAGTGCTTCTATTATGAGGGGAACGGTCACTGAGGCGGAGCTACCCTAGATACTTGGTAGATAAGAAGGCTGGCAAAGTCGACAGAAGTATATTTCATATACACGATATTGATGTGTACTTTACTAGTACTCCTAGTAGCACGAGGGTATTGGATACCGGTTCGGTTGCTAAGTGATTAGTAACTCGAAATGAAAGCCACGGTATAAACGAAGACTAGCTAAAGGCGAGGTGACGATACGTGTTGGAAGTGTTTCCAAGGTTGATGTGATCAAACATCGCACGCTCCCTCTATCATCGGGATTGGTGGTAAAACCTAAATAATTGTTATTTGGTGTTTGCGTTGAACATGAACATGATTGGATCGTGTTATTGCAATACGATTATTCATTTAAAGAGAATAATAATTATTCTATTTGCTTGAATAATTACCCTCAATGGTTTATTGAATCTCGATCATAGTGTTACACATGTTCATAATATTGGTGCCAAAAGATACAAAGTAACAATGATAGTACCACTTAGTTGTGGCACTGCCACTTGAGTCATGTTGGTATAAAATGCATGAAGAAGCTCTATGCCGATGGATCTTTGTACTCACTCATTTTTGAAACGTTTGAGGCATGCAAACCATACCTGTTGGTACAAATGCATGAAGAAACTCCATAGAGATGGATCGTTTGGACTCACTTGATTTTGAATCACTTGAGACATGCAAAACATGCCGCATGAAACAAGAGAGTAACTTGTTGGGAGTAATGCATTTTTTATTTGTACAGTCCAATGAGTGCTAAGGCACGCAGTGGATATCGTTATGTTCTTACTTCACTGACGATTTGAGTAGATACACGAGTATTTACTTGGTGAATCACAAGTCTGAAATATTGAAAAGTTCAAAGCAATTTCGGAGTGAAGATCGTCTTGACCAGAGGATAAACGGTCTACGATATGATCATAGAGATGAATATCTGAGTTACGAGTTTTTGGTATGCAGTTAAGACAAGGTGAAAATTGTTTCGCAGTTTATGCCACCTGGAACAACATAGTGTGATGATGTGTCCGAACGTCATAGCCACACCCTATTTGATATGGTGCATACTATGATGTCTCTTATCAAATTACCACTATCGTTTATGGGTTATACATTAGAGAGAACCACATTCACTTTAAATAGGGCACCACGTATTTCCGTTGAAATGACATAGTATAGACTATGGTTTGGAGAAGCCTAAGTTGTTGTTTCTTCAAAGTTTGGGGCTATGATGCTTATGTGAAAAAGTTTCAGTCTGATAAGCTGAAACCCAAAGTGGATAAATGCATCTTCATAGGATATCCAAAATAGTTGGAAACATCTCCTATCTTAGATCCGGAAGCAAAGTGTTTGTTTCTAGAAACTGATCCTTTCTCGAGGAAAGGTTTCTCTCGAAAGAATTGAGTGGGAGGGTGGTGGAACTTGATGAGTTTATTGAACCGTCACTTCAACCAATGTGTAGCAGGGCGCAGGAAGTTGTTCCTGTGGCGCATACACCAATTGAAGTAGAAGACTGATGTCGGTGATCATTAGAGCTTCAAATCAAGTTACTACAAACCTCGTAGGTCGACAAAGGCCGCGTACTACTGTAGAGTGGTACGGTAACCCTGTCTTGGAGGTCATGTTGTTTAGCAATAATGAACCTACGAGTTATGAAGAAGCAATGGTGGGCCCGAATTCTGACAAATGGCTGGAGGCCATGAAATCCAAGAGAGGATGCATGTATAAAACAAATTGTAGACTTTGGAAGAACTACTTGATGGTTGTAGGACTATTAAGTAAAGATGGATCTTTAAAAGGGAAGACAGACGATGATGGTGATAAGTCACTATTAAGAAAAGCTCAACTTGTCGCAAATATGTTTTCGACCAGATCAAAGAGTTGACTATGATGTGACTTTCTCACTCGTAGCGATGCTAAAAGTCTGTTGGAATTATGTTAGTAGTTGCTGCATTATTTGTGAAATATTGGACATAGGAAGACAAAACATTGTTTCCTCGACGGTTTCCTTGAGGAAAGATTGTATGTGATACAATCAGAAGGTTTTGTCGGTCCTAAGGATACTAACAAGTATGCAAGCTCCAGCGATCCTTTTATGGACTGGTGCAAGCATCTCGGAGTTGGAATATACGCTTTGATGAGATGATCAAAGATTTTGGGTTTGTACAAGGTTTATGAGAAACTTGTATTTCCAAAGAAGTGAGTGGGAGGACTATAGTTTTTCTGATAAAGTATATGTGGCTGACATATTGTAGATGAGAAGTAATGTAGAATTTCTGTAAAGCATAAAGGTTGTTTGAAAGGGTTTTTTCAAAGGAAGACCTGGATAGAGCTACTTAAAACATTAAACATCAAGATCTATGGAGATAGATCAAAATGCTGAAATAGAACTTTCAAATGAAATGCATAACTTGACAAGTTTTTGAAGGAGTTCAAAATAGATCAACAAAGAAGGGAGTTCTTGGTTGTATTGTAAGGTGTGAATATGAGTAAGACTCAAAAGCCCGACCACGGCAAAAGAAAGAGAAAGGACGAAGGTCGTCCCCTATGCCTTAGCCGTAGACTCTACAGTATGCCATGCTGTGTACCGCACCTGATATGTGCCTTGCCACAAGTCTGTTAAGAGGTACAGAGAGTGATTCAGGATTGAATCACTGAACAACGGTCAAAGTTATCCTTAGTAACTAATGGACTAAGGAATTTTTCTCGATTATAGAGGTGGTTAAAGAGTTCGTCGTAAAGGGTTACGTCAATGCAAGCTTTGAGACTAATCCAAATAACTATGAGTAGTGAAACGGATTCGTATAGTAGAGTAGATATTTGGAGTATTTCCAAATAGCACGTAGTAGCAGCATCTATAAGATGACATAAAGATTTGTAAAGAACACATGGATATGAAAGTTTCAGAGCCGTTGACTAAAACCTCTCTCATGAGCAAGACATGATCAGACCCCAGAACTATATGGGTGTTGGATTCGTTGAAATCACATGGTGATGTGAACTAGATTACTGACTCTAGTGCAAGTGGGAGACTGTTGGAAATATGCCCTAGAGGCAATAATAAACTAGTTATTATTATATTTCCTTGTTCATAATAATCGTTTATTATCCATGCTAGAATTGTTTTGATTGGAATATCAAATACATGTGTGGATACATAGACAACACACTGTCCCTAGTAAGCCTCTAGTTGACTAGCTCGTTGATCAAATATGGTCAAGGTTTCCTAACCATTGACAAGTGTTGTCACTTGATAACGGGATCACATCATTAGGAGAATCATGTGATGGACAAGACCCAAACTATGAACGTAACATATTGATCGTGTCGTTTTATTGCTATAGTTTTCTGCGTGTCAAGTATTTGTTCCTATGACCATGAGATCATATAACTCACTAGCTCCGGAGGAATACCTTGTGTGCATCAAACGTCACAACATAACTGGGTGACTATAAATGTGTTCTACAGGTATCTCCGAAGGTGTCTGTTGAGTTAGTATGGATCAAGACTGGGATTTGTCTCTCCGTGTGACGGAGAGGTATCTCGGGGCCCACTCGGTAATACAACATCACACACAAGCCTTGCAAGCAATGTGACTAAGTGTAAGTCACGGGATCTTGTATTAAGGAATGAGTAAAGAGACTTGCTGGTAACAAGATTGAAATAGGTATGCGGATACCGACGATCGAATCTCGGGCAAGTAACATACCGAAGGACAAAGGGAATGACATACGGGATTATATGAATCCTTGACACTAAGGTTCAACCGATAAGCTCTTCGGAGAATATGTAGGATCCAATACGGGCATCCAGGTCCCGCTATTGGATATTGACCAGGAGTACCTCGGGTCATGTCTACATAGTTCTCGAACCCGCAGGGTCTGCACACTTATGGTTCAGTGACATTTTGGTATAGTTGAGTTATAGGTGTTGGAAACCGAAAGTTGTTCAGAGTCCCAGATGAGATCCAAGATGTCATGAGGAGCTCCAGAATGGTTCGGAGGTAAATATTGATATATAGGAAGTCCTGTTTTGGTCACCGGAAAAGTTTCGGGCTCATCTGTAGTGTACCGGGAGTGCCGGGAGGGGTGCCGGGGACCATCGAGAGGGGTGTCACGCCCCAAGGGGTCTCATGGGCTATGGGAAGAGATAAACCAGCCCCTAGTGGGCTGGAATAAGTTCCCACCAAGGCCCATAAGGTTTGAGAAGGAAAACACAAGGTGGAAACAATTTCCAAGTGGGAAGGTGGAATCCTACTCCAAGTAGGATTGGAGTAGGACTCCTCCACCTCCAATTTCGGCCAAACCTTGAGTGTTTGAGGCTGCCTCCTCCCCTCCCTCCCTCCTATATATACTAGAGGTATTGAGGGTTTTTGTGACACAAGTTTGCCACGTGCTGCTCGACCCTATACCACGCAGCTTTTCCTCTAGATCGTATTTTTGCGGAGCTTAGGTGAAGCCCTGCCGGAGTAGATCATCACCACCACCGGCGCGCCGTCACATTGCCGGAGAACTCTTATACCTCTCCGCCTCCTCTTGCTAGATCAAGAAGGTGGAGATCGTCATCGAGCTGTACGTGTGCTGAACACGGAGGTGCCATCCGTTCGGCACTAGATCAGAACGGATCATGAGACGGATCGCAAGATGGTTCGTGTGACGGATTGCGAGACGGTTCGTGGGATGGATCGTGGGACGGTTCGTGGGATGGATCACGGGACGGTTCATGGGATGGATCGCGGGACGGTTCATGGGACGGTTCGTGGGGCTGATCGAGGGACGTGAAGATGTTCCACTACATCAACCGCGTTTCTTAAATGCTTCCTGCTGTACGATCTACAAGGGTATGTAGATCCAAATATCCTCTCATAGATGGACATCACCATGATAGGTCTTCGTGTGCGTACGAATTTTTTGTTTCCCATGCAACGTTCCCGAACATCTACGGCAACCCTTCAAGAGGAAGTTGCCCGCCTTACTCAAGCGAGCAAGGTGCCGGAGCTCGAGGTCATGGAGAGCGCTCATGAGACCGATGGCGCCTTCCATCGTGAGTCTTCTTTTTGTTTTGTCTTGAACTTACTTGGCTGTCTCCTCTTCTTACTCGTTTTTGCACCCCTTTCCCTATCTCAGGCCTCTTCCCTGAGACACAGGGTGCAGCCGACACGACCGTCGAGGTGAGCCGTGAGGAGCGCCGCGCGGCTGGGTAGGAGGTAGATGCTACCTCCAGCTGGAGCGTGGAGGAGATCGGAGTGGGCCTCAGGGCCCGCCTGTGCGCCCTGGGCGAGTCTGTGGCTCAGCTCCAGGTCGCAGGCTCGTCGATGGTGGCGGCCCTATGGCCGGATGGCGTGGAGCCGGCGTCGGTGAGCCGGTTCGCCCGCTGGCTTGCGGCTGGCGAGGATCGCCTTGACGCGTGGCGTGCTTCGGCTGCTCGTGCTGGAGCCTACATGGAGCTGCGCTTGGCCAAGTCCTGGTACTGAAACCTAGACTTGGGCAAGCTCCTCGCTCAGCGCGACGGCTCGGAGGCGGAGGTGCAGGTGATAACCCACAAGTGTAGGGGATCGCAATAGTTTTCGAGGGTAGAGTATTCGACCCAAATTTTTTGATTCGCACACAAGGGGAAGCGAAATAATATTCTCAAGTATTAGCAGCTGAGTTTGTCAGATTCAACCACACCTGAAAGATTAGTGTCTGCAAGCAAAGTATCAGTAGCAAAGTAGTATGATAGCAACGGTGCCAGAAACAGATCTGATGACGGCAGACTATTCCTAACTGTTGTATCAATGGGGCCAGAAAAAGGTATGTGGGTGAGTAACTATTCTTCCCTGACAACAGTGTCGGAAAAGGATCTTGCAACAAGTAACAACGAAGTAGCAAGGAACAACAGTAGCAGCAGCAGCAAAGTAACAGCAGTAGGAACAAAGTGGACCAATCCCTTTTGTAGCAAGGGACAAGCCTAGACAAAGTAACATAGCAAGGACCAGTAGTAAAAGACTCATACGCAGTGGATCGGTGAAGGATGAGTATGACGGATGTGATTCATCATGTACCATCTATAACATGGAGAGATATGTAACTATCTCCCGTTAGTCAATCTAATGTAGGCATGTATTCCGTATATAGTCATACGTGCTTAGGGAAAAGAACTTGCATGACATCTATTGTCCATCGCTCCCGTAGCAGCGGGATCCTAATGGAAACTACAGGATATTAAGGTTCTCCTTTTAATAAAGAACTGGACCAACGCATTAACACGCGGTGAATACATGAACTCCTCATACTATGGTCATCTCCGGGAGTGGTTCCGGCTATTGTCAGTCCGGGGTTGCCGGGTCATAACACATAGTAGGTGACTACAACTTGCAAGACAGGATCTAAAACACACATATATTGGCGAAAACATAATAGGTTCAGATCTGAAATCATGGCACTCGGGTCCTAGTGACAAGCATTAAGCATAGCCAAGTAGTAGCAACATCAATCTAGAACATAGTGGATACTAGGGATCAATCCCCGTCAAAAACTAACTCGATTACATGATAGATCTCATCCAACTCATCACTGTCCAGCAAGCCTACGATGAGATTACTCACGAACGATGAAGAGCATCATGGAATTGTCGATGGAGGAAGGTTGATGATGAAGAACAGGACTCGAACGGAGCCCCGAACGGACTCGAGATCTGCCCTCCAGATGAAGAACAGGAGGTGACGGCGCCTCCATATCGTAAAACGAGATGAAACGTTCTCTCTATTTTTTTCAGGCGAGACGGAAGATATAGAGCTGAGTTTGGGGGCAGTGGAGCCACGTGGGCCCCACAAGCCCTCACGGCATGGCCAGGGATGGTGGCCGCGGCCTGTGGGCTTGTGGCCCACTGGTCCACCTCCTCCGGTGGATCTTTGCGTAGGTATTTTTCATTTATTCCAGAAAAATTCTCCGTAAATTTTCAGGACATTCCGAGAACTTTTATTTCTGCACAAAAACAACACCATGGCAATTCTGCTGAAAACAGCGTCAGTCCGGGTTAGTTTCATTCAAATCATGCAAATTAGAGTCCAAAACAAGGGCAAAAGAGTTCGGAAAAGTAGATACGACGGAGACGTATCAACTCCCCAAGCTTAAAGCCTTGCTTGTCCTCAAGCAACTCAGTTGACAAACTGAAAGAGACAAAAGAAAAACTTTGACAAACTCTGTTTGATCTTGTTGTTGCAACTATGTCTAACTCATATCCAGAGTTTCAGCAAGATCACAAGGAAACCTCATAAGCAAATGACATCTAGGTCTCATGGTAAACTCATGTCAATGACATAATCAACTAGCGAGCAAATAATAATAAGCCTCAAGTGTCAACACTTCAATCAAAACAAAATGAAGCACTATGAATAGATGGTATCTCGCTAGCTCTTTCTGAGACCGCAAAACATAAATGCAGAGCACCTTCAAAGACCAAGGGCTCACTAAACATTTTAATTCAAGGCAATGAAGATCCAGTCATAGTCATACTCAACACAGTTAAAAGCAAAGCATAAAAATGACAGAGGTGCTCTCTAATTGGTGCTTTTGTAAGAGGAGGATGACTCAACATGAACAAAAATAGACAGGCCCTTCACAAAGGGAAGCATTGATTTGCAAAGGTGCCAGAGCTCAAGCTTTGAAAACAGAGCTAATAATTTTGGGTGGCATGATTTCATTGTCAACGCAATGGCTAAGAGTTCTCAATATCTTCCACGCTACACATGCTGTAGGCGGTTCCCGAACAGAAAAGTAAAGTTTTGACTCCCCCACCACCAATCAATCACACTCCACGGCTAGCCGAATCCTCGGGTACCGTCCATACCAACATCAATCCTGGGGGAGTTTTGTTTGCAATTATCTCTTCGATTTGACTATGGAACAGGGAATTCCAATTACCGGCCCCTTTATCGTGAATGATAGTGAATAAACACATATCGAGGATAACACGCCTAGCATGGAAGATACTAATAGCCCCCTGTCACCACATGAGCGGTTTGGGCATGCAAAATAGATTATTTCTTGAAGGTTTAGAGAGTGGCACATGCAAATTTACTTGGAACGGCAGGTAGATACCGCACATAGGTAGGTATGGTGGACTCGTATGGCACAACTTTGGGTTTATGGAGGCGGATGCACAAGCGGTATTCCCGCTTAGTACAAGTGAAGGCTAGCAAAAGACTGGGAAGCGACCAACTAGAGAGCGACAAGAGTCATCAAAATGCATTGAGATTAACTAGAATTGAGTGCAAGCATGAGTAGGACATAAATCACCATGAACATGAATATCATAGAGGCTATGTTGATTTTGTTTCAACTACATGCATAGACATGCGCCAAGTCAAGCCACTTGAAACATTCAAAGGAGGATACCATCCTATCATACTACATCATAGTCATCTCAACATTCATGTGGGCATCCAAGACAAACCATTATAAGCTCCTAGCTAAGTAAGCATGGCATAAGCAACTATGATCTCTAAGTTGTCATTGCAAACATGTTTCTCTCACAACAAAGCAGAACTAGGAACAATGAGCTTGTCATATTTACAAAAACAAAATAGATCGAGTTCATACCAGCTTTTCCAGGCTCAGTCACTTCATCATATATCGTCATTATTGCCTTTCACTTGCACGACCGAATGTTGTGAACAATAATAAGAGTGCTCGTGCATTGGACTAAAGATGGAATTTGCAGGTAAACACAAAGGAGAAGACAAAGTAATATGGCTCTGTGAAAGCTAAATAGGTATGCATGCAAGAGCCACTAAACTTTGTAACCATTATCTCCTACCTTGACCCAAAGAAAAAGAAAACTATCTACACGGGAAAGCTCCCAACAAACAAAAGAAGAAAATAAAATCTTTTTGGTTTTTCTCAAACTAGACAGACACATGAAAAGAAAACGAGAAAAAGAAAATAAACTAGCATGGATGATACAGTGGCAAAGTGTGAACACCGGCTAACAAAGTCAAAGCATAAGCAAGAATGTAAAGTCGGTGAGAAACACGTACTCCTCCAAGCTTAGGCTTTTGGCCTAAGTTGGTCTACTCCCAAGGAGGGAAATAACCAGCTCCAGGGTACTCCGGAGTGGACTGAGGATGCCACTGCTGTGTGAGCTCCTCTGGCTCCCACTGATAAACCGGCGTCTGGTACTCGACTGTCGGATCGGGCACGGGCACCTGTGGTTGGGCCAAGCCCCAATATGCATAGATGTCTGAGGGCATAATAGTGTACCTTCCTGCATGAAGATTGAACAAAGAAGGAGCAGGCAAAGTAATAGTCTCATGAGTACCCTGACTAAATACCAGTTATAAATCATCCTTTAGCGAGAAAGGAAACAACTTGAGCATGTAGTAGTGGCGGATCTTTTCCTCACTAGTGAATAGGGTGGTTATATCGTGCAGTTTGGTAAGATGGGTTACAACCGTTTCAGACTAATAACCGTGAAAAGGATCAGATTCGACTAGAGTGATTAACTCAGGGTCGACAGAGAATTCATAATCCTTATCGGTCACAAAGATAGGCGAAGTGGCAAACTTCGGGTCGTATTTCATCCTAGCGTTCAGATATTTTTCTTTCCACTTGTGCAGTAAATTCTCAACATCATAGCTATCCTTACACGCAAGAAAATCCTTAGCTATCTCTCCCTCCATAACATAGCACGTATCAGGCATAACAGGCAATTCAGGCATAGTAGCATGTTCTACTTCAATAGTATCAGCAGTTTCAGAAGTATCATCACATCTAGCAGCTACTCTAGCAAGTTGTGCATGAAGGGCACCTAGTGGCAAAGTAGTATCAGACATAGCATCATCAGGCATAGTATCAAGCATAGCATCATCAGGCATAGTATCAAGCATAGCATCATCAGGCATAGTATCAAGCATAGCATCATCATAAGCATCATGGGAAGCAGAAGTAGCATCATCAAGATTTCTAGCAGGAGGTGATGTCGCAAACTTACTCATAACTGAAGGTGAATCAAGTGTAGAGCTAGATGGCAGTTCCTTACCTCTCCTCGTAGTGGAAGGCAAAATTTTAGTTCTTGGATCTTTCGGATTCCTCATAGTGATCAACAGACGTCAATCCCAAGTGACTCAGAGAATATAGCTGTGCTTCCCCGGCAACGGCGCCAGAAAAATGTCTTGATAACCCACAATTGTAGGGCATCGCAACAGTTTTCAACGGTAGAGTATTCGACCCAAATTTGTTGATTCGCACACAAGGGGAAGCGGAAGAATATTCTCAAGTATTAGCAGCTGAGTTTGTCAGATTCAACCACACCTGAAAGATTAGTGTATGCAAGCAAAATATCAGTAGCAAAGTAGTATGATAGCAACGGTGCCAGAAACAAATCTGTTGACGGCAGACTATTCCTAACAGTTGTATCAACGGCGCCAGAAATAGGTACGTGGGTGAGTAACTATTCTTCCCCGACAACAGTGTCTGAAAAGGATCTTGCAACAAGTAACAGCGAAGTAGCAATGAACAACAGTAGCAGCAACATCAAAGTAACAGCAGTAGCAACAAAGTGGCCCAATCCCTTTTGTAGAAAGGGACAAGCCTAGACAAAGTAATGTAGCGAGGACTAGTAGTAAAAGACTCGTAGGTAGTGGATCGGTGATGGATGAGTATGACGGATGT
The DNA here is from genome assembly GCF_904849725.1 of Hordeum vulgare subsp. vulgare. NCBI lineage: Eukaryota > Viridiplantae > Streptophyta > Magnoliopsida > Poales > Poaceae > Hordeum > Hordeum vulgare. Next base: position 476,584,151 of record NC_058523.1, read on the forward strand.
GATTCATCATGTAATAGCTATAACATGGAGAGATATGTAACTATCTCCCGTTCGTCAATCTAATGTAGGCATGTATTCCGTATGTAGTCATACGTGCTTAGGGAAAAGAACTTGCATGACATCTATTGTCCATCGCTCCCGTAGCAGCGGGATCCTAATGGAAACTACAGGATATTAAGGTTCTCCTTTTAATAAAGAACTGGACCAACGCATTAACACGCGGTGAATACATGAACTCCTCATACTATGGTCATCTCCGGGAGTGGTTCCGGCTATTGTCACTCTGGGGTTGCCGGGTCATAACACATAGTAGGTGACTACAACTTGCAAGATAGGATCTAAAAACACACATATATTGGCGACATCATAATAGGTTCAGATCTAAAATCATGGCTCTCGGGCCCTACTGACAAGCATTAAGCATAGCCAAGTAGTAGCAACATCAATGTAGAACATAGTGGATACTAGGGATTAATCCCCGTCAAAAACTAACTCGATTACATGATAGATCTCATCCAACTCATCACCGTCCAGCAAGCCTACGATGAGATTACTCACGAACGATGAAGAGCATCATGGAATTGTCGATGGAGGAAGGTTGATGATGACGATGGCGACGATTTCCCCCCTCCGGAGCCCCAAACGGACTCCAGATCTGCCCTCTAGATGAAGAGCAGGAGGTGGCAGTGCCTCCATATCGTAAAACGCGATGAAACCTTCTCTCTGATTTTTTTCCGGGCGAGACAGAACATATAGAGCTGAGTTTGGGGGCGGTGGAGCCACGTGGGCCCGCCGGGGGGGGGGGGTGGTCGCGGCCTGTGTGCTTGTGGCCCACTGGTCCACCTCCTCTAGTGGATCTTTGCGCAGGTATTTTTCATTTATTACAAAAAAATTCTCCGTAAATTTTTAGGACATTCCAAGAAATTTTATTTCTGCACAAAAACAACACCATGGCAATTCTGCTGAAAACAGCGTCAGTCCGGGTTAGTTCCATTCAAATCATGCAAATTAGAGTCCAAAACAAGGGCAAAAGAGTTCAGAAAAGTAGATACGACGGAGACGTATCAGCAGGCTATGGAGGAGGCGCTGCGCGTGAGGGCCAGCGACATCGCCACGTACGCCGCTTGGGACGAGCTCAACCTCGAGCAGGGTGAAAGTGGTGATGTGATCCCTGAGGATCTACATGGCCTTCAGCCCTATGACACCGATGGCAGCTCCGACGAGATGACCCACGAGGTGGATAATGCTGCCGCCTCTAGCAGCACAGCGTACGCCGACTCCGGTACGGACGGAGCTGGGAGCTCTCGTGGCAGAGACGGCGCAACCACCTCGGGAGCACCCGGCGATGGTGAAGCCACCACTTCAGGAGCAGCAACCGGGGCGACCGATGAGGCCGCAACCCCGTAGCCGGTGTCCTGTTTTTGTTGTCTGAAATTATTTTGTCAGTCCAACAGTTCCACACACTGGGGGTGTAATGAATCTCGGCCGTGGGCCAATGCATTTTGAATGTATATATTCAGCATTATATTCATATTTCCATGCGTGTTATTTTATATCTTTATCTTTTGATTCCTGGTTGACTTCTTTTTCTCCAATCCCTGTATTCCCAAGTTTCCACCCCACCAGCCCGACAGCCAGGAGCCGGTGTGTGACTGGGTCGAGGTTTCTGGCCTTAGAATACAAGACTTAGATTTTTCGAAGCCATCAAGACTTAAAGATTCAGACATAAACCAGCAGAGGCCGTCTAGAATGAGATCGTAAATAGATCAATCCAACCCGAGCCGACAACATTTTTGTAGTTAAACTTTGCATGCATCCGGCCTTACCTGGCATCGCCTCGCTAGCCGGACGGCCGGGAGCCGGTCTGTAGCTGTTACGAGGTGACCACGGATCGGTCCGGCGTACACTATGTGTTCTTCTACAACGTAAGGGAGGTGTCCGGGCGGCTAGCGAGCCCCCGAGCTTATTAGAGCCAGCAAGGGGCATCGCAGAGTGAGCACTCTAGATATGAACTTAAAAAGAAGCATGAGGCATGCTCTTTTCATTGCATTCATTGGAGATCCCTGAAGAGGGAGAAAGATACATTGTGCATGCTCTTTCCATGTTTGATACTTGCCTTCTTGTAGTAGAACGGGCGAAGCAACGCCGCGTTCCATGGACGTTCCGTCTCCTGGCCGGAGTCATCCCTCTTGCGCTTCCTTGGCTTTTGGGCATCGATCAAGTAGTATGCGTTGTTGTTCAATGCCCTACTGATGATGAAGGGTCCCTCCCATAGGGATGAGAGTTTGCGCTAGCCGGCGGTGCGCTGGATTCTTCTGAGGACCAAGTCTCCCTCTCCGAAAGAGAGAGGCTTGATCTTCTTGCTGTGGTAGTATCTCAGCTTCTGTTGATAGATGGCCATCCGGCTCAAGGCCAAGTCCCTTGCTTCTTCGAGGAGATCCACACCATCTTCTCTTGCCTCCTTCGCCTCCGTTTCCGTGTACAGGGTGACCCGAGGCGAGTCGAACTCGATATCCATAGGAATAATAGCCGACCCATATACAAGGAAGAACGGAGTGAAGCCGGTCGACCGGTTGGGCATGGTGCGGAGGCTCCATCGTACAACCAGCAATTCTTCGATCTAGCAGCCGGCCTACCTGACAAGTGGTGCCACCAGTCTTGGCTTGATGCCGGTCAGGATTAGGCCGCTGGCCCTCTCTGCTTGGCCATTTGACTGGGGATGTGCCACTGACGCCAAATCGAGTCGGATGCCTACCTTGGAGCAGTAGAGCGCTAGAGCGCCTTTGGCGAAGTTGGTGCCGTTGTCGGTGATGATGCTATGGGGGATGCCATATCGAATAGAGATGTCCATGATGAACTTGACAGCCGTGGGACCATCAAGCTTCTTGATAGGTCTGGCCTCGATCCACTTGGTGAATTTGTCGACGGCTACCAAGAGGTGGGTCATGCCACCACGAGCCATCTTGAAGGGCCCCACCATGTCAAGCCCCCAAACGGCGAACGGCCATGACAGGGGAATGGTTTTGAGGGCCCAAGGTGACACGTGGCTCTTTGCGCTGATGAATTGGCAGCCTTCGCATTTATCAACTAGATCCACGGCCTCCTCGAGGGCCGTGGGCCAGTAGAATCCGTGGCGGAACGCCTTGGCCACCAGGGTTCTAGAGGCGGCATGATGCCCGCACTCCCCCTGGTGAATATCTCTGAGGATCTCCTGTCCCTTTTCTGATTCGACGAAGCGCTGGAACACGCCAGTCACGCTACGCCGTACCAGCTCGCGATTGATGATGGCATAGGCTGTAGATATGCGCTGGATCTGCCTCGCCTCCGCCTCGTCTTGAGGAAGCTCGCCGCGAAGGAGGAAGGCCAGGATGGGTTGAGCCCATGACGGAGCCGACACAAGGGCTGACTCCGCCTCGAGCTGACTGTTAGGGGCTTCTACAGCCCCCGCGCTTGATGAAGCAACAGTCGTGGGCTCGAGACGAGGTGTCTCTGGTGCTGTCGTGGCAGCTGGCTCGCCGTCTACCTCCATGACGTCCACCCACTGGGTGTCGACACGACATGATTCGAGGCAGGGCGGAGCTGGAGCCGGAGACGACAGGATTCGAGGCAGGACGTAGCGTGTGCCGCTATTGGAGTCGGCATGGCCAGCGTAACCGGCACATGAGCTGTAGTCGGCGTAGCTGGTGGAGCCGACGGCGCTTGCACCGAAGATTCAGCCGGTGCCGCAATTGGAGTCGGCATAGCCAGCGTAGCCGGCACAGGAGCTGTAGCCGGCGTAGCTGGTGGAGCCGGCGGCGCTCGCACTGTAGAATCAGCCGGCACAAAGATTGATGCCGACTCTAGAGATGGCCTGATAGACGGCTTGTGGAGTTGCTCGAGGGAGACGCCGGCTGGGATAGTCTGTCTCATGGAGCTAATTTTGGCCATTGTATCAGCCGCCTCATTGTCTGCTCTGGGAACATGGTGGAACTCGCAACCCTTGAAGGGGCCGCTGAGCTGTTGGATGAGGAAGCGGTAGCTTGCCATTTTGGTGTCCCTGGCGTCCCATTCGCCACAAACTTGCTATAACACCAAGTCTGAGTCGCCGAAGCATATGAGCCGCCGGATGCCAATCTCCTTGGCGAGCCGGAGGCCGTTAGCCAGTTCTTCGTACTCGGCGACGTTGTTGGAGGCGGCGAAGTGGATCTGGAGAGATTAGTTGAGCTGGTCTCCTTTTGAAGATGTCAAGACGATGTCGGCTCCCAGACCGGTCCGCATCTTTGAGCCATCGAAGTGCATCTGCCAATGCGTAGAATCTAGAGGTGGCGGCTCGAACTGGGTTTCGGCCCAGTCGACTAAGAAGTCGGCCACCACCTAAGATTTGATGGCGGTGCGCGGTTCGTAGCAGATATCATGGTCTGCCATGGAGATGGACCACTTGGCGATCCTGCCTATTGCATCACGATTGCCCATGATTTCTGAAAGTGGAGCAGTGCTCACTATAGTGATAGCATGCTCTTGGAAGTATTGCTTCAACTTTTTTGCAGCAAGGTAAACACCGTAACACATTTTTTTGGTGGTGGGGATAGTTCTTCTTGGAGATAGACAAGACCTCGCTGAGGTAGTAGACAGGGCGCTGTACTAACAGTACCTTGCCCTCCTCCTTGCGTTGAACTACCAACACTACACTAACCACGCGAGTGGTCGCTGCAATGTATATGAGTATGGGTTCCCTTTCAGCCGGCGCTGCCAAGATTGGCAGGCTCGAGATGACCCGCTTGAGGTCGCGGAAGGCTTCATCCACCTGGTCGTTCCACTCGAATTTCGTCATCTTCTTCATGAGCTGGTAGAGTGGAAGGGCCTTCTCGCCGAGCCGGCTGACGAATCGGCTAAGGGACGACACGCAGCCGGCGAACTTCTGGACGTCTAGGATCCGAGCCGGCCGCACCATCCGCTCGATGGTGCCGATCTTCTCGGACTTCGCCTCGATGCCACGAGCGGACAGGAAGAACCCCAAGAGTTTGCCGCCTCGAACCCCAAAGACGCACTTCTCTGGGTTGAGCCGGATCTTGTACTTGCGCAGGTCGGCGAATGTCTCCCGCAGATCGTCGAGTAGGCTGAAGTGTTGCTTCGTCTTGACGACGATGTCATCCACATAGACGTGGATCTTTCTGCCGATCTGTGGCAGTAGGCACTGCTGCATGCAGCGTTGGATGTCGCACCAGCGTTCTTCAGACCGAACGTCATGGTGGTGTAGCAGTAGGCCTCGAAGGGTGTGATGAAGGAGGTCTTCAGGTGATCAGCTTGATCCAGCTTGATTTGATGGTAGCCTGAATAAGAATCCAGAAACGACAGCAGTTCACAGTCTGCTGTGGAGTTGATCACTTGATCTATCCTAGGCAACGCGAAAGGGTCTTTCGGACAGGCCTTATTCAAGCTAGTGTAGTTGATACACATTCGCCAGGTGTTATTCTTTTTCAGCACCAGGATTGGATTAGCTAACCATTCCGGGTGGAAAACCTCCATGATGAAGCCGACTACAAGGAGCCGGGTAATCTCTTCTCCAATTATGCGTCGCTTCCCCTCGGCGAAGCGGCGCAAAGGTTGTTTTACCGGCTTTGCATCCGGTCGCACGTGAAGTTTGTGCTCGGCGTACTTCCTCGGAACACCCGACATGTCATTGGGGAACCATGTGAAGATGTCCCGATTCTCACGGAGGAAGTCGACGAGCTCGCCTTCCTATTTGAGGTTGAGGCTAGCCCCGATGGTGACGCATTGCTTGGAGTTGGTAGGGTCGAGTGGCACCTGCTTGGTCTCTTTGGCCAGCTTGAAGGAGCCCTCGCTGGCCGACTAGGACGGAGGAGAAGGAATCGCCGGCTGCTCGGTAGCCTGGGCCACGAGCTGGTTGATCTGCTGCTTCTCCTCAGCGATCACCAGGGCGTTGGTGAGGCGGCTACTATCTTGGGCGCACTCGAGCGACTTCTTGTAGTCGCCAGCAATGGTGATGATGCCCTTTGGACCCGACATCTTCATCTTCAGGTAGGCGTAGTGCGGTATAGCCATGAACTTGGCCAGAGCCGGTCTGCCCAGCAGCGTGTGATATGGGCTGCTGAGGTCCACTACCTCGAACCATATGGACTCTCGGCAGAAGTGAGCCTTGTCGCCGAAGAGGACGTCCATCTGGATTTTGCCGATAGGCGAGCAGGACTGCCCAGGCACGATGCCGTGGAAGACAGTGCTGGTTGGCAGGAAGTTTGGCTCCTTGAGCCCGAGCTTGAGGAGAGTGTCGAGGTAGAGGATGTAGATGCTGCCGCCGCTGTCGACCAACACCCGGGAGAACCGGCAGGTGAGCCTCTTGGAGGCAAAGGTGGGGTCGAGGACGAGCGCGTATGAGCCCGGGTTGGGCACCACCGCAGGATGGTCTACCCGGCTCCATGTGATCGGCCTGTCGGACCAATGCATGTATTGGGGAACCGAGGGAACCATGGCATTCACCTCGCGCCGTCTCTGGCACAGGCTATGCTTGTCGTCGCCTTCACTGGTGAAGACGACGAAGGTCTGCTTGGGCAGCCAGTTAGCGTTGTGTAAGTGCATCTAGTGCCCCTTAGTGATTTTGGTGGTTTGAAGACTTATAGGTTAAGTATCTAATGTGTTTGTGAGTGTACACAGGATCTATAAGTCATTGAGGAGTTTGAGATATTTGAAGAATATCGACCCCTAAAAATATATGTCTTCAGTTGAAGAAATTGGTCTGAAGCTGAAGAAATGAATCGTGAGGAATCTGCGATGAAAATGATAATCCTCATGAAGATTCTGATATTGAGAAGTCCGGTGGTTCCTGAAGAAAATCATTCTCAAGAATTTGAAGCATGAAGATTTACACTTTCTGTTTTACTTTCTTCGCATTTGAGTAATAGGAACACCGTACTGTTAAAGGGGGTCGAAGTTACACTATGGAATGAATTTCCTCATGATGCTCAACCCAAGCCTAATCCAAATCAAAAGCCTCAAGTCAGGAATATGAGTGACATGAGGACTCTCACAGTTGAGGGTTCCGACCGTTTCGATAACCACGCCAAGTCATTGGTCTTATCCACTCCAACGGTCATATTATTTAAGGGCATTAGTGTCAAATCTTGTCGGGATGCTCCCAGGCTATAAATAGCCACCCCCACAACCACTAGCTGGTTGGCTGCTCCGTTAGAAACTGACACTTGTCATAAGAGCATCCCAAATTCCTCAGAGCTTTCGAGAGTAATTCATCAGTGAGGAAATACACCACCCACCGAAACCACAAACCAAATCTAGTGATTGAGCATCACTGAAGAAGTTGTTCCTGTGTGGGACTGAAGCCTTTTACCTTTGAGGACTGTGCATCCTCCAGACGGTTAGGCGTCATGGTCTAGAGCAATCCAGTAGTCAATTGTGGATCGCCGGGTGATCAAGTTTGTGAGGGTTTGGAAGTCTGCCCTGAAGACTTACCACGAGTGTTGGGCGAGGACTGTGTGTCCTTAGCTCAAGGAGAATACGGTAGGGACTGTGTGTCCCGGGACTGGGTGTCCTTTGGTTTCAATACCAAGACGCTCCAAACCAGATGTACAACTGTCACAGCAGTTGGAACTGGGTCATCAACAACAGTCTTCACTGAGAAACGGGTTCTAATTCCTCAACTCTTTACTTTTCTTGTATTGTGTGTTGATGACTTTCACTGTGACTGTTTGAAGAATTTGCTGAAGACTTTCTCTGAATTTCTTCAATCCCAAATTCTTCATGATAGTTAATCATCATATGTGTTCTGCGTGCCTGCTTACTGTGCAATCTGTTTTCACATTCTTCACTTTGAAATACCGCTGTTGTGAACGTTTGCACGTCTGATCCTTTACTGTTTCCGCTGTAAGTTAGTCATCAGTGAGGAATTTCCTCAAAAGGAATTTCCTTAGTGATGAAATTCTAAAAATCTCCTATTCACCCCCCTCTAGTCATTATAACACACTTTCAATTGGTATCCGAGCAAGGTACTCCCTTGTTCTGTGTGATTTTGGTTTAACCACCTGGAGTTTTAGTTATGTCGACTGCAGGCATGTTTAAGGTGACTGCAGCATGTCCTACCTACGAAGGAAAGAACTTTCCCTTCTGGAAGAACAAAATGCAAATGCATTTACAAGCTATTGAAAATGATCTCTGGTATATTGTGGAAAATGGTGTCCCCATTATCTCTGCCAGTGTCACCGCAGCTGATGTGAAGAAATTCAAGCAACTCGATTCTCAAGCGAAGAACATCATCTGTGGCCATCTGAGCCCAGGCCAGTTTGGAAGGGTAAGTGCTTTGGGCTCTGCAACACTGATCTGGGAGAGACTGTGCAAGGTAAATGAAGGAGTATCAACCCAGCGTGATTCTCGTGTTGATATTCTTCGCAATCTCTTCAATCGCTTCAAGAGACATGACAATGAAAGCTACCAAGACACCTTTGATCGCCTCACTGACATATCAAATGAACTGCAAGCACTGGGAGCTCGAGACATCACTGATCAAGAAGTTGTGAAGAAACTGCTAAGATCTCTAGATTCTTCATTTGACACTTTAGTTCTGATGATTCAAGAAAGACCAGATTACAAGATGCTTGATCCAGCTGATATACTAGAAAGGCTAAATACTCATGAATTCCCGCTAGAAGAAAAGAGAGATCTATATGGACCAAGCTATTCCAGACCACGTGCACTGAAGGCTAGAGCAATTTCCTCATCTAAAGACGAAGACACAGATGACAGCATTTGTGACCCTGAAGAATTTGGACAGGAGCTTGCAATGCTCGTAAGGAAATTCCAGAGATTTACACGACGAGGTCAGTTCGGTAAATCTTGAAGAAGAGACATGAGGAAATCAGAATCTGCATCTGAGGACTACAAGAAACGAACCTGTCACAAGTGCAAGAAATCAGGTCATTACATTACTGATTGTCCCCGTTGGGGAAAGGAATCACAGAAGAAGAAATACAAGGATGACCGTTCTGATGACTCGAAGAAGAAGAAGAAATCTTCAAAATCCTCATCTTCAAAGCCCTCATCGCACAAGAAGACTAGTTTCCGAAAGGCTCGGGCACTTATTGGCAAAGAAATGGACTCCGAGGCAGAATCATAGGAACGTGACGAAGAAGATGGGTCTGAAGAAGACTCAGAATCTGGATAGGCTAGTCTTGCACTGGCAACCACCTTCGTCAGCAAGTCAATCTTCAATCTTGAAGAAAATGATTGCACCATCCATACTGATGACTATGTTGATGACTTCGCTCCAACCTATTGCTTCATGGCAAAAGGATCAAAGGTATAAAATAATGCCTCCTCCTCTGATTCAAGTGACTGTGAACCTAATGATTATAAGAAACCCAGTTACAGTAAACTTGCTATCATTGCCACTAAACAACAAACTGCTCTGGAAAAGCTTCAGAAACTGCTAGACAAAAGTGATGATCTGTTGAATGATGAAATGAACCTTACCCAAATCCTCACTGATGACATGAAAAGTCTTCAGTCTAGATTTGATAATCTTCAGGATCGTTATGATACACTCCTCACTGATCATGAAAAGCTTTCCTATGAATTTCTTCAAAGGAAGCTTGATCTTGAGAAGCTGAGGATGTCTCATGATGATCTTCGTATGGAAAATGATTCATTAGTAGCTCAACAGATCAGTGCTAGTCAAGTTGAATTTATTCCTCCATGTCTTAAATGCATTGAACGCGAAACTGCTAATTCCTCACCAGAATCTTCAAATGCTACCATTGCTACAAATTCTTCAACTGCACCTGTTGTGTCTATTTCCTCACTTGAGGAAAACACAAATGTTACTGATGAAAATGCAGGGTTGAAGGAATTGTACGTGACAGGCATGTACAAAAGCCTCAAAGGACATCAAACCCTTTGTGATGTGCTCAAAAAGCAGATCTTGAACAGGATCCCAAGGAAAGAAGGAATTGCCTTTGAGAGGAAACTAAATGCTGATGGATCTTATTGGAAACCTGAGCAGTATCCCAAAACCTCCATCTAATCTAACTGGCTTTTCATGTGAACTATCCTATTCCTCGGATGAGTCATTTGATTCCAACTATAAACTGTTCAAAAATCAATCTGGTGAAGTATTTGCTCGATATGTTGGAACTAACTGCAGGAATGGCCCTCCTCTGAGGAAAATCTGGGTTCCTAAAAGCTGTCTTGAAAATCTTCAGGTGAATGTCCTCATGACACCACCACTGAAGAATCTGAACCCCAGATCAAATTCCTCAAGAGGACCAAAGTCTTCAAGAGGATCAAAATCCTCAACTGGTCAAAACTATGCTCGTACCTGTGCTTATGCGTCTAACATGCAGGGAAACTACAAGGAATATGAATATGAGCGTTACTCCTCAAATCATTATGTTCATAAATCCTCAAACCAGTTCTCTGCATATTCATATGAGTACTTTAATCCCCCTACTGTTAAGAGAAGTGCATTAGCTTCAATGCCACCTTTCTCATATGGTGCTCGCAGGATGATGAACGCTTTGCCACCCCTTCAGATGTGGGTGGTGAAGAAATCAAACTAATCACTTCTGCAGGTCAGGTCTCTAGATGAAAATCATCATCTCAAGAATTTGCTGAAGACCTGAAGAAATGCTTGATAGGACGCAAGCTAATGATTGATGAAATAGAGATATTTCACTCGTCCTTACATTTCGGTTACGATGAAATTACTGATCTGATGAAATTAGTATCATATTCTTCAAATCTGAAGCATATGAGATGGTAAGCAATACTAATTCATCTGCAGGATGACAAACCCAAGAATACTGAGTGGGTTCTTGATAGTGGCTGCACACATCACATGACTGGTGATAAAACCTTACTAATGAATATGCCACTATCTCCATCACCTCTGAAGCAAATCACATATGCTGACAAAGGTAAAAGCAAGGTATTGGGACTTGGCAAAGTGGCCATTTCCAAGGATAGGCATATGGACAAAGTGATGCTTGTTGAATCCCTTGGTTTTAACCTTATGTCAGTCTCAATGCTTTGTGATCTTGATAGGATTGTTATCTTTGGTAGATATAGATGTGTAGTCATCATGGAATCTGACAGATCCAAAGTCTTCGAAGGTGTAAGAAGAGGGGATTTGTACATTGTTGATTTCTTTACAGGTCCTCAACCAGCCACTTGCTTACTAGCAAAAACCTCAGAAGGATGGCTGTGGCACCGAAGACTAGGTAATGCAGGCATGAGGAATTTGCACACGCTCGCGAAGAAGAAGCATGTCATCGGCATCGAATCAGTCAAATTCCTCAAGGATCATCTTTGCGGTGCTTGTGAATCTGGGAAAATGACCAGATCCAAGCATCCCTCCAAAACCATCATGACCACTACACGTCCATTCAAATTGCTTCATATGGATTTATTTGGACCTACTCACTATACCACACTAACCAATGAAGCATCTCTATATGGCTTCGTCATAGTTGATGATTATTCCAGATACACTTGGGTGCATATTATAGTGTATAAATCTGAAGTGCAGGAAATCTTCAAACAATTTTCTTCAAGGGCCTCGATGAACTTTGGCATCAAGATCAAACATATCAGGAGTGATAATGGAACCGAGTTCAAAAACACTGGTCTTGATGATTATCTTGATGAACTTGGTATTACTCACGAATTGTCTGCTCCTTATACTCCTCAGCAGAATGGTGTCGTCGAAAGGAAGAACAGGACTCTGGTTGAAATGGCGAGAACTATGCTTGAAGAATATCAGACTCCTCGTCGCTTTTGGCCTGAAGCAATCAACACTGCATGCCATATCATCAACAGGGTATATCTTCACAAATTCCTCAAGAAAACCTCATATGAACTCCTCACTGACAAGAAACCCGATGTAAGTTATTTCAAAGTCTTCGGTGCAAAATGCTGGATTAGAGATCCTCACCACAACTCAAAATTTGCACCTAAGGCACATGAAGGTTTATGCTCGGTTATGGAAAGGACTCGCACACTTACAGAGTCTTCAACAACTATCACAACAAAGTTGTTGAGACTGTAGATGTGCGGTCCGATGAAACTAATGGCTCGAAAAGAGAGCAATTGCCTTCTAATTTAGATAAGCTGTCTCCTGAGGAAGCAATAAAGCTCAAGCCTACTGAAGACATTGTCCCATCTGAGGAATTTGATGAAGAAACGATCCCCATCACTGATAAAAACCAAGAAGATGTTCCTGAGGAAATTGCATCAGCACCACTTCCTCAGCCCAGACAAAATCCTCAACCAGCTCATCCAAGGATTGCAAACGAAGTTGAACTTGACAAAATCCTCAACGACATCAACGCGACAGGTCCTCTCACTCGCTCAAAAGCTTCACACTTAGTTAACTTTTGTGGGCATTTCTCCTTTGTATCCATCACAGAACCCTCAAAAGTTGCAGAGGCTTTTCTCGAACCGGAGTGGATCCAAGCTATGCAAGACGAACTTCTTCAATTCAAGTTGAATGACGTATGGGAGCTCGTCAAACGACCAGATCCTCGCAAGCACAACATCATCGGCACCAAGTGGATTTTCGGAAACAAGCAAAATGAGGACGGTCAAGTGGTGAGGAACAAGGCACGACTTGTAGCCCAAGGCTACACCCAGGTTGAAGGAATAGATTTCTATGAAACTTTTGCACGTGTTGCTAGACTTGAAGCTATTCTAATATTACTTGCTTATGCTAATCATCATAACATCACCTTATATCAAATGGATGTGAAAAGTGCATTCCTCAATGGTAAGCTTGAGGAAGAAGTATATGTTGCTCAATCCCGAGGTTTTGAGGATCCAAAGAATCCACACAAAGTCTTCAGACTGAAAAAGGCGTTGTATGGCCTCAAGCAAGCCCCTCGGGCATGGTATGATACATTGAAGGAATTCCTCATGAAGAAAGGCTTCAAACCTGGTTCACTCGATCCAACTATTTTCACTAAATCCTATGATAATGAGCAATTTGTGTGTCAAATATACGTCGATGATATTATATTTGGCTGTACTGACAAAAGATACAGTGATGAATTTGCCTACATGATGAGTGAGGAATATCAGGTGTCCATGATGGGGGAGCTAAAATTCTTCTTAGGCCTTCAAATTCGTCAACAAAGCAATGGAATCTTCATATCAGAGGAGAAATACCTCAAGGATGTTCTGAGAAATTCGACATGCACGAATGCAAAGGTGCCAAGACTCCAATGCCTACCAACGGCCACCTCGGCATTGATGAAAATGGTAAAGATTTCGATCAGCAGGTATACCGTTCTATGATTGGCTCCTTATTGTATCTATGTGCATCTAGGCCAGATATAATGCTTAGTGTTTGCATGTGTGCACGTTTTCAAGCAAAACCGAAGGAATCACACCATAAGGCTGTGAAACATATTCTTCGATACTTAGCTCACACACCAACACTAGGATTATGGTATCCCAAGGGCTCCAATCTTCATCTGGTAGGGTATTCTGATTCTGACTAGGCTAGTGACCGTGTGGATCGCAAGTCAACTTCTGGCACATGCCATTTCCTCGGAAGATCACTAGTTTGCTGGTCCTCAAAGAAGAAGAACTGCGTATCACTCTCCACTGCCGAAGCTGAGTACATTGCTGCTGGTTCTTGCTGTGCTCAATTGCTATGGATGAAGCAAACCCTCAAGGATTACGGCATCAACATGAAGAATGTACCTCTCTACTGTGACAATGAGAGTGCTATGAAGATTGCATACAATCCAGTACAACACTCGAAGACCAAGCACATCCAGATTCGTCATCATTTTCTTCGGGACCATGTCCTCAAGGGAAATATCCTCATCGACCATGTGAAGACTGATGATCAACTGGCAGATATCTTCACTAAGCCCTTGGATGAGAAAAGGTTTTGCAAGTTGCGGTGTGAGCTAAATATCTTAGAGTCTTCAAATGTTTCGTAAAAACATGCACACATCCTAACACTTATGCAAAGTTGATGACTTAGATGTGCAACACATGATGAATCGATTTTCTTCAACTGATGAAGAATGTCACTCTGAATGTGAAGAAATTAACGAAGAAATTGATTCTCAGGGCCCTACGACAATTGTACGCGGCGTCCGTAATCAACATTCTTATATGGTGGGTAACGCCACCACCCTATGTGAAATTCCTCAAGTTGATTTTCTTCAAATGATCAATTTCCTCACAATGCATTTTTCTTCAAAACAGCTGGTCTTCATTGTGATGATTTATTACAAAATCTTCAAAAACACTTGATGACTTTCATTTCACTAGATAGACTGTGATTTCTAGTCCTCAACAGCATTCACGTATTGCTATTTCTTCAAGTTGATGTTTCTGCTAAGTGAATGTGATCGGACCCTACTTTCCCTCTATTCTATACTTATCAAGTCTATTCAATTCTTCATATGCGTTCTATTTGAAACTTTGTTCAAAATCCTCACTGCGTCCTTGTCAGCTAATGATTTTGTAACGATAATCCTCAAATCTTCAAAAATTGTTTCTTTAAAGACACAGTAACTGAACCCCCACTTCCCACTATCGGATAACCACGATCTCGACTATCTCCACCGCATCGTACGGGAGCTACACGTGTCCTGCGGAGACGTAGAGGCAAGGGCTATTTGGTCCGACATTTTCGCGCCAAACAGTAACTTTTGGGCAATAAATATGTCCTTATCCCCCTCGGCATCCTCTTCTTCGCCTCATCGCTCTCCTGCCACGGCACACTCCACCGAACCCTAGCGCCACCGCTGGTAGTCTCGTCGCCGGTGAGGAAGAGCTTCACTGCGTCGACCTCCTCGTCGCCAGGACCTCACCGGAGTCGGATCATCTTCGTCCGCCGCCACCGTAGACATCCTCTGTCGTCGAGTTAGGGTGCATTGGACACTCGAATGAAGAGCCTCTCCAACACTATTTTCTGTGTTCTTCGTACGCACCTTCCAGGGTAAATATATCCCATTTTTACAGCAGATTAGATCTGAAATTTTACATCTTCTATGTGAAATCTGTTTTTCCTCAAGATACGATGCGCACATGATTCCTCAAACACTACATATCACCACAATCATTGATGAACTATGCTAAGCATCTAAGATTATCACAAGATTCCTCAATTGTGCGAATTTTCGGATCTGTACAACTCTGGAACCCAAGAACAGTACGCTTAGGCAAATTCCTCAACCACTCGTTATATTCCTCAAACTGTCAAACTTTTTCATTTTCCTCAAATCTGAGAACGCATATGACCTCTCCAAATTCCTCGCAACCATACTCTGTTCACAGGTACACACATGTCAGCTGATGAATCTCTCGGTTCTCATCACATTAACACATTTGCAGCATTTCTGGAAGAAACTCTTCAAGGCTCATCAGAATCCTCAAGAGTTCAAAATCATCAGCAAAATCCTCAACTGAAGAAAATGGAGGAAGACAGAAAACAGAAGGGAGGAAAGAAGCTTGAGCAAAACACAGCTATTGATATCCGTGAGGACATTTACTTGGACTATTGCATGCCTGATGAACATGAGACAATGGCCAAGAGAAAGATACGGATGCAGAAGATTGAACGCCGATGGGCGAAGGAATGGAAGGAGTACAGGTTTGTGACTCCCAAATATGCGAAGAAATTCACTTTGAAGCCTCCTGGCAGAAGGGCCCCACTTGAGGATCATCAAGTAGCACATCCATCAAGCCTCAAGACCATTGATGACTATCCAAATGAAAAGGAAAAGCATCTGGCCAAGCTCAAGAGGCAGGCAGAAGCTGCAGTGAGGAAATTCAATGAATCCTCAGCTGCTGCCTCCGGTGCTGCTAATTCCTTAGCTGCAGAAACCTCAGGCTCAGAAATCCCTCAAATGCAGTCTGCGCCATCAAAGCCAAAGGCTCCAAAGCCTCAAGAGAAGTCTGCTCAGGCTTCTGTCAGAAAACTCTCAGCACCAAAACCCTCATTACCAAAACCTTCAACACAAAAACCATCAGCGCCAAAGCCCTCAACACCAATCTCCTCAGCATCAAAATCCTCAGCTCCAACCACAAAGCCTCAAGAGAAACCAGTACCGAAGCATGTCGTGAAGACTACGACCGCCAGCTCCAGCTCCTCACTCCCAGCTGCAACTAGCTCGGAGGCAAAGTGTTCAACACCTCCCGCGAAGACTTTGGCAACTGCTGAACGTGCACCTCTGCCCAGCCCCAGCAAAATCATCGCAGTCCCTTCTGCATCAGAGGGAAGTGATGAATATGATGATGAAACCCTGCAAGACATCATCAGAAACAAGCAAGAAAGAGTAGCTCGAGCATCAGGCAGTGCTAGTCCTCTGGCCATGGACCCCAAGGTCCTCCTTGACTACATCAATATTTGGTATGAGGACCCAAACACTCCTATTGATGATTTGAAGCTTCCCCCTGGCATCAGCCACATGGTGACCTCCTTCATAAATGAAGCCAAGTGGAAAGAACAACAGTCCAGGCAGGCAAAGGTTGCAAAGATCAAAAAGGAGAAATTCCTCAGGCAGAATCTCCTCAAATTGACTCCTGATGCACTGGTGACTACACAGGCAGAGCTGCAGAAACTGACTGACAACTACGCCAAGCTGTCAGATCGCAAAAACCTCAAGAGCAATTTCATCAAGCTGGCCACTAGTGTTGTTGATGACTACAACAAGAGAACGACACCCCTAGCACCAACCCCTCAGCCCTTGGTTGAGGAGCCAGCAGATGAATCTCCTCAGGAGGAGGAAACTCCTCAAGCTGAGGAAGTACACCAAGAGCACCGTGCAGATGAACCGGCCATTGAAGAAATCATCACGGAAACTGCTGCCACTGATGAGACTACTCCTGATCCAGCTGCTTCATCAAAGCAGGCTGAAGACTCTGTTCCAGATGGTTCCTCAATACCAGCTGAACAAACTGAAGAGAGAACACCTTCACCAAAAGCTTCAAAGGTGAAGAAGATAATTCCGTCTGCATCAGACGTGAAGAAAACAAAGGCTGCTGAACAGGAAGCCAAGAAGAGAAAAGCCTCCTCAGCAGTAGATGAAACAGAGGCAAAGCGCCTCAAAGAAATTGAAGAAACTGCTCCTCTGGACCCGTTGCCTCTCAATGTCGCCCCTTCCTACGAGATGGTTGTCATTGATGACCCAGCTACGAAGGCAGATGAGGAAATGAAGGATGTCGCTCCCGAGGAACACACTGATGAGGAAATTCAGATTGACGACAGTCCTCAACCTCATATTCCTCAGACAGAAACTACTCAAGCATCAGCTGCACCAGCTGATGAAACTGCTTCTGCCACAGAACCAGCTGAGGAAAAACAAGCTGAAAATCCTCATTTTGAAGAAATCCAAAACTCTGAGAAAAATCCTAAAGATGAGGAACAGGCTGACCAGACTCCTCCAACTGAGAAAGAAGCAGAAATTCCTCAGCCTGAAGCTCAGTCAGAGAAAGCACCATCTCCTCAGCATGAAGTACCAGCTGATGAAATTCCTCACCCTGAGGAAAATGCTGAAGAAAATGCACCCGCCCAAGACAATGCATTAGTTGTGCTCAACCCAGAGACTGCTATTGTTGTCTCCCCCCCATTCCTCAGCAAAATCTTAAGCCAGTTCAGCGTCAGCCATTCTCCAAGCGTCCAAAGTTTCAGAAGGAAAATTTCTTTGAGGAACGCATGTACTTCATCGGAGAGAACCCTTATGACAAGCCTCAAATGAGGCATCTGAAGTTTTGGACAATGACTCAGATGAACTACTATGCCTCTGTGCTCTGTGGACGCAACAAGATATTCCAGCACAGGCACATTCCTCATGTTGAGCTTGAAGCAATACCTTGCCTAGAGCCAGTCCTCAGTGTACTCCACGATGCAGGTTTGCTCCCAATGTGCTCAGACATATTAGACTAGAACAGCGAGCTTATTCTTCAGTTCTATGCCACTCTTCATATATCTGGCAACCCTGAAGACATCAACACTTGGGTGTTTGATTGGATGACCCAAAACACTCACTACAAGGCTCCTGCTTCTAAACTTCTCAGAGAACTGCCCGTACCAATTCCCTCAGATGCGGCAGTGAAACTTTATGGTGAGCGTGAGCTGCCAAATGGAATGATGGAAGTCCTCATGAATTCTTTGGTTGCAGGAAAATCTTCAAGAACAACCTTCCTCGTCCACGAGCTCAAGTACACACCCCGATCTGTTTACAGAATCCTCTGCAGTGTGCTAGCACCAATCAAAGGCCATGACGATGAAGAAGATGTTGTAGGCCTCATGAAGAATATCCTCTTCAACATCATTCACGGTATTCCTATCAATATCCATGATATCTTCTTGAGGACTTTGGCCGACAATGCCATGTGTCCCTTTGATCACAAGATATATGCCCCGTGGATCATGAGATTCATCAGGACAAGGACATGCATCAACTTCCACGCTGATTTCCAAAACCATGTTGGTTATATGCCTCCTATCCGGGTCAACAAGAAGACTTTCGAGCCCATTGAAGGAAAAGGAAAATCTGTGATTAAAGAAGGCAGCAGGCCCCTTGATGGCCAGTTCAAAGAGCCAGAAGCATATTCTTCATGGGACGATACTGAGACTCGTCCAGCAAGCCCAGTTCCTCCTCGCGTGCTGAATACCAGAGAGCTCCTTCTCAGTCTTCACCAGAAGGTGGATCGCAACCACAAATGGGTAAAACGCTAGTTTGGTGCCATTGTGAAAACCCTCACTCAAACACAGAACTCTGTGAAGATTAACCATCACTATCTGCATGAGGTTTTCGATCGCACCTGGGCTACACTTGCACATCTGAAGACTCAGACTGAGCTTGAAGAAATGGACTTTGAGCGAGACTTTGACTGGTCGTGGCCTCCCAAGAAGAAGTTCAGGCCCATTCCAGTGCCAGACCTTGAAGACAGCTCCTTTTCGTCATTCCGCACTGCTGAACCTGACGAAGAACAACTCGACACTTCAACCGGCCCCAGGAAGAAGACTACTCCCAAGAAGCATCACGGCTCTTCCTCAACCGCTAAGAAATGAAGTCTTCACGGGCGTTAGTCGTCAGTTTGTCCCTTTTTGGCACTTGATGACAAAGGGGGAGAAACTCGAGAGTTAGTCTTCAAGCGGGATATTTTTGGGGCTTATAAACTATATTAAGTTACAAACTCTTGGCTCTTCTGAAGTTTTTATGTAATGAGTTGTAGCTTAAGCCCGATGGTACTCTGATGCTTTTGAACGTTTTTCTTCGCATGCTTATTCCTCAAGTTTTAATGCACGCATGCTGAAATTCGTCTGATACCATTTGCCATCATGCATCTTCATTTTCTTCATATATGTTATATGTATGCATGATTTACAAGACTCAGGGAGAGATCTCCATGATATAAATCATCAATGTGCATTTGCTGTGAAAAGCAAAATCCTCAAGATATGCACATCCTCAGGGGGAGTCTCTGTGAATCTTGTTTTCAAATTCTTCAAATGAGTATTTACACTTCATAT
The DNA here is from genome assembly GCF_904849725.1 of Hordeum vulgare subsp. vulgare. Taxonomy (NCBI): domain Eukaryota; kingdom Viridiplantae; phylum Streptophyta; class Magnoliopsida; order Poales; family Poaceae; genus Hordeum; species Hordeum vulgare. Next base: position 476,603,649 of record NC_058523.1, read on the forward strand.
TTTTATTCCCTGTTGAAGACTTAACCTAATTGTCATCAACCACCAATTAGGGGGAGATTGTAAGTGCATCTAGTGCCCCTTAGTGATTTTGGTGGTTTGAAGACTTATAGGTTAAGTATCTAATGTGTTTGTGAGTGTACACAGGATCTATAAGTCATTGAGGAGTTTGAGATATTTGAAGAATATCGACCCCTAAAAATATATGTCTTCAGTTGAAGAAATTGGTCTGAAGCTGAAGAAATGAATCGTGAGGAATCTGCGATGAAAATGATAATCCTCATGGAGATTATGATATTGAGAAGTCCGGTGGTTCCTAAAGAAAATCATTCTGAAGAATTAGAAGCATGAAGATTTACACTTTCTGTTTTACTTTCTTCGCATTTGAGTAATAGGAACACCGTACTGTTAAAGGGGGTCGAAGTTACACTATGGAATGAATTTCCTCATGATGCTCAACCCAAGCCTAATCCAAATCAAAAGCCTCATGTGAGGAATATGAGTGAATGAGGACTCTCACAGTTGAGGGTTCCGACCGTTTCGATAACCACGCCAAGTCATTGGTCTTATCCACTCCAACGGTCATATTATTGAAGGGCATTAGTGTCAAATCATGTCGGGATGATCCCAGGCTATAAATAGCCACCCCCACAACCACTAGCTGGTTGGCTGCTCCGTTAGAAACTGACACTTGTCATAAGAGCAACCCAAATTCCTCAGAGCTTTCGAGAGGAATTCATCAGTGAGGAAATACACCACCCACCGAAACCACATACCAAATCTAGTGATTGAGCATCACTGAAGAAGTTGTTCCTGTGTGGGACCGAAGCCTTTTACCTTTGAGGACTGTGCATCCTCCAGACGGTTAGGCGTCATGGTCTAGAGCAATCCAGCAGTCAATTGTGGATCGCCGGGTGACCAAGTTTGTGAGGGTTTGGAAGTCTGCCCTGAAGACTTACCATGAGTGTTGGGCGAGGACTGTGTGTCCTTAGCTCAAGGAGAATACGGTAGGGACTGTGTGTCCCGGGACTGGGTGTCCTTTGGTTTCAATACCAAGCCGCTCCAAACCAGATGTACAACTGTCACAGCAGTTGGAACTGGGTCATCAACAACAGTCTTCACTGAGAAACGGGTTCTAATTCCTCAACTCTTTACTTTTCTTGTATTGTGTGTTGATGACTTTCACTGTGACTGCTTGAAGAATTTGTTGAAGACTTTCTCTGAATTTCTTCAACCCCAAATTCTTCACGATAGTTAATCATCATCTGTGTTCTGCGTGCCTGCTTACTGTGCAATCTGTTTTCACATTCTTCACTCCGAAATACTGCTGTTGTGAACGTTTGCACGTCTGATCCTTTACTGTTTCCGCTGTAAGTTAGTCATCAGTGAGGAATTTCCTCAAAAGGAATTTCCTTAGTGATGAAATTCTAAAAATCTCCTATTCACCCCCCTCTAGTCGATATAACACACTTTCACGTTGCCCCTGTGGGGACGCTTCCCCTGAGGGCCGGCTTGAGGAGCCGATGTCTCGCCCTCCACGCTGGCTACCAACTTAGTGTTGGAGCCCGAATCCATCTGATCCGCCTTGCGCTTGTTGTTGTTCTGGCCGCCTCGACCGTCTCGAGCTGTCTTGGGAGTAGCCGAAGTGGGGACAGCCTTGTCCGAGGCGGTCACCTTGACTCGCATCGCCGAGTCGGCCGTGGCGTACTTGTCCGCCTTGGCCATGAGCACCGCCAGAGAGGTGGGCTCAGAGCACACGAGTTTGTGCTTGATAAGGTTGCCGTCTCGGCAACCGTCGATGAAGTACTGGATGGCCTGTAGCTCATGCACCCCCTCGCAGGAGTTGCGGAGCTCCTTCCACCGAGTGACGTAGTCGCGAAGGGGTTCGTCGGGCCTCTGGACGCACATGGCTAGCTCGTGAGGCCAGCCAGTGCGCTTGTAGGTGCCAGTGAAGTTGCGGACGAACGCCTCCTTGAAGTCCACCCATGAGTTGACGCTGCCAGCTGGAAGGCTGTTAAGCCAAGTCCGAGCCGAGCGGGCCAACATGAGTGGCACGTAGCGGACTGCTACACGCTCGTTGCCCCTGGCATTGCCGACGGCTGTGGTGTAGTCGATCAGCTAGTCCTCTGGCTTGGTAGTGCCATTGTACTTGGGCGTGTCCCGAGGCAAGGTGAAGCCTCGGGGGAATGGCTCCCCTCGGATCGGGGGGCCGAAGCAGGCCGGACCGATGGGACCGTCCTCGTCCAGGAGGGCTGACTGGGCCAGGGTGATGAGACGCCTGCGGGCATCCTGGTCACCCTGGGGAATGCGAGCGCTGATCCGAGCCACGAGCGGAGAAGCACCTCGCGAACCGGAAGCGTTGGTCCTCCCCAGACGAGCAACCTCACACGCCGAGTCGCTATCGTCGCCTTCGCGATGCTTGCTCGAAGTATGCTTGCTCTGGCGCTGGGAGCACCGGTCTTGACTCCCCTCACCCCTCCGGCCGGAGGTGCGATGCGAGGAAGATCCGTCCACGTGGTGATGACCGCTAGGGTTGCGGCGCGCTCCGGGGTTGGGTCCCAAAGACTCTGACTAGGCCTGACCGGGGTCAAGCCGCGTCTGTTGTTCATTGTTGGCGTCAAGGAGATCCTTGACCCGCTTCTCCTGGAAAGCGCGCTCCTCGCCCTCCAAGCTTGACATTTCTCCCATGGCCTCCTGCGCCGCCCGCAAGTTGGCCGCAGGGGTCTCGTAGGTGGGCTGGTTGCCGCCTAAGATCTCAGCAATGAACTGGCCGCGGCCGCAGACCGATCCAAGCCAGCTAGGGGCCTCAGAAATCGGAGTGAGGTCGTATGCGGAGTTATACTCGCGCTGCGTGGCCTCCATCCGACGTTTTGCCGAGGCGACAGCAATGCCCTCCTCCAATATATGCTTGCGAGCCTCCTCAAGTGAGGCTCGGGCGTCGTTAGGGTTTGCGGAAGCGGCTATGGGTGTCTTTAGGCCGGCAAGAGCGTCCTGAAGGGTATCAGCGGTGACAGCAGCAGGCTCACGAGTGTCTGCTGACGCCTTGCCATGAGTCGTGTTGGTGCCAGCGCTGATAACCATCACCTCCACGGCGTTTCATACGGTGGCGACATGGTATGGGGTGAAGAAGCCCACCGACGGCGGAGGGCCGTCGAAGACGAGTACGTTGCCGGGGTACATGTCATGTGCACGCATCTCAGCGATCGAGAGCCTGCTGAAGCTGGCGCATAGCGCCTCAATGTCAAAGTCCTCGCCGAAGTAGCGAGGACCGTCATTTAGACACAGGTTGCTAAAGAGAATGCTGAGGTTCTCCATAGCAGCGACGACGATGCTAGGAAGCGCCTTGTAATTGGAATCTTTGCCCGAATCCGCATGGCGGCCGGGGACGTCGATCATCATAGGTGTTGCCTCATCGAAAACGGGCTCCACGGGCATGCAGATCGATCCGGACACGATGCATCTGGTGTTGTAGATGCGGGGCCCCGCCCAGCGCGTAAAGCCAGCCGATGCGTCGATCGGCCCCATGGTGGGCACAAAATGTCGTTGAATACTCACAACATATGCCATAGGTAGGCTAAAGTCGACGAGAACCGAAGGGACAATGGAGGGCGCTGGGGACGAGGTTGGTACAAGCATGGAATGCACGATGTACCTAGGTTCATGGCTCTCCATAGATATAAGACCCCTAGTCCTATCGGAGTGTATGATGTGTATGGATGGATTACACGGTTGCTCCTGGAGTTGTGTTGAGGAGGAGGAAGAGGGGAGCAGCCGGCTCGTCTGTGCCTCTCTCTATGTGATTGGTGGATGTGAAGTGTTGTTCGACCGACCCTCTGCATGGAGGGTGACCGGGGGGTTTTATAGACGAACCCACTGGCCTACAATATGGATAAAGGGTACAAGAGTGGGACCCGGGTGGCAGCCTCGCCTGCCGGCCAGGAGGACCACGAGGGTCTTGTCTTGTCGCTTGAGGGGCCTGCCGGCTGCATGGTCTCGTCTGGCAGTGGGACCCGCCAGCTGGCCAATGAAGCTCTCGCGTAAGGTTGACACCGAGCACGCGCTGTACGTCCGGCGTCGTCCAACGAGATTAGTAATGGGCAGATAGTACGACCGCCTCCACTGTTCCGCATCCGAGTGCAGTAATGTAGTGGGAGTTTGACGGTCCGACACTATGCTAGGTGATGGATCAGAGCCGGGGTAGGTCAGCGGCGTGGCCGCCGACGCTTGTACCTGCCGAGCACTCCGATACAGTACCTTTGCTAACGCGTAGCTACCTTTAATGGTAGGGTCTCTTCATGACCTACGATCTGATGTGACTTGAGATCCCCGGTCGGCTAGCCTGCTTGGCTAGCCGGCTTGGGCACGGCCGCCTCGTTCCTAGTTGGTTGGCTTGGCCAAGACGGTCAGGCAGAGGTAGCCATCCCGCCTCTAACCGGTAGGGGTTGCTTGGCCGGCCAAAGGGGTTGGCCGCCTTGTCCTCTAGCTGGTAGGTGCAGCCTAGCCGGCCAGAAGACTTGGGCCTTGGGAAATGGTACTTGGTCATATCCTTTGGGCAGGAAACGAAGGAGCAGGCTTGATGAGCCTACCCCGGGGTTATCCCCCTGACATGTAGACTTTGGAAGAACTACTTGATAGTAGTAAGACTATTAAGTAAAGATGGATCTTTAAAAGGAAGACAGACGATGATGGTGATAAGTCACTATTAAGAAAAGCTCGACTTGTCGCAAATATGTTTTCGACAAGACCAAAGAGTTGACTATGATGTGACTTTCTCACTCGTAGAGATGCTAAAAGTCTATTGGAATTATGTTAGTAGTTGCTGCATTATTTGTGAAATATTGCACATAGGAAGTCAAAACATTGTTTCCTCGACGGTTTCCTCGAGGAAAGATTGTATGTGATACAATCACAAGGTTTTGTCGATCCTAAGGATACTAACAAGTATGCAAGCACCAGCGATCCTTTTATGGACTGTTGCAAGCATCTCGGAGTTGGAATATACGCTTTGATGAGATGATCAAAGCTTTTGGGTTTGTGCAAGGTTTATAAGAAACTTGTATTTCCAAAAAAGTGAGTGGGTGCACTATAGAATTACTGATAAGTATATGTGGTTGACATATTGTTGATCGGAAGTAATGTAGAATTTTTGTAAAGCATAAAGGTTGTTTGAAAGGGGTTTTTCAAAGGAAGACCTGGATAGAGCTACTTGAACATTGAGCATTAAGATCAACGGAGATAGATCAAAATGCTAAACAAAACTTTCAAATGAAATTCATGCCTTGACAAGTTTTGGAAGGAGTTCAAAATAGATCAACAAAGAAGGAGTTCTTGGCTATGTTGTATGGTGTGAATTTGAGTAAGACTCAAAATCCCGACCATGGCAGAAGAAAGAGAAAGGACGAAGGTTGTCCCCCTATGCCTTAGCCATAGACTCCACACTATGCCATGTTATGTACCGGACCTGATGTGTGCCTTGCCACAAGTCTGTTAAGAGGTACAGAGAGTGATCCAGGATTGAATCACTGAACAATAGTCAAAGTTATCCTTGGTAACTAATGGACTAAGTATTTTTTTTCGACTATGGAGGTGGTTAAAGAGTTCATCGTAAAGGGTTACTTTGATGCAAGATTTGACACTAATCCGAATAACTATGTGTAGTAAAACGGATTCGTATAGTAGAGTAGATATTTGGAGTATTTCCGAATAGCACGTAGTAGCAACATCTATATGTTGACATAAAGATTTGTAAAGCACACACGGATCTGAAAGATTCAGAACTGTTGACTAAAACCTCTCTCACGAGCAAGACGTGATCAGACCCCAGAACTATATGGGTGTTGGATTCGTTAAAATCACATGGTGATGTAAACTAGATTATTGACTCTAGTGCAAGTGGGAGACTGCTGAAAATATGCCCTAGAGGCAATAATAAATTAGTTATTATTATATCTTCTTGTTCATAATAATCGTTTATTATCCATGCTAGAATTGTATTGATTGGAAACTCAAATACATGTGTGGATACATAGACAACACATTGTCCCTAGTGAGCCTCTAGTTGACTAGTTCGTTGATTAAAGATGGTCAAGGTTTCCTCGCCATAGGCAAGTGTTGTCACTTGATAACAGGATCTCATCATTAGGAGAATCATGCGATGGACAAGACCCAAATTATATACGTAGCATATTGATCGTGTCATTTTATTGCTATTGTTTTTTGCGTGTCAAGTATTTGTTCCTATGACCATGAGATCATATAACTCACTGGCACCGGAGGAATACTTTGTGTGCATCAAACGTCACAACGTAACTAGCTGACTATAAAGGTGTTCTACAGGTATCTCCGAATGTGTCCGTTGAGTTAGTATGGATCAAGACTGGGATTTGTCACTCCGTGTGACGGAGAGGTATCTCGGAACGCACTCGATAATACAACATCACACACAAGCCTTGCAAGCAATGTGACTAAGTGTAAGTCACGGGATCTTGTATTACGGAACGAGTAAACAGACTTGCCGGTAACGAAATTGAAATAGGTATGCGGATATCGACGATCAAATCTCGGGCAAGTAACATACCGAAGGACAAAGGGAATGACATACGGGATTAAATGAATCCTTGACACTGAGGTTCAACTGATAATATCTTCGGAGAATATGTAGGATCCAATATGGGCATCCATGTCCCGCTATTGGATATTGACCGAGGAGTACCTCGGGGCATGTCTACAAAGTTCTCGAACCCGCAGGGTCTTCATACTTAAGGTTCGATGATGTTTCGGTATAGTTGAGTTATTGGTGTTGATATCCGAAAGTTGTTAGGAGTCCTGGATGAGAACCAGGACATCACGAGGAGCTCCGGAATGGTTCGGAGGTAAAGATTAATATATTGGAAGTCCTGTTTTGGTCACCTGAAAATTCTGGGGCTCATCGGTAGTGTACTGGAGTGCCGGGAGGGGTGCCGGGGACCATCGGGAGGGGTGTCACGCCCCAAGGGGTCTCATGGGCTATGGGAAGAGATAAACCAGCCCCTAGTGGGTTGGAATAAGTTCCCACTAAGGCCCATAAGGTTTGAGAAGGAAAAAACACAAGGTGGAAAGAGTTTCCAAGTGGGAAGGTGGAATCCTACTCCAAGTAGGATTGGAGTAGGACTCCTCCACCTCCAATTTCGGCCAAACCTTGAGGTTTTGAGGATGCCTCCTCCCCTCCCTCCCTCCTATATATAGTGGAGATATAGGGCTGATTTGAGACAACTTTTTGCCACGTGCAACTGAGATCTAGACACCATAGTTCTTCCTCTAGATCGTATTTCTGCGAAGCTCGGGCGGAGCCGTGCTGGATTAGATCGTCACCACCACCGGAGCGTTGTCACGCTGCCAGAGAACTCTTCTACCTCTCTGCTCGCTCTTGCTGGATCAAGGAGGTGGAGATCGTCATCGAGTTGTACGCATGCTGAACGCAGAGGTGCTGTCCGTTCGGCACTAGATCGGAACGGATCATGAAACGGATCGCAAGACGGTTCGTGGGACAAATCACGGGACGGTTCGTGGGACGGTTCATGGGGAGGTTCGAGGCACGTGAAGACGTTCCACTACATCAATCACGTTTCTTAACGCTTCCTGCTGTGCGATCTACAAGGGTACGTTTATCCAAATCTCCTCTCGTAGATGGACATCACCATGATAGGTCTTCGTGTGCATAGGAATTTTATGGTTTCCCATGCAACGTTCCCCAACAGTAATAGTATAGATAGCATGACAACCTCGATGACGGCACAATGATGGAGATCATGTTGTGGCGTCGGTGATGATGAAGATCATGCCGGTGCTTTGGCGATGCAGATCAAAAAGCACAAGATCATGGCCATATCATGTCACTTATGAATTGCATGTGATGTTAATCCTTTTATGCACCTTATCTTGCTTAGAACGACGGTAGTATTATAAGGTGATCCCTCACTTAAATTTCAAGATAAAATTGTGTTCTTCCCGACTGTGCACCATTGTGACATTTCGTCGTTTCGAGACACCACGTGATGATCGGGTGTGATAGACTCAACGTTCACATACAACGGGTGCGAAACAGTTGCACACGCGGAACACTCAGGTTAAACTTGACGAGCCTAGCATGTACAAACATGGCCTCGGAACACAAGAGACTGAAAGGTCGAGCATGAATCATATAGTTGATATGATCTACATGGAGATGTTCACCACTAAAACTATACTCAACTCACGTGATGATCGGACTTGAGTTAGTGGATTTGGATCAGGCACCACTTGAATAACTAGAGGGATGTCTATTTGAGTGGGAGTTCTTAAGTAATATGATTAATTGAACTAATTATCATGAACATAGTCAAAAAGGTCTTTGCAAATTATGTTGTAGCTTGCGCTGTAGCTCTACTATTTTAGGTATGTTCCTACAGAAAAATTATTTGAAAGATGATAGTAGCAATTATGCGGACTAGGTCCGTAAACTGAGGATTGTCGTCATTGCTGCACAGAAGGCTTATGTCCTTAATGCACCGCTCGGTGTGCTGAACCTCGAGCGTCGTTTGTGGATGTTGCAAACATTTGACATACACGTTATTGATGACTACGTGATAGTTCAGTGCGTAATGCTTAACGACTTAGAATTGGGGCGCCGAAGACGTTTTGAAATGTCACAGAACATATGAGATGTTCCAAGAGATGAAATTCGGATTTCATGCTCGTGCCCTTGTTAAAAGGTATGAGACCTCCGACAAGATTCTTTGTCTACAAAGTAAAGGATAAAAGCTCAATCGTTGAGCATGTGCTCAGATTGTCTGAGTGCAACAGTCGCTTGAATCAAGTGGGAGTTAATCTTCCAGATGAGATAGTGATGGTTCTCCAAAGACACTGCCAGCAAGCTACTAGAGCTTAGTGATGAACTATAACATATCAAGGATAGACATGATAATCCTTGAGCTATTCACAATGTTAGACACTGCGAAAGTAGAAATCAAGTAGGAGCATCAATTGTTGATGGTTAGTAAAACCACTAGTTTCAAGAAGGGCAAGGGCAAGAAGGGATACTTCATGAAACGGCAAACCAGTTGCTGCTCTAATGAAGAAACCCAAGGTTGAACCCAAACCCGAGACTAAGTGCATCTATTATGAGGGAAACGGTCACTGAGGCGGAACTACCCTAGATACTTGGTAAATGAGAATGCTGGAAAAGTCAACAAAAGTATATTGGATATACCTGATATTGATGTGTACCTTACTAGTATTCCTAGTAGCACCAGGGTATTAGATACCGGTTCAGTTGCTAAGTGTTAGTAACTCGAAGTTATAGCTACAGATTGAAAGGATACTAGAAAGGGTGAGGTTACGATGTGTGTTGGAAGTAATTCTAAGGTTGATGTGATCAAACATCGCACGCTCCCTCTACCATCGGGATTGGTGTTAAACCTAAATAATTGTTATTTCGTGTTTGTATTGAGCATGAACATGATTGGATCGTGTTTATTGCAATACGATTATTCATTTAAAGAGAATAATAGTTATTCTATTTGCTTGAATAATTACCTTCAATGGTTTATTGAATCTCGATCGTAGTGCTACACATGTTCATAATATTGATGCCAAAAGATACAAAGTAGTAATGATAGTACCACTTACTTGTGGCACTGCCACTTGACTCATGTTGGTATAAAATGCATGAAGAAGCTCCATGCCGATGGATCTTTGTACTCACTCATTTTTGAAACGTTTGAGACATGCAAACCATACCTATTGGTATAAACGCACGAAGAAACTCCATGCAGATGGATCGTTTGTACTCACTTGATTTTGAATCACTTGAGACATGCAGATCATACCACATAGGCAAGATGACTGAAGACCTCGTTTTCTAGTGAGATGGAACTAGAAAGTAACTTATTGGAAGTAATACATTTGGATGTGTGCAGTCCAATGAGTGCTGAGGGACGTAGTGGATATTGGTATGTTCTTACTTCATAGATGATTTGAGTAGATACTAGTGTATTTGCTTGATGAAACACACGTTTGAATTATTGAAAGGTTCAAAGTAGTTTTAGAGTGAAGTTGAAGATCATTGTGACAAGAGGGTAACATGTCTACGATATGATCATAGAGATGAATAAGTGACTTGCGAGTTTGGTACACAATTAAGACAAATGTGAAAATTGTTTCACATCTCATGCCACCGAGAACACCATAGTGTGATGGTGTGTCCAAACGTCATAGCCGCGCTCTATTTGATATGGTGCATACTATGATGTCTTTTATCGAATTACCACTATCGTTTATGGGTTATGCATTAGAGACAACCGCATTCACTTTAAATAGGGCACCACGTATTTCCGTTGAGATGACACCGTATGAACTATGGTTTGGAGAAACCTAAGTTGTTGTTTCTTGAAAGTTTGGGGCTATGACGTTTATGTGAAAAACTTTCAGTGTGATAAGCTCAAACCCAAAGCATATAAATGCATCTTCATAGGATATCCAAAACAGTTGGGTACATCTCCTATCTCAGATCAGGAAGCAAAGTGTTTGTTTCTAGAAACACATCCTTTCTCGAGGAAGGTTTCTCTCGAAAGAATTGAGTGAGATGGTGGTGGAACTTAATGAGGTTATTGAACCGTCACTTCAACCAGTGTGCAGCAGGGCGCATGAAGTTGTTCCTGTGGCGCCTATACCAATTGAAGTGGAAACTGATGATAGTGATCATTAAGCTTCGGATCAAGTTACTACAAACCTCGTAGGTCGACAAGGTGGCATACAGCTACAGAGTAGTATGATAACGCTGTCTTGGAGGTCATGTTGTTGAACAACAATGAACCTACGAGCTATGGAGAAGCGATGGTGGGCCCGGATTCCGGCAAATGGCTGGAGGCCATGAAATCCGAGAGAGGATCCGTGTATAAAACAAAGTATATACTTTGGAAGAACTACTTGATGGTCGTAAGACTATTAAGTACATATGGATCAATAAAAGGAAGAGAGAGGATGATGGTGAAAAGTCAACATTAAGAAAAGCTCGACTTATCGCAAAGATGTTTCTGACAAGTTCAAAGAGATGACTATGATGAGGCTTTCTCACTCGTAGCGATGCTAAAAGTCTGTTGGAATTATGTTAGCAGTTGTTGCATCATTTATGAAATATTGTACATAGGATGAGAAAGCATTGTTTCCTTCACGGTTTCCTTGAGGAAAGGTTGTATGTGATACAACCAGAAGGTTTTGTCGATCCTAAGGATGCTAACAAGTATGAAAGCTCCAGCGATCCTTCTATGGCCTGGTGCGAGCATCTCGGAGTTGGAATATACGCTTCGATGAGATGATCAAAGCTTTTGGGTTTATACAAAGTTTATGAGAAACTTGTATTTCCAAAGAAGTGAGTGGGAGCACTATAGAATTTCAGATAAGTATATGTGGTTGACATATTGTTGATCGGAAGTAATGTAGAATTTATGGAAAGCATAAATGGTTGTTTGAAAGGAGTTTTTCAAAGGAAAACCTGGATAGAGCTACTTGAAAATTGAGCATCTAGATCTATAGAGATAGATCAAACGCTAAATAGAACTTTCAATGAAATGCATGCCTTGACAAGTTTTTGAAGGAGTTCAAAATAGATCAGCAAAGAAGGAGTTCTTGGCTGTGTTGTAAGGTGTGAATTTGAGTAAGACTCAAAGCCCGACCATGGCAGAAGAAAGAGAAAGGACGAAGGTCGTCCCCTATGCCTTAGCCGTAGGCTCTAATGTATGCCATGCTATGTACCGCACCTGATATGTGCCTTGCCATGAATTTGTCAAGGGGTACAAAGAGTGATCCATGATTGAATCACTGAACAACGGTCAAAGTTATCCTTAGTAACTAACGGACTAAGGAATTTTTCTCGATTATGGGGTGATTAAAGAGTTCATCATAAAGGGTTACGTCGATGCAAGCTTTGACACTAATCCGAATAACTCTAAGGAGTAAAGCGAATTCATATAGTGGAGCAGTCATTTGGAATAGTTCCAAATTGCACGTAGTAGCAGCATCTACATGATAACATAGAGATTTGTAAAGCACACAAAGATCTGAAAGGTTCAGACTCGTTGACTAAAACCTCTCTCACAAGCAAGACGTGATCAAACCCCAAAATTGTATGGGTTTTTGATTCGTTAAAATCACATAGTGATGTGAACTAGATTATTGACTCTAGTGCAAGTGGGAGACTATTGGAAATATGACCTAGAGGCAATAATAAATTAGTTATTATTATATTTCTTTGTTCGTGATAATCGTTTATTATCCATGCTATAATTGTATTGATTGGAAACACAAATACATGTGTGGATACGTAGACAAAACACAGTCCCTAGTAAGTCTCTAGTTGACTAGCTCGTTCATCAAAGATGGTTAAGGTTTCCTAAGCATAGACAAGTGTTGTCACTAGATGACGGGATCACATCATTAGGAGAATGATGTGATGGACAAGACCCAAACTATAAACGTAGCGTATGATCGTGTCAGTTTATTGCTACTGTTTTCTGCATGACAATGTATCTGTTCTTATGACCATGAGATCAGGCAACTCCCGGACACCGGAGGAATACCTTGTGGGTTATCAAACATCGCAACGAAACTGGGTGACTATAAAGGTGCTCTACAGGTATCTCCAAAGGTGTCCGTTGGGTTGGCATGGATCAAGACTGGGATTTGTCACTCCGTGTAACGGAGAGGTATCTTGGGGCCCACTCGGTCATACAAACATCACAACAAGCCTTGCAAGTAGTGTGACTAAGGAGTTGGTTACGGGATCTTGTATTACGGAACGAGTAAAGAGACTTGACGGTAACGAGATTTAACTAGGTATGGAGATACCAACGATCGAATCTCGGGCAAGTAACATACCGAAGGACATAGGGAACAACATACGGGATTAACTGATAGAGATCTTCGTAGAATATGTGGGAGCCAATATGGACATCCAGGTCCCGCTATTGGTTATTGACCAGAGAGTGTCTCAGGTCATGTCTTGGTGACCGAAGTTTTGTTTGGAGTCCCGGATGAGATCCCGGACATCACGAGGAGTTCTGGAATGGTTCGGAAATGAAGATTGATATATAGGAAGTTGGTATTTCGATTCCGGAAGGTTTTCGGGCATTGCCGGCAGTGTACCAGGAGTGACGAATGGGTTCGGGGGGCCCACTGGGTGGGCCCACCACGCCCCAAGGGGTCCACGTGGGTTTATTGGATGCGCAATAAGGCATAATGGGCTGACAAAGTCATCCAAGGAAAGACCATGAGGAAAAAGTGAAAAATCCAAAACAGGTGGGAAATTAAGGAAGGAGTCCTAATCCAACTGGGATTGGAGAAGGACTCCTCCCTACTCCACTTAGGCCGACACAAGGGAGCCTCCCTTGTGGTGCCAAGGCTGCCCCCTGCCTCCTCCTATATATTCTAGAGGTTTAGGGCTTTTTGAGACACAACTTTGCCACATGCCGCCCTCTCCTCTAGATCATAGTTCTTCCTCTAGATCAGTTTTCTGCGGAGCTCGGGCGGAGCCCTGCAGGAATAGATCACCACCACCACCGGAGCACCGTCGTGCTGCCGGGGAACTCATCTACATCCCCGTCTCTCTTGCTGGATGAAGAAGGCGGAGATCGTCATTGAGCTTTACGTGTGCGGAACGCGGAGGTGCCGTCCGTTCGACACTTGATCGGGACGGATCGTGGAACGATCGTGAGAACGTTCGAGGGACGGATCGTGGGACGGTTCGTGGGACGGATCGTGAAGACGTACCACTACATCAACCGCGTTTATTAATGCTTCCACTCACCGATCTACAAGGGTATGTGGATCCGATCTCCCTCTCGTAGATGATCATCACCATGATAAGTCTTCGTGTGCGTAGGAACTTTTTTTGTTTCCCATGCAACGTTCCCCATCAATATCCTGTTATTACCAATGCTAACCTTACAGAGCATGGATAAGAAAGATTGTTAAAACTTTAAGGAAGCACCAAGCTGCTATTGGGTATACTCTTGATGATCTTAAGGGCATTAGTCTCACTCTCTGTCAGCACAAGATTAATATGGAACCAGATGCTAAACCTGTTGTTGGTCACCAATGAAGACTGAATCCCAAAATGAAAGAAGTGGTAAGAAATGAAATATTAAAACTTGTGGAAGCAGGTATAATCTATCCCATATCTGATAGTAGATGGGTAAGCCATTTTCATTGTGTTCCTAAGAAAGGAGGTATTACTATTGTTCCTAATGATAAAAATGAACTCATTCCACAAAGAATCGTGACTGGCTATATAATGCTAATTAATTTTAGAAAATTAAACAAAGCTACTAGAAAAGATCATTATCCTTTACCTTCCATAGACCAAATGCTAGAAAGATTATCAAAGCACACACATTTTTTGCTTTCCAGATGGCTATTCAGGTTTCTCTCAAATATGTGTGTCACAACCTGATCAAGAGAAAAACCACCTTTACTTGTCCTTTTGGAACCTATGGTTATAGATGTATGCCTTTTGGATTATGCAATGCATGTGCTACCTTTCAAAGATGTACGACTGCTATATTCTCTACTTTTTGTGAAAAGATTGTTGAAGTTTGCATGGATGATTTCTCCGTTTATGGAACTTCTTTTGATGACTGCTTATGCAACCTTGATCGAGTTTTGCAGAGATGTGAGCAAACTAACCTTGTCCTGAATTGGGATAAGTGACACTTTATGGTAAATCAAGGTATTGTCTTGGGTCATAAAGTTTTCGAACGAGGTATTGAGGTGGATAAGGCTAAAGTTGATGCAATTGAGAAGATGCCATGTCCTAAAGATATTAAAGGTATTCATTGTTTCCTTAGTCATGTAGGTTTCTGTAGGAGGTTTATTAAAGACTTCTCTAAAATTTCTAGGCCTCTTACTAATTTATTACAAAAGAATGCCCCTTTTTTATGATGATTGTGTAGGAGCCTTTGAAACACTTAAGAAAGGCTTAACTTCTGCACCTATTGTTCAACCACCTATTTGGAATTTGCCTTTTGATATTATGTGTGATGCTAGCGTTTATGTTGTTGGTGCTATTCTAGGACAAAGAGTTGATAAGAAACTAAATGTTATTCATTATGCTAGTAAAACTCTAGACCGAGCCCAAAGAAATTATGCTACCAGTGAAAAAGAATTTTTAGCACTTGTATTTGCTTGTGATAAATTGAGATCTTACATAGTTGATTCTAAAGTAATTGTTCGCACTCATCATGATGCTATTAACTATCTCATGGAAAAGAAAGATGCTAAGCCTAGATTTATTTGGTGGGTTCTTTTGCTACAAGAATTTTATTTGCATATCATTGATAGGAAAAGAGGTGAGAACCCCGTAGCTGATAACTTGTCTAGGTTAGAAAATGTTCTTGATGACCGACTACCTATTGATGATAGTTTCCCTGATGAGCAACTAGTTGTGGTCAATGTGTGGCATCCCAGCTCAGAGGAAACCGGAACGCCCCGTATTCCAGCCCAAGGACCAGTCTTCTAGAATACGGAACCGTTGCACAGAACAAATAAGCTCTTTATTACTATGGAAAAGATTACAAGAATACATAGATTACATCGCCTTGGCGATACTACACCTGCCTACGGTAAATCCTATGCTAGCAGCGGAACAGCTACCGATGTGATGAACTCCACTCCATAGGGACTCTGGCTGGAACGCGCATCCTAGCTCGGAACTCGGAATCCTCGACAGTCAAACAATGAAAGCATGACCTGCAAACTAGCATGATAAGCCAGGTGAGTACTTGGAATGTACTCGCAACCTAACAACAAACATTAGCATTAAGGCAAGACAACATCTTAGCAGTCGAGATCAAATAAAGATCTATTATCACTAAGGGGTGGTTAAAAAATAACTATACCAGACTGCTATAACTATACCCTGATGATCCTAGCTCTTGTGATCTTACCAAGATCCTTTATCGAGTATCCACAAGATGGATACCAGGACTTATCACCGGCACGATGCCCAACTGTAACACCGGCACGATGCCCAACTGTAACACCGACACGATGCCCAACTGTCACACTAGCACGATGCCCAACTATAACACCGGCACGATGCCCAACTGTTACACTGGCACGATGCCCAACTGTAACATACTCAGACGAGTTCTTCCATCATTACTATCATCAAATGGTTGCCATCTACTGAGGTCTGGTCTGGCTGTCCATCACCGTGGACACGGCTATTCGAATAGGTTTGACACTCTGCAGAGGTTGCACACTTTACCCACACTCTTGAGCACTGACTTCGTGATCCCATTCGAGTGGACAAGCATTGCTCCGACGAGACTTGCCTGACACGTGGCTCTTTCATCGTACCTCCGACAACCACTCCCTTCCGGAGTCTTGCCCTGGGTGGCCCTGTGTCCTCATGACACTTGTGTCCTCATGACACCTACCACCGTCGTGGCCAAACAAGACTGTCCCAACCGGGGACGTGCACACAAAACAACTCAACTGGCTCACAGGGTTATCACCGCCTACCGGGCCAAGGTAGCACGCGTGCATAACCCTCCCTCTTTGGAGCATATCGATGAAAGAGCACGTGATCAGCCCAACTCAAGGCCGACCCATATCGGCAAATGTGGTTGCACTTATGAGCCCAGAGAGGTCACTCTAATCAACCAACTAGATTATCTTATCTCCAAATAATATGACATAGCTAACACTCCGATGTCATAGCAATCCAATAATTAATAAGCTCAAGCCACTACTGTTGATCCATATTCACAAAGTAATCTCAACCTCATGTTAACGACTAGTGTGTAAGACACTAGTCACTAACGATCCCGTACTCATCTCAGTAATAATTTATTCAAAAGTGCATACTCACATTCCAGACTATCAACAGATATACTTATTATTGAAGTAGTTAATGAGACTATAATGTTGCAATGCAATGAAGCAAATGAAAGTTGTGGCTTGCCTGGGATGATGAAACCACCGGGAAGAAGCGCGAGAAACTCGCGGAAGGAATTGCCGGAAACAGTTCTCTCTCGGAGGAGGGGCTGTTTACGGCAAGGGCCACATGGTCATTTCCACTGTGATATCACATTGTGGAAATGATGCCATCTTGACGGGCTCGACAAGACGAATACGTGGGCTTTGGAATCACTAGAATGAGAGTCACGGATAAAAAATTATAAGGGTTTTGGTGACATGGACTAATCTGAAATAAAAGATAATTGCAACCGTGGCGGCCGGCCGCGGCAGATGCCGACGAGGCAAGGCTCGGCGGGCTCGGCCAACTGCGGGGATGGGCTCGGGGCTCCATCTCGCGCCCGTGGGTGGTCGAGGTGGAGGCGGGGGCGCACTGAGGCGGCCAGGGAGATGGAGACAGAGGGCGGCGGCCATGGCGGCAGAGAGCGGCGAGGAGAGGTTCTGGGGCTCGGGCAGGAGGTTGGGGAGGGGCCTAGGAAGGAGAGGAGGTTGAATGCCTGCTCGAGGGGATCCGGGGTGGCCTAAACATAGGTGCCCGACGGCGAGCAGATGGGCTCGGCCGCCATGGCGACCTTATCACCTTACTGGAGCTCTGGGGATGGCGTGGCTGGCCGCTTGCGGAGTCTAGAAGAATCACGGAGGAGCAAGAGAGTCAAGTCGGGCTTTGAGAGAGCTCGAGGGAGGAAGACGACATGTCTGTCACTGGAGGAACAGAGCGTAGCTCGTCGCGACGCGGCGAGGAAGAATCCAAAGGGGGAAAGGGCTCCAGGGAGAAGAGGGCGACTAGGTGGAGTTGTTGGACATGATGAGGCATGCGGAGACGACGAGCCAAGGAGGGGCCCGAGCTAGCAAACACGTAGCTCGCGTCCATGGCATACCAGGGTGGTGGTCACCACATGCACTACGTGCTCTGGTGTGCCACTGCTCCTCACACCATGTCAGCAGTGGAGTCCCTTCCCCTAGGAGTATGTGTTGAATGCTTTGTTTCGATTACTAATAAAACTTTTGCAAAAAGTATATGATTTCTTCATGAAAAATGTTGAGTCCATGGTTTAGATGCACTTTCACCTTCCACCATCACTATCTTCTTAGTGCCGTGCAACTTTCGCCGGTGCACAAAACCCACCATTAGCCTCCCTCAAAACAGCCACCATACCTACCTACTATGACTTTTTCAAAGTCATTCCGAGATATATTTCCATGCAACTACCACCATGACATGTGCCATCACGTCTACATTTCCATTGCATGATCGTAAGATAGCTAGCATGATGTTTCCATTAATGTCTATGCCATGCTAGATCATTGCCACGGTACACTACCGAAGGCATTCCATATAGAGTCATAGTTGCTCTAAGTTTTGAGTTGAAAGTGTGATGATCATCATTAATGGAGCATTGTCCCATGTGAGGAAATAAAAGAGGCCAAAGAAGCCCACCAAAAAAAAATAGGCCAAAGAGCCCACCAAAAAAATGAGAGAAAAAGAGAGAAGGGACAATGTTACCACTTTTCCACACTAGTGCATATTAAGCACCATGATCTTCATGATTGAGAGTCTCTCGTTTTGTCACCACCATATAGCTAAGTGGGAAATTTTAATTTATATAACTTGGCTTGTATATTCCAATGATAGGCTTCCTCAAAATTGCCTTAGGTCTTCGTGAGCAAGCAAGTTGGATGCACACCCACTAGTTTTCTATAAGAGCTTTCACATACTCTTAGCTCTAGTGCATCATTTGTATGGCAATCTGTACTCATTCACATTGATATCTATTGATGAGCATCTCCACAACTCATTGATATGCCTAGTTAATGTGACTATCTTCTCCTTTTTTGTCTTGCAACCTCCACCACACTCCACACCATCTATAGTGCTATAACCATGGCTCACGCTCATGTATTGCGTGAGAGTTGAATAGGTTTGAGAAAGTAAAGGTGTGAAACAATTACTTGGCCAATACCGGGGTTGTGCATGATTTAACTTCGTTGTGCAATGATGATAGAGCATAGCCAGACTATATGCTTTTGTAGGGATAACTTTCTTTTGGCCTTGTTATTTTGAAAGTTAATGATTACCTTGCTAGTTTGCTCGAATTATTATTGTTTCCACGTCAATAGCAAACTATTGTTTTGAATCTAATGGATCTGAACATTCACGTCACATAAGAGGAGTTACAAAAGACATCTATGCTAGGTAGCATGAAAGCATAAAAAAAATCATTCTTTATCACTTCCCTACTCGAGGACGAGCAAGAGTTAAGCTTGGGGATGCTTGATACGTCTCAAACGTATCTATAATTTTTGATGGTTTCATGTTGTTATCTTGTAATCTTTGGATGTTTTATGAACCATTTATATCTTTTTTGGGACTAACTTATTGATTTAGTGCCAAGTGCGAGTTCCTGTTTTTTCTGTGTTTTTGGCTCTTTTCAGATCTGATTTTGGAACGGAATCCAAACGGAATAAAATCCCCGAAATGATTTCTTCCCGAACGAAAGAAGATCAGGGGGCCTGTGGGCCAAGCCAGGAGGGCTCCTGGGAGCCCACAAGCCCCCACTCCGTCACCAGGGGGAGGCGGCGGTGGCAGGGCTTGTGGCCTCCCTGGCCGCCCCCTGACCTAGATCCTTGGCATATATATTCCCTATAATACAGCAAAAAATCAGGGGATCCACGAAAATACTTTTTCGCCGCCGCAAGCTTCCGTTTCCGTGAGATCTCATCTGGAGACCCTTCCCGGTGCCCCGCGAGAGTGGACTTTGGAGTTGGAGGGCTTCTTCATCATCATCATCGCCCCTCCAATGACTCGTGAGTAGTTCACTTTAGACCTACGGGTCCGTAGTTAGTAGCTAGATGGCTTCTTCTCTCTCTTGGATCTTCAATACAAAGTTCTCCATGATCTTCATGGAGATCTATTCGATGTAATCTTCTTTGGCGGTGTGTTTGTCGAGATCCGATGAATTGTGGATTTGTGATCATATTATCTATGATATATATTTGAGTCTTTGCTGATTTCTTATATGCATGATTTGATATCCTTGTAAGTCTCTCCGAGTCTTGGGTTTTGTTTGGCCAACTAGATCTATGATTCTTGCAATGGGAGAAGTGCTTGGTTTTGGGTTCTTACCATGTGGTGACCTTTCCCAGTGACAGTAGGCGCAGCAAGGCACACATTAAGTAGTTGCCATGAAGGGTAACAAGATGGGATCTGTCGTTGATATGAGATTGTCCATCTACATCATGTCATCTTGCTTAAGGCGTCCCATCTGTCGTTGATATGAGATTGTCCATCTACATCATGTCATCTTGCTTAAGGCGTCACTCTGTTCTTTTGGACTTAATACACTAGATGCATGCTGGATAGCGGTCGACGTGTGGAGTAATAGTAGTAGATGCAGACAATATCGGTCTACTTGTTTTGGACGTGATGCCTATAGATATAATCATTTCCATAGATGACGTCACGACTTTGCGCGGTTCTATCAATTGCTCGAGAGTAATTTGTTCACCCACCGTCTACTTGCTTTCATGAGAGAAGCCACTACTAAACACTACGGCCCCCGGGTCTATTCACATCTATCGTTTACACCTCTGCTTTACTTTGCTTTGTTACTTTGTTTCTTTCAGTTCTCACTTGGCGAACAATCTATAAGGGATTGACAACCCCTTCATAGCGTTGGGAGCAGGTTTTTTGTGTTTGTGCAGGATCTTGTGATACTCCTCCACTGGATTGATACCTTGGTTCTCAAACTAAGGGAAATACTTACCACCGTTGTGCTACATCACCCTTTCCGCTTCGAGGGAACACCAACGTAAGGCTCCATAGCCGTAGCAGAAGGATTCCTGGTGCCATTGACAAGACTATTCCTGTCGTCGTTGCCGGGGTAGCACAGCTGACATCATAAGTATTTCTGGCGCCGTTGCCGGGGATGAGAGATCAAGATATATCCAAGTAGGTCTCACAAACTCATCTCCTGCATTTACTTTTTTGCGAGTTGCCTCTCGTTTTCCTCTCCCCCAGTTCACATTTGTCGTTTTCATTTGCCTTTCTCTTTTGCCGTTTTCTTTTGCCCGTTTCACTCTCTCTTCCTGCTCGTTTGTGTGTGAGATAGTCCATCAATGGCTAGACTCCCCACTCCAAACAACACCCCTGAAAATGAAGTTTTCAATTTCAGGCAATATGAGGAAGAAAATTTGAAGGACGCTTGGTACAGGATTTGCAATGCTCAAAGTAGATCTACTCGTAAGTAATCCACTACCGTCCTCCTTCGCAGTTTCTATGTTGGAATTTCTCCTTGGAATAGGTATATCGTTGATACCATTGTAGGCGGGAACTTTTTGGGGAGCCATACTGTTGACTCCTATAGAGCTATCATGAATTTGGTAGGCTCACCCCCGCTCATGGTTAATGGAACTATCTTGACCTTGGAACACGTGATGCAAAGGCTTGACGCTATTGAAAACAAAATTGCCACATTTGAACTTATTGAGGGTTTGGATAGAAAGATCCACAATCAAATTACTCAGTATGGATCTAAGGTGGGAAACTTTTTGAAAAAATTAAGGGAGAAGGAACTTATAGTTAATGATTCTTCTAGAATTGGCAAATTAGAAGATGTCATAACCAACTTGGGTTCCGCTTTTGCCGCTGTGCAAAGTACTCCAAATCTCACTCTCAAAAAGACCGTCAAGCCTGTTTTCGTTCCTAAAGCTAGTGGTGAGTCATCCAATAAATATGAAGATCTTAAGATGATAAATGATCACACTACTTATGGTTTGAGCACCAAAGATGACTATACGTGATTCCATCACTTTTGCCTAGCTAAGGTCGTTAAACAAAAGCGCTTGTTGGGAGGCAACCCAATGAATCTATCCTTTTTCTTTATGTGTTGTGTTTTCCACACTTTCATAATTATGTTATGATTGTGTTTTTTTGTTTCTTTTTGCGTTCGTGCCAAGCAAAACCGTTATGATTAGTCTTGGGGATGATCGTTTGGTCATGCTGGAAAAGACAGAAACTTTTTGCTCACGAAAAGAATTTTCATTTTTTTTCTGTAAGGGATTTTGAGTTGATTCTCTTTGCTGCTGATTTCTATGCAAATTCTTCAGACTGTCGTCATATTTCATAATTTTTTATGTACCAGAGGTGTACGAAATATACAGATTGCTATAGACTGGTCTGCTGTTAACAGATTCTGTTTTTGTTGTGTTGGTTGCTTATTTTGATGCAACTATGGATAATGTCGGGGGGTATTAGCCATGTAGGATTGAAAATACAGTAAAGCAACATCAGCATAAGTAGAATTTAAGTTTTCTACAGTACCTAAGGAAGTGGTGGTTTGCTTTCTCATACTAATGTTATCACGAGTTTCTGTTTAAGTTTCGTGTTGTGAAGTTTTCAAGTTTTGGGTGAAGTTCTTATGGACAAAGAGATAAAGAGTGGCAAGAGCTCAAGCTTGGGGATGTCCAAGGCACCCCAAGAGATTCAAGGATGTCGTAAAAGCCTAAGCTTGGGGATGCCCCGGGAAGGCATCCCCTCTATCGTCTTCAATCCATCGGTAACGTTACTTGGGGCTATATTTTTATTCACCACATGTTATGTGTTTTTGCTTGGAGCGTCTTGTATCGTAGGAGTCTTTTATTTTTGTTGTGTCACAATAATGCATGCTGCTCACCTAGAGAGAGAGACATGCACACACCGTGATTTTGTCGAGCTTCACTTATATCCTTTGGTAGACAATTCAGCTCACATGTGCTTCACTTATATCTTTTGAGCTAGATACTTTTGCTCTATGTGCTTCACTTATATCTTTTAGAGCACAGCGGTGCGTGGCTTGGTAGTTGATATATGCTTTTAAAGTAGTCTCAAATGGGGTAATTATCCAAAGGGATACAAAAACTTCCACCTTCATGTGCATTGAATAGTTAGAGAAGTTTGATTCATCTCAATTAGTTTTGAGTTGTGGTTATGGTAATATTGAAGTTATGCTAGTAAGGTGTTGTGGATCTAGAAATACTTGTGTTGAAGTTAGTGATTCCCGTAGCATGCACGTATGGTGAACCGCTATGTGATGAAATCTGAGCATGATTAGTCTATTGATTGTCATCCTTTGTGTGGCGGTCGGGATCGCGCGATGGTTTATACCTACCAACCCTTCCCCAGGAGTATGCGTTGAATTCTTTGTTTCGATTACTAATAAAACTTTTGCAACAAATATATGAGTTCTTCATGACTAATCTTGAGTCCATGGTTTAGATGCACTTTCACCTTCCACCATCACTATCTTCTTAGTGCCGTGCAACTTTCGCCGGTGCACAAAACCCACCATTAGCCTCCCTCAAAACAGCCACCATACCTACCTACTATGACTTTTTCAAAGTCATTCCGAGATATATTTCCATGCAACTACCACCATGACATGTGCCATCACGTCTACATTTCCATTGCATGATCGTAAGATAGCTAGCATGATGTTTCCATTAATGTCTATGCCATGCTAGATCATTGCCACGGTACACTACCGAAGGCATTCCATATAGAGTCATAGTTGCTCTAAGTTTTGAGTTGAAAGTGTGATGATCATCATTAATGGAGCATTGTCCCATGTGAGGAAATAAAAAAGGCCAAAGAAGCCCACCAAAATAAAAAATAAAAAAATAAAAAAAGAGGCCAAAGAGCCCACCAAAAAAATAAGAGAAAAAGAGAGAAGGGACAATGTTACCACTTTTCCACACTTGTGCATATTAAGCACCATGATCTTCATGATTGAGAGTCTCTCATTTTGTCACCACCATATAGCTAAGTGGGAAATTTTCATTATATAACTTGGCTTGTATATTCCAATGATAGGCTTCCTCAAAATTGCCTTACGTCTTTGTGAGCAAGCAAGTTGGATGCACACCCACTAGTTTTCTTTAAGAGCTTTCACATACTCTTAGCTCTAGTGCATCATTTGTATGGCCATCCCTACTCATTCACATTGATATCTATTGATGAGCATCTCCACAGCTCATTGATATGCCTAGTTAATGTGAATATCTTCTCCTTTTTTGTCTTGCAACCTCCACCACACTCCACACCATCTATAGTGCTATAACCATGGCTCACGCTCATGTATTGCGTGAGAGTTGAAAAGGTTTGAGAAATTAAAGGTGTGAAACAATTACTTGGCCAATACCGGGGTTGTGCATGATTTAAATTCGTTGTGCAATGATGATAGAGCATAGCCAAACTATATGCTTTTGTAGGGATAACTTTCTTTTGGCCTTGTTATTTTGAAAGTTCATGATTACCTTGCTAGTTTGCCTGAATTATTATTGTTTCCACGTCAATAGAAAACTATTGTTTTGAATCTAATGGATCTGAACATTCACATCACATAAGAGGAGTTACAAAGGACATCTATGCTAGGTAGCATGAAAGCATAAAAAGGTTCATTCTTTATCACTTCCCTACTCGAGGACGAGCAGGAGTTAAGCTTGGGGATGCTTGATAAATCTCAAACACATCTATAATTTTTGATGGTTTGATGTTGTTATCTTGTCATCTTTGGATGTTTTATGTACCTTTTATATATTTTTGGAAATAACTTATTGATTCAGTGCCAAGTGCGAGTTCCTGTTTTTTTGTGTTTTTGGCTCTTTTCAAATATGATTTTGGAACATAGTCCAAACGGAATAAAATCCCCGAAATGATTTTTTCCCGAATGAAAGAAGATCAGGGGGCCTGTGGGCCAAGCCAGGAGGGCTCCTAGGAGCCCACAAGCCCCCACTCCGCCACCAGGGGGAGGCGGCGGTGGCAGGGCTTGTGGCCTCCCTGGCCGCCCCTTGACCTAGATCCTTGGCCTATATATTCCCTAAAATACAACAAAAAATTAGGGGATCCACGAAAATACTTTTTCTCCGCCGCAAGCTTCCGTTTCCGCGAGATCTCATCTGGAGACCCTTCCAGGTGCCCCGCCGGAGGGGACTTTGGAGTTGGAGGGCTTCTTCATCATCATCATCGCCCCTCCAATGACTCGTGAGTAGTTCACTTCAGACCTACGGGTCCGTAGTTAGTATCTAGATGGCTTCTTCTCTCTCTTGGATCTTCAATACAAAGTTCTCCATGATCTTCATGGAGATCTATCCGATGTAATCTTCTTTGGCGGTGTGTTTGTCGAGATCCGATGAATTGTGGATCTGTGATCAGATTATCTATCATATATATTTGAGTCTTTGCTGATTTCTTATATGCATGATTTGATATCCTTGTAAGTCTCTCCGAGTCTTGGGTTTTGTTTGGCCAACTAGATCTATGATTCTTGCAATGGGAGAAGTGCTTGGTTTTGGGTTCTTACCATGTGGTGACCTTTCGCAGTGACAGTAGGGGCAGCAAGGAACATATTAATAGTTGCCATCAAGGGTAACAAGATGGGCTCTGTCGTTGATATGAAATTGTCCATCTAC
Source organism: Hordeum vulgare subsp. vulgare (assembly GCF_904849725.1). Taxonomy (NCBI): domain Eukaryota; kingdom Viridiplantae; phylum Streptophyta; class Magnoliopsida; order Poales; family Poaceae; genus Hordeum; species Hordeum vulgare. Next base: position 476,629,083 of record NC_058523.1, read on the forward strand.
ATCATGTCATCTTGCTTAAGGCGTTAGTCTGTTCTTTTGGACTTAATACACTAGATGCATGCTGGATAGCGGTCGACGTGTGGAGTAATAGTAGTAGATGCAGACAGTATCGGTCTACTTGTTTTGGACGTGATGCCTATTGATATAATCATTGCCATAGATGACATCACGACTTTGCACGGTTCTATCTATTGCTCGATAGTAATTTGTTCACCCACCGTCTACTTGCTTTCATGAGAGAAGCCACTAGTAAACACTACGGCCCCCGGGTCTATTCGCATCTATCGTTTACACCTCCGCTTTTACTTTGCTTTGTTACTTTGTTGCTTTTAGTTCTCACTTGGCGAACAATCTATAAGGGATTGACAACCCCTTCATAGCGTTGGGAGCAAGTTTTTTGTGTTTGTGTAGGATCTTGTGATACTCCTCCACTGGATTGATACCTTGGTTCTCAAACTGAGGGAAATACTTACCACCGCTGTGCTACATCACCCTTTCTGCTTCGAGGGAACACCAATGCAAGGCTCCATAGCCGTAGCAGAAGGATTCCTGGTGCCGTCGACACGACTATTCCTGTCGCCGTTGCCGGGGAAGCACAGCTGACATCAGTTCCCACGGTGTTTGATATCGAACCGGACTATCTTGAATATATGCACCATGTTGCTCTTGCAACCATTATCGTACCTGTATGGGCAATCTTGCTCTTCCATCATAATTCTCTTTGCCTGGATCCTTAGCTGAAAGAGATTGTACTCATGTATTCTTGGTTCTTCAGATGACCATGGGTACTTCCCGGTACCATGTTCCGATAAGCATATTGCTTAACAAGTTATGGCTGCAGGGTAAAGACCGTCTGAACCCTTGGATAAAATCGGCAAATAAACCAGTAGCCACCAGAATGGTCTTTACAACTCAGATCTGGGACATTACTGGAGTAACTCAACCCCGACTAAACACGGCTGAAAAAGCAGCTCAGAGCATGAGACGGTGTCGATAAGAAAAAAGTAGCAGTTCCCTAAGACGTCCGATAAACAGCTCAGAGCATAGGGTCACTGCTACGAAGAGAAACTCATCAACTACCCGAGACGGCCAAAAAGCAGCCCAGAACACGGGCCAGTTGTTGACAAGAGAAATAAAAGTCGGCATCCACCCCGGACGGCCGAAAACAGCTCAGAACACAGGCGTGGTGCCGTTTACCAAAGAAAGACGGGCAAGGGTTCATCCGTGTCCCATACAGCTTTTCCATAGGTTGTTGGTCACCTCACTGAAGTGTACAACGGGCGTTCTTCTTCTTTATGTAGCTCATGCAATACTCGGATTCTCACCGGCTGGCATCATTGTATGAGTAACTCATATGACCTAGGTAACATGTCCACCACATATATATTGGGTCTTTGTGACTGAGTGCTGGATTCCTGAAGCAGACTTGTGTCTTGAGCGACTATTTTTCCTTCTCACCAACTGTTGCGGATCTAATCCTTGAGATGCACGGTGATATGCTGCCAACTGTCGGTGGAATAACTTGTACCAGTGAGAATGCGATACCTTTCCAACAAGGTTTACTTAGCTTGTTTTGTAAGTCATCCGGGGTATCGTGTCTAGGAAGACTGGATAGCTTGTGCTTGGTGCTTCGATCGGGCTAGCTTCTTGAAGAAGCATGGGGTACCATATCTCAAGTGCTTTCCTTCCTTGAAGGCTTTCTGGGTAAGACTTGGTACCTTATGCTAGAAGCTTGCTGTGATGTCTTACTGGAGAAGCATGGGTGTCTTGAACAAAGATCCGCGTGTCATATTGAGTAAGTCACCTGAATCTTGTGCCATAAGCTTTTTGGGTAGCTTGCGGGGAACGACTGGGTTGCTTACACCTGAAGCATTCTTTTGCCTTATGCAAGCTAAGTGCATGAATGTCTCCTTAACGTTCTTGCTGTCGGTCACTTGTTGTATGCAATAGCGTATTCGGCTAACCTTCTTGCTGGACACTAAGATCATGGCTCATTGTGACTTCCATTCGTAGTGTAGCAGATTTAAAATTTTATTCATAACAGAGTCAACCGTGTATATGCATCATACCTTTGACTCGAACTGTACGCATCTCTTCCTTCTTGTTGATTTCCTGATTGCTACTGAAAAAGTTGCACGGATGTATCCTTGATGCTAATAATTCATCTGGTCAGGATACCATTTATATTCGGGCTCGATATTCGTGATATAATGCATTCTGCTGAAAATTCCATATCGTTGAACTGAGCTTCCGACTGACTGTCTCTTCACAGATTATTTGAGTCCAATGTCGGTGAGCAATTTCCATAAGGGAAAAATAAGGTAACACCAAGGGCCCAAAGAAAGAATCAAACGACAAACACAAAGCGGCAAATCACATACCGGTAATAGCACACACTTTACAGCTATTCACCACAATGATATTCATTCCTACTTAAGCACAAAAATCTCGCAAGAACTCCGGTACTACGGTCTAACATGCTGTGGCGGTGTGCACGAAAGTGAATCAATGTGTGGAAGGGGGTCGGTGTAAACAAAGCTACACCAAACAGGGGCTTACACCGGTTCCGTCTGGACGGTCACGGTGGCAAGGACAAACTTGGTGATCGTGGGCCGGAACACAGGGTCTCGACCACGTCATCATCAAGCGTACGGAAGAGAACCGTACTAGTCCAGAGAATGGATGGTATATAAGGATAACTATGAAAAGAAGGGCTTGCGGGCATTGCCCTTTTCTGATAAGCAAGATCAGTAAGGATTGGCAACGCGGCTAGAGGGATGGGCAAGATCCGGGATAGAAGCATGTCTATCACAGAGACAACGGGACGACTGAAGAGAATGCATTAGTGTGGTACCGGTGCATCAATCCGACAAGGGATCGACATGACCAGGCATCTTGGCATCACTCTGCTGAAGCGAAGGTGACACCACACCAAGGAAGAAGAAAGCTGGCTGGAGAGCGCACGTGGTGCATCGACACCGATGCCACCTACACCCACCAGATCTATCGTTCGTAATAACATATCTAGTCTATATGCATGCTATGCACAATCAAATGCAACAAACAAGTGCAGCAAACCAAATGGATCATGTACTACCGGTTGCTAACGTTCGCGCGGTCTAGGGCGTCCTACAGCTAGACCTGCTCTGATACCAACTCTTCTGGCACCCCGGCTCAGAGGAAACAGGAACGCCCCGTATTCCAGCCCAAGGACGAGTCTTCTGGAATACGGAACTGTTGGCACAGAATAAATCAGCTCTTTATTACTATGGAAAATATTACAAGAATACATAGATTACATCGACTTGGCGATACTACACCTGCCTATGGTAAATCATACGCTAGCAGCGGAACAGCTACCGATGTGATGAACTCCACTCCACAGGGACTCTGGCTAGAACGCACATCCTAGCTCACAACTCGGAATCCTCAACAGTCAAACAATCAAAGCATGACCTGCAAACTGGCATGATAAGCCAAGTGAGTACTTGTAATGTACTCGCAAGCTCACAACAAACATTAGCATTAAGGCAAGACAACATCATAGCAGTCATCAAATAAATATTTAATATCACTAAGGGGTGGTTAAAAAAATAACTATACCAGACAGCTATCACTGTACCCTGATGATCCCAACTCTTGTGATCTTACCAAAATCCTTCAGCGAGTATCCACAAGATGGATACCAGGACTTATCACCGGCACGATGCCCAACTGTAAACCGACACGATGCCCAACTGTTACACTGGCACGATGCCCAACTGTAACACCGGCACGATGCCCAAGTGTTACACTGGCACGTTGCCCAACTGTATCATACTCAGACGAGTTCTTCCATCATTACTATCATCAACATGGTTGACCATCTACTGAGGTATGGTCTAGCTGTCCATTACCATGGACATGGCTATTCGAATAGGTTTGACACTCTGCAGAGGTTGCACACTTTACCCACACTCTTGAGCACTAACCTCGTGATCCCATTCGGGTGGACCAGCATTGCTCCGATGAGACTTGCCCGACCCGTGGCCCTTTCATCGTACCTCCGGCAACCACTCCCTTCCAGAGTCTTGCCTTGGGTGGCCTTGTGTCCTCATGACACCTGTGTCCTCATGACACCTGCCACCGTCGTGGCCAAACAAGACTCTCCCAACCGGGGACGTGCGCACAAAACAACTCAACTAGCTCACAGGGTTAACACCGCCTACCGGGCCAAGGTAGCACGCGTGCATAACCCTCCCTCTTTGGAGCATATCGATGAAAGAGCACGTGATCAGCCCAAGTCAAGGCCGTCCCATATCGGCATATTTGGTTGCACTCATGAGCCCAGACAGGTCACTTTGATCAACCAACTAGATTATCTTATCTCTGAATAATCGGTCACAGCTGACACTTCAATGTCACAGCAATCCGATTATTAATAATCTCAAGCCACTACTATTGATCCATATTCGCAAAGTAATCTCAACCTCATGTTAACGGCTAGTGTGTCAGACACTAGTCACTAACGATCCCGTACTCATCTGAGTAATAATTTATTCAATAGTGCATACTCACATTCCACACTATCAACAGATATACTTATTATTGAAGTAGTTAATGAGACTATAATGTTGCAATGCAATGAAGAAAATGAAAGTTGTGGCTTGCGTGGGATGATGAAACCACCAGGAAGAAGCGCGAGAAACTCGCGAAAGGAATTACTGGAAATAGTTCTCTCTCGGAGGAGGGGCTGTTTACGGCAAGGGCAACATGGTCATTTCCACTGTGAGATCACATGGTGTAAATGATACCATCTTGATGGTCTCGACGAGACGAAGACGTGGGCTTTGGAATCACTGGAATCGGAGTCACGGATAAAAAGTTATAAAGGTTTTGGTGGCAGGGACTGATCTAAAATAAAAGATAATTGCATCCGGGTCCCTCACAACTGAGTTGGTCGCGCACTCAGGGAGGATACGTTTTCCCCTCAGGAAAACGTAATCGCTCCCAAGGCGTTTCCACTTAAACTGCTGGGCCCGGGGTTGACTTCCCTCTCCCTATGAAGGGCGGGTCCCGCCTTCTCTCTCTCTTTCACTGACGCGCGGGCCCGACAGGGCAACACGGGCGGCCGGGCGCGGCAGATGCCGGCGAGGCAAGTCTCGGTGGGCTCGGCCAACTGCGGGGATGGGCTCGGGGCTCCATCCCGCGCCCGTGGGTGGTCGAGGCGGAGGCAGGGGCGCACTGAGGCGGCCAGGGAGGTGGAGACAGAGGGCGGCGACCATGGCGGCCGAGAGCAGCGTGGAGAGGTTCCGGGGCTCGGGCAGGAGGTTGGGGAGGGGCCTAGGAGGGAGAGGAGGTTGACTGCCTAATCGAGGGGCTCCGGGGCGGCCTAAATATAGGTGCCCGACGACGAGCAGATGGGCTCGGCCGTCGTGGCGACCTTATCACCTTACTGGAGCTCTAGGGATGGCGTGGCTGGCCGCTTGCGGAGTCTAGAAGACTCACGGAGGAGCAGGAGAGGCCAGCTAGGCTTCGTGAGAGCTCAAGGGAGGAAGACGACATGGCTGTCTCTGGAGGAACAGAGCGGAGCTCATCGCGACGCGGCGAGGAAGAATCCGGAGGGGGAAAGGGCTCCAGGGAGAAGAGGGCGACTAGGTGGAGCTGTTGGACATGACGAGGCATGCAGAAACGACGAGCCAAGGAGGGGCCCGAGCTAGCAAACACGCAACTCGCGTCCATGGCATGCCAGGGTGGTGGTTACCACATGCACTACGTGCTCTGGTGTGCCACTGCTCCTCACACCATGTCAGCGGTGGAGTCCCTTCAAGAAACAGTCCCCCAGAGGTGATGGCTCGAAGAAAAAGAGTGTGGCTGGATGGGAATGATCACCTGAAGTTTCCTACAACCAGCTTGGCACTGATGGTGTGGTCAACAGGAAAGAGATAAGAGCAAAGCATCATGTCTGGGAGGTTTAGGGTTGGAAGGACTACAATCCTGTGAAATTTGAGGAGCACAGGATCAAAATTGGACAGGGTTGCTTTGGAACTAGGTAATCTGGTCTATAATGGGGATTTTGATGTGGCACTCACATACATGCTTGGGTTGAGCTCAAACTTGGAGGAGATGAACAATTTGGGCATGTGAGGATGCTGTATAAAAAATTCATGGAATCTTGATAAGCCCAAGTGGCACTTCCTTCATACAGTTTCTCACCGGACAGAAACTTAGAAGAATTACTTGGATTAATTGGCTAAATAAAATGAGTTCAAAATTGGTTTTGCAAGGTTTCATAGATAGGAGAATGTCCTCGTAAAATTTCAGAATTTATGGAGCAATATAAAATATAGTTGCTTCACAAATCGAAATAATGACCAGAGACAAAGATTTGAAGCTATGGTCACATGGTTGAAGGTGTGATGCTCAAATCAGGTGGAGAGGCATAATTTGACCATAGTGAGATGATGGCAAAGAATCAACTCATTTGAACACTCCTAGCTAGCACTTGCTTCACAAAGCTTCTTCTCGATCAGAAACTTTGGAAATTTGCCAAGAAATATTTACTAGCTAAATTGAGTTGAATTTTGGCATGAGGCAATGATATGGCTAGGAAACAGTGCCCACAAATTTTGAGAGAAATCAAGCAAATAAAAAGGGACTTGCTTCACAAATTGGCAGATAGGGCAGAATCAGAAAAGGAATATTTGGGAAATATTTTGTCATATCTAAGGAAGATATGACCCAATAGATTTATGAGAATTATTTGGGAATTTTTGGAGATATAGAACTGGGGGTTGCTTGACAACACAAGGCAAACATGATTATTCCTTTAAAAGAAAAAGGAATATTCCCATGAAAAAGAATCTTGGGATTGGCTCAAGATGGAAATGGCTAGGTCTTGGGGTGGTTTAAAGATTGGCAAGCCACTAGGAAAAAGAAATCAATGGAAATCCTTTTAAGTTTCAAAACTATCAAACCATAGAAAAGCAAATCCAGATCAAAATCAAAGAAAAAGAAATGGGCAAAATCCAGGGTGTTACACAATGTTTCTCATAACACACGGTGATTTTTGATTATGCTAATTACATTATTGCTAAATATATACCACCTAGTTTCACCTATCACCAAAAGAAAAAAAATCTTCTTTGATTTAAGACATTACTTTTGGGATGACCCACATCTTTATAAAGAGGGAGTAGATGGTATTATTAGATGTTGTATACATGAGCATGAACATGGATAAATCCTTCGGAAGTGTCACTCCGAGGCTTATGGAGGACATCATGCGGGAGATAGAACTGCACACAAGGTATTACAATTTGGATTTTATTGGCCTACTCTTTTCAAAGATGCTCGTAAGTTTGTCATCTCTTCTGATGAATGTCAAATAATTGGTAATATTAGTAGACATCACGAAATGACTATGAATTATTCACTTGTTATTCAACCATTTGATCATTGGGTATTTCATTATATGCGACCTTTTCCTTCCTCCAATGGGTATACACATATTTAGGTTGTTGTTGATTATGTCATTAAATGGGTAGAAGCTATTCCAACCAATAGTGTTGATCATCACACCTATATTAAAATGCTTAAGGAAATTATTTCCCACGTTTTGGAGTCCCTAGATACTTAATGATAAATGGTGGTTCACATTTTATTCATGGTGCTTTTCGTAATTTGCTTACTAGATATGATGTTAACCATAGAATTGCCTCCCCTATTATACTCAATCTAGTGGTAAAGTAGAATTAACCAATAGAGAAATATAATTAATATTGCAAAAGACTGTCAATAGGTCCCGAAATAATTGGTCTAAGAAATTAGATGATGCATTGTGGGCCTACATAACATCTTATAAAAATCATATGGGTAAGTATCCTTATAAAATGGTTTATGGAAAAGCATGTCATTTACCTCTTGAGTTAGAAAATAAAGCTTATTGGGCAATTAAAGAACTCAATCATGATTTCAAACTTGCTCGTGAGAAGTGGTTATTTGACATTAGCTCATTAGATGAATGGAGAACCCAAGCTTATGTAAATGCCAAACTATTTAAAGAAAAAGTTAAAAGATGGCATGACAAAAGAATCCAAATGCGAGAATTCAAAGTTGGTGAATATTTTCTATTTATAATTCTCGTCTTAGTTTTTTTGCAGGAAAACTTCTCACCAAATGGGAAGAACCATATATCAACGAAGAAGTTTATCGTTCTGGAGATATTAAGATCAATAATCCCGAAGGCACTAACGCAAAGGTGGTCAATGCAGAAAGAATAAAGCACTATATTTCACGTACACCAATTAATATTGAAAAAAATATTATGAAAACCATGACACCGGAGGAGCACTTCCAGGAGACCTTCCAGAACACTCCAGAACCCTTAAAAGGAAGAGGTATGTGATATGGTAAGTAAACAGACTCAGAAAAATCCAGATACATATTTTCTATCAGTTTTGGAATATTGAAAAAATTAGGAAATTGATAAACACACGGGAAGGCAACCGAGGCGCCCCCTAGGCACAAGGGCGCGCTAGCCCCCCCCCCCCCCAAGCACGGCCTGGTGGCTAGTGGGCCCCTCGGGCACCTTCCTGGCTTCATTTTCTTATGGGACACTTATTTCCTTGTATAAAAATTCTTTATATATATCTCCCAATGATTTGACCCCAGTAGCATGGAGAAATCCTCTATTCTTGTTTCTTACTATTTATCTAACAGATCTAGATCACCCTGGCTTCATCAAGCTCCTCCATGGACAGGTTCTTCGAGAGAGTTATCAATTCCTACTTTCCAGAAGTGATGAAGCACCCTAAAGCCATTGAGATGCGTGAGGGGGTGCTTCACATTCGGGATGTTCAAGGGCCCAAGAAGACGACGACCATGGAAGCTCGGCTAGAGGCGGTGGAGCACGATATCTTCATGTGCCAAGGCGTGGTGGAGCGTGGGCTCACTACCAACCACTCGATGATCACGGAATTCACCAATGATCAAAGGGTGGATGGTAGTACCTTGAAGGATATCGTCTTCACCTTCAACAAGCAAGTCAATTTTTTGCAAAGCCAAATCTTCGATCTTCAAAACCAAATCTTTGAGTATGAAGCAAGGTTTAAAGGTATGAGTTTAGCTCCCTGTTGCAGGACTCTGGAGACTCGTGCCTCCTTTTATAATGGTGAGCCACGACCATGCAAGATGGAGGACAACTTTGACACTACCTCATCATCTACACCACCACCTCCATCTTCATCACCAAGGAAGGATACTTGAGTACACGGGTATGGGAACTCCCCTTGGCTTATACCAGGCTTGGGGGAGGTGCCCCGATATCGTATCACCATCACTCTTACTATCTTTATCCATCTTAGTTTGATCTTTAGCTATTTCGTGATTTAGCCAAATAAAAGTTTAGTTCGATCCATGTTTTCGAGTGCTAGTTTCGTGATCTATCTATCTATATATGTCATCAAGTGAGAGTTATATAATAAAGTTTAGTTTGAGCTTTGCTTCTTTACTCTGTTGCTGCAATGGAAATAAAGGAAAATAATGAAAAAGATCATATGCTAATCTTATAGTAAGTAGTGACATCACATAAGGAAAAGTATAAGTGGTAAAATTTGTTGAAGTTTGACAAACATAGCATTGGTCGGTGATGCAAAATATGAAAGAATTAATAAGGGAAGAGAAGAATTACATGCAAATACACTATCCTTGACATCTTTCATGATTGTGAGCCCCCATTAATTATAATATGCCAAAACTATTGACATTGGACAAGGAGGACAACGCAATGATTTATGCTTTTCACATTCACATAGAAGTTATATTGTTATAGATCCTCTAACATGTGGTGCTTTCCCAATATCTTTGCTAGCCAAAACTACGCACTAAGTAGAGACACTACTTGTGCATCCAAAACCTTGAAACCAAATCAATGTTTTAAGAGTCCACCATAGCTACCTAGGAATTGACTAAGATCCTTCAAGTAAGTTCCCATCTATGCACAAAGCAATAAAAATTGCTTCTAAACATGTTTGATCATTTAGTGTAAGGGAAATTAAACATTGTAGAAACTTGTGATGAGAGTAAGAAAAGCAATGACCTACATTATAAAGGCTTTCATCACAAGTGGCAATATAACTTAACGTTCCTGAGCACTAAGGGATTTGACATACAACCAAAAAGCGCATGACAACCTCTGCTTCCCTCTGCGAATGGCCTATCTTTTACTATTATATGTTTACTTCTATGCAAGAGTCAAAGTATTCTCCCCTACTCCCCTTTATATTCTCTTTGGCAAACATCATGTGGCGGGGAAATATCTCGACATATATATCCAACTGAATGTGGGTGGTCATGAGGTATTATTGTTGACATCACCCTTGAGGTGAATACATTGGGAGGCGACAGTTTAAGCCCCTATCTTTCTAAGTGTCCAGTTGAAACCTTTTGCTCATATGTATGCGGTGAGTGTTAGCAATCATAGAAGACTAAATGATGGTTTAGTATGTAGACTTGCTTAAAAGCTCCGATGTGAGCCTTCATGAAAGTTTGATGAATTGTATTGCAAAGTTGACTCAAAACATAGTTTGTTAGTTCTCAATAGAGTTTATGCTTCATACTTCTATGTTCTGATGAATTGTTACTTGTTTATAAGAAGCCTTTATGATGAAAGTTATATGATGAAAATGTTGTGATGAAGTATCTTATAAAGTTTTTTTGCTCTTATAATAATGAGCATGATGCTACTATGTCCGTATTTTGTTTTTATCGACACCTCTCTCTCAAAGCATGTGGTCATGATTTTCATTATCGGCTTTCACTTGAGGACAAGCAAGATCTAAGCTTGGGGGAGTTGGTACGTCATTTTGCATCATGTTTTGTTACTCTTATTTAGAGTGTTTTTATGCATTTTACCATTCAATGGAGTAATTCTAATGTCGTTTCTCTCATAATATGCAAGGTTTACATCAAAAGGGAGAATGCCGGCAGATGGAATACTAAACCTGAAAAAGCTACGTCCAAGATACCTATTCTGCACATCTCCAAATGGGCTAAAACTTTATTGAAATTTATTTTGGAATAAATGAAAAATACTAGAGGAAATAAGTACTAGAGGGGGATATGAGGCGCCCACTAGGCACCCGGGTGAGCCAGCCCCCTCACACGACCTAGTTGTTAGTGGGCCCCCTAGACCACCTATAGCGACCATCTTCTGGTTAAATTCCCTTTTACCCTAAAAAATAAAAGGAGGACTTTCGAGAGGAAGCACCGCCATCTTGAGGCAGAACCTAGACAGGAGCATTTTTACCCTCCGACGAAGCGATTCCGTTGGAGGAACTTCTCTCTCGGAGGGGGAAATCAACGCCATCGCCGTCACCAACAACCCTCTCATCTTTGGAAGGCCAATATTCATGAACATATTCATCAACACCATCTCCTCTCAAAACCCTAGTTCATCTTTTGTGTCAATCTCGTACTGGAGCCTCATATTGGCACATGGGGTGTGACTAGTAGTGTTTATTACATCTTGTAGTTGATGCTTTATGGTTTACTTGTTGGAAGATCATATGTTCATACCCAATATGCTATTTAATAGCTCTATGATCATGAGCATGTTTATCACTTGTGAGTAGTTACTTTTGTTCTTGAGGCCACGGGAGAATTCATGTTGCAAGTAGTCATGTGAAGTTGATATTCGTTCGATATTTTGATCATGTGAATGTTGTGATTCCCTTAGTGGTGTTATGTGAACGTCGAATACATAACACTTCACCATCTTTGGGCCTAAGTGTCGGGCCCGTGGGACCGGGGGTACCCAGACCTGCTGCAAAGGCGCTCCCTGAGGTCACCCTTGAGGCCATCGTGAGGCGAGTCTGCCACGAGCGGCTTGGAAGGGCCCCACGGCCCTGCGCCTCCGCATGGGTGATACAGGCTATGCAGGCGGTGTAGGAGTGCTGCAAGCAGGCACGCACACAAAGGGTTTCCTCTTTCGTGTTAAGAGAGTCAGGCCAGCTGGCACGCTCCCGAAGTGAATCCCAAAGGTTCCCCTATTGGTGCAAGGAGACTAAAGATGGGGGCTCGGCAAGACAGAGGTCACCCCCGATCCCACCAACGCGTCATGAAGGAGGGATTTTGCAGGCAAAGACCACCTTTGTCAGGGTGGGCCTCAGTCCTGTCCCCTTTCAAAATGCCCGTTGTGGCTACCCTTCCCGCCAATTGTGTTTTAGGGGAAGAGGACCAAGGCCCGTACAAAAGAGAGGCCCGGGCTCCGCAATAAGGGATCCGAGGCTCAGTTTGTTGGACCACGGAAAGAACCCACCTTTGTACTCCTCTTCCACCTCGAGCAATCTATACAAGTAGGAGTAGGGTTTTACACAGCAAGGTGGCCCGAACCTGGGTAAACTGCCGTGTGTCCTAGTTCGCTTCCCTTAGCTCGAGTCGACGGAGAGTCACCGTGAAGTTGAGAGGTAGAACAGGGTAGGAGAGCGAGCGCGCCCCAGAGTTTGAAACTTTTGGGTCTGTGGAGCCCCGATTCCCACATTTGGCATGCTAGTTAGGGGTGCGTAGGCGCTTTTCGGCTCCAGTTTTGCTCCGGCTTCACCGACCCCATTGCCGACACTCACTGTGTGCGCCCCGGGAGCTCGGTGCCGAATGGCCGTTATCGATATGCCAGTGTCGTCGCCACCACCATCTTCACTCCCGCCGCTATGGGCGGTAGGGCTTCCTTTGGCCACCGGTCCAGGTGTCCCCCACGACGTCGGTCTTAGCTTGCGTTCACGTGGGAGATGTGAACGCGCAGGACGCGCTACTCATGGCGAGCAATTTGCTTTGCCACTGCCCGACCGACGGAGGGTGCTACCTCTTGAGCTTGCGTTGGTTTTTCCCTTGAAGAGGAAAGGGTGATGCAGCACAGTAGCAGTAAGTATTTCCCTTAGTTTTGAGAACCAAGGTATCAATCCAGTAGGAGTATCAAGCCAAGTTTCCAAAGTACGTGCGCAAAAACAGCAAACTTGCACCCAACGCTACAAAGGGGTTGTCAATCCCTTCACTATTGATTGCAAGGTGAGATCTGAAGGTGGAAAGTGCAATGAAGTAAAAGTGTAAGGCTGAAAATATGATGTGAAGTAGACCCGGGGGCCATAGTGTTCACTAGAGGCTTCTCTCAAAATAGGAAATATTACGGTGGGTGAACGAATTACTGTCGAGCAATTGATAGAACCGCGCAAAGTCATGACGATATCTAAGGCAAAGATCATACATATAGGCATCACGTCCGAGACAAGTAGACCGATATTGTCTGCATCTACTACTATTACTCCACACATCGATCGCTATCCAGCATGCATCTAGTGTATTGAGTTCATGACGAACAGAGTAACGTCTTAAGCAAGATGACATGATGTAGAGGGATAAATTCATGCAATAGATATAAACCCCATCTTTTTACCCTTGATGGCAACAACACGTGCGTGCCTCGCTACCCCTTCTGTCACTGGGTGAGGTCACTGCACAGTATGAACCCAAAACCAAGCACTTCTCCCATTGCAAGAATCATAGATCAAGTTGGCCAATCAAAACCCACAAGTCGAAGAGAATTACAAGGATATGAAATCATGCATATAAGAGATTATAAGAAACTCAAATAAGATTCATAGATAATATGATCATAAATCCACAATTCATCATATCTCGACAAACACACCGTAAAAGAAGATTACATCGGATAGATCTCCATGAAGATCATGGAGAACTTTGTATTGAAGATCCAAGAGAGAGAAGAAGCCATCTAGCTACTAGCTATGGACCTGAAGGTCTATGGTGAACTACTCACGCATCATCGGAGAGGCAATGGTGTTGATGAAGAAGCCCTCCGTATCTGAATCCCCCCTCCGGCAGGGCACCATAACGTGTCCCAGATGGGATCTTGCGGAGATAGAAGCTTGCAGCGGCGGAAAAGTATTTTCGTGGATCTATCCCGTGGTTTTGGATTTTTCGGAGATTTATAGGAGGAAGAAGTAGGGCAGACGAGCCATAGGGGGCCCACAAGCCTGCTAGGCGCGGGGCCCCCTGGCCGCGCCTAGGGGGCTTGTGGCCTCCCCTGGTGGCCTCTGCCATGGTTCTCACGACCCTGCGTATCTTCTGTTCCGGAAAAAATCTTTTTGGAAGTTTTATTCCGTTTGGACTCCGTTTAATATTCTCCTCTGAAAAGGGTAAAAAACACGGAAAAACAGGAACTCACACTTTGCACTGAGTTAATAAGTTAGACCGAAAAAAGATATAAAAGGCATACAAAACATCCAAAGTTTGACAAGATAATAGCATGGAACCATCAAAAATTATAGATACGTTGGAGACGTATCAAGCATCCCCAAGCTTAACTCCTGCTCGTCCTCGAGTAGGGAAGTGATAAAGACTGAATTTTTGATGTGGAATGCTACCTAGCATATTTGTCCTTTGTAACTTCTTTCATGTGACATGAGTGTTCAGATCCGTAAGATTCAAAACAATAGTTTGCTATTGACACGAAAACAATAATACTTCAAGCAAACTAGCAAGGTAATCATGAACTTTCGGAATAACAAGGCCAAAGAAAATTAGCCCTACAAAATCATATAGTCTGGCCATGCTCCATCATACCCACACAACTAATTTAAATCATGCACAACCCCGGTATTGGCCAAGTAATTGTTTTCGCACTCTTACTTTCTCAAACCTTTTTCAACTCTCACGCAATACATGAGCGTGAACCATGGATATAGCACTATAGGTGGAATAGAGCGTGGTGGAGGTTGTGAGACAAAAAGGAGGAGATGGTCACATCGACTCGGTGTATCAAAGGGCTATGGAGATGCCCATTAATAGATATCAATGTGAAAGAGTAGGGATTACCATGCAATGGATGCACTTAGAGCTATAAGTATGTGAAAGCTCAAAAGGAGAACTAGTGGGTGTGCATCCAACTTTCTTGCTCACGAAGACCTAGGGCAATTTTGAGGAAGCCCATCATTGGAATATACAAGCCAAATTATATAATGAAGATTCCCACTAGCATCTGGTGGTGACAAAACAAGAGACTCTCAATCATGAAGAACATGGTGCTATTATGAAGCACAAGTGTGGAAAAGATTGTAGCATTGTCCCTTCTCTCTTTTTCTCTCTTTTTTTTCTTTTTTTTTGTTTGGGCTCTTTGGCCTCTTTCCATATCTCTTTTTTTTGTGGGCAACTTTGGCCTCTTTTTTTTATTTCCTCACATGGTACAATGCTCTAACAATGATGATCATCACACTTTAATTTACTCACAGCTCAATGCTTGGAACGATGATGTTCTATAGGAAATGCTTCCGACAGTGTACCGGGATGTGCAACGATCTAGATTGGCGTATGACGTTGAAAACATCTCACTAGCTTTCTTACGATCATGCAATGGCAATATGTAAGTGACGGCACAAGTCATGAGATGGAACGGTGGGAGTTGCATGGCAATATATCTCGGAATGGCTATGAAAATGCCATAGTAGGTAGGTATGGTGGTTGTTTTGAGGAAGGCATATGGTGGGTTTGTGCATCGACGAAAGTTGCGCGACACTAAAGAGGCTAGCAATGGAGAAAGGGGAAAGTGCGTCTATACCATGGACTCACATTAGTCATGAAGAACTCACATACTTATTGCGAAAGTTTTTATTAGTAATCGAAACAAAGTGCTAAACGCATACTCCTAGGGGAAGGGTTGGTAGGTGTTAACCATTGCGCGATCCTGACCTCAACACAAAGGATGACAATCAATAGATCAATTATGCTTCGACTTCCTAACATAGCGGTTCACCATACGTGCATGTTACGGGAATCACTAACTTCAACACAAGTATTTATAGATTCACAACACCCTACTAACATAACTCTTAATATTACCAAATCCATGTCTCAAAACTATTTGAGAGAAATCAAAATTCTCTTTCTAGTCAATGCACATGAAGATGGAAGTTTTATTGTATCCTCTTTGGGTGCCTATCACCTTTGGGACTACTTTCATAGCACAAGCCAACTACCAAGTTACTTAGAGAAATCACTCTCAAAAAGATATAAGTGAAGATCGAGAGTTCTTATTTCTCCAAAATATAACACCGCCGTGCTCTAAAAGATCTAAGTGAAGCACTTAGAGCAAAGTTATCTAGCTCAAAAGATATAAGTGAAGCACATGTGAGCTAAATTTCCTAACTCAAAAGATATAAGCGAAGCTCAAAGAGTATTCTAGCAAATTCACGATGAGTGCATGTATCTCTAAAAAGGTGTGCAGAAAGGACGATTGTGACACAACAAAAAGAAAAGACTCCTATAATACACGACGCTCCAAGCAAAACACATATCATGTGGTGAATAAAAATATAGCTCCAAGTAACGTTACCGATGGATTGAAGACGAAAGAGGGGATGCCTTCTCGGGGCATCCCCAAGCTTAGGCTTTTTGGTGTCCTTGAATTTGGCTTGGGATGCCTTGGGCATGCCCAAGCTTGAGCTCTTTCCACTCTTCATCCCATTGTCCATGAGAACATCACCCAAAACTTGAAAACTTCACAACACAAAACTTAAACAAAAACTCGTGATATCATTAGCATAAGAAAACAAACTACCAACTCCTTAGGTACTTTAGAAAACTTGATTTATATTTATATTGGTGTTATATTACTGTATTCTCACTTTTCCATGGCTAGTACCCCCCGATACTATCAATAGTTTCATCAAAATAAGCAACCAACACAACAAAAACAGAATCTGTCAGAAACAGACTAGTCTGTAGCAATTTGTATACTTCGTATACTTCTACTATCTCACAAATTCTGAACAATTACGAGAGTTTGGGAAATTGGCATATGAACCTGCAGCAAAAAGAATCAACTCAAAATCTCTTTCTGGATAAAAATGAAAAATAATTTCGTGAGCGAAAAGTTTCTATCTTTTTCCAGCACGATCAAACAACCAACACCAAAACTAGTCATAAAGGTTTTACTTGGCACAAACACAAAAAGAAACACAAAAAACACAATCATAACAAAATTATGATGGTGTGGACACAACAAAACAGAAAGCAAAAAGCAAAGATAAATTCATTGGGTTGCCTCCCAACAAGCGCTATTGTTTAACGCCCTTAGCTAGGCATTGATAATTCAATGATGCTCCCACAAAATAAAAGAATTGAAGCACAATGAGAGCATCATAAAGCATCTGAAAATCACATCTAAGTCTAACATAATTCCTATGCATAGGCATTTTATAGGAAAACCGATTGTCAAGACAACCAATAGTTACCATATGCAAGGAAGAAGAAAGAGACAATAGCAATTTCAACATAACGAGAGGTAATTTGGTAACATGAAAGTTTCTACCACAATATTTTCCTCTCTCCTAACAATTACATGTGGGATCATATTCAAATTCAACAATATAGCTATCAAATAGGATATTCTTTTGATGATCCATATGCATGCAAAGTTGACGCTCTTCAAAAATAGTGGGATTATCATCAACTAAAGTCATGACTTCTCCAAACCCACTTTCAATAATATTGCAAATATCATATTCATCATGAGGCTTTAACAAATTTTCAACATCATAAGAAAAACCATCGCACCAATCATGATTATTGCAACAAGTAGTGGACATAGCAAAACTAGCATCCCCAAGCTTAGGGTTTTGCATACTTTTAGCATGATTGTCATTAATAGAATTTATAATGAAATCATTGCAATCATGCTTTTAATTCAAGGAGCCCTCGTGAATCACTTCATAAATTTCTTCATCATGATTTTCAGATTCACGCATCTCAAGCAAAACTCCATAAAGATAGTCAAGTGCACTCAACTCACTAGCAATTGGATCAACATAATTGGATCTCTTAAAGAGATTAGCAAGTGGATGAGGATCCATATCAATAGATTTTCAGCAAGCGAAGATGCAAGCATATTGAAGGCACATAGCACACAAGCAAAGGAAAGGCAAACGAAAAAGGCAAATATTATTGTAAAGTTTTGTTTTTCAGAAGTGGGGGAGAGGAAAACGAGAGGCAAAAAAGTAAATGCAAGAGATGAGTTTGGGACAGTTACTTGGATAAGCTTCACTTAGAATAGTCCCTAGTGCCAGAAATTGACACATTGGAGGAAGACTATTCTTGACTTGATGCTCCCCGGCAACGGCACCAGAAATTGGCACGTTGACGGGAGACTATTCTTGACTTGATCCTCTTCCCCGGCAACGGCGCCAGAAATTCTTCTTGCTACCTCTTGAGCTTGCGTTGGTTTTTCCCTTGAAGAGGAAAGGGTAATGCAGCACAGTAGCAGTAAGTATTTCCCTCAGTTTTAAGAACCAAGGTATCAATCCAGTAGAAGTATCAAGCCAAGTTTCCAAAGTACCTGCGCAAAAACAACAAACTTGCACCCAACGCTACAAAGCGGTTGTCAATCCCTTCACGATTGATTGCAAGGTGAGATCTGAAGGTGCAAAGTGCAACGAAGTAAAAGTATAAGGCTGAAAATATGACGTGAAGTAGACCCGGGGGCCATAGTGTTCACTAGAGGCTTATCTCAAAATAGCAAATATTACGGTGGGTGAACGAATTACTTTCGAGCAATTGATAGAACCGCGCAAAGTCATGACGATATCTAAGGCAATGATCATACATATAGGCATCACGTCCAAGACAAGTAGACCGATAATGTCTGCATCTACTACTATTACTCCACACATCGACCGCTATCCAGCATGCATCTAGTGTATTGAGTTCATGATGAACAGAGTAATGCCTTAAGCAAGATGACATGATGTAGAGGGATAAATTCATGCAATAGATATAAACCCCATCTTTTTACCCTTGATGGCAACAATATGATGCGTGCCTCGCTATGCCTTCTATCACTGGGTGAGGTCACCGCACGTTATGAACCACAAACCAAGCACTTCTCCCATTGCAAGAATCATAGATCAAGTTGGCCAAACAAAACCCACAACTCGAAGAGAATTACAAGGATATGAAATCATGCATATAGGAGATCAGAAGAAACTCAAATAAGATTCATAGATAATCTGATCATAAATCCACAATTCATCGGATCTTGACAAACACACCATAAAAGAAGATTACATCGGATAGATCTCCATGAAGATCATGGAGAACTTTGTATTGAAGATCCAAGAGAGAGAAGAAGCCATCTAGCTACTAGATATGGACCCGAAGGTCTATGGTGAACTACTCACGCATCATCGGAGAGGCAATGGTGTTGATGAAGAAGCCTTGCGTATCCGAATCCCCCCTCCGGCAGGGCACCCGAACGTGCCCCAGATGGGATGTTGCGGAGACAGAAGCTAATGGCGGCGAAAAAGTATTTTCGTGGATCTCTCCCATGGTTTTGGATTTTTTGGAGATTTATAGGTGGAAGAAGTAGGGAAGACGAGCCACAAGGGCCCACTAGCCTGCTAGGCACGGCCCCCCTTGCCGTGCCTAGGGGGCTTGTGGCCTCCCCTGGTGGCCTTTGCCATGGTTCTCATGCCCCGTGTGTATCTTCTGTTCCGGAAAAAATCTTTTCGAAAGTTTTATTCCGTTTGGACTCTGTTTAATATTCTCTTCTAAAAAGGGTCAAAAATACGGAAAAAACAGGAACTCGCACTTGGCACTGAGTTAATAAGTTAGTCCCAAAAAAGATATAAAAGGCATACAAAACATCCAAAGTTTGACAAGATAATAGCATGGAACCATCAAAAATTATAGATACGTTAGAGACGTATCAGAGGGCACGACATGTGGGCGTACCACATTGCCAAATTCGTCAATGTTGCTAGGAAGGCCCTGGCGCCCAACGCCCCACTACAGCCCCCCGCCGCCGAAGGTAGGGGGCTCGACTAGCGAGCAGACACCGCCCCCGCGTGGTGGCTCGCTCGGTCCGTAGCGCGAGGGGCCCGAGCAGGCCCCACCTCATGTAGTGCTCCTGCTCCTTAGGGTCTCGGTGACCGACTTCGAGCCTCCATAAGCCCCTCGCGGCGACGCGCTTGGAGAGGACGACCGTGGAATTGACCGCGACGGTGGAGGAAGGGCGATCTTGGCGACCACCTCCACCGACCCCGGAATGACGGTGGAAGCGGTATGCCTCAAAACGACACTTGGTGCGGGTGCTCATGTGATGTGCGCCACCAAGTTAGTGTCGTCTTGCCGTCATTCCCGTGGCCCCCTGGGGAGATGGGTGTTGCGTCGGGCGTACGTGTCACGGGCCTCGTGCTCCAAGACAGTGCTCGCTCCCCCCGGTGTAAGGGGTACGTCGGGCGCCCTGTCAGATCGGGCTCGGGGACTCCAACCTGGGGCCACCGGGTATGGCCGGTGCGACGACGAGCCGCCTGGGGGCCCATGAAGGTGTGCTCCAACGCATGCCCCCGCGGGCCAAGAGAGTGGAGCCGAGCGCCAAGGTCATGGGAGTTCGCCGCTCACGAGGTCGACAAGTTGCACGGAGTATAGGTCGCGTGCACCTCGCGAGGTGTCGGGATCCCGCAGGCTCGTGAAGCTTCAGGAGGCAGCAGCCTCATGGCCTAGCTGTCCCCCGCCTGCAGGGTGGACCCCTGCTGTAGGTAACGATAGGCGGCCTGACGCACCCGTAATGGTTGAGCCACCAGGTGACCTTTTGGACCATTTGGGTTAAACAGTTCCTAGTATTTTGTATCGCCCCAAGCGGATGTTTCCTGAATATGTAATGAACTTGATTAACCTTCACTTGAGATGGTGTCGTTTGCGTTAATCCCAAGCTTTAGTCTCAAGTCACCGCCTTGCAACCGGACACTTTGGCCCGTATGGGACGTGATGGCTCTCGCGCATGGGCCACGTGAGCGCTGCGCCAATGTATGTGTTTCCACGCCGAGGGGCAAGAAATGTCAGAGAAGAACACTCTAGGGGAGGACCCCTCCAGAGGCTCCCATGTCTTTAGGCTAGATCTCGCGCGCCTGGGGATGGAGGCTGGGGGACCCCTACATAATCGCCCATATCTCCAGGCCAGATGCTACGCTCGAGGGGAGAGTGGGTGGGGGGGCCCTCAAGACCGCTCGTGTCTCCAGGCCTCGCGCCACTTGCGTGGAGACTAAGGATGGGAGCTTGGAGTCAAACACCCATAGGCCAACCGTGACACTCTCACATAATAAAGAGTGGGATATATACGCTCAGGGCCTCCTAAGTGTAAGCCCACGACAGGCCGCATCGTGGCTGCGGTGGAAGGTGATAAGTCTCCAACGTATCTACTTTTCCAAACTCTTTTGCCCTTGTTTTGGACTATAATTTGCATGATTTGAATGGAACTAACACGGACTGACGTTGTTTTCAGCAGAATTGCCTTGGTGTTATTTTTGTGCAGAAATAAAAGTTCCCGGGTTGACCTGAAAATTTATGAAGAATATTTTTGGAATTAATAAAAATACCAGCGAAAGAATCTACCGGAGAGGGGCCACCCCAGGCCACAAGCCCGCAGGGCGCCCCCCTAGGCTGCGTCCCTGGCTTGTGGGGCCCCTGAGGCTCCACCAACCTCGTTTTCACTTCTATATATTCCTATCTGTGGATAAAAAATCATAGAGAAGAGTTCATCATGTTTTACGATACGGAGCCGCCGCCACCTCCTGTTCTCCCTCGGGAGGGCAGATATGGAGTCTGATTTGGGCTCCGGAGAGGGGAAATCTACGCCATCGTCATCACCAACCATCCTTCATCACTAATTTCATGATGCTCTCCATCGTTCGTGAGTAATTCCATCGTGGGCTTGCTGGACGGTGATGGGTTGGATGAGATCTATCATGTAATCGAGTTAGTTTTGTTAGGGTTTGATCCCTAGTACCCACTATGTTGTGAGATTGATGTTGCTATGACTTTGCTACACTTAATGCTTGTCACTAGGGCCCGAGTGCCACGATTTGAGATGTGAACCTGTTATGTTTTCATGAATATATATGTGTTCTTGATCCTATCTTACAAGTTGTAGACACCTATTACGAGTTATGATCTGCATCCCCGAGAGTGACAATAACTGGGATTCTTTCCGGTGATTACCGTAGTTTGAGGAGTTCATATATTCACTAAGTGCTAATGCTTTGGTCCGGTTCTCTATTAAAAGGAGGCCTTAATATCCCTTATTTTCCATTAGGACCCTGCTTCCACGGGAGGGTAGGACAAAAGATGTCATGCAAGTTCTTTTCCGTAAGCATGTATTACTATATATGGAGTACATGCCTACATTACATTGATGAATTGGAGCTAGTTCTGTATCATCCTTTGTTATGACTGTTGCATGATGAATGCCATCCAACATAATTATCCATCACTGATCGATTGCCTACGAGCTTTCCACATATTGATCTTTGCTAAGTTACTTTTCCGTTACTATTATTACAATCACTACATAACTGCCACTGTTACATTTGTCACCATTACCGTTACTTCCATACTACTTTGCTACTAAATACTTTGCTGTAGATATTAAGTCTTTCAGGTGTGGTTGAATTGACAACTCAACTACTAATACTCGAGAATATTCTTTGGCTCCCCTTGTGTCGAATCAATAAATTTGGGTTAAATACTATACCCTCAAAAACAGTTGCGATCCCCTATACTTGTCGGGGAGCATAGCTTTATTTGAGGTGGCTAACTTACGAGTACAAGAATAAGAGGGGGGTGATCTATGCATAACGGACGTGAACTACTGATGATCAAATGAATGATCCCGAACACCTACTTACGTCAAACATAACCCCATCGTGTCCTCGATCGGAGAAGGAGCTCACGAGAGAGACAGTCACGGTTACGCACTCCGTTGGAAAGTTTTAATTAAGTTTACTTCAGGTCGTCTAGAACCGGATGTTAAACAAAGTTTCCACGTTGCCACATGACCGCATGAACGACTTTCTGAAAGATTTAACCCTGTAGGGGTGCTCCAACTAGTCCATCATAAATTACTACAAGCCGCATAGAAAGCCTCGATCACGAAACTCGTGACTTCGTCCGATTCCTTAGTGGAAAACCTCAACTCTGAGAAATCCCAAAGCATCACCGGAATCCCGATGCACAAGATATTTCGTAAAAGGTAAAACTAATCCAGTAAGGCTGCCCGACGTGTCGACGATCTTGATAGGAGCCGCGTATATCGTTCTCAGGACACGACGGATGGGTCACACTAGGAGTAAAGCCAAACCTCGGGTTGCCCCGCGGTGGCCATGTAGTCTGCCAGTTTGGACCAACACTCATGCGGAGCACTGGCCCGAGGGTTGATTAATTATCCATGAGGTCCGGAAAGTCCCTATGCAATTTTATTAAGTTATTAGGAAAATGTAGTACCAAAGTTGGGCCTTGCCAGACCGGTCTTAATCTAAAACAAATTATCAAGGGGGTCCCCATAACAACCCCGATCGTGTTAGGAGCGCTCAATTATGGAATATAACACCGGTAGCCGAAACTAAGGGGGCAAAGGTGGAACAAAACTCCAGGCTGGAAAGGTCGAGCCTTCCACCTTTTACCAAGTATATAGGTGCATTGATTTAAATAACATTAATATTGTGATATAAAAAGGAACCCATGTTTTCTCATCGAAGCAACTGCACCTGCAACTAGCAACGCTAACACATGGTTAAGCAAGCGGTAATATAGACAATCAGTGGTTTGCTAGGTTGTGATCAGGTTGAAGGTTATCATGGCAATGTTGGGAGGCTGATATTTAACATGTGGTACAAAACGAGACATAATGAAAGAAACGAGACAACTAGCATGTCAATGATAGTAATGGTATCTAGGGAAATGATCATCTTGCCTGAGATCCCGCTGAGAAGAAGAACGACTCCGTGAAGCAGACGAACCGACGTATTCGAACGGGTCCTCACATTCCAACACGCTTGTGGAACTCTATCGAGACGAAGCAAACCGGAAACAAGAATCAACACACGATATTGACCACACTATGCACAACACATATGATGCATGAACGGTATCAACTATGCACGGTATGATATGGCAATTAACACAATCAAACACTACACATTAAGTGAAGTTCAATGTGCAATGAGTTGCATATCGACGAAGCTCCACATTTAATTATTTAGTTCACTCCCATTTATTTTCACGACCATATTAAATTCTTGTTAAACATGACAAGAGGTGAAGCGTAATTAAGCTACCTATCTAGGCATTTTAAATGAGGTCGAAAACGACTTATAGCATCTCCGAAACGACCCCACGCGTTAAATTAGAATTATGACCATATTTGAACTAACATGTTTTTATACTTGTTAAACAGAAAAATAAAGTGGTTCATGTGATTCTATGCATCGTTCCAATCAATTTACACATGGAGATCATAGCAAACGGAGCTACGGTTCAAAAGATGTGATCACCGCAAGATATGATGCCATGAATGCAATATGTATGCGAATAACAACCACAAACATTCCAAACCAAGAAGGCAGCAACATAATATTAAACTACATAAGATTCTAAGCAAGTTTCATATAAGACACGATCAAAACGGTTCAACAACTACAAGCTAAACAAGAAATAGCTACAATCTGCCCAAAACAACAACATGCCATTTTCTACACCCCAAAACAACAAGCTAAATAAATCTAAAATGCTCAAACAAGACATGAGGCAGTAGTGGTCAAGATGCACAACAACACCCTACTAAATACAAGTGGCATGGAAGTATGGAACTCTAGGAAAAGAACTCACAAAACGGCAACTCCCACACTATTTCAGACATAGAGAAAATAACAGTTTTGACAGTGCAGTTTTCAATCTGAAGGCATATTGGCAGCAGAAAAACTATATTCTACATGGCACCAAATGACGTGAAAATTTACAACATGCTAGAGAATCTTATGTACTACAAATAACTTCATTGTACGAACCCCAAAGGAGTTGTAGATCACTAGCAAAACTCATGGCAAGACAACAACAAAATATTACAGATCTCAGACTTAGAAATATTTCAGCATCTCCAAAACAACACTATTTCCTAGCATGTTGACAACAAGAAAACAACACCTAAACATGGATTTATATTGGAAGCAAAATTACCAGAGGCTAGCCTACATCTCCAAGGGCATATCTCTAGTTCACAACTCATGCATTTCACGCACGGAATAAATCCCACAAAATAAACAAGAGAGCAACATAGAAAATATCATGCACGCTAACTTACTTGAAAGTCAAAACTAATTGCACAGTTAAATTCCATGGATTTTTATACCACGAAAATATATAAAATAAGTGGGGTTCGAAAAATAAAACTAGCGCCACAATTAAAAGCGGGAATAGGCCTAAACCGATATAGCAAAACTATTGACAACACCTACATGCAAAGATGTAAGCAACTACTCTAAAGTACTCCCTCCGTCCCAAAATAAGTGCCTCAAATTCAGTATAACTTTGTACTAGAGCAAGTATAAAGTTAAGACACTTATTTTGGGACGGAGGGAGTACATGGCAAAGGGTCACGAACATCGTGCACATTTTATCTATGGGATTTGAACAATCCGGACGCGCATAAAAATAACTACGGGATATTAACCTATTAGGATATAATGCAAATCTAGGCAAATGGAGGTTCAAACTACTACAAACATGCATGCAAGTTGCAAAATAATGTTCTATGCGGAATACTACACAAGTTGAATGTACCACTCGTCGCAATCCGACACACGGATAAATTTATACGGGCGTTTGAAATATCGATATCTTCCTAAAAATAAATAAATCACCGATTTAATATAAAATCTCCACGGGCCGAGACTGACTAATATGGGCCAAAACAGGGCGGCGCAAAATAGCTATCTCGCGCCCTAGGCGAGGGATAGTGCTGCGGGGTCAGCTCACCTTGCGGCCCACTTGGGTGGGCCTAGTCGGGGCTGCTGCTGGGCCCGGGGTCGCTTGGGACGACTCGGAGGAGGCCGGTGGCGGGGACTTTGGTTTGAGAGGTCCACGACGGTGCCTGGCGTTGGAGATCCAGATCCCATCTGGATCCTGAAGCAGGAGGGCCAGCGGTGGGGGCAACGGCAGCGAGGCCGGCGAGCGACGCGGGGTGGCGGCAGGAGGGGCTGGCGACACGCGGCTGGCGGGGCAAGGCGGCCGGAGGGGCTGTCGGCGCAGCTGGCCGGTAGCGAGAGCGGTGGCACTAGGGTGGCTCGAGGCGCCAGACAACGCGCGAGAGCAGGGAGCGGCTGGCGCTAGGTGGCTGCGGGGCGCGAGGGGGCGGCGCAGCATGGAAGAGCACCGGCGAGCGGCGGCGCAGGAGTGACTGCGTGTCGCGAGGGGGCAGCGCAACGCAGAGGAGCACCGGCGAGCGGCGGCCGGAGGGGCGCGACAGGAGCTCGGGCTCCGCCCAAGGGCAGCGTGGCGGCTTGGGCTCCGGCAGGCCGGATCTGGGCCCAAATGGGCCTCACGGCCGAGGGAGGAGAGAGGAGGTGTGGAGAGGTGGCGGTTGACTAGGGTTTGGCACAAGATTTGAGGAGGAGAGGGAGAGAGGGCTAGATTAGGTAGGTGGGGCTGTCTATTTATAGAGATGGGCCAGGGTTAGTAGTTTTTCTCCCCGGTTTCAACCGTACGATCGGAATCGAACGGTCTCGCGCGCGGGAACGGTCTAGGTGGCTGTGAAGAGTGGCTAGGCAGAGGATGAGAGGGAAATGGGCGACCCGACATCGATATTTTAAAACCAAAAAAACGTGGGACGATAAACCGAAGATGGTGCTGCTATAGTCGAATGTTCGGGTACCAGACGGACTCCGATTGTGACAAAAATTGGCAGGCGGCCTACCCATATTATAATAAGACCGCATGCCAAGTTTCAACCCAATCTGAGAATATTTTAAACACACTTTTTAAAACAAGGTTCGACGATGCCGCGGGCGCATACGAGTGTGGTCGGGCTAAAACGGGCAACGACGAGAACAGAGAGAACCGACAACTAATACCGGATGCATGTTTTGAAAACTGGCGACAATGGAGTGCCAATGCAATGTGGATGATGTGAATGATGCGATGATGAATGCGGCAAACAAAATAATAACACGACGACAACAAAAAAGAGGGAAATCTTCTCGAGCGTCGGTCTTGGGCTGTCACATAGTGTTATGCCGTTCTCTTTATATCGTAGACATGATTTGATTAAGTTGACACCTATTGAAATCTCTTTGTAAATGGATGATAAATCAACTACTTTACCCATCGGTATTTGTGAGGATGTTCCTGTTGTGGTTGCAAACGTTACTATCCTAACGAACTTTGTTATCCTTCACATTCCCGAGGACGACATTTCGTCGATCATCCTTGGTAGATCCTTTCTGAATACTGCAGGGGCTATTATTGATTGCAACGAAGGCAATGTCACTTTTCATGTTAATGGTAGTGAGCATACGGTACACTTTCCAAAGAAACAATCTCAAGTTCATAGTATCAACTCCATTGAAAAAATTTCAACGTTTACTATTGGAGACTTTGAATTCCCTCTTCCTACAGTCATGAATAAATATGATATACTTATTATTGGGGACATGCATATCCCCATTGAGGTAACCTAGTGTTATTCGAAAGTTCTCCGGTTCCATGTTATTCGAAAAAAGATTGTCAATAAGACTTGATCAACCTTATTGATGGGCACGGGATGGATGAATTTAGAAAGCACAACCTTGTGTACCCAACAATTTAGTAAAAATGCTATTATTTATCTGTTTTCCGTCTTATCTGTGCATTAGAAAAATGACCTGAAAATAAAAAATTTCACAATGGTCTCAAAATTTAGTATGATTTTTTCTAGAATATTTAAGATTTTTTGGCACTAAGAATACATCAGGGGATTGCACTAGTGGGCCACAAGCCTGCACGGCGCGACCACCCCCTAGGTGTGCCCCTGGCTTATGGGTCCCACGTGGGTCCCCTTCACTTATTCCAGTACCCATCCACTCCTTCTTCCTCAAGAAAAAATCCCACTATTGCTCAAACCCGTGTTTTAGCTCATCTTGCTGCCATTTTCGATCTCCTTTCTCAAAGCTTTGTTTGCAAAACTATTTTAGGGGATTGTTCATCGGTATGTGACTCCTCCAATGGTCCAATTAGTTTTTGTTCTGGTGCTTTATATATTGCAAAACCTTGTTGTCGTGGTGACCTTGTTCTTGAGCTTGAATGTCAAATTTGTAGGGTCCCAAGTAGTTTTGATGCATTATATAGCTTCTAGGCACTTGTGGGAGTAGTTGCTATAAGTTTTGATTGAGTTTTCTTCATTTTTATGTGGAGTCACTAAAAATTTCAGATTTATTTTTCAGAGAAAGAAAAATGTTAAGGAAAATGTACCAAGGTGGTTCCTCGAGCAAGAAGACCCCAAGACTCGCGATACGCGAGCCCGACCTTGAACACCCAAGGGAAGCTCAAGTGTGGCCTTGTGAATGGTCCTCGGAATCATTCATGGTCCAGGCCGGATTCAAGGAAGAATTTTATGCTTACGTACGAAATGATGGCCTTCAAGATTTTGTTTCAGACCAATGCAAGAAATATTATCAACTCACTGATTCCTTTTTGCGAAGGTTTGAATTTTCATCCAGGCATAATACACATTCTGTTCTGTTTAATCTTTATGATGAATCTTATACTATGGACCAAGAAGATTTTAACCATGGATGCAAAATTCCACAATGGGGTAGCTTTAGTGATCCTCACAAAGCCGAATATAATGATTTTCTTGGTAGCATCACCATGGGAGAAACTAGAAATATTACACAGGCTACCTTGGGGAGCATTCACTTTCCTACCATACATTATCTTTCTCTCTTCATAGGTAGTTGTATTAACGGTAAGCATGAGCATAACCACCTTTGTGTACCTGACCTTAGTATTCTTAAGAGTGCGGTCATGGGTGATAGACGATATAACTTAGGATCTATTATTGCTAGGAGGCTACACAAAAATGCTAAGGATGGATATTTCTTTGGTAGAATTTATGCCACCCGTGTAGCCAATTATCTTAGGATACATATAAAGGAGAATGATATTGAGCTACCACCTGCCTTTCATGATTATGAGGTTATGGTGCGCTACGAGTTCCTCAAGAGAAATGAACAACACCTCCTATATCGACTAATTTTTTATAGACAACATGTTGTCCATATTACCCTTCATGCTCCTTCCTTCTTTAACATTCACGAAAAACGAAGGTACTTTATAACTAGAGAGGAGGCAGACGAGTGCGAGAGAGAGCCGAAAGGCGCTCGCCTCCATGCAGAAGTCATTCATGTGGCAGCTATCGTAGCCCTCTACAACCCCAACTATGACTTTGGATATTATCCGGGCCAGCCATGGCCTTAGACCAAGTTAGGCCAAAAGCCTAAGCTTGGGGGATTACATATTTCTCAACGACATTACATTCATGTTCAGACACTCATTCCAGTTCTGGGTGTTCATACTTTTTCCTTGTATCATCCATGGTAGTTTATTTCTTCCTTTTATTTTCTCCTTGTGTGTTTCATTAACCTTGAGAAAATTCAAAAAAAAAATAGTTCTAGCTTCACCTTCTAGTTTGTTTAGTTGTAGTGTTAAAAAAAACCCAAAAAGATTTTTCGTTCTTCTTTTGCTTGTTGCGGGCTTTCCCGTCTAAATAGTTTTTCTTTCTTCTTTGGGTCGTAAGGAGAAGACCATGATGACATGTTGAGTGGCTCTCATATTCATTATCGTTTATCTATCAGAGAGTTCAAACTACCTTGTCTTCTCCTCTGAGTTGTTGCTTGCAGATTCCAGCTTAGTCCAATGCACGTGCACTTTTATTATCATTTTCACACCGTTTGGTCGTGCAAGTGAAAGGCAATAATGAAGATATGATGAATTGAAGGAGATGGAGAAAAGCTGGTATGAACTCGACCTATTTTGTTTTTGTAAATATGATTAGCTCATCGTTCTCGATTCAGCTCATTATGGATTGAACATATTTGCAATGACAATTAGAGATTATAGTTACCTATGCGATGCTTAATTAGCTAGGGGTGAATAACGGTTTGTCTTGAGTGCCAACATGCATATTAAAATGGTTGTGAGGTAGTATGATAGAATGTTATCCTCCTTCGAATGATTCCAGTGGCTTGACTTGGCACATGTTCATGCATGTAGTTGAAACAAAACCAACATAGCCTCCACGATGTTTATATTCATGGTGATTTATATCCTACTCATGCTTGCACTTAATGTTGGTTAATCTCAAAGCATGTTTATAACTGTTGTCGCTCTCTAGTCGGTCGCTGCCCAGTCTCTTGCTCGCCTCCACTTGTACTAACCGGGAATACATCTTGTGCATCCATTTCCATAAACCCAAAGTTGTTCCATATGAGTCCAGCGTACCTACCTATATGCGGTATTTACCTGTCGTCCCAAGTAAATTTGTATGTTCCATACTCTCAACCTTCAAATAAGTATTATGTTTTGTATGCCCGAATCGCTCATGTAGTGACTAGGGGCTGTCAGTATCTTCCATGCTAGGTGGGTTATTCTCAAGATATGTGTTGATTCATTATCATTCATGAGAAAGTGGCTGGTAATCGGGATGCCCAGTTCCATGCTCAAAAGTCAAATCAAAATTTAATGAAACAAAACTCCCCCAGGATTGTTGTTTGTATGGACGGTACCCGTGGATTCGGCCCGCCGTGGAATGTGATCGATTGGTGGAGGGGGAGTAAAAACTTTACTATTCTGCTTGGGAACCACCTATAATGTATCTAGCATGGAAGATATTGAGATCTCTTAGTTGTTATGTTGACAATGAAAGCATACCACCCAAACTTTTGATTCATCCCTATTTTAAAAGCTCGAGCTCTCGCACCTGTGCAAATCAATGCTTCCCTCCGTGAAGGGCCTACCTATTTTACTTTACTGTTGAGTCATCCTCTTCTCATAAAAGGGCACCATTCAGGGAGCACATCTGTTATTTGTATGCTTTTTTATTAATTTATAGTGAGTATGAGTATGACTGGATTTCTTTTACCATGAATTACAATGTCTATTCAGTCCTCGTTCTTTGGAGGTCTCTGCATTTATGTATTGCGGTCTCAGAAAGGGCGAGCTAGATACCAGTTTATCATATTGTATTATGATTGTTTTTATTAAATTGTTGTCATCCGAGACTTATTATTATTGCTCGCTAGTTGATTATGTCATTAATATAAGTAAATATGAGACCTAAATATTATTGTGAATAAGGTTACTCTACAATCTGAGCAGAAAATCTAAACATAAGTTGGACATATTTACAACAACAAGATCAAACAGAGTTTGTAAAAGTTTTTATTTATCACTTTCAGTTTATCAACGGAATTGCTTGAGGACAGGCAAAGGTTTAAGCTTGGGGGAGTTGATACGTCTCCAACATATCTACTTTTCCAAACTCTTTTGCCTTTGTTTTGGACTCTAATTTGCATGATTTGAATGGAACTAACCTGGACTGACGCTGTTTTCAGCAGAATTGCCTTGGTGTTATTTTTTTGCAGAAATAAAAGTTCTCGGATTGACCTGAAAATTTATGGAGTATATTTTTGGAATTAATAAAATATACTAGCGAAAGAATCTACTAGAGAGGGGCCACCCCTAGGCCACAAGCATGCAGGGCGCGCCCCCCTAGGCTACGCCCCTGGCTTGTGGGGCCCCTGAGGCTCCACCGACCTCGCTTCCACTTCTATATATTCCTATCCGCGGATAAAAAAATTGGAGAGAAAAGTTCATTGCGTTTTATGATACGAAGCCGCCGCCACCTCCTGTTCTTCCTTGGAGGGCAGATTTGGAGTCTGATTTGGGCTAGAGAGAGGGGAAATCGACGCCATTGTCATCACCAACCATCCTTCATCACCAATTTCATGATGCTCTGCATTGCTTGTGAGTAATTCCATCATAGGTTTGCTGGACAGTGATGGTTTGGATGAGATCTATCATGTAATTGAGTTAGTTTTGTTAGGGTTTGATCCCTTGTATCCATTATGTTCTCAGATTGATGTTGCTATGACTTTGCTATGCTTAATGCTTGTCACTAGGGCCAGAGTGCCATGATTTCAGATCTGAACCTTTTATGATTTCATGAATATATATGTGTTCTTGATCCTATCTTGCAAGTTGTAGACACCTATTATGAGTGATGATCTGCATCCCCCAGGGTGACAATAACTGGGATTCTTTCCGGTGATTACCGTAGTTTGAGGAGTTCATGTATTCACTAAGTGCTAATGCTTTGGTTCAGTTCTCTATTAGAAGGAGGCCTTAATATCCCTTAGTTTCCATTAGGACCCCGCTGCCATGGGAGAGTAGGACAAAAGATGTCATACAAGTTCTTTTCCATAAGCATGTATGACTATATAAGGAATACATGCCTACATTACATTGATAAATTGGAGCTAGTTCTGTATCACCCTATGTTATGACTGTTGCATGATGAATGCCATCCTACATAATTATCCATCATTGATCCATTGCTTACAAGCTTTCCACATATTGGTCTCTGCTAAGTTACTTTTTCGTTGCTATTGTTACAATCACTACAAAACTGCTACTTTTACGTTTGTCACCATTTTTGTTACTTTCATACTACTTTGCTACTAAATACTTTTCTACAAATATGAAGTCTTTAAGGTGTGGTTGAAACCACAACTCAGCTGCTAATACTCGAGAATATTCTTTGGGTCCCCTTGTATCAAATCAATAAATTTGGGTTGAATACTCTACCCTCGAAAACTATTGTGATCCCCTATACTTGTGGGTTATCAGAGGGCCCCTCCAACGCCCAAGTGGAAGTCCCTATGCTCAGCGCTGGCGGAATGACTGTCGAACCGCAATTATGCCCACGCTATGGTGGAAGCCCTTGCATCGCGCCTGGGACCGATCGAAGAAGACATCTTGCGAGCCGCAACTAACACTTCTTTTAGGTTGATCCATGCTGGATACGACATTCGCAATGCTTCTTTGGTCGATCCTTGCTGAGCACCACGACCGCTTTTATTCTTTCCTGTTTTGGACTTGTGAACGAGCTCACCGGGCTCGCCCGTGTTGGGTGCGGCAGCCACACCTCTCCTTTTTGGGCTCGCGAACAAGTTATCTTTGGATTTCCTAGTGAAGGTCTTGGTATTATGGTTTTCATGGAGCTCCCTTGGTTTTCTGCCCTCTTACCATGCCCAAATGCAAGAGGGGATGCCCAAGTACAAGCGCGGAAGCGCGCCCCGTGGAAACGAGGTATTTTCTTTGCAGGACTTCCCTCATGGGGGCCTTGCGAGGCTGACCTCGGGAGCAGCAGGCGCTTGCACGAGCCGCCCACGCGAAGAAGGGAAGTCCATAAGCGCTATGCCTTAGGGGCCCTCGCACCCATGCTCGGGGGCTAGGTTCTAGTGATACGAGGCATTGAAGTGACCGCAGAGGAGGTGCAAGCTCGACAAGGAGGAGTTTATCTTCGACCCAAAATAGCGTTCAAGTCGATTTGGGGCACGATGGACGTAACCCCTTTTGCACAACCCCTGGATTGAGCATGTTGTATTGCAGGAAAATAACGCGACAGGAAATAGGGGGAGGCTGAGTTCCCGAAGCACCACCAGCAGGCGACTCGGGCACGGCCCTCGCGAGGGCACTAGCCTCAGGAGACTCGCGCGAGTAGCCATTGCAGGGAGTCTTGCGGTGCGTCTCACGGAGGACCGTGACTAAGGGAACACGAAGTTGTACAACACTCGGGGGTTGCCAACCCATGGCCCAGACGCATGTCAGGAATGGGGCCTCGGGAACTACGTGGTAAGGGCTCTCGTCGGCTAGGATGCACGAAGCACGAGAACAAAAACGGAACACATCACAAAAGAAATGAAGACACCCCAAGAATAATAGACAACCTTCACTCGAAGAAAAAGTAAGTTACAAATGTCTGACGCCCCCACGGGGCCAAGGGTTCTTTGGTGCAGCAGGTAAAGGCTGAGTAAGCTCAAGCACAGGAGGCGATGTCATTGCCGCGACCCTCGGAGGCTGCAGCGTCCAGGCTGCTGCCCTCCTCGGGAGGCACCGTCTGGGTGAACCGAACAACCAGAGATTCCGCATGCCCACGCACCTTGTCCCTGAGGGGGATCCGGAGTTCCGTGGGGACTGGCTCCATCACTCAGGAGATTTCAAACGCAGGATTATGGGGCACGGTTGGAGAAGACGCACGTCAGCGCACTGCCCAAGAGGTCGCGCCTGCCGGACTCGATGTCTTCCTCCACCTTGGAAGTGCCCGACTGCTATCCCACAGACAACAGCGCCAGAAATTGACACGTTGACAGAGGCTGGGCTTGCGTTGGTTTTTTGCCTTGAAGAGGAACGGGTGATGCAACATAGGAGCAGTAAGTATTTCCCTCAGTTTGAGAACCAAGGTATCGATCCAGAAGGAGGGTCTTGTCAAGTCCAGAGTACCTGCCCAAACACAAACAAGCTTGCACCCAACGCTTCAAAGGGGTTGTCAATCCCTTCAAGATTGTTTGCAAAGTGATATCTGAAGGCGGAAAGTGCAACGAAGTAAAAAGTGTAAGGCTGAAAATATGGTGTGGAGTAGACCCTCGGGGGCATAGTGTTCACTAGAGGCTTCTCTCAAAATAGCAAGTATTACGGTGGGTGAACAAATTACTGTCGAGCAATTAATAGAACCGCGCAAAGTCATGACGATATCTAAGGCAATGATCATACATATAGGCATCACGTCCGAGACAAGTAGAACGATACTTTCTGCATCTACTACTATTACTCCACACAACTACCGCTATCCAGCATGCATCTAGTGTATTGAGTTCATGACGAACAGAGTAACGTTTTAGCAAGATGACAAGATGTAGAGGGATAATCTCAAACCAATGATGAAAACCCCATCTTTTTACCCTTGATGGCAACAACACGATGCGTGCCTCGCTACCCCTTTTGTCACAGGGTGAGATCACCGCACGGTATGAACCCAAAACCAAGCACTTCTCCCATTGCAAGAATCATAGATCTAGTTGGCCAGACAAACCCCACAACTCGAAGAGAATTACAAGGATATGAAATCATGCATAACAGAGATAGGAAGAAACTCAAATAAGATTCATAAATAATCTGATCATAAATCCAAAATTCATCGGATCTCAACGCAAAAGAAGATTACATCTGATAGATCTGCATGAAGATCATGGAGGACTTTGTATTGAAGATCCAAGAGAGAGAAGAAGCCATCTAGTTACTAGCTATGGACCCGTAGGTCTATGGTGAACTACTCACGCATCATCAGAGAGGTCATGGTG
Organism: Hordeum vulgare subsp. vulgare; assembly: GCF_904849725.1. NCBI lineage: Eukaryota > Viridiplantae > Streptophyta > Magnoliopsida > Poales > Poaceae > Hordeum > Hordeum vulgare. The sequence continues at coordinate 476,664,353 of NC_058523.1, forward strand.
TTGATGAAGAAGCCCTCTGTGTCCGAATCACCCCTCCGGCAGGGCACCAGAACGTGCCCCAGATGGGATCTTGCGGAGACAGAAGCTTACGGCGGCGGAAAAGTACTTTCGATGATCTCCTCATTTTTTGGGAATTTTATGGAATATATAGGCGCAACCCCTAGGTTAGGGGATGCTCAGGGGCCCACAAGCCTGGATAGCGCGGCCTCCCCCTGGCCACGGGGTGGGGGCTTGTGGGACCCCTGGGGCTCCCCCGCCTTGGATCCCAAGCTCCCCGGTCTTCTTCCGTTCCAGAAATAATCTTGCCGGGGATTTTCTTCCGTTTGGACGCCGTTTCAAAATCTCCTCTGAAAGGGGTCAAAAACATGGAAAAAACAGGAACTGGCACTTGGCACTGAGTTAATAAGTTAGTCCCAAAAAATAAATAAAAGGCATGCAAAACATCCAAAATTTGACAAGATAATAGCATGAAACCATCAAAAATTATAGATACGTTGGAGACGTATCAAGCATCCCCAAGCATAACTCTTGCTCGTCCTCGAGTAGGGAAGTGATAAAGAATGAATTTTTGATGTGGAATGCTACCTAGCATAGTTGTCCTTTGCAACTTCTTTCACGTGACATGAATGTTCAAATCCGTACAATTCAAAGCAATAGTTTTCTATTGACATGAAAACAATAATACTTCAAGCAAACTAGCAAAGTAATCATGAACTTTCAAAATAACAAGGCTAAAGAAAGTTATCCCTACAAAATCATATAGTCTGGCTATGCTCCATCATCCTCACACAACTAATGTAAATCATGCACAACCCCGGAATTGGACAAGTAATTGTTTCCGCACTCTTACTTTCTCAAACTTTTTATAACTATCACGCAATACATGAGCGCGAGCCATGGATATAGCACTATAGGTGGAATAGAGTGTGGTGGTGGTTGTGAGACAAAAAGGAGGAGATGGTCACACTAACTCGGCGTATCAATAGGCTATGGAGATGCCCATTAATAGATATCAATGTGAATGAGTAGGGATTGCCATACAAGAGATGCACTAGAGCTATAAGTATATGAAAGCTCAAAAGGAAAACTAGTGGGTGTGCATCCAACTTGCTTGCTCACGAAGACCTAGGGCAATTTTGAGGAAGCCCATCATTGGAATATACAAGCCAAGTTATATAATGAAGATTCCCACTAGCATATGGTAGTGACAAAGCAAAAAGCTCTCAATCATGAAGAACATGGTGCTAACATGAAGCACAAGTGTGGAAAAAGATAGTAGCATTGTCCCTTCTCTATTTTTCTCTCTTTTTTTTTCATTTGGGCTCTTAGGCCTCTTTTTTTTCTCTTTTATCTATTTTTTCGTTTTTGGGCTCTTTGGCCTCTTTATTTATTTATTTATTTATTTCCTCACATGGGACAATGCTCTAGTAATGATGATCATCACACTTTTATTTACTCACAGCTCAAAGATCATAATGATGATGACTCCATAGGAAATGCCTCCGGCAGTGTACCGGATGTGCAACGATCTAGCATGGCGTATGACGTTGAAACATCTCGCTAGCTATTTTAAAATCATGCAATGGCAATATGAGAGTGACGGCACAAGTCATGAGACGGAACGGTGGGAGTTGCATGGCAATATATCTCGGAATGGCTATGAAAATGCCATAGTAGGTGGATATGGTGGCTGTTTTGAGGAAGGAATTTGGTGGGTTTGTGCACCGGCCAAAATTGCGCGGAACTAGAGAGGCTAGCAATGGTGGAAGGTGAAAGTGCATCTATACCATGGACTCACATTAGTCATGAAGAACTCACATACTTATTGCGAAAGTTTTTATTAGTAATCAAAACAAAGTGCTAAACGCATACTCCGAGGGGAAGGGTTGGTAGGTGTAAACCATCGCGCAATCCCGACCTCAACACAAAGGATGACAATCAATAGATCAATTATGCTCCGACTTCCTAACAGAGCGGTTCACCATACGTGCATGCTACGGGAATCACTAACTCCAACACAAGTATTTCTAGATTCACAACACCCTACTAACATAAGTCTTAATATTACCGAATCCATGTCTCTAAACTAATTGAGAGGAATCAAAACTTCTCTTTCTACTCAATGCACATGAAGATGGAGGTTTTTGCATCCTCTTTGGGTACCTAGCACATTTGGGACTACTTTCATAGCATAATCCATCTACCAAATCACGCACCGCCGTGCTCTAAAATATATAAGTGAAGCACAAGAGCAAAAGTATCTAGCTCAAAAGATATAAGTGAAGCACTAGAGCAAAAGTATCTAGCTCAAAAGATATAAGTGAAGCACTATGAGCATTCTAGGAAGATCACGATGAGTGCATGTCTCTCTCTATCAAAAATGTGTGCAGCAAGGATGACTGTGACACGACAAAAAGAAAAGACTCCTATGATACAAGACACTCTAAGAAAAACACATATCATGTTGTGAATAAAAATATATCTCCAAGTAATGTTACTGATGAATTGAAGACGAAAGAGGGGATGCCTTCCCGGGGCATCCCCAAGCTTAGGCTTTTTGGTGTCCTTGAATTTGGCTTGGGGTGCCTTGGGCATCCCCAATCTTGAGCTCTTTCCACTCCTTGTCTCTTTGTCCATGATAACATCATCCAAAACTTGAAAACTTCACAACACAAAACTTAAACAGAAAGTTGTGATAACATTAGTACAAGAAAACAAACTACCACTTCTTTTGGTACTATAGCAAACTTGAATTCCATCTATATTGATGATGGGCTACTCTATTCTCACTTCTACATGTCTAGTAACCCCCCCCCCCCCCCGATACTAACCATAGTTTCATCAAAACAAGCAACCAACTCAACAAAAACAGAATCTGTCAAAAACAAACCAGTCTGTAGCAATCTATATACTTCGTATACTTCTGGTACCTCAAAAATCTGAAACATTACGAAGGCATGGGAAAAAAGCATATAAATCATCAGCAAAAAGAATCTACTCAAAAACTATTTCTGAATAAAAATGAAAAATCATCTCGTGAGCGAAAAGTTTCTGTCTTTTTCCAGCAGGATCAAACAACCATTACCAAGACTAGTCATAAAGGTTTTGCTTGGCTCAAACACAAAAAGAAATACAAAAAACACAATAACAACAGAATTATGGAAGTGTGGACCAACAAAATAGAAATAAAAGATAAATTCATTGGGTTGCCTCCCAACAAGCGCTATTGTTTAACGCCCTTAGCTAGAAATAAAAGCGATAGAATCACGTATCATCATCTTTGGTGCTCAAACCATAAGTGGCCCTCATCATGGATTCATAAGGCAATCTTATTTTCTTTGTAGGAAAGTGTTCCATGCCCTTCCTTAACATCGATGATAGCACCAATAGTCCTTAGGAAAGGTCTACCAAGAATAATAGGGCATGTAGGATTGCAATCAATGTCAAGCACAATGAAATCCACGGGTACATAGTTCCTTTTCACAATAATAAGAACATCATTGATCCTTCCCATGGGTTTCTTGACAGTAGAATCAGCAAGATGCAAATTAAGAGAACACTCTTCAATCTCATTAAAACCCAAAACATCACATAAAGACTTTGGAATTACAGAAACACTAGAACCCAAATCACACAAAGCATTGCACTCATAGTTTTTGATTTTTATTTTGATGGTAGGTTCCCACTCATCATGAAGCTTTCTAGGGATAGAGACTTCCAATTCAAGTTTCTCTTCAAGAGGTTTTACCATAGCTTCGACGATATGATATGTATAGGCTTTGTTTTGGCTATAAGCGTGTGGAGAGTTCAACATTGATTGCATAAAATAAATGCATTCAATCAAGGAGCAACTATCATAATTGAATTCCTTGAAATCCACGGTAGTAATTTCATTACTACTCAAAGTTTTAACGTATTCTACTCCACTTTTAATGCTGTTAGCATCAAGATAGATGGACTGCGAATCATTGGGGCACTTTTCAACCAAAGTGGATTCATATCCAGCCCCATAATCATTAGGTTTGACACAAGAAAACAAAGATTCAATGGGAGTCACACCAAGCACTTTAAGATCTTCGTGATTCTCATCACGAGAACACACCTTTTTAAGCCATTCATGTCTAGCACGAATTTGGGCGGTTCTTTCTTGGCTCTCAATCATGGAAACACACATAGCTTTCAAAGTTTCATCCATGTTGATTTTGGGAGGAGCACATCTAACTTTCGAAGCATCAACAACACAAGAAATTCTATCCACGCTCTTAGCCAAATCTTCAATTTTGAGTTGTTTTTCCTCTATGGATGCATTGAAAATCTTTTGAGAGTTGATGAACTCTTTGGTATTACTCTCTAGATCAGAGGGTAATCTATTGTAATTTCCATGAGTATTGTTGTAGGAGTTGACAAAGTTATTAGGGGAGTTACTAGGAAAAGGCCTAGGAACATAGTTTCCTCTAAAAGCATTGTTTTTGCCAAAGTTATTCCTACCAAAAAAATTAAAGTCCAAGCTAGCGTTGCTACTCTCAATCAAAGAAGCCAAAGGCATATCATTAGGATCCAAAGGAGCACTTATACTAGCAATCAAATTCATTAACTCATCCATCTTAGCACTCAACAAGTTAATTTCTTCTATAGCGTGTACCTTCTTACTAGTAGGTGACCTTTCAGTGTGCCATTGAGAGTAGTTTGTCATGATGTTGTCTAAGAGCTTTGTGGCTTCCCCTAACGTGATTTCCATGAACGTTCCACCTGAGGCGGAGTCCAAGATATTTCTAGAAGCGAAATTCAAGCCAGCGTAAAAGATTTGAATAATCATCCAAAGGTCAAGCCATGAGCGGGACAATTTCTAATCATTAATTTCATTCTCTCCCAAGCTTGTGCAACATGTTCATGATCAAGTTGCTTGAAATTCATGATATCATTACGGAGAGAGATGATCATAGCTGGTGGAAAATACTTGGATATATAAGCATCTTTGCACTTACTTCTCTCCCAAGCTTGTGCAACATGTTCATGATCAAGTTGCTTGAAATTCATGATATCATTACGGAGAGAGATGATCTTAGCTGGTGGAAAATACTTGGATATATAAGCATCTTTGCACTTATCCCAAGAATTGATACTATTTTTGTGCAAAGAAGAAAACCAAGTTTTTGCGCGATCTCACAACGAGAAAGGAAAAAAGCTTCAATTTAATCACGTCATTATCCACATATTTTTTCTTTTGCATATCGCAAAGCTCAATAAAGGTATTGAGATGGGATGCGACATCTTCACTAGGAAGGCCAGAGAATTGCTCTTTCATAACAAGATTCAGCAAAGCGGCATTGATTTCGTACGACTCCGCACTAGTGGCGGGAGCAATCGGAGTACTAATAAAATCATTATTATTAGTTTTCGAGAAGTCACAAAGTTTGGTGTTTTCGTTCATGGTGACTTCAGCAAGCAAGCAAGCACACAAGCAGACAAAGAGCAGGCGAGAAAGAGGGCGAATGAAAGGGCGAACGAAAAGGCGAACGAAAAAGGCAAATTGGTGAAGTGGGTAGGAGGAAAACGAGAGGCAAGTGGCAAACAAAGTAAATGCAAGAGATGAGTTTGCGACACCTACTTGGATGAGTTCTTGACTTGATCTTCCTCCCCGGCAACGGCGCCAAAAATTCTTCTGCTATCCCACAGACAAGAGCGCCAAAAATTGACGCGTTGACAGAGGTTGGGCTTGCGTTGGTTTTTCCCTTGAAGAGGAAAGGGTGATGCAGCACAGGAGCAGTAAGTATTTCCGTCAGTTTGAGAACCAAGGTATCGATCCATAAGGAGGGTCTTGTCAAGTCCAGAGTACCTGCGCAAACACAAACAAGCTTGCACCCAACGCCTCAAAGGGGTTGTCAATCCCTTCAAGATTGTTTGCAAAGTGAGATCTGAAGGCGGAAAGTGCAACGAAGTAAAAAGTGTAAGGCTGAAAATATGGTGTTGAGTAGACCCTGGGGGCCATAGTGTTCACTAGAGGCTTCTCTCAAAATAGCAAGTATTACGGTGGGTTAAAAATTACTATCGAGCAATTGACAGAACCGCGCAAAGTCATGACGATATCTAAGGCAATGATCATACATATAGGCATCACGTCCGAGACAAGTAGACCGATACTTTCTGCATCTACTACTATTACTCCACACATCGACCGCTATCCAGCATGCATTTAGTGTATTGAGTTCATGACGAACAGAGTAATGCTTTAAGCAAGATGACATGATGTAGAGGGATAATCTCAAACCAATGATGAAAATGCCATCTTTTTACCCTTGATGGCAACAACATGATGCGTCCCTCGCTACCCCTTCTGTCACTTGGTGAGGTCACTGCACGGTATGAACCCAAAACCAAGCACTTCTCCCATTGCAAGAATCATAGATCTAGTTAGCCAGACAAAACACACAACTCGAAGAGAATTACAAGGATATGAAATCATGCATAAGAGATATTGATACGTCTCCAACGTATCTATAATTTTTGATGGTTTCATGATATTATCTTGTCAAACTTTGGATGTTTTGCATGCCTTTTATATATTTTTTGGGACTAATTTATTAACTCAGTGCCAAGTGCCAGTTCCTATTTTTCCATGTTTTTGACCCCTTTTAGAGGACGATTTTGAACGGAGCCCAAACGGAATGAAACTGCCAAAAAGATTTTTTTCCAGAACGGAAGAAGATCGGGAGACTTGAGAACCAAGGCAGGGGGTCCTCACGGACCCCACAAGCCCTCATGGCATGGCCAGGGGGGAGCCCGCGCCGTTGAGGCTTGTGGGCTCCCTGGGCCACCTCTGCCCTAGGTTTTGCGCCTATATATCCCCAAAAATTCCACAAAAAATTAAGAGATCATCGAAAGTACTTTTCCGCCGCCGCAAGCTTCTGTCTCCGTAAGATCCCATTTGGGGCACGTTCTGGTGCCCTACCGGAGGGGGATTCGGATACGGAGGGCTTCTTCAACAACACCATGACCTCTCCGATGATGCGTGAGTAGTTCACCATAGACCTACGGGTCCATAGCTAGTAACTAGATGGCTTCTTCTCTTTCTTGGAGCTTCAATACAAAGTTCTCCATGATCTTCATGGAGATCTATCCGATGTAATCTTCATTTGTGGTGTGTTTGTCGAGATCCGATGAATTGTGAATTTATGATCAGATTATCTATGAATCTTATTTGTGTTTCTTCTGATCTCTCTTATGCATGATTTCATATCCTTGTAATTATCTTCGAGTTGTGGGTTTTGTTTGGCCAACTAGATCTATGATTCTTGCAATGGGAGAAGTGCTTGGTTTTGGGTTCATACCGTGTAGTGACCTCACCCAGTGACAGAAGGGGTAGCGAGGCACACATCGTGTTGTTGCCATCAAGGGTAAAAAGATGGGGTTTTCATCATTGGTTTGAGATTATCCCTCTACATCATGTCATCTTGCTTAAGGCGTTACTCTGTTCATCATGAACTCAATACACTAGATGCATGCTGGATAGCGGTCGATGTGTGGAGTAATAGTAGTAGATGCAGAAAGTATCGGTCTACTTGTCTCGGACGTGATGCCTATATGTATGATCATTGCCTTAGATATCGTCATGACTTTGCGCGGTTCTATCAATTGCTCGACAGTAATTTGTTCACCCACCGTGATATTTTCTATTTTGAGAGAAGCCTCTAGTGAACACTATGGCCCCCGGGTCTACTCCACACCATATTTTCAGCCTTACACTTTTTACTTCGTTCCACTTTCCGCCTTCACATCTCACTTTGCAAACAATCTTGAAGAAATTGACAACCCCTTTGAAGCGTTGGGTGCAAGCTCGTTTGTGTTTGCGCAGGTACTCTGGACTTGACGAGACCCTCCTACTGGATCGATACCTTGGTTCTCAAACTGAGGGAAATACTTACTCCTCCTTTGCTGCATCACCCTTTCCTCTTCAAGGGAAAAACCAACGCAAGCAAGTCTCCGTCAACGTGTCAATTTCTGGCGCTGTTGTTTGAGAAGTAGCAGAGATCAAAAGAAACTCAAATAAGATGCATAGATAATCTGATCATAAACCCACAATTCATCGGCTCTCGACAAACACACCGCAAAAGAATATTACATCGGATAGATCTCCATGAAGATCATGGAGAACATTGTATTGAAGATCCAAGAGAGAGAAGAAGCCATCTAGCTACTAGCTATGGACCCGAAGGTCTATGGTGAACTACTCACGCATCATCGGAGAGGTCATGGTGTTGATGCATAAGCCCTCTGTATCCGAATCCCCCCTCCGGGAGGGCACCAGAACGTGCCCCAGATGGGATCGTGCGGGGACAGAAGCTTGCGGCGGCGGAAAAGTACTTTCGATGATCTCCTCATTTTTTTGGGAATTTTAGGGAATATATAGGCGCAACCCCTATATCAGGGGACGCTTAGGGGACCCACAAGCCTGGATGGCGCGGCCTCCCCCTGGTCGCGGGGTGGGGGCTTGTGGGGACCCTCGGGCTCCCCTACCTTGGCTCCCAAGCTCCCCGATCTTCTTCCGTTCCAGAAAAAATCTTTTCAGGGATTTTCTTCTGTTTGGACGCCATTTCAAAATCTCCTCTGAAAGGGGTCAAAAACATGGAAAAACAGGAACTGGCACTTGGCACTGAGTTAATAAGTTAGTCCCAAAAAATAAATAAAAGGCATGCAAAACATCCAAAGTTTGACAAGATAATAGCATGAAACCATCAAAAATTATAGATACGTTGGATATGTATCACCGACTCCAGCGCCTCCACCACCCCGCGGAGGAAGTCGGGGTGGCCTCCATCGCAATAAGGTCCCGGCAGCGCGGGGGCATCCCTGACGAAGCGGCAAAGCACTGTGCCCACATGCAGGGCCAATTCCTGGTACCGCCGGGCGCCCCATGCCTCCATGCGGCGTGCGTGCCCCGCGTCGTCCTTGGCCACCTACGCAGCGTTTGCGGCTTCACCAACCTGGGCCAGGAGCAACTTCAGATCCTCCTTGGCCTCCCCCTCGCTCCTGTAGGTGGCCTCCAGGGCGGCCTAGGCGCCCTGCAAATGGGCCCTGAACGCGCTCACCTCCCCTTGGAGTGCGTCGTACTTGAGGCGGAGGAAGGCCTCTCGCCGAGCGAGCTCGCCGTGGTACTCCTCTAAGGTGGCCACCCGCTCTCGGGCTACCCTCGCATTTGCGTTGGCGAGGGCCTCCTCACGCACCGCCGACGAGAATGCGCCTCTCCAAGGCCTCGAGGCGCTCACGCTCCGCCTCTTCGTCTCGAGCAGTCCGGGTGGCCTCCCACTCGTTGTTGTACACGATCGCCTCCCTCTCGATGACGGTTGTTTCCCCGCGGGTCAGGTACGCCCCATGCCCAGGGCTTCGAAGGGCAAAGGAGACATCCTCGATTGCACACTCCCGGGGCTCCACCGCTGCCTAGCTAGGATAGCGAACCCCCCGGGCCCTGCATGGACAAGTGCAGAGGAAGAGGCCTCACCAAAAGGTGGCGCGCGAGGGAGTGCCCCTGGCGAGGCGTCCATGGGCCTCTTGGATGAGGGTGCCCTAAAAAGCTCGGCGATCGGGTTCATCACATCAGGAAGGATATGCAAGGAGAAGTGATAAAGATGACACACTTACTCGCCGCTGGCGACCCAGCGCCGGCATGCTGGGGCTGACCTTGGGGGACAGACCTCGCTGCCCCCGGGGGATGATGGCGGTGTCGAGGGCCCCACTGAAATGACCACGATTTCGCCTAGAGGGGGGTAGGGGTTTTAAAAACTTCTACGTATTTGGCTTTATCCTAATGCGGAAATAAACTAAGAGGATACTTTTCAAACACAAATCCTAAATATACTAGGCTCAACTATGAGCACCAACATCTTGTTCTACTAAGGTGAAGACAGCAAGATTACTCACAAGCACAAGTAAGTTACACAAACTAACTTGAGCAATATCACAAGATATGTGTGTATGACACAAGTTAGCAATTTACACTACACAAGCTATAGCAATAGTAGCAAGTATGAATTACGGGATATACGGTGTAGGCTTAAATGATTAATCTTTACGGGGGAAATAGCCAACACAATATAATGAGGACAATAATATGTAGTGAATGTACGCTCGAGTAACCAAAGTAAACCAAAAGTAAGGAGTTAAGGTTAGGGATAGCCGAAGTCACAAAGACGAGGATGTATCCCGATATTCACTTCCTTGGAGGGAAGCTAATCATCGTTAGAGAGGTAGATGTTGCGAGAAAGGAACATCAACTCCACTAAGGCTCACCCTATTATCCTTGAGGTATTAGCATGAAGGCGATTCCCAACCACTAGTGGTATACCTTGTAGCGGCCTCCAAAACTTCACAAACTTTTCGGGGGACAAATCACAAGTTGATTCCTCACCGAAGCACTCCTACCGCCTAGGAGTCTCCAACCTCCACAAGTAACATGATCAAAGGGAAATGCTCGAAAACTTGCTCAAATTACAAATTTCTTTGGTCAAAAGAGAGAGGAGGAGTGGATGTATGCTTGGATGAAACCTCTCTCAAGAACTCTTAGAAATCTCTTCTAGATTTACCACAAGAATGCTCAAATCCCTCTTACTAAAATCCCACCAAAAGCAACTAATGCTATGGAGGGATGGTATAGGAGAGGAACAATGGAGGAGGTCAACAAATGAACCCTAGATCCATGGGATAGTTTCCCCCCAAATGGATTGGAGTTTTCAGGCTTGGGGGAGGAGGGGAAAGCTCAAAACAATGGGGAAATCTCAAATCCAGAAGCTCTATCTCATTGGGGAAGAAAGGGTACCTTATAAAGTGCCCCACAAATTCTGCCCATTATGCACAGAAAAATGTAGCCCACAACTTCTAGCTTGGCCAGAAACTTCCGGGAGGCCTAGAACATCCTGGCGCCCTTTGGGCCAGATTTGTGCAAACTTTCTGTTTAGCCGGGACCTTCCCGGAACTTCCGTGTAACGCCATAGAGACACCCGTTGGCGGTCGTTACTCCTGGCGAGATCTAGACTGGCCCCACATATGAATACTAGTCTTTTCTGCACATTTTGTCCTCACTCATGTGCACCCAGGATGAACTTCCCGATCGGTCACCCATCCTAGAACTACTCCAAGACGAGCACACTTAACCTGGTCGGTCACCCATCGTAGAACTACTCCAAGACGAGCACACTTAACCTGGGAGTTCTGTTCGAATGGGCTCCCGAAAAAGAAGGAATTCCTTATTGATATGAGTGGTCTATCATCCCTAATAAGCCAGGCTATCACATACACCACCACTCAGAGGAACCGACGTCCTAGTCGGTCCACACGAGCGTTGCCTCTTGGCACAAACGTCTGTGCATCCAGTCTAGTACATGTGTCATGCTGTGTGCCACGACGGGTCACAAACGTCATGAACAACATGACCGCGCACCTGTCTGCAAACATCCGTGTAACCGCATGGGTCGGCTCTAATACCAACTTGTAACGACAAAGATGCGACACTTTCCTTATTTGGGGGCGAGACCACAAAAGGGGAAAGGGTCGCATCTAAGCGTATCGCAAGTAGGATAAGAATGCCACTACATAAATAGAGATATGAGTATAAGATTCAGCTTACACTCGCCACATGCTAAATGACAATCTACGCAAGCATTCATTATTCATACATGAAGCAGGGTCCGACTACGGACAAGTTAAACGGCAAAATCATGCTATCCCATCTTGCTAGTCCCACGATCACGACCATGTGCCTCTAGTCCTCGGGATAAGTCACATACAGCCTACCACTGTCTTCTTCGAACTCCCACCTCAGCTGGTTATCATCGGGAACTCATGCATCTGGGGTACCTGTACCTGTGGGTGTTTATAGTAAACTATGAGCCACAAGGACTAAGCAATCTCATGACCTTGGTATCAAGTCTAACTAAGTTAAATAGGCGAGGTAGGTTAAGTATTTGAGTTTGCAGCATCCTAAGCTTATATGGTGGCTATCTTACAAAGAACAGAAAATAAATATGGTGGTCTTTCTTATAAAGTATAGAACAGGGCGGGGTTATGAATGGCGTAAGTAGGTGTTCAGGATCACCTAGTGATCAATCTAGTCTTCGTCCGTCTTGCCAAGACCACCATATTTATTTTCTGTTCTTCGTAAGATAGCCACCATATAAGCTTAGGATGCTGCAAACTCAAACACTTAACCTACCTAGACTATTTATCTTAGTTAGAGTCGATACCAAGCTCATGAGATTGATGAGTCCTCGTGGCTCACAGTTAACTACAAACACCCACACATATAGGTACACGAGATGCAGGAGTTCCCGATGATAACCAGCTGAGGTGGGAGTTCGACGAAGACAATGGTAGGTTGTATGTGAATTATACCGAGGACTAGAGGTGCATGGTCGTGATCGTGGGACTAGCAAGATGGGATAGCATGATTTTGCCCTTTATCTTGTCCGTAGTCGGACCCTGCTTTATGTATGATTAATGAATGCTTGTGTGGATTGTAATTTAGCATGTGGCGAGTGTAAGCCGAATCTTATACTCATCTCTCTATTTATGAAATGGCATTTTTATCCTACTTGTGATACGCTTAGATGCGACCCTTTCCCCTTTTGAGGCCTCGTCCCCAAATAAGGAAAGTGCCGTATCTTGGTCGTTACATTCTGCCCCCTCAATAAACACCTAGCATACCAATAGTAAAACATGCATAACTTTTACATATGAACTCCGATTTTGGTGATCTTGGGCTCGTTTTGTCGCTATCGAAAAGCTCCAGGTCCTCACATAGAGAAACAATCAATATCAAACAAAATGGATGATGCAATCAATGCAAAGGTTTGAGTATAGAATTTGGGGAACCCTTTTTGGCTAACGATTTTACTATGGGATGTATGACAAGAGTGGATTTGTAAATAGAAGATGTTGACTTGAGCAAGTCCATTACGAAACCCTTTGATCCCCTCTTAATAGTGTAGGATCCCTATAACTCAATAATCATAAAAGAGCTACACTACATATCTACCATAATCCATCCTTGAGTGGATATGTTTATTCTGTGATCATCACTCCATACCACTAACGTCAAAGGGACTAATACCTTTGAGTCGAGACTTTCACTTGAGCTTGTTGTTATTGTTTCTTCTTTGCTCAAATTGAAGTCAAGACATGATGAAGTCTTCAAGTAACTCTCCCATACACAATGTGGAAAGCCTGGCTTTGTATACATCTTCACTTGTCCATCATCTGAACATCCACAAGCTTCAAGCATGTAATCCTTAGGGATAGTTATCTTGAACTTTCCCTTGCCAAACATGATCATGAACATTTGATGTCATCCTCTCATGTACACTTGGAATCTCTCTCATGATGCGAGTGCATGAGAATTACCTAATCCTCATAAAAATAAACATCACATAGTATGGGTTAGTACACAAAGTGAATTGACAATTACTTACCATACCACAAGATCCCATGTGGTACATCATTTGCGCTTGTGTGATGACCATTTTGAGTTAACTCCTTGGTATTCATCGTGGTCAACATTAATCTTTGATCCATGACTAATATTGATGTCTTGAAGGCCCTATTGATTTCTTATTAGGCTTCGTTGCTGTAAGAAATGATTAGTAATATGTCAATTCACCATGATAATATCAAGTTTCTCCATGAATATCATATTGGCTATAACTTGCTCATCTTCATGATTCATCATAGTCTCTTGAGAGGCACAATGAATTCTTCACTTGAATTACTTGCTTGAAGACATAATCATCCATGACTCAACATATGAGCTCATCATGATCCTATTTCCAAGTGATATGTAGAATTCTTCTCTTTAATTCTTCTCTCAAGATCTTGATCCATCATGGTTGAAACCATAAGCCAAAGGATGAGAATGTCTGAGATCGTCAATGAACTCCACATAGATCACATCTTGTTCATCACATGGAATTCATCTTGATCGTATCATATTTTATTCAATCATTGAGCTCAGCCTTGATGCATCACAACAATATGTATATGGTGTTCATTTAGAATTCATTCGATCTCCTTCTTGCATCTTCATGGGACAAACATACTTCAATTCATCTAATATTCTTCATGCACTGCAAATAGAACATTCCTTCAAATGTATAACTCAATGCAAACATTAGTCCATTAGGATCGTCATCAATTACCAAAACCACACATCGGGACTACATGCACTTTCAATCTCCCCCATTTTGGTAGTTAATGACTGATGACCCACAAGTATAGGGGATCTATCATAGTCCTTTCGATAAGTAAGAGTGTCGAACCCAATGAGGAGCAGAAGGATCTGACAAGTGGTTTTCCGCAAGGAAGTATGTGCAAGCACTGAAATTATCGGTAACAAGTAGTTGTGTGATGAGATGATTCGTAGCGAGCAACAAGTAACAAAAGGCGCAACGGTGCAGCAAAGTGGCCCAATCCCTTTTGTAGCAAGGGACGACCTGGACAAAGTCTTATAGGAGGAAAAACGCTCCCGAGGACACACGGGAATTTATGTCATGCTAGTTTTCATCATGTTCATATGATTCGCATTCGTTACTTTGATAGTTTGATATGTGGGTGGACCGGCGCTTGGGTACTGCCCTTACTTGGACACGCATCCCACTTATGATTAACCCCTCTCGCAAGCATCCGCAACTACGAAAGAAGAATTAAGACAACGTCTAACCATAGCATTAAACTAGTGGATCCAAATCAGCCCCTTACGAAGCAACGCATAAACTAGGGTTTAAGGTTCTGTCACTCTAGCAACCCATCATCTACTTACTACTTCCCAATGCCTTCCTCTAGGCACAAATAGTGGTGAAGTGTTATGTAGTCGACGTTCACATAACACCACTAGAGGAAAAACGACATACAACACATCAAATTACGGAACGAATACCAAATTCACATGACTACTATTAGCATGACTTATCCCATGTCCTCAGGAACAAAAGTAACTTCTCACAAAGCATAATCATATTCATGACCAGAGAGGTAATGAGTAGCATCAAGGATCTGAACATAAACTCTTCCACCAAGTAATCCAACTAGCATCAACTACAAAGAGTAATTAACACTACTAGCAACCTTACAAGTACCAATCAGAATCGCGAGACAGAGATTGGTTACAAGTGATGAACTAGGGTTTGGAGATGAGATGGTGCTGATGAAGATGTTGATGGTGATGAGTCCCCTCCGATGAGAGGAGTGTTGGTGATGACGATGGCGATGATTTCCCCCTCCGGGAGGGATGTTTCCCCGGCAGGATCGTCCTGCCGGAGCTCTAGAATGGTTCTACTCAAGTTCCGCCTCGTGGCGGTGGCGAATCCTTGAAAAAGCCTCCTCCTGATTTTTTTTCTGGACAAAACCCTTCTTATAGCAAAAGGGGGGAGCGAGAGGGTCAACTGGGTGCCCACAAGCCCCCTAGGCGCGACGAGGGGGTGGACGCTCCTAGCAGGCTTGTGGCCACCTGCTGGCGCCCCTCTGGCACTTCTTCGGCCCAGTATTTTTTATAAATCCCGAAAAAAATCCTTGTTGATTTTTACGGCGCTTGGAGTTGCGCAGAATAGGTATGTCAACTTTGCTCCAATTTCAGGCCAGAATTCCAGCTGCCGGCATTCTCCCTCTTCATGTAAACCTTGCAAAATAAGAGAGAAAAGACATAAGTATTGTACCGTGAAGTGAAATAACAGCCCAAGAAGCGATAAATATCAACATGAAAGCATGAAGCAAAATGGACGTATCAACTCCCCCAAGCTTAGACCTCGCTTGTCCTCAAGCGAAAGCCGAGCTCAATAAATATGCCCACATGTTTAGGGAGAGAGGTGTCGACAAAACAAGATACGAACATACATGCATCATGATCACGATCAGAACAGCAATACCAACATATAATCTCTCATGCTAAGGTGATAATTCCTTCACAAAGTAAAGTATGGATCAAGAACCTTACCAAGAAGTAACAACCAATAGCCTTTAGTCATTGAAGCAATTGAAATTTATCACAACATCAGAAAGAGTCAAATAAGAGCTTGTAAAGCAAATCCACATACTCAATCATCTTTTCATTCTCTACAATTGCTACAACTCACGTGGTACTCATGAGATCAAAGTTTCAGCTGAACACAGAGAAAGATAGGGGCTTATAGTTTTCCCTCCCAACCATTTACCTCAAGGGTAATGTCAATAGTAAGAATTCATGAATGCTTACCTCCAAGTTGACATATGAATATAGATCTTTCCCTAGCATATGACGTTAGCCAAATAAAGGAGAAATAAGGAATTGGTGAAGATCACCATGACTCTTTCAAGGGAAAAAAGTAAAGGTACAAGATAGGCCGTTCGCAGAGGGAAGTAGAGGTTGTCATGCGCTTTTGAGGTTTGGATGTGTGTCCTCTTAGTGCGAAGGAACGTCACTTTATATTGCCTCCTGTGATAAAGAACTTTACTATGCAGTCTGTCGCTTTTATGTCTTCCTCATCACAGGTTCGTACAAAGCTTATTTTCCACACACTAATAGATCATACATATTAGGGAGCAATTTTTATTGCTTGCACCGATGACAACTTACTTGAGGGATCTTATTCAATCCATAGGTAGGTATGGTGGACTCTCATGGCAAAACTAGGTTGAAGGTTTATGGATGCACAAGTAGTATCTCTACTTGGTGCGGGAGATTTGGCTAGTATGAGGTGGAAGCAATCGTCACATGCTAAGGCATCTCTAGTCATATAAAATTGTTCGGAACCAAGCAAACACAATTCATTATGTTTTCTTCCTTGTCCAACATCTACTTCTAGTCATGTAATAGTTTGGTGAGTGTTCACAATCTAGTCATGTAATTCCTGCTTACTCTCCTGCAAGAAACGAGAAAGGATAAAAAAAGTCTTAGGCTTCTTCCTTGAGTAAGGGAGGCTCGATTTCTTGAACTCCACATGCGTGTGTCCAGGTTGAGGTAGAGGAGCCTCCTCTTCATCGGAACTTGTTTGTTCCTTCCCCTTGGGATCATAATCTTCTTCCTCATCACTGTCCTAGCCATAAGGATCCAATTCCCCATAGACCTTGGGGTTAGCAAGGTAATCTGCCACATAGCTCTCCCCCTCTGAATCTTGAGAAGACGTCTTGCCTTAAATCTGCGGAGAAAACAGGCTCGAAACGAAAACAGAGGAAATCTGCGTGATACGAGGGTCAGACCTTTCAGGAGAACATATAATGATTTTTTTAGACTAGAAGGAGTACTCCGCACGAAAACGGAGTCTGCGAGGCACACGAGGTGGCCACAAGCCCCCCGGGCGCGGCCAGGGGGTGGGCCCGTGCCTGGCAGGCTTGTCGCATCCTCGCGCACTTTCCGGACTACTTCGAATTTTTCTATTTTTTCAAATATTCCAAAACAGAGAAAAAATCCTAGTGGAAAAGTTTTGGGGTCTGTTTTCTTACCAAATCACATACCTCTTCTTTTTCGGAGTTTGAAACAGGCTGATAAATATCCCTTAGGTATTCTTCCGGAGTTATGGTATTGATAATATTGCTTTCAACATTTATGGGAGTACCTAAGGTATAATGCCTGATTCTCTGCCCATTTACAACTCTCGGACAATTACCTTCCATGTTTCTGATCTTGATAGCACCAGAACGATATACTTCCTCAACAATATAGGGACCTTCCCATTTAGAGAGAAGCTTGTCTGCAAAAAATCTTAAACGAGAATTATATAGCAAGACATAATCACCTACATTGAACTCATGCTTTTGTATCCTCTTGTCATGCCACCTCTTAACCTTTTCTTTGAACAACTTGGCATTCTCATATGTCTGAGTTCTCCACTCATCAAGCGAGCTAATATCAAATAACCTCTTCTCACCAGCAAGTTTGAAATCAAAGTTGAGCTCTTTGATTGCCCAATAAGCTTTATGCTCTAGCTCAAGAGGTAAATGGCATGCTTTATCGTACACCATTTTGTACGAAGACATGCCCATGGGATTCTTATAGGAAGTTCTATAAGCCCACAGTGCATCTCGAGCTTCTTAGACCAATTCTTTCTAGACCTATTGACAGTCTTTTGCAGAATTAGTTTAATCTCTCTATTGCTTAGCTCTACTTGACCACTAGACTAAGGGTGATAGGGACACGCAATTCTATGGTTGACATCGTACTTAGCAAGCGTTTTACGGAAAGCACCATGAATGAAATGTGAACCACCGTCGGTCATTAGATATCTAGGGACTCCAAATCTAGGGAAGATAACTTCTTTAAGCATCCTAATAGATGTGTTGTGATCAGCACTACTAGTGGGGATAGCTTCTGCCCACTTAGTGACGTAATCAACAGCAACTAGGATATGAGTATACCCATTGGATTTTGGAAAAGGTCCCATATAATCAAAGACCCAAACATCAAATGGTTCAATGACAATTGAATAGTTCATAGGCATTTCCTGACGTTTACCGATATTACCTACTCTTTGACATTCGTCACAAGACAAGACAAACTTACGGGCATCCTTGAAGAGAGTGGGCCAGTAGAAACCTGATTGCAATACCTTGTGTGCAGTTCTATCTCCCGCATGGTGTCCTCCGTAGGCCTCGGAGTGACACTTCTATAGGATCTGTCCCTGTTCATGTTCAGGTACACTACGTCTAATAACACCATCTACTCCTTCCTTATAAAGGTGAGGATCATCCCAAAAGTAATGTCTCAAGTCAAAGAAGAATTTCTTGTTTTGCTGGTATGTGAAACTAGGTGGTATATATTTGGCAACGATATAGTTTGCATAATCAGCATACCACGGTGCACTACGTGAAGTATTGATGACATTCAATTGCTCACCGGGAAAGCTATCATCAATAGGTTGTGGGTCATCAAGAACGTTCTCTAACCTAGACAAGTTATCTGCTACGGGTTATCAGCACCCTTCCTGTCGTCAACGTGCAAATCAAATTCTTGTAGCAAGAGAACCCATCTGATAAGTCTAGGTTTAGCGTCCTTCTTCTCCATGAGGTACTTAATAGCAAGGTGATCAGTGTGAATAGTGACATTGGAATCAACTATGTAAGACCTGAACTTTTCACATGCAAACACGACTGCTAGAAACTCCTTTTCCGTAGTGGCATAGTTTCATTGGGCACTGTCTAGAGTTTTACTAGCATAGTGAATAACATTCAACTTCTTATCAACTCTTTGCCCTAGAACAGCTCCAACAACATAATCACTAGCATCACACATGATTTCAAAAGGTAAGTTCCAATCAAGTGGTTGAACAATAGGTGCAGTTATCAAAGCCTTCTTAAGTATTTCGAAGGCTTCCTCACAATCATCATCAAAAACAAAAGGAATATCCTTTTCCAAGAGATTGGTAAGAGGCCTAGAAATCTTAGAGAAGTCTTTTATGAACCTTCTATAGAAACCAGCATGACCAAGGAAACTTCTTATACCTTTGATATCTGTGGGGTATGGCATTTTCTCGATTGCATCAACCTTAGCCTTATCAATTTCAATACCTCTTTCAGAAATTTTATGTCCTAAGACGATGCCTTCATTAACCATAAAGTAGCACTTCTCCCAATTCAAGACAAGATTGGTGTCTTTACATCTCTGCAAGACCCGATCAAGGTTGCTGAGGCATTCATCAAAGGAAGACCCGTAAATAGAGAAGTCATCCATGAAAACCTCAACAATCTTTTCACAAAAGTCAGAGAATATAGCCATCATACATCTTTGAAAGGTGGCAGGTGCATTACATAAACCAAAAGGCATACGTCTATAAGCAAAGGTACCGAAAGGGCAGGTGAAAGTGGTTTTCTCCTGGTCAGATTGTGCAACTGGTATTTTGGAGAAACCAGAATAACCGTGTAGAAAGCAGAAGTGTGTGTGTTTCGACAGTCTTTCTAGCATTTGCTCGATAAAAGGCAAAGGGTAATGATCTTTCCTACTGGCTTTATTCAATTTCCTAAAATCGATCACCATCCTATAGCCAGTAATAATCGTCTGTGGGATCCATTCATCCTTATCATTAGGGACAATGGTAATGCCTCCCTTCTTTGGGACGCAATGCACCGGACTCACCCAATCACTATGAGCAACATGATAGACAATACCTGCTTCCAGGAGCTTTAGTATTTCTTTTCTTACTACCTCTTTCATCTTAGGATTTAATCTCCTTTGATGATCAACAACTGGTTTAGAATCAGGATTAGTTTTAATCTTGTGCTGGCATAGAGTGGGACTAATGCCCTTAAGATCATCAAGAGTATATCCAATAGCTGCACGGTGCTTTCTCAGAGTTTTTAGTAACTTCTTTTCTTCATGCTCTGAGAGGCCAGCACTAATAATAACAGTATATATCTCTTTTTCATCAAGATAAGCATACTTAAGAGTATCAGGTAACTGTTTAAGCTCGAACACAGGATCATCCTTTGGTGGGGGTGGATCCCCAAGCAGTTCAACAGGCAAATTATTCTTAAGGATAGGATATTGTTCTAAGACAACTCTACCTATCTCATCCCTTTCATTCATATGCATATCATTTTCATGCTCAAGCAAGTATTGCTATAAGGGATCAGTAGGAGGCACGACAATAGAAGCTAAGGCAATAGTTTCATCCTTACTAGGCAACTCCTTTTCATGAGGTTGTCTACCAAACTTGGATAAATTGAACTCATGTGACACACCTTTAAAGCCAACAGTGACAGTTTGCTTCTCACAGTCAATATGAGCATTGACGGTATAGAGAAAAGGTCTGCCAAATACGATGGGACAAAAGCTATCTTGTGCGGTAACAAGAACGAGGAAATCAGCAGGATACTTCGTTTTACCACACAAGACTTCAACATTCCTAACAATTCCCATAGGGCAGATAGTATCTCTATTGGCAAGTTGAATAGTGACATCAATAGGTTCTATCTCAGCAGGTGCAATCTCGTCTTTGATTTCATCATATAAGGATTGAGGTATTGCACTAACACTAGCACCCCCGTCACATAAACCGTGATAGCAATGATCTCCTATCTTAACAGAAACAACAGGCGTGCCAACAACAGGCCTATGTTTGTCTCTAGCGTGAGGTTTAGCAATTCTAGCAGCATCTTCACAGAAGTGAATATCATGTCCCTCAACATCGTCGAACAGAAGATCTTTGATAATAGCAATGCTAGGTTCAACTCTAATTTTCTCAGGGGGTGTAGGTGTTCTAATGTAGCCTCTATGTATCACAGTTGAAGCTTTAGAATGTTCCTTTATCCTAACAGGGAAAGGTGGTTTCTCAATGTAAGCACTGGGAACAATAGGATCATTATAGGCAATGACTTTCTCTTCAACTGGATTGGGTTTAACTACATTGACTTCTAAAGGAGGGGGATATTTAAACCACTTTTCTTTGGGGAGATCAATATGAGCAGCAAATGATTCACACAATGAAGCTACTATCTCAGAGTCAAGTCCATACTTAGCGCTAAAATCACAAAAAGTATTTGTTTCAACAAAGGATTTAACGCAATCAATCTTGAAATTCATACCTGAATCCTTACCTTCTCCAAGCTCCCAATCTTCAGAGTTGCGTCTAATTCTCTCCAATAAATTCCATCTGAAGTCAATATCTCTCTTCATAAAAGAACCGGTACAAGAAGTGTCAAGCATGTTGTGTCGTGGTTTTGTCACGGCAGATGTCCTCGTGAAAGGACTTAGTACTGGAGCCATCGCACTTTGGTGGCGACTCAAAGGGGTTGAATGGGAGAGAGACGGCGATTTACCCAGGTTCGGCCCCTCGTGAGGAGGTAAAGGCCTACGTCCTGCTTTGAGTTGTATTGATGGAGTTTCGATTACAAGGAGGGCGTAACTCGCCAGACCTAGCAATCAATGATTTCTAACCTGTCCTCTTCTCCCCTGGGACTCGCCTTTATATACAGGTCGAGTCCTTAGGGTTTACAAGGATCCTTTTCTTTACACAAATCGTGACCCTTGCGATCTTTAAGTTGCCTCCTTTCGAAGCTTGGAGACCTTCTTTATTATGGACTCCTTCCGAAAGTCATAAACCACCATACTATTCTTGGCTCTACCAGACCAAGGCCCAAACTACATCTTAGATGAGTCGCCAGCTTTGGTGACCCGACCCAATTAGGGCGGGTTATCAACAGATAATATCCCCAACATTAGGCCCCGGATTGACTTGAATTTATTTCACGCCAATATCTTTGCTCAACTTAAAGGCGATTCATCTTCACTCTTCTTATGCACCATGCACTCGAACCGCCATCTGTTGCGGAAAAACCTATGTTGCCAAACCGCTTCTTGTTAGCTCCTTCCTCGAATCCCGGAAAGGATAACGACGTAATCTCTCAACGGATCCTTCGACATCATTATCCCAAAAATTTCGGGGGCGCCATCATGGCGAATCTTTTCCGTTTGGCAGTTCCCGCTCACGGCGCCTCGATTCCAGCGTCTGCCCTGTTAAATAGGTGGGGGGACAAGACTGGGCGCATTCCATCCACCAGTCTCGTCACCTTTCCTCCACATTACCGCAGCGAAAAACTCACCGCCACCCGAGAGCTCCGTCGCCGTCCGAAGTCCTCGTCGCCGCCCGAAAGCTTTGGCGCTGCCCGAAGGCTTCGTCGCCGCCGAACACCCCGTCGGGGCCGAGCAGTTCTCGTCGCTGTCGAACGCCTCGCCGCCATCGAGCTCCTCATCACCGCCGTACGCTTCGTCGCTGCCGAATACTCCGACGCCGCCCGAGGTTTCCGCGCCCCTCCAGAAGCCTTCATCGCCGTCGACAATCTCCGGCCGAACCCACCAGGTTAGGTCTCCGTTTACTCAAGAGCAGATCCCTATTCTTTTTCGAAGTTCATCACTGCCATGTTCTTGATGCCTCCCCGAATAGTTGTTACTTGTTCTTGATTTGTTGATATCGATGATGACTAGAAAACCAACGTCTCTAATACCTTTATTTGTCCGCCCTTGATTTGCACACTTAGAGTAGCATTTCAGCAAACCAACAGCATTGTCACATCTTGGTCGTAGGTTGCCGCATTCGGTCATTTTCCGCATTTATTCTCAGCTGTCCAGTAGATCTATAATCTACCGCTCGTTATATGAAAACGGTTTGTAGTCTCCACACTTCACCATTTTTGGATAAATGCCTCTGAAGCCTTGAGACACAACTCCTTTAAGTAGCCAAACTTCGTAAGTCGCCATAGCAACCTGACTCGGGCCTTCGTTTGGCGGATCAAGATTTTTCCTTAGCCCGCGGACAAATTACTTGGCGAGTCAAATGAAATTGTTTCACCTCTTACAGTAGATGTTTTGGCGTGTCAATTCACCCGCACTCTATTCCTTTGTAGCATGGGCACTGTTTTCAAAAGTGACTGGCTTCCTACCAAGGTCAATGATGCCATACTAGAGGATTATGTGAAAACGGGAAATTTGGACCCTCGGGATGTTATCGGTTGGCGTACCGGGTTCGGAGAGGAAATCCCAAATCCCAAAGAAGGGGAAATAGTTGTTTTCGTTGAACACCTTGAGCGGGGTTTTAAGCCGCCCGGATCGAAGTTCCTTAGAGATGCCATGGCTTTCATGAATGTCCGCCTCCAGGATCTAGGGCCCAATTCGATAAGCAACCTATGCCAGTTCCAGGTGTTTTGTGAGGCTTACCTGCGGATGGAACCCTCAGTTCCCTTATTCTGGTATTTCTTCCACTTAAATCGCCAAACAGAATTTCACAATGGTCCCAGCTTGGAACTCGGCGGTGTAAATGTTCAGCGCCGCAGGGATAGCCCATTTCCGTCACTCGCCATGCCGAGCCACCCCAAAGGCTGGGGCGAGTCTCGGTTCTATTGTCAAGAGACCTCGCCTGTAGGTGAAAACAAGCTTCTGGGTTATAGGGAAGATCAAGCTCCCGGAAAAGCTCACCGAAGAAGAAGAATTAGATTGTATCCCAGTTTTGTCCGAATTAAGATCTTTGACAAACAATGGCCTTACTGGGGTTGACTTGATCCGTTGCTGGGTCGAATGGTGCATCCTCCCTCTAAGTCGCCGGGACGGGTTAATGTGTGAATTTGACGGCATTCTAGACCATCCTCAATGTTACTTCCGCACGGCTCGAACGGAAAGCGATATTGTCACCATCATCAAGAAGCTGACCGGCGAGCCTGCGGGAAAATGCAGCCAAATAGGTCTCAAACCCTTCTGCAAGATTAACCCGTCACCCAAGGTAAGCAACTTTAACCCGCCTTTTGTCTTTTACTTCTTATGTCTCATTCGAATTATGGCCTCTTACGACATATGCCATTTCAGAAAGGTGATAAATTTTGGTCTAAGAAGCCCAAAAATCCACCCATGAAGCAAGCTAGGCCGCCGCCAAAGAAGAAAACCAAGGACAAGGGCAAAGCTGATGTGGCTAAACCATCCGAGGCTGATGAATCCCAAGTCGGCAACGCACCTTCGGAGGTAAAAACCTATCTTCTCTTAACTCGCCATCCATTACTGTTAACTTTGTATTTATACCTCTACATCTATGGAATAGAATGAAGACAACGGAAGCCAGGAGGATTCTGTAGAGGTAATTTCTGTTTCCTCCGATTCATCTCCTTCTCCACCTAAGCCGGCCAGGCGAATTTGTGGGAAAGTTCCCTTCTCACATCCAAATGCTTGTTTGGACCCAAATTTTCTTCTGAAGAAAGCACAATACACTTCGAATCGGAAGACCCGAAGTCATTCCGGTGATCTGGTGTTCGGTTTACCCACAGGGAGCAAGAAAAGGCCAAATGAGGTATCCTTTAACAACACTTCTTCATATCTCTTTGGATTGCATTTGTAACCCGCTTATATCTTCGACGTGCAACTCTTGCAGAATTCTCCTCCTACATCTGGCGACTCAGTAATGTCGGCACTTCCGCCAATGATCCGTGTCCCTGGGTAAGTCTTTTGATAATTTTTTACTTTGAATCTGATGGTGATAAATTCTCAGTCCTTAAACGCGCCTCTTTCCTCTTTCAGGGCACATGCGAAGAAAAGGAAAACTAGCGGGTCAACTCCCATCATAATCTCGGAGCCTATCAAAGAGCCGGCGCCGATCCAAGGTAACCCGGACTAAGACAAACCTGAGGATCAAGTGGATCTCCCTAGCTCTCCCAAGGAAACAATGGATGCCCCCAAGCCGCCAAGTCCATTGAGAACAGCAGAAGACACGGGCGCTGTAATTATCACGGGTACCAGCTTCTCTAAACTGGCCACAGCGGTTTTATCGAAGCATGTGTCATCATCATCTCAAACTGTTCCTGAATATGAACTCTCCAAGGCTAAGCTCTCCCAATATGAACATTTGGAGTTCAAAGAACTTTTCTCTGGTTTTGCAAGTCGCCTAGAGACGAGTTATGAGATGGAGAAAAGCCTGCTTCGGATGCTGAAAAACAAACATGAGGTAAGTTTTGTTGTATACCATATTATCTTCATAAACCCCCAAGGGCCGGGTCATCAGTAAAAAGATGAGCCGGGTCTTGATGACTAGAAAAACTTTCGACCAGTAACCCCCAAGGGTCGGGTCATCAGTAAAAAGATGAGCCGGGTTTTGATGATTAGAAAAACTTTCGACCAGGAACCCCCAAGGGCCGGGTCATCAGTAAAAAGATGAGCCGGGTCTTGATGACTAGAAAAACTTTCGACCAGTAACCCCCAAGGGCCGGGTCATCAGTAAAAAGATGAGCCAGGTCTTGATGCTGTATAATTTTGTCTGAAAAAGTATACATTAGCCCCCAAGTGTCAGGGATATTGCTTGCAATAGTTCTGAGACTTGCCCCTTAATATGCTTCAACAGGAATCTCTTATCCAGACTGAGTCAGCACTTGGCGACTTCAAGAAAAGCTTATCTGATCAGCAGGATGCCCGAGCCAAATCGGAGGAGAAGTATCAACTGGTCTTAGCTGAGATGGAAAAACTAAAATCCGATTTAAAAAGGGCTCAAGCTGACCAAGATGCTTCAACAAAGCGAGCAGAGAAGGCTGAAGCCAAGCTGGCTACTGTGCAACAAGAGCTGTCCGGTTTAAAATGTCATATCTCAAACATGGCGCAAGCCGTCTTTGGTAAAATACTGACTCTTGACCTTTTTAAACAAATAACTCTTATCTGAATCACTGATTATCATTACCCCTTGTACAGGTCCGAGAGCCGCCAACCTTCAGGGTGATTGCGTTCTGACGCTGAAGGCGATTTACACGCTGACAGAGCAGCTATATACCGGCAGTGTACTGACTGTGAAAGTAGTGATGGGCGCCAAGGAGCCTATAACCTCCATAAAGAAGATGCTTGGATGCCTATCCACGCTTCCTCCCCAGATTGGCGAGTTAACTCGGTCAGCCGCCTCGAAGGGAGTGCTGAGTACATTGAGTCGCTGCTTACCATATGCTCCAGAACTCAACCCAGAAGAAGTAGCGGCAGGCTTTCCTCAACTCAAGGATGATGGGTCAGAATTCGCCGAAGAGGACTACCAGCGTGTTGTCAAGGACTCCCGTCTGGCGGCGACTCAGCTTGCTGCAAGCCTGGACTTATCAAAGTACCAGGCCGCCTATGATAGCAAGAACAAGAAGGTCAACCCGCCAACCTTTGTGACGACCAGCTTAACTCCGCGGCGACCCAAAAATCCTTTTGACTTGCACACGGATCTTTCATCAATCCTGACCGATGACGATGAATTTGCCGCTCTGTCCAAGTGTAACTGGGTACTGGGCGACTTGCAGATTGAGGTTGGCCAAAGCTCGCAACAGGCTGATCCCAGGGCGTCAGCAGAATAAATTTTCATTGAATTGACCATGAGAGCCATGTAATAGGTCTCCTTTAGGAATCGATACTGCCTTTGTGATACCTTTAAAATATCCTTATGTCGCCCTTAAGGCGATGTGAAATACTTGATCTGCCATTTGAGGCTTTTTTATGATGCTTAATCCGCCATGGATAGAGTGATCTCGATCATCAACCTGTTCTAAGCATTTGAAAAACATATGTGAAACCATCTCACTGAATAATAAGTGATTTACAAATAGCAGTCGCCCCAAAATATTTAGAAAAAAAAGGTCTGAAAAACCTTCTGGCACTGCTAGGAAGGTAAAAAATAGTACTTTCGTCGGCTCATAAGGTCGCGACAGGATAGGGCGAGTCAAAAAACTCAAGCGCCACCCAAGGTAGCAGTTTCGTCGGCTCATAAGGTCGCGACAGGATCGGGCGAGTCAGAAAGCTCAAGCGCCGCCCAAGATAATGATTTCGTCGACTCATAAGGTCGCGACAGGATCGGGCGAGTCAGAAAGTTCAAGCGCCGCCCAAGATAATGATTTCGTCGGCTCATAAGGTCGCGACAGGATCGGGCGAGTCAGAAAGCTCAAGCGCCGCCCAAGATAATGATTTCGTCGGCTCATAAGGCCGCGAAAGGATCGGGCGAGTCAGAAACCTCAAGCGCCGCCCAAGATAATGATTTCGTTGGCTCATAAGGTCGCGACAGGATCGGGCGAGTCAGAAAGCTCAAGCGCCGCCCAAGATAATGATTTCGTCGGCTCATAAGGTCGCGACAGGATCGGGCGAGTCAGAAAGCTCAAGCGCCACCCAACATAATAATTTCATAGACAAAAATGGTAATAAACCTGATCTCAATAAGAGGAAGGCCCCAAGTCGGGAGGCGTTTTAATTTTATTGCTTTATAATAAGGACTTAAAAAACTTGCAAAATGCAGAGCTTAAAAGCTCAAGTGTAGTAAGGCCGCAAGTGGGCAATATTCCACGGGCGAGTCACTCAGCCTCCGTGGTTGGCCGGTCAGGCCGGAGATCCACCAGATAGTAAGAGCCGTTGTGAAGATTTTTGCTGACGACGAACGGTCCTTCCCATGGTGGTGATAACTTATGCATGCCAGCACGATCCTGTATCGGCCGAAGCACTAAGTCGCCTTCCTAAAAGGTTGGTCTCTTGACCCGGCGGTTGTGATAACGCCGTAAATCCTGCTGATAAATGGCCCATCGGGCCGCAGCCAAGTCACGCGCCTCCTCTAAGGCGTCCAAAGAGTCTTGACGCGCCAGTTCGTTGTCCTCTTCCACATAAGCGGCGATTCTGGGCGAGTCATGCCTTATGTCAGTGGGAAGAACAACTTCTGCTCCATAGACCAGAAAGAAAGGGGTAAAACCCGTGGACCGGTTCGCGTTGGTCCGGATGCTCCATAACACTGACGGCAACTCCTCAACCCAACATCCCGGGGTCTTTTCCAAGGGAACCATGAGTCGGGGCTTAATTCCCCGTAAAACTTCCTAATTCGCCCGTTCCGCCTGCCCATTAGATTGCGGGTGAGCGACCGCAGAAACATCAAGCCGAATATGCTCTCGACGGCAAAACTCCTGCATCTCCCCTTGAGACAAGTTAGTGCCATTATCAGTAATGATACTCTGTGGATATCCAAACCGGAAAATCAGCTTCTTCAAGAATTTGACCGTCGTCTCCGCATCGCAAGTTCCAATAGGTTCTGCCTCTACCCACTTGGTGAACTTATCAACCACCACCAGCAAATGGGTTTTCTTGTTGGATGACATTTTAAAGGGGCCAACCATGTCTAACCCCCAGACCGCGAAAGGCCAAGTAATGGGAATCATTCTTGGTTCTTGAGCCGGCACATGAGCCTGTCGTCCATAACGCTGGCATCCCTCGCACCGACGAACTATCTCTTCTGCATCTTCATGATCCGTCAACCAAAACAAACTATGACAGAATGCCTTTGAAACCAAAGAGCGTGACCCGGCGTGATGCCCGCAATCTCCGGAATGAATGTCATTTAGGATTATGCATCCTTCTTCGGAGGAAACGCATCGTTGAAAAACTCCAGAGGCACTCCGTTTATATAATTTGCCATTGATGATCACCATGGATTTGCTCCGTCGAACAATTTGGCGGGCCAAAACTTCGTCTGTTGGTAACTCGCCCCGGCCGAGATAGGCCAGATAGGGAAGAACCCAATCCGGCGTGACGTGGAGAGCCGCCACGAATTGAGACTCAGGATCTGGTATTGCCAACTCTTCCTCCGACAGCAAACTCACGGAGGGATTATGCAGAATATCCAGAAAAACATTGGGGGGAACCGGCTTTCGCTGGGAACCAAGACGTGAAAGGGCATCAGCTGCCTCGTTGAGGCGCCGGTCAATGTGATCAACCTCATAGCCATGGAAATGACCCGCCACATCGGACACAGCTCTTCTGTAAGCCACCATCACAGGGTCTCGAGAATCCCAAGTGCCTGAAACTTGCTGCGCCACGAGATCAGAGTCGCCAAAACATCTGACCCGCGTAAGGTTCGTCTCCTTGGCGAGTCGCAAGCCGTGAAGCAAAGCTTCATATTCCGCAGCATTGTTAGTGCACAGAAACATGAGTCGGAGGACATAACAGAATTTGTCTCCTTGAGGGGATACCAGTACCACACCAGCCCCCGAGCCTTCTAGCTGCCTGGATCCATCAAAATGAATAGTCCAGTACGTAAGATCAGGCCTGTCCTCCGGGGCCTGCAATTCCGTGCAATCATTGATGAAATCAACTAAGTCTTGAGATTTAATGGATGTACTAGGGGTGTATCATACGTGATGCGGCCCAAGTTCAATCGCCCATTTGGCGATCCGCCCTGTTGCCTCCCGATTCTGGATGATGTCCCCGAAAGGGGCGGAACTAACCACCGTGATGGGATGCTCTTGGAAATAATGCTTAAGCTTCCGACTCGCCATAAACACCCCATACACTAACTTCTGCCAATGTGGGTACCGTTGCTTGGAAAGAGTTAGCACTTCGCTGACAAAATATACCGGGCGCTGCACTGGGTATTCCTTCCCTTCCTCCTTCCTTTCAACGACCACCGCCACACCTATCGCTTTAGAGTTTGCCGCAATATACAAAAGCATGGGTTCTTTCTTAGTCGGGGCGGCCAAGATCGGCGGGTTGACCAGTTGCCGTTTCAAGGCTTCGAAAGCCTCATCTGCCTCATCTGTCCAAACAAAATGGTCAGATTTCTTTAGTAATTGATAAAGGGGAATCGCCTTTTCTCCTAGGCGGCTTACGAAGCGACTTAAAGCCGCAATGCGACCCGCCATCCGTTGGACTTGGTTAACGTTTGCCGGTTTCCCAAGGGACGTGACTGCTTCGATTTTGTCCGGGTTAGCTTCAATGACACACTCAGACACGACGAAGCCCAACAATTTCCCTGCAGGAACACCAAAAACACACTTGGTGGGATTCAGCTTCATCTAATACACCCGCAGATTATCGAAAGTTTCCTTGAGATCCTCCAGTAGCGTCTCCCCCTGGCGGGTCTTGATCACAATGTCATCGACATAGGCGTGAACATTGCGTCCGATTTGGCCGCGGAGGCAGTTCTGGATGCAGCGCTGATAAGTCGCCCCTGCACTCTTGAGCCCAAACGGCATGGATACATAACAAAAAGCCCCAAAGGGAGTTATAAAAGCTGTTTTCTCTTGATCCTCCACGTCCATCTTGATTTGGTGATAACCAGAGTAGGCGTCCAAAAAGCACAGACGTTCGCATCCCGCCACCGAGTCAATAATCTGGTCGATGCGGGGAAGAGCGAAAGGATCTTTGGGACAAGCTCTGTTAAGGTCCGTTTAATCAATGCACATACGGAAAGTGCCATTCTTTTTTAGTACCAGGACCGGGTTAGCCAACCATTTGGGGTGGAAAACTTCCACGATGAATCCGGCGGCTAAGAGACGGGCAACCTCTTCCCCGATTCCCTTGCGCCGCTCCTCGTTAAACCGGCGAAGATACTGCTGGACAGGTTTTGCTTTTGCGTCAACATTAAGATGGTGCTCAGCGAATTCTCTCGGCACACCAGGCATGTCAGAAGGTTTCCATGTGAAGATGTCCCGATTCTCACAGATGAATTCGATGAGCGTGCTTTCCTATTTGGGATCCAGACCCGTCCCAATGGTGAACTGCTTGGATGAATCGCCAGGAACAAAATCAACTGTTTTAGTGTCATCTGTTGGTTTGAACTTGAGGGGCGGCTCAGCATCTGTCGTTGGCTTCTTTAAGGGTGACATGTCAGAAGGATCAACATTAGCCCGATGATACTTGAGCTCTTCTGCAGCGCAGGCGACTTTTGCATAAGCCGCGTCCCCTTCTTCACACTCCTTTGGAATTCTTCTATCACCGTCCACCGTGATGGGTCCCTTAGGACCAGGCATCTTGAGTTTAAGGTAAACATAGCATGGGCGAGCCATGAACCGGGCGTAAGCCGGCCGTCCAAATAGCGCATGGTAGGGGCTTTTCAGTTTGACCACCTCAAACATCAGCGACTCACTCTTGTAGTTATATGCTGTTCCAAATGCGACTGTGAGCCTGACTCGGCCTATGGGGTACGCCGACTTGCCCGGGACGATTCCGTGGAATACCGTGGTTGAAGGCATCAAATCCTTCTCCAGTAGATTCATCCTTTGGAAAGTGTCAAAATATAAGATATTAATGCTGCTGCCACCGTCCATTAGTACCTTGGACAGGGTGTACCCCCCAACTTGAGGAGCTACGACCAACGCTAAGTCGCCAGGGTTGTCAATTCTTGGCGGGTGATCCTCCCTACTCCATGATATGGTCTGCTCGGACCAGTGGAGGTACCTGGGAAGTGCCGGCTCAGACACATTGTACGCCCGGTGACTCACCTTCTTATCACGCCTGCAAGCATTGGTGGTGAAAACGTGGTACTGCCCATTGCTTAACTGTTTGGGGTTGCTGCAAAAGCCGCCGTTGTCATCCTGACCCTGCGAAGCTCCCTGTGGGGGTGGTTGCTGAAAAGCCCCGGGCGGGTTATACTGCCGCTGGTGATGCACTGGGTACTCGCCGCTGCTTGGCTGCGGGCCCCCCTGAGCCCCCGGCTCGGGAAAACCGCCAAAGGGGTTCTGCGTTGGTTGGGTGTAGCAAACTGCTTCTGCCGTTGGTCCGGGTCACCATTTTGGGTTTTCTTGATCGCTTCCGCCCGAAACTCCCGCATCATGAAACAGTTCTCCCGGGAATGATTCGCCGGTCCGTCTGCCATGGCATGGTGCGGGCAAGGGCCCTTGAGTAACTCTTCATAGTTACGCGGCTTCTTGCCACTGTAACCCCTGTTTTTCTTCTGGCGTTGGTTGCCATTGTTGGTGTTGGTATTGGCGACTAAATCCGAAGATTCCTCTTGCTGCCTTCTCTTGCCATTGGCTCCCTGATTGTGGCGGTTACGTCCCTGGAACCGGGTATGATTTTTGGATGACTCGCCCTTCTTTGGCGAGTTAGCTTTACCGTCCTCACCGGGATCTTTGGTGTCGTCCGCTTCAGCGTATCTAGTGAGAGTATCCATTAGCTCCCCCATGTCTTGGACCTTTCGCTTGAGTCGCCCCAACTTCTGCACCAGGGGTTCGTAGTGGCAATTCTGCTCGAGGATCAACATAGCCTGAGCCGCCGTGATACCGTCTGATGAATGGATAATTTCCGCGACCCGCCGTGACCAATGGTGGGCCGACTCATCGTGGCGCTGAACACAGTGCTGCAGATCGACAATCGTCATTGGTCGTTTGCAGGTTCCTCGGAAGTTTTTGATGAAGCGCTCTTTCAATTCAGCCCAGGTCTGGATGGAGTTGGGGGGTAAGTTTTTTAACCAAGTACGTGGTGACCCTTCGAGCATCATCGTGAAGTATCTGGCGCAAACTGCTTCATTTACGTCGAGCATTTCCATGGCGATTTCATAACTCTCGACCCACGATGCCGGCTCAAGGTCCGGGATGTAATTAGGCACCTTTCTTGGTCCTTTAAAATCCTTTGGCATTCGTTCGTCGCGGAGGGCGGGGGCCAAGCACGGCACCCCCACTCGTCCACCGCTTCCGACGAGAGGGGCTGGGGCAACTTGGATGTTCGGGAGATCCCGGCCCGGCAGGTTTTGTTGGTCAGGCGGGTTGTCCTGGGGGATGAGTCGTTGTCCGCTGTTTACAGCGGGCTGGACCTCTGGCCGACTCCTGGTGTGACTCGCCTGGGGAGTGGAATGCATCCTATCTAGGCTATGTGAGAACTGGGCGTTTTGAACCACCGCCGTCTTCAACATCTCAATGGTGTTTCTTGCTTCTATCTCGGCAGGAGTATTGCCGTGAATCGGAAGAGATTCCAAATGGCGAGTTGCAGCAAGGACGTTGTCCACTGGGTTGGAAAAGTGACCTTGAGGTGTCCGGAATCGGGGAACGCGATCCTCAATTGGTTGAACCGGCGGGTTAGGTGTGGTTGGCCCGGTCCTCCCCCTGGGGCGGCTCCCGCCCTGGGAGTTCGGGGAGTATCGAACAGGCGGGTCGGGTTGAGATCAGGGGGTAGGCAACCCTGGTGCCTCCACTGATGGACGTCTTTAGGTGCGCGCTGGTGTCTTTCGAGCCGCAAGTTGTCAGTATTTATGCGAATTCTCTCGGCAGTAATTTGAGCCTGTCGGGTCTCGATTCTGGCAGATTCCACCTCGGCATCCCGATGAGCTTTTGCCACTACTTCTCTTAGCTTCGCCAATTCCTTGTTTACTGTCTCCTGGTTTTCCGGTGTGATGGGAGTCGCCATAAGCCTCATAATTTCTGCTGCTAATTCCACCAAGACAGCGGTCGGGCTTCTAGATGTCTCGCCAGGCCCATCCCCGCCTGCCAGGTTTGGCGAGGGTTGAGTCGCCCTAGCCATGTAAATAGCAATCTGGCGGCGGGTTCGGTCAAGGACTTCGGGGTCCATGGCCAACGACAAGCCCCTGAGACAACCCCCATGTAGAGACCGGATTGAATCTGAATCGCCCATGGATGATTCGTCATCCGTGTTGACGGGTGTGGTTTCCTGGGTCGCTGAGTGTTCTGGCTCCTCAGAGCCCTGCGTGAATCCAACAAAGATCGGGCGCGTCATATTTGACGTCGTTAGTGGGTGGACGTACCTCGTCGTCTCGACGATGTCGGTGGAGATGTCCGGCTCAGGCACAGAGATCCAATCATGTCGATGAAGACGTTGATCTTGCCGAAGGGGACCCTGTAACCAGATTCGATCGAATCCGCCTCGGGCCCCCATTGCAGGTTGTTGATGTAGAACTTCCCACGATAGCTCCGGGTCATGAGCCCCGTCGCGTAGCTCCCAAACCCTGGTAGGGCTCCCTTTGAGAACTCAACTCCACCGTGCGCAGGCCCCACGGTGGGCGCCAACTGTCGTGGTTTTGTCACGGCAGATGTCCTCGTGAAAGGACTTAGTACTGGAGCCATCGCACTTTGTTGGCGACTCAAAGGGGTTGAACGGGAGAGAGACGGCGATTTACCCAGGTTCGGCCCCTCGTGAGGAGGTAAAGGCCTACGTCCTGCTTTGAGTTGTATTGATGGAGTTTCGATTACAAGGAGGGCGTAACTCGCCAGACCTAGCAATCAATGATTTCTAACCTGTCCTCTTCTCCCCTGGGACTTGCCTTTATATATAGGTCGAGTCCTTAGGGTTTACAAGGATCCTTTTCTTTACACAAATCGTGACCCTTGCAATCTTTAAGTCGCCTCCTTCCGAAGCTTGGAGACCTTATTTATTATGGACTCCTGTCGAAAGTCATAAACCGCCATACTACTCTTGGCTCTACCAGACAAAGGCCCAAACTACATCTTAGATGAGTCGCCAGCTTTGGTGACCCGGCCCAATTAGGGCGGGTTATCAATAGATAATATCCCCAACATGTTGTGATCATCATGACAAAACCGAGCATAGAAGTTTTGAATGATAATTTCTCTCGAGAGCTCATGGTTGGGGCATGAATATAACATTGATTTAGGCCTCCCCCAAGCTTGAGCAATGCTTTCTCTGTCACGAGGCTAAAAATTATAAATATAATTCCGATCACGATGTACTAATTGCATAGGATAAAACTTTTGAAGAAATTCCAATTTCAACCGATTGTAGTTCCATGATCCAGTATCATCACATAGCCTATACCATGTTAACGCCTTATCCTTCAAAGATAAAGGAAAGACCTTCTTCTTGACCTCATCCTCGTGCAAATCTGCAAGCTTAAATAAACCACAAACTTCATCTACATAGATTAGATGCATGTCTGGATGTGATGTTCCATCTCCTGTAAAAGTATTAGCCAACAGTTTCTCAAGCATACCCGAAGGAAATTCAAAGAAAATATTTTCAGTAGGTGCAGCAGGTTGAGGAGCAACTCTTTGTGCTTCCATTCGAGGTGAAGATACCCCGAACAAGCCCCTCAAAGGATTAGTTTCCATAGTGACAAGTGACAATAAATTTCAGCACACTATATGAATGTTTCCTTACCAAGTTCCACTTACCAAAGGCGCTTCACTCCCCGGCAACGGCGCCAGAAAAGAGTCTTGATGACCCACAAGTATAGGGGATCTATAGTAGTCCTCTCGATAAGTAAGAGTGTCGAACCCAATGAGGAGCAGAAGGATCTGACAAGTGGTTTTCAACAAGGAAGTATCTGCAAGCACTGAAATTATCGGTAACAAGTAGTTGTGTGGTGAGATGATTTGTAGTGAGCAACAAGTAACAAAAGTAGAAATGGTGCAGCAAAGTGGCCCAATCCCTTTTGTAGCAAAGGGACAAGCATGTACGAAGTCTTATAGGAGGAAAAACGCTCCCGAGGACACACGGGAATTTCTGTCGTGCTAGTTTTCATCATGTTCATATGATTCGCGTTCGTTACTTTGATAGTTTGATATGTGGGTGGACCGGCGCTTGGGTACTGCCCTTACTTGGACAAGCATCCCACTTATGATTAACCCCTCTCGCAAGCATCCACAACTATGAAAGAAGAATTAAGACAAAGTCTAAACATAGTATTAAACTAGTGGATCCAAATCAGCCCCTTACGAAGCAACGCATAAACTAGGGTTTAAGCTTCTGCCACTCTAGCAACCCATCATCTACTTAATACTTACCAATGCCTTCCTCTAGGCCCAAATAATGGTGAAGTGTTATGTAGTCGACGTTCACATAACACCAATAGAGGAAAAACAACATACAACACATCAAATTACGGAACGAATACCAAATTCACATGACTACTATTAGCATGACTTATCCCATGTCATCAGGAACAAAAGTAACTACTCACAAAGCATAATCATATTCATGACCAGAGAGGTAATGAGTATCATCAAGGATCTGAACATAAACTCTTCCACCAAGTAATCCAACTAGCATCAACTACAAAGAGTAATTAACACTACTAGCAACCTTACAAGTACCAATCAGAGTCGCGAGACGGAGATTGGTTACAAGTGATGAACTAGGGTTTGGAGATGAGATGGTGCTGATGAATATGTTGATGTTGATGAGTCCCCTCCGATGAGAGGAGTGTTGGTGATGACGATGGCAACGATTTCCCCCTCCGGGAGGGAAGTTTCCCCGGCAGGATCGTCCAGTCGGAGCTCTAGATTGGTTCTGCTCAAGTTCCGCCTCATGGCTGCGGCGAATCCTCGAAAAAGCCTCCTCGTGATTTTTTTCTGGACGAAACCCTTCCTATAGCAAAAGGGGGGAGCTAGAGGGCCAGCTGGGTGCCCACAAGCCCCCTAGGCGCGACCAGCGGGGTGGCCGCGCCCAGCGGGCTTGTGGCCACCTGCTGGCGCCCCTCTGGCACTTCTTCGACCTAGTATTTTTTATAAATCCCGAAAAAAATCCTCGTTGATTTTTACGGTGTTTGGAGTTGCGCGAAATATGTATATCAACTTTGCTCCAATTTCAGGCTAGAATTCCACCTGCCGACATTCTCCCTCTTCATGTAAACCTTGCAAAATAAGAGAGAAAAGGCATAAGTATTGTACCGTGAAGTGAAATAACAGCCCAAGAAGCGATAAATATCAACATGAAAGCATGATGCAAAATGGACGTATCAATGACAAGCTCAACAAGAGGATTTATATAATGAATTTTGACACAAGTATGCAATTTACCCAAGGATATATTGAATACTTGGGATGGTTTTGATAGCGTCAAGTGCCACTAAGATACTTGAGTTTATCACACTCGGTGTACTAACATCAGAATACTATACAAGGATTTTATGTTAGTAGAAGCACAATATATAGAGCAAGCTCCCCATAATATATGCATGTGTGAATGAACTATGAATTTCCTAGCATATATTGGTCGACATACACTAGGTGGAGTTTTCTCTCTCTCTCTATATATATATTCATTTATGCAATAAACAATAATCCATAGGCACATTTAGATTATCTTAAATGCTCTAAGCTTCTCCCCCATTGGAAACAAATGCCTAAATGGTACAAACCTCGAAGACAATGAGTTCCTCCTTAGAGTATGCATATTACAAGATGTGAGTGAAATACGATGCACATATTCAATGACAAGAAATTTTAGGAGCTCGGCATATAGAGAGTGCAATAGGTATGATATGATAATAAGCATTCAACATGTGAGGAAAACATTCAAAGATACAAACAACATATGTTGGACAAGATATAATGTGAATATCCAAATCGATCATCATGATAAGCATGGGTCCAAAATACATCCAAACGCATGAGTGCATAAGATTATATGCAAAACATACAAGCACTCACTTCACAACCTCTTACCGAGACCACCAATGAATCAATAAGGAAGAAACCAAGTGATCGGCAAGGATCAAGTGATATCGCAAAGATGGGAACTTACTTATGTGCAAAAAAAATTAAGTGGACAATAGTAGTCTATGTATCCACAAAGAAACTTGCATACATAAAATAGTAACAATTGATAAGAACATGATATGCACAACTGAATCCATTATTATACACTTGTGATGCTTAACATAAGAGCAAGGCACATGGCACAAAGACCATGGCACAAATTGACCTCATTTGTATAACCATGAATTCCGGAGAAGATTCCAAATACTATGAGAAATTACAATGTTTTTGGAATTTTCATAAAAATTGCACATGAGACAACATTTTACGAATTGATATGCAATGAATTACTTAATTGGCATGTCTTGGGATAAGTGAACCATGAATATGATTCTGTCTAACCATTATAATAGAGTGTTATCAAGAACATGCAGGAAAACACAAATAGAATAAGTACTATTACATGCAATGATGCAACCTACAGAAGGTTGACTCTACTTATATACATGCATGAAGTAAATACTTGTTACCGAGAAAGCATTGGTATGGAGTAGTAATGACTGAGTCATATATATACTCTTGGCTCTAATTCCTTGTGGTGACACCACCTTCTTTATGAATAAGCCAAGAAAACAATGCTTCTACAATGTACCTATATCACTTTTAAGTACACTATGGTCCCCAAACTTATTGGGTCCGAAGTAGTTAGTCTAACTACAATATATAGGGAAAAAACCACTCAATTATGTGCATATAGATATGTATTTCAATTTCATGCACATCTTAGCTTTGAAGGATATGATGGATTTACCATATATATATATATATATATTGGATAAAAAAAGTAAACAAGGCATCAGAATTTACACATAGTAAATATGCCTACACAAGCCTACCAAAATCCAAAGAGATACAAATTGGACAAATGAACACATAACTGTTAATACTTCCAATAACCTCACCAATCATTCATGTTGTCCAAAATAAATCAAAGGGACAAATCAACATATGATAGCACACCAAGTTAAACACATGAACCAACCAAAATCAATGAGCATATAAGATATGCATTGCACATATTCTTACATGCATATCTCACTTAAGTAGATATATTATAGTACAAGTAATAAGATAATAACTCCCACAATACTATAAAACTACTAATATGAACTCAAACAAAATCATGGGAGATTACCGGGAGGCAAATGAATTTCTCGGCTAGTTATAAAATGCAAGTAGAAGCAAGCCGATATAAATATGACCATGAAACTCTACCATACAAGGAATACCATGTGTAAGAGAACACAATGGTATTTAGAATTATCATTCGGTGGTAGATTCCAAATAAGCACAAGGTCATTTATACTCACACAAGCATGATATGAGAGTTTATTAATAAAGCACAATGCTTAGATACCATGTTATTAATATTCCAATTAGCTAGATCATCATGTTGAGAAACAATTGGAAAGGCTCAGTGGCGGATCTAGGATTTCAAGTTACCCGGGGCAGACTTTTAAATGATAAAAATTGAAGCCATAATGCAATCATTAACACAAATAATTTGCCAAGTAGTAGTAGTATGCATTCAGAGAAGACAATCAATACAATTATTATTTTCAAAGCAGATTCAGTTCAAGATCTAGGTACAATTGAAAATTTATACAAAGTCTAGCACAAATGAGAGTTTGAAACAAAAGTTATTGCAAGTATTTACCACTATGTTGTAGTTATACGTGGCGGATTTTGTAAATGG
Organism: Hordeum vulgare subsp. vulgare; assembly: GCF_904849725.1. Classification (NCBI taxonomy): domain Eukaryota; kingdom Viridiplantae; phylum Streptophyta; class Magnoliopsida; order Poales; family Poaceae; genus Hordeum; species Hordeum vulgare. Next base: position 476,703,738 of record NC_058523.1, read on the forward strand.
CCACTAGTGTTCCTTATGCCTTTGGAAATGCATGACAATTTCCCGGTCTTCAATCCCAGCAATTTTCTTTTCAGTATCCAATTCTTAGGAATTAAGTCAATGTGAGAAGAAACTAGAAACCTAGAACAAACAAAGAGAAGATTGGGGAGAGTGGAAGAACCCGATGTTGTTTGCTCGCTTGTAATTTTGAGCGGGGCACGTGGCGACGGCAGCGGTGGCAATGTCATCTCTCGTGTGTATGATGCACCGAGCAACACGAACAAAGGGACCCTCGTCTCCCTCAAGGGCCAACAACAAGGCGGCGAGGCTGCGCGCGTGGATTTAAGATCACGATGACCTGATAGGTTTTTGTGATCCATGGTTGAATGGAAACCGTAGGAATTGGGAACATCAATATGTGCTCGTATTCAGTTCGGCCTTTACTACCAATTTCTGATTTTGAGTTGCCCTTTGGCCCATCTAACAACGCGTTATCTTTTTTGTCACATCTTCTTGCTCGAGTCAACCGCACATACTATGAACGGACATCTAGACTTTCGCTCCCATGGTGTCGCTGGTCAAAGTAGTAGGGTAGGGTGGGTACTGTAGGTACCAAAATTTTACCCGGGGCGGCCGCCCCTACATGATCCCACGCTTGCGCCGCCCCTAGAAAGGCTTGAGTCATATATACCCTTCTTTTAAGTATGATATAGAGGATAAACCATGAATAAACCTGCAGTAGAATGTCATACTCACACACATCTAAGGAATTAAACAACAAAAGAATTATTATGCAAATAGAGACGTGCTGAGCATGGCAAGCCACAAAGATATAAAATAATCTCAATAATAGATTCTAAGTGGCATTCATCAAATGTTTATATTACCAAGGATTGTGATATCCACAAAGCATATCACTCCCACATAATGTGATAAACCATGTATTTTCCACAAGAGGCAATTGAAATCCAACTAAAGATGTCAATGGATGAGAATTTGAACTTCAAATGAACTTGACATACCACATAGTAACTAGATAATCTTGCACTATAAATACTAGGTGGTGTCCAATATACACATTTTAGGTTTGTGATGTGCGTAGAGCATAACACTTCCCCATAATGTGATGATCCATTAATATCTCAGAAGAGCCCAATAAGGTGCAACCAAGATGCAAGTAAGGCTAAAGACTACACACACAACTATATGACTTGCATAACAACCTACACATGCTAGATAACACAAATCAAGCATACTAGGAGGCACAACATATCAAAACACATGCTAGGTACCAAACCTAAACATGAGAGGAGCAAGTAACTTTCAATGTAGACAATATATACAAGTTACCGCCAGGAGAGACATTGGAACGACAAATATGATGGTAATATTCTTGACTTGGCTTGAACCATAATAAATGGTGAAAATATTTTTTCATCATGAACTAGCCAAGTCTTCAATGCCCTCCACACACCTATTGATAAAGTTTGAGGTTGATGGTCCCCAACCAAGTTGGGTCCTAAGAAGTTAGTAACAATAGGATTGGCAACCCAAATGATCTTACCCACTTCCGAACCACTTTGGGCACCAACATACTTGGCAAACAAATTGCCAAATATATCCTTCCTAAGTGAATAATGATCATTGATAATTGGAGGCTTAGAGATGTTACCAATGGGGCATGTTGAATCTATGTGCAACTTCTCTCGACAGATATAGAAACATGTACTCCCCTTTCTCTTCTCCTTCTTTACTTTCTCAACTTGAGAAGAAATAACATGTTCCATCATGAATAATGGTCGTTCTAAAACATGAGGTTGAGCTCGAGATTGAGTTTGATGCCTCTTCACATGTAGCATATCTTTATAAGCCCTTATCTTCAATGGGCAAGATCTCATGTGATGCCCAACCTTTTTGCACTTAAAGCAAGAAATGTTTGACTTGTTCGTGGCTTGGTCTTGTCCCCTTTTCTTGTTCTTGGACTTCTTCTTCTTGTAGTGATAACTATGTCCATCATCACACTTTTCCAAGTCTTTCTTCAAGCTAGTTAGTTGGGCCTTGAGCTCATTAATTTCTTCTACATGGTTAGTTTCAACACTAGAAACAAGAGGACTAGTGGAGGTAGAAACTTCATGGTTAGAGCAACAAGACAATGCGAGCAATTCATCATGATTGGTAATAATATGAGAGGTGTATGAATTGCAAGGATTAGCACATGGCAATAAAGCATTTATAGTAGATGTGCTAATGTTCACATGAGACTCACAAGATTTTACCTTGGTGGCCATAGTATCAAGTGCCAACTTTAGCTCATTATGATATATTAGAAGATCCTCATGAGTGCTTGAGAGATTTTCATGACTTTCTTCCAATTTCCAATAATTTTTGTTAGAAAATCAAGTTGAGAACATAACTCAACATTCTCCTTCAAAGTTGATGCTTCACATGAGGTAGAGTTAGATGCACAAGTATCATCGACAATATGAAAGGAGCAAGTAGCAATTCGAGACTTCTCATGAGTAGATTGAAGATCCTCATGAATCTTACAGATTTTGATGAGCTCTCCCTTGACATCATTACATTCAAGGAGAAGTATCTCAAAATCCTCTTTAAGTTTACCATGAGCAATTTCAATCTCTCCTTTTAAAGATCTTGAGTCTCTACATGTTTGGTGAGCCTTATCAAGTTCATATTCAAGCTGTTAACTTTTAGCTCGCTCATCAATAAATAAATCATTACATTTTTCAACGTAAGCAAGAAGGTCTTGAAACCTTTTATAAGCACTATTTTTAGCTCTATGAAGAATTTTACCAATCTCATAGAGATTTTTAGTCAAGTCATCATCGTCATCCTCATTACAAATATCATCGTTATCACTAAGAGAAGATGATACCTCATCATTACGTCTTGCCATGAGGCACATGTTAACAAAGGGGGTTGATGATGATTCTTTTGGAGAATAAGGTTCTTTATAAATCAAGAGTGACCCATTTTTCTTGATTTTCTCTAAATGGTTAGTCATAGAACAACTAGAGGAAACCAAAGTATTTTGATCATGGAAACACGGGAGGGCAAGCATATCATCACAAACATTTGTCAAGGAATCCTTAGGTGATATGCATGGACTATCAACACAATAATTTACACTATGTGTGGTGCTAGATATGCCCAAGTCCATAGAGGATACAACACTAGCATCAACACAAGCAAGTTCATAAATAATGAGCTTAACACCATCATCACATGATATTTCTTCACTCACCATGTCATTACCTTGTGCCACGCCACATGTTTGTGGAGTGGAAGATGCTGAAGTGTGCAAGTAATCGGAGGTGGAAGCAATGGAGGGCTCTCCATGATAGAAAAATGTGGAGAGCTCCTGCAACAACTCCCTGAACATAATATTGTCTTCATCAAGATTGGACCCACCATATATATCTTCGAGTTTCGTCCAAACTTCATGAGCCGACTTGCAAGTCGAGATTGACTTAAACACTTCACGACTTATAGTTTGATGAATGGCAAGAGAGGCATCACAAGCAAGATACATGTCATCTATATATGGAGATGGATCATCCTTTGCAAAAGCAATCGCTACAAGAATAATTTGTAAAGCATTTGGATCCATGGCCCGAAGGTGACAAAGCATACGAATTCTCCACAAGTGATAATTTCTTCCATTAAAATCAAAGGTGTCATTGTGCACTAATCCATTAGTCAACATCGATACTCTCTAGGCGGTGAAGCCTAATAAGGAGAGACCTTGCTCTGATACCAATTGAAAGGACCACGATTTCTCCTAGAGGGGGGTGAATAGGCATTTTAAAAACTTCTACCGATTTGGCTTTATCCTAATGCAGAAATAAACTAAGAGGATACTTTTTAAGCACAAATCCTAAATATACTAGGCTCAACTACGTGCACCAAAAACTTGTTCTACTAAGATGACCACAACAAGATTACTCACAAGCACAATTAAGTTACACAAACTTACTTGAGAAATATCACAAGATACGTGTGTATGACACAAGTTAGCAATTCACACTAAAGACAAGCTATATCAATAGTAGCAAGTATGAACTGCGGGATATAAGGTGTAGGCCTAAATTATTAATCTTTACAGGGAAATAGACAACACAATATAATGAGGACAACAATATGTAGTGAATGTATGCTCAAGTAACCAAAGTAAACCACAAGTAAGGAGTTAGGGTTAGGGATAACCGGAGTCATGGAGACGAGGATGTATCCTGATATTCACTTCCTTGGAGGGAAGCTAGTCACCATTATAGAGGTGGATGTTACCATGAAGGCACACCAATGCCACGAAGGCTCACCCTATTTTCCTTGAGATATCACCACGGAGGCGATTCCCAACCACTAGCGGTAGACCATGAGGCAGCCTCCAAACCTTCACAAACTTTTCGGTGGACAAATGACAAGTTGATTCCTCACCTCAGCACTCCTACCGCCTTCTACAACCTACAAGAGTAACAAGATCAAAGGGAAATGCTCAAGACTTTCTCAAATTACAAATTGCTTCGGTCAAAACAGAGAGGAGGATGGATGTATGCTTGGATGAAATATCTCTCAAGAACTCTCAGAAATCTCTTCGAGATTTACCACAAGAATTCTCAAATCCCTCTCACTCAAGTCCCACCAAAAGCAACTAATGCTATGGAGAGATGGAAGAGGAGAGGAACAATGGAGGAGGTCAACAAATGAACCCTAGATCCATGGGATAGTTTTCCCACAAATGGATTGGAGTTTTGAGGCTTGGGGAGGAGGGGAGAGCTCAAAACAATGGAGAAATGTCAGATCCATAAGCTCTTTCTCGTTGGGGAAGAAGGGGTACCTTATAAAGTGCCCCGCAAAATCTCCCCGTTATGCACAGAAAAATGTATACCGTAACTTCTGGCTTGCCCAGAACTTCCGGGCTTCCTATTGATGAAGACAATGTAATGTTTCTGGTTAGCCCAAAACTTGCCCCGGAACCTCCTCAGAACTTCTGGGAGGCCCGAAACTTCTGGCCCCGAGAACTTCTGGGAGGCCTCAAACTTCGAGGAGGCCCGGAACATTAGGGCTCCCTTTGGGCCAGATTTTTGCAACCTTTGTGTTTAGCATGGAACTTTTCCCGGAACCTTCTTGGAAATTCCGCCCCCCCCCACACACAATAAACAGCTAGCATACCAATAGTAAAAGATGCACAAGTTTTACATACAAGCTCCGATTTTTATGACCTTGGACTCGTTTTGTAGCTATTGAAATGTTGCAGGTCGAACATAGAGAACCACCCAATATCAAATAAAATGGATGATGCAATCAATTTAAATGTTGGAGTATAGAATTTGGGGAACCTTTTTGGCTAACGATTTTACTATGGGATATATGATAAGAGTGGAATTGTGTATATAAGATGTTGACTTGAGAAAGTCCATTACGAAACGCTTTGATACCCTCTTAATAGTGCAGGATTCCTATAACTCGCGAATCATAAAATATCTACCATACATAGCTACCGATAAGCCATCCTTGAGTGTATATGTTTATTCGGTGATCATCACTCCACACCATTAATGTCAAAGGAACTAATACCTTTGAGTCGAGCCTTTCACTTGAGCTTGTTGTTATTGTTTCTTCTTGGCTCAAGCTGAAGGTAAGACATGATGAAGTCTTCAAGTAACTCTTCCATACACAATGTGCAAAGCCTCGCTTTGTATTCATCTTCACTTGTCCATCATGTGAACATGCACAAGCTTCAAGCATTTAATCCTTAGGGATGGTTATCTTGAACTTGCCCTTGTCAAACATGTTCATGAACACTTGATGTCATCCTCTCATGTACACTTGGAATCTCTCTCATGATGCGAGCCCATGAGAATTACCTAATCCTCATAAACAAAGACATCACATAGTATGGGTTAGTACACAAAGTGCAAATTACAATTACTTACCATACAAGAAGATCCCATGTGGTACATCATTTGCGCTTGTGTGATGACCAACTTTGAGTTAACTCCTCGATATTCATCTTGGTCAACATTTATCTTTGATCCATGATTAATAATGATGTCTTGAAGGCCCTATTGATTTCTTATTAGGCTTCATTGCTTTAAGAAATCATTGCCAATATCTCAATTCACAATGACCATATCAAGTTTCTCCATGAATCTCATATTGGCTATAACTTGCTCGTCTTCATGATACAACATAGTATCTTGAGAGGAACAATGAATTATTCACTTGAATTACTTGATTGAAGGCATAATGATCCATGACTCAACATATGAGATCATCATGATCCTAATTCCAAGTCATATGTAGAATTCTTCTCTTTAACTATTCTCTCAAGATCTTGATCCATCATGGTTCAAACCATAAGCTAAAGCATGAGAATGTCTGAGATCCTCAATGAACTCCACTTAGATCACATGTTGTTCATCACATGGAATTCGTCTTGATCGTATCATATTTTATTCAATCATTGAGCTCATCCTTGATGCATGCACAACAATATGTATATGGTGTTCATTTAGAATTCATTCGAGCTCCTTCTTGCATTTTCATGGGCCAAACATACTTCAATTCATTCAATATTCTTCATCCATTGCAAATAGAACATTCCGTAAAATGTATAACTCAATGCAAACATTAGTCCATTAGGATTGTCAACAATTACCAAAACCACACATGGGGACTACATGCACTTTCAATCTCCCCCATTTTGGTAGTTGATGACAATCTCAACAAGAGGATTTACATAATGAATTTTGACACAAGTATGCAGTTTACCAAAGGATATATTGAATACTTGGGATGGTTTAGATAGCGTCAAGTGCCACAAAGATACTTGAATTTATCACACTCGGTGTACTCACATGAAAATACTATACAAGGATTTTATGTTGGTAGAACCACAATATATAGAGCAAACTCCCCATAATATATGAATGTGTGAACGAACTATGAATTTCGTTGCATATGTTGGTTGAAAAACACTTGGTGGAGTTTTCTCTATATATATTCATTCATGCAATAAACAATAAGCCATATGCACATTTAGTTTATCTTAAATCCTCTAATCTTCTCGCCCATTGGCAACAAATGCCAAAATGGGACAAATCTCGAAGATAATGAGTTCCTCCTTAGAGTATGCATACTACAAGATGTGAGAGAAATTAAATACACATGTTCAATGATAGGAAATTTGAGGAGCTCGGGATCTAGAGATTGCAATAGGTATGATATGAAAATAAGCATTCGACATGTGAGGAAAACATTCAAAGATCCAAACAACATATTTTGGACAAGATATAATGTGAATATCCAAATCGATCATCATGATAAGCATGGGTCCAAAATATATCGAAATGCATGAGTGCATAAGATTATATGCAAAACATACAAGCACTCACTTCAAACTCTCTTACCGATACCACCAATGAATCAATAAGGAAGAAACCAAGTGATCAGCAAGGATCAAGTGACATCGCAAAGCTGGGAACTTACATATGTGCAAAAATTTCTAAGAGGACAATAGTAGTCTATGTATCCACAAAGAAACTTGCATACATAAAATAGTAACAATAGATAAGAACATGATGTGCACAACTGAATCCATTATTATACACTTGTGATGCTTAAAGACCATGGCACATGTCACAAAGACCATGTCACAAATTGATCTCATTTGTATAACCATGAATTCCTAAGAAGATACAGAATACTACGAGCAATTATAGTGTTTTTGGAATTTTCGTAAAAATTGCACATGAGAGAACATTTTAGGAATTTATATGCAATGAATAGCTTAATTGGCATGTCTTGGGATAGGAGAACCATGAATATGATTCTGTAGATCCCCATTAGATGATTCTACTCAATTGTCTAACCATTGCAATAGAGTGTTTTCAAGAACATGCAGGAAAACACAAATAGAATAAGTACTATTACATGCTATGATGCAACCTACACAAGGTTGACTCTACTTATATACATGCATGAAGTAAATACTTGTTACCGAGAAAGCATTGGTATGGAGTAGTAATGACTGAGTCATATATATACTCTTGGCTCTAATTCCCTCGTGCTGACACCACCTTCTTTATGAATAAGCCAAGACAACAATGCTTCTCCAATGTACCTAGATCACTTTTAAGTACACTATGGTTCCCAAACTTATGGGGTCTAAAGTAGTCTAACTACAATATATTGGGCAAAAAACACTCAATTATGTGCTTTTAAATATTAATTTAAATTTCATGCACATCTTAGCTTTGAAGGATATAACAGATTTACCATATGTATATATATTGGATAAAAAAAGTAAACAAGTCATGAGAATTTACACGTAGTAAATATGCCTACACAAGCCTACCAAAATCCAAAGAGATACAAATTGGACAAATGAACATGTAACTGTTAATACTTCCAATAACCTCACCAATCATTCATGTTGTCCAAAATAAATCAAAGTTACAAATCAACATATGATAGCACACCAAGTTCAACATATGAACCAAGCAAAAACAATGAGCATATAAGATATGAATAACACATATTCTTACATGCATATGTCACTTAAGTAGATATATTATAGTACAAGAAATAAGATAATAACTCCCACAATACCATAAAACTAGTAATATGAACTCAAACGAAAGCATGGGAGATTATCGGGAGGAAAATGAATTTCTCGGCTAGTTATAAAATGCAAGTAGAAGCAAAGCCGATATAAATATGACCATGAAACTCTACCATACAAGGAATACCATGTGTAAGAGAACACAATGGTATTTGGAATTATCATTCAGTGATAGATTCTAAATAAGCACAAGGTCATTCAAGCTCCTTCTTGCATCTTCATGGGAAAAACATACTTCAATTCATCCAATATTCTTCATGCATTGCAAATAGAACATTCCTTCAAATATATAACGCAATGCAAACATTAGTCAATTAGGATTGTCATCAATTACCAAAACCACACATGGGGACTACATGCACTTTAAATCTCCCCCGTTTTGGTAGTTGATGACAATATCAACAAGAGGATTTATATAACGAATTTTGACACAAGTATGCAATTTACCCAAGGATATATTGAATACTTGGGATGGTTTTGATAGTGTCAAGTGCCACAAAGATACTTGAGTTTATCACACTCGATGTACTCACATCAAAATACTACACAAGGATTTTATGTTGGTAGAACCACAATATATAGAGCAAGCTCCCCACAATATATGCATGTGTGAACCAACTATGAATATCCTTGCATATATTGGTTCACATACACTACGTGGACTTTTGTCTCTATATATATTCATTCATGAAATAAACAAGAAGCCATAGGCATATTTAGATTATCTTAAATCCTCTAAACTTCTCCCCGATTAGCAACAAATGCCAAAATGGGACAAATCTCGAAGACAATGAGTTTCTCCTTAGAGTATGCATATTACAAACTGGCCGTTGTGGCTGCCCTTCTCGCCAATTGTGCTTTCAAGGAAGAGGACCAAGGCCACTATAAATGAGATGCCCGACCTCCTCAATAGGGGATCCGAGTCTCACTATGTCAGACCAGGGCAAGAACCCGCCTTTGTACTTGTATTCCACCTCAAGCAATCTATAGAAGAAGGAGTAGGGTTTGACACCACAAGGTGGCCCGAACCTGGTTAAACTGTCGTATGTCCTAGTTCGCTTCCCTTAGATCGATCCACCGGAGAGTCGCCGTGAAGTTGAGAGGTAGAACAGGGTAGGAGAGGGAGCGCACCCGAGAATTTGAACCTTTTGTGTATGCGGAGCCCCGATTTCGACACTAAGGGAATGCATTGTGGAGTAGTAATTAGATGGTGGGTTGCAAGAATGACAGAAACTTAAACCCCAGTTTATGCGCTACTCCCTAAGGGGCTAATTTGGATCCCTATGTTAATGGTGTGGTTAGAATTTATTCTTAATACTATTCTCGTAGTTGCGGATGCTTGCGGGATGATTAATCATAAGTGGGCGGCTTGTTCAAGTAATAACAACACCCAAGCACCAGTCCACCCACATATCAAATTCTCAAAGTACCGAACACGAATTAACCCAACATGACGAAAATGATCAGATGAAATTCTTGTGTGTCCTCAAGAAAGCTTTGCCTATTATAAAAAACTATTCCGGCCTGTCCTTTGCCATAAAAGGATAGGGCTATGATACGTCCATTTTGCATCATGTTTTGTTACTGTTATTTATAGTGTTTTTATGCATTTTCCCACTTCGTGGAGTAATTATAATGCCCTCCTCTCATAATATGCAAGGTTTACATCAAGTTGGAGAATGCTCGGAGATGGAATTCAGGACCTGAAAAAGCTACATCAGTGTTACCTATTATGCACATCTCCAATTGGGCTAAAACTTTACGGAGTTTTATTTTGAAAAAATAAAAAATACTGGAGCGAAGAAGTACCCGAGGGGGCTACCACGCGACCACTAGACACCAGGGCATGCCAACCCCCTAGTGCGACGTGATGTCTAGTGGGCCCCTGGCCCACCTCTGGCAATCATCTTTTGGTATAAACTCCCTTTTACCCTGAAAAAAATCAGAGGAGGACTTTCAAGACGAAGCACCACCGTCTCAAGGGGGAACCTGGGCAGGAGCCAGGAGCACTTTTGCCCTACGGCAGAGAGATTCCGCCGGAGGATCTTCCCTCCCGGAGATGGAAATCGAGGCCATCCTCATCACCAACAAGCCTGTCATCTTGGGGAGGCCTATCTTCATCAACATCTTCATCAGCACCATCTCCTCTCAAAACCCTAGTTCATCTCTTGTGCTCAGTCTTGTACCAGAACCTCGGATTGGTACCTCGGGTGTGACTAGTAGTATTGATTACATCTTGTAGTTGATGCTTTATGGTTTATTTGGTGGAAGATCATATGTTGAGATCCAATATGCTATTTAATACCTATCTGATCATGAACATGTTTATCACTTGTCAGTAGTTACTTTTGTTCTTGGCCATGGGAGGAGTCATGTTGCAAGTAGTCATGTGTTGTTGATATTCGTTCGATATCTTGATGATATGAATGTTGTGATTCCCTTAGCGGTGTTATGTGAACATCGACTACATAACACTTCACCATCTTTGGGCCTAAGGGAATGCATTATGGAGTAGTAATTAGAGGGTGGGTTGTGAGAGTGACAGAAACTTAAACCCCAATTTATGCACTACTCCATAAGGGGCTGATTTGGATCTTTATGTTTAATGCTATGGTTAGAATTTATTCTTAATAATTTTCCCGTACTTGCGGATGCTTGCGGGAGGGTTAATCATAAGTGGGAGGTTTGTTAAAGTAAGAACAACACCCAAGCACATGTCCACCCACATATCAAATTATCAAATTACCGAACGCAAATTAACCCAACATGACAAAGTGAATAGATGAAATTCCAGTGTGCCCTCAAGAACGCTTTGCCTATTATAAGAAACTGTTCCGGTCTGTCCTTTGCCACAAAAGTATTGGACTATGTTGCTGCACCTATCGTTACTATTGCTACTTGTCACTTGTTACAATTATCTTTCTATCAAAGAACTTGTTACCGCTATTTTGGTGCTTGGAGAAATTACCTTGCTCAAAACCGCTTGTCATTTCCTTGCGCTCCTCGTTGGGTTCGACACACTTACTTATCGAAAGGACTATGATTGACCCCATATACTTATGGGTCATCAAGACTCTTTTCTGGTGCCGTTGTCGGGGGGTGAAGCTCCTTTGGTAAGCAGAATTTGGTAAGGGAAGATTTATATTATGTGCTAAAAATTATTGTTACTTTTCAGTATGGAAAGTAATCCTTTGTGGGGTTTGTTTGGGGTATCTTCACCTCGATTGGAAACACCAAGAGTTGTCCCTCAACCCACTGGACCTACTTAAAATGTTTACTATGAAATTCCTTCGAGTATGATAGAGAAACTGCTAGCTAATCTTTATGTAGGAGATGGAATAAAACATCCTCATATGCACCTAATCTATGTGGATGCAAAGTTTGTGGATTATGTAAGCATGCAGGTTTATTCGGAGATGAAGTCAAGAAGAAGGTTTTCCCTTTATCTTTAGGGGTAAAAGCATTGAAATGGTGTAGGCTACATGATGATATAGGATCTTGGAACTAGAATCGATTGCGATTGGAATTTCACCAAAAAATTTAACGTATGCATATTGTTCACCGTGATCGGAATTTTACCTATATTATTTCACCTCGTGTCACACCCTGTTTTCACTACCACTTTTTCCGTAATTCAAAAATCTGAGCTTATTAAAAAAATTTCAAAACTAATGTTGTGAGTGCCATGATTGTCACTGTATGCTTGAGTGCTTGATGATGTGATGATAAAAACCACATTTCTCAAGATGAAATTATTCCAAAACCCTTTACTGATTTGTGATTATGGTAAAACCTTACTTTGAGTTACACTACATGCCCTTGATGGCAAGGAGTGTTCTTATGCAAAGTTAGTGATTTGATTCTAGAACTATTTTAGTGCACGAAAACCACAAAATAATTATTTTGTGAATTATTTTTCTAATTTATTTGTATGTCCATTTTCGAGGCGAGAAATGGTAATCCTATAGGGAAAAATGCTTTTGTGCCTTAGAAAAATCTGATTAAATTTGGAGATGATCAGAAGGACATATATTTTCCATACATAAGATTTTTAACCCCTTTTATATTATTATTATTTGAGTAAAACCCTGAAAACCATTTCTGTGTGTTTTTCCCTTTTGAAATATTTCCAAAGTAAATATTCTCAATAAAATCCTAGAAAATTCTAGTGTTATCCCTAAGCCATATTTGGTGTCCGCATAAAGTTTCACCTTGATCCAAGGTGATTAAGGACCCCAAATAAGTGCAAAACCTCATGTGTCCAGATTGAAGTTAGAGCAACTCTACATAGCATAGTTTGTCCAATGGAGTTGAAACTTTGCAGGATTGCCTAATACCTCAAATGAGGGTTCCGCACCAAAAAAGGGATTTGTGGGACTTAATTTTCCCACACTCTCTTTGGAAGGAACAGATCTGGTCAAATCGTGAAGTTTTCAAGTTTACAAAGCTAAACATATCCAATGGAGCTCACACTTGGTGAAACCCCATGTTTTAGCACCAAACCCAATCATGTTAAGTTGCAAAACCACTCGTGGGGTGCAACCACCCCAAACCACTATCGAGCACCTTTTGACAGATGGGTAAAAGCCCCTTTAACTCTAGCTAAACCCAACCCCTTCTCCCCAAAATCTCATATTAGGAGGCCAGTATCAATGCACAGCCCCACTCATCTGGCCCCTCACTGGTTCAATGTAGAAATGACAAAATCTCCATTCTAAGATTCAGCTCAAAGCTGACAGCACCTGTTTCTCTTGTCTCCCTTGACCAGCCAAAGCTCCCACGAGCCTTCAACGGCTAGCCTCATCCGAGTCAATGCACGGGACATGCTAGACACGTCCAAAGCACCCCAGAGCGCGCCAGCAAGCCGTGGCATGCCAAAACTATGCTCTGGGCGCGCTACAGAGAACTCCAAGGTGGGGGCAACGCCCTCGGCCAGTTGCAGCCTCCCCCGAGGTGTTCAACTTCTTCCTCGACAGCCCCTCTGCATCAGGCGACCATCAGGGCCCCTCCTCTCCCGCGCTAGAGCTAGTGCGACGCGTGCCCCGCACGCAACAGTACCGGCCAGAGTTGCGCGGCCACTGATGCCCATCTCCCCTCTCTCTCCCTTCCTCGCAGTAGGTTCTGGCACTCCAAAACCACGTTCTGAGACCGTGGTTTCGACCCCAGCTCCTCTCTGCACTCCCATGCACGCCACGGTGAGTTACCGGCGCTCCCGAGTCGGCTCACCGTCGCGGGCCTATAAATAGCCCTCCCCCTTGCTCCCGCACCCCTCAGACAGCATCGCAGCAACCCCTAGTACCTCCCTAGCCACCTAGCAAACCAGCAGAGCCCCGGTGCTCGAGATCGACCGAGGCCCCTCCGCCTCGGAGCTCCGGTCGATATCCGGCTACACGACGGCTCCTGCGCCCCCCTGCCCACCAAACCACTCACCTTGACCCTAGGGATCTTTCCCCCAACTTTCCCAAGCTAATCCGTGCCCCTAGCTACCCACTCCAGCTTCGCTCGAAACTCCTCCGCCGCGGCCTCCTCGTCGCCGGTGAACCTGAGCCTCTTCGTCGTTGTCTCGACCACCATCAGGTAGGCGACGACGAGCCGGACCCATTTCCATCTTTGTTGGGGCCCGAGAACGTCAGTAGCCACGCCGGCGTGCTCCTCCTCCTCTCTGGAGAGAGGTAGGAGACGACCCCGACAGGTGTGCCCCACCTGTCGGTGGCCCATCTCTCTCCCTCGCTGCCCCGCAGCCGTTGACCGTAGGGCCCCGCGCGTCAGGTTCAAACCTGACGGCGTGCGCGCCTGGGCAGGCTAGCTGGCTGGCCTTTGGGCCGGCCCAGTCCCAGGCCAAGCCAGGCCAGGGGATGTAGCCCTTTTTATTTTATTTAAAAACCTGATTTTTCAAAGATTTTTGTAAAAAGATTTAACAAGTGTAAAAATATGATTCTTCCATTGTTAATCTTCTAAAAATGTGTAGTATTTAATAAAATCACTGGTTGAATTTTTGCAACAACTATTCTGTTTCAAAAAAATAAAAAGGATTAATTTGGAATAGTTTTGCTTCTATTTAGTTGATTTTGAAAATATTCCTTCATTAGAAACAGAAGCAAATATTTTTAAAATAACAACCTAGATTTATCAGAAATAACCAACATTTTTAAAATGACTTTGTGATTTGTTTGAGAGTGAGCTACGTATTATTTTATCTTTATACGACGATAGAAAACCCGTGTGACGAAGGAATCAGAGCGCAAGACCTCGAAGACCACGGATACCTAGCTGATCAAGGCAAGCAGCCCTTTGACCATGACTGAGCATATGTTATATTGCATGCTAGTGTAGCAAATATTTCCGTTGCATATGATCATAAGTGCCGGTAAATCATTGAAGTGATGTTACCGATGGCTCCTCCGGAGCACATGCATTGAAGCTTGATCCTACCACCTATGAGGGTCATGCTATTATCATGTTGACAAGTAAAGTTAGAATAATATTAGCATGAGCATGTTGATGACATAAATCAATGGTTTATGAAAACCCCGTCGGGTGCCACTAATGCCCGAGGGTGATGAGGAGTTAGGTGGCCACTTTTGGTGAAGTGGTGCACCGGGTATTTGTGT
The DNA here is from genome assembly GCF_904849725.1 of Hordeum vulgare subsp. vulgare. Classification (NCBI taxonomy): domain Eukaryota; kingdom Viridiplantae; phylum Streptophyta; class Magnoliopsida; order Poales; family Poaceae; genus Hordeum; species Hordeum vulgare. Next base: position 476,718,972 of record NC_058523.1, read on the forward strand.
GAGTATGGTTTCGGAAATGGGATTAGATTTATGATGTGTAGACTGTCCCAACCTTACATGTATGACCACGTTACCCCTTATGGGACGGGGCTGTGTTGATTACTCTGGTTGGTGCTAGAAAAGAGCCACATTACTAGTGGCGGGAGTGATGTGTGGTCACTCTCGTGATGGGGTCGTGCCAGGTAGGGCGATTATGTCGTTTTTACGTGTTCCAGACACACCGTTGGTCCCCGCATGGTTGATACTGTCCAGAGTCGGTGCTCGTAAGACGTACAACACGTGGGCTGGGTACCAATCGAGTAGACCTCTTTGGCTAGTATCGTTAGGGGGAAGGCATTGATCGGGTACTTACCTCGGGTATGTTATATACCGCGAGTCGTGGATGGCATGGAAATTTCCCGGTTCTCGTGGGTCCTGCGCACTACCTCTGCAGAGTGTAAAACTATTCGAATATCCATGTCCAGGGTCAAGGACAGTTGGGTAATCCTGCTTAAACTACACCGAGTTGTTTCCGCATAAACCAAGTGTGTGTGCGTATGTGTTATATGGTGTTATTATGAAAGTAATGATATGACCAAGTTTGGTGGTGACTTGGCATATAGGGTGAACCCGGATGGTTCTGCCCTCGACAGATATATTGATATCTGTAACATGTTCTTCAAAAGTAGTTTACTCGTGATGCATACCTATGATCATGTTTATTTACCACCAAGTAGATATCCACCAAACAAGCATGTTATTGTTATCCTTCACTTGCATTGTTCATATCATGGTTGTTTGCGAGTACATTCAAAAGTACTCATTGGCTTGCCACTGGTTATATTATTGACCAGACATGGAAGGACCGGAGTTTGGAGATGAGTATGTCTTCAGAGACGCCCCTGCAAACTAGGACGCTTCCCAGTCAGAATGCCTGTTGGTGTAGGCTGATGGCATGGGCACCCGCTTAGCCCTACGATTTCTCCTACTAGTTGTATCAGTGTGATTTGACTTTCAAGGCCCTACCTTGTGAACTTAACCATTCGGTCACGTGGATGTAATAATTCGGTACTTGGATGTAAGACTCTTATTATTCAGTATATGTGTGTTCGGTGAGCATTGATCTCTGGGATCACTGAGCACGTTCACTCGGCGATCTCGACTTGTAAGTCAGCGTCCCCACACCTCGTGAAGGAGAATGTATCGCTCTAGCTCGGGGGAGGTTGAAGTCAGTGTTATATCCATGCCCCAATCAAGAGCTCTCAAGAGAAATTAATATTCATAATTTTTATGCTCGGCTTTCACGTAATGATAAAACCATGCTCGATACTTCTTGTTCTGGTTCTTTGATGAAGAAGACTATTGAATTAAGGTGGGACCTTATGGAAAGAATTAAACGCAACTTTGAAGATTGGGAACTCGAGAAGGTAAAGAGTCAGGTATAAAACTTAAGTTTGATTGTGTTAAATCTTTTACGAATGTCAATGCTTTCAATGAGTTTAGCACCAAATATGGACTTGACTCTCAGATAGTAGCCTCATTCTGTGAAACCTTTGCTACTCATGTTGGTCTCCCTAAAGAGAAATGGTTTAAATACCATCCACCAATTAAAGAAAAAATTGAAGAACCATTTAAAGTTGAGGATGAAACTATCATTTACTATGTTGACCTAGTTGTGCATATTGCTTGTATTGAGAAACCACCTTTCCGTGTTAGGATAAAGGAACATGCTAAAGCTTCAACCGTGGTTAACAAAATTTATGTTAGAACAACCAAACCCTCTAAGCAAATCAAGGTAGAACCTCCTACTCCTATGGTTAAAGATCTCTTGGTAGACAATATTGATTGGCATGTTATTTATTTATGTAATCAAGCTGCTAGAATTGCCAAACCTGATACTAAAGATAAGAATAGACCTGTTATTCGCATGCTTGTCATTTCGGTCAAAATAGGAGATCATTTCTATCACGGTTTATGTGATATGGGTGCTAGTGTTAGTTCTATCCCTTTCACCTTATATAAGTAAATTATGCATGAGATAGCACCCGCTGAAATAGAAGACATAGATGTTACTATTAAACTAGCCAATAGAGACACCATAGCACCACTTGGGATTGTTAGAGATGTTGATGTCTCGTGTGATAAAATAAAATACCCTACTGATTTTCTAGTACCTGGCTCACCACAAGATAACTTTTGTCCCATAATATTTGGTAGATCCTTCTTAAACAGTGTCAATGCTCAAATAGATTGCAAAAAGGAATCTGTCAGTGTTAATTTTGGTGGTATGTATCATGAGTTTCATTTCTCCAAGTTTAGTAAGCAACCCCATGACAAAGAATTGCCTACTAAAGATGAAGTAATTGGTCTTGCTTCTATTTCCATTACTCCTAGAGATCCATTAGAACAATATTTGCTAGACCAGGAAAATGATAGGCATATGAGTGAAAGAAATGAACTAGATAATATGTTCTTTGAGCAAAAGCCTATCCTTAAACACAACTTGCCTGTTGAAACTATAGGAGGTTCTCCTCCACCCAAGGGTGATCCTGTGTTAGAACAAAAGCAGTTACCTGACACTTTAAAATATGCTTATCTTGATGAAAAGAAGACATGTCCTGTTATTATCAGTGCTAACCTTACAGAGCATGAAGAATAAAGATTATTGAAAACTCTAAGGAAGCAACGAGCTGCTATTGGTTATACTCTCGATGATATTAAGGGCATTAGTCCCACTCTCTGTTAGCATAAGATTAATATGGAACCTGATGCTAAACCCACTGTTGATCACCAACAAAGACTGAATCCCAAAATGAAAGAAGTGGTAAGAAAAAAAATGAAATATTAAAGCTTCTCGAAGCAGGTATAATTTATCCCATAGCTGATAGTAGATGGGTAAGTCCCGTTCATTGTGTTCCTAAGAAAGTAGTTGTTACTTTTGTTCCTAATGATAAAAATGAACTCATTCCATAAAGAATTGGGATTGGTTATAGAACGGTAATTGATTTTAGAAAATTAAACAAAGCTACTAGAAAATATCATTATCCTTTACCTTTCATAGACCAAATGCTAGAAAGATTATCGAAGCACACACATTTTTTTCTTTCAAGATGGTTACTCTGGTTTCTCTCAAATGGTTACAACGTGATTAAGAGAAAGGCACCTTTACTTGTCCTTTTGGAACCTATCCTTACAAATGTGTGCCTTTTGGATTATGTAATGCACGTGCTACCTTTAAATGATGTATGACTCCTATAATCTCTGATTTTTGTGAAAAGATTGTCGAGGTCTTCATGGATGATTTTTTCATTTAGAGAACTTCTTTTGATGATTGCTTAAGAAACCTTGATCGAGTTTTGCAGAGATGTGAGAAAATTAACCTTGTCTTGAAATGGGAGAAGAGCCACTTTATGGTAAAGAAGGTATTGTCTTGGGCCATAAAATTTCCGAACAAGGTATTGACGTGGATAAGGCTAAAGTTGATGCAACTGAGAAGATGCCATGTCCTAAAGATAGTATAGGTATCTATAGTTTCCTTGTTCATGTTGTTTCTATAGGAGGTTTATTAAAGACTTCTCTAAATTTCTAGGCCTCTTACTAATTTATTACAAAAGTATTTTCCTTTCGTTTTTGATGATGATTGTGTAGAAGCCTTTGAAACACTTAAGAAAGCCTTAACTTCTAGACCTATTGTTCAACCACCTCATTGGAACTTGCCTTTTGAAATTATATGATGCTAGTGATTATGATGTTGGTGTTGTTCTAGGACAAAGAGTTGATAATAAATTAAATGGTATTCATTATGCAAGTAAAACTCTAGACAATGCCGAGGAAATTATGCTACCACTAAAAAGAATTCTTAGCAGTTGTATTTGCTTTTGATAAATTCAGATCTTACATTATTGATTCCAAAGTAATTGTTCAACTGATAATGCTTCTATTAACTATCTTATGGAAAATAAAGATGCTAAGACTAGACTTATTAGGTGGGTTCTCTTACTACAAGAATTTGATTTGCATATCATTAATATGAAAGGAGCTGAGAACCCTGTAGATGATAACTTGTCTAGGTTAGAAAATGTTCTTGATGACCCACTACCTATGGATGATAGCTTCCTTGATGAACAACTAGCTATGGTCAATGTTTCTCATAACACACTGTGGTTTGCTGATTATGCTAATTACATTGTTCCTAAATACATACCAACTAGTTTCACCTATCAACAAAAGAAAACATAATTCTTCTTCAATTTAAGACATTACTTTTGAGATGACGCACATCTTTATAAAGAGGGGGTAGATGGTATTATTAGACGTTGTATACCTGATCATGAACAAGAACAAATCCTTCGGAAGTGTCACTCCAAGGCTTATGGAGGACACCATGCGGGAGATGGAACTGCACACAAGGTATTACAGTCTCGATTTTATTGGCCTACTCTTTTCAAAGATGCTCATAAGTTTGTCCTTTCTTGTGATGAATGTCAAAGAATTGGTAATATTAGTAGACGTCAAGAAATGCCTATGAATTATTCGCTTATTACTGAACCATTTGATCTGTGGGCATTTGATTATATAGGACCTTTTCCTTCCTCTAATGGGTACACACATATTTTGGTTGCTCTTGATTATGCCATAAAATGGATAGAAGCTATTCCAACCAATAGTGCTGATCACAATACCTATATTAAAATGCTTAAGGAAGTTATTTTCCCATGTTTTGGAGTCCCTAGAGACTTCATGACCGATGGTGGTTCACGCTTTATTCATGGTGCTTTTCGTAAGTTGCTTGCTAGATATGATGTTAACCTATCACCGTCAATCTAGTGGTCAATTACAATTAACCTATAGGGAAATAAAATTAACATTGCGAAAGACTGTCAATAGGTCCTGAAAGAATTGCTCTAAGAAATTAGATGATGCATTGTGGGCCTACAAAGCTGTTGGGGAACGTCGCATGGGAAACAAAAATTTTCCTACGCGCACGAAGACCTATCATGGTGATGTCCATCTACGAGAGGGGATGACTGATCTACGTACCCTTGTAGATCGTACAGCAGAAGTGTTAGTGAACGCGGTTGATGTAGTGGAACGTCCTCACGTCCCTCGATCCGCCCCGCGAACAATCCCACGATCAGTCCCACGATCTAGTACCGAACGGACGGCACCTCCGCGTTCAGCACACGTACAGCTCGACGATGATCTCGGCCTTCTTGATCCAGCAAGAGAGATGGAGAGGTAGAAGAGTTCTCCGGCAGGGTGACGATGCTTCGGAGGTTGGTGATGATCTCGTCTCAGCAGGGCTCCGCCTGAGCTCCGCAGAAACGCGATCTAGAGGAAAAACTATGGAGGTATGTGGTCGGGCAGCCGTGAGAAAGTCGTCTCAAATCTGCCCTAAAAGCCCCATATATATAGGAGGAGGGAGGGGGACCTTGCCTTGGGGTCCAAGGGACCCTCAAGGGGTCGGCCGAGCCAAGGGGGGGAGGACTCCCCCCCCACAAACCGAGTTGGACTTGGTTTGGTGGGAGGAGTCCCCCTCCCTTCCCACTTCCTCCCTCTTTTTTTTCTTTTCCTTTGATTTCTTTTTCTTGGCGCATAGGCCCCCTTGGGGCTGTCCCACCAGCCCACTAAGGGCTAGTGTGTCTCCCCAAAGCCTATGGGCTTCCCCGGGGTGGGTTGCCCCCCCCCCCCCCCGGTGAACTCCCGGAACCCATTCGTCATTCCCGGTACATTCCCGGTAACTCCGAAAAACCTTCCGGTAATCAAATGAGGTCATCCTATATATCAATCTTCGTTTCCGGACCATTCCGGAAACCCTCGTGATGTCCGTGATCTCATCCGGGACTCCGAACAACATTCGGTAACCAACCATATAACTCAAATACGCATAAAACAACGTCGAACCTTAAGTGTGCAGACCCTGTGGGTTCGAGAACTATGTAGACATGACCCGAGAGACTCCTCGGTCAATATCCAATAGCGGGACCTGGATGCCCATATTGGATCCTACATATTCTACGAAGATCTTATCGTTTGAACCTCAGTGCCAAGGATTCATATAATCCCGTATGTCATTCCCTTTGTCCTTCGGTATGTTACTTGCCCGAGATTCGATCGTCAGTATCCGCATACCTATTTCAATCTCGTTTACCGGCAAGTCTCTTTACTCGTTCCGTAATACAAGATCCCGCAACTTACATTAAGTTACATTGCTTGCAAGGCTTGTTTGTGATGTTGTATTACCGAGTGGGCCCCGAGATACCTCTCCGTCACACGGAGTGACAAATCCCAGTCTCGATCCATACTAACTCAACGAACACCTTCGGAGATACCTGTAGAGCATCTTTATAGTCACCCAGTTACGTTGCGACGTTTGATACACACAAAGCATTCCTCCGGTGTCCGTGAGTTATATGATCTCATGGTCATAGGAACAAATACTTGACACACAGAAAACAGTAGCAACAAAATGACACGATCAACATGCTACGTCTATTAGTTTGGGTCTAGTCCATCACGTGATTCTCCTAATGACGTGATCCCGTTATCAAGTGACAACACTTGCCTACGGCCAGGAAACCTTGACCATCTTTGATCAACGAGCTAGTCAACTAGAGGCTTACTAGGGACAGTGTTTTGTCTATGTATCCACACAAGTATTGTGTTTCCAATTAATACAATTATAGCATGGATAATAAACGATTATCATGAACTAAGAAATATAATAATAACTAATTTATTATTCCCTCTAGGGCATATTTCCAACAAAAGCAGCTTATAAAAATCCTAAGGGCATGTCTCCTTCTAAAATGGTTTATGGGAAAGCATGTCATTTACCTCTTGAGTTATGACATAAAGCTTATTGGGCAATTAAAGAACTCAACTATGATTTCAAACTTTCTCGTGGAAAGAGGTTATTTGATATTAGATCACTAGATGAATCGAGAAACCAAGCCTATGAAAATGGCAAATTATTCAAAGAAAAGGTTAAAAGATGGCATGAAAAAAGAATCCAAAAGTGAGAATTTGAAGTTGGTGAATGTGTTCTATTTTACAATTCTCGTCTTAGATTTTTCGAGGAAAACTTGTGTCCAAATGGAAGGACCATATATCATCGAAGAAGTTTATACGTCTGGAGCTATTAAGACAACCCCGAAGGAACTAGTCCGAAGGTGGTTAATGGACATAGAATAGAGCGTTATATTTCAAGTACACCAACTAGTGTTGAAACAAATATTATCCAAACCATGACACGGGAGGAGCACATTAATGAGACCTTCGAGAACACTCGAGTACCCTTAAAAGGAAGTGGTATGTGATATGGTAAGTAAATGGACTCAGAAAAATCCACAAAAAAAATTTCCATTAGTTTTGCAATATAAAAAAATAGGAAATTGAAAACACACGGGAAGGCAACCGAGGTGCACACTAGGCACCAGGGCGCTCCAGCCCCCCTGCCGCGTCGTGATGTCTAGTGGGGCCCTCAGGCACCTTCCTGGTTCCGTTTTCTTGTGGGACACATATTTCCTTGTGTAAAAATTCTCTATATATATCTCCCGATGATTTGACCCCTGTACCACGGAGAAATCCTTTGTTGTTGTTTCATGTTGTTTTTCTGTCAGAACTATCAAGCTGGGCATCATGTCTTCTCCTTCCTCCAACCACGTAGAAGAAGATGCTTGGTTGATGAAGATGTAACTGAAGGAGGAGGAATCAGTAGGAGCCACTAAGGAGAACAAGGGAAAGGAAGTCAAGGGGAATCAAGCTCGAGAAGAAGGGCCATGCCACCAAAAGAATAGGAAGAAGAAGATTACCTCCAACCCTACTATGAGCATCTCACGTCTATTTAAACCAAAGCCTTTAGAGCCTTCAAAATGGTTCATGTTTTGAAAAAATATCTTACCCATGAAAATATATTTTTAAAGGACCAAGTCATCAATATTTGGAGCGTTATTCAACATCTGGAGAACCTCCTGAGGTTACACTGTGATGCTACTTCATCATCTACACCATTACCACCACCATCTTCACCACCAAAGAACGAGACTTGAGTACACGGGTATGGGCACTCCCCTTGGTTGTGCCAATGTTGGGGGAGGTGCCCCGGTATTGTATCACCACCACTCTTATTTTATTTATCCATCTTAGTTTGATCTTTAGTTATTTCGTAATTTAGTCAAATAAGATTTTAGTTTGGTTCGTCCTTTGGAGTGCTAGTTTCATGACCTATCTATCTATCTATGTAATTGAGTGAGAGTTATATAATTAAGTTTAGGTTGAGTTTAGCTTCTTTACTTTCTTGCTGCAATCAAAATAAAGGAAAATAATGAAAAATATCATATGTCAATCTTATAGTAAGTAGTGACATCACATAATAAAAAGTATAAGTGCTAAAATTTATTGAAGGTTGACAAACATAGCATTGGTTGGTGATGCAACACATGAAAAACTTAATAAGGGAAGAGAAGATATACATGCAAATACACTATCCTTGACATCTTTTATGATTGTGAGCACTCATTGATTATAATATGCCAAAACTGTTGACATTGGACAAGGAAGACAATGTAATGATTTATGCTTGTTCACATTCACATAGAAGTTATATTGTTATAGATCCTCCAACATATGGTGCTTGCCCAATACCTTTGCTAGCCAAAACTCTGCACTAAGTAGACATACTACTTGTGCATCCAAAACCTTAAACCCAAATCCATGTTTCAAGAGTTCGCCATACCTACCTATGGATTGAGTAAGATCCTTCAAGTAAGTTTTCATCGGTGCACACAGGAATAAAAATTGATTCCAAACACGTTTAATCATTTAGTGTATGGGAAATTAAGCGTTGTACAAACTTGTGATGGCGATAATAAAAATGACATACTTCATAATAAAGGTTGCCATCACAAGGGGCAATATAACGTAACGTTCCTTTGCACTAAGAGATTTAGCATACAACCAAAAAGCACATGACAACCTGTGCTTCCCTCTCTGAAGGGCCTATCTTTTACCTTTATGTATTTACTTTTGTCCAAGATAAAAAGTATTTTCCTCTACTTGCTTTATCTTCTCTTTGGCAAGCATCATGTGGTGGGGAAAGATCTAGACATATATATCCAGCTGAATGTGGGTGTTCATGAGTTATTATTGTTGACATCACCCTTGAGGTGAATATGTTGGGAGGCAACACTATAAGCCCCTATATTTCTATGTGTCCAGTTGAAACCTTTTGCTCATATATATGCGGTGAATGATAGCAATCATAGAAGACTAAATGATGGTAGAGCATGTAGACTTGCTTAAAAGCTCCGCTATGTAACCCTTACTGAAAGTATGATAAATTGTGTTACAAAGTTCACTTAGAACATAGTTTGTTAGTGTTCAATAGATTTTATTCTACATACTTCGATGTTGTGATGAATTGCTACTCTATTATAAGAAGCCTTTATGATAAAAGTTATATGATGAAAATGTTGTGATGAAGAATTTTATAAAGTTTTATTTGCTGTTATAATAATGTGCATGATGCTGCTATGTCCGTATTTTTGTTTTTATCGACACCTCTCTATAAAAGCACATGGTCATGATTTTCGTTATCGGCTTTCGCTTGAGGATAAGCAAGGTCTAAGCTTGGGGGAGTTGGTATGTCCATTTTGCATCATGTTTCGTTACTGTTATTTATAGTGTTTTTATGCATTTTGCCACTTGGTGGAGTAATCCTAATGCCTTTTCTCTCATAATATGCAAGGTTTACATCAAGTGGGAGAATGCGGCAGATGGAATTATGGACCTACAAAATCTACTCAAAGATACCTATTCTGCACATCTCCAATCGGGCTGAAGCTTTACATAGATTTATTTTGGAATAAATGAAAAATACTATACAGAAGAAGTACCGGATGGGGGGCTACGAGGTACCCACTAGACACCAGGGCACGCCAGCCCCCCTGGCGTGGCCTGATGTCTAGGGGGCCCCCTAGCCCACCTCTGGCGATCATCTTGTGGTATAAATTCCCTTTTACCCTGAAAAAAATTAGAGGAGGAGTTTTGGGACGAAGTCCGCTGTATCGAGGCGGAACCTAGGCAGGAGCTCTTTTGCCTTCTGGTGGAGCGACTCTGCCGGAGGAACTTCCCTTCCAAGAGGGGGTAATCGAGGCCATCATCATCACCAACAACCCTCTCATCTTGGGGAGGCTAATCTTCATCAACATCTTCATCAGAACCATCTCCTCTCAAAAGCCTAGTTCATCTCTTGTACTCGATCTTGTACCGGAACGTCAGATTGGTGTGACTAGTAGTATTGATTACATCTTGTAGATGATGCTTTATGGTTTATTTGGTGGAAGACCATATGTTTAGATCCAATATGCTTTTTAATACCTCTCTTATCATGACATTGTTTATCACTTGTAAGTAGTTACTTATGTTCTTGAGGCCATGAGAGAAGTCACGTCGACTACATAACACTTCACTATCTTTGGGCCTAAGGGAATGCATTGTGGAGTAGTAATTAGAGGGTGGGCTGCAAGAGTGACAGAAACTTAAACCCCAGTTTATGCACTACTCCATAAGGGGCTGATTTGGATCCCTATGTTTAATGCTATGGTTAGAATTTATTCTTAATAATTTTCTCTTAGTTGCGGATGCTTGCGGGAGGGTCAATCATAAGTGGGAGGTTTGTTAAATTAAGAACAACACCCAAGCACTAGTCCACCCACATATCAAATTATCAAAGTACCAAACGCAAATTAACCCAACATGACGAAAGTGACTAGATGAAATTCCCGTGTGTGCCCTCAAGAACGCTTTGCTTATTATAGGAAACTGTTCTGGTATGTCCTTTGCCACAAAAGGATTGGGCTACCTTGCTGCACCTATTGTTACTATTGCTACTTGTCACTTGTTACGATTATCTTGCTGTCAAACAACTTGTTACCGCTATTTTAGTGTTTGCGGAAATTACCTTGATGAAAATCGCTTGTCATTTTTTTCCGCTCCTCGTTGGGTTCGTCACTCTTACTTATTGAAAGGACTACCTTGGTGCACCTATTGTTACTATTGTTACTATTGCTACTTGTCACTTGTTACAACTATCTTGCTATCAAAAAACTTGTTACTCCTATTTCAGTGCTTGTAGAAATTATCTTGCTGAAAACCGCTTGTGATTTCCTTCTGATCCTCGTTGGGTTTGACACTCTTACTTATCGAAAGGACTGTGATTGATCCCCTATACTTGTGGGTCATCAGAAATTAACAACGAAAAGGACAAGCTTGTTGTGGGCTTATGCAAACCATTTCAAAATTATGAGGTGACAACCAGCCACTAACGGAAACAGATGATTGCTTGGAAGAAACATGATATGCCAAACTTCTTACACCAAGAGGATACATAGAGAACTTGGATCATGATAAACACCATAATAGCAACAATCCTTAGGAAATGCTTTAGGTCAAATCTAATCCAAGATAGCTCCAAGGAAGACAAATGGGTTTGCATATCTCATACTTGAAACAACTTCTCTTCGTGACTCCTCATGAATTAAGCATGTTATAACACCACCTCAATGGAAAAAGGAGGAAGAATTGCACCTATGAATCCAAGACGAATGATACTTGAGCCTCTCCAACAAGAATCTATAAGAACACTTCGAGAGAGAATTGAAACCTTGAAGAACCACCATGAAGAACCTCCGTATACAAAGAATGATCAAAAGGAATGAAGGATGAAAATAATAAGATTATGACCTTGCAAAGATTTAGATGGAACTTCACGAATAGATACTGGAGAACAACTTGGAACTCCAAAAAAAAAGATGAACAACTTAGAATCGAGAATTGATATCACGAGTCATTCTGGAAGAAGGATTGAAATAACCTTGATGAAACAAGAATAAGAATTATGTTATGATTATCCTTCACCAAGTTAAATTGATGACAAGCAATGAATTTAGCATACCACTTATTATTCTTGAAAGATTGAAGAGAGATTGCACGAACTTGAAGAAATCCTGAACAACAACACCGATAAGAATTGGAACGAATGAATAGAATACACGAGAACAAAGAGATCATGAGCCGCCTAGCACAAACTTGAATGAGGCACCGGAATAATGAGAAGCGAACGAAGAGACAACAATTGAGAAGAAGTTGAGATTGAAAGTTGTATGCTGATAACGAAGAAATCTTCTGAGATGATGGCCTTCAAAGGATCGAGAAATGAAAGGAACTCTGAAGTGCACTGGATAGATATGAAAATAATTTCTCATAATAAAAAATAATTGAGAGGATAGCACGAATCTGAAACCATTAATGTTCAAGAGAATGGACCAAGATTCAAGAGAAACTCTCCTTCGAATTCTAAGCCAAGCATGATGAGACAAAACACCACCAAAATTAACGCGACACTCCGGAACAATGAATAAGGAAAGGTTGAGCCAATGATGCAAAAATAATTCAAAGCGATCCCGGAGAAGGAATCTGACTGATGGAGTTCATTCTTGCGCCATATCTGAAAAGAACTTGAGACCTCCAAAAAATATTACGAAAGCCATGTAAGATCCTGGGAGAAAACCTGTGGGTCATGGGCCCACTCAAAGAAACAATTGTTGAAATGATTGCTTATGAAGAGAGATTGCACCGGTACAAATGAAACTTGATGAGGAGAGAGCTTGAATTAATTGAAAGGATTGGATGCAAACACGAATCTTCCGAGATATATTCTCCACTCCGGATAGAAAGAGAGGGATGAATAATTAAGAGAGGTTTGGATAAGAATTTCCAAGATGAAAAAACAATTTAAAGGATGAAACGAAAATGATGAAGCTTGAAATCTTGAATTGAATCCACCGGAGAAGAAAACAAGAATGAAGAATGATGAAATTAACACATGAGCATCTTCATAAGAATCATTGGATACAATATGGACGAAAAGATAGCGTAAGCATCAATGAAAAGAAAGGCACCTGGATGATAATTATATAATTGAATAAAAAGGGCAGGAGGGTCGGGAAAAACAAAGACAACTTGGGACAGATGAGGCAAACTATGAAAAGAAATAAGATGATTGATCTTGCAAATATTGGGGAGATTGAATTATCTTGAAGGGAAGCACTCCGGTTGGAAAAGAATGGACATGACAATTTGATTGAGCAACCTGACTAACACTGACATAGAAATATGAGAACACCACTTAGAAAATATATGAAATCATTACTCGACATTGAAGCAACTCGAATTACCATACTCCAACAAAACACAGGAGAGGCTTGCAAATTAAGCCAGGAGCAAATTCATGACAGAGATTACGTCTGATATTTTCGTGGTAAGGTTCGCACGGGCTCGATCGTACACTCTATTTTCATATTGAAATGGCGCTTGAATATGCTCCCTAGGCATAGTGAACTACAAGGCTTGACGGAGCATATTTAATGAAACATATCGAGACCATCCTCTGTAAGAAAGACCATGAACAAACGAATCCACTAGATGTCGAACCCCAACCTCACATCATGCATCTCTTGGAAGATAATCCTAGGTAACTACTTGAATTCCCACCTAAGATCTTTTGAATTTTTCCGGTTATGCAATCGGGTCCACGGATAGAAGGAGTAAAATCGATCACTCAACTCCTAGCATGATACTACGCTCCAAATGTATCACATCCGTCAACACATAACCACAGGTCTCGGAAACTCATCTACCTCACACCCTCGTAATCACAATGATACTAATTATGGCAATACATCTGGCAGCTCTCCCCAATACTGGGTGACGCCACACTCCTCTCGCCACAAATAGTATTGAAGAATTTTCAAACATCCTTCGTCCTGAGATACTAAGGAAACTGAATGATAGTGAGTGTGAAAAGAATCCCCTGGAGCTCAACTCCCTGGGACACTTCTACCCCAAATTGAAAGGAGGCACGAGGAACAAAATCTCGGTCACAATGACATCATAAAGTTTCCAAAATTCCCATGTGATCCTAAAACAATTTGAGTGAGAAGAGGAGTAGAATTAAAATTCCTACGTCAAGATTCCTCACCAGAGCATAGAAGAGGAGTAAAAATAATTCTACTCTTCGATATATAACTAGACTCAAAGTAGTTTTTGAATAGATTCGAGTCAGCCAAGTTCGATCAATCAAGGGAGCTCCTAGATCAGTAAGGATCTGATACCAACTAGTAATGCCCAAGATGCAATCCTATCCTTATTTTGGCATGAGGGACTCAATCAGGATAGAAACGCATCTCATCGTTTCACAAGAGTGGATAGCATTACAAGTACATGTACAGAAGAGATGAGTGTATGGAATTGGCTTACACTATCCACAAGCTACAACAAGATCATCTCAAATACAACAACACATTCAATCGCCAAGTAGAACAGCAGAGTCCGACTACGGATGAAATCAAACTAATAAAACAACGTCCATCCTTGCTATCTGAGGTTATCGGCCTGGAACCCATCCTAGATCGATGATGAAGAAGAAGAAGAAGAAACTCCAAATAGAAAAACTATCACGCTCACATCGAAGTATTGCTTTACTTGTACCTGCAACTATTGTTGTAGTAATCTATGAGCCGCAGGGACTTAGCAATCTCATTTCCAAAGGTATCAAGACTAGAAAAGCTTAGGCCAACTCCACCGCGCGACCCCATCATGTCCGGCCCCATCCATTTGGGGTAAAAGGGACAAACCTGTCGGCCCAGCGCGAGACGGCTCGGACCCATCTTGTCCGTTTTGTGTCCGGCACGACTCATTTCGAGCGCAAACTTGCACGGGATTTGGGTCACGGCGGACATCAAACGGACGCGCTATTCCGCGTCGGGGACGCGTGGTAGGCGACCACCTACCTCCCACCCGCCCACATCAATGTGCATGAGCGGCTGGCCCCCGCCTGTCATCCGCCCAGGGAATGGTCGCGGTCCTTCTTAAATGGGGAAGCAGTGGACCGATCGTCGTCCGCGGTTCCCATCGCCAGCCCGCGGCCTCCTCGAAACCTGACAGCCTCGAACCCTAGTAGACTCCTCGAACTCGCTAGCCGCCCACCTTGCAACAGCCATGGGCCTGTGGAACTACAGCCAGAGGGGGAACCATGACCGCGAGCTAGCTCCTCGTCGGGACGCCGTTGCGGCTCCGTGAAGGAGGAGGCCGCATCGCCACCGTGCCGTGCCTCCGCCGCGGCTCCCTTCACCATCGCCCGTAGGCCCGCTGTCCATCACGACCGTCAATACCTCAACGCTGAGGTATGCCGGCGCTACTGGGAGACAAGGACAGAGGTCCCGTGGAGCAACGTCCACCTCCCCAACGTGTGTCATCTCTCCGCCGACCGAGTCCCTATCCCGCCGGTGCCGACAAGCGGTCGTGCGCGCCGCGACAAGATCGAGCGCCGTCGCCGCGTCCTCCTCGACGACCTGTACTAGGACAACAGGTACACCGCCGACTCCACCCTCTGGGACATGTGGCTCAGGGACGAGCACGACGTCCGCCGCGCCTCCTACTTCGCCGACACGGCCTCGGGGCCGCGACGGGCACGGGAGGTGCGCGGCCTCACGCTCACACCATTGCCTTCCCCGTCTCCGTCACCACCTCCACCTCCTCGCATGATGGAGGAGGAGGAGGCCCGGCTCATGCAGCGCGTCATGGAGGACTCCATGATGACGGATGATGAGCGCTAATGGCCGGGCCTAGACCGTGCGATGGCCCTCTCTGTGGCCGGCGACGTCGCCATCCCCGAGCAGATGGAGGAGGAGGAGGTGGCCGCGTTCCCTCCGGATCTGGTGGGCGCGTCATGGAGCTGGTCGTGCACCATGCTGAAGATGGCACAGGCAGTGGGGGCCGTGAACTGGTGCCTCATGCCGCCGCGGTCACCGGAGCGGGAGGCCTCGCCACTGGAGGAGGTGTTGTAGGCACCTGCCAGCTTGCAGCCCGCCCCCGCGGACCAGGGACCGCCGGCCCACCTCTGAACGCCGCCGGCCTACGTCGACCTCGTCAGCGATGGTGACGACGATGACACCGGCGGCCAGTGAAGACGGCGACGGCCATGGCATCGACGGACTTCTTTTTTTATGTTAATTATGTCAAACTGGGCCGTTTTGTGGCCATGAAAACTGGGCCATTTTTTATGTTAATGTTATTATCTTTTAAGTCTTTTAACTGTGTTTACTTTTTAGTTGAGTTTTTCTATTTTTTTAATAAGGTCCAACACGGACAAGATTTTGGGTGCGGCCGCGCGGTGGGCGCTCGCACGACCCAACGGACAGAAGCGGATATGGGCAAACCCATTGTCGTCCCAAACGGACAAAATCCGGCCAAACCGGACGTCCATTTGGGGTCGTGCAGTGGAGTTGGCCTTAATGGATGAGGCATGTTTAAGTGGTGATGCTACAACAAGGGCTAAGCATTTATTTGGGTGACTAACTTACGAGTACAAGAAAAAGAGGGGGGTGATCTACGCATAATCGGGCGTGAGCTAACAATAATCATGAAGTGATTGAACACCTACTTACGAGTCATACATAACCCCACCATGTTCTCTCTTGGATAAGGACTCACGAGAAGAGACAATCACAGGTACACACATAGTTGGCATATTTTATTTGAGTTTACTTCAAGTTTGGTATGACCGGGTGTTATACAAAGTTTCCAAGTTGCCACATAAGCATGGGCATGACTCTTAGAAAGATTTAACCCTACAGGGATGCTCCAAATAGTTCATCACAAACTACCACAAGCTGCATGGAATGACCTCAACCACAGAATACCCGTAGTTTCCTTGGAAATTCCAAAGAAAAACCTTAACCTCGAGATTGCCCACAGTATCCTTGGAATCCCATGCACAAGACGTTCGAGAAAGGTTAAACAAATCCAGCAAGGCTGCCCGGCGTGCCAACACATCGGATAGGAGCTGCGTATCTCATTCTCAAGGCACGACCGGATGAGCTAGACGTCGGGTTGGCTGGGACCACGGGTGACCAAGAGGCACCGAACATCGCTCGATTTGGACCAACACTGATGAGGAGCACTGGCCCGGGAGTTGATGAATTATCCGCGGGTGCTGACGGGTCCCTATTATTTTTATTAGTTATTAGGCAAATGTAGTACCAATGTTGGGCCTTGCCAGAAGAGTTTTATCGCAAAAGGAAAACCAAGGGTGTCCTCATAACAACCTCAAGCATGTTAGGAGCCCTCAATATGGAACATAACATCAGTACAGAAGTAACTAGGGCGGCAAAGTTAGAACAAAACACCGGGCTAGAAGACCAAGCCTTCCACCTATTACCAAGTATATAGGTGCATTAAATTAAATAGCAATAATATGGTGATATATCAAGGAACCCATGTTTTCACATGGAAGCATCTGCACCTGCAATTAGGAATGTTATAAGAAGGGCTGAGCAAGCGGTAACATAGCCAAACAAAGGTTTGTTGGGATGTGAAGGGGGTTAAAGGCTTTTCATGGCAATGATGGGAGGCTTGACATAACATGTGGTAGGCAGAGAGACATAGCGATATAAATGAGACAACTAGCATGGCAATGATAGTAACGTCCTCTAGGGAAATGAGCATCTTACATCTGATCTCGCTAGGAAGAAGAACGAATCCGTGAAGTGGACGAACCAACGTAGTCGAACGAATCCTCACACTCCGAAGCGTTTCAAAACTCTATCGAGAAGAAACAATCCAGTGACAATAATCAACACACGATAAACACCACAACATATGAAAGACATGACACGCAAACAAATATGATGCATGTTCAATTAATTATGCATGGTATGGCAAAGCACAACAATCAACTCCTGCACATTAAATGAAGCTCAATATGCAACGAGTTGCATATTGACAAACTCAACATTTGAATTACTTAGTTCATTCCCTATCATGTACATGACAATGTTAAATGTTGTTAAACATGGGAAGAGGTGAAGCATAAATAAACTACACTATCTAGGCATTTTAAATGAGGTCGGAAACAACATATAGCATTTTCGAATAACCCAGAATGTTAATTTTGGAAATTGGTTCAGATCTTGACTAAACATATTTTCTATTTACTAAATAGAAAAAGAAAGTGGACCATGTGACTCTACTCATCATTCTAGACGATTTACATATATAGATCATCTAAAACGGAGCTACGGTCTAAAAGATATGACCAACAAAAGATAATGTGACATGGAATGCAAAATGCATGCAAATTACAACCACAAGCATGTTAATCATGGATGCAACAATATATTATGAAACTACATGAAATTCTAGGCAAGTTTAAATGAGGCCGGAACAACGAATAACAATTCTAAAAAGCCCCCATATGCAAATTAAGATTTTGGTAATGTTGTGCCAACAACACAATTTTAGAATTGTTAAATAGCAAAATAAATGCCACCATATTATTCTACACATTTTTTTAGTCAAGTTACACATATAAAACATTTTAATCGGAGTTATAGTTTAATATCTATGAATTAAACCATTTTAACATGGCATTTATGCAAATTGATGCAAACAGCAAGTTTAAACATTTTAAACATGGTTGAAAGTTGGATATTGTGAATCTACACAAAATTCTAAGAATTTTCATGTATAAAGCTTTTAAATATTATGCATGGTTATTTTGCTATGAACTAAATCATTTTAATATGGCAGCACGCAAAACAAGGCAAACAAAAAGTTTAAATATTTTTAGCATGCACAGAAGTGACATATTATTAATCTACACAAAATTCTAATCATTTTACATATATAAATAATTTTGATCCGATGCACGGTTAATTAATTGTGAGCATTTTAAAATCATGCATTTTTCTTTCATTCTTAAAGGTCCTGATAAATAGACAAATTCGCAGCAACGAAAAAAATGCAATGGGTCGAACATGTGAGTGTTGGATAGTATGTTGTGCCTACGGAGGCTAATAGAGCAAAGTGGTTGGGCTGGGGGTCCTCACCTTAGGCCGAGGACCGATGGATCTAGCGCTGGGCCGCGTTGGTGTTCGAGACGATGTGAGGCGCTTGGCGGGTGAGGCCTGCCTGCGGGCAAGGCACAACCGGGTTGGCTCAAGCCAGCGGCTATGCCGGGGCGCTGGATGCGGCCCATGTGGAGAGCCTCGGCAAGCTCGATCCCGTCGTCTCCCTCCTGGACAGCGAGCATGGAGGGTTGACCAGTGGCGGCGCAACACAACACGCTCCGGCGAGGTGCGAGTCACGAGGAACTGGCACGGGAGGCTCACCAGTGAACGGATCTGGGTGGTTGCGTGCTTAGAGGTCATTGCTACCTCTTGAGCTTGCATTGGTTTTTCCCTTAAAGAGGAAAGGGTGATGCAGCACAGCAGCAGTAAGTATTTCCCTCAGTTTGAGAACCAAGGTATCAATCCAGTAGGAGTATCAAGATGAGGCACCAATGTACGTGCGCAAAAACAAACAAACTTGCACCCAACGCTATAAAGGGGTTGTCAATCCCTTCACGATTATTTGCAAGGTGAGATCTGAAGGTGAAAAGTGCAACAAAGTAATTTTGTGGATCTGAATATAGGATGTGAAGTAGACCCGGGGACCATAGTGTTCACTAGAGGCTTCTATCATGATAGCAAGTATTACGGTGGGTGAACGAATTACTGTCGAGCAATTGATAGAATCGCGCAAAGTCATGATGATATCTAAGGCAATGATCATACATATAGGCATCGCGTCCGAGGCAAGTAGACCGATACTTTCTGCATCTACTACTATTACTCCACACATTGACCGCTATCCAGCATGCATCTAGTGTATTGAGTTCATAACAAACAGAGTAATGCCTTAAGCAAGATGACATGATGAAGAGGGATAGATTCATGCAATAGATATAAACCCCATCTTTTTACCCTTGATGGCAACAACACGATGCGTGACTCGCTACCCCTTCTGTCACTAGGTGAGGACACCGCACGGTATGAACCCAAAACCAAGCACTTCTCCCATTACAAGAATTATAGATCAAGTTGGCCAAATGAAACCCACAACTCGAAGAGAATTACAAGGATACGAAATCATGCATATAAGAGATCAGAGGTGACTCAAATAATATTCATAGATAATCTGATCATAAATCCGCAATTCATCAGATCTCGACAAACACACCGCAAAAGAAGGTTACATCGGATAGATCTCCATGAAGATCATGGAGAACTTTGTATTGAAGATCCAAGAGAGAGAAGAAGCCATCTAGCAACTAGCTATGGACCCGAAGGTCTGTGGTGAACTACTCACGCATCATCGGAGAGGTAATGGTGTTGACGAAGAAGCCCTCTGTGTCCGAATCCCCATCCGACAGGGCACTAGAACGGTCCCCAGATGGGATCTTGAGGAGACAGAAGCTTGAGGCGGCGGAAAAGTATTTTCGTGGCTCTCTCTGGTGGTTCTGGATTTTTAGAGAATTTATAGGCGAAATAAGTAGGGCAAAGGAGCCACGGGGGGCCCACAAGCCTGCTAGGCGCCCCCCCCCCCAGGCCGCGGCTAGGGGGCTTGTGACCTCCCCCGGGGTCTTTTGCCTTGGTTCTCAAGTCCCTTGCATATCTTCTGTTATGGCAAAAATCATCCCGCAGGTTTTATTCCGTTTGGACTCTGTTTAATATTATTCTCTGAAAAAGGTCAAAAACACGGAAAAACAAAAACTGGCACTTGGCACTGAGTTAATAGGTTAGTCCCAAAAAGATATAAAATAGCATATTCATGCATACAAAACATCCAAAGTTGACAAAATAATAGCATGAAACCATCAAAATTTATAGATACATTGGAGACGTATCAGTCATCGGCCAAAGTAGATCACCGACGGCAGCCATGGGTGCGTGTTGCGAGGGTCATGGAGGTGGCCGGGGGTTAGGGAGAACGAGAAGAAGATATAGTGCGGCACGGTGTCACCGGCGTCCCGCGGTGGAGTGCGGCGGCGAGAAGCTGTCGA
Organism: Hordeum vulgare subsp. vulgare; assembly: GCF_904849725.1. Classification (NCBI taxonomy): domain Eukaryota; kingdom Viridiplantae; phylum Streptophyta; class Magnoliopsida; order Poales; family Poaceae; genus Hordeum; species Hordeum vulgare. The sequence continues at coordinate 476,739,895 of NC_058523.1, forward strand.
CGAGGTCCTGGGGATGGGGGCGGAGGTGCAGAGGAGACGGTCGGTGGAGTGAGGTTCTCGGGCACGGGAGCCTTCACGCGGCGGCGCATGCGTTTGCTTGTCTGGGTCCCGATGGGCTCTTGCAGGCTTGCCCCGGGGCCCGAGCGGGCCTGCTGTGTTTGGGAGAGGTTGTTGGGCCACTTGGTGGCGGTGTGGTGGCTCGGGTGGCGGTGGTTGGATAGGGGATGTCGCAGATCCCGAGGTGGAACAGAGAAGGCCAAATTTGGAGGGCTTTCCCCTCCTTTTATAGGAAGGGACTGATTTAGGGGGTTAGGTTAGAGGATTTTTAGCCCGATTTCGACCGTGCGATCACGATTGGATGGCTCCGGTCACGGGGTTTGGCTAGGATCGGTTAGTGGTATGTGCATGAAGGGTTGGGATGAGAAGATAGGGAGAAACGAGCATCCCGGTAAAAATTTGAAACACCGAAAAAACGTGTGACGATTCACCAACTAGTGCCGCTATACATTTAACAGTTCGGGTATCAAACGGACTCCGATTGCGATGAAATTTGGCATGCGGTCTACGTACATGATAAAAAGACCGCACACCAACTTTCAACCCAAATCGAAGAAAGTTTTACACACACTTTTAAAAACAATATATCTGAACAATGACGCGGGCGCAGACTTGTGTGGTTTTTCCCAAAATGGTCAACTACAAAAAAGGAGAGAACCACAACTAATAACGAATGCAAGTTTTGAAAACTGACTACAACGGAGTGTCGATGCAATGAGGATGATGCTAATGATGCGATGATGAATGCAACAACCTAATAAATCAAAGAGCGACATGAGAATGAAAGGGGAATCTTGTGGAGCATCAGTTCCGGGTTGTTACAGACTTGGAGTTGTATCCCGATCTAATACAACTAGAAATGTGACTTAAATTGAAATGTTAGTTCCGAAATTTCTTTCTTGCGGGGAGTCAAGGAAGGATCTCTGGGCGTACTTAATAAATTTGTTGCAACATAACTATTACATATGTTTTACTAATCTACACTCTTCTAATGTTGCAAGACACTAAAGATGCTAGTCTTAGATAGGACTAGGCCTTCTCTCTATTTTGGCATTTCTGTAGTCAATCCAAAGATATAGCCCCATTCCTTTGATACCGATGCATACCTTAGCATAGTTCTGATGTCAATCTTGAGAGTACTTTGGATGAGTACTCACCGTTAATTTGCTCCCCCTTTTCCTCTTGATACGATTGCCGTGACCAGACGATGAAGCCTAGGAGATGGTTGATACCGACGACTACTACTACCCCCGGTGGAGCCTACTACTACATGGAGGCCGTTGACGACCATGAGTAGTTAGGAGGCTCCCAGGAAGGAGGCCTAGCCTTTTCGATGTGTTGTTTATGTTTGCGCTAGCCTTCTTAAGGCAAAACTGGTTGAGTTATGTATGTACTCATATATTGTTTGCTTCCCGTGACACGTTTGTTCTAGCTTATGTATTCGAGCCCTTGAGGCCCTTTTCTTGTAATATGAAGCTGGTATGACTTTAATTTGTGTCTAGAGTTGTGTTGTGATATCTTCCCTTGAGTCCCTAACCTTGGTCGTACACATTTGCGTGTATGATTAGTGTACGGCCAAAATGGGGGCGTCACAAGTTGGTATCAGAGATGACTACCTGTAGGTAGCCCCGTTTCGAACTCCTTGGTCGAAGTCGAGTCTAGTACTTGAAAAACATTTACTAACGTTGTTGTGTGTCTTATAGGCCCACATCTCAAATGGGTGGTATTAGGATCTTTTACTCCTGTTCTATACTGTGGGATTCTGATCTCTCTTGTCTTTCGGGTTAAACCATTTGCTAACTCTGACTTAGGTTCAAGTAACTACTTCCTCCCGGAGAGCCCCTCATTCCAGACGCTGGATTGATTCATCAGAACACTCTGAAGATACTCTCTGATGTTCTCTTGAGAACTTGTGCTCATCGCTCTTGCAATTTCCTTCCACCACCAACCCCTATGGATAACTCTTCTCCCCTTGTTGAGGAATTCGTTCATTCCCAGTTGTTCATGTCTTTCACCAAATCCTTCAAATTGCTATTCGATCTTCCGAAATCCTCAGTAACCTATTGCTCTTGACCTTCCTCACATGTTTGCATTATGGTTGATTCCATATGTCCAACATTATTCATTATAATCCTTTGTGATTGTCCTTTGATCTTGTTGGTTCAACCTGTGTGTGAATGCACACAATCATGAGTTGAGCCTCATAAATTATGAGTCCAACTCAGACAACTTTCCAAACACGAGTTGGTTCTCGGCAAATCAACCTTGTTTGATTGTCCATCTAAGTCCATTCAACTTACTTGTATTTGATCAGAGCATCTGATTTTGATACACCAACCTGGAAATCATAATTCCTTTGGTATTTAAGTATCAAAATTATTCACATGTTCTATAATCCGATGACTTGCATTCTTTCTTCTTCTGATTGAGTATCGATACTCACATCAGATCCCTTTGTGGGATGCCAAAACCATTGTTGGGTTATTATCTGGCAGTGTCCTTCTCATTCAAATTCTTGTGTTATTCTTTCCCTGATACATGATGTCATTGGTAAATTGTGTATTCCCCCTCTGATATGTTGTATCATATGCGTTTGTCAGCCATGCTCTTCAAGCATGTTTTAATTACACTTAACGTTTGTGGTATATGTTCCTAAGGTGCCCCGATGGGCGGAACCTATGCCTTCCCTAACCAGTGTGACCCCGAGAGTTTTCACGAGTCTTACTCTTCTGGTGTTTTGCCAGATAATCTTTAAAAGCTACAACTTCATCAAAGGCAAGGAGTAAATGGCATGTGATGCATTGATGAAGTGGGAGTCGACCTTGAACTTTATGTTCATGCCCATGGACCCGATGTATGTCTTATCACGGAAGCTTCTCGTAACAATAAAATTCCCTTGGTATAATTTGATGTGGTATGTGTGATCTTGTCCTTTGCAATCGTGGTTCCGACCATGTTGTTCTGCTTTGATTTCATTGTGAGACAATGTATAGGGCTTGTCTTCCATTGATCAATACACTAGTCTAACCTCTATTCCGATCTACCTTCGAGTATTATCCCTCGTATCTTGAGAATATCACAGACCTATATAACTTCTTATGAGATCCTAATCAACTATGATATTTCACTGATTCCATTTTCCTCGTGTTCTGAGTTGTTGGACACTCAAGGACACCGATATATAAATCAGGTATGCATTGTGATTCAACAACTCTTAGTAATCTTCTTTGCTTATGAGTTTGTACTCGATCATGTCATTCCAGGCTGTTAGGCTACATCATTATCGTCATTCTAGAGTTTGACCATGCTATTCATGTCCTTCATTCCGAGAACATATTGTTGAGGAACGTAGCATGGGAAACAAAAAAAAAATCCTACACACACGCAATACCTATCTGTGGTGATGATCATCTATGAGAGGGGAGAGTGAATCTACATACACTTATAGATCGCTAAGTGGAAGCATATATAACGTGGTTGATGTAGTGGAACATCTTTGCGATCCAAATCGCAGCTCGTCCCGCGATCTCATCACGATTCGTCCCGCGATCCCATCACGATCCATCCCAATCTAGTGCCGAACGGACGGCACCTCCGCGGTCAGCACACGTACAGCTCGATGACGATCTCCACCTTCTTGATCCAACAAGAGGGGCGAAGAGGTAGATGAGTTCTCCATAACGGCGGCATGGTGGTGGTGGTGTTGAGCTATTCCAGCATGGCTTCGCCTAAGCACCGCTAAAACTAGACTAGAGGATAAACAAATCTAGAGAGAGAGGGCAGCACGTGGCTGTTTTTCTGTGTCTCAAAAACCCTCAATACCTCTAGTATATATAGGAGGGAGGGAGGGAGGGGAGGAGGCAGCCTCAAACCCTCAAGGTTTGGGCGAAATTGGAGGTGGAGCAGTCCTACTCCAATCCTACGAGGAGTAGGATTCCTCCCTTCCACTTGGAAACCCTTTCCACCTTTTCCACCTTTGGGTTTTTTGCCTCTCAAACCTCATGGGCCTTAGTGGGAGCTTATGTAAGCCCACTATAGGATGGTTTGTATCCTCCCACAGCCCATAAGGCCCCTCGGGGCGTGACACCCCTCTTGATGGTCCCCGGTACCCTCCCAGCACTCTAGGTACACTACCGATGAGCCCGAAACTTTTCCGGTGACCAAAACAGGACTTCCTATATATCAATCTTTACCTCCAGACCATTCCGGAGCTCCTCGTGATGTCCGGGATCTCATCCAGGACTCCGAACAAATTTTGGTTACCAACACCTATAACTCAACTATACAGAAACGTCACCGAACCTTAAGTGTGCAGATCCTGCAGGTTCGAGAACTATGCAGACATGACCGAGACACCTCTACGGTCAATAACCAATAGCGGGACCTGGATGCCCATATTGAATCCTACATATTCTACGAAGATCTTTATCGTTTGAACCTCTATGTCAAGGATTCAGTTTATCCCGTATGTTTTTCCCTTTATCCTTCGGTATCTTACTTGCCCGAGATTCAATCGTCGGTATCTCTATACCTAGTTCAATCTCGTTATTGTCAAGTCTCTTTACTCGTTCCGTAATACGAGATCCCATAACTAACTCCTTAGTCACATTGCTTGCAAGGCTTGTTGTGATGTTGTATTACCGAGTGGGCCCCGAGATACCTCTCCGTCACACGGAGTGACAAATCCCAGTCTTGATCCATGCCAACCCAACAGACATCTTTGGAGATACCTGTAGAGCACCTTTATAGTCACCCAGCAACGTTGCGACGTTTGATACACACATGGTATTCCTCTGGTGTTCGGAGTTGGATGATCTCATGGTCATAGGAATAGATACATTGACATGCAGAAAAACAGTAGCAATAAACTGACACAATCATATGCTACGTTTATAGTTTGGGTCTTGTCAATCACGTCATTCTCCTAATGATGTGATCCCGTTATCAAGTGACAATACTTGCCTATGGCTAGGAAACCTTGACCATATTTGATCAACGATCTAGTCAACTAGAGGCTCACTACGGACAGTGTGTTGTCTATGTATTTGAGTTTCCAATCAGTACAATTCTAGAATGGACAATAAACGATTATCATGGACAAGGAAATATAATAAAAACCAATTTATTATTGCCTCTAGTGCATATTTCCAACAAACATTTCCAACTATGTGTTAAGCTTACATCGAGCTTTCAGCGTCAGGTTGGTTGTCTTGAAAGGAAATTACGATTCTGAGCTAGCAATCTTATCTATGGATCCGATAACCTGTCGCTGCACCATTCATTTGCTTGATGCCATTGCTGAACGATTACATCTTCATGAAACTTCTCGACAAATGTGTCATGATCATAATCAGCATTCTGAGCTCTTCTAGGATATCAATCGAATCCATGATGAGAAATACCGTCATTTCCCTTGATGATTTGTGTTATCATCGACAACCTTATTGCCTTCCCTCCAACACAAACTTGATCATGTTTTGTGTTGTCCCTTGAGTTCCTTGTATCCAGCTTATGTTATGTTCTACCTTGGAGTATTACCATCTTTTATGTCAAGAATGTTGCGAGAATTGTTGCACCTCTTAAGAATCCTTGGTATAGTGATACTTCTCACCATCACCATTTGTTTCTTGATCCCCGTGCTTTTTCTAACCGGAATACCGACAAGTGAACCTTAATGTGTGATTCCGACACTTGTGGCAACCCTATTGCTTTGAACTTAACGACTGATAGGTTCATTCTTAGTGTGTTGGTTGTTGACTCAAAATTTTAGCATTGGTCGTGCTACTTGGTCCGTATTTCCGAGTGCACCCTTTGATCAATGTTTAATTGTTGATGATTCCTCAACCATACGTCATTATATCATTTGATCTGAAAAATCCTATCTCCTTGTCCTTATAAATTTGTAAATTCATCCCTATCAAAATCTTGAGGGATTGTTCCTGAGCCCATCGGGCACACCCTCAACTTCTCCATGTCGAGTGATGAAGTTTGTGCCTAGCTCATGAAGAATATGTTTGAGAGGAGAAGTATTTTTCCCAATGTTCATGTACATTCTTGTCGCCGTGAATGTGAGAAAGTTATGTTTAGCTTCCTCTAGGATCATCCCAAATCATTGACGCATGTGCGAAGTGTTATACGTTTTGAATAGTTGCTATCTTCACTTCATATAACTTTCTTAGCACCCCAATTCGCTGATTGATTTGATCAAGGAAAAGAAGTTCCTTCATAAGAGCTAATCCAGTCTTACACAAAGACCTTGATATCCTCGATGATGGTTCCCAAATCAGAACTCAGTTGCATTTTGTTGTAGGAATTGCATTTGGGCACGAATGTCTTGACATTGTGTTCATGTGTCTTACAATCCAATTCATGATTCAAGACTTGCTTTCGTAGTTCATATCTCAAGAATCTTGCATCATCATCTCGTCAATTTTTGTTGCCCCGTTATTCTCAGGCATCCTGAGTCTAACGTATCCTCACACAAATCATATTTGAATCTCGGGTCGATATGATGGTTGGAACATTTTCCACTAATTATAACTTTGGTCTTTATGTAACCCGGTATGGTGATGTCTTGTCTAGCTCACCTATCTGGAGGATGTATTGTTATATTACCTTCCTTAGTAAGGTTAGCCATTCTCCCCTAAGGAAATTGTATGACTTATTTTATAAGTTGTTCCCGATGGATCCTTTGTGTACCCAAAATCCGACCTTTACCTGTTGACCATGTCGATCCTCCCCCGAAGCACAAATGTGGTCATTCAAATGTCAACACGAACATTGGAAGCGCAATGCTAAAGTGTTCTTGATCAATTATCCAAACAATATTGTATGGGTAAACATCATGATTCTCCTTGCCCCTTTATATAAATGGTCATGTACTTGGTGACCTATCATGTATACCATGCTCTGTTTTCCTTGGGAAAGGTATACTCTAATACTTGTGTGTGAACGCATTGTCCTTTCCATTTGTGTGTTTGATATGATAACCACATTTTCCTTCCCATTGGTTTGTTTAACCTTTCTTGTAATCTAACTTATCAGAGGAGTGGTAATTCCCTGCTTAGGTAAAAACCTCGGTCTATAACTCTGTCACTAAGACACTGTTACTATTGTGGATAACATTCTGGTAGTTGCTGGTGGACGAGAACTCTGGCTATTGGTCCGCCTCATTTTAACAAGCAGAAAAATGGTTCTATTCGTCCCCCGTCCTTGGTACCAATGTTGTTGCCACCATAAATGCCACGCTATCCTCTGAATTTTGTTGCTACCATGACCGTGCAAGATGCCACCACTCTTCCTTTTCTTACTCACATGGTGGGCCCATAACCCATAGTTCCAGAGGATCGCAACGTGAATCTCGTGTACATCTTTGATTCCAAAGTATCCTTTGCACTTGGCTTCGTATGTAATTCCCGAACCACTATCCAAGGGATGATCTATTCTATTATCCGACACAATATTCATTCTCGTTGCTCTAAACCCCTTTCACCTTGTGATCACACGTCAAATGATTTCCTACCTGTTGAAACTTTTGTACCCTCACCTATTTCTCCCAATGGAGTCCCTAAGATACAACTTGGGAAATCATTCATGTCTTCTTCCATGAATTCATCATCACGTGCCTAACTTTGTGTAGCTAAGTTCTTCTAGAGTTTTTCCCTCTTATCGCATTCGTAGGACAATGAAGACCCCGAAGGAAGGATGACGACTTCATCAGGATGACCTAAAATAGAGAATTAAATACATCAACGAAAGGGATCAACTTCTCTAGAAGAGCAACCAAGAACAAGAAGACTCGTTAGAATTTTGTAACCAGACTTTTCCCTTATTCGACTTTTCCCTTATTCTACCTCTTAATTCTCCGGACGAGAATTTCTTTTAGTAGGGGAGAGTTTTAACACGCATGGTTTTTCAGCTACAGTAACCTAGGTGATCAAGCAAGAGTGATCACAAGATTAAGCTAATGCCTTTTGCTAAATAGCGCATGACCACATTTGAATCATACCTCATTTCAAATTCCTATTGATTTTAAAAATTCAATTAATAAGTGGATTAAATATTTTGGCAAACATGAATCTAAAATCATGATTGGTTTTCAAATATTCCTTAAGTATTTATAAAATCTAAACCAACATTTTAAAAAGTATGTTAGTGCCTCAAAACAATGAAAACACACGACAAACATTAATTATAATGCCTATTATAATTTATGAAAATCTAAATTTATTTCAAATGCCCCCCAAACAATTTGTGGCAGTGCCTAAATTTACAGTGTGAATAATAGGTCTGGCCACATATTTTTCAAAGGTCAATTGGTTTCAAAGTAAATGCAAAGTAGAAAAAGAATGAAATAAACTGAAAAAGGAAATGGAAACACAAAAACAAAAATAGAAAGGCGGGGAAGGGACACTTTGCACTCGGCCTAGTGCATAGTGCCACCCCAGCTGTCCCAGCCGGGCCTTCCCCTTCCTCCCCTTTGTTCACCCCTCATGCAGTGGGTGACCGAGGCACGTCTGTGGCCCTGGATGACCACGTGTCGGCCATCCGACACTTTTTGGCAACCTCAAATCGCCGGCGACATCTGTGTCACCAACCCTAACTCTAGACGCCCTGAGTTCCCTCCTCGCCCACTCCCCTCCCTCTCTCCCACCTCTCCCACAGCGCCGCCATGACCGGGATCCAATGAAGTTCGCGACCACCGCCATCACCATGCCCTGCAAGGTTTCCAAGAAGCTCCGACGAGGTCGTCTGGATCGATCCAAGGAGTAGCTCGAGCTAGAGATAACCGTGACGCCAGGGTCGATCGCTTCTCCGTTTTCGGTCGTCGGCGCCTCTCGGACGAATTCGACGTCGCTGTTGCTACTAACCTCTCGCCGGGCCTTCGTGTGCCTTCACGGTGAGTCGTCGCGTGAGATGCACTCCTTACCTTTCTCTTTAACCGTCCCTAGCATCGGCTCTGTTCTCTGCTAGTTCCGGTCACCGCGTGCTGGTGCTCCTCTCACTAGCACTGGCTATACCCAGCGCTCGTCGATGTCGCGCACGCCAACGAGTCTGTGACCGTGCTAGGAAGTTGTCACGTCCTTTTGTTTTATTTAGTTCATGCGGAATCGCGATGCACGCTCTGCCAGTGGGTGCACTGCCACCGTTGTCAATGGTGTGCTCGGTCCCGACCACCACGATGTCTGCCGTCGCCACCCATCGACGTGGCGCAGCCCCATGGCCCCATAGGACCAAACCGCATCCCAAATGGTCGCCAGAATCGATCGAACGTGTCGCCGGTGCTCGGATTTGCTGCCGATGACGCTGCTGGTTTGGCATCATTAGCCACCAATTAACCACCCAACTAACCCACACTCGCATGCGTGCCCGAGGCCACTAAGTAATTGGTTTAGTTTTAAATAAAATGGTTAACTGTCCAGAGTCGCTGACATGCGGGGCCTGCTCGACCCGCTGACCAGTCAACGTGGACGAGTCAAGTTCTGATTAGGGAGCTCACTCGCCCCATGAGCGAGCCACTGCTCGCTAGGCTGTTGACCCAGTCAACAAGGCCCACGAGTCAGCCACTGTGTCGTGTGACTAGGTATATTTCTGGGTGCCCTTGGCATTTTGACTATTTATTTTGAAATTAAATAAATTCCAATTTTTTTGTAAACCTTTCAAAAATCATATAAAATAATTTATAACTTGGATAAAAATATTTTATGCATGAAAGTTGATCAGAAAAATTGAAGTATTTCGAATATGTTATCTGTTCATTTGTCACATGCCTCTAGCATGATGAACATGGACATTTGGCATTAGGATCATGTGTGAAATAATAGTCAAATACCCGGGAAATATCGTCAGATATTCTCCCGCTCCGTCTGTGACTTGTAGTATTACGTTAGCTCATCCCTAGCATTGCATTTTGCCATGTTATGCATCGTTATGCATTTGTTCACTTTTATTTATTGTTTCTTCCCCCTTTTCTCTCTGCTAGACGCCGAGATTGACATTGTTGTCGGGTACAACTACGCGAGTGACGATCATCATTTTTTACCAGAGCAACAAGGCAAGCAAATCCCCCTTAATCATCCCTATATCCTCCATTCTTTCCCCTCATGCTTGCATTAGATTTTGCTAATGTTATAGATAGCTCCTATTCTGATGCATACCTATTTTTGATAAAGTGCTATTGTACTCCATTGTATATTAAATGCTTAGTATAGGTTGATTACTGATCCCGAGTGACCCCACTTAGCCCCAGTCGCCCCTGCTTCATCATTAAAGACTCGACGACTTGAAGACTCGGAGAATCAAAGACTCGATCAACTGATCGACAAGCCATGACTCGTCACATCACCTCACACCCCTTAGTTGTATGACTCTGCACAACTACTATCGAGTACCATGGGTGATACCTCGTAATGTACTCCTGATGCTAACTCTGTAGTGTGGTTAACCGGACATGGATTATGGAGGGTGATTCCTCCTTCACCACTTCCGATAACGAGTCTGTCGTGCAACCCCTCAAGCGTGAGCCATCGAGGGTGATTCCTCCCTGGTCACCTTGACGGTTACATCAGTTGGAATCCGTCGAGGGTGACACCTCAGATTCCTCTAATGTTATAGACTCACGGTTACTTTAACTTTACTACTGGAACATGATGATATGTGTGGAGTGGGTGGATTCCCGCATGATTGTGACGAGGCGTGGCCGAGCATTCTTGGACCTTGACACACATCCTCGAGACGGGGCAAAGAGACCACATATCGTGGATCATTGATCATCACCGCAATTAATGAAACATTAATTGGTTTGGGTATTTGATCTGAGTTGGTCGATTGACCTATACGTACTAACCTTCACGCGGAAATAGTTATGGGTATTCGGCGTTGTCGTATCAACCGAAGTTCTCATTGGAGCGGCACGTGCCCGAATGGTCCGCGTAAGCATTGATCTTGTATAAGAGGTGCGAGGATTGATCTCGGCCGCCCATGCAATGTGCAGGAGTGCAAAGGGCGATGGGCCCAAGACCCATGCACGCATAGGAATTAGTACGGCTACAACATGTTGATGTCCCGAGGCTGTTCATGACCCAGGAAAGTGTGTCCGGCTAGAGGTATCGAGCGTGTTGCGAAATGTGGTGCACCCCTACATGGATGATTAAACTATTCGAATAATTGTGTCCACGGTAACATGACGAGTTGGAGTTGTATCCGATCTAGCTAATACAACTAGAAATGTGACTTAAATTGTAATGTTTGCTCCGAGATTGCTTAGTTGCACGGACTTAAAGGAAGGATCTCTGGGCATACTTAATAAATTTGTTGCAACACAATTATTACATATGTGTTACTAATCTACACTCTTCTAATGTCGCAAGACACTCAAGATGGTAGTCTTTGGAAGGACTAGGCCTTCTCTCTATTCGGACATTTCTGGAGTCAGCGCAAAGATATATCTCCACTCCTTTGATACTGATGGATACCTTAGCATAGTTCTGATGTCAGTCTTGCGAATACTTTGGATGAGTACTCACCGTTGCTTTGATCCCCCTTTTCCTTTTGATACGATTACCGCGACCACATGACGAAGCCGAGGAGATGGTTGAACCTGCCGACGACTACTACTACCCCCGGCGGAGCGTACTACTACGTAGAGGCCACTGACGACGAGGAGTAGTTAGGAGGCTCCCATGCAGGAGGCCTGGCCTTTTCGATCTGTTGTTTATGTTTGTGCTAGACTTCTTAAGGCAAAACTGGTTGACTTATGTTTGTACTTAGATATTGTTTGCTTCCGCTGACTCGTTTCTAATCGAGCTTTTATATTCGATCCCTCGAGGCCCCTGCCTTATAATATGAAGCTTGTATGAATTTAATTTATGTCTAGAGTTGTGTTGTGATGTCTTCCCGTGAGTCTCTAGTCTTGATCATACACATTTGCGTATATGATTAACGTACGATCAAAATGAGGACGTCACACATATGACCAAACATGTGTGGCTTCCTCATTTGACAATTGATGCTCTAATCATGGGGTGTAGGAAACTGATTTAATATTGCACAAAAGAAAAGCCACAATGTGTGACATGGCCCTATAAATGGAACCACTTAAAAGTATCACTTCGAAGAAAAAAATTAGACTAGTTCTGTGTTATGCGTAATTAGAAATAACTCTAATCAATAACCATTACAAAGTCATTGTGTCTGTGTGTGTGACCACTACTCTTTCCATCTTCTTGGCTTGCAGGGTAGCTGATTGAGACGAACAAGGTCATGGCTTGCCTTACGTGGTGAGGTACTGCTAGGAAGAGCGCAAGATGCCACCACCAGGTACCAGATGGTGCAATCAAGGACGTCGTCATACTGACTATCGATGATCTACACGTCATTCTGTCCCTCTCTCCCAAATGTCAAGCTCAATTCCTTACTATTTTATACAATGGAGGTGACCTGAAAGGCACTTGACCAAAATCTCGTGTCTTGTGATGTGCCTTGCGAAGGTGCTTTCTTTGATATTTCCGTCATATGTAAGGTAAGGATTTAAAGGTCAAACATCCCATGCTTTTGTGGGGGGGGGGGGGGGGGGGGGGCGTGTGTGTGTGTGTGTGTGTTACAGTCAACTGTACGATGGACTGATATTTAGTTTCATCATATCTTCGTATTGGAGTCCCTCTTTTCTGTATAATCTGAGTGCCTCTTTGCTTAGTTTGCTAGGGTGTGCTATTTACAGTTCCTTCTCATCTCCTAACTGATCTTTGGAGTTACTATTTATTAGTAATTTTTGCTACAACATAATTAGTGCCCTGCAAACTCTGTTTACCCTCTTGTGTCAGTATTGTCCATTTTCATCCTTTTATGCATTAAAACTCCGCTTCATATATGCACTGCAACATAAATATTCCCCTTGGGTTGTTGATTATTGATTTTCCATACTTGGATGTTTGCTGATTGTGGTCTACATATTGAATTGGGGATGCCAAAGCTCTTGTGGAATTAAGATCATGGTTTATTTATTTTTTATTTATACCACAACCAGATAGTGTGATGCCTTTTATATTTTTTCAATCTATTAGTAGATGTAGATGTCATAAGCTCTTAATTCATTGAGTGGATATCTATGTAGTATTCATCGAGAATTATGTGAAACCAGTGTGAAACACGCCCTTCTGGGTGAGTGGATGTTGTATATTTATTGTACAAAATTTGATTTAGAAACCATATCTAATCGTAGTGCACTTATTGTGACAAATTTTGTGGCAGGAGATAAAAGCAAGACAAGGTTGACCTCACAATGCCCTCTAATAGAAACTAACACTATGAGAAGCTGCAAGACTAGGTGTGTTAGAATAAATTCGTGGTACACGGTCGATCCATCGAGAAACAAGCAATCACAGCATGATGACGACACCGAGATTTGTTAACGAGGTTCGGCAAACTTGCCTACTCCCCGGGGCAATGACTACGGACGCTCCTCCCCAAGATACCGCAACACCGGCCACCCGGGTGCCGGCACAAGCCCCCGGCTCTCCCTTGCGAGCCTGTCGCTATCTAGTCGTCATAGATTACAACGTGGGGTGCCTCCTCATGTATAAGAGGCCAAGGATACAACCTGTCCGACTACGACACTACATGTATCCTACCCACACTACAACACCAAGTCCATATGTAACCCAACTCGTACACAATATTCGACACAACTCTAACAAACTCCACCTTGACGAATACTTTCATACTTTGAATTTGTTCATGCGTCAAACTTCTATGTACTCCGGACTTGTGTTGTCTTCTTCGTACCTTACCGAGAGCTACCCGACGAGTCTGCCCCAGATCCGCCGCCTCCGTGGGATCCCGCTGCTACTCCTGCTACTCTAGTCTCCATGACTCCACCTGCAATAGTGCTTCCTTGCAACTTGTAAAGATGCTAAGCCATCCTCGCTCCAATCATCACGGTCACCTCATCTTCCATGATTTCCATGGTCTTCTTATCCCGATTACAACGGAATACCATATCACCATCATGAAGAACTCAAAGCGAAATTAGATTCCTCCTTAGCCCCGACACATGCATGACTCCCCGAAGCATCCGCTCAACTCCGTCAAACATCTTGATTTTGATGTCACCTACTCCAGCAACACGATAACCAGTGTCATCGCCCATATAGGCTAAACCAAAATCACTAGACTTGTATGAAGAGAACCACTCCTTGTTGGATATCGCATGAAAAGAGCAAGTTGAATCCAACATCCACGCTTCACTTTTGGTTGACCGCCTGTGTGATACTACGTGGGCATCACTACTGCTGTCTGAGACATCACTATGAATTGCCATATTAGCACTTGACCCACCATTGAGCTCTTGACAGTACTTTTTAATATGTCCCCTCTCCTTACACTTGTGACACTGTATTTTTTTTCTTTTTCTTTTTCTTGTTCTTCCCTGCCTCATATCCCTTCCGCGACTCTTCACCCTTGACTAGCAAACCTTCATCATGAGAGACTTCCACCGCATTCTTCTTTCTCATATGATAATATAGCAAGGCCGTAGTAATATCCTCATTCTTGACGGTCTCCTTGCCGTGCATCAAAGTAGTGATCAAATGGTCATAGGACGATGGCAATGAACAAAGAAGCAGAATTGCCCTATCCTCGTCGTCAATCGTCGCACCCAAGCGTGCTAGATCCATCACGACTTGATTAAAGGCATTCATATAATCCACAAGATCCGACCCTTCCTGCATCTTCATCCCATACAACTTTTGCTTTAGATACACCTTGGTCGTCGTAGTCTTGGACATAAATTGACTCTCCAGCTTCTCCCACATCTTCTTCTGCGAATTCTCATCCATCACATGATAAATAACCTGGTTCGAGAGACACAACCGTACAGTTCCGGCTGTCCTTAACTGTAACTCCTTCCAGTCCTCAGCCTCCATCTTAGCTGGCTTAGCTTCCTGCAACAACACCTTCAAGCATCCATGTTGTGTGATAAGATAGCAAGGCCACAATAATATCCTCATTCTTGACGGTCTCATTGTCGTGTGTCAAAGTAGTGATCAAATGGTCATAGAACGATGGCAATGAACAAAGGAGTAGAATTGCCCTATCCTTGTCGTCAATCGTCGCACCCAAGCGTGCTAGATCTGTCACGACTTGATTAAAGGCGTTCATATACTCCACAAGATCTGACCCTTCCTGCATCTTCATCCCATACAACTTTCACTTCAGATACACCTTGGCCGTCGCAGTATTGGACATAAATTGACTCTCCAGCTTCTCCCAGATCTTCTTCGGCGAATTCTCATCCATCACATGATAAATAACCTGGTCCGAGAGACACAACCGTATAGTTCCGGCTGTCCTCAACTGTAACTCCTCCCAATCCTCAGCCTCCATCTTAGCTGGCTTGGCTTCCTGCAACAACGCCTTCAAGCATCCCTGTTGTGCCAACAAATCTTTCACCCTTGTCTGCCATAACCCAAAGCTTCCAGTCCCATCGAACTTCTCCACCTCAAATCTGGCACCCAATGGCGCCATGATTCTTCGTACAGCTGACTATGTGAAAAAAATACCTGAGTTATTCCCACGACGCTGAAGTACACGAGCAAAACCCACGTGGTCTTGCCTCCGTGCACTAGTAGCAATCCACCAAAATAAATTGGCCTTCCACGTGGTCTACTCCTAGGCACAAATCTGGACGTTTGATGCTAATTGCTTTGCCAAAGCCTGAAGCTTTCCGATGTATGCGTAGTTCATGTTCAAAATATGATGGGTTTTTCTCTTCCCTATTGGATCTGCTCTTGCCTCGTCACATCTGGTGCCCGGCCCTTCCGGCTATATATAATAGCACACCTCCAGGTTCATGTCCAACACGAGGTATTCCAGGACTCGGTCCTGTTCACTTTTGTTTCCAAACAAACCCGATTATCTTGCTATGTCTGATTGCTTTTGACACGAGATATATCGTCAAAAAATCTGCACCAACAGATCGAGTCCACGCCCATCTGCCCGTGCACGGGTCCTTCTATTGCTCGGGCTGCCTGACCGTGCCCTAGACGGACTGCATCTAGGCCAAACTGCTAGCTCCGTAGGCGACGTCTCATCCTCGTCGACCCACCCAACTGTGACAGGAAGCAATTTCTTTCTGGGCAGCCGGCTAGCCCATATGGTCAACTTTGTCGTCGGCCACCGGACGGCAAAGGTGCCACGTGTCACCCACCTGTGCAACCTGGGGCAGCCGGCTGGTCCATATGGTCACTTTGCCGTATGCTACCGCCCCGGCAGATGACAAAGGGAGGGACCTGACAGACGACAAAGAGAAGGCCCTGACAAACGACAAAGGGAGGTCCCCGGCAGACGGCAAAGGGAGGGCCCCGGCAAACGACAAAGGGAGGGCCCTGGCAGATTACAAATATTCCATTAGCCACCCAACGGAGTAGGTGTGTGTCGGGTGCCATCTAAATACTTTGCCGTGTGCTTGCCATGGCACATGGATGGCAAAGCCCTTTGTCGTCCCCTGCCTGCTGGCACAAGGTAAAGAAGGCCCTTTATCAACGCAAGCAGCCATAGAAATTTTGTCGTCCGTGGAGTGGCCCTTTGCCATCCACTATGTCACACGACAAAGAAGCTGATTCCTATAGTGTGCATTCAATATGTGAGTGTTGCCTTCCATAATCATCGTTATAAAGCCATAAATATGCATCAATTTGACTTAAGACTTTGGCCAAGCTGGGTTGCCTAGCTCTTGTGCTTAACCCCTATGTTCCCGATTGTTTGGCTAGGGCATAAAGGGAGCACCTATGTGATTGTTATTTCTGGGTCATCCGGGTTAGCACCGCAGACTAGGTAAAGCCGAAAGCTAGCCATTTTAAGAATATAATTGGTTGGCAACGATGGAAGTGAAAATTTTGGTTCATTAAAGAATACAGAGTTCCAGAACATTCCCCAAATTAAATCCTCAATATTTTACTTCCACATTGGTCGGAGTTGAGGTTTTCACGGTCGTGATATCCTCGAAAAAGGAACTTATAAATGAACTATTTTTTCCAAAAGATGTTTCTTACGTTAAATAGTAACATAACATATCTCTCCGCATACCCTTTTTTTATGAAACCGTGTGGCCGGATTTCCTTACTTGTCATAATCTTTTCCCTTATTAAGGCTTTATAAAGTAGGAAGAACACTCCGCAGCTACTAGCGGAGGAGGTTGAAGCTGATGCTCAGTCAACAAAGTCTTGTACAATGCGGATCCAAGCATTAATGATGTAAAGTACTTGGATACATAGAATCAGTACACATAAATTGTGTCAAACATAAGAAAGTTTGTGTCAGACAAATATCGATCCTTAATTCGACCACACATGCCAAAATTAAGGCTTGGGGGCTACTCCATTGCCTATTCAATGCAACAAATTCGAAGTGCAATACGATTTCCGAGAAGATTCGATCCTAGGGGCTACAACACACCGTGCTTTTATTTCTAAAGTACCCTGACGGGCAAGGACTTTATTGACATGTTGATTTTGTGAATCGACCTGAGCCTAAGGGGCTAGTGGGATCAACAGCTTTATGTTTTACTTCGCGTGCATCTCGGAATTTTGGCTGACACATACCTTGAGGGCTACTGGCTATACATCTTGGTAGTAAATAAAATTCCATCGATCGGAAATAAATTCCGTAAAAAACAGCACGAGACCGAGGTGGTGCACCACCTCGGAAGCAGTCCGGCATAAAGCTCGGATGTGAATAGCTGGCTCCATAAAACACTATTCCGGCATTTAAGCTCAGATGAACTCCTTCAAATTTGTAGAGGCCGTGGTAATTTATGACACCTCGGATGTCGACCACCGTTAGAGCTCGGCTGCAAAAAGGCACCTCGGATGCAGTTCGGTGTTGGACCTTTGATGCAAGAGGACACCGCCACACGGGAAATACTTCAAACCCGAGGTGTGGCATACAAAATAACAAGGCATACATAGAGGCCAAAAACATAAAGGGGCTCCTCGGATGCCCGACGTATGAACTCTTCAGATACACTTCGGTGATACTCAAGATCGAAGATGGGAAGATTGTTTGAACCAGTTTTCAAGACTGATGACCGAAGAAAACAGACTATTCGGAAGAACCGAGGAGCGGACCCAACTTGAAGACCGGTTCAGGGGGCTACTAATAGTGTCTTGGACTAGGGGGTACTCACCACGTTGTCTCCCCACCAGTGGGTCGGGCCGAGGACCCCCATGATGATTCACTAATGGGCCACTTCGGATAACCCATGACGCATACAAAGGAGATTCCACAAGACTTATCGCACAAGAGAAGGATTCCTCTAACCCTAGGCCTCTCACACATTATATAAACCGGAGCCAGGCTACAGAATAAACAATCTCATACTCATCACAACAATCTCGTGGTAGATATTTATACTATGTACTATCCCATCGCAATACAATCAAAAGCAGGACATATGGTATTATCTCCTTGAGAGAGCCCAAACCTGGATAAAATCTTGTGTCCATGTTACCATCACTCTACGCCTAGCTTAGGACCACTACTGCGAGATATGCCGGATTCAGAACCGATAGAGGGTGCCATGGTGAAGGTAAGGTGAACTTCATACGGTTTTAGAAAAGAGGGCTCCATCGAGAAACTTCAAACTATGATGGGAAATCGAGCGGGAATGGGGGGAGTTCGGTAGGAAAAGGGAAGGATTTGTCATTGGATGGGGTTGTTGTGGGACCTAGTGTTGAAGATAACATGGCGGATAGTCCCGGCAACCACATTTCTTCCTCACATATGGGCTGGATTTGGGGAGCCCTGATTATGTAGATGGTTGGATTTTAGAGAGCCCGGTGGGAGCCTATTTGATGCCCGAACACGCCCAAACGTAGGAGGGAGAAATGAGCTTCGACCTTGGAGATGACCTTAATCATTAGTTTGATTCATTTATATGATTGCAGCCCATAGCAACACACGAGTGTTCTACTAGTTGAGAATAAGGTTTCTCCACATGTAGTCAAGCTATGGCCATCCAGCGGGATCACGTGTGCTTCCTTCACCACCACATCAACAAGGTCCTCTTTCGACAGACTCAACTCCTTCATCGTGGCTTCCACAATGCCCATATTAACGCCAGAACCGGAAGCGCCTTCATCCATTGTGAGAACTCTAGCCGTGAAGAAGTTTCGTCATGCATGACACACCCGAGGTTTGGTCCAAGGATTTTCTAGTTGCAGCGTTGAGCTCCTAGCCACCTAGTCACCCGCTTGTTCGTGTTTAGTTAGTAGGGGGTCACCAAGTTGAAGGAAAAGAGTTGGTTTTGACTAGTTTTTCGTTTTGTTTGTTTTATCATCGGTTTTTCTTTGCTTATTTCTCTATATTTACTGGATTATTTTGTTTTTGTTTTTCTTTGTTTTTCTTTGTTCCTTTATTGTTTTCACTGCTTTTTTTCTTTTCTTTACTTTTTCCTTGATTTTGTTTATTTATTTTCTCATTTTCCATAGATTTTCTTTTGTTTTCTATGTTTCTGTATACATATTTATATATATATATATATATATTTAATACATTATTTGTAGAATTTTTTAAGATACAATATTAACATTTTTTAATACATGGTCAACATCTTTTATACACATTTAGCATTTTTTTAAACAGATTAACATTTTTGAATACATGGTCAACATGTTTCTATACATTTTTTCAAATTCTTGATTAATAATTTTCAAATACAAGTTTTAAATACATAATCAATATTTTTCTCTACACATTTTACATTTTTTAAATGCTTGATTACATTTTCCAAACATCTAACTCACATTTTTTTAATACATGATCATCTTTAAAAAATATTTGATTAACATTTTTCATATACAGGTTTAAAGTTTATTAATACATGGTCAACATTATTATAACATTTTATAAATGCTTTGTTAATATTTTTCAATACTTGTTTAATATTTTTTGCAAATTCTTGGATTAACATTCTTTAAATACATGATCAAATTTTTTCACACACACTGTATATTTTTTGCATACACGGGAAACTTTTTCTCTAAGCATATTTGACCTTTTTATAATGGTTGATTAATATTTTTATAAAAATTATTATGTAAAGTGTTTTGTATATTTATTTAGGAGATTTGTAAATATAAACGAAAGTGAAAAATCAAAAAACAAATTAATAAATGTAAAAAAGAGTCTTTGATCTTTTTTGCACCTAGCCCAGCCTATTTCGCTATCTGCTTGACGTTAGGGTTTCGTTATAGCTATAAGCGAGACATAGGGAGTCACTAGTTAGCGAGCGCTCCTTCGAAAGCCTCGCAGCAAGCACTCTCACGCTTCGTCACATGGCGGTTTTCAATCGCCATGTGTCACGCTCTGAACTTTTTTTGGATTTTTTTTATTTTTCTGCGCGTGTGTTCGGCTTTTTAGATTGTTGTTTTCGATTTTTTTGTGTTTCGGGTTTTCACCGGTCTTTCTTTGGTCTTTTGACAAAAAAAATTATTACTTTGAGGAAAAACACATTTTCTGTTTTTTTCGAAAGAGGCACGGTTTTGCTTTTGTGAGAGGCACAATTTTGCCTTTGCGAGAGGCACGACCGTTCCTCTCGAAAACGAAAAAACCGTGTTTTTTCGACAGACACGGTTTTCCTTTCGCGACAGGTACAGTTTTGCCTTCGCGAGAAGCACGGTCGTACCTTTCAGAAAGGGAAAAAAACATGTTTTCTGTTTTTTCGTGAGAGGCACGGTTTTGATTGCGCGAGAGGCGTGGTTTTGCCTCCGCGAAAGGCACGACCGTGCCTCTCGAAAAGGAAAAAAATAACGCGTTTTTTTTCACGAGAGACACGGTTTTGCCTTCGTGAGAGGCACATCCGTGACTCTCGGAAAAGGAAAAATAACGCGGGAAAAAGCGTGTTTTCTGTTTTTTTTCTATCATGAAAGGCATGGTTTTTGGGTCCGGTTTTTTCATGAATTTTTTTTTCTCAAAATCTATTCACATGGGATCTAGTTTTGAATACCTCGACGTGAGAAATTGAATTGTGAGAACGATTCGAAATTTGGACGCATGGTTTAGGAGATAAAATATTTTGAAAATACGAATATATGGAAAAAGAAAAAAAAAACTCCCAGGTTGCGGCAAGTGACACACATACAGTATGCCACTTGTCGCAACCTGAGATGGTGAAAATGGTCTTTGAAAGAAGTACTTAATTAGAGCATGGTTAATAGTATAGCCAGTTGTTGGCTATATGATGTTGCCATGTCATCTATAATCAAGATTATAGCCAACAAGTACAATAGTTAGCTATTAAAATGTTTCATTTTATTAATACATGGCTCACCTTCCATTCTCACATAATGCCTAAAGATACATGTTGCAGCTGGCTCTTATTCTGTAGCCGACTCATCTTCTCTATCCTTTTTCCCCCTCCATATCATCACAAAAATAATATTTTAACTTTTATAACCTGTTTATATTTTTTTAGGGGTTTATAATATGTTTATATAAACTTATTGTATATGCTCTTAGTAATTTCCTGAGAAGCGCCTTTCTACTGTAGGCGCAGCTGGGCTAAATAGGTCTGGGTCTAACAACCGAAGCCCATTAATAATCAATCAATTCGCAGCACTACTATTCAGCATTCCTGCCAGCCGCGCCTATAAATGCAAGTCCGACGGTCCTAATCCTAGCTCATATCAATTCTGTCCGAGCAAACAAGAAGCATCTCTACGAACTTATCGATTTGTCGCTTCCTTCGGAAACAAAAGCAACAAGAAGCATGAAGCCACCCACGGCTCGTCTTCTCGCCGCCGCAGCGCTGGCTACCGTCCTCGCGCTGGCGAGCGGGGTCGTCGACGCAACGGTGGTGACGACTTGCAAGGCGGCGGCCGGCAGCGACGGTCGCGTGGACTTCAACTTCTGCGTGTCGGAGCTGGGCAAGCACCACGACAGCCCCAGCGCGGACACCTGGGGCCTGGCCAAGGTGGCAGCCCTCACCGGCGTCGTCGACGCCGACAACGCGGTCTACGACATCAAGGACCTGCTGGCCAAGCACGGCACGGACGCCAGGGCGCAGGCGGCGCTGGGGCAGTGCCAGGAGCTGTACGACAGCATGGGGCTCGCCTTCGCCGAAGCGCAGGACGACATAAACAACCGCGACTACGCCGCCGGGAAGGAGAAGGCCGGGGAAGCCGCGTCCTTGGCGCACCGGTGCGATGACGCCTTCGCCCAGGCCGGTGTCCCGTCGCCGGTCACGCAGCACAGCTCCTACTCCGTGCAGATAGCGGTTGTCTGTACGGCTATTACCAACCTCATCCAGTGAACAACGTCCAAAACTTGGGATAAATGGATAAATAGTACTACGTGCTACTGAAAGAGTGTGGTTTACCTTCATGAAAAGAGTGTGGTTTACTTTAATATCAACGTCTTATTAGGGTATTCGCAAATTTTGAGTCTCCTCTTTTTTTTCCTGTTCGCATCATGAGCAATATCATTGTACTAATGTGATTCCTCGTTTGTGAGAATATAAAGCGCATTAATCATGTAATCTTGTCTCAATAGTTGATGAAAGCTTATCAGGGGCGTCGAATCTTCTTCTTCCCCTTCTATGTCCCTATGACCTAGCCGAGTAAAGATGGTGGCCCGTATACCCTAGGGTTAGCAACAAAGTTGGTTTATTATTAGCAACAAAGATGGTGTCGTCGTCAACGTGGAAGGAGGTCTTTCCGCTTTGGACTAGTTTTAGTGTGTTTCTTCATATCATTATGAGGTGTGTTGAAGATGGTGTGTCTCATCCGGCTTTTTCGTGATCAGGTCTGTCTCCGTGCTCTTGTTTTGTGGAGCGGACAAAGTGGTTGTGCCAACCTTCATCTCACACTCCCTTCATTCCGGTGTATAAATCATTTTACGAAACCGAATAATCATAAAACACTTAGACGTGATGTATTTTTTTTTTACTTTTTTGTTTGTTTTTTATGAATAAAGGAATCAACAAATAAGGGACGTGGAACGTATATGTTTGTAATGACTTGAGACTAACTAGCATGACAAGCAGTGGTTAATTCATTACATGCAATGATATTAATTAGTAAATTAATACGTCTTGATCACGGTGTATAATCTAAGATGACTTGTACACCGATACGAAGGAAGTAGCGCGAGTGCGTGAGATTTATGTTCTCTAACTCCATCTAGCCGGACCTAGGAGCTGAGGCGTTCTAAATGCCCTCTCCAACATTTTCTTCCCATAGGCTAGGATTTGCTATGCAAATTCCGACCACCTACTTCTTCTAATCTACTCAGCCCAACACGTCCTGGGAGATATGGTTTTTCTTTTTGCCGGTAAGACGAGACGATGCATTTTTCTTAATACCCTATTGGCAAAATCTGAAGATTTTATACTGATACAAAAGTAGTGCCACATCACCATAATATTTTTCAATTAAAATTTGGCAATAAGACATTTCGCCTAGTTATGCTTATGGGTGTCAAGTCAATGTCAATAAATGACTTAAAGCACCTCCATTGTTTTTCTAGGCGAAACAACGAGGAAATCGCTCCATCTCAGTTTATAAGTCCGGCACGTGTACCTAGATCGTCAATTTGATCAACTTAATGATAAACATATATTATAAAAAATATATCATTAAAAACTTTAGATGCTTTATTTTTTAATAATATATTTTTTATATTAAACAATATTATATAAGTTAAATTGACGATCTAGGTACACGTGCGTGCCTTTTAAACTGTGACGGAGGTAGGAAAGCTAAAACTGAGTATTTATAACAACGTGTACAAGGTTATTAAAAAGAAATGTAGAAGAGGCTTAAACAAGACTATTAAGCCAAAAGTTGTGAGGAATATTAAGCAAATCTCTAAAATAACTAGTAGCATTTTTTTTCAAGCTCTGTGCTTAACCATGGAGAGAACTGATGAGAAAAAAGAGGACAGCTCGTGAAGGAAAACAATTGAAGATTGATTTTCCAGGAAAAAGAGTCCTAAGTCTGCTCCTAATGGGAGTATCATAGATTATGCATGCCAACTAAGTAAATTTTTATGAGATAACGTAAAATTAAATGAAGAAAAAAATATATCATATTATGATATCGTATCACATTAATTGATACGTTAATATGTAATATATAATACTATGCACTATAGATATAGTATTATATATATGATACAGGTATATGATATTTTTTACTATATGATACTTTCCACTACGATCACAGATACCGCTAGCTATAGAGCCGAGCCCGCCAGGCGTCTTTACCACGGGGAAAGATTGATTCCCACAGCCGGACACAGCAGCTGGCAAGACCACCAGCCTGAAGACCACACGGCAAGAAGACCTTCTCTCTTGTGAAGTGTCAAACACCTGCAGCCCCCTTTACCCTGTATGGTTTAGGTGTGATCGGCTGTGCCTTCAAGCAGAAGACACGGGGGATCATTAGTCATAACCGATTCAAAGAGCAGCAGTATTTTACACTTCCGAGATTAATAGTGCAGGTAGGCACCGTGCTAGCCAAATTGGGTTTCGACCTGCTCTCGCAGAGTTGAACACAAACTTTGCGGCTCTCCCGAGCTCAAAGATATGCCAGGAGTCCTGATGGAGCATCGCACCCATCCGCGCCTGCTTTTTCACGTACTTCCTTTCGTAGGATCACTCGTCGTTCGACACATGGGGGGTTGCACTTACTAGTCGGAGAGACATAGTGTGAGTGGTCGGGATCGTTAGCGACGAATGCTAGATTTGACCAGCTTTAGAGCATGTCTAGCAGTGTATTCAAACCCTTAAATCTAAAATCAGTTTTAAGGGTTAAAAATTGATCATTTTTGACACTTTTAAAAATTGAAAAATAGAGGCAAAGACTAGAACCCTCAAACCCAACCCTTATAACAAAATATTCCGTTATAAGGATTGAGTTTGAGGGTTCTAGTCTTCGCCCCAACCCAACTCTTAAAACTGTCACTTGACATATCATAATTTTCATCATCTCAATAACACCGAATTGTACTTTCAAACACATAATAATCATTCAATTTATTACAACAATGTTTTGAAGCAAATTATAATAATTGTTCGAATCAATTTATTACAACAATGTTTTGAGCCGTGGTTGTATCTTGTCCAATGCGAAGATACTCGTCTGTATAGTCCGCGGGTATGCCATAGGCTAGCACCCGCATTGCAGCCGATATCTTTTGGTATGCACTAAACCCCATGATACCGGCGACGGATCTACGATGCTTGAAGTAATCTGAGGCGGCCTCACAATCGGTGACAATTTTCACAAACAAACTACGGCGCATTCAGTACCTTCTCCGAAAGAAGCGAGGTGGGTATGTCGGTACCTCCGTGAAGTAGTCTCGCATCAAATGTTCGTGTCCGAGACAGCGGTTCCGGTAGATGGTGACTCGCCCCATCTTCGACCCTCTCCTCTAATCCATCAGCTTCACGCGATCTTCAAATTCTTTCACGTCGAGGAGCAGGCCCATCATCTCGACGTCATCGTCTTGAAGCAAGTCCTCAATGTCCAAATCGTCCGATGATGACCAACCGGAATCATCTGACAACGCATCCATCTAGTGTTGCTCTGTAAAAAAAATATAGTGTTGCTCTGTAAAAAAAATACAGGAAACAGGGCCGGTCGGAGCTCGCTGTGGAGGAGGCCGGCGGTGTGGAGGCCGGTGGTGGAGGAATCAGAGGGATTCGGAGCAGGGGAGCTCACCTTCGACAGCCCGCGGTGGAGGAGGCCGGAGATGTGGATGGAGCTCGGGGGCGAGGAGCTCAGGGCGGTGGAGGAGATCGGGGGCGGCGGTGCCGGAGCTCGGGGCCGACGGTGGTGGAGGAGCTCGGGGCGGCGGTGGAGGAGCTCGGGACAGCAGCGGTGGAGGAGCTCGGGCCCGAGATGCGGCCGGAGGCGGTGGAGGAGCTCGGGGGCGGGGAGGCGCTGGAGGAGCTCGGGCCGGCGGCGACGACATGAGATGCGGCCGGCGGCGGCTCAGGGGAGGCGCGGGAGGAGGCGCGGGAGGAGGTTGGGGCGGCATATTTCCCTCCCGCGCGTGGCCGGATCGAAGTGAGGGTTGGGGTAGATTTTGCCCCGCAATCCTCACTTTTACAGGCTGAGAGAAGGTTTGCAGGTCCGATCCTTAAAAAAGATTGAGGGTTTAAGGGTTTAAGGGCTCTAGTCTACGCGTTTTTTTCGCCCAACCCGTAAAAAAATGGTTATTTCTGTTTTTTTAGGATTTAAGGGCTCTACTAGACATGCTCCTAGAAAAAAATAATATACGCTGCCGGCTTGCCGCTCACATCCATTTCTCGAGAGAGTGATGAGTGTTTCTATAATTCCTACAAAATGATGAAACATAAAACTGAAATTGCGTAGACTAACAAACATTTCTGCCACGGTATATCACCCAGCACAATGACGACCGAGATCCCTCCCTACTCCTTCATAAAAAGGGCACAATGGTCTATTTTTAGAAAGACTTTTCCCGCGTAGGGGGGCCTACGGAAGACGTGTACCAAAGCTGATATACCCATACATTCATGAGAAAATCTAATTTGAAATGCCGCACAACAAACATCCCGTGCGGGGGCGCACACATCGGGCATCGTGGTTACTATACTTCTGCATGTCGCTGTTATGGCTATAATACTTTTGCTAATCATTACAAAAGTCATGTAAACACATGTGTTCGATGTGCTACAGTGCTCAACTATGTTGTGTTTCATTCCTTTAATAATAATAGTATTTTGCTAAGTGAGGGAGCTGAACTAGCTGCAATTTTTTAACAGTGGCAGTATTTAATTTGTTCTTTTTCGTCTGCTGCCTTGTTAGACACTGTAATATCACTTTTCAGTCCACATGCATATTAAAGATGGAAGAAGCAAAAAATTAATAGGTGCACGGGATAGAAAACCATACATAATTTTAAAAGGGAACATCTTAGTAGTAGAATGCATGAATCAATATAAGCAAATTCAATATGAGGCAAGCATTTTCCTCATATTTTCTGCTTATTCTTCAAAATAGCTCTAAGCATAATACACAATGTTCTATTGGCTACTTCAGTTTGTCCACCAGTTTAGGAGTGACATGTAGTACTAAAAGCAGTTTAGTCCCAGCTTAGCCCATAAACATCTCCAAAAGTGGCTAGGAAATTTAGTATCATGATCTGAAAGAATAGTATTTGGCACACCATGCAAGCACAAAATCAACAACATTAGCGGGGAAATTCACAACCAGCAGGGAATACTCCGCCAAGTCGGCGTACATGGCCCAATTTGCGGGGCTAACGTTCAGCCCAAATGTGGCCATGATTTGGAAGAACTGGGCGCCCCCAAAGTGCAAATTCTTTTCCTGGTTAATTGTTCAGAACCGTGTTTGGACGGCTGACCGCCTGATACGGCGGGGGTGGCCAAACTGCGGGCTCTGCCCGCTTTGCAAGCAAGTGCATGAATCCGCCGTTCATCTACTATTCCAATGCCGTTTCTCTGAACGGGTCTGGAACGCGATCACTGCCTGGCTGGGCATCCAAGACCATTCACCAATGATATGGAGGCATGAAGAATTAGTCAGTGCCTGCTGGCAGAAGGCGACGACTGCTGGAGGTCCAAACCGGAAGGCCATCGCATCGGTTATGATGCTTGTCTCATGGGAAATCTGGAAGGAGCGTAACGCTAGAATTTTCAGGAACACGGCGGCAACAACCTCCATCGTCATCAACAGGATTAAAGCTGAGGCCCATCTCTGGGCTTTGGCAGGAGCCAAGCACTTGAGTCGCCTAATGTCGCGGGAGTAGTTCTTTTCTTTTTCGCCGCTTGCCGGCTTTTGTCTAAACCTTCTCCTTAATTAATGAAATTGGCAAATCTTTTGCCTCGTTTAAAAAAAAACTTTTATGACATGGTATAAAGTGTGCATTTTCAAAAATCTATCCATGACAACAAATATTCTATCCGTCCCCTTCTTTGTTCGAGGTAAACCTAAAACATAGTCCATAGATATATCGTCTGATACGTCTCCAACGTATCGATAATTTTTAATTGTTCCATGCAATATGTTATCAATCTTGGATACTTTATATGCAATAATATGCTATTTTATAACATTTTTGGGAACTAAAATAATATGCTATTTTATATCATTCTTTGGAACAAACCTAATAACCCAATGTCGAGTGCCAGTTTTTTTGCGCGTTTTTGACTTTTGTAGAAATCAATATCAAAAAGAGTCCAAACATGATGAAACTTTTTGTTCAATTTTTTTGGAAGATTTTGGGCCCACAAAGCTTCTTGAGGAGTCCAGCCGCCACATGAGGTGGTGACAAGCCCAGAGGGCACGCCCTCGAGGGTAGGGAGCCCCTAGGGCTTGTGGCCCCCTTGTTGGTCCTCTTGGCCTAATTCCGCTTCGATAATTTCTGAAATATTTTGAAAACATCGGAGAGCCACCCGGAACACCTTTTCCACCACCGTAAGTCTTTGTTCTGTTGTGATCCGATCTGGAGACCTTTTGTGATACCGTGTCTGAGGGGAATTGATCATGGAGGCCGTCTACATCAACCTTGTTGCCTCCATGATGATGTGTGAGTATCATACGTCTCTAACATATCGATACTTTTTAATTCTTTCATGCTATTATATTATCAATATTGGATATTTTATATGCATTAATATGCTATTTTACATCATTTTTGGTCACTAACCTATTAACTCAGTGCCTCGAGTTGTTGTTTTTTGCTTGATTTTGGTTTTCCAGGAAATAAGTACCAAACAAAGTCCAAATGCTACGAAACTTTTGACGATTTTTTTCCGGACAATAGAGACCCTAGGAGCTTTGAGAGGAGACCAGACATGAAACGAGCAGACAACAAGGCAACATGGCGTGCCCAAGTGGTTTGGCACGCCCTGATGCCTTGTAGGCCCCTCGTGGCTCCATCTAACCTAATTCCACGTCCATGAATTCTCTAAAATCAGGTAACCAACAGAGAGTCACCAGAAACACTTTTTCCATTTCCACAAGTCTCTCTTCACCCGTGATCCCAATTGGAGACCTTTTCCAGTGCCATACCGAAGGGGGAATCGATCATGGAGGCAATCTACATCCACCTTGCTGCATCCATGATGATGTGTGAGTAGTCCACCACAAACCTACGGGTCCATAGCTAGTACATAGATGACTTCTTCTCTCTCTCTATGATCTTCAATACAATGTTTTCCATGATTACCGCTCTGATCTCTCTGATGTAATCCTCTTTTGCGGTGTGTTTGTTGGGATTGGATGAATTGTGGGTTTATGATCTGGTTATTCATTAAAAGTAATTGAGTCTTTTCTGAATTCTATTATGCATGGTTATTACAGCATCGTATTTCTCTCCCATCTACCCATTTGGTTTGGCCATCTAGATTTATTTATTTTTAGGGGGAGTGGTGTGTTGTAATGGGTTCAATCTTGCGGTGCTCTATATTCCAACGAAAGAAGGGGACAAGACACATATTTGTATTGTTTCTACTAAGGATAAATCGATGGGGTCTGAACATATTGCTTGTCTTACTTTGTCTACATCATGTCATCTTGCTCCAAGCATTACTCTATTTTTCATGAACTTAATACCTAGAGAGGCAAGCATGGAAGCGCTCTCGAAGTGGAGTAATAGTAGTAGATGCAAGCAGGAGTCAGTCTACTTGTTTATGGACATGATGCCTATATACAGATAACCATTTCCATGAATAACATGCCATAACTATGCACTATTCTCTTAATTGACAAACAGTAATTGGTTTACCCACCGTGTGCTATGTTCGAGAGAGAAGCCTCCAGCGAAAACTATGCCCCCAGGTCTACTTAATCCTATTGTTAAAAACTCAGTTTACCTTGTTGCACTTTATTTACTGTTGTTATTTATATTATTTGTTTATCAGAGTTAATCATTGCAAGTAACGAGTTCAAGGGGCTTGACAACCCTCTTGTCCGCGTTCGATGCCAGTGTTTGGTTGTGTGTGTGTAGGTGCTGACGACGAGAATTTTCTTGGTTCTCCTGATGGTTTGATAACCTCGGTTTTGAGTGAGGAAGATACTTATCTCTACTATATTGCATCTCCCCCCTCTGCCGGTAAAAACCCAATGCTGTTTACAAGTAGCGGGAAGAATTTCTAGTGTCGTTGCCTAGGAGACATCAACAAATTCTCATCAGGTCCATTCATACAAATTTTCATTCACTTGTTCTACTTTTTATTTGCTTTTATTTTTAGTTGCTCAAAAGTATCAAAAACACAATTTTTTACCTTTGCTAGTTTACTTGTTTTGCTTGTTAGTTTACTTGCTTTGTCGCTATGTCTCAAGATATATTCTACAATAGTTCTTATTACCAAAGATGAGTGAAATTGAGAGTTCCACAAAAAGCTTCATGAGTAGACAGTATGAGCATAATAAATTTTTTGCTTAGGAGATTAAGGAACTTTCTTCTTTACTTGATTCTATTCATAAAAAAACATGATGAGGTTAATCTAGAAGTAGCTAATCTCCAATTACAATTTTCTCAAACTGAAGACTTGATAGGAAAGGTTTCTTGCAAGCAAACTACGCTAATGAATAGGATGGAAGCTAAACCTGAATCACATCCTCTTGCGTATCATGATGAACATATTAAAATGATCAATGTTTCTCCTATTAAATATTTATTTATTAATCTGAAAAATGATGAAAAAGGGACTGGACACGAGTCAACTTTAGCTAGAAGGCATCTCTCTTGTTTGAAGGGTGATGATCCTAATGACAAAAATGAATAAAGTGGGTTTGAAGAGGTAAAAACTTTACATATTGATGTACCCACCACTTTGGATTATAGGGACTTTAAATAGGAAAGTTGTTCTTTAGTTGAATGTATTTCCTTGTTGCAATGCATGATTATCTCACCTAAAGCTTATGAACAAAATAAAGCTTTTACTAAACATATTGTAGAAGCTATGGTAAAAGCTCATGAGTAGAAACTTCAACTAGAGGTTTCAATACCTAGAAAACTACATGATGAATGGGAACCTACTATTAAAATTAAGTTTAAAGATTATGAACGCAATACTTTGTGTGACCTTGGTGCTAGTGTTTCTACTATACCTAAATCTCCATCTGATGTGCTAGGTCTTACTGGTATAAATGAATGTTCCCTTAACTTGCATCTTATAGAATCCACTATTAAGAAACCTTTGGGTAGAATAAATGATGTGATTATTATTTCTAATATGAATTATGTTCCTTTAGATTTCATTATGCTAGATATTCAATGGAATCCGTGTTGTCCAATAATACTTGGTAGACCTTTCATACAAAGTATAGGTTCAATTATTGATAAGGAGAGGAAACATAATATTCCTATTCGCATGAAAGAAAGGGATGGAACACTTCCCTAGGAAGAGAATAAAACCATATATATCATGAGATCCACCTATAGACCTGACATGAAGGGCGACAATGCTTGATACTCTGCATTATGCCTAGCCAGGGGCATAAAAAATAGCGCTTGTTGGGAGGCAATCCAGTAGTTATCTTAACTTTTTTGTTTTACTTTCTGTATTGGTGTGTTAACATGATTATTGGTACTGTAGTGATTGTGTTTTTATTTCAATTGGTGTTTGTACTAAGTAAAGCCTTTGGGAAGATTTGGATAATAGTAGAATTGATCATGTGCGAAAAATAGAAATGTTTATGTCGAGTGTTGAATTTATCTGATTTTACTGGAGGGCCTTTTCAATCTAAAGTTTTTATACAATATTGTATACAAATTTACCAGGATGTACTATTTTTTTCAGAATTTTTGGAGTTACAGAAGTATAGTCTTAGTGTTCGCCATTACAAACTGTTCTGTTTTAGACAGATTCTATTTTTACTTGCGTGGTTTGCTTGTTTTGATGATACTATGGATTATATCGGGGGTATAAGTCATGGAGAAGTTATAATATAGTACCTTATACAGTAATTAAATATGAATCTAATTACAATAATACCTAAATTTTATGATTTGCCTATTATATTAATGGATCTCAAGAGGTTTCTGTTGAGTTTTGTGTGCTGAAATTTTCAAGTTTTGGGTAAGACAACGATGGATGAAGGAATAAGGAGCAGCAAAACCCTAAGATTGGGGATGCACAAGGAACCCCAAGGTAATATTCAAGGAATACCCAAGCGTCTAAGCTTGGGGATGCCCCGGATGGCATCCCTCTTCCATCCCCATTCTATCGGTATGTTACTTGGACTTATCTTTTTATTCATCACATGATATGAGTTTCGCTTGGAGCATCGTGTATTACAATTTTATTTTATTTTAATTTGCCACAATAATAATTTGATGGACACACATATTTCATAGAGACAGATGTTCATAATACATTGTTAGAATACTCTAAACGCTTCACTTATATCTTTAGAGCTAGGTAGTTGCTCTAGTGTTTCACTTATATGTTTTAGAGCACGACAATGTTCAGATTTTAAAGAAATAATTATACTCTCATGTTTCACTCAAATATTTTTGAGGGTCTAAGAAATAGGAATGGTAATCTACATGTGTTATAAGACTAGTCCAAAAGGTATAGGTTTTCAAGGGGGGTATAATAAAAACTTTCATGTAGCTCATCATAAAAGAGAAGTGTGGGTTAATTAAGTTGATGTGGTAATATGAAAGGGCATGGGTACATGATCATTGGTTAGTAGAAATATCGGTATTAAAGCTTGTTATTTCTTACTCATATAAATAGTGGTTATGGCATGGTGATGAGGTGTGAGCGTTCTTATACCCGTTTGAAATCCTAATGTGTTGTTTGGGTTGGAGGCACGCGATAGTTAACTCATACCAACCTCATCCCTAGGGGCCTGCGGTAGTACTTTGATTCAAGAGAGATAATAAGTCTTTACAATAAGTATGTGAGTTCTTTATGTCTAATGTGAATCCATGCATATACTCACTCTCACCTCTCCATATTTTGCTAGCCTCATCGGTACCAAACATTGCCCATTCTCACCTTGAGAGTTGGTGCGGTCTTTACTGGTGCAACCAAACCCCGTGATATGATACTCTATGTTGCACATAAACCACCCTTTATCTTTCTCAAAACAACCACCATACCTACCTATCATGGCATTTCCATAGCCATTCCGAGATATATTGCCATGCAACTCCATCATTCCGTCACATGACTTATGTGTTCATAATCATATTGCTTTGCATGATCGTAAGATGGCAAGCATGATATTTCCATAGATTGTCCATTTTTTTTTACACTTTTCTATGCTAGATCATTGCACATACTAGTACAGTGCCAGAGGCATTCATATGGAGTCATCTTGTACATTTTTTGGTATCAAGTTGTAAGTAAATAAAAGTGTGATGATCGTCGTTATTAGAGGACTGTCCTAGTGAGGAAAGGATAATGGAGACTATGATTCCCCCACAGCTCAGCATGAGACTCCAGACAAAAAATAAAAGAAAAAGAAAAAATAAAAAGAAAAAAAGAAAAGGGGGAGGCCGAATAAAGAGAAACCCCACCATGAAAAAAGGAAATAAAATGAAAATGAGATAAAAGAGAGAAGGGGCAACTTGTGCTTAGAGGGAGCCCCATGTTCTTCATATCGAGAGTCTCCTATGTTGTCATTTTCATATGTTAGTGGGGATTTTTTGTTATAGAACTTGGCTTGTATATTCTGATGACGGGCTTCGTCAAATTTCTGAGGCCGTCATGAGCAATAAAGTTGGATGCACACCCACTTAGCTTCATTTGTGATTTCATACACTTGTAGTTTTAGTGCATCCATTGCATGAAAAATTCCTACTCCTCGCATTGATATCGATTGATGTGCATCTCCATGGCCCATTGGTCTGCCCAGTTGATGCGAGACTTTCTTTCCACTTTGACTCCTTTTGATCTCTACCACTATAATCTATACCACCCATATGCTATTTCCATGGTTTACGCTCATGTATTGATTGAAGTTGACAATGTTGAAGCACGTTAGAGGTATGATCTAATTGCCTAACTTGACACCGAGGTGCTCATGTTTCTTATGTTTATGATTATTATTATGTTGATATCTATTATTTCATCACTTCTCAAAAATAATACCTAAAAGAGAATGCATCAAAAATTCTGTTTTTATCATTTACCAACTTGATGACGAGCGGGAATTAAGCTTGGGGATGTTGATATGTCTCCAACGTATCGATTTTATTATTCCATGCTATTACATTATCAATATTGGATACTTTATATGTAACAATATGCTATTTTATTAAATTTTTGGGAACTAACATATTAATCCAGTGCCTAGTGCGAGTTGTTGTTTTTTTGCTTGTTTTTGGTTTTCCGGGAAATCAGTACCAAACGGAGTGCAAACGCCATGAAACTTTTTGATGATTTTTTTGGACTAAAAAGACCCTAGGACCTTCGGGAGGAGACCCGGCGTGAAGCGACGAGACGGTAAGGCAACAGGGCGCGCCCAGGGGGTGGGCGCGCCCTGATGTCTTGTGAGGCCCTTGTGGCTCCATCTGACCTAATTCCACCTCCATAAATTCTCTAAAATCGGGAAACCAACAGAGATCCACTAGAAATGATTTTTCCGCCACCGCAAGTCTTTGTTTCACCATGATCCCATCTGGAGACCTTTTCCAGTGCCCTGCTTGAGGGGGAATCAATAATTGAGGCCATCTACATTAACCTTGTTGCCTCCATGATGATGTGTGAGTAGTCCAACACAAAACTATGGGGCCATACCTAGTACCTAGATGGCTTATTCTCTTGATATGTCTCCAACATATCTATATTTTTTTATTGTTCCATGCTGATATATTAACATTCAAGAATACTTTTTGGGTATTTGTTTACCAATTTCTGTTATTTTTTAGCACTAACCTATTGACCCACTGCCAGTTCTTGTTTTCTGCATGTTTTTCATTCAAACAAAGTTCAATTTACCTTAAACTTTTTGGAGAATTTTTTCTAGATAAAAAGAAGACCAACAAGCATCGGAAGAAGGCTCGAGGCCACCCGAGGGTCCCACAAGCCAACCCAGCGTAGCCTAGGGGTGCATCATGAGGGCTTGTGGGCCCCTCGAGGACCTTCTGATTCCGTTCTCTCGCTTATCAATTCTCAAATAACCTAAAAACATGGAGGCAGTACTAAAACGCTTTCTACCCCGCTGAAGTCTTTCTTCTGACGGGAGGCCATCTGGAGCTCCGTTCCGGCACCCTACCGGAGGGGGGATTAATCATGGAGGGCCTCTTGATCAACCTTGTCGTCCTCATGATTATGTGTGAGTAGTTCACCATAGACCTACAGGTCCATAGGTAGTACCTAGATGGAAATCTCTCTCTCTCTTGATCTTCCATACAACGATTATCACATCTTCTCTTTGATCCATATAATGTAGTTCCTTTTGTGCGGTATGTTTGTTGGGATCGAATGAATTGTAGGTTATATTTAGATTATTCATGATAATTATTTGAGTCTTCTCTAAATACTAATATGATTATTATGTGCATGATTATGATAGCTTCGTAATTCTCTCCTATCTATTGAAATAGTTTGGCCAACTAGATTGATATTCCTTCGGTGAGAGTGGTGCGTTGTAGACTTGTAGTAGGTTCAACCTGACAAATTTCTATATCCCAGTGACATAAGGGGACAAGATGCGTCTTTGTGTTGCTGCTACCAAGGATAATACAATGGGGTTTATTCATATTGCTTGATTTTACTTTATCTACATCATGTCATCGTTCTCCATGCATTACCCTGTTTTACTTAATACTATAGATGCGTGCTGGACACCGGTTGATGAGTGGAGTAATAGTAATTGGTGCAGGTAGGACTCAATCTATTTGTTTATGTACATGATGCCTATATACACATGATCATTTCCATGAATATTGCATAACTATCCACTTTTCTGTCAATTGCCCAACGTTAATTTGTTTACGCACCATATGCTATATTTCAAGAGAGATGCCATTAGGGAAAACTATGGCCCCCAAGTATATTCACCATATATTTACAAAACCTTCAATACCTTGTGCCATTTACTTGTTTTCATTTTATTTTGCAGTTTACTATTATCTACAATTATCTACACACCTCACTTGCTTGCAAATAACAAGATCAAGGGGATTGACAACCCTCTTGCCCGCGTTGGGTGCAAGTTGTTTGTTATTTTGTGTGCTGTCACTGAAGACGGTTGTGGTTGATATTCCTATTGGTTTGATAAAACTTGGTTTCATAACTGAGGGAAATACTTACCCACATTGTGTTGTAATGACCCGTTCCTCTTTACGAAAAACCCAACGCACATCACAAGTACCAGCAAGGATTTCTAGCGCAGTTGCCGAGGATTATCATCACCAACTACCAAGTAAATTCAGACAAATTATCATTCACGTGTTATTTTTATTTATTTTTATATTTTTCTTGCTTCATAAAAATCAAAAAATGAAAAATATTTATATTTGCTTGCTTTACTAGTTATGTTATCTTTACCTTTGTCACACCAAAACACAAAGTAAATGCAAAAATTTAAGATAAATGGGTCCTCATCCACTTGCCAATCTTTTAAAAAGACCCGATTATGTTGAACCAATTTCTAGTGAGTTGAGTGCTCTAGATTATCTTTATGAGGTCTTGCTTGAAAATTGTGAATCTGAAAATTGTGAAATTCATAAAGTGATTCATTATAGTTCCTTAAATGTAAAGCCTGATTGCCATGTTGTTAGTATAAATTCAATGATTATTAATTGTGCTAATGATCATGATTGGGGTGATAAGCATGATGTTTCTTGTGATCTTGACAATTCCATGGTTCATGATGAATCTATTATTGATTATTATATTTGCAACACTACTAAAATTGGGTTTGGAAGAGCATCAACTTTAGGTAATAATGATCCCACTACCTTGAAAAGTTATAAGACTTGCATGCATATGGATCATAAATAGAATGTTTTACATGATAACTATATTGTTAAGTTTGATTGTCATCCTACATGTAATTGTTATGAGAGAGGCAAATACGGTTATAGGAATTTGCATGTTACTCAATTATCCCTCCTTGTGTTGAAATTATTACTTCACTCTTCCTATTAGCATATGCTAAATTTCACTTGTCTTGAGAATTTGTTTTCCTATAAAATACCTATGCATAGGAAGCATGTTAGACTTAGATTTGTTTTCACATGCTTTATTATGCTCTCTATGTGCTTCAATTCTCGTGTATTATGTGAGCATCATTGAAATTTCAAGCCTATCTTAACGGCTATAAAGAAAGAGCTTGTTGGGAGACAACCCAATACTCTATGTTTGTTTGTGATAACATGATTATTGCCTATGTAATGATTATGTTTTTATGTTTTAGTTAGTGTTTGTACCATGTAAAGCCTTTGGGATGATTTGTATGATGAGTAGAATTGATACGGTGTAGAAATATAAACTTTGACGCCGAGTGCAGAATTTCTCTGATTTTACTAGAACATATTTTCAAGCTGAATGTTTACACAATATTGCTATACAAATTCCTCGGATCATCCAAATTGTCCAGAATTTTTGGAGTTACAGAAGTATAGGTTCATTACAGGTTACTACAAACTATTTTGTTTTAGTTAGATTCTGTTTTTGCTTGCACAGTTTGCTAGTATGAGGGGGTATAAGCCAGGGAGAAATTAGAATACAGTACCTTATGCTAAAATAAAATAAGAATCAACTTATAACAGTACCTAAAGTGTTTGATATGTTGCTTATACTAACGGATCTCATGAAGTTTTTATTGAGTTTTATATGATTGAAGTTTTAAAGTTTTCGGTATTATCCGGATGGACAAAGGAATGACGAGCATCAAAATCATAAGATTAGGCATGCCCAAGGCACCCCAAGGTAACATTCTAGGAAGACTCAAGCGTTTATGCTTGGGGATGGCCCGGAAGGCATTCTCTCTTTCATCTCAATCCATTAGTATGTCACTTGGAGCTGCATTTTTATTCATCACATGATATGAGTTTTGCTTGGAGCGTCCTTTGCTTTTGTTTACTTTTACTTTCAGTTTGCCACAATCGTCATTTTCTGGACACACCTATTTGAGAGAGATACACCATCATCATAATTTGTTAGAATACTCCATGTGCTTGACTTATATCTTTTGAGCTTAGTAGTTGCTCCGGTACTTCACTTATATCTTTTTAGCACGGTGGCGCATAGATTTTATAGAAATATTATGCTCTCGCTCTTAACTTATATTTGTTTGAGAGTTAAATAAATAGTGATGGTAATTTTCATGGGACATAAGACTAGATCAAAATAATAGGTGTTCAATGAATGATAATTAAAACCATCATGTAGCACATATAGAGAAATTATGGGTTAATGATATTGATGTGGTGATATGAAAAAGGTGTGAGTTCATCATTATTAACTCAGAGAGGTGTCGATATTAAGAGATGATAGACTTCTGGTTCATCTAAAAATTAAAAGGGCATGGTGATGATGTGTGAGCATTTCTATTCCTCGTTCAAATCCTAGTGTTGTTTCGAATCAGAGTCGCGCGATGGTTAATTCCTCCTAACCCTCTCCCTAGGGGCATGCGAGTAGTACTTTGAATTGTGAAAAAACTAATAAAACTTTGCAGTAAGTATCTGAGTTCTTTATGACTAATATGACACAATGCACATACGTAGTCTCACCTCCTCATATTTGCTATCCTCTTCGATATCGTGCATTGCCCGTTCCCACCTCGAGGATCGGTGCAAATTTTGCCGGTGCGTCCAAACCCCGTGACATGACATGCTTCGTTGAACATAAGCCTTATTATATCTTCCTTAAAACAGCCACCATACCTACCTATCATAGCATTTCCATAGCCATTCAGAGATATATTGCCATGCAAATTCCATCATCACTTAACAAGACTAGTTCGTTCATCACCATAATGCTTTGCATGATCATATATAGCTGACGTTGTATTTGTGGCAAAGCCACCGTTCATCATATTTTGATACATGTCACAATAGATCTTTGCACATCCTGGTACACTGCCAGAGGCATTCATACAGAGTCGTATAGTCCTACCAGTTTTCATATTGAGTTGTAAGTAAATAAAAGTGTGATGATAATCATTATTAGAGCATTGTTCGAGTGAGGAAATAAAAATGGGGGAGGCCAAATGAGGTTGATGACCTTCTCGAAGAACTTGTCTTTGGATGGGCTTGGTGAAGTCATGGCGATCTAAATGTGTTGGAAAAATAGCTCGAAACAAGAACAGAGGAGAAACTCACGATGCGGTGGTCAAAACACACACAAATATATATAATGATTTGTTCTAGGTCAGAATACGTGCTCGGGAAGAATTTGGAGTTCTGGAAGCACACGAGGGCCCCACAAGCCATTAGGGAGCGTCCTAGGGGGGGTACTTGATGAAGAGATGATGTATATACTTCTCGCACCTTGTTGGTTACCCCAAGTGGAAGGTTGAGATGTAGTGAGCAACAAGTTTTCCCTTACCCGAAGACTGTAAGGTTTATCGAACCAGGAGGAATCCTAGGACCAACAAGTAGGTGTCTCCTGTCCTGGTCAGTAAAAGACGTGGACCTGCACACACAACAAATAACTTTGCTCGCAACGAGTACAAAGAGGTTGTCAATCTCTCCGGCCTTGTAGTTTGCAAAGGATCAAAACACAAGCGGGAATGGTAATAGTCATTGCAACGGGAAAGTAAATGAAAACGTTAAATGATGGAGGTGTAAATAATGATGGTGATATGGACCGAAGTCACATGATGTTCACTAGTGGTGTCTCTCTCCCAAAAGACGATAAACAACTATGCTTGGGTAAACAAATCACAGTTGGGCAATTGATGGAATTATGAACACACCGCAATGCTAATTATGCTACTTGATAGTTGGAGGTTCAATAGCAATGGGAAGTACGCCAAGACAAGTAGATTTTTTATTCATCAGCATCTACTTACTAATCATCCACCTTGAGGTATCTATCCAGAACATCTCTTCGGTATTAAGTTGCGAGCCCACCCAAGTGTAAACTCAAAGCAACGGACAATTGCATTAACGAACTATGCGTAAGGTAAACAATCCTTGCAACCATGGTCACAAGCACCGTTGTTTTCTCCCTGGTGGCAATAACACATCCCCTAGTCTCATGTTTCTATCACTCAATCTAGAAATCGAGGGGCATGAACCCACAATCATGCATAACGCTCCCTCTTGGAGTTACAATCTACTACTCGGCCAAAGCAATAAATAGCAACGGATAACATGCATGAATCGCTAAGGAACATAATATAAAAGGATAATAAAATATATAAATCATAACAATCTGAACATAATCTCATAATCCATCGGATCCCAACAAACCGATCATAGCAATAGCAAGAGAATTACATAGATGCCTTGATCATGCAGGGCAGCTCACAAGGACTAACCATTGAAGCACAAGATTGGAGAGACGACATCACATAGCTATTGGTCATGGACCCATGGTCCAAGGAGGACTACTCACGGTAGGTCCGGGAAGCATCCATGGCGGTGGAGAAGCTCCTGGAGGTCAATCCTCCCTCTGGCAGGTGCTGGGAAGAGGTCTTCTGACGCTCCTGATCTCAGAAGCGCTGTGGCGGCAGAACGATGGAGAAATTCGCGATTCTGGAAGTTGTGGAAGGGTTTTCTCTAGGAGGACTAAATATAGGCCGAAGGAGGGCACCGGAGGAGGCGGAACCCACCCAGGCGGCTTCGTGGCGGGGCCAGGGGGTAGGCCGCGTCGGGAGGACGCTTGGACGGCCCCTGGCCCCCTCTGGCCCATCTTCGGTGATTTGTAAGCTTCCATTACGCTGATTTTTATATATTTTGCTGGAATTTTTTGGGCTACGGAAAATTGGGTAAAAGCCCCTGCAAAATAGACATCAGCAGACAGAAACTGGCACTGGGTGCACTGAGTTAGTAGGTTAGTCCCAATATGTGTAAAATGATATGAAAGTGTAGCAAAACATATAACAATGTCACCCAAAAGATCATGGAACAAGCAGAAATTATAGATACGTTTGGGACGTATCAACATCCCCAAGCTTAATTTCTGCTTGTCCTCGAGTAGATAAATGATAACACAATAATTACTGTGGTGACATGCTAACACACATATAAGAACTTCAAAGTAAAGCAAGTAAGATATGCAATTCAAGTCAAGACAATAACAAGCAAGAGTTTATATCTAGTATTGAAATTAGCAAAGTAAGAACATAAAGGTGTAAGAGCTCTCGCTGTCCGTGACTCAAATGTCTCCAAATGGTGTTTGCGTGCAAGAAGTGGGAGATGGGTTGAGATCATAAAATACTTTTTAATTGAGAACTCAATCTACTAAAATTTCACACTTGGTCTCCTTCGGAATCTTATTTTGACTCATCCCCAGAACACTAGTCAGGCACAAGTTAAAATGATCCTCTCCCTTTCGACTTTGAGCACTCATGCAATGGAGGAGCGTAAGCAAATATGTTGGCACTTCATATGGAAAATAGAATAATGATGGGGAAGGAAGACAAAAAGGGTGTGAAAGGCTCACATCAATGAGGACAACCATAGGCGAGAAAAAGCCAAATGATATATATGATGTGAGGAGCAGTGATTGCCATGTAATGGATTGTAACACCGTGTGTTTAGCTTTTCTGACTAATTAACTTATTTCAAAAATTAGGGCCAATTTAAATTTTTTGTGAATGCTTGAGATGCTTGATGTGACTGTTGTTTGCTTGCTTGTTGGTATGCTTGTGTTGGTTCTCAATAATTCTTGCTATTCTCCAGACTCACCTCCTTAGCCCAAAACTCCTGCCTAATGATCATGCCATGTGTTTAGGACGAGAAACTATTTTTACCAAATGTTATTTTCACCAAAATGCATTTCTTTTGAATTAAGCCTTCAAAACCCCTGAGATGAGGTTTGTACTACAAGTCCTCAAATTAGGGAATTTATTTTGCACCAAGTATTTTATTTAAAACCTATTATCAAAATGTCTTCCAAAAACCACAATAGTATTATTTTCAAAGTTATTTTATAATTTTATTTAAATGCCCTTCTGTGAGGCCAGAAATGGTCTATTATGAAGGAAAGTTATTTTTATTGCTTTCAAAAAATTTAAGAATATTTAGGGAAACTGAGTGGACAAATATATTCCGTATATATGAATTTAAACACATGGTCATTTTCAAATTATTGGGCAAACCCCTTTGTTGGAGCATATATCTCCATATGTGGTTTTGGTACTTGATGACAATTCCTATGGACTAATGGTTGCCTTAAGTTACATTTATAGGATTTGTCCATAGGCACTTCTTGAAGTCCATCTGTTGGGTTCAAGGAGTTTATATGATGACCAAGATGGTATTCAAGGTATTATCCAAAGAATGGTCATAGAGACACATGGTTGATCAAGATCTCAGACAAAGAGTAAATCAAGATGATCAACACACAAAGCGTACAAGATGTACCGAGAGGGATCAAGTGATCCCATGGTATGGTAAGCATTGTCCATTACGTGTTTGTGTACTAACCCATGGTCTTCGTGAGAGTTCTATGTGGGGGTTAGGTGTGTTTACATGGGCTTGCGTCAAAGGGAAGATCTCATACAACCCATGGAGTATGACGTCAAGTTGTGATCATCATCAATGGTTGATCAAGATCTCAGACAAAGAGTAAATCAAGATGATCAACACACAAAGCGTACAAGATGTATCGAGAGGGATCAAGTGATCCCATGGTATGGTAAGCATTGTCCATTACGTGTTTGTGTACTAACCCATGGTCTTCGTGAGAGTTCTATGTGGGGGTTAGGTGTGTTTCCATGGGCTTGCGTCAAAGGGAAGATCTCATACAACCCATGGAGTATGACGTCAAGTTGTGATCGTCATCAAGATTGCGATGTGCAAGTTCAAGTGGATCAGCACGAAGATAGCATGCTTGAAGCTTGCCGTCCATTGTGGTGGCAATGGACTTGTGAAGATATGCTGAAGAGTGGCTCACCCATAGTGAGTATGGGGGAGCAATCAACTAGTCTTCATCAAGCCAACACAATCAAGAAAGGTGTTCCATCTTGAGGAAGCCAAGATCATCATCATCTAGCTCAAGAGGACGAGGTGCAAGGTATAGGTTTGCCCTTGATAGGTTTTCTGGTTAGGATAGATTGCTGTTCTATCAAGGGGGGCTCTCAAGTGAGTAGCTTGATCATATCATTCGTTGAGAGCTCAAACCATTTGCATCCTTGCATCATACTTCTTGGTTCTTGTTTGGTGTTTCTCTTTGTGAGCTTTAGAGCTTATGGTCATCTTCGTGACAAGCTCGAGTTCATCGAAAACGGAGTCCATATGCATCTACTATGATGTTTTCGATGTTGGAGTTTTTGCCGGTTCTTCATTCATAGAGATCTCACATCTCTATATCTTTGGCATATTCATAACCGCATGGTTTTAA
Organism: Hordeum vulgare subsp. vulgare; assembly: GCF_904849725.1. Classification (NCBI taxonomy): domain Eukaryota; kingdom Viridiplantae; phylum Streptophyta; class Magnoliopsida; order Poales; family Poaceae; genus Hordeum; species Hordeum vulgare. Next base: position 476,783,426 of record NC_058523.1, read on the forward strand.
GATTTCCAACAAGCTTGGGTTTGCTCGATTCGGAGCTCGTATGCGAAAGTTATGGCTGTTTCACTGGCGAGCGGTAGTACCGCTGGACCTAGCGGTAGTACCGCTAGAGTTGGCAGTAGTACCGCTGGCCCTAGCGGTAGTACCGCTGGCTCGCGGTAGTACCGCCCCTGGTCAGCGGTAGTACCGCTCCAGGAGCTTAGTACCGCCTGCCTAGCGGTTGTTCGTGGACGGACCTTTTTGCGAAGACTTTCTTGGCGGTGGTAGTGCCTTTGCACTACCAGGGGCCAGCGGTAGTACCGCTGGAGTGCCAGCGGTAGTACCGCTGCAGCCAGCGGTAGTACCGTTGGAGCTCGGGCAGAGAGTGGGGGTAACAGTCTGATTCTTTCCCCCACTATATAAAGGGGTCTTCTTCCCCCTTGGCCTTATCCATCCGTTGAGCTCTTGTTCTACCTCCATTGTTGACATTCTTAGAGCTTGATTACTCTCAATCCCTCCAATGATTATTGCTTGTTCTTGAGGGAAAAGAGAGAGGAGATCTAGATCCACATCTCCACCAATCACTTTCTCCTCTATGTGAGGGGAACCCCTTGGATCTTGATCTTGGAGTTCTTTGTGAGCTCCTTGTTCTTCCTCTCATATTTCTCCATAGCTTTTATTGTTGTGGAGGGATTTGAGTGTGAGGGGACTTGACCACTTCGTGTGTTCTTGCCATTGCATTAGTTGCATCGGTTTGAGTTCTCCACGGTGATACGTGGAAGTGAGAAGTTGAGAAGCTTACTACCTTTGGTACTTAGTACCCTTGATATTGTTCTTCGTGGATGCTTTGGCGTCCTAGAAGCTTGGTGGTGTCTTAGAGCTCAATCATTGTGGTGTGAAGCTCCGGGAAGCGTCGGGGTCTCCAATTAGGTTGTGGAGATTTGCCCGAGCAATTTGTACGGGTACCGGTAACCGCCCCCAAGGGTTGCCACGTGTACGGGTTCGGTGACCGCCCCCAAGGGTTGCCATTTGTACGGGTTCGGTGACCGCCCTCAAGGGTCCCTTAGTGGAATCATGGCATCTTGCATTGTGCGAGGGCGTGAGGAGATTACGGTGGCCTTAGTGGCATCTTGGGGAGCATTGTGCCTCCACACCGCTCTAACGGAGATTAGCATCCGCAAGGGTGTGAACTTCGGGATACATCATCGTCTCCCCGTGCCTCGGTTATCTCTACCCGAACCCTTTACTTATGCACTTTACTTTGTGATAGACATATTCTTTATTGTAATATATCTTGCTATCACTTAGTTGTTTATCTTGCTTAGCATAAGTTGTTGGTGCACATAGGTGAGCCTAGTTGTTTGTAGGTTTTGTGCTTGACATATTAAACGATTAGTTTTATTCTGCATTTGTTCAAGCCTAAACCTTAACTATTTTAAAGCGCCTATTCACCCCCCCCCTAGGCGACATCCACGTCCTTTTCACCCTTCAAAACCATTCATGCCTATTTCAAGATTTTGAAATATTTCTATTAGAAATATTCTCCATAAATTCCTGTAAAATTCCAGCATGTCACCTATGATATGTTTGATGATCTTGCCAAGTTTCATCTCAATCCAAGTTGATTTGACTCCCCTAATTATTCTAAAACCCTATCTGTCTAGATCCCAATTTGAGCAACTCTACATTGTCAAGTATCTCAATTTGTGCTCAAATTTGGTGGACATGTTCTGATACTCCAATAATGCATCCACACCAAGTGGTGCATCAAGGAGAATAGAAGAACTTATCCAAAGCCCCTCAAAACCCTCTCTGTTGATTTCTCACTTTGGGAAACTTTACATTATAAAGTTTCTCCAATTAACCCCAAATTTTTTGGCCATGCTTTAATGCTCAAATAATGCCCCCACACCAAATATTGGATTCGTGTGAATTGATTTGAATAGTTTTGTAAGCAGAAAGCCATTTCTGCCCATTTCATGGGTTTTCCAAGTCTACATCGGAAACCTTGCCCATCAAATCCCAAATTTGGTGTCCAAGCTTATTTTCATCTATTATTTGATCCTGTTAAGTTTCAAATCCATTAAAATCCATCTGGTTTCTCTCCCACTCATCAAACACCTTGTGTGCATTCACTTTATTGGCTACTTTGGCTCTTTCCACTTTAACCGTTGAGCTCAACTTTCTACCACAACTTCATATAGTTACATTGTACCTCCAGTAACCTTTCCATGGCCACTGTTCAATTATTGGAGATAGGCTCCATGTAACCATTTCTCATTTTACCCTTGGAATCACCATTTTTAGCCCTCTTGCCCCAATTCTGTTTAAGCCAAAGCCCCCACTTCTCGCCAGAGGGTTCCTAGCAACCCAAAGCCTTGTTTCAAGCCAAGAGATGGCATGCTCATGTGGAGAAAATGAGCAGCACATCCTCAAGTTGAATTGTGGCTGAAATGTAGCTTTGTACAACAAGTACTAGCTACACACCTCTGCCTGATCTCAAACTTGGCAGTGTTGTAGTTCTTGCATAGCTCACACTCCCAGACATAATGTTTCCCCAAGACCCCCCCTCTGAAAACCACTTTTGCCAGCCCCTAGGTTCCTGTTGCAAATTTAATCCTTGTCAAAACCCCACCTAGCCAGCTCCAAATTGGTCCAAGCTCCACCAGTGCATTGTGTCACACATGCCTTGCATGCTTGACACCTTGGCCTGACCAAGGGGTGGCCCAGGACACCAAGTGTGGTGGTGACCACCTCCCTGGAGTGCCGAAATGGTGCTCTGCATCTTGATTCTTTCCTCCAGTCCGTTTCTAACCGAACCAAGTTGTCTTAGTATGTCTCGGAGCCTTCTTTTGACCGTTCAAACCACTCCCCTTCACCAGCTAACTTCCAAACATCTTCTGGGTGCGTGGCATCCATGCACAGGGAGCCCCAGAGAGCACCGAGATCTCTCTCTCTCCCTCCTCCTCTCTTATCTCCACTCCCCAGAGCCTCTCTTGTTTCTCCCTTCCCGAGAGCATCTGCAGAGCTTCCCCTTGAGCTCCCCTCTCCTCCAAAGATTCCTCCTCCCTCCCATGGGCTTGCCACCTCCTTCCCTCCTTCCCTCTCCGGCTGTGTATGAGTGTCCCGGAGGCCCTGCATCCCCTCCGCATCCTCCCAGTGCCCCATTTCCCCCTCCGTTTGGCGGAGCTATCGTGCCCCGGCTAAGATCGTTGTCGGCCTCCGCCATGGCAGGAGCTACCTCGCCCCGAGGCTCCCCTTGCGGGGCTAGGCTCCTCCTCGGGCGCGGGAGGCCTTGCCCCGAGCCCTGGTGGCCGGTGCGCCACCGGAGAGGGGCTAGAGCTGTCGGATGCCGGCCCCTGCATCGACCAGCCAGACCCTGTGCGTACCCAGTTCAAGCAGGAGGTAGGAGAAGGCCTGTCAAGGTGGCCCCTTGTAAGCCTCTCCCAGCAGGGCCCAAGCCCCATAAGTGGAGGCGGGTTACTCCACATGCGCCTCCCTGCGCTAGAAAGCGTAAAGGACGATGTGCGCCTTTGGTGTCGCCACTTCGCTGGCAGATAGTTGATGGATAGACATAGTACTCGGAGTTGGAGCGGAAGACCTCAAAGACCCCGAGAACTTATGGGAGCAAAGGCAAGCAGCCCTTTGACCATGACTGAGCATATGTTATATTGCATGATAGTGTAGCAAATATTTCCGTTGCATATGATCATAAGTGTCGGTAAATCATTGAAGTGATGTTATAGATGGCTCCTCAGGAGCACATGCATTGAGCATGATCCTACCACCTGTGAGGATCATGCTAGTATCATGTTGACAAGTAAAGTTAGAGTAATATTAGCATGAGCATGTTGTTGGAATAAATCAAAGGTTTATGAAAACCCCGTCGGGTGCCACTAATGCCCGAGGGTGATGATGAGTTAGGTGGCCACTTTTGGTGAAGTGGTGCACCGGGTATTTGTGTGAGTATGGTTTCAGAAATGGGATTAGATTTATGATGTGTCGACCGTCCCAACCTTACATGTACAACCATGTTACCCCTTATGGGACGGGGATGTGTTGATTACTCTGGTCGATGCTAGCAAAGAGCCACATTACTAGTGGTGGGAGTGATGTGTGATCACTCTCGTGATGAGTCGTGCGAGGTAGGGCGACTATGCCATTTTTACGTGTTCCAGGCACACTGTTGGTCCCCGCATGGTTGGTACTTTCCAGAGTCGGTGCTCGTAAGACGTACAACATGTGGGCTGGGTACCAATCGAGTGGACCTCTTTGGCTAGTATCGTCAGGGGAAAGGCATTGATCGGGTACTTACCTCGGGTATGTTATATACCGCGAGTCGTGGATGACAAGGAAGTTTCCCGGATCTCGTGGGTCCAGCGTACTACCTCTGTATGGTCGTGTCCATGGTCAAGGACAGTTGGGTAATCCTGCTTAAACTACGTCCAGTCATTTCCGTGTAAACCAAGTGTGTGTGAGTGTGTGTTACATCATGTTTTATGAAACAGTGGATATGACCAAGTTTGGTGATTTGGCATATTGGGAGAACCTGGAAGGTTCAGCCCGTGTTAGATATATTAATATCTGTAACCTGTTCTTCAAAAGTAATTCTTTAACTTGATGCATATTCATGATCATTTACCACCAAGAAGAATTCCACCAAAGATGCATGTTATTGTTATCCTTCACTTTCATTGTTCATATCATGGGATGTTTGCGAGTACATTCAAAGTACTCATTGGCTTGCCACTGGTTATATTGTTGACCAGACATGGAAGGACCGGAGTTTGGACATGAGTACGTCTTCGGAGACGCCCCTACGATCTAGGACGCTTCCCAGTCAGAATGCCTATTGGTGTAGGCTGATGGCATGGGCACCCGCTTAGCCCAATGAATTCTGCTACTAGTTGTATCCGTGTGATTTGGCCTTATAGTCCCTACCTTGTGAACTTGACCATTCGGTTATGTGATGTAATAATTCGGTACTTGGATGTAAGACTCTTATTATTCAGTACCTGTGTGTTCGGTGAGCATTGATCTCTGGGATCACTGAGCGCGTTCATTCGTCGATCTCAACTCATAAGTCGGGGTCCCCACAGAGCTGGTATCAGAGGCATCCTGACTGCAGGAAGCCCTTAGTTAGCACGGACGTTAAATAGGATGAAACTACTTTCCAGACTCTTCAAAAGTATTTACAAACCTGTATATATTTCTCACCTCTCCTAAATTTCAAAAGAAGCAAGGTTTTTCCTTAGCACTCCCACTCTTATTCTCTGACACTCATCGCCTACTCTTTCAAAACTTGCAAATGGTTGCTAGCACCTTATTCTCTCTGACAGCGGGATTACTTGAAATCCTCGTGGGCAACTCAGAAGGAAGCAATCTTTCCAAGCGACCACCCTTGTGCTAAAGGGCCAGGATGACAAGCTACGATCAGACGACACCAACAGAAGTACCTCCATGAGGAACAAGGACATCGAGGCTTAGAAGATGGCAACACCCTCGGCACTTATCCAGAGTGATGCCACTTTCACCTATGATAATTGATACGTCCATTTTGCATCATGCTTTTATATTGATATTTATCGCATTATGGGCTGTTATTACACATTATGGTACAATACTTATGCCTTTTCTCTCTTATTTTATAAGGTTGACATGAAGAGGGAGAATGCCGGCAGGTGGAATACTGGGCTGGAAAAGGAGCAAGTTTGAGATACCTATTCTGCACAACTCCAAAAGCCGTGAAAATCAGCGATGAATTATTTTGGAATATATAAAAAATACTGGGTGGAAGAAATACTGGAGGGGAGCCACCAGGAGGTGAGAAGCCTGCTAGGCGTGCCCTACCCCCCTGGGTGCGCCTGGGTGGCTTGTGGGCCCCCTGTTACCCCTCCGGCTCCCATCTTCTGCTATAAGGAGGGTTTCGTCCCAGAAAAAAAAATCAAGGGAGAGCTTTCGGGAAGAAACGCCGCCGCCACGAGGCGCAACTTGAGCAGAACCAATCTAGAGCTCCGGCAAGGCAGTCCTGTCGGGGAAGCTTCCCTTCCGGAGGGGGAAATCGTCGCCATCGTCATCACCAACACTCCTCTCATCGGAGGGGACTCATCTCCATCAACATCTTCATCAACACCATCTCATCTCCAAACCCTAGTTCATCTCTTGTACCCAATCTCCGTCTCGCGACTCCGATTGGTACTTGTAAGGCTGCTAGTAGTGTTAATTACTCCTTGTAGTTGATGCTAGTTGGATTACTCGGTGGAAGATCATATGTTCAGATCCTTAATGCTATTCAATACCTCTCTGATCATGAACATAATTATGCTCTGTGAGTAGTTACTTTTGTTCCTGAGGACATGGGATAAGTCTTGCTATAAGTAGTCATGTGAATTTGGTATTCGTTCGATCTTTTGATGTGTTGTATGTTGTCTTTCCTCTAGTGGTGTTATGTGAATGTCGACTACATGATACTTCACCATTATTTGGGCCTAGAGGAAGGAATTGGGAAGTAGTAAGTAGATGATGGGTTGCTAGAGTGACAGAAGCTTAAAACCTAGTTTATGCGTTGCTTCGTAAGGGGCTGATTTGGACCCACTAGTTTAATGCTATGGTTAGACCTTGTATTAATTCTTCTTTCGTAGTTGCGGATGCTTGCCACAGGGGTTAATCATAAGTGGGATGTTTGTCCAAGTAAGGACAGCACCCAAGCACCGGTCCACCCACATATCAAACTATCAAAGTAGCGAACGCGAATCATATGAACATGATGAAAACTAGCTTGACAGAAATTTCCATGTGTCCTCGGAGAACTTTACCTTATATAAGAGTTCGTCCAGGCTTGTCCCTTGCTACAAAATGGATTGGGCCATCTTTCTGCACCTTTATTACTATTGCTACTTGCTACCCATTACGAATTATCTTATCACACAACTATCTGTTACTGATAATTTCAGTGCCTACAGAGAATACCTTGCTAAAAACCACTTGTCATTTCCTTCTGCTCCTTGTTGGGTTCGACACTCTTACTTATCGAAAGGACTATGATAGATCCCCTATAATTGTGGGTCATCAAGACTCTTTTCTGGCGCCGTTGCCGGGGAGTGAAGCACCTTTGGTGATTGGAATTTGGTAAGGAAACATTTATATAGTGTGCTGAAATTTATTGTCACTTGTCACTATGGAAACTAATCCTTTGAGGAGCTTGTTCGGGGTATCTTCACCTCGACCGGAAGCACAAATAGATGCTTCTGAACCTACTGAAAATATTTATTATGAAATTCCTTCGGGTATTCTAGAGAATCTGTTGGCTAATCCTTTTACAGGAGATGGAACATCACATCCCGACTTGCATCTAATATATGTAGATGAAGTTTGTGGTTTATTTAAGCTTGCAGGTTTGCCCGAGGATGAGGTCAAGAAGAAGGTCTTTCCCTTATCTTTGAGGGATAAAGCATTGGCATGGTATAGGCTATGTGATGATACTGGATCATGGAACTACAACCGATTGAAATTGGAATTTCATCAAAAGTTTTATCCTATGCATTTGGTACATCGTGATCAGAATTATATCTATAATTTTTGGCCTCATGATAGAGAAAGTATCGCTCAAGCTTCTGGGAGGCTTAATTTAATGTTATATTCATGCCCCAACCATGAGCTCTCGAGAGAAATTATTATTCAGAACTTCTATGCTCGGCTTTCTCATGATAATCGCACCATGCTTGACACTTCTTGTACCGGTTCTTTTATGAAGAGAGATATTGACTTCAAATGGGATTTATTGGAAAGAATTAAACGCAACTCTGAAGATTGGGAGTTGATGAACGTAAGGAGTCAGGTATGAATCTTAAGTTCGATTGCGTTAAATCCTTCGCTGAAACAAATTCTTTTCTTGATTTTAGCGCTAAACATGGACTTGACTCTGAGATAGTAGCTTCATTATGTGAATCATTTGCTTCTCATATTAATCTCCCTAAGGAGAAGTGGTTTAAATATCATCCTCCCATAGAAGTCAATGTAGTAAAACCCAATCCAGTTGAAGAGAAAGTCATTCCTTATAATGATTCTATTTGTTCCTAGTGCTTACATTGAGAAACCACCTTTCCCTGTTAGAATAAAGGATCATGCTAAAGCTTCAACTGTGATACGTAAGGGCTACATTAGAACACCTACACCCCCTGAGAAAATTAAAGTTGAACCTAGCATTTCTATTATTAAAGATCTCTTGGGCGATAATGTTGATGTGCATGTTATTCACTTCTGTGAAGATGCTGCTAGAATTGCTAAACCTCATGCGAGAGACAAACATAAACCTGTTGTTGGCATGCCTGTTGTTTCTATTAAGATAGGAGATCATTGTTATCATGGTTTATGTGACATGGGTGCTATTGTTAGTGCAATACCTCGATGTTTATATAATGAAATTAAAGATGAGATTGCACCTGTCGAGATGGAATTTATTGATGTGACTATTCAACTTGCTAATAGAGATACTATCTGCCCTGTGGGAATTGTTAGAGATGTTGAAGTCTTGTGTGGTAAAACTAAATATCCTACTGATTTTCTCGTTCTTGCTACCACACAAGATAGCTTTTGTCCCATCATATTTCGTAGACCTTTTCTCAATACTGTTAATGCTTAGATTGATTGTGAGAAACAAACTGTTACTGTTGGGTTTGAAGGTGTGTCACATGAATTTAATTTTTCCAAGTTTGGTAGACAACCTCATGAAAAGGAATTGTCTAGTAAGGATGAAATTATTGCTCTAGCTGCTATTGCTGTGCCTCCTACTGATCCTTTGGAGCAATACTTGCTTGAACATGAAAATGATATGCATATGGATGAAACGAATGAGACAGATAGAGTTACCTTTGAACAACATCCTATCCTTAAGAATAATTTGCCTGTTGAATTACTTGCAGATCCACCTCCACCAAAGGGTGATCCTGTGTTTGAGCTTAAACAATTACCAGATACTCTTAAGTATTCTTATCTTGATGAAAAATAGATATATCCTATTATTATTAGTGCTAACCTTTCAGAGCATGAAGATAAGAAACTATTGAAAACTCTGAGGAAGCACCGTGCTGCTATTGGATATACTCTTGATGATCTTAAGGGCATTAGTCCCACTCTATGCCAACATAAAATTAAAACTGATCCTGATTCCAAACCAGTTGCCGATCATCAACGAAGATTAAATCCTAAGATGAAAGAAGTGGTAATAAAAGAAATACTAAAGCTCCTGGAAGCAGGTGTTATCTATCCTGTTGCTCATAGTGATTGGGTAAGTCCGATGCATTGTGTCCCTAAGAAGGGAGGTATTACCGTTGTCCCTAATGATAAAGATGAATTGATCCCACATAGAATTGTTAGTGGCTATAGGATGGTAATTGATTTTAGGAAATTAAATAAAGCTACTAAGAAAGATCATTACCCTTTGCCTTTTATTGATAAAATGCTAGAAAGATTGTCTAAGCATACACACTTTTGCTTTCTAGATAGTTATTCTGGTTTCTCCCAAATACCTGTTGCACAATCTGATCAGGAGAAAACCACTTTTACTTGCCCTTTTGGTACCTGTCGTGGGTATAAGTCTGACAGTAGAAGTATGGGGTACGAAAGTATGGGCAGAGCCTTAGCTATGGCGAGGATGTATGAGTTCATGCCCCTCTATGGTGGAGGTAAAAGCCCTACGTCTCAGTGCTCTTGGGAGCTTTGTGTCGAGTGGATTATAGGATTACAACAAGTGCCAACCATTGCACCAGTGGGGAAGGGCGGCTTATATAGAGTGCGCTGCCCTTCATAATGGCCCGGTGGACAAGGGTGGAATAGTGGCGAATAAATGCCTACGTTACAGGTAACATAAGCTTTAAATGCTAATAATGGTGTATGAAAACGTATGACCGTTGCCCTCCTGGGAGGTTACAATGTACAGAGTGAATTCCAGTCGGTACGTTAGATATGCACCGAGTGGATCGTCGCCGACTGGATGATGGGGGCGTCTTTAGTTCAGTCGGAACTGTCTAAGGGCCTTGTCTTCTATGAATGGTAGTCCTTGGGTAGGACCTATAGGGCAGACCTATGACCCTACCCTGGGACTATAACCCCATCATTAGTCCCCGAATGGATCGGGGTTGGAACGATGAAGTGATGTCTGGAGTTTGGAACCGACTGGTATCGAGATGACTTTAGCGTTGTTTGCCTCGATCCATTTTATCCTTTCAGCCATTGATCCGAGTGAAAAAGCCAGTGAAACGAACCGTCAGGGACCGAGTGCTTCCGCGGAATCTTTCGATGCGACTGGTCAAACTGACAGCGCCGGATTTTCCGGGATCCTCAAATTTCGGTTGCCGTGCGCCAAGCGGGGATGACGACATCGCCATCGAGTAGGTTTTTCCTTCTCGATTACCGCGCCATTATCTTCTCCACTAATCTTGCAGCGGCCGGTTGGGGGGATAAGATCCTGGGCCCACGTGCAAGTGACCCAGTCGGAAGCCTATTAAAGCCTCCCTGGCGGGGTTTCCTGTTGCGCTGCTCATCCTCCTTGCATTAATCTCGCTCCTCCCGCAGCTCTCTGCACACCTCCAGCCACCTCCTTCTCCTCCTCCTCTGCGGATCCGTCGCCCTCGCCATGACGAAGGGGCAGACCAGCAAGCTCGAGGCGCAGAAGAAGAAGAAGGGGGGAGCCTCCACTCAGCGGCGGCAGCGGGCGCTGCCGGCGGGCTGGATCCAGGGGGACTTCCTCCCCTCCTCGGTGACGGAGAACGACGTCCTGGAGCTGGTGGAGCACGGCATGGTCGCCAACAAGTCCTGGAGGCTGTCGGAGGGCGAGACGGAGCCGGCGCCGAAGGAGGGGGAGCGCGTTCTGCTGCTCAGCCACGTGGCCCGAGGTTTCTCCTTGCCTCCCCATCCTTTCTTCCGAGGTATCATGACTTACTTTGGGGCGCAGCTCCATCACTTTCCTCCGAACGCAATAGCTCACCTTGCTGCATTCGTCACCCTCTGCGAGTGCTTCATAGGATGTCCGCCCCACTAGGGGCTCTTTAAGTATGTCTTCTCCGCTAGATCCCAAACTGTCAAAAAGCTTAGCCAGTCGGACGATAAGACACACATCCTCCAGCTCTTCGGGGGTTTAGGCTTCCAGAAGAAAACAAAGAATAGCTATCCCTCCCTCCAGCTATCCGAGTCAGTTAAGAACTGGCAATCGTCCTAGTTCTATTGCCAGGACATTGCTTGTCTGAATGCTTCGAGTGGGTTGCCACCTTTCAGTTTAGACCGTCTGGGCCCTCCCAGGAAGCTTGCGCTCTCTAAGGGAGAAAGAACCCAGATCCAGCCTTTGGTCGACGTGCTGATAGCCGTCGTCCGTAAGGGAGTCACCGGCACAGACCTGCTGGAGACTTTTCTGGGTCGACGCATCCAGCCGCTGCAGGCCCGAGACCACGTCATGTGGCACTATGCGGGGCCTTCGTATTCCACTCGGTCTCATCCAGAGGACGTGAGCGGGGAGACTGTGAGTGTGTGGGTCCGCAGCATCACAGGCGCGTGTGATAACCCCGTTGGAGCCTGGCGGGTGAAGCCCTTCCGCGCAGAAAATCCTCCTCCGAATGAGGTGAGTACATGTTGTCGAGTGCTTTTAATCTTCTCAGCTTTATTGCTTTTCTTGTCCCGCTGACTGACATTGCCGACTGTGTTTTGTGCAGGAGTCAACTAACTAGAATTCTGCAGTCTCGAACGGGAATCTAGCCGAGGAAGAGGAGGGTATCCAGGAGGGCAGCGCGGATAGCACCGAGTACGTCTCTGACTGTGGGGAGACGGAGGAGGAGACGGAAGAGGAGGAGGAGGAGGATGGAGAGCAGAGCTCGCCACCCTCACCTCTAGAGCACCAAACCAAGCGCCGTCATGACCCCGCTGCTCCGCCGGCTCCTCCCGCGCCCCCGAGTGCTCCGCCAGCTCCTCCCGTGGCTCCGAGTGCTCGGAGCGTGAAGAGAACCAGGGGTGCTTCTGCCGAACCCGTGAACCAGCCGTCCAAGGTGGCCAAACCTAGTGGGCCTAAACCTCGGAAAGCCTTGCCTCGGATGAGGATCGCTGTTCCGGTCGCCTCAGCGTAAGTATCTTTACTCTTTCATCTTCCTTCAATATCCGATTGAACTCCTCTTTTTGGGAACTCATGTTTATCCGTCGAGTGGATTTCACTCAACAGAGCTGCTACCTCCGCCACCTCTCTGCCGCGCCAGGACGATGACCCCATGGACACGGATAAAGTCGCCACATCCCAGCAAGGTATGTTGTCACGACTCCGAGAGCTCTATTACTATTTCGCGAGTGCTGTCTTTGATCTTGACATTTTTCTGGAACTTCACCATGTTCAGTCAGGCTTCCTTTGGAGGTGATCCATCTGGACGACGACGACCAAAGGAGGTCGGAGCCAGCTTTGGCGCCTATCCTTGAGGTTATCCCATCTTCTACCAATCCCGCCACGAACGTGCCGCCGACTGAGACGGTGCCGCCGACTGAGACGGTGGCCCTCACAGCGGAACCGACTGGAGCGGAGCTCGGGATGCCCATGGAGTCTTCTGCCACGTCGGGTCCGTCGGCTGTTCAATATGACGTCCGACGCCTCCCGGAAGACCAGGTAGGAGCCGCCAAGGACGCCATGGTGCAGGTGGAGCTGATGGTGGGCGACGCCAAGGGAGCGTACGACTCTATCGCGTCCCTGTACAAGAAGAGCTTGGAGCTTCGGGACGATATCCGAGTAAGTGCGCTAGTAAGTGTTTACATTCCTCTTGGTACCCACTGGGGGTTTCAGTGATATACTCGGATAAAGTAGGATGATTTTGCAGTGGGTTCACTCTGAGTGAACCTAGTGGGTGTAGTCCCCAAGACTTCTGCCGAGTGCTTGCACCGGTAGTTGTCTTTATATGTATTTTCCATAATCTGAACAGACCAGAGCTGATCTGCCCGAATGGTACCAGTGGGGGCACTCCGAGTGCACCCACTGGGTGTAGGTGTAGTCCCCGAGACTTCTGCTGAGTGCTTGCACCGGCAGTTGTCTTTATATGTATTTTCTGTAATCTGAACAGATCAGAGCTGATCTGCCCGAATGGTACTAGTGGGGGCACTCCGAGTGCACCCATTGGGTGTAGTCCCCGAGAGTAGTGTTACTTGGGTCGAGTAATAGTAATCTCATAGTGTTGTTGGTTTACTATGGAGCTTAATAGAGCCAACCTGTTCGAGCTTCATACCAGTGGGGTCACTCTCAGTGAACCCACTGGGTGTAGTCCCCGAGACCGCTGTCGATTGCTTGCGTCGGTAGGGGTCTGAAGAATTTTGAGCTTTGATTGTTTTGCCATATCTGTGGAGACTTTTTCCTTGTTGATTGTGGCCGATCCTCCCTTTGTGTCTCTTTGGCAGAAGACTTGTGAAATGGGATCTGCGTACAATGCTTTGAAGGCTGAGAAGACTTAGCTTGCTGCGGACTTGGAGGTGGCTGTGAATGACCTGGCTGGCGTGAAGAAGGCTCTCGCTGACCGAGAGAATTCTTTGGAGGAATCTTTGGAGACCAACAAGGCACTGGTGGACGAGGTAGAAAAGATGAAGAAGGAGAGATCTGACTGGATGGCCCAGCTGAAGGTGATGAACACTCGGTGCAGAGTGTAGGAGAACTACGTCAGCAACTGGGCGAGGAAGATGGTCGCACTGCTTGGTGGTAACTTCTTGCCGAGTGCTTTTTGACTTTGGAGTTCACTCCACGCTTATTTTCTGCTTGTCTTTTCTTTGCAGATTTCTGTCGGGACGTTGAGGCTGAAGCAGCCGAAATTGAACGGTCGCTTGTTCCACATGTTACACTCGGCGATGAAGCTAACTGGGACATGCTCCAAGCGCATTCTCGCCTTAACAGGGTGGGCCCTTTCATTGGTCGCCTGAGAAAAGTTGTCGGCCGAATCGACAAGGAGCTGTGGCCTGAAGACGACTCCCGGAGCGAAATAGATGGGTTGATGACTCGGCTGGAGGATGTTCCAAGTAGAGTGCAGGCATGGAAGAAGTCTGCTGCTCGGTGTGGTGCGGACGTGGCGCTGTCTCTGGTTCGAGTGCACTGCAAGGAAGCCCGCGAAGACAAGCTGAAGACGTTGCAGGTCCCCAACACCAAGAAGCTTCGATTCGAAGATTTCATGGAGACCTTCCTCGACACAGCCACTCGGATTGCAGACGGAATCGACCTGGGCACCTTTGTGGAGCCTGCCAGTCCCGACGACGCTTGATAAACTTTATGTTGAACGCACATTTACCTCGGTATGCTGAGTGGAATCTGTATTAAACTTTGTCCACTGCTGTTGGCCGGTACATTCGTGGTTCGGTGTGGATAAACTTGATTCACACCGAGCCGACTGATCGTAGATCCAACTTGAATTCGAATCGGATCTTTTGCTCTTCTTTCGCTGAGTCTTTTTACACGATTTTGGCTCGTGGTTTTTGTTTGGGTGTCTCTTGGTGAAGTCAATGGCAAAGCATGCAAAGCATGTAATTGTCAGTTGTCTTCACATCGACATGAGCCTCAATGAGGGTCTGCTTAGCCTCCGAGTGTATCTCGAGTGCCCACTCGGAGGAAGCTTTTTACTTAGGCGACTCTGGTTCGCAGCTAAGTCTCCGAGTGTGACTTTTGGTGTACACTCGGAGCGAGTTTTTACTTAGGCGACTCTGGGTCACGGCTAAGTCCCCAAGTGTGACTTTTGGTGCACACTCGGAGCGAGTTGTTACCCATGTAGTTGTCAGTTGTCTTCACATCCACATGAGCCTCGATGAGGGTGTGCTAAGCCTCCGAGTGTATCTCGAGTATACACTCGGAGGAAGCTTTTTTACTTAGGCGACTCTGAGTCGCAGCTAAGTCCCCGAGTGTGACTTTTCGTGCACACTCGGAGTGAGTTGTTACTCATGTAGTTGTGAGTTGTCTTCACATCCACATGAGCCTCAATGAGGGTCTGCTAAGCCTCCGAGTGTATCTCGAGTATACACTCGGAGGAAGCTTTTTACTTAGGCGACTCTGAGTCGCAGCTAAGTCCCCGAGTGTGACTTTTCGTGCACACTCGGAGTGAGTTGTTTACTTAGGCGATTCTGGGTCGCAGCTGAGTCTCCGAGTGTGACTTTTGGTGCACACTCGGAGCGAGTTGTTACTTAGGCGACTCTGGGTCGCAGCTAAGTCCCCGAGTGTGACTTTTAGCGCACACTCGGAGCGGGTTTGTACTTAGGCGACTCTAGGTTGCAGCTAAGTCTCCGAGTGTGACTTTTAGTGCACACTCGGAGCGAGTTTGTACTTAGGCGACTCTGGGTCGCAGCTTGTCTCCGAGTGTGACTTTTAGTGCACACTCGGAGCGAGTTTGTACTTAGGCGACTCTGGGTCGCAGCTAAGTCTCCGAGTGTGACGTTTCGTGCGCACACGGAGCAAGTTGTTACTTAGGCGACCCTGAGTCGCAGCTAAGTCTCCGAGTGTGACTTTTAGTGCACACTCGGAGCGAGTTGTTACTTAGGCGACTCTGGGTCGCAGCTAAGTCCCCGAGTGTGAGTTTTAGTGCACACTCGGAGCGTGTTTGTACTTAGGCGACTCTGGGTCACAGCTAAGTCTCCGAGTGTGACTTTTCGTGCGCACTCGGAGCGAGTTGTTACTTAGGCGACTCTGAGTCGCAGCTAAGTCTCCGAGTGTGACTTTTAGTGCACACTCGGAGCGAGTTGTTACTTAGGCGACTCTGGGTCGGAGCTAAGTCCCCGAGTGTGACTTTTAGTGCACACTCGGAGCGTGTTTGTACTTAGGCGACTCTGGGTCGCAGCTAAGTCTCCGAGTGTGACTTTTAGTGCACACTCGGAGCGAGTTGGTACTTAGGCGACTCTGGGTCGCAGCTAAGTCCCCGAGTGTGACTTTTAGTGCACACTCGGAGTTAGTTTTTTAGACCGGAGTCTGCAAACGCGGAAGAATTTTGAATCGGCAAGAAATCAATCTACTTTGTATTACTTCAATGATACTTGTTCTTTACATCGTCTCCGTCGGCGGTTATGTGTAGAAGCGCTTGAGTTGATCTCCATTCCATGCTCGCGGCTCGTCCATTTCCCTGTTGAGGTTGTAGAGTCAATATGCTTCGTTGTTCAGCACCTTAGAGATGATGAACGGTCCTTCCCAGGCGGGAGCCAACTTGTGTGGTCTCTGCTGATCCACTCGGAGCACCAGGTCGCCTGCTTGGAATGTGCGGCTCCTGACGTGCCGCGCGTGAAATCACCGCAGATCTTGTTGATAAATTGTTGAACGGATCAGTGCCATCTCACGCTCTTCTTCTAGAAGATCCACTCCATCTTGCCTGGCTTGCTCTGCTTCGGCTTCGCAGAAGAGTTTGACTCGTGGAGAGTTGTGAAGCAAGTCACTCGGAAGGACTGCCTCTGCTCCATAAACGAGGAAAAACGGAGATCGCCCTGTCGATCTATTCGGAGTTGTGCGGAGGCCCCACAGCACCGAAGGCAGCTCGGCGACCCATGCGCCGGCGGCATGTCCAACTTCTCGCAGGAGTCGAGGCTTCAACCCTTGAAGAATAAGTCCATTCGCCTGCTCTGCTTGCCCGTTTGTTTGGGGGTGCGCCACGGATGCAAAATCCACTCGGATACCTTGGCCTATGCAAAAACCTTTGAACCGGTCCGAGTCAAAGTTTGTGCCATTGTCGGTGATTATGCTGTGCGGAACCCCGTATCTGGCTATGATGTCTCTGATAAATTTGATGGCCGTAAGGGCATCAAGATTTTTGATGGGCTTGGCTTCGATCCACTTGGTAAACTTGTCAACTGCTACCAGCATATGAGTGAATCCTCCTTGGCCTGTTCTGAATGGTTCGACTGTATCTAATCCACACATGGCGAATGGCCAAGCAAGAGGAATTGTCTTCAGCGCAGACGTTGGCTTGTGAGACTTGTTTGAATAGAACTGACAACCTTCACAACGGTCGACCATATCTTTTGCCATTTCATTCGCCTGCAACCAGAACAAACCAGTTCTGAATGCTTTGGCGACGATTGCTCTTGAGGAGGCATGATGACCGCAGGTTCCCGAGTGAATTTCTTCCAAGATTAACTGCCCCTCCTCAGGAGAGATACACCGCCGAAGGACTCCTGAAACACTTTCCCTGTATAGCTGGTCATCAATGACGGTGAAGGACTTTGACCTGAGAACAATCTGCCTAGCTTGGACTTCGTCTTCTGGTAACTCTTGCCTCATGATGTATGCAATGAACGACACAGTCCATTCGGGAATGACAGCTAGAATCTCCATGATCAAATCAACCACAGCGGGGACCTTGACTTCAGTCGGATCTGTTGAGCTCTTCGGTTGTACTGGTTCCTTTGTAAAAGGATCTTCTTTTACCGAGGGGAGGTATAGGTGCTCGAGGCAGACATCACTCGCGACCGGTCTCCGAGTGGATCCAAGCTTTGCCAATTCATCTGCTGCTTGGTTTTTCAGTCGGGGAACATGATGAAGTTCCAGGCCTTCGAACTTCTTCTCGAGCTTCCTTATTGCGTTGCAGTATGCAGTCATGGTGGGGTTCCTTACATCCCACTCCTTCATTACTTGATTAACCACTAGATCTGAGTCGCCATAGACCATCAGGCGACGGACGCCGAGTGAGATGGCCATGCGCAACCCGTAAAGGAGAGCTTCATACTCTGCTTCATTGTTGGAGGAATCAAAATGGATCTGCAACACATACTTGAGTTTATAACCTTCCGGGGATATGAGCATTACGCCGGCGCCGGAGCCATTCAACATCTTGGACCCATCGAAGAACATGGTCCAATGAGCCGAGTAGATGTGAGTCGGTTGCTGTTGTTCTACCCATTCTGCTATGAAGTCAGCAAGAGCTTGAGACTTTATAGCTTTCTTGGCTTCGAACTTGATGTCGCAGTATAGCATCTCCATTGCCCACTTTGCCACTCGGCCTAAGGCGTCCCGATTGTGGAGAATTTCCGACAACGGAGCATCAGATATGACAGATACCGAGTGGTCTTGGAAATAATGAGCCACCTTCTTTGCAGTCATGTAGATCCCATAAATAAGCTTCTGATAATGGGGATACCTCTGCTTGGAAGGAGTCAGGACTTCGGAAACATAATAGACTGGCCGCTGAACCTTGTACGCCTTGCCTTCTTCTTCGCGTTCGACTGTCAGAACGGTGCTGACGACTTGATTTGTAGCCGCGATGTACAGAAGAAGGGGTTCTTTACTGAGCGGGACAGTAAGAACCGACTGGGTGGAAAGCAGGGCTTTGAGATCGTCGAATGCGATTTGGGCTTCGTCTGTCCACTCGAAGGTATCTGATTTCTTCATGAGTCGGTACAAAGGTAACGCCTTCTCGCCGAGTCGAGCGATAAACCTGCTCAAAGCCGCTAGGCAACCTGTGGGCCTTTGAACATCATGTACTCTTACCGGCCGCTCCATTCGGACAAGGGTCCCGATCTTTTCGGGGTTGACATCGATCCCTTGTTCAGAAACAAAGAAACCGAGTAGCTTCCCGCTAGGAACGCCGAATGAACACTTGGCTGGGTTGAGCTTGATATCGTACGTACGTAGGTTGGCGAATGTTTCTGCCAAGTCAGTTAGCAGGTCAGAACCTTTGCATAACTTGACAATGATATCATCCATATATGCCTCCACATTTCGACCGATCTGGTCTAGGAGGCATTTTTGGATCATGCGCATAAAAGTTGCTCCTGCATTCTTCAAACCGAATGGCATAGTGATGTAACAGAAACACCCGAATGGGGTGATGAAGGCTGCTTTTAATTCATCTGGACCATACAGACGGATCTGATGATAGCCCGAATAGGCATCAAGGAAGGATAAGCGCTCGCAACCCGGAGTCGAATCAACAATTTGATCAATGCGGGGGAGCGGGAAGTGATCTTTCGGACAGACCTTATTGAGATGCTTGAAATCGATGCACATACGGAGAGACTTGTCCTTCTTGGGCACCATGACAACATTAGCGAGCCACTCGGAGTGGTGTACCTCGCGAATGAAGTTGGCTGCCAAAAGTTTAGCCACCTCCTCTCCGATTGCTTTCCTCTTGTGCGCGGCGGACCGACGCAGGCGTTCTCGGACAAGCCGAACAGCAGGATCCACATGCAGTCGGTGCTCAGCCAACTCCATGGGTACACCTGGCATGTCAGCAGGCTTCCATGCAAAAATGTCCCAGTTCTCACGGAGGAATTGGATGAGCTCGGCTTCCTATTTTGGATCAAGGGTGGTGGAGATGTTTGTCGGGGCGGCGGTGTCGTCTGTCGGATGGATGCTGACTTTCTTCGTGTCTCCCGCCGACTGGAATGCGGACTCGGAAGCTGGCTTCTTTGAACGCATCAGGTCAGCAGGGTCGGCGGTCTTCTTGTACTCATCCAGCTCGAGAATAGCCATCTGCTGATCAGCAATCCTCGACCCCGGCTGCAGACACTCCTCGGCCCGCTGCCGATTTCCTGTGACCGTAATCACACCTTTGAGACCTGGCATCTTCAGCTTCAAATAGACGTAACATGGACAGGCCATGAAACGCGCATACGCCGGAGGGCCCAGAATCGCATGGTATGCACTCTGGAAGTCCACCACCTCGAATGTCAGCTTCTCCTTGCGGAAGTTCTTGTCAGAGCCGAAGACGACATCCAACGCAATCTGGCCGAGTGATTTGGCCTTTCTTCCTGGGACGACTCCGTGGAACTGCATACTTCTCTCACTAAGTTTGAACATCGGAATGCCCATTCCCTTGAGAGCGTCGGCGTACATGATATTCAAGCCACTCTGGCCGTCCATGAGGACTTTGCGCAGCCTAACTCCTTCCACCACCGGGTCGACGACCAGAGCCTGCCTGCCTGGAGTGGGTACGTGTGCCGGGTGGTCTGACTGATCAAAGGTGATCGCAGTCTGTGACCACTTGAGGAACGTGGGAGTGGATGGGGTTGCCATGTTTACCTCCCTGTTGACCAGCTTCAGTCGACTTTTTCTTTCCACATCAGCAAAAATCATCAACGTTGCATGGACTTGGGGGAACGGATCCTCCTTGTCCTCATCATCCTGCTTGGTGTCCTTCTCACATGGCTGTCCTTCGCCGAATCCTTGGATCAGGAGGCGACACTGCCGAGTGGTATGCTTCGGCACTATGACATTGCCTTCTTCATCCGTTTTCGTGTGGATTGGACACGGTTGATCCAGGATGGAATTTCCTGACTGCCTCTTCTTGGGGCTGTACTGAGCTTTCCCCTTGCCTTTGAACTTGGTATTCGTAACGGCTGCTGCCTCTGCCTGCGGAGTGGATTGAGCTTTCTGCTTCTGCTTCCAGTTGTTGTTCCCATCTCCATCGGCGACTGACTTATGCTTGCCGCTACGTATGCGGTCCTCCTCTTCTCCATTTGCATAGCGCGCGGCTATCTCCATCATCTTGCTCATGAAGATGTCGCCTGTCTGACCAAACTTCAGGTACAAATCTCTATACCGCACGCCTGCCTTGAAGGCACAGACTGCTTGGTGCTCCGTGACGTCCTCCACCGTGTGGTAGAGGGTCGTCTAGCGCTGGATGAAATCGCGCAAGGGCTCGTTCTGCTTCTGGGCACAGTGCTGGAGCTCTACGAGACCAGTAGGGCGTTTGCACGTACCCTCGAAGGTCGTGATGAAGACTCGGGCCAAATCTGCCCAACTGTAGATGCTTGACGGAGCTAACTGGTTCAGCCAGGCTCGCGCCAAACCGTCGAGCATCAGTGGGAGATGTTTCATGGGGACATGGTCATCTCCGCCACCGATCTGGACCGCCACTCTGTAGTCGTCCAACCAAGTTTCTGGTTTGGACTCTCCTGTGAACTTGCTGATTCCCATCACCAATCGGAAGTTGGGAGGGATGTCAGCTGAGCGGATGGCCCGACTGAAGCACTCGGGGCCGGAAACAACGGTCCTGCTTCCACTCGGACGGTCTCTGTCGTGACCATCACAGTGGGCTTGACTTCTGTCGACCTTCTTTTGGGCGATGTACCCTCTTGCATCGGGCCTTGGATCATGCGCGTCACCGCCCGAACGACGATTGTCGTGATGCCGGGGCCCGTAAGGCCCACCCCGCGGAGGAGTACGTGAACGGTGACGATCTTCTGGATGAGACCGAATGGGAAGCGGATTCCGACTCGGGTCCCTGGAACGGCTGCCCCCTCTACGTCGCTGATGAGAGTCGGGACTGAAAACCGACCGATGCGTGTTCGCTTGAACAGAACTGTTGTGGATCCTGTTGTGCGACTGGGAGACCGCCGAATTTTGCTGCTGCGCCATATGCAACAGGGCACGGATCTGCTCGATTCCTCTACCAACCTCTGAATCAGTCGGCTGGAGAGAATCGGCTATCCTGGCGGCTGCAGCCAAGTTGAGGATGGGTGTGCGGAACACCTCGACGTTGCTCTGGCGAGTGCATCGACTGGAGGAACGATGGTGTTGACGACGAGCGCCGGATGATTCTCCAAACTCACGCTTATTCCGACCAGTACCGAGGGGACTTTCATGGGAATCGGCCATGAGAACTTCGGCTGCAGGCCCGTGACTCGGATACTCGGAAGGTAGCTCAGTCGGAACTGACTCCAAGCACTAGGACGGCGGTGGGACCACAACCGATTCGAGCACCGCCACTTGAGAGGACGCACTCTGTCGCGCCTGGGCGTGTCGCACCCAACGCTGGAGCCGCGGACGACGGGATCGCTTGTTGCGGCGAGTGACGGGGGCGAAGATTGACACCAGGGTCGATGGCTGGAGAAGAAGAACACCACAGGAACTGGCACGGAAGTGCGTAGCCCCGCGACTGGGAAGCACCTCGACGTCGAGGGGCGCATCCCAAAGCCATGCCGAATCGTCGATGATGAAGGAGAGGGCACCGAAGAGGATCTCATGACCCATGCACAGATCTCTGCCGGACGACATGACGAAAAGATGAAATTGCAAACTCGCCGGAAGTCGCTTAGACGCCCGCCCCAAGGTGGGCGCCAACTGTCGTGGGTATAAGTCTGATAGTAGAAGTATGGGGTACGAAAGTATGGGCACAGCCTTAGCTACGGCGAGGATGTATGAGTTCAGGCCCCTCTACGGTGGAGGTAAAAGCCCTACGTCTTAGTTCTCTTGGGAGCTTCGTGTCGAGTGGATTATAGGATTACAGCAAGTGCCAACCCTTGCACGAGTGGGGAAGGGCGGCTTATATAGAGTGCGCTGCCCTTCATAATGGCCCGGTGGACAAGGTTGGAATAGTGGCGAATAAATGCCTATGTTACAGGTAACCTAAGCTTTAAATGCTAATAATGGTGTATGAAAACGTGTGACCATTGCCCTCCTGGGAGGTTACGATGTACAGAGTGAATTCCAGTTGGTACGTTAGATATGCACCGAGTGGATCGTCGCTGACTGGATGATGGGGGCGTCTTTAGTTTAGTTGGAACTGTCTCAGGGCCTTGTCTTCTATGAAGGGTAGTCCTTGGGTAGGACCTATAGGGCAGACCTATGACCCTACCCTGGGACTATAACCCCATCAGTACCTTTGCTTATAGACGTATGCCTTTTGGTTTATGTAATGCACCTGCTACCTTTCAAAGATGTATGATGGCTATATTCTCTGACTTTTGTGAAAAGATTGTTGAGGTTTTCATGGATGATTTCTGTGTTTACAGATCTTCTTTTGATGATTGCTTGAGCAACCTTGATCGAGTTTTGCAGAGATGTAAAGATACTAACCTTGTCTTAAATTGGGAGAAGTGCCACTTTACGGTTAATGAAGGCATCGTCTTAGGACATCAAATTTCTGAAAGAGGTATTGAAGTTGATAAGGCTAAAGTTGATGCGATCGAGAAAATGCCATGCCCTACAACATTAAAGGTATAAGAAGTTTCCTTCGTCATGCTGGTTTCTATAGAAGGTTCATTAAAGACTTCTCTAAGATTTCTAGGCCTCTCATGAATTTCTTGCAAAAATATATTCCATTTATTTTTGATGATGATTGTGAAGAAGCATTTGAAATACTTAAGAAGGCCTTGATAACTGCACCTATTGTTCAACCACCTGATTGGAACCTACCTTTTGAAATTGTGTGTGATGCTAGTGATTATGTTGTTGGTGCTGTTCTAGGACAAAGAATTAATAAGAAATTAAATGTTATTCATTATTCTAGTAAAACTCTATACAGTGCCCAAAGAAACTATGCTACTACTGAAAAAGAATTTTTAGCAGTTGTGTTTGCATGTGATAAGTTCAGATCTTATATTGTTGACTCCAAAGTTACTAGTCACACTGATCATGCTGCTATTAAATACCTCATGGAAAATAAATATGCTAAACCTAGACTTATTAGATGGGTTCTCTTGCTACAAGAATTTGATTTGCATGTTGTTGATAGGAAGGGTGCTGAGAACCCCGTAGCAGATAACTTGTCTAGGTTAGAGAATGTTCTTGATGACCCACAACCTATTGATGATAGCTTTCCTGATGAACAACTGAATGTCATCAATGCTTCATGTAGTACACCTTGGTATGCTGATTATGCTAATTATATGTTTGCTAAATATATACCACCTAGTTTCACATACCAACAAAAGAAAAGGTTCTTTTATGATCCGAGACATTACTTTTGGGATGATCCTCACCTTTATAAAGGAGTAGATGGCGTTATTAGATGTTGTGTACCTAAGCATGAATAGAGACACATCCTATAGAAGTGTCACTCCGAGGCTTACGGAGGACACCATGCGGGAGATAGAACTGCACACAAGGTATTGCAATCCGGTTTTATTGGCCTACTCTCTTCAAGGATGCTCGTAAGTTTGTCTTGTCTTGTAATGAATGCCAAAGAATAGGTAATATCAGTAAACATCAGGAAATGCCTATGAATTATTCACTTGTTATTGAACCATTTGATGTTTGGGGTTTTGACTATACGGGGCCTTTTCCAAAATCTAACGGGTATACTCATATTCTAGTTGATGTTGATTACGTTACTAAGTGGGTAGAAGCTATCCCAACTAGTAGTGCTGATCATAACACCTCTATTAAGATGCTTAAAGAAGTCATTTTTCCAAGATTTGGAGTCCCTAGATATTTAATGACTGATGGTGGTTCACATTTTATTCATGGTGCTTTCCGTAAAATGCTTGCTAAGTATGATGTCAACCATAGAATTGCATCTCGTTATCATCCTCAGTCCAGTGGTCAAGTAGAGTTAAGTAATAGAGAAATTAAATTAATTCTGCAAAAGACTGTTAATAGGTCTAGAAAGAATTGTTCTGCAAAAGACTATCAATAGGTCTAGAAAGAATTGGTCTAAGAAACTTGATGATGCACTGTGGGCTTATAGAACTGCTTATAAGAATCCCATGGGCATATCTCCGTACAAAATGGTTTACGGTAAAGCATGTCATTTACCTCTTGAGCTAGAGCATAAGGCTTATTGGGCAATCGAAGAGCTCAACTTTGATTTCAAACTTGCTGGTGAGAAGAGGTTATTTGATATTAGCTCACTTGATGAATGGAGAACTCAAGCATATGAAAATACCAATTTGGTTAAATAAAAAGTTAAGAGGTGGCATGATAAAAGGATACAAAAACGTGAGTTCAATGTATGTGATTATGTCTTACTATACAATTCCTGTTTAAGATTTTTTGCAGGCGAGTTCTTTCTAAATGGGAAGGTCCTTACATTGTCGAAGAAGTGTATCGTTCCGGTGCCATCAAATTCAACAACGCCCAGGTAATTTTACGAGAGTTGTGAATGAGCAAATAATCAAGCATTATATCTCACGTACTCCCATAAATGTTGAAAGCAATATTATTAATATCATAACTCCGGAGGAGTACATAAGGGATATTTACCAGCTTGTTTGAGACTCCAAAAATGAAGAGGTATGTGATTCGGTAAGTAAAATGACTCCAAAACTTTTCCAATAGCAATTTTTCTCTATTTTGGAATATTTAGAAAAATAGAAAAATTTAAAGTAGTCCGGAAAGCGCACGAGGAGGTGACGAGCCTGCCAGGCGCGCCCCACCCCCCTAGGCACGCGTGGGGGACTCGTGAGCACCTCGTGTGCCTCCCGAACTCCGTTTTCTGGTGGAATACTCCTTTTGGTCGGTAAAAATTCATTATATAATCTCCCGAAAGGTCTGACCCTCGTATCACGCAAATATCCTCTGTTTCTGTTTCGAGGCTGTTTCAGTAGCGGATTTAAGGCAAGGATGTCGTCTCAGGAATCTGTCGGGGAGAATGATTTCCCTCAAGTATATGAAGAAGTAAATGCTGATTTGAAAAGGGTGGAAGTCACGGAGGCCAAAGAAGGGCTGGTGGAAGAAACCAAGGCCAAAACTAAGGAGGAGAATCCGGCGTCGGACGAAGGGCAATCTGTGCTCAACAAGGAAGAAGCTGAGGAAGAGGATTTCCTCCAACCCTACCTCCACCTGCTATCTCCATTCTTGATCGAACTCTTGAGGTTATGTGAAATAACTCATGTTAGCAATACTTATCTCACCCGTGAAGTTATTTTGCTGGAGAAACGAATCACAGAGCTCCAAAGTATAAATCAAAGATTGATGGCCCTCTTGGAACTAAAAGACAGGATTGCTTCATCACCATCACCCTCGAAGGAAGACAATTAAACACGGGTATGGGCACTCCCCTTGGCTTGTGCCAAGCTTGGGGGAGTTGCCCCGGTATCATATCACCATCACATCTTTTGCCTTTACCTTTTTCTTAGTTCGATCCTTTTTGGTAATATATTTTCTTGTAGAATAAAGTTCTTAGTATGATATAGGCTTGAGTTTTGCTTTGTGTTACCCCCAATGTAATCGAGCTCGTGAGTTATATAATAAGGAGTGTTGTAGTTAAGGGCCTTGCTTCATGCCATGATCTAAAGAAAAAGAATAATAAAAGAACAAAAGCTTGAAAGATCATGTAATGATCTTATGGGAAGTGATGGCATCACATATGAAAGAATGTTGATTGAAACTTGTTGTGGGTGGACAAACGTAGACCTTGGTGATTGTTGCAATTAATAGGAAGTAATAAAGAAAGAGAGGTTCACATATAAATACATTATCTTTGACACCGTCTGTGATTGTGAACACTCATTAAACTATTACATGCTAAGAAGTAGATGTTGGACAAGGAAGACAACGTAATGAATTATGTTTGCTTGGTTCCGAACAATGTTATATGACTAGAGATCCCTTAGCATGTGATGCTTGCTTCCACCTCATATCAGCCAAAACTTCCGCACTAAGTAGAGATAGTACTTGTGCATCCATAAACCCTCAACCCAGTTTTGCCATGAGAGTCCACCATACTTACCTATGGATTGAATAAGATCCCTCAAGTAAGTTATCATCGATGCAAGCAATAAAAAAAATTGCTCCCTAAATATGTATGGTCTATTAGTGTGTGGAAAATAAGCTTTGTATGAACATGTGATGAGGAAGACATAAAAGCGATAGACTACATAATAAAGTTCTTTATCACAGTAGGCAATATAAAGTGACGTTCCTTCACACTAAAAGATCACACATCCCAACCTCAAAAGCGCATGACAACCTCTGCTTCCCTCTGCGAAGGGCCTATCTTGTACCTTTACTTTTTTATCTTTAAAAAAGAGTCATGGTGATTGATACGTCTCCGTCGTATCTACTTTTCCGAACTCTTTTGCCCTTGTTTTGGACTCTAATTTGCATGATTTGAATGGAACTAACCCGGACTAACGCTGTTTTCAACAGAATTATCATGGTGTTGTTTTTGTGCAGAAATAGAAGTTCTCGGAATAACCTGAAAATTTACGGAGATTTTTTCTGGAATTAATGAAAAATACGAGCGCAAAGATCCACCACAGGAGGTGAGCCAGTGGGCCACAAGACCAGGGGGCGCGGCCACCCCCCTAGCCGCGCCGTGAGGGCTTGTGGGGCCCACGAGGCTCCACCGCCTCCAATCTCAGCTCTATATATCCCGTTTCGCCCGGAAAAAAATCAAGGAGAAGGATTCATCGCGTTTTACGATACGGAGGCGCCGCCACCTCCTGTTCTTCATCTGGAGGGCAGATCTGGAGTCTGTTCTGGGCTCCGGAGAGGCGAAATCGTCGCCATCATCATCATCAACCTTCCTTCATCACCAATTCCATGATGCTCTTCACCGTTCGTGAGTAATCTCATCGTAGGCTTGTTGGACGGTGATGAGTTGGATGAGATCTATCAAGTAATTGAGTTAGTTTTGACGGGGATTGATCCCTAGTATCCACTATGTTCTCAGATTGATGTTGCTACTACTTGGCTATGCTTAATGCTTTTCACTAGGGCCTGAGTGCCATGATTTCTGATCTGAACCTATTATGTTGTCGCCAATATATGTTAGTTTTAGATCCTATCTTGCAAGTTGTAGGCACCTACTATGTGTTATGACCCGGCAACCCCGGAGTGACAATAGCCGGAACCACTCCCGGAGATGACCATAGTATGAGGAGTTCATGTATTCACCAAGTGTTAATGCGTTGGTCCGCTTCTTTATTAAAAGGAGAACCTTAATATCCCGTAGTTTCCATTAGGACCCCGCTGCCATGGGAGGGATGGACAATAGATGTCGTGCAAGTCCTTTTCCCTAAGCACGTATGACTACATACGGAATACATGCCTACATTAGATTGACGAACGGGAGCTAGTTAATTATCTCTCCGTGTTATGGATGTTACATGATGAATCACATCCGACATAATCATCCATCACCGATCCAATGCCTACGAGTCTTTTACTACTGGTCCTTGCTATGTTACTTTGCCGCTACTGCTGTCACTTCTGCTGGTGTTACTCTGTTACTACTGATATTGATACGCCAAGTCAATGTGACCATCTCCTCCTTTTTGTCTCACAACCACCACCACACTCTATTCCACCTATAGTGCTATATCCATGGCTCGCGCTCATGTATTGCGTGATGGTTATAAAAAGTTTGAGAAAGTAAGAGTGAGAAAACAATTACTTGGCCAATTCCGGGGTTGTGCATGATTTACATTAGTTGTGTGAGGGTGATGGAGCATAGCCAGACTATATGATTTTGTAGGGATAACTTTCTTTGGCCTTGTTATTTTGAAAGTTCATGATTACCTTGCTAGTTTACTTGAAGTATTATTGTTTTCATGTCAATAGCAAACTATTGTTTTGAATCTTACGGATCTGACGTTCATGCCACGTGAAAGAAGTTGCAAAGGACAAATATTCTAGGTTGCATTCCACAACAAAAATTCATTCTTTATCACTTCCCTACTCGAGGACGAGCAGGAGTTAAGCTTGGGGATGCTTGATAAGTCTCCAACGTATCTATAATTTTTCATGGTTTCATGCTATTATATTGTCAAACTTCAGATGTTTTGCATACCTTTTATATTTTTTCTGGGACTAACTTATTAACTCGGTGCCAAGTACCAGTTCCTGTTTTTTCCATGTTTTTGACCCCTTTCAGAGGAGATTTCGAAACGGAGTCCAAACGGAAGAAAATCCCTGAAAAGATTTTTTGTGGAATGGAAGAAGATCGGAGGACTTGGGAGCCAAGCCAGAAGAGCCCCAGTGGCCCCACAAGCCCCCACCCCGCGGCCAGGGGGCCCACGCCATCCAGGCTTGTGGGCCCCCTGGAGGTCCCCTGACCTAGATATTGCGCCTATATATTCCCAAATATTCCCAAAAAATCAAGAGACGGTCGCAATTACTTTTCCGCCGCCGCAAGCTTTTGTCTCCGCAAGATCCCATCTGGGGCACGTCCTGGTGCCCCACCGGAGGGGGGATTCGGAAACGAGGGCTGCTTCATCAACACCATGACCTCTCCGATGATGCGTGAGTAGTTCACCATAGACCTACGGGTCCATAACTAGTAACTAGATGGCTTCTTCTCTCTCTTGGATCTTCAATACAAAGTTCTCCATGATCTTCATGGAGATCTATCCGATGTAATCTTCTTTGGCGGTGTGTTTGTCGAGATCCGATGAATTGTGAATTTATGATCAGATTATCTATGAATCTTATTTGAGTTTCTTCTGATCTCTCTTATGCATGATTTAATATCCTTGTAATTCTCTTCGAGTTGTGGTTTTTTTGGCCAACTAGATCTATGATTCTTGCAATGGGAGAAGTGCTTGGTTTTGGGTTCATACCGTGCGGTGACCTCACCCAGTGACGGAAGGGGTAGCGAGGCACGTATCGTGTTGTTGCCATCAAGGGTAAAAAGATGGGGTTTTCATCATTGGTTTGAGATTATCCCTCTACATCATGTCATCTTGCTTAAAGCGTTACTCTGTTCGTCATGAACTCAATACACTAGATGCATGCTGGATAGTGGTCGATGTGTGGAGTAATAGTAGTAGATGCAGAAAGTATCGGTCTACTTGTCTCGGACGTGATGCCTATATGTTATATCATTGCCTTAGATATCGTGATGACTTTGCGCGGTTCTATCAATTGCTCGACAATAATTTGTTCACCCACCGTGATATTTGCTATTATGAGAGAAGCCTCTAGTGAACACTATGGCCCCCAGGGTCTACTCCACACCACATTTTCAGCCTTACACTTTTTATTTCGTTGCACTTTCCGCCTTCAGATCTCACTTTGCAAACAATCTTGAAGGGATTGACAACCCCTTTGAAGCGTTGGGTGCAAGCTTGTATGTGTTTGCGCAGGTACTTTGGACTTGACGAGGCCCTCCTTCTGGATCGATACCTTGGTTCTCAAACTGAGGGAAATACTTACTGCTATTGTGCTGCATCACCCTTTCCTCTTCAAGGGAAAAACCGATGCAAACCAGAGAAGTAACAAGAAGAATTCCTACGCGCCAGGGAAGGACTTGTGTTGCCGCAACAATTGACACCCACTGAAATATCTCTGTAAATGGCCGACAAATCAACTGCTTTCCCTATCGGCATTTGCGAGGATGTGCGTGTTGTGGTTGCTAACGTCACCATCTTACCAGACTTTGTTATTTTGGATATTCCTGAGGACGATGCCATGGCGGTCATCCTTGGAAAACCCTATTTAAACACTGCAAGGGCTCTTATAGATTGCAACAAAGGCAATGTCACTTTCTATGTCAACGGTAATGAGCATACGGTGCACTTTCCGAAGAAACAATATCGAGTACATTGCATCAATGCTATCGAAAAAACTTCATCGAATCTTATTGGGAGCTTTGAATTCCCTATACCTCGTGTCAAGATGAAGTATGATTTGCTTGTTGGCGAGATACATATCCCCATTGAGATGACCTAGTGACTATTCGAAAATTCTCCGTTCTCTTTTGCGATTCGAAAAGGTTTGTCAAGGAGACTTGATCAACCTAATTGACGGATTTCTTTCGATGACCATGACAAGGATGAACCGAGGAGTCACAAACCTCTGTTCCAAGCTTTCACCTTCGATTTCTTAGAAGAAAAATGATAGGTTTAGTTTAGTTTTCCCTGTTTTCTGTTTTAGCGTCCGGTAGAAAAGTACCCTGAAAATAAAAGTTCTCCGAACGTCCGGAAAATCAAGTATGATTTTTTCTGGATTTTTTGAAAAATACTGAGACGAAGAGCTTGTCTGGGGGCTGTACCAGTGGGCCACAAGCCCTGATGGCGCGGGCACCCCCCTGGCCACGCCACCCAGGCATGTGGGGCCCACAGGCACCACCTGCACTCATTCTTGCTCTCATTTGGTTCACCTACCTCCAAAAAAAATTGTTTCGCAGCTCAAACCCGTGATCTTGCTCCTCTTGCTGGGATTTTTGATCTCTTTGCTCAAATCACCATTCTCCGAACTATTTTGGGGAAATTACCCCTTGGTAAGTGACTCCTCCATTGGTCCAACTAGTTTTTGCTCTAGTGCCTTATACTCCGCATATTTTTGCTGCCTTGGTGACCATGTTCTTGAGCTTTGCATGCTGATTTTAGCTGGTCCCAAGTAGTTTTGATGCGTAATATGGCCTCTACGCACTTGTGGGAGTAGTTGCTACAAGTTTTGTTGAGCCTTGTTCACTTTTCCTTAGAGTCACTAAAAATTTAAGAAAATTTCAGAGATAGAAAAGGGAAAAGATGAGGAGGTTCTTAAGAGGCTCTTCAAGCCGTGACCCCAAAGATGATGGAAGTGAGAAGATGCCCAAGTATTTGGTCCCTCGACTCGCAGAAGTTCGAGCATGCGAGTGGCCAAGCGACGTGTTCTTACGCGTCACTGGAATTTATGAGGACTTTTATCACTTGGTGGAAAACGCAAGCCTTACTGCCTTCGTTGAAGATAAGTGTCCGCAATACCTCCTCCTCACTAATATCTTCGTACAAAGCTTTAACTTCTATCTGAGGAAGAATCCTCCTATGGTTGAGTTCAAACTTTATGATATTCCCCAGCGCATGTCACTCCAGGATTTTTGCAATGTTTGCAAATTACCTTACGTTGGGGATATTCATGAACCTCGTCCACGGGACTTGGAAGCTTTCACCGACACAATTGTTGTAGGAGAGGGGAGAGGAGTGTCTTGCGGTAGAGCTACTAGCATTCATTTTACCGTGCTTAGGTACTTCTCATTATTTGTGGGAAAATGTTTGATTGGCCATGGGAAGGCTGGGTCACTTAGCTCCCCAGATCTTGCGGTCTTGCGAGAAGCCCTTTATAATGATAAAACGTATAGCTTGGGCGCCATAGTAGCTCAACGGTTGAACACGAACTGTTCTAAGGGCATTGTCTATGGAGGTATCTATGCTACTCGTCTTGCGAGACACTTTGAGATACCTATTACACTAGAAGAGGAAGAAGAGATTCTTCTTCTCGAGAGATATCTAGATTACCATAGCATGGTTCGCCATGACTTTCTTGATAGAGATATAAATAGAAGGATGATTTATAACCTGGTATTTAGTGAGGGTACTCGTGAGACTATTACTTTGCCTGCTCCTTCTTTGTTCAATCTTCATGCAGGCAGGTACATTATTATGCCCTCGGACATCTACGCATATTGGGGCTTAGCCCAACCACAGGTGCCCGTGCCCGAGCCACCAGTCGAGTACCACACGCCGGTTTATCAGTGGGAGCCAGAGGATCTCACACAGCAGTGGCATCCTCGGTCCACTCTGGAGTACCCCGGAGCTGGTTATTTCCCTCCATGGGAGTAGACCAACTTAGGCCAGAAGCCTAAGCTAGGGGGAGTACGTGTTCTCACCGACTTTACATTCTTGCTTATGCTTTCACTTTGTTCGTCGGTGTTCACACTTTGCCACTGTATCATCCATGCTAGTTTATTTTCCTTTTCTCGTTTTCTTTTCGTGTGTCTGTCTAGTTTGAGAAAACACAAAAGATTTTCTTTTTCTTCTTATGTTTGTTGGGAGCTTTCCCGTGTAAATAGTTTTCTTTTCCTTTGGGTCAAGGTAGAAGACCATGGTTACAATGTTTAGTGGCTCCCGCATGCATACCTGTTTAGCTGTCATAGAGCCATATTACTTTGTCTTCTCCTTTGTGTTTGCCTGTAGATTCCAGCTTTAGTCCAATGCACGAGCACACTTATTATTGTTCACATCGTTCGGTCGTGCAAGTGAAAGGAAATAATGACGATATATGATGAAGTGACTGAGCGTGGAAAAGCTGGTATGAACTCGATCTGTTTTGTTTTTGTAAATATGACTAGCTCATCATGCCTGATTCAGCTTTGTTGTGAGAGAAACATGTTTGCAATGACAACTTAGAGATCATAGTTGCTTATGCCATGCTTACTTAGCTAGTAGCTTATATTGGTTTGTCTTGGATGCCCACATGAATGTTGAGATGACTGTGTTGTAGTATGATAGGATGGTATCCTCCTTTGAATGATTCAAGTGTCTTGACTTGGCGCATGTTCACGCATGTAGTTGAAACAAAATCAACATGGCCTCTATGATGTTCATGTTCATGGTGATTTATGTCCTACTCATGCTTGCACTCAATGCTAGTTAATCTCAATGCATTTTGATGGTTGTTGTCGCTCTCTAGTTGGTCGCTTCCTAGTCTTTTGCTAGCCTTCACTTGTACTAAGCGGGAATATTGCTTGTGCATCCACTCCCATAAACCCAAAGTTGTTCCATATGAGTCCACCATACCTACCTATATGCGGTATCTACCTGCCGTTCCAAGTAAATTTACATGTGCCACTCTCTAAATCTTCAAGAAATAATCTGTTTTGCGTGCCCGAACCGCTCATGTGGTGACAGGGGGCTATCAGTATCTTCCATTCTAGGCGCGTTATCCTCGATATGATTTTATTCACGATCATTCACGAGAAAGGGGGCGTTAATTGGAATTCCCAGTTCCATGCTCAAATCGAAAAGATAATTGCAAACAAAACTCCCCCAGGATTGATGTTGGTATGGACAGTACCCGAGGATTCCGCTAGCCGTGGAGTGTGATTGATTGGTGGTTGAGGAGTCAAACTTTACTTTTTTGTTTGGGAACCGCCTATAGCATGTGTAGCGTGGAAGATGTTGAGAACTCTTAGTCATTGCGTTGACAATGAGAGCATGCCACCCAAAATTATTACCTCTGTTTTAAAAGCTTGAGCTCTCGCACCTCTGCAAATCAATGCATCCCTCTGCGAAGGGCCTGTCTATTTATGTTCCTGTCGAGTCATCCTCCTCTTATAAAAGCACCAATTAGAGAGCACCTCTATCGTTTTTATGCTTTGCTTTTAACTGTGTTGAGTATGACTGTGACTGGATCTTCATTGCCTTGAATTACAATGTTTAGTCAGCCCTTGGTCTTTGAAGGTGCTCTGCATTTATGTTTTGTGGTCTCAAAAGGAGCTAGCGAGATACCATCTGTTCATACTGCTTGATGTTGTTTTGATTGAAGTGTTGACATTTGAGGCTTATTATTATTTGCTCGCTAGCTGATTATGCCATTGATATGAGTTTACCGTGAGACCTAGATATCATTTGCTTATGTGGTTTGCTTGTGATCTTGCTGAAATTCTGGTTATGAGTTAGACATAGTTAGAACAACAAGATCAAACAGAGTTCGTCAAAGTTTTTCTTTTGTCTCTTTCAGTTTGTCAACTGAATTGCTTGAGGACAAGCAAGGCTTTAAGCTTGGGGGAGTTGATACGTCTCCGTCATATCTATTTTTCCGAACTCTTTTGCCCTTGTTTTGGACTCTAATTTGCATGATTTGAATGGAACTAACCCGGACTAACGCTGTTTTCAACAGAATTGCCATGGTGTTGTTTTTGTGCAGAAATAAAAGTTCTCGGAATGACCTAAAAATTTACAGAGCATTTTTCTGGAATTAGTGAAAAATACATGCGCATAGATCCACCGGAGGAGCTGAGCCAGTGGGCCACAAGCCCAGGGGGCGCGGCCACCCCCCCTCGCCGCGCCGTGAGGGCTTGTGAGGCCCACGAGGCTCCACCGCCTCGAATATCAGCTCTATATATTCCGTTTTGCCCAGGAAAAAAAATCAAGGAGAAGGATTCATCGCGTTTTACAATACGGAGGCGCCACCACCTCCTGTTCTTCATCTGGAGGGCAGATCTGGAGTCCGTTCTAGGCTCCGGAGAGGGGAAATCGTCGCCATCATCATCATCAACCTTCCTTCATCGCCAATTCCATGATGCTCTTCACCGTTCAAGAGTAATATCATCGTAGGCTTGCTGGACGGTGATGAGTTTGATGAGATCTATCATGTAATCCAGTTAGTTTTGACGGGGATTGATCCCTAGTATCCACTATGTTCTGAGATTGATGTTGCTACTACTTGGCTATGCTTAATGCTTGTCACTAGGGCCCGAGTGCCATGATTTCAGATCTGAACGTATTATGTTGTCACCAATATATGTGAGTTTTAGATCCTATCTTGCAAGTTGTAGTCACCTACTATGTGTTATGACCCGGCAACCCCGGAGTGACAATAGTCGGAACCACTCCCGGAGATGACCATAGTATGAGGAGTTCATGTATTCACCAAGTGTTAATGCGTTGGTCCGCTTCTTTATTAAAAGGAGAACCCTAATATCCCGTAGTTTCAATTAGGACCCCGCTGCCACGGGAGGGATGGACAATAGATGTCATGCAAGTTCTTTTCCCTAAGCACGTATGACTACATACGGAATACATGCCTACATTAGATTGACGAACGGGAGCTAGTTACTTATCTCTTCGTGTTATAGCTGTTACATGATGAATCACATCCGGCATAATCATCCATCACCGATCCAATGCCTTCGAGTCTTTTACTACTGGTCCTTGCTATGTTACTTTGCCGCTACTGCTGTCACTGCTGCTGCTGTTACTCTGGTGCTACTGCTGTTACTTTGCTGCTACTGGTTAGTGTTGCTACTGCTGCTATCATACTACCTTGCTACTGAAACTTTGCTGCAGACACTAAATCTTTCAAGTGTGATTGAACTGACAACTCAGCTACTAATACTTGAGAATATCCTTTCGCTTCCCCTTGAGTCGAATCAATAAATTTGGGTTGAATACTCTACCCTCAAAAACTGTTGGGATCCCCTATACTTGTGGGGTATCATGGCAATTTTCTGACTCCGTTGCCGGGGAGGCATCAAGTCAGGAATAGTTGTCCGTCAATAGTGATCGACACCAATTCCTTATTTTGCCATTATCTTGGCTAGCGTCATGTGCTAGGGAAAGATCTATATTCATATATAAACTTGGAAGTAAGTAATCATGAATTATTATTGTTGACATTACCCTTGAGGTAAATAGCTGGGAGGCAAAACTATAAGTCCCCATCTTTCTCTGTGTCAAACTCAAACTTTAATCTCATGAGTACCGCGTGAGTTTTATCAATTGTAGAAGACTAAAAGATGATTGAGTATGTGGATTTGCTTTACAAGCTCTTATTTTGACTCTTTCCGATGTTATGATAAATTGCAATTGCTTCAACGACTAAAGAATATTGGTTGATAATTCTCAATAAGGTTCTTGATCCATACTTTACATTGTGAAGGAATTGTCACTTTAGCATAAGAGATTATATGACGATATTGCTGTTCTAAATATGATCATGATGCCTACATGTCCGTATTTTATTTTATCGACACCTCTATGTCGAAACATGTGGGCATATTTATTGATCTCGGCTTCCGCTTGAGGACAAGCGAGGTCTAAGCTTGGGGGAGTTGATACGTCCATTTTGCATCATGCTTTTATATTGATATTTATCGCATTATCGGCTGTTATTACACATTATGGTACAATACTTATACCTTTTCTCTCTTATTTTATAAGGTTTACATGAAGAGGGAGAATGCCGGCAGGTGGAATTCTAGGATGGAAAAGGAGCAAGTTTGAGATACCTATTCTTCACAACTCCAAAATCCATGAAAATCAGCGAGGAATTATTTTGGAATATATAAAAAATACTGGGTGGAAGAAATATTGGAGGGGAGCCACCAGGAGGTCACAAGCCTGCCAGGCGCGCCCTACCCCTCTGGGCGCGCCTAAGTGGCTCGTGGCCCCCCTGTTACCCCTCCGGCTCCCATCTTCTGCTATAAGGAGGGTTTCGTCCCACAAAAAAAATCGAGGGAGAGCTTTCGGGAAGAAACGCTGCCGCCACGAGGTGGAACTTGAGCAGAACAAATCTAGAGCTCCGGCAGAGCAGTCCTGCCGGGGAAACTTCCCTCCCGGAGGGGGAAATTGTCGCCATCGTCATCACCAACACTCTTCTCATTGGAGGGGACTCATCTCCATAAACATCTTCATCAGCACCATCTCATCTCCAAACCCGAGTTCATCTCTTGTACCCAGTCTCCGTCTCGCGACTATAATTGGTACTTGTAAGGTTGCTAGTAGTGTTAATTACTCCTTGTAGTTGATGCAAGTTGGATTACTCGGTGGAAGATCATATGTTCAGATCCTTAATGCTATTCAATACCTCTCTGATCATGAACATAATTATGCTTTGTGAGTAGTTACGTTTGTTCCTGAGGACATGGGATAAGTCTTGCTATAAGTAGTCATGTGAATTTGGTATTCGTTCGATATTTTGATGTGTTGTATGTTGTTGTAGCTACCCGACTCAAGACGAGTCAAGCCTCTGGTGTTTCCGTACCATCCCAAGATCATGCTGGTACACACACAATACATAATGTATATATTCAAGAGTTCAATCACACAACTTTATTAATCGAAATCTCATAAAGACTACTTTATTACAATAAAGGATTACAATAAAGTGGCTGAAGGCCATCTCATGAGATATCTAACGAAGACTAGCGGAAGCATCAGGTAGACGAGTCCATCCGACTCCAAGGGCATGTTGCTGAGCGTAGATCGTAGCCTCACTCCTGGTAGGAAAAGTACTCTGCAACATGATACGTTGCAGCCGTGTAGGTCAGCATATTGAATATGCCGGCAAGTCATCAAAGAGAGGAGTAAAATAATAATCAACTATCTCTACATGCATATTTGGCCGGTGGGGCTAAGTTTTGCATAAAGCCAGTTTTATCCTACACCAAGAGGGGTTGAAAGCAAAATATTACTACATTGTTTGTTGTTAACGAGATGGTTCCGCCAACCGGTTCTCGTACCCGAATAGTTGTTGACACCCACATCATTATTAAGTTGTGTCGAGAGTTCAGGGGAAATTCAATGCCTTCGGCTCAAGTTGTCCATGACCGTGGAGACGGCAAATCGATTAGGTTGGGCACTCTGCAGAGTTTTGCACACATTCCCCACAAGATTTGATCGCCTCCGGGTTTGTCCTCGCACTTCAGGGTGTTTGAAGACCGGATGATCAAAACATGGTCTTTCAACGGGTCCCTCTGAATCCCGGTCGGTGCCCATCCATTCCTACCGTTCTTCTACATCTGCTAGCACCGCCTTTCCAGAGTCGCCGCGTTGTCCAACCAAGCCAGAGCCCATAATGACTTGTGGCTGTGCAGGTAAGCCTTGAGTCTTGAAGTCTCCGTCCGTCTCTTCGAGCCTGGGTGAAGCTTTCCGCAGGATGACATGGCCTCTCCAGCATCCCGGGCATCCACTGGGTTCTCCAGGGAGCCGATCAACCGTCCTTCACCCAGAGTTGCATTGCGTCCGAGGTCTTGAAAATCTTGTCTTAGTCCGGTCTTGATTATTATATCAACCTCGCATCACTCGTGATATACACTCAACCGATAACCCGTCTACTCAAGCATAGCATTAAGAAATTGTCTTCCCGGGGCCAAGTATCGGGGTTGTTGTGTTCCTACCACATGATACTACAACTTATACTAAAGTTTCCAAGTACCTAGGCAGCATGCAATTGGGCAAAGAAGGTGATCTACCATGCATCGAAAACATAGGTAAAATAACATGATCAACATGACTTGCCTTGATGATAGTTGTCTTGCTCGAGTGCTTCTAAGTAACACGCTTCGCACTCCGGATGATCTACCGATACAAACACAAAGCACACCATAATCACTTCAATCAAGCCACAAGTAGAAATAACATCACGAGTAAGGATTTGCTAAAGCCTAAGCAAAAGAATTTATCACGCGCCGGTATGGCAGAAACTTGTTTCTGTTGAAAACACCAGTAACAATACTTTAAATTTTTTGAAACTTCTACCACAGTAAGATTTTATCACTAGGAAGCAGTAGCAAAAAGAATCAACTCAAAATCATTTTTTAAACTCCTGGAATAGGCAAAACAAGGTTTAAACTAAATCTGCTCTAACTTATATTTGAAAATTTCAAACATAGACCAATTATATGTTTTCAAAAACTACAGGAAATTTGTGAGCTACTGGAAAAAGAATCAATGTCATTGGACTTCGGGATAAAACGTTGTGGCCAAACCAAAACAGAAACTTTCTGTTTTTTGCAAATAGGCAGAAAAAATAAAACTAACTAGTAACTGACCGAGGGGTACACGTGGCATGCAACTATTGGCCGCGGAGGGCGTTTGTTGCAAGGCTAGGAGCAAACGGCCGAAGCTAAGCAAAACTTGTTGGTTAAACGTTAAGTGAAATAAAAACCGCTGGTTTTCTAATATAGACCGAAGAGGTACTCCGGGATCTAATCTAGGCCATTGAGTAAAGATCTAATGGCTATAAAACAAAAAAGAGAATAACAGAGAAGGGAGAAGAAGCTACCGTGCTGGGAGGGGTAGCTCCGGCGAGGTGGGGCGTCGCCGGCGAGGGGAGAGCTCCGGGGGGCGGTGGAGATGTCGAGGAGGCGGCGGCGGTGGTCCTCCTCCGAGGGGAGGCGGCGGCGGAGCGAAGAGGGGCTCGGGTCGCGCTGCTCCAGGAGGGCCGAAGGTGGCAGCAGGACTGCTCCGGCGGCTGCGGCAGTGGCGAGGGGACGGGGCGGCGGCTTGTCGGGGTAGGGGTGGGAACGGGGCTGCGGCGAGGGTGGCAGTATTTATAGGCCATGGGGGCGGTGAGGAAAGGAAAGGGGAGAGAGGAAACAGAGAAGGAAATCCCGAGTACTGCTCGGGCTCGGTCTCGGTAGAAGAAAGGAAGGGGAGGAAGAAGAAAGGTGGCCGAGGGCTAGGAAAAAAATTGGCCAGTGGGGCCCAGCGTCATAGAGTGGAGGCGGGGAAGGGCTCGGTCGGTCGGCCTGAGGTTAAGGGATTTGTTTCCCTGGCGGTGGGATCTCGGCCCAGCCTATAATGCGCTCGGGGGCGGTTCTAAAGAAAAAAAAAGAATACCTTCCTAATTTCTAACTTTTTCCGAATCAGAAAATAAAAGCGAATAAAAGGAAAGTAAATCACAATATTAACATAGGGTATTATATACCAAAAAAATCAGAAAAATATCCTCTACCCGAATAACATTTTTTCCAAAGCAAAAATAAAAACTTAAAAAAAATGTTTTTTTCAGAAATTCCCAATTTGCTTTATTTCTTTTTGCAATTATTTTTGCAAATGAACTTTGTATTTCTTGGCTCAAATATTTCAGAAATTTGCCCGCACTTTGGAGGGTCATTTTCCTCCGCTCTCTCTCTTGCGTGCAAGAGAGTATTTTCTCCGGGCTTTTCGTGCGAGGAAAAATGGGAATGCAAAACAAAAAGGCGAAAGAATTTCACGTGCTAAATTTTATTTCAATCAATATGCATAGATGCTTAGCTACAATGTAAAACATTCCCAATTAGGAAAATTGGGATGTTACAAACCTACCCACCTTAAGATGAATCTCGCCCTCGAGATTCGGGTTGGCTAGAAAACAGGTGCGGGTGGTCTCGACGAAGATCCTCTTCTCGTTCCCAGGTGGCTTCTTCCTCTTTGTGGTGGCTCCACAACACCTTGTAGAACTTGATGATCTTGCTGCGGGTAACTCTGTTGGCAGTCTCGAGAATCCTGACGGGTTTCTCCTCATACGTCAGATCACTGTCAAGCTGTATGGCCTCTAGGGGCACTGTATCTCTCAACGGAACATTGGCCATCTCAGCGTGGCATTTCTTCAACTCGGAAACATGGAAGACATCATGAACTCCGGACAATCCTTCCGGCAGTTACAGTTTGTATGCCACTT
Source organism: Hordeum vulgare subsp. vulgare (assembly GCF_904849725.1). Classification (NCBI taxonomy): domain Eukaryota; kingdom Viridiplantae; phylum Streptophyta; class Magnoliopsida; order Poales; family Poaceae; genus Hordeum; species Hordeum vulgare. The sequence goes on from NC_058523.1 coordinate 476,823,903, forward strand.
CGCCTCTACGTTCAAGAATTTTGTAGGGGCCAATGAAACGAGGTGCTAATTTTCCTTTCACACCGAATCTCTTGATTCCTCGAAGTGGAGACACCCGAAGATATGCTCGGTCTCCCACTTCGTACATTACTTCCTTGCATTTGCTGTCGGCATAACTCTTCTGCCTGGACTGGGCTATCTTGAGTCGGTCACGAATTAGCTTGACCTTCTCTTCAGAATCTCGGATACGGTCGGGACCAAAAAGTTGTCGGTCTTCAACTCCATCCCACATCAACGGTGTTCTGCACCTCCTTCCGTATAGAGCTTCGAAAGGGGCCATCTTCAAACTGGTCTGGTAGCTGTTGTAGTATGAGAACTCGGCGTAAGGTAAATTGTCGTTCCAACTAGACCCATAGTCTAGTGCGCAAGCTCTCAACATGTCCTCCAGAATCTGATTAACTCTCTCGGTCTGTCCATCTGTTTGCGGGTGAAAAGCTGTACTGAACTTCAATCTTGTTCCCAAGGTTTCATGCAGTTGGTGCCAAAATTTTGATGTGAACTGAGTCCCTCTATCGGACACAATGCGCTTCGGCACTCCGTGCAGACATACGGTCCTCGTCATATATATCTTGGCCAGCTTGGCACTCGTGTAAGTAGTCTTCACCGGAATGAAGTGAGCTACCTTGGTCAAACGATCGACCACAACCCAAATAGAATCATAGCCAAAACGGGTCCTGGGTAATCCTGTGATGAAGTCCATACCGAGCTTTTCCCATTTCCACTCGGCTATTGGCAGAGGTTGGAGCAAACCTGCTGGCTTCTGATGCTCGGCTTTTACTCGCTGACAAACATCGCATATTGCTACAAACTCGGCAATGTATTTCTTCAATCCTGTCCACCAGAAACTTTCTTTCAGATCCAGATACATCTTGGTGTTGCCGGGGTGTATCGAGTACGGGGAATCATGGGCCTCCTGAAGTATCAACTTCTTGAGTTCGGGATCATTCGGCACATAGATGCGATCCTCAAACCATAAAGTTCCGTGTTCATCCTCACGAAAACCTTTAGCCTTCATGTCTTCCATTTTCTGCTTAATCTCAGCTATCTCCTTGTCTGCTTTCTGTGCTTCGCGGATCTTTTCCGTCAAAGTTGACTGAATTTCCAGAGTGGCAACAAATCCTCTTGGAACTATCTCCAATTTGAGCTCTCGGAGGTCATCGACTAACTCTTGGGGTAATTCTCCAGCTGTGAGCGTGTTCACATAACTCTTGCGGCTCAATGCATCGGCTACAACATTTGCCTTGCCTTGGTGATAATGCAATCTCATGTCATAGTCCTTGATCAACTCTAGCCATCGCCTCTGTTTGAGGTTCAACTCCTTCTGCGTGAAGATATATTTCAGGCTCTTGTGATCAGTGTAAACATCACCACTATTTCCGATCAGGAAATGTCTCCAGGTCTTGAGAGCGTGCACTACGGCTGCTAGTTCCAAGTCATGTGTGGCATAATTCAACTCATGAGGTCTGAGCTGTCTGGACGCATAGGCTACAACTTTGCCTTCTTGCATGAGCACTCCTCCGAGTCCTTGACAAGAAGCGTCATAGTAAACCTGGAAATCCTTCCGAATGTTCGGCAATATCAGCACTGGGGCTGTAACAAGACGTTTCTTCAGCTCTTGAAAACTGGTTTCACATTCCTCAGTCCAAATATACTTGGATTCCTTCTTCAATAACTCTGTCATGGGCTTGGCAATCTTTGAGAAATTCTCAATGAACCTCCGGTAATATCCGGCAAGTCCGACGAAACTGCGGATCTCCTTGACTGAAGTGGGTGCTACCCATTCGGTGACTGTTGCGACCTTGGCAGGGTCCACTGCTATTCCTTTTCCTAAGATGACGTGTCCGAGGAATCCGACTTCCTTCAACCAAAACTCACATTTGCTGAACTTTGCATATATCTTATGCTCTCGAAGCTTCTCCAGAACTAGACGCAGATGTTCCTTGTGTTCCTCTTCGTTCTTGGAGAATATCAGTATGTCATCAATGAACACCACGAGAAACTTGTCCAAGTATTCCATAAATACATTGTTCATCAGATTCATAAAATATGTCGGAGCATTAGTCAGTCCAAATGACATGACCGTGTACTCATACAAGCCGTACCGAGTGGTAAAGGCTGTCTTGGGTATATCCTGTTCACGAATCTTCAACTGATGATACCCGGATCGAAGATCGATCTTTGAGAATACGCGAGCTCCAACTAACTGATCGAACAGATCATTGATCATCGGCAAGGGGTACTTGTTCTTGATGGTCACATCGTTCAATGCACGATAATCGACAACCATTCTCAAGGACTTGTCCTTCTTTTCAACCAAGAGCACTGGGGCTCCCCAAGGTGCAGAACTTGGGTGAATATACCCTTTGTCCAATAACTCCTTAATTTGCTTCTTGATTTCTATCAAGTCATTTGCGGGCATCCGATAGGGTCTCTTGGATATCGGGGCTGTTCCGGGCAATAGCTCAATCAAGAACTCAATCTCTCTATCGGGTGGCATGCCCGGCAATTCCTCCGGAAATACATCTGGGTACTCCTGTACAATTGGTACTTCCTCCTGGACTACTCCCGTGAGAGAGTTTACTCGCTTACTCCGTGTCGGGCGCTGAGACACGTACTTAATCCGCTTCTGCTCGGGGGTGGTGAGCAAAATAGACTTAAGGGCACAATCGATATTCCCTTCATACTTGGCCAACCAATCCATGCCTAGGATTACATCCAATCCCTGGGACTCTAATACGATGAGGTCGGTGGGAAAATTATGGTTCCCGATGTTGAGACTCAAAGCATGGCATCCTATCCCGGCTGTCATCATGCCTCCTGGGGAACTGACCTTAATAGGCTGGCTGAGGGTTCTAGTTGGCAAACTATACCTTTCCACAACTACCCTTGATATGAATGAATGTGTTGCACCAGAATCAAAAAGTACCAATACTGGATGTGAATTTAGCAAAAACTTACCAACCACAGTATCGGGGTGATCATAGACCTCTTCAACATCAATGTGGTTCACCTGAGCTCGTGGAAAAGGATTGGGCTTCTTTGCTGCAGAGTTGCCATTGCCGTTTCCATTTCCCTGCTTGTTCTGGGGACATTCAGTGGCATAGTGTCCCGTCTTCTGACACTTGAAGCAAGTGATGTGAGTCAGATCCTTCTGAGCTGGAGCTGAATGCTGCTGAGTGCCAGTACCGCCATTCTTGAAGTTGTTGTTGTTGCGGTGGTTCCCATTTCCTCCATGGTTGTGGCCTCCATGGTTGTGCACCGGGTGGTTATGCTGAACGTGTCCTCCAAACTTACCGGATCCAGTCCCGGTATTCCCTGAATAAGGGGTGTAGCGAGGCTTCTGCTGAGTGTCGGAGTTGAACTTTCCAACCCCATACTTTCGCTTGCGGTTCTCCATCTGCTGGTGTTTCCCCTCCAAGATGAGGGCCTTATCAACCAGCTCCTGGTAGTTGTTGAAGTGGCTACAGTCAACTGAATGCTCAGCTCATCATTCAGTCCTTCCAACAACTTTTCCTTCTTGGCCGCATCATCGGCCACATCTCCAGGTGCATAACGGGCAAGTATGCTGAATTCATCAACGTACTGGGCCACAGAGCGATTCCCTTGGCGTAAGTTGTGAAACTCACGCTTCTTCAGATTCATTGCACCAGCTGAGACATGCGCGGTGCGGAAGGCTTGCTTGAATTGCTCCCAAGTGACCCCAGCAATGGGATAAGTGGTGGTGTAGTTCTCCCACCAAGCAGCTGCAGGGCCTTCAAGTTGATGCGCGGCAAAACGCACCTTCTCAGCTTGAGAACAACCAGCAGTGATAAGTTCACGCTCCATCTTGCGGAACCAATCATCTGCCACAATGGGCTCAATGCTGCTGGAGAAAGTTGGAGGGTTCAACCTCAGAAAACGGGTGAGATTGTCAGCCTGGGGTGGATGATGGTTGTTGTTGTTCTGGTTCTGGATGATCAGCTGCATCAGGGTGTTTTGTTGCTGGATCAACTGGTGGAGTTCCGGTGGAAAGTTGGACTCAGGGGCGCGTCTCACAGGCATCTGATGTTTGTAGAGGGGTGAGATTTAGCATAGAACAATGGTCTAAGAGTAATTACACTACCCATATGAATGCAGCACACAAGTATCACACCACACATTTATTCAATACCATCACAAAGGTTCACACGGGGATACAAAATTCGATAATCCTAAACATCGGCCTAAAACGTATAACGATAAAGTAAATTTGGTGGTCTAGTCTAAGTGTCCTCCTCAGAAAAGCATGGTGATGGGTCCTTCGGTGGAGCTTCCTTCATAGTCCTCGTCGTTGCTGATCAAGGGGGCTACGTCTCCTTCGGGATGAAGGTTCTCGCCCATGTCCAGTTCCTCCTCCAGGTATGAAACTCGAGTCTTCAGCTTCTCGATCCGCTCCAGAAAGTCCTTCACTTCCAGCTCATGCTCATAGTGGGCTTCCTGGGCTGCATCTTCAAGTTCAAGCTCGCGGAGTGACAGTTGCTTGATCTTCCTGGCGTCCTTGATCACGTGATACTCCAGAGTCCCGCTGTGCTTCTCCAAGGTCTGGGCATAAGACAAGAGAGCGTCCTTGGTCTTGCTTGGATGATACCTCCGTCTTCGTTTCTCCGGGATACGGTGAATAGGTCTGGAGAAATAGGGCAGCCTTTGTATTCTTCCTTGATACGTCCGAGTGCACAATGGATCGCCATGTCCCTTCCGAGAATCCAGTTGGGTGCGATGAACTTGAAATCCATCGGCTCAGTGCGCGGCTGGAATGTCCTTCTGGGAATGTGCACCTCGATCCTGTAGCGTGAATCCTCCGGGTAAGATGAAAGTTGGCTTCCCTGTGATAGTCGGCACAGCAATCCTCAAGTCCTTGGTGATCTGCACCAGCTCCTTTCCGAACGACATAGTGGTGTCGGGCTGGCAAAACTCCGTGAACTTAACAGGGATGAAGGTGGCCATCTAAACATTGGAAAATCGGAGAGAAGTCAGAAATGATCAGAAGAGGAAATAGAAGATTTATAGACATAAGAGAAAATAGTTTTCTTCCTAAGGATTTTCCATTCCTAGAGGTTACGTCCTAAGGTCAGCGTGTGCTCTGAATACCATTTCTGTAGCGACCCGACTCAAGACGAGTCAAGCCTCTGGTGTTTCCGTACCATCCCAAGATCATGCTGGTACACACACAGTACATAATGTATATATTCAAGAGTTCAATCACACAGCTTTATTAATCGAAATCTCATAAAGAGTACTTTATTACAATAAAGGATTACAATAAAGTGGCTGAAGGCCATCTCATGAGATATCTAACGAAGACTAGAGGAAGCATCAGGTAGATGAGTCCATCCGACTCCAAGGGCATGTCGCTGAGCGTAGATCGTAGCCTCACTCCTGGTCGGAAAAGTACTCTGCAACATGATACGTTGCAGCCGTGTAGGTCAGCATATTGAATATGCCGGCAAGTCATCAAAGAGAGGAGTAAAATAATAATCAACTATCTCTACATGCATATTTGGCCGGTGGGGCTAAGTTTTGCATAAAGCCAGTTTTATCCTACACCAAGAGGGGTTGAAAGCAAAATATTATTACATTGTTTGTTGTTAACGAGATGGTTCCGCCAACCGGTTCTCGTACCCGAATAGTTGTTGATACCCACATCATTATTAAGTTGTGTCGAGAGTTCAGGGGAAATTCAATGCCTTCGGCTCAAGTTGTCCATGACCGTGGACACGGCTAATCGATTAGGTTGGGCACTCTGCAGAGTTTTGCACACGTTCCCCACAAGATTTGATCGCCTCCGGGTTTGTCTTCTTACTTCAGGGTGTTTGAAGACCGGATGATCAAAACATGGTCTTTCAACGGGTCCCTCTGAATCCCTGTCGGTGCCCATCCATTCCTACCGTTCTTCTACATCTGCTAGCACCGCCTGTCCAGAGTCACCGCGTTGTCCAACCAAGCCAGAGCCCATAATGACTTGTGGCTGTGCAGGTAAGCCTTGAGTCTTGAAGTCTCCGTCCGTCTCTTCGAGCCTGGGTGAAGCTTTCCGCAGGATGACATGGCCTCTCCAGCATCTCGGGCATCCACTGGGTTCTCCAGGGAGCCGATCAACCGTCCTTCACCCAGAGTTGCATTGCGTCCGAGGTCTTGAAAATCTTGTCTTAGTCCGGTCTTGATTATTATATCAACCTCGCATCACTCGTGATATACACTCAACCGATAACCCGTCTACTCAAGCATAGCATTAAGAAATTGTCTTCCGGGGGCCAAGTATCGGGGTTGTTGTGTTCCTACCACATGATACTACAACTTATACTAAAGTTTCCAAGTACCTAGGCAGCATGCAATTGGGCAAAGAAGGTGATCTACCATGCATCGAAAACATAGGTAAAATAACATGATCAACATGACTTGCCTTGATGATAGTTGTCTTGCTCGAGTGCTTCTAAGTAACACGCTTCGCACTCCGGATGATCTACCGATACAAACACAAAGCACACCATAAGGACTTCAATCAATCCACAAGTAGAAATAACATCACGAGTAAGGATTTGCTTAAGCCTAAGCAAAAGAATTCATCACGCGCCGGTATGGCAGAAACTTGTTTCTGTTCAAAACACCAGTAAAAATACTTTAAAAATTTTGAAACTTCTACCACAGTAAGATTTTATCACTAGGAAGCAGTAGCAAAAAGAATCAACTCAAAATCATTTTTGAAACTCCTGGAATAGGAAAAACCAGGTTTACACTAAATCTGCTCTAACTTATATTTGAAAATTTCAAACATAGACAAATTATATGTTTTTAAAAACTACAGGAAATTTGTGAGCTACTCGGAAAAGAATCAATGTCATTGGACTTCAGGATAAACAGTTGTGGCCAAAACAAAACAGAAACTTTCTGTTTTTTGCAAACAGGCAGAAAAAATAAAACTAACTAGTAACTAACAGAGGGGTACACGTGGCATGCTACTATTGGCTGCGGAGGGCGTTTGTTGCAAGGCTAGGAGCAAACGGCCGAAGCTAAGCAAAACTTGCTGGTTAAACGTTAAGTGAATAAAAACCGCTGGTTTTCTAATATAGACCGAAGAGGTACTCCGGGATCTAATCTAGGCCATTGAGTAAAGATCTAATGGCTATAAAACAAAAAAGAGAATAACAGAGAAGGGAGAAGAAGCTACCGTGCTGGGAGGGGTAGCTCCGGCAAGGTGGGGCGTCGCCGGCGAGGGGAGAGCTCCGGGGGGCGGTGGAGATGTCGAGGAGGCGGCGGCGGTGGTCCTCCTCCGAGGGGAGGCGGCGGCGGAGCAAAGAGGGGCTCGGGTGGCGCTGCTCCAGGAGGGCCGAAGGTGGCAGCAAGACTGCTCCGGCGGCTGCGGCAGTGGCGAGGGGACGGGGCGACGGCTCGTCGGGGTAGGGGTGGGAACGGGGCTGCGGCGAGGGTGGCAGTATTTATAGGCCATGGGGGCGGTGAGGAAAGGAAAGGGGAGAGAGTAAACGGAGAAGGAAATCCCGAGTACTGCTCGGGCTCGGTCTCGGTAGAAGAAAGGAAGGGGAGGAAGAAGAAAGGTGGCCGAGGGCTAGGAAAAAAATTGGCCAGTGGGGCCCAGCGTCATAGAGTGGAGGCGGGGAAGGGCTCGGTCGGTCGGCCTGATGTTAAGGGATTTGTTTCCCTGGCGGTGGGATCTCGGCCCAGCCTATAATGCGCTCGGGGGCGGTTCTAAAGAAAAAAAAGAATACCTTCCTAATTTCTAACTTTTTCCGAATCAGAAAATAAAAGCGAATAAAAGGAAAGTAAATCAAAATATTAACATAGGGTATTATATACCAAAAAAATCAGAAAAATATCCTCTACCCGAATAACATTTTTCCAAAGCAAAAATAAAAACTTTAAAAAAATGTTTTTTTGAGAAAGTCCCAATTTGCTTTATTTCTTTTTGCAATTATTTTTGCAAACGAACTTTGTATTTCTTGGCTCAAATATTTCAGAAATTTGCCCGCACTTTGGAGGGTCATTTTCCTCCGCTCTCTCTCTTGCGTGCAAGAGAGTATTTTCTCCGGGCTTTTCGTGCGAGGAAAAATGGGAATGCAAAACAAAAAGGCGAAAGAATTTCACGTGCTAAATATTATTTCAATAAATATGCATAGATGCTTAGCTACAATGTAAAACATTCCCAATTAGGAAAATTGGGATGTTACAGTTGTGTTTCCTCTAGTGGTGTTATGTGAATGTCGACTACATTACACTTCACCATTATTTGGGCCTAGAGGAAGGCATTGGGAAGTAATAACTAGATGATGGGTTTCTAGAGTGACAGAAGCTTAAACCCTAGTTTATGTGTTGCTTCGTAAGGGGCTGATTTGGATCCACTAGTTTAATGCTATGGTTAGACCTTGTCTTAATTATTCTTTCGTAGTTGCGGATGCTTGCGAGAGGGGTTAATCATAAGTGGGATGTTTGTCCAAGTAAGGACAGCACCCAAGCACCGGTCCACCCACATATCAAACTATCAAAGTAGCGAACGCGAATCATATGAACATGATGAAAACTAGCTTGGCAGAAATTCCCATGTGTCCTCGGGAGCGCTTTACCTTATATAAGAGTTCGTCCAGGCTTGTCCCTTGCTACAAAAGGGATTGGGCCATATTGCTGCAACTTTGTTACTATTGTTACTTGCTACCCGTTACGAATTATCTTATCACACAACTATCTGTTACCGATAATTTCAATGCGTGCAGAGAATACCTTGCTGAGAACCACTTGTCATTTCCTTCTGCTCCTCGTTGGGTTTGACACTCTTACTTATCAAAAGGACTACGATAGATCCCCTATACTTGTGGGTCATCAATAATCTGGACATAATATATGCAAGCCATGATCTACATCACCAATAGAGCGACCCTGTGAACAATAAGGATTGTGTCGACCACCGCCGGTGCATGAGAACCTCGCCATTTGGTCTGCCTCACCCTAGTGAGCAGGAAAATGGTTCTCTTCATCTCCCGCTCTAGGTGTCGATATCGCGATCATTATGACTGACAGGTCGGAACTCTATCGTGCCTTCCTGACGTCATTGCGTAATGGTCGTCTACTTGACACTCTCGAAGCCTCGGAAGACAAGAAGACAATGACAAGATTATGAAGACAAGGAAAACCCTGTCAATGACAGCCATGAAGAACCACCTTCGTCAGCAACTCCCGAGACGAGAAGACATCGAGAACTCTTTACAACTTAACCGAGTTGCTTCGGCTAGCAACAACAAGAGGCGTGACAACGCCATGAGAAGGTCGAGAAGACTTAGCGGACTCCTCCCCGGAGCACGAAGCAAGCATGAATGTCAAGTCCGAGAATCCTAGGGTAGGATGTGTCATAAATCCCCAATGCGAAGTCGAGTCCGTGAAATGGTTCGGATGGACCATGTTGTGTGTTTTTTGTTTTTGTTGTTTGTGCTTTGATATATGTCGCACCTTTGCTTAAGCAACAAGCATGCGGTTATATCATCTGTTTTATTTTGATGTTCGAAATGATTTTTGGCACTTGTTTGAGTTGACCTTCCAACGCTTGTTTGATTGCACAAAAACCCTTAGACACTCCCCTCTGTGCTACTCTCTCTCTCTCGCTCTCTCTCTCTCTCTCACACCACACACCCCACTCGACAACTGAAGAGCAACAAGATGGGATGCATCGGGAATCCACTTCGACGGGCAACTGACGCTGAAGACACTGATTATGCCATGTTTAACCACGCAACCCGTAGGAGTTATTCCTTTCCTTCAAGATTGGGAAACCACTCTAGACCAGACTAAACCCCACAAGCCTTTCCGACTCAAATTTTCTGGTCACGTGTCAAGTACACGGACTTGCGAGAACACCCGTAGATCCCCGATAAAACCCCACATAGCACCGGGTTCCTTATGGAACAAGTGATCACGGTGAACGAGTATCCCTCATTATTAATCTAGCACCATAACCCTGATGCCATAGGAGGTCCGTTCTCTGATATAAGAGTATTAGACTAAAGATTGTTGTGATGATGATAGTTGTCTTGAAGATATAACTAGATTATCTTGGTGGATCATAAGACCCTTATAAAGGTAGATGAACTTGGTGGAACAAGTTGATATAGTAGCATAACCTACATGTTCCTAGAGTAAGATTGGATTTAGTAGGGTGATTATAATCACGAGCAAAAATTCTTGGTGGTATAATCGACTTTATCAAGTAGCTCACATGGTTTGATGATTTTGCCATAATGACTTGGAGTATCGAGAAAGAATACTTATTGGACTTGAGTTTGGATTTAAATAGGTAGACCTGAAAGACTATTAATGATATATGAGGCCACATGGTTCAAAGTGAATTGGATTTAGCCCGATGATCTTAATCGTGATACCATGTTTCTCGGTGGATGATAAGGGTGTATGCTTGGAGTTGTCGAATTGGTTTTCGAGCCTATGTGAATTGACATTGGAGATTAGATGGCCATGGTACTGAAGTTGGTAGATGTACTATGACGTAATCCTTGCAATAATATGTGAATTATGAAGACTCCAAGTGATCCTATAGAACCCCATCAGTATCGGACTGTAGGAGTGATGGGTCCAGTGGTGATCGATCGGATTGGTGGACCACTTGATCGGATTGGTAGAAAGGAGACCAAATCTTGGATTGGAAAACTACTTGTTTCCTTGGTATGGTAATGCAGTACCCTGTCAATTGATGATCTGGCGGGACATCTGGATTTGTGGTGTCTTAAATTCAAGCCTAGGAGCTTGTATGTCTCCCCGAGCTTCTTGCATAGGAATGCATGTGCATAATAGCTACACCATACTTGTAGTGTTTAGGTTTAGTTCTTCCCTCAACCCCGGAGTTGACTAGCATGAGCAGTATGGAGTTGACCCATGTGAGATGGTATCTTTGGTGAGATAGGATGATGTCGTCCCGAGTTAGAGGTCAAACTATTGGCATCTATGGATTGTGCTTAGCGATAAGATGATAACTGTTCATCCACATCCTAAGTTCCTTGAGACCCTAAGCTTCACCAAGCCACAAGATCAATGGATTACGACCATGGAAGATGGCTCTAAGTCATTGGAATATGGCCAGTACCCCGCCCGTAGCGAGATCCCGATCCCCCTCACCTTGAACACTATGCTGATGTGATGCTTGGGGGACAATATGTTGTTGTCCTAGCGGATGCCATACATATTCGCCTAGTAAGAGGATGAACGCCTCAGTCTTATTTAGATGAGCCACAGACTCCGCAGACTGCAACCCTTCGGCAACCGAAGACAATTTCCGCAAGCATGGTGAAGCATCAACATGACCAAGGAGCCACGACGACGAAGAAGAAACACCGCATTTTATTGCAGCTTCTACGTCAACTACGCCGACTACGACATGCAAGGCAATAAGACCAGCAAGGACAGACGCACCGAGAGCAACCTTCACCCAGACTACGACTAGGTTCACAGCCACACACACCTCAACACCTAACCACTTGCCACAATGGCACACCTCGGTTCCTTCGTAAGAAGAAACTGCACATGTATTTATTCGTGGGGACACCACCAACACACTAACACAACACGTACACTGAGCAGTTGCCTAATCGTCATGAACCCTGCGACCACGGAGAGCCGCCGTGCGGGCAACGGCATCATGACGATCATCATGGACGATCGCGCAGTACATCGTTGAGACCCCGACCAGCAACGCCACCACTCCGGACAGGAAGATTATGATCCACCCCGGGGGCTCGTCCGCCATTGGCATCCCTCCTGGAGCACCTGCAAGGAGAAGAAGGAGGAAGAGGACCGGGGCCGCAGCAACGAACGAGGCCGTGTGGGAGAACGAGAAGGACCCCTGGCCAATTTATAGCCAGGTTCGGTGAGCCACTAACAAGGCCACCAGCCCCGCTTTCCGCTCGACCGTCGGTGCTCGCTGGGAAACCCAGAGCAGTGCCGACATGCCCAGGCCCGCAAGGTGAGTGCTCGTTGCGCCGGCAGTTGGCTCACCCCACACCACCGCAGGGCGGCCCCGGACACCCTACGCCCTAGACACCGTAAGTGGAGGCAGCACATGGGACTCACCTAGGAAAGAAGAATCAGAGGAAGAAGAAGAGGCTGACGGCGGCCCCTGGGCCCACCTGTCGACCGGAGTGGGTGCCAAGCACCGGGTACGATTAGCAATCAGGTATTGCAATTTTCCTTCCTCCAACATCTTCATGGAACGCAGATGCACCAATAAGTGGCATTCTTGAGGTGACCACACCGGACCATGTGTTTAGAAATTGATATCAATGTGTTCAGCAGTATAGCAGGAGCAGGCCCTTGTATACACCTTAACAAATCTCGGGGACGAGATTTTCTTAAGGGGTAAGGTCTGTAACACCCTATGTTTGACTTTCCCGACTAATTAACTTATTTCAAAAATTAGGGCCAATTAAAAAAATTTGTGAATGCCTGAGATGCTTGATGTGACTGTTGTTTGCTTGCTTGCTGGTATGCTTGTGTTGGTTCTCAATAATTCTTGCTATTCTCCAAACTCACCTCCTTAGCCCAAAACTCCTGCCTAATGATCATGCCATGTGTATAGGACCAGAAACTATTTTTACCAAATGTTATTTTCACCAAAATGCATTTCTTTTGAATTAAGCTTTCAAAACCCCTGAGATGAGGTTTGTACTACAAGTCCTCAAATTAGGGAATTTATTTTGCACCAAGTATTTTATTTAAAACCTATTATCAAAATGTCTTCCCAAAACCACAATATTATTATTTTAAAAGTTATTTTATTATTTTATTTAAATGCCTTTCTTTGAGGCAAGAAATGGTCTCTTATGAAGGAAAGTTATTTTTATTGCTTTCAAAATATTTAAGAAAATTTAGGGAAACTCACTGGACATATATATTCCATATATATGAGTTTCAACACATGGTCATGTTCAAATTATTGGGCAAACCCCTTCAAAACCATTCCTGCCTATTTCAAGCTTTTGAAATATTTCTATTGGAAATACTCTCCACAAATTCCTGTAAAATTCGAGCATGTCACATATGATATGTTTGATGATCTTGCCAAGTTTCATCTCAATCCAAGTTGATTTGACTCCCCTAATTATTCTAAAACCCTATCTGTCTAGATCCAAATTTGAGCAGCTCTACATTGTCAAGTATCTCCTTTTGTGCTCAAATTTGGTGGACATGTTCTGAAGCTCCAATAATGCATCCACATCAAGTGGTGCATCAAGGAGAATAGAAAAACTTGTCCAAAGCCCCTCAAAACCCTTTGTGTTGATTTCTGACTTTGGGAAACTTTACATTATAAAGTTTCTCCAATTGAGCCCAAAATTTTTGGGCATGATTTAATGCTCAAATAATGCCCCCACACCAAATATTGGATTTGTGGGAATTGATTTGAATAGTTTTGTAAGCAGAACGCCATTTCTGCCCATTTCATGGGTTTTCCAAGTGTACATCGGAAACCTTGCCCATCAAATCCCAAATTTGGTGTCCAAGCTTATTTTCATCTATTATTTGATCATGCAAAGTTTCAAATCTATTGAAATCCATCTGGTTGCTCTGCCACCCATCAAACACCTTGTGTACATTCACTTTATTGGCTACTTTGGCCCTTTCCACTTTAACCCTTGAGCTCAACTTTTTACCACAAATTCATATAGTTACATCTACCTCCAGTAACCTTTCCATGGCCACTGGTCAATTATTGGAAAGAGGCTCCATGTAACTAGTCCTCATTTACCCTTGGAATCACCATTTTAACCCCTCTTGCCCCACTTCTGTTTAAGCCAAAGCCCCCACCTCTTGCCAGAGGGTTCCTAGCAACCCAAATCCTTGTTTCAAGCCAAAAGATGGCATGCTCATGTGGAGAAAATAAGCAGCACATCCTGAAGTTGAATTGTGGCTGAAATGTAGCTTTCTACAGCAAGTACTAGCTATACACCTCTGCCTGATCTCATATTTGGCAGTATTGTAGTTCCTGCATAGCTAACACTACCAGACATAATGTTTCCCCAAGACTCCCCCTCTAAAAACCACTTTTGTCAGCCCCTAGTTTCCTGTTGCAAATTTAATCCTAGTCAAAACCCCACCTAACCAGCTCCAAATTGGTCCAAGCTCCACCAGTGCATTGTGTCACACATGCCTTGCATGCTTGACACCTTAGCCTGGCCAAGGGGTGGCCCGGGACACCAAGTGGGGTGGCGACCACCTCCGTGGAGTGCAGAAATGGTGCTCTGCATCTTGTTTATTTTCTCCTGTCCATTTATAATCGAACCAAGTTGTCTCAGTATGTCTCAGAGCCTTCTTTTGACCGTTCAAACCACCCCCCATCACCAGCTAACTTCCAAACATCTTCTGGGGTGCGTGTCATCCATGCACACGGAGCCCCAGAGAGCCCTGAGCTCTCTCTCTCCCTCCTCCTCTCTTCTCTCCACTCCCGCGAGCCTCTCTCACTTGTCCCTTCCCCAGAGCATATGTAGAGCTTCCCCTTGAGCTCCCCTCTCGTCCAAGGATTCCTCATCCCTCCCATTGGCGTCGTAGAGCCGCTGTGGCCCCTGTAGCCGGGCTTTCCAGCTCCTTCCCTCTCCCCATCCAGTTGCGTAGGAGTGTCCCGAAGGCCGTGCATCCCCTCCGCATCCTCCCAGTGCCCCCAATTCCCCTCTGTTTGGCCGAGCCGCCGTGCCCCAGCTGAGATCGCTGTCGGCCTCCGCCATGGCAGGAGCTACGTCGCCGCGAGGATCCCCTTGCGGGGCTAGGCTCGTCCTCAGGCGCGGGAGGTCTTGCCCCGAGCCCTGATGGCCGGGGCACCACCGGAGAGGGGCTAGAGCCGCCCAATGCCGGCCCGTGCATCGACCAGCCGGACCCTGTGCGTACCAGGTCAAGCAGGAGCTAGAAGAAGGCCTCGCAAGGGGGCCCCTTGTAAGCCTCTCCCAGCCGGGCCCAAGACACATAAGTGGAGGCGGGTTCCTCCACATGCGCCTCCCCGCGCTAGATAGCATAAAGGACACTGTGCACCTTTGGCGTCGCCACTTTGCTGGCACCTAGCGCAGCATTGCCGGCCCACCTTCCTATCAGTCGCCCTCAGCGCTTGATAGCATTCTTGGTGGCCTTTCTCTGTTGTTTTTCTTTTATCAGCAACTTCAAAAATCAATAGCAAATTCATTTTAACTCCAATTTGCTTGATTCAAATTCCCGCATGTTCCTAAAATCAAGGGCTATCCGAATATGTGCTTCGCACATTTTTCCAAGCAGCCTTTCCGTGGTGTTTTTATTTAAATCCAAATCTGGATAATTTAAACCCCACCATGTGAAATTCCTAGAGAATCCAAATCGGCTCCAAGTGGAGTGATTCCAATTTCGAGAGACTTATTAGGTCACGCCTTATTTTTGAAGCCCTGGTCAACATTTTTATCAGGCTTTATTCTGTTGCATCAAATAAATAGCTTCCTATTGCTATTTATATAGTGTTAGAAATCCATAGAATATTCATTTCAACTCCAAATCCAGTGAAACAAGTTCCTAAATATTTCTACAATTATTCTTTATTAAGTGAGTGCCTCCACTCATTTTTATCATAATATTTTCTGTGGGATTCATAAAGGATCCCCTATTCCTCTTCTCATCCATTCAAAAATCCTTGATGATTCAACTCTCCTATGGCAAGCTTTAGGTATTTTTCTTATGACCAGAGAGGTCCAAGAAAAATATAATCCTATTTCTGTAGCACTTTTATTTTGCTTGATGTGTGGCTTACCGTGGTTGTTTCTGACGATAGTTGACGGATAGACAGAGTACTCAGAGTTGGAGCGGAAGACCTAGAAGACCCCGAGAACTTATGAGAGCAAAGTCAAGCAGCCCTTTGACCATGACTGAGCATATGTTATATTGCATGATAGTGTATTCCGTTGCATATGATCATAAGTGTCGGTAAATTATTGAAGTGATGTTACCGATGGCTCCTCCGGAGCACATGCATTGAGCATGATCATACCACCTGTGAGGATCATGCTAGTATCATGTTGACAAGTAAAGTTAGAGTAATATTAGCATGAGCATGTTGTTGGAATAAATCAAAGATTTATGAAAACCCCGTCGGGTGCCACTAATGCCCGAGGGTGATGATGAGTTAGGTGGCCACTTTTGGTGAAGTGGTGCACCGGGTATTTGTGTGAGTATGGTTTTGGAGATGGGATTAGATTTATGATGTGTCGACCGTCCCAACCTTACATGTACAAACACGTTACCCCTTATGGGATGGGGCCGTGTTGATTACTTTTGTCGATGCTAGCAAAGAGCCACATTACTAGTGGCGGGAGTGATGTGTGATCACTCTCGTGATGAGGCCGTTTTTACGTGTTCCAGGCACACCGTTGGTCCCCACATGGTTGGTACTGTCCAGAGTCGGTGCTCGTAACACGTACAACATGTGGGTTGGGTACCAATCTAGTGGACCTCTTTGGCTAGTATCGTCAGGGGAAAGGCATTGATCAGGCACTTACCTCGGGTATGTTATATACCGCGAGTCGTGGATAACACGGAAGTTTCCCGGATCTCGTGGGTCCAGCGTACTACCTCTCCAGAGTGTAAAACTATTCAAATAGCCGTGTCCACGGTCAAGGACAGTTGTGTAATCCTGCTTAAACTACGTCCAGTCGTTTCCGCGTAAACCAAGTGCGTGTGAGTGTGTGTTACATCATGTTTTATGAAATAGTGGATATGACCAAGTTTGGTGACTTGGCATATTGGGAGAACCCGAAAGGTTCAGCCCGTGTCAGATATATTAATATCTCTAACTTGTTCTTCAAAAGTAATTCTTTAACTTGATGCATATTCATGATCATTTACCACCAAGAAGAATTCCACCAAAGATGCATGTTATTGTTATCCTTCACTTTCATTGATCATATCATGGGCTGTTTGCGAGTACATTCAAAGTACTCATTGGCTTGCCACTGGTTATATTATTGACCAGACATGGAAGGACCGGAGTTTGGAGATGAGTACGTCTTCGGAGACGCCCCTGCGAACTAGGACGCTTCGCAGTTAGAATGCATGTTGGTGTAGGCTGATGGCATGGGTACCCTCTTAGCCCTATGAATACATCTACTAGTTGTATCAGTGTGATTTGACCTTATAGGCCCTACCTTGTGAAGTTGACCATTCGGTCATGTGATGTAATAATTCGGTACTTGGATGTAAGACTCTTATTATTTAGTATCTGTGTGTTCGGTGAGCATTGATCTCTGGGATCACTGACTGCGTTCATTCGGCGATCTCGACTCGTAAGTCGGGGTCCCCACACGGATGCACATACGAGCTAAGGTAAGCTCTTCAATGGAATTAGTGGGGGTGCATCCAACTTGTTTGCTCATGAATAACTAGAGCTCATTTGAGGAGGCTCATCATTGGAATATGCAAACCAAGTTCTATAGTGTAAGGATCCCCACATAGTCATGCAGAGTGATAATCTCTATGTAGTACAAATATAGCAATGGAATGCGAGTGTGGATCTTTCAAAAGGAATAGTAGTGTTGCCCCCTTCTCTCTTTTTTTTCTTTTTCTTTTTATCTTTTTATTTATTTTTTGTGGCCTCTTTGGCTCTTTCTTTTTATCTCTCATTTGTCATCTTTGGGATCTTTTGTTTTTTCCTCTTTGGGATCTTTTCCTCACTTAAGGGCAACACTCTATGTTTTACGTGAATAAAAAGAAGATCATCACACTTTATAAGAAGTACTCAACATAAAGACAAGTGAAAACTATCATGATGTATGCAAATGTATGACTCTACGAGTGTAGCAGGATATGCAATGATACTAGCACGTCATGTAGCAATAATTGGGCCAAGGCAAAAGCATGTATGACATGAAGATCAAGTCATGAGATGGTGGATGTTGCATGGCAATGTATCTCGGAAAGGCTATGGAAATGCCTTAATAGGTAGGTATGGTGGCTGTTTTGAGGAAAGATATAATGAGGCTTATGTATGACAGAGCGTATCATGTCATGGGTTTGGATGCACCGGCGGAGTTTGCACCAACTCTCAATGTGAGAAAGGGAAATGCACGGTACCAAAGAGGCTAGCAAAATATGGATGGTGGAAGTGCCAACAATCGAATACTCACATTAGTCCGAAGAACTCATACACTTATTATCGGTAACTCTCTATCTAGTAAGGAAATTCACAAAGAGACAAGTACCCCGAGGAGGAGTGTTTGGGGGTTTGGTTATCCTTGCGCATCCTCGACTCATGGTAACGTGAGGTTACTCTATATATTCCAACCCCTCCAGAGGTTAGCGATCAATTTAGTAGCTAGAGTTCTCAACTAATTTTTAGTTTTCAAAAAATACACTAATTTCCCAAAATATGACACCTATCACTAATAGGCTTAAGCTCTTGGCACCAATATTCCAAACATTACTCAAATCAATACCTCAAAACTATTGCAAGTTACTACTATACTTAAATAGCAACCTCAATTACCTACTCATGCAAGACACACAACTCAGTGCAACGAGCCAACTCTCTAAACAAGACAAGCATGATAACTCAAGAGAGTTCCAAAAGCAACCTAAATAAAAGCTCTTAAAATATAAGCATGAAAGCTAAGAGCTAAGCATGACAGTAGCTATGGAAAGATGAAGAACACACACTAAAAAAACATAATCATGAAAACCTATGTTGTGTTCTAGAGTGGAATGAAGCGTGTCTCTCTCCCAAACAAAGTAGGCTAGGTTCTGACTTGTTATGAACAGCAAGCAAAACTAAACCAAACTAAAAAAGTAAAGAGCGGGACACTCCAAGCATAGCACATAACATATGAAGTGATAAAAATATAGCATGGACATGGACGAACTGGTGATTGTTGATTGAGAAGGGGCTGCACGGGGGCATCTGTTGGGGAACGTTGCATGGGAAACAAAAAATTTCCTACGCACACGAAGACCTATCATGGTGATGTTCATCTACGAGAGGGAGATCAGATCCACATACACTTTTAGATTTCTAAGAGGGAAGCATTAAGAAATGCGGTTGATGTAGTGGAACAGCTTCGTGATTCAAATCACCGTCGTCCCACGATCTGTCCTGATCTAGCACCGAACGGACGGCACCGCCGCGTTCAGCGCACGTACAGCTCGATGACGATCTCCGCCTTTTTGATCCAGCAAGAGAGACGTGGAAGTAGATGAGTTCTCCGGCAGCGTGATGGCGCGCCGGTGATGGTGAAGATCTATTCCTGCAGGGCTCCGCCCGAGCTCCGCAAAAAACCGATCTAGAGGAAGAACTATGAAGTAGAGGTTTAGGGTTGCACGTGGCAAAGTTGTGTCTCAAAAAGCCCTAAACCTAAAGTATATATATGAGGAGCCAAGGGGTGGTCCTTGCCCTAGGGTGCCGACCGAGAGGGAGGAGGCATCCTCCTCCAAGTCGGTTTGGAGGAAGGAGTCCCTTCCTTCCTTCCCACCTCCTCTTTTTTTTCTCCTTTGATTTTTTTCTCTTACCCGAAATAGACCTATTGGGCTAGCCTAACCAGCCCACCAAGGGCTGGTGCGCCACCTATGGTCTATTAGGTTCTCTCCCGGGTGGGTGGCCCCTCCTGGTAAAAATCCGGAACCCATTTGTCACTCCTCATACACTGCCGGTAATGCCAGAAATCTTTTCGGAAGGCAAATGAAACAATCCTATATATCAATCTTCATTTCCGGACCATTCCGGAAACCCTCGTGATGTCCATGATCTCATTCGGGACTTCGAACAAAACTTCGGTCACCAGCACCTATAACTCAACTATACTGAAACGTCACCGAACCTTAAGTGTGCAGACCCTGCGGGTGCAAGAACTATGCAGACATGACCTGAGACACTCCCCGACCAATATCCAACAGCGGGACATGGATGTCCATGTTAGATCCTACATATTCTATGAAGATCTTATCGGTTGAACCTCTGTGCCAAGGATTCATATAATCCCGTATACCATTCCCTTTGTCCTTCGGTATGTTACTTGCCCGAGATTTGATCGTCGGTATCCCTATACCTATTTCAATCTCGTTACCGGCAAGTCTCTTTACTCGTTCCGTAATACAAGATCCCGTGACTGACACTTTAGTCACATTGCTTGCAAGGCTTATATGTGATGTTGTATTACCGAGTGGGCCCAGAGATACCTCTTCGTCACACGGAGTGACAAATCCCAGTCTTGATCAATGCTAATTCAATGGACACCTTTGAAGATACCTGTAGAGCACCTTTATAGTCACCCAGTAATGTTGTGACATTTTATACACCCAAGGTATTCCTCCGGTGTCAGTGAGTTACATGATCTCATGGTCATAGGAATGAATACTTGACACGCAGAAAACAATAGCAACAAAATGACACGATCACATGCTACATTTATAGTTTGGGTCTTGTCCATCACATCATTCTCCCAATGATGTGATCCAGTCATCAAGTGACAACACTTGTATATGGTCAGAAAACCTTAACCATCCTTGATCAACTGGCTAGTAAACTAGAGGCTTACTAGGGACATACTTTTGTCTATATATCCACACATTCATTTATGTTTTCATTCAATACAATTATAGGATGGATAATAAACGATTATCTTGAAATAGTAAATATAATAATAACTATTTTATCATTGCCTCTAGGGCATATTTCCAATAGTCTCCCACTTGCACTAGAGTCAATAATCTAGTCTCACATCGCTATGTGATTTACATTGGAATGAATCTAACACCCATACAGTTCTGGTGTTGATCATGCTTCACTCGTGGAAGAGGTTTAGTCAACGGATCTGCAACATTCAGATCCGTGTGATTGCAAATATTTACGTTCTCTCCTTCGACATAGTCGCGGATGAGGTTGAAGCGTCATTTGATGTGTCTGGTCTTCTTGTGAAACCTTGGTTCCTTGGCTAGAGCAATGGCACTAGTGTTGTCACAGAATAGACTTATTGGATTAAGTGCGCTCGGCACAACTCCAAGATCCGTCATGAACCGCTTCATCCAAACACCCTCCTTAGCCTCCTCCGAGGCAGCCATGTACACTGCTTCACATGTAGAATCTGCTATGACGCTTTGCTTGGAACTGCACCAACTTACCGCACCCCCATTAAGAATAAATACGTGTTCGGTTTGAGACTTAGAGTCATCCGGATCAGTGCCAAAGCTTGCATCGACGTAACCCTTTACGACGAGCTCTTCGTCACCTTCATCACCTCCATAAACGAGAAACATTTCTTTAGTCCTTTTCAGTGATCCTAGTGTTCCACTCCTGGATCACTTTGAAACTTTGGGGCTGCACGGGGGCATCTGTTGGGGAACGTTGCATGGGAAACAAAAAATTTCCTACGCACACGAAGACCTATCATGGTGATGTTCATCTACGAGAGGGAGATCAGATCCACATACACTTTTAGATTTCTAAGAGGGAAGCATTAAGAAATGCGGTTGATGTAGTGGAACAGCTTCGTGATTCAAATCACCGTCGTCCCACGATCTGTCCTGATCTAGCACCGAACGGACGGCACCGCCGCGTTCAGCGCACGTACAGCTCGATGACGATCTCCGCCTTTTTGATCCAGCAAGAGAGACGTGGAAGTAGATGAGTTCTCCGGCAGCGTGATGGCGCGCCGGTGATGGTGAAGATCTATTCCTGCAGGGCTCCGCCCGAGCTCCGCAAAAAACCGATCTAGAGGAAGAACTATGAAGTAGAGGTTTAGGGTTGCACGTGGCAAAGTTGTGTCTCAAAAAGCCCTAAACCTAAAGTATATATATGAGGAGCCAAGGGGTGGTCCTTGCCCTAGGGTGCCGACCGAGAGGGAGGAGGCATCCTCCTCCAAGTCGGTTTGGAGGAAGGAGTCCCTTCCTTCCTTCCCACCTCCTCTTTTTTTTCTCCTTTGATTTTTTTCTCTTACCCGAAATAGACCTATTGGGCTAGCCTAACCAGCCCACCAAGGGCTGGTGCGCCACCTATGGTCTATTAGGTTCTCTCCCGGGTGGGTGGCCCCTCCTGGTAAAAATCCGGAACCCATTTGTCACTCCTCATACACTGCCGGTAATGCCAGAAATCTTTTCGGAAGGCAAATGAAACAATCCTATATATCAATCTTCATTTCCGGACCATTCCGGAAACCCTCGTGATGTCCATGATCTCATTCGGGACTTCGAACAAAACTTCGGTCACCAGCACCTATAACTCAACTATACTGAAACGTCACCGAACCTTAAGTGTGCAGACCCTGCGGGTGCAAGAACTATGCAGACATGACCTGAGACACTCCCCGACCAATATCCAACAGCGGGACATGGATGTCCATGTTAGATCCTACATATTCTATGAAGATCTTATCGGTTGAACCTCTGTGCCAAGGATTCATATAATCCCGTATACCATTCCCTTTGTCCTTCGGTATGTTACTTGCCCGAGATTTGATCGTCGGTATCCCTATACCTATTTCAATCTCGTTACCGGCAAGTCTCTTTACTCGTTCCGTAATACAAGATCCCGTGACTGACACTTTAGTCACATTGCTTGCAAGGCTTATATGTGATGTTGTATTACCGAGTGGGCCCAGAGATACCTCTTCGTCACACGGAGTGACAAATCCCAGTCTTGATCAATGCTAATTCAATGGACACCTTTGAAGATACCTGTAGAGCACCTTTATAGTCACCCAGTAATGTTGTGACATTTTATACACCCAAGGTATTCCTCCGGTGTCAGTGAGTTACATGATCTCATGGTCATAGGAATGAATACTTGACACGCAGAAAACAATAGCAACAAAATGACACGATCACATGCTACATTTATAGTTTGGGTCTTGTCCATCACATCATTCTCCCAATGATGTGATCCAGTCATCAAGTGACAACACTTGTATATGGTCAGAAAACCTTAACCATCCTTGATCAACTGGCTAGTAAACTAGAGGCTTACTAGGGACATACTTTTGTCTATATATCCACACATTCATTTATGTTTTCATTCAATACAATTATAGGATGGATAATAAACGATTATCTTGAAATAGTAAATATAATAATAACTATTTTATCATTGCCTCTAGGGCATATTTCCAATAGTCTCCCACTTGCACTAGAGTCAATAATCTAGTCTCACATCGCTATGTGATTTACATTGGAATGAATCTAACACCCATACAGTTCTGGTGTTGATCATGCTTCACTCGTGGAAGAGGTTTAGTCAACGGATCTGCAACATTCAGATCCGTGTGATTGCAAATATTTACGTTCTCTCCTTCGACATAGTCGCGGATGAGGTTGAAGCGTCATTTGATGTGTCTGGTCTTCTTGTGAAACCTTGGTTCCTTGGCTAGAGCAATGGCACTAGTGTTGTCACAGAATAGACTTATTGGATTAAGTGCGCTCGGCACAACTCCAAGATCCGTCATGAACCGCTTCATCCAAACACCCTCCTTAGCCTCCTCCGAGGCAGCCATGTACACTGCTTCACATGTAGAATCTGCTATGACGCTTTGCTTGGAACTGCACCAACTTACCGCACCCCCATTAAGAATAAATACGTGTTCGGTTTGAGACTTAGAGTCATCCGGATCAGTGCCAAAGCTTGCATCGACGTAACCCTTTACGACGAGCTCTTCGTCACCTTCATCACCTCCATAAACGAGAAACATTTCTTTAGTCCTTTTCAGGTACTTTCGAATATTCTTGACGGCCGCCTAGTGTTCCACTCCTGGATCACTTTGAAACTTTCCTGCCATACTTATGGCCAGGCTGACATCCGGTCTTGTGCACAACATTACATACATGATAGACCCTACGACTGAAGCATAGGGGACAGTACTCATCTTTTCTCTATCTTCTACAGTTACTGAACATTGAGTCTTACTCAACTTTATACATTGTAACACAGGCAAGAACCCTTTCTTGGATTGTTCCATTTTGAATTTCTTCAAAACTTTCTCAAGGTATGTGCTTTGTGAAAGTCCTATCAGGCGTCTCGATCTATCTCTATAGATCTTAATACCTAATATGTAAGCAGCTTCTCCTAGGTCTTTCATTGAAAAACTTTTGTTCAAGTAATCCTTTACGCTCTCCAAAAACTCCACATTGTTTCCAATCAGCAATATGTCATCCACATATAATATTAGAAACGCTACAGAGATCCCACTCACTTTCTTGTATATACAAGATTCTCCAACAACTTGTATAAACCCAAACGCCGTGATCACCTCATCAAAGCGCTTATTCCAACTCCGAGATGCTTGCACCAGTCCATAAATGCATCGCTGGAGCTTGCATACTTTGTTAGCATTCTTTGGATCGACAAAACCTTTGGGTTGCATCGTATACAATTCTTCCTTAAGAAACCCATTAAGGAATGCCGTTTTGACATCCATCTTCCAGATTTCATAATTGAAAAATGCAGCTATTGCTCACATGATTCAGACAGATTTAAGCATCGCTACCGGTGAGAATGTCTCATCGTAGTCAACTCCTTGAACTTGTGAAAAACTCTTTGCCACAAGTCGAGCTTTATAAACGGTCACATTACCAACCGCGTACGTCTTCTTCTTAAAGATCCATTTGTTCTGAATAGCCTTGCGACCTTCAGGTAATACTTCCAAAGTCCACACTTTGTTTTCATACATAGATCCTATCTCGGATTTCATGGCCTCTAACCATTTGTTGGAATCTAGGCCCACCATTGCTTCTTCATAATCCGTAGGCTCATTGTTGTCTAACAACATGACAGACAAGACAGGATTCCCGTACCACTCAGGAGCAATACGTGATCTTGTCGACCTGCGAGGTCCGATAGTAACTTGATCTGAAGATTCATGATCATCATCATTAGCTTCCTCCTCAACTGGTGTTGCCTCGACAGAGATTTCCCTCTGTCGTGCGCCACCATCCTGTTGGAGCAGAGGTTCCACAACCTCATCAAGTTATTTCTTCCTCCCACTCAATTCTTTCGAGAGAAACTCTTTCTCAAGAAAAGCTCGGTTCTTAGCAACAAACACTTTGCCCTCGGATCTGAGATAGAAGGTGTACCCAACTGTCTCTTTTGGGTAACCTATGAAGATGCACTTTTCCGCTTTGGGTTCCAGCTTTTCAGGCTGAAGCTTTTTGACATAAGCATCACATCCCCAAACTTTAAGAAACGACAACTTTGGCCTCTTGCCATGCCATAGCTCATATGGTGTCGTCTCAGCGGATTTTTATGGTGCCCTATTTAAAGTGAATGCAACTGTCTCTAATGCATAACCCCAAAACGATAATGGCAAATCGGTAAGAGACATCATAAATCGCACCATATCTAACAAAGTACGATTACGATGTTCGGACACAACATTACACTGTGGTGTTCCAGGAGATTTGAACTGTGAAACGATTCCACATTTTCTTAAGTGACCACCAAACTTGAAACTCAGATATTTGCCTCCTCGATCAGATCGTAGGAACTTGATCTTCTTGCTACGATGATTTTCAACTTCACTCTGAAATTGTTTGAACTTTTCAAATCTTTCAGACTTGTGCTTCATCAAATAGATATATCCATACCTACTCAAATCATCAATGAAGGTGAGAAAATAACGATATTCGATGCGCGCCTCCACACTCATTGGTCCGCACACATCAGTATGTATGATTTCCAACAAGTCACTTGCACGCTCCATTGTTCCAGAGAACGAAGTCTTAGTCATCTTGCCCATGAGGCATGGTTCACATGTGTCAAGTGATTCAAAATCAAGTGACTCCAAAAGCCCTTCAGCATGGAGTTTCTTCATGCGCTTTACACCAATATGACCTAAGCGACACTACCACAAAAAGGTGGCGCTATCATTGTTAACTCTACATCTTTTGGTCTCAATGTTATGGATACGTGTGTCATCACAATCAAGATTCAATATGAACAAACCCTTCACATTGGGTGCATGACCATAAAAGATATTACTCATGTAAATAGAACAAACATTATTCTCGGACTTAAAAGAGTAACTGTCTCGCAATAAACAAGATCCAGATATAATGTTCATGCTTAACGCGGGCACTAAATAACAATTATTTAAGTTCATAACTAATCCCAATGGTAACTGAAGAGCGACCATGCCGACGGCGATTGCATCAACCTTGGAACCATTTCCCACGCGCATCATCACTTCATCCTTCGCCAGCCTTCGTTTATTCCGTAGTTCCTGCTTCGAGTTGCAAATGTGAGCAATAGAACCGGTATAAAATACCCAGGCACTACTATGAGAGTTGGTTAGGTACACATCAATAACATGTATATCACATATACCTGGTTTGGCGTTGGCCGCCTTCTTCTCGGCCAAATACTTGGGACAGTTGCGCTTCCAGTGACCCACCCCCTTGTAATAATAGCACTCAGTTTCTGTCTTAGGTCCAATCTTGGGTTTCTTCGTCGAAGGGGCAACAGTTTTGCCGCTCTTCTTGGAGTTACCCTTCTTGCCTTTGCCGCTCTTCATGAAACCAGTGGTCTTATTGACCATCAACACTTGATGTTCTTTTCGGATTTCTGACTCCGCGACTTTTAGCATCGCAAATAACTCGTAGGGTGACTTATCCATCCCTTACATGTTATAGTTCAACACAAAGCTCTTGTAGCTACGTGACAATGATTGAAGAATTCTGTCAGTGATAGCCTCTTGCGGGAGTTCAATCCCCAGCTCAGCCAGACGGTTTGAGTACCCAGACATTTTGACCGCATGTTCACTGACAGACGAATTCTCCTCCATTTTGGAAGCATAGAATTTACTGGAGGTCTCATACCTCTCGATCCCGACATTCTTCTCAAAGATAAACTTCAACTCCTGGAACATCTCATATGCTCCATGACGTTCAAAGTGTTGTTGAAGTCCCGGTTCTAAGCCATACAAGACTGCACATTGAACTATTGAGTAGTCCTCCTTACGTGCTTGCCAAGCGTTCAAAACATCTTGATCAGCCGTAGCGGGTGGTTCATCTCCTAGCGCTGCATCAAGGACATAATTGTTTTGCCCATCTTGTAGGATAAGCCTCTGATTACGAGCCCAGTCTACAAAGTTGCTACCATCATCTTTCAGCTTAGCTTTCTCTAGGAACGTATTGAAATTCAGGGTTGCTACTGCGAGAGCAATTGATCTACAACATAAAAATATTGTAAAGTTTACTTAGACTATGTTCAAGACAATTAGAGTTTAGCTAATCATATTACTAATAAACTCCCACTCAAATAGACATCCCTCTAGTTATTTGAGTGTGGCGTGATCCAAATTCACTAACTCAAGTCCGATCATCACGTGAGATGAATGTAGTTCCAGTGGTAAACATCTCTATGCTAATCATATCAACCATACGACTAATGCTCGACCTTTCGGTCTCTTGTGTTCCGAGGCCATGTCTATACATGCTAGGCTCATCAAGTTTAACCCGAGTGTTCCGCGTGTGCAACTGTTTTGCACCCATTGTATGTGAACATTGAGTCTATCACACCCGATCATCACGTGGTGTCTCGAAATGACGAACTGTCGCAACGGTGCACCTCGGGGAGAACACAATTTTATCTTGAAATTTTAGTGAGGGATCACCTTATAATGTGTCACATCCCTGATCCCTATTAGAGTTTGGCAAGTTGTGCTCATGTCTTCTTCTTTGCATCCAAGAAAATGAAATGAAATCCAAAAGCAAAGCAAAGAAAACCAAAGCAAAACCTAGCAACTCTATATGCAAAAGCTTTTCAATTTTTGTGGCAAATTAGAAATTCCAAAATGGACAATAGAAATGTTCATCATTTCTCATAAATGTTGAAAACAAAATATCAGGGGTGAAATATATTTTCAAAGTGCTTTTGGTATTTTAAATTTAAGTTAAAAGCTACTGAAATCAATTATATAATTGATTTCAAATAATTCAAAGTTTTCAAAAATACTAAAACTTTTATATATGTTTGGAAATATTCCAAATAACATTTCAGCATGTTTCAAACTATTTTAGAAATAGTTTGGAGCCAAAAAGAAAATAAAACAAAGTTAGAAAGGAATTAACAGAAATTGGAAAGGGAAGAAAATAGAAAATACCTATCTAACGCTTACCTTGGCCCAGGCCCAGCCTCCCCTGTCGTCTACCTTCTACCAGTCGGCAGCAGGAGGTGGCCGCCGCCTCCTCCGGCGCGGCCATGCACCTGCGTGCCTGCCTGGTCGCTGCTTCGCGCTGGCGAGGAAGGGATAAGCCTCTCGCGACCTCCTCCCGTGCTCTCCCCGTCTCCATTCGCTCTCCTGCGCCCCTTCTCTCGGCCACCATTAGAGTCGAGCTCGAACTCGAGCTCCCCGTCGCTCTAGTCCCCCTCCGACTTGTTTGAGCCTCGCAGTGTAGCGACCTGACTCAAAACAAGTCAAGCCTCTGTGTATCTGTGCCATCCTGGATCAGTATTCTGGCACACACAGTACATCAATGTATATATCAAAGTGCAATCACATGTAAATAGCGTAAAACTGATATATACCTTAAATATCTCAGCGGAAGCAGTCAAGGGAGTGGAGTCCCAATAAACACCAACGGCAAGTGGAGTGGAGACCGTAACCCTGAATCGTGCTCTTACTCGTCGAAGAAAATATCTGCAACATAAGACGTTGCAGCCGTGTAGGTCAGCATATTGAATATGCCAGCAAGTCACATATGAGAGAGGGTAAAATGTCATCTATACTATATGCATATATGGCAGGTGGGGTTGTAAGTTTTAGCGTAAAGAAAATTTTCTCCTATAACAAGAGGGGCTAAAAGCAAAATATTACTACGTTGTTGGTTGTTAATGAGATGGTTCTGCCAACGAGTTCTCATACCCACGTTATCAATATTTCCCACATCAATATTATTATTTCTGTTGAGAATTTCAGATAACTTCAGTTCCTTTGGCTCAAGTTGTCCATGACCGTGGACATGGCTAATCGATTAGGTTTGAGTACTCTGCAGAGTTTTGCACACGTTCCACACAAGATTTGATCGCCTCCACGTATGTCCTCGCACTTCAGGGTGTTTGAAGACCGGATGATCAAAACATGTTCTTTCAACGGGTCCCTCTGAATCCCTGTCGGTGCCCATCCAAATCCTACCGTTCTTCTACATCTGCTGGCACCGCTTGTCCAGAGTCGCCGCGTTGTCCAACCAAGCTAGAGCCCATAATGACTTGTGGCTGTGCAAGTAAGCCTTGGATCTTGAAAATATACGTCCGTCTCTTTGAGCCTGGGTGAAGCTTTCCGCAAGATGTCATGGCACGTCTCCAGCATCCCGGGTCATCCACTGGTTTCTCCAGGGAGCCGATCAACCGTCCTTCACCCAGAGTTGCATTGCATCACGAGGTCTTGAAAAGTCTTGACTTAACCGGTCTTGGTTATTAAATTATTCTCGCATCACTCGTCATAAACTCTCAACCTGAATCCTGTCTACTCAAGCATAGCAATATATAATTTCTCTATGTTTGGATTTATAAAATTTGAATTAGATCAGATTTGATTTAAATCTTGTTTTGCTTATACCGGGAGTTTAAAAATAGCTTTTAAATTAATTCTTTTTTGCTACTATTTCCTATTGATCATATCCTTCAGTAGTTTAAGTTTCAATTTTTTTAAATATTTGTACTTTGGGTTTTTACCAAAACAGATTCTATTTTAGTTTTTTTAGGATTATGACTATTTCTTTTTCTATAGGATTATGCTACAGAAATGGTATCATACCCAGGTTATCAATATTTCCCACATCAATATTATTATTTGTGTTGAGAATTTCAGATAACTTCAGTTCCTTTGGCTCAAGTTGTCCATCACCGTGGTCACGGCTGCAACGTCTTATGTTGCAGATATTTTTCTTCGATGAGTAAGAGTACGATTCAGGGTTACGGTCTACACTCAACTTGCCGTTGGTGTTTATTGGGACTCCACTCCCTTGACTGCTTCCGCTGAGATATTTAAGGTATATATCAGTCTTACGCTATTTCCATGTAATTGCACTTTGATATATACATTGATGTACTGTGTGTGCCAGCATATTGATCCAGGGATGGCACAGATACACAGAGGCTTGACTCGTTTTGACTCGGGTCGCTACACGCAGAAGAACCGCCTCAACCCCGTGAAGCTTCCCAGTGAGCCACGCAAGCCCTCGAGCCCTACATCGAGCTGTCACCGTTGTCTTCAACCTCGGATCCCCGGAGCTCGCCGTCATCGTTCTCCCTCCTCACACCATTCCCGAGCCCGCTCTCATCGCCTCTGCACTCCCTGTGAGCTCAGGGTGCTTCCCCCTCATTTTCCCCTTCGATCCCAAGCTCTGGGCCCTGATTCCACCGGAGCCCGACGAGATCCGCCGTGGGACCTCGTCTCCGGTGATCGGCTGGTCATTCTAAGGCCACCAGCAGCATCAGTGCGCCACATAGATAACGTAGGAGCTAAGCCATGACCCCCCTAGCCTCTGGATCAATGATCCCGATGGTGCCCGAACTCCGACAGCCGTTGAGCTCATCGCCGGCGTTATCTCCGGTGGTTTTAGCCCCTACGTTGTGCAAAATGGAACCGCGATCCTCTACTCATTCGTTTGGTGCCCTCCGCCGCTCGTTTGGTCACCGGAAGCAGAAACCCGACGCCCTCTGCCATTCTGGTGGTCGCCGGAGCCTCGCCGCCGGTGGGTTTGACCCCATCGCCGGTGGAGTTGACTCCCCTGAGTCTCTGGCAAGTGGGGCGAGCCCCCTGTTTAATTTAAGTTTAGTTAAAATAAAAATAAAAATTATATTAAAAGTCAAATAGTCACTGACATGTAGGTCCAGCTCTGTTAATTAGCTAATTAAGTTTAAACCTAAACTAAAAACTGGCTAGAGTCACTGACGAGTGGGTCCCATTGGCCAGGTTTGACTTTCAACGGCCAGCTGACCTGCTGATGTCATGCTGATGCAATAAATCTAATTCTGGATTTAATATAATTCCAGAATAATTGCAAAACTTTGGAAATTCATAGAAAATTGAATATAACTCCAAATCAGACAAATAATATAGGCAAATTGATGAGAAAAATTCAATGAACATAATGGTGCTACTTTCATGCATGAAAAATAAAGTTATGAAACAGCATGACGTCTCAATTAAATGATTAAAATAAATATGCCATTTTGAATAATATTTGAATTTGGATTTCAAACCAGATGCAAACTAAGGTTTCACCAACCACATTGAAACACATCACCCTTCATTTCATGCCATGTTCATGCATCATGATTGTTGCATATGATTGATATTGATTGTGTGTTGTTATTCGGTAGGCCCCGCCCCTTCGGATACGACAGATTATCCGGCTGACGGATATCACCCCTCTGCTGAGCAACAAGGCAAGCAACCATTTTTTATCATCCCGATAAATCCCATGTTCTCGCTCCTGCTCTTACTTATTGCATTAGCTCAAAATGCTTTCAATGCTTTTACCACGTTAGTTGAACCCACTTCCTTTGCATGACCTGTCCTTGTCACAGTAAATAGGTGAACCTTGCAACCTAGCATACCTGGTAGATGCTTGAGCCTTGATGTGTCATATCCTGCTATGTATGCTATGCTTAGAGTTGTGTATGATCTGTCATCTGGGTGATGAACAGGATCGTGAGAATATGTTCAGTTAATAAATATTGTGTGTTAAACCTGATTTGGTAAAGGTACCAGTGAAAGGCTATGTAGGAGTACATGGCGGGTTGTTTCATTGGAACCGTCCTTAGGAACTGAGTTCCGTGTATGTAATCCAAGACAAGATACTACCACATGCTGGGCCCTGAAATATGACCCCGCTCGACTTATTAATCGCTTAGTACTCGGTCCAGGAGTTGCAAGTAGTTTCTGGTGTTTATAGTCATGCTGCAGGCCGTGCATAGTGCTGACCTTAGAGGTGGGCTATGATGTGGTAGGCAGTGGCACGGTGTACCAAGTGGCACCCGGATGGTGGGCTTGGGAACCCTGCACACATCGTTTGGGGCAGTGGCGGAAACCTCGACCGGACTTCCATGCGGTTTACCCTCAGATAGGCGATAAACCTGGACTAGGTATTGGCATGGTTAACGGATGTGGCCGACTCCCTCGCAGGGCTTCCGCTTGAAGGTTGCCGAGGTGCATGACGTGCACATAGCGATAAGTGGTGGGAGCGTGTGTGAAGAAGTACTCCCCTGCAGGGTTATGATCTATTCGAATAGCCGCGTCCACGGATATGGACTACTTGGAAACATATATTGTTCATAGATAACTATAATGGCTACTCATAAAAAGGTCAAGATAAGTGTGAGTGTCGTGGATGGCATTTCCGTAGGGTGACGGAATGGTTCCATGATGGAGTATTGTTGTGGAGTTAGTGGACTCGTGTGCGAGAAAACAAAGTTATCGAAATTATTTAAAAATGTAGCTTTGTCTAGCCAAGAGTCAAAAGCTAGCTTTCTGCATGAAACCCCACAACTCCTTGGTGATACATTGCATGAGTAGATAGATTATCCTAAAGTCTTGGTGAGTACCTTTGTACTCACGTTTGCTTAATAATTTGTTGCACAGGTTGTTAATGACCCTAATGGTGGGTTCTATCTAGACGTTGACGACAATGAGTAGCTGGTGTCCGAGCTACGATCTGGCCCTAGGTTGGGTTTGTAGATAGTCATGCCATGTGCCTTTTACCTTTCCATCTGTGTGTACTCAGACAGTTTTAATCTTCCGCTGGCTTGTAAGACTTGTTTGAATGACTTGTGATGATGGGTCGTGAGACCCCTATCTGTGTAATATTATGTGTGAGGCTCTTCCGAGCCTTATAAATAAAGTTTGTATGTTTATGGTTATGTTGTGATGCCATCGATGTATCTATGCATATCAGGTATGCCATGCGTACGTGTGTTGTACTTGATATGTATGGGTTCCAATACCTAGTCGTATGCCTTAGTAGCACTCCTAATGGGGAAATGCCCCTTTGTGTTTCCACCGAGCCATGGTAGTTCGCTACTGCTCCGGACACATTGGTTGACCGGCATGTGTCCTTCTTAGCTGTTGTGTCTGTCCCTTTGGGGAAATGTGACGTGGTGTAATGGAGTCCTTGTAGCTTGCTACGACTCATCTACACTCGCTGATGACCGACACCTACTTTGTTGGGTTATGTATGCCTGTCCCTGTACGGAACTGCCGCTTGAGTTTATAACTAGACATGTCGATCCGGGTTCTTTGACATTGGAATGCTAGCGACACAATTGCATACGTGAGTCAAAAGGCGCAAACGGTCCCGGCTAAGGTAAGGTTGCAGCCGTGGGGATAACCATGTGTGAGACCGCAAAGGGATGTGATGTGTTACAGGCTGGATTCCTATGGCTTAGGATCGGTGTCCCGACAGCGTTGGTATCAGAGCCTGACTGACTGTAGGATTACTAAGCCAAACTGGTCGAAGTTGAGTCTAGAATTGCTTTAGTTATATATAAGGGATTTTTGTGTGGAAGGGAACGTAAGACTCTTGCTTCTCTTCTCAAGTTATCCTATTCTGGTCATCCTCGTCTTTTCTGCGGGGATTAAGAACTAGGTTACTTATCTTTCTCTTAGGTTCGTATATTACTGATCGGTAGATTATAGGACAACGAGTCGAGAGTTACTCCGGGTTCCTTTTATTCCAAGGGAAAGAAAGTAAGTTTTGATGACCATGGAATCAAACTTGATAGTTGAGTGGTTATGCTATCCTATCTTTTGTGGGTTGTCTCAAATTTGTTTTTGAGCATTTACATCCATTATGCTGCCCAATTTTGTCTTCAGAGCTCTAATGCTTTTGCATTACTCTCTATTTTCAGATGCCTGGCCATCCTTCCCGTCAGGTGGTCCGTCTGACTAGGTGCATTGATGTGTCGGGTCATACGGCTATGCTAGTAAGGATGATGTCAGTAGCCGGTTACAGCTGGTCCCCGAGTATACACTGGAGGAGCAGTACCGGGATTTTAATCAGAGTCAGTATCTGTGCACTGTTAGGGTATTCCCAGATTACCCTGGAGCTGAGGAGTCGATCCATTGGTCTTATGGACTGGGGGTCACTCTTGACATGGCAGTACAAGATGTTGTCTATTTAATGTTGACCATCATGAGGGCCAGGCATGCGCTGCTGCAGAATTCAGAGTTCTGCTATGGTCCTGCCTCTCAGCCAGGAGAAGAAGGATACCTCAGTGGGGTCTACTTTCATTCCTCTATGGAGGATCCGCTGCTGCAGTCCACCGCTGAGATGCTAGAGAATAGAGACAGGGATGCTCGTGCCCTTCGTGTGGAGCTCTATGCTACACGTGCCCGTCTGTGGATGGCGTTGACACAGCTGGCACATGTAGTCCAGACAGGGTATGTAGATATGGAGATGCTGAACCCTGTTAGGAATCATCTTCCGGCTCGTGTTGACTGGCCTACTATAGGAGGAGTCACCCCTCTTCGGGGACCTCTACTACCACCAGTCAGGGGACCAAGGCCACACCCGTGTCCTTACGGTTCCCAGGGGTCTCAGGCTCGAGTATTTCCTGATCCGCAGGTTGAGCTCCCAGGCCATGGAGGCAATATTTATGAGATGTTCTATGCGGATGCCTGAACCTGTGAGTGGAAGAGTAGTATGGTAGTAGCCGTACTTCCACAGTCCTGCGTGTCTTGTGGAGTATCCTTATGTTGTGAGATGAATTCCGGAGGCATAGATAAATAATGTATAGGAAGCTTGGAAAGCCTCTGATGAGTAGTATCATCTTTTCAGTAGTTTGCCCTTCAGTTAAGGTTGTACTGAACTATGTAATGGTGTGTATGAACCATGGTGTATATATAGCAGTTGCTTGTTACCATGTTGTTCGGATAATCATTTCCGCATTCCATGTGTTCAGTGAATTCTTAATCCATAGCTGGTATTGATGTTGTTATTGGTCTAAGCTGTGAGTTTGTTTGTCAGGATGGTGTTCACCAGGTTCAACCGTGCCCCTGCCCATGACCAGGGAGAGGGTAGTCAAGCACCGCGAGGAATTGCCTCACCCACCTTCTCTAGCAGAAGTTATGCTTGAGGCGGAAAGAAACCAAAGGGAGACCAACCGTCTGCTAGAGTGTATCGAGCAAAATACGGCTCGTCAGCCAAGGAATGATGCAGTGTCCCTTAATGACTTCGTGAAGCTGAATCCTCCGAAGTTCCATAACTCCGTTGATCCCCTCGATGTTGATGAATGGTTGTGCAATATATCGCGTAAGATTCGCTCTGCAAATGTTTCGGAGGCCGACAAGGTGACCTTTGTGGCGTACTTTCTGGAAGGACCCGCCAATCTGTGGTGTGAGAACTTTGAAGCTATGCGTCCTGCCGGACTAGCAGCCACATGGGCAGACTTTAGTGTAGCCTTCCGTGTGCACCATATTCTAGAGGGTCTGATGGATAGAAAGAGAGAGGAGTTATGTGCATTCACCTAGGGAAAATTGACCATGGATGCTTATAGCCGCGAGTTCGGTAATCTCGCCCGCTATGCAACAGAAGAGGTGTCAACTGATGCCAAGAAGCAAGCAAGATTATGCAAGGGTCTGAGCTGTGAACTTCGTCGTGACCTGCGTCTCCACGAATGTACAAGCTTTCAAGCTCTTGTCAACAAGGCGATCAGTGCCGAGACTGGTCATACCGACTATGAAGCCACGAAGAAGCACTCCCGTGATTCTGGCTCATCATCTGGCTCCGCGTTCCCAAAATGCAGGTTGTGGGTTCCAAATAGTTCTCTGCCGCCAAGATACACCCCGAGGCCATCCTATGTGGCGCCTCAGGCGAATCAGACCAACCCTCCAGCAAAAACCTATGGTGGTCCAGCTAGCAATGTTGCACCACGTGCTAATCAGGTGATCTGCTACAACTGTGGAGAACCAGGCCACTATTCACAAGAGTGTCCTCAGAATATGGGTGCCATGCAACCTGGAAAATCCGTTGGGCAAGGCAAGTTGGGCAAAGCTTACTATGTGAAGCCAACTCCTGCACGTGGCCGTGTGAACTATGTTTCAGCAGAAGAAGCTGCAGAGGATCCCGACGTCATATTGGGTATGCTCCTTGTCAATCATCACCCAGCGTCTGTTCTTTTTGACACTGGGTCATTGATACGTCTTAGATGTATCTATAATTTTTGATGGTTTCATGCTGTTATCTTGTCATCTTTGGATGTTTTATGTACATTTTATATCTTTTTGGGACTAACTTATTAATTCAGTGCCAAGTGCCAGTTCCTGTTTTTTCTGTGTTTTTGGCTCTTTTCAGATATGATTTTGGAACGGAGTCCAAACGGAATAAAATCCCCGAAAATGATTTTTTCCCGAACGGAAGAAGATCAGGGGGCCTGTGGGCCAAGCTAGGAGGGCTCCACGGAGCCCACAAGCCCCCACTCCGCCACCAGGGGGAGGCGGCGGTGGCAGGGCTCGTGGCCTCCCTGAGCGCCCCCTGACCTAGATCTTTGGCCTATATATTCCCTAAAATACAACAAAAAATCAGGGGATCCACGAAAATACTTTTCCACCGCCGCAAGCTTCCGTCTCCGCGAGATCTCATCTGGAGACCCTTCCCGGCGCCCTACCGGAGGGGACTTTGGAGTTGGAGGGCTTCTTCATCATCATCATCACCCCTCCAATGACTCGTGAGTAGTTCACTTCATACCTATGGGTCCGTAGTTAGTAGCTAGATGGCTTCTTCTCTCTCTTGGATCTTCACTAAAAAGTTCTCCATGATCTTCATGGAGATCTATCCGATGTAATCTTCTTTGGCGGTGTGTTTGTCGAGATCCGATGAATTGTGGATTTGTGATCAGATTATCTATGATATATATTTGAGTCTTTTCTGATTTCTT
Source organism: Hordeum vulgare subsp. vulgare (assembly GCF_904849725.1). Classification (NCBI taxonomy): domain Eukaryota; kingdom Viridiplantae; phylum Streptophyta; class Magnoliopsida; order Poales; family Poaceae; genus Hordeum; species Hordeum vulgare. Next base: position 476,860,810 of record NC_058523.1, read on the forward strand.
ATATGCATGATTTGATATCCTTGTAAGTCTCTCCGAGTCTTGGGTTTTGTTTGGCCAACTAGATCTATAATTCTTGCAATGGGAGAAGTGCTTTGTTTTGGGTTCTTACCATGTGGTGACCTGTCCCAGTGACAGTAGGGGCAGCAAGGCACACATTAAGTAGTTGCCATCAAGGGTAACAAGATGGGCTCTGTCGTTTTTATGAGATTGTCCATCTACATCATGTCATCTTGCTTAAGGCGTTACTCTGTTCTTTTGGACTTAATACACTAGATGCATGCTGGATAGCGGTCGACGTGTGGAGTAATAGTAGTAGATGCAGACAGTATCGGTCTACTTGTTTTGGACGTGATGCCTATATATATAATCAGTGCCATAGATGACGTCACGACTTTGCGCGGTTCTCTCAATTGCTCGAAAGTAATTTGTTCACCCACCGTCTACTTGCTTTCATGAGAGAAGCCACTAGTAAACACTATGGCCCCCGGGTCTATTCACATCTATCGTTTCCACTTTTGCTTTTACTTTGCTTTGTTACTTTGTTGCTTTCAGTTCTCACTTGGCGAACAATCTATAAGGGATTGACAACCCCTTCATAGCGTTGGGAGCAAGATTTTTGTGTTTGTGCACGATCTTGTGATACTCCTCCACTGGATTGATACCTTGGTTCTCAAACTGAGGGAAATACTTAGCACCGCTGTGCTACATCACCCTTTCCGCTTCGAGGGAACACCAACGCAAGGATCCAAGGCCACGGGGGAAATCCTTTGCATATTTGCCTAGGAAGTCCCTTAAGGCGTAGCCGTAGCACAAGGATTCCTGGTGCCTTCGACATGACTATTCCTGGCGCCGTTGCCAGGGAAGCATAGCTAACATCAGAAGTATTTCTGGCGCCGTTGCCGGGGACGAGAGATCAAGATCTATCCAAGTAGGTCTCACAAACTCATCTTTTGCATTTACTTTTGTTGCCAGTTGCCTCTCGTTTTCCTCTCCCCCACTTCACATTTTCCGATTTCATTTGCCTTTCTCCTTTGCCGTTTTCTTTTGCCTTTGCCATTTCACTTTGCCGGTTTTCTTGCTTGCTTGTGTGCTTGTTTGTTTGTTGAAGTCATCATGGCTGAAAACACCAAACTTTGCGACTTCTCGAGCACTAATAATAATGATTTTATTAGTACTCCAATTGCTCCCGCCACTAGTGCGGAATCGTATGAAATCAACGCAGCTTTGCTGAATCTAGTTATGAAAGAGCAATTCTCTGACCTTCCTAGTGAAGATGTCGCATCCCATCTCAATACCTTCATTGAGCTTTGTGATATGCAAAAGAAAAGAGATGTGGATAATGACGTGATTAAGTTGAAACTTTTTCCTTTCTCGTTGCGAGATCGCGCAAAAACTTGGTTTTCTTCTTTGCCTAAAAATAGTATCGATTCTTGAGATAAGTGTAAAGATGCTTACATATCCAAGTATTTTCCGTCGGCTAAGATCATCTCCTTACGTAACGATATCATGAATTTCAAGCAACTTGATCATGAACGCGTTGCACAATCTTGGGAGAGGATGAAGCTTATGATTAGAAATTGTCCTGCTCATGGCTTGAGTTTGTGGATGATTATACAAATCTTTTACGCTGGCTTGAATTTCGCTTCTCGCAATATCTTGGACTCCGCCTCAGGTGGAACGTTCATGGAAATCACGTTAGGAGATGCTACAAAACTCCTAGACAATATCATGACCAACTACTCTCAGTGGCATACTGAAAGGTCACCTCCTAGCAAAAAGGTACACGCTATAGAAGAGATTAACTCACTTAGTGCTAAGATGGACGAGTTGATGAATTTGGTTGCTAGTATAAACGCTACCGTAGATCCTAATGACATGCCACTAGCTTCTTTGATTGAGAGTAGCAACGCTAGTTTGGACGTGAATTTTGTTGGTAGGAACAATTTTGGCAACAACAATGCTTTTAGAGGAAACTATGTTCCTAGGCCTTTTCCTAGTAAATCCTCTAACAATTATGGCAATTCCTGCAACAACCCTTATGGAACTCACAACAAATTACCCTATGATTTAGAGAGTAATATCAAAGAGGTCATCAACTCTCAAAAGATTTTCAATGCGTCCATAGAGGAAAAACTACTCAAAATTGACGAATTGGCTAAGAGCGTTGATAGGATGTCTTGTGATATTGATGCTTTGAAAGTTAGATGCGCTCCTCCCAAGTTCAACTTGGATGAAACTTTGAAAGCTATGCGTGTCTCCATGAATGAGAGCAAAGAAAGAACCGCCCAAATTAGCGCTAGGCATGAATGGTTTAAAAGGGTGCGTTCTAGTGATGCAAATCACGAAGATCTTAAAGTGCTTGGTGTGTCTCCTCTTGAATCTTTGTTTTCGCGTGTCAAACCTATTTATGGAGGGGCTGGATATGAATCCACTTTGGTTGAAAAATGCCCCAATGATTCGGAGTCCACCCATCTTGATGATAAAGGTGTGGAGAGTGGAATAGAAGAAATCAAAATTTTGGGTAGTAATGAAACTCCCACTTTGGATTTCAAGGAGTTCAATTATGATAATTGCTCCTTGTTTGAATGCATTTCTTTGATGCAATCCATTGCAAACTCTCCACATGCTTATAGCCAAAGCAAAGCCTTTACCACGCATATCGTAGATGCTATGATGAAATCTCTTGAAGAGAAGCTCAATTTAGAAGTCTCTATACCTAGAAAACTTCATGATGAGTGGGAACCTACTATCAAAATCAAGATCAAAAACTATGAGTGCAATGCTTTGTGTGATTTGGGTGCTAGTGTTTCCGCGATTCCAAAGTCTTTATGTGATATTCTTGGTTTTCATGAGATTGAAGAGTGTTCTCTTAATTTGCATCTCGCGGATCCTACTGTCAAGAAACCCATGGGAAGGATCGATGATGTTCTTATTGTTGCAAATAAGAACTATGTACCCGTGGATTTCATTGTACTTGAGATAGATTGCAATCCTTCATGTCCCATTATTCTTGGTAGACCTTTCCTAAGGACTGTTGGTGCTATCATCGATATGAAGGAAGGGAATATTAGATTTCAGTTTCCTTTGAAGAAGGGCATGGAGCACTTTCCTAGAAAGAAAATAAGATTGCCTTATGAATCTATGATGAGGGCTACTTATGGTTTGAGCACCAAAGATGACTATACGTGATTCCATCACTTTTTGCCTAGCTAAGGGCGTCAAACAAAAGCGCTTGTTGGGAGGCAACCCAACGAATCTATCCTTTTTCTTTCTATTTTGTGTTTTACACACTTTCATAATTCTGTTATTATTGTGTTTTTTGAGTTTCTTTTTGCGTTTGTGCGAAGCAAAACCATTATGATTAGTCTTGGGGATGATCGTTTGGTCATGCTGGAAAAGACAGAAACTTTCTGCTCACGAAAAGCATTTTCATTTTTTTTCTGTAAGAGCTTTTCAGTTGATTCTTGTGCTGATTTCTACGCACATTCTTCAGACTGTCGTAATTTTTAAGAATTTTGGAAGTACCAGAGGTATACGAAATATACATATTGCTACAGACTGGTCTGCTATTAACAGATTCTGCTTTTGTTGTGTTGGTTGCTTATTTTGATGAAACTATGGATAGTATCGGGGGGTAATAGCCATGGAAGATTGAAAATACATTAACCCAACATCAGTATAAGTAGAATTTAAGTTTGATACAGTACCTAAGGAAGTGGTGGTTTGCTTTCTCATACTAATGATATCACGAGTTTTTGTTTAAGTTTCGTGTTGTGAAGTTTTCAAGTTTTGGGTGAAGTTCTTATGGACAAAGAGATAAAGAGTGGCAAGAGCTCAAGCTTGGGGATGACCAAGGCACCCCAAGAGATTCAAGGATGCCGTAAAAGCATAAGCTTGGGGATGCCCTGGGAAGGCATCCCCTCTCTCGTCTTCAATCCATCGGTAACGTTACTTGGGGCTATATTTTATTCACCACATGTTAGGTGTTTTTTGCTTGGAGCGTCTCGTATCGTAGGAGTCATTTATTTTTGTTGTGTCACAATCATTCTTGCTGCACATCTATAGAGAGACATGCACTCACCGTGATTTTGTCGAGCTTCACTTATATCTTTTGGTAGACAATTCAGCTCACATGTGCTTCACTTATATCTTTTGAGCTAGATACTTTTGTTGTATGTGCTTCACTTATATCTTTTAGAGCGCAGTGGTGCGTGGCTTGGTAGTTGATCTATGCTTTGACTGTAGTCTCAAAAGGGGTAGTTATCCAAAGGGATACGAAAACTTCCACCTTCATGTGCATTGAATAGTTAGAGAAGTTTGATTCATCTCAATTAGTTTTGAGTTGTGGTTATGGTAATATTGAAGTCATTCTAGTAAGGTGTTGTGGATCTAGAAATACTTGTGTTGAAGTTAGTGATTCCCATAGCATGCACGTATGGTGAACCGCTATGTGATGAAATCTGATCATGATTAGTCTATTGATTGTCATCCTTTGTGTGGCGGTCGGGATCGCGTGATGGTTTATACCTACCAACCCTTCCCCTAGGAGTATGCGTTGAATGCTTTGTTTCGATTACTAATAAAACTTTTGCAACAAGTATATGAGTTCTTCATGACTAATGTTGAGTCCATGGTTTAGATGCACTTTCACCTTCCACCATCACTATCTTCTTAGTGTCGTGCAACTTTCGCCGGTGCACAAAACCCACCATTAGCCTCCCTCAAAACAACCACCATACCTACCTACTATGGCTTTTTCAAAGTCATTCCGAGATATATTGCCATGCAACTACCACCATGACATGTGCCACCACGTCTACATTGCCATTGCATGATCGTAAGATAGCTAGCATGATGTTTCCATTAATGTCTATGCCAAGCTAGATCATTGTCACGGTACGCTACCGAAGGCATTCCATATAGAGTCATCGTTGCTCTAAGTTTTGAGATGAAAGTGTGATGATCATCATTAATGGAGCATTGTCCCATGTGAGGAAATAAAAGAGGCCAAAGAAGCCCACCAAACAAAAAAAGAGGCCAAAGAGCCCACCAAAAATAAAAAAAATGAGAGAAAAAGAGAGAAGGGACAATGCTACCACTTTTTCCACACTTGTGCATATTAAGCACCATGATCTTCATGATTGAGGGTCTCTCGTTTTGTCACCACCATATAGCTAGTGGGAAATTTTCATTATATAACTTGGCTTGTATATTCCAATGATAGGCTTCCTCAAAATTGCCTTAGGTCTTTGTGAGCAAGCAAGTTGGATGCACACCCACTACTTTTCTTTAAGAGCTTTCACTTACTCTTAGCTCTAGTGCATCATTTGTAAGGCAATCCCTACTCATTCACATTGATATCTATTGATGAGCATCTCCACATCTCATTGATATGCCTAGTTAATGTGACTATGTTCTCATTTTTTGTCTTGCAACCTCCACCACACTCCACACCATCTATAGTGCTATAACCATGGCTCACGCTCATGTATTGCGTGAGACTTGAAAAGGTTTGAGAAAGTAAAGGTGTGAAACAATTATTTGGACAATACCGGGGTTGTGCATGATTTAAATTCGTTGTGCAATGATGATAGAGCATAGCCAGACTATATGCTTTTGTAGGGATAACTTTCTTTTGGCCTTGTTATTTTGAAAGTTCATGATTACCTTGCTAGTTTGCTTCAATTATTATTGTTTCCACGTCAATAGAAAACTATTGTTTTGAATCTAATGGATCTGAACTTTCACGTCACATAAGAGGAGGTACAAAGGACATCTATGCTAGGTAGCATGAAATCATCAAAAATTCATTCTTTATCACTTCCCTACTCGAGGACGAGCAGGAGTTAAGCTTGGGGATACTTGATACGTCCCAAACGTATCTATAATTTTTGATGGTTTCATGCTGTTATCTTGTCATCTTTGGATGTTTTATGAACCTTTTATATCTTTTTTGGGACTAAATTATTAATTCAGTGCCAAGTGCCAGTTCCTGTTTTTTCTGTGTTTTTGGCTCTTTTTAGATCTGATTTTGGAACAGAGTCCAAACGGAATAAAATCCCCGAAATGATTTTTTTCCCGAACGGAAGAAGATCACGGGGCATGTGGGCTAAGCCAGGAAGGCTCCAGGGAGCCCACAAGCCCCCACTCCGCCACCAGGGGGAGGCGGCGGTGGCAGGGCTTGTGGCCTCCCTGAGCGCCCCATGACCTAGATTTTTGGATTATATATTCCCTAAAATACAGCAAAAAATCAGGGGATCCACGAAAATACTTTTCCGCCGCCGCAAGCTTTTGTTTCCACGAGATCTCATGTGGAGACCCTTCCCGGCGCCCTACCGGAGGGGACTTTGGAGTTGGAGGGCTTCTTCATCATCATCATCACCCCTCCAATGACTCGTGAGTAGTTCACTTCAGACCTACGGGTCCGTAGTTAGTAGCTAGATGGCTTCTTCTCTCTCTTGGATCTTCAATACAAAGTTCTCCATGATCTTCATGGAGATCTATCCGATGTAATCTTCTTTGGCGGTGTGTTTGTCGAGATCCGATGAATTGTGGATTTGTGATCAGATTATCTATGATATATATTTGAGTCTTTGCTGATTTCTTATATGCATGATTTGATATCCTTGTAAGTCTCTCCAAGTCTTGGGTTTTGTTTGACCAACTAGATCTATGATTCTTGCAATGGGAGAAGTGCTTGGTTTTGGGTTCTTACCATGTGGTGACCTTTCCCAGTGACAGTAGGGACAGCAAGGCACACATTAAGTAGTTGCCATCAAGGGTAAGAAGATGGGCTCTGTCGTTTTTATGAGATTGTCCATCTACATCATGTCATCTTGCTTAAGGAGTTACTCTGTTCTTTTGGACTTAATACACTAGATGCATGCTGGATAGCGGTCGACGTGTGGAGTAATAGTAGTAGATGCAGACAGTATCGGTCTACTTGTTTTGGACGTGATGCTATAGATATAATCATTGCCATAGATGATGTCACGACTTTGCGCGGTTCCATCAATTGCTCGACAGTAATTTGTTCACCCACCGTCTACTTGCTTTCATGAGAGAAGCCACTAGTAAACACTACGGCCCCCGGGTCTATTCACATCTATCGTTTCCACATTCGCTTTTACTTTGCTTTGTTACTTTGTTGCTTTCAGTTCTCACATGGCGAACAATCTATAAGGGATTGACAACCCCTTCATAGCGTTGGGAGCAAGATTTTTGTGTTTGTGCAGGATCTTGTGATACTCCTCCACTAGATTGATACCTTGGTTCTCAAACTGAGGGAAATACTTACCACCGCTGTGCTACATCACCCTTTCAGCTTCGAGGGAACACCAATGCAAGGCTCCAAGGCCACGGGGGAAATCCTTTGCATATTTGCCTAGGAAGTCCCTTAAGGCGTAGCCGTAGCAGAAGGATTCCTGGTGCCGTCGACAGGACTATTCCTGGCGCCGTTGCCAGGGAAGCACAACTGACATCAGTCGGTTGTCCAAACCCCTTGTAGTAAGTGGCAAACCTCCAGGATAACCTATGACAATGAAATTCTAGTAGACAGGCTAGTTTTTCTAGCATCTTTGATAGCCCTGAAATCTTCGGATATCAATATCATCTTGGGTATGGACTGGATGTCAGCTCATTATGCCAAGATTGATACTCATTCTAGAAATGTTCAGCTTACCCATCCCTCGGGTGAGATATTCAATGTCTCTACTCAAGTTGCCAAATGCCAACTCTATTCCCTCAATGCCAACCCTCTTCTAGAACTTGAATACATTCCGGTACTTCGTAATTTTCCGGATGTTTTTCCAGAAGAAGTGCCAGGAATTCCACCTGACAGGGATGTAGAGTTTGTGATAGACCTTGTTCTGGGAATCGTTCCAATAGCTAGAAGACCTTATAAGGTGGCACCCCTAGAGCTAGCCGAACTTAAGAAGCAACTAGATGAGGCCTTGAATAAAGGTTTCATTTGTCCTGGCTCTTCTCCTTGGGCTTGTCCCGTCCTCTTCGTCAAGAAGAAAGACGAAACGGATCGGATGGTTGTAGATTATCGACCAGTTAACCTGGTCACCATAAAGAACAAGTATCCGTTCCCCAGGATCAACGACCTGTACGATCAGCTCGCTGGATCCTCAGTCTTCTCCAAAATGGATTTGAGGTTGGGTTACCATCAAATCAAGATCAAGAACGGGGACATTCCAAAAACGGCTTTTGTCACTCGATCTGGCCAATACGAGTACACCGTCATGTACTTCGGTTTAACCAATGCCCCAAACACCTTCTCTCGCTTGATGAATTCAATCTTCATGGAGTATTTGGATAAATTCGTCGTGGTATACCTCGACGATATTCTCATCTACTCGAAGAACGAACAAGAACATGCTGAGCATCTAAGGATGGTATTGATGAAACTTCGAGAGCATGGCCTTTATGCCAAGTTTTCAAAATGTGAATTTTGGTTACCAGAAGTGACCTATCTAGGACACGTAATCTCTGGTAAGGGTATTGCTGTGAATCCCGAGAGAGTTCAAGCCATCCTTGATTGGACTCAACCTGAATCGGTTAAGCAACTTAGGAGTTTTCTTGGTCTAACGAGCTATTGTCGCCGCTTTGTCGAGAATTTCTCCAAGGTTGCAAAGCCTCTAACTGAACTCCTCAAGAAAGATAAAAAGTTCAAGTGGACACCACAGTGTGAGCATAGTTTTCAGGAACTGAAAAGACGCCCGACTTCCGTACCTGTGTTGCTACCACCAGATTTCTCCAAGGACTTTGTTATCTATTGCGACGCCTCGCGACAAGGATTAGATTGCATTCTCATGCAGGATTGTCATGTGATTGCATACACATCTCGAAAGTTACGTCTACATGAGGATAGCTATCCCACACATGATCTTGACCATGCAGCTGTAGTCCATGCACTTAAAACCTGGCGACATTACCTTCTTGGTAATCAGTGTGAAGTATTCACTGATCACCAAAGTCTGAAATATATCTTCACCCAGCCGGATTTGAATCTCAGGCAAAGACGATGGGTTGAGTTGATCACGGATTATGACTTAGGGATAACTTACACCCCGGGGAAGGCCAATGTTATGGCTGATGCACTAAGTCGCGAGTCTTATTGTAACAATCTGATGGTACAACGAGGTCAACCACATCTCTATGAGGAATTTCAGAAGTTAAATCTTCACACTGTTCCTCAAGGATTCCTTTCTAACCTGGTGGCGAAACCTACTCTTAAGGATCAAATCGTAGTTGGCCAGAAGCGTGATAAGGGTATATCACGGATCAAGGAGAATATGATTAGCGGAAACGCTAAGGAATTCTCCATGAATGATCAAGATGTTGTGTTCTACCAGAATCGTCTAGTGGTTCCTAAGAATCCACATCTAAGGCAGTTGATCCTTAAGGAGGCTCATGATCCTCCTCTCACCATTCATCCTAGTAGTACTAAGATGTATCAAGACCTACGCCAGAGGTTTTGGTGGACTAGGATGAAGAGAGAAATTGCTGAGTTCGTTGCTAACTGAGACGTTTGTCGTCGAGTTAAGGCAGAACATGAAAGGCCTGCTGGCACCCTTCAACCTTTAGTTATTCCTGAATGGAAATGGGATAAAGTCAGTATGGATTTCATCACTGGATTTCCTAAGACCAAGAAAGGAAATAATGCTATCTTTGTGCTCATTGACCGTCTTTCCAAAGTAGCTCATTTTCTTCCAATTCGTGAGAGTATAACAGCTTGCCAGCTAGCAGAGTTATATATCTTTGGAATAGTGTCTCGTCATGGTGTTCATCTGGAGATTAACTCAGACTGTGGAAGTATCTTTACTTCTCGCTTCTGGGAAAGTTTTCAGAATGCCATGGGGACTCACTTATCTTTTAGCACTGCTTTCCATCCTCAATCAAGTGGTCAAGTAGAAAGAGTGAATCAAATCCTAGAAGATATGCTCCGAGCTTGTGTTATATCGTTTGGTATGAATTGGGAGAAGTGCCTTCCATTCGCCGAATTCGCTTATAACAATAGTTATCAATCAAGCTGGGGAAAGCTCCTTTTTAAGTTCTCTATGGACGAAGATGTCGAACACCTCTTAATTGGTAAGAAACCGGAGACAGGCAATTCTTTGGTCCGGATATGATCCAGGATGCAGAAGAGCAAGTTCGCATTATTCGTGAAAAGTTGAAAACAGCCCAGTCTCGTCAAAAGAGCCAATATGATCGTCATCATAAAGCTGTGACCTTTGAAGTTGACGAGAAGGCTTACCTTCGGGTTATACCTCTGAAGGGTACCCATCGTTTCGGTACCAAGGGCAAGTTGGCTCCTTGTTATATCGGTCCTATTCACATTCTTTCCAAATGAGGAGAAGTTGCCTACCAATTGGAACTTCCTCCACATCTTTCCAAGTTTCATGATGTATTCCACGTTTCGCAATTCACGCGTTGCTTTTCGGATCCTATTCGTGAATTGGACCACGAAACACTTGATCTCCAAGATAACCTTTCATACCGAGAATACCCTGTTCGTATTCTTGATCAAGCTGAGCATACCACTCGACGTTGAAACCTCAAGTTTCTTAAAGTTCGATGGTCAAATCATTCTGAAAAATAGGCAACATGGGAAAGAGAGGATCGTCTTCGACTTGAGTATCCCGCGCTATTCCCGACGACTTCCAAATCTCGGCACGAGATTCTTTTGAGTGGGGGTGAGTTGTCACATCCCTGATCCCTATTAGAGTCTAGCAAGTTGTGCTCATGTCTTCTTCTTTGCATCCAAGAAAATGAAATGAAATCCAAAAGAAAAGCAAAGAAAACCAAAGCAAAACCTAGCAACTCTATATTCAAAAGCTTTTCAATTCTTGTGGAAAATTAGAAATTGCAAAATGGCCAATAGAAAAGTTGATCATTTCTGATAAATGTTGAAAACAAAATATCACAGGTGAAATATATTTTCAAAGTGCTTTTGGCATTTTAAATTTAAGTTAAAAGCTACTGAAATAAACTATATAATTGATTTCAAATAATTCAAAGTTTTCAAAAATGCTGAAACTTTTATATATGTTTGGAAATATTCCAAATAACATTTCAGCATGTTTCAAACTATTTTAGAAATAGTTTGGAGCCAAAAATGAAATAAAACAAAGTCAGAAAGGAATTAACAGAAACTGGAAAGGAAAGAAAATAGAAAATACCTATCTAACGCTTACCTTGGCCCAGGCCCAACCTCCCCTGTCGTATACCTTCTGCCAGTCCGCGGCAGGAGGTGGCCGCCGCCTCCCCCCGCGCGGCCACGCACGTGCGTGCCTGCCTGGCCGCCGCTTCGCTCTGGCGAGGAAGGGATAAGCCTCCCGCGACCTCCTCCCGTGCTCTTCCCCTCTCCATTCGCTCTCCTGCGCCCCTTCTCTCGGCCAACATTAGAGCCGAGCTCGAGCTCCCCGTCGCTCGAGTCCCCCTCCGACTTGTCTGAGCCTCGCAGAAGAACCGCCTCGACCCCCTGAAGCTTCCCAGTGAGCGACGCAAGCCCTCGAGCCCTGCATCGAGCTGTCGCCGTCGTCTTCAACCTCGGATCCCCCGAGCTCGCCGCCGTCGTTCTCCCTCCTCACACCATCCCCGAGCCCGCTCTCGTCGCCTCTGCACTCCCTGTGAGCTCAGGGTGCTTTCCCCCTCATTTTCCCCTTCGACCAGAGCTCTAGGCCCCGATTCCATCAGAGCCCGACGAGATCCCTCGCGGGACCTCATCCCCGGTAGCTCTTCGGTGATCGGCTGGTCATTCTGAGGCCAGCAGCAGCATCAGTGCACCGCGTAGATGACATAGGAGCTAAGCCCTGACCCCCCTAGCCTCAGGATCAATGATCCCGATAGTGCCCGAACTCCGGCAGCCGCTGAGCTCGTCATCGGCGTTCTCTCTGGTGGTTTTAGCCCCTGCGCTGTGCAAAAAGTGGAACCACGGTCGTCTGCTCGTTCGTTTGGTGCCCTCCGCCGCTCGTTTGGTCACCGGAAGCAGAAACCCGACGCCCTCCGCCGTTCTGGTGGTCACCGGAGCCTCGCCGCCGGTGGGGTTGCCTCCCCTGACTCTCTGGCAAGTGGGGCCAGTGCTGCTGGCTACGCCTATAGGGATTTCCTTGGCAAGTATGCAAAGGATTCCCCCGCGGCCTTGGAGCCTTGCGTTGGTGTTCCCTTGAAGAGGAAAGGGTGATGTAGCACAGCGACGGTAAGTATTTCCCTAAGTTTGAGAACCAAGGTATCAATCCAGTAGGAGGATCGCGTCAAGTCACAAGTACCTGCACAAACACAAAGAGCTTGCACCCAACGCTATGAAGGGGTTGTCAATCCCTTATAGATTGTTTGCAAAGTGAGAACTGAAAGCAAAAAAGTAAACAAAGCAAAGTAAAAGTAAAAGCTGAGATGATAATTGTGAGTAGACCCGGGGGCCGTAGTGTTCGCTAGTGGCTTCTCTCATGAAAGCAAGTAGACGGTGGGTGAACGGATTATTGTCGAGCAATTGATAGAACCATGCAAAGTCATGACGTTATCTATGGCAATGATCATACATATAGGCATCACGTCCAAAACAAGTAGACCGATACTTTCTGCATCTACTACTATTACTCCACATGTCGACCGCTATCCAGCATGCATCTAGTGTATTGAGTTCATAAGAACAGAGTAACGCCTTAAGCAAGATGACATGATGTAGATGGACAATCTCAAATCTATGATGAAAGCCCATCTTGTTACCCTTGATGGCAACAACACGATGCGTGCCTTGCTGCCCCTTCTGTCACTGGGAAAGGTCACTGCACGGTATGAACCCAAAACCAAGCACTTCTCCCATTGCAAGAATCATAGAGCTAGTTGGCCAAACAAAACTCAAGACTCGGAGAGACTTACAAGGATATCAAATCATGCATATAAGAAATCAGCAAAGACTCAAATATAATTCATAGATAATCTGATCGCAAATCCACAATTCATCGGATCTCGACAAACACACCGCCAAAGAGGATTACATCGGATAGATCTCCATGAAGATCATGGAGAACTTTGTATTGAAGATCCAAGAGAGAGAAGAAGCTATCTAGTTACTAACTACAGACCCGTAGGTCTGAAGTAGACTACTCACGAGTCATTGGAGAGGCAATGATGTTGATGTAGAAGCCCTCCAGCTCCAAAGTCCCCTCTGGCAGGGCACCGGGAAGGGTCTCCAGATGAGATCTCGCGGAAACAGAAACTTGCGGCGGGGAAAAGTGGTTTCGTGGACGCCCTTATTTTTTCTGGGATTTTAGGGAATATATAGGCCAAAGAGCTAGGGCAGGGGAGCTCCAGGGGATCCACAAGCCTGGTAGCCGCGGGCCCCCCTAGCAGCGGCTACAGGGCTAGTGGGCCCCCTATGGGCCTCCTGCCTTGGCCCTCAAGTCCCCCGATTTCTGTTGTGGAAAAATTCATTTTGGGGATTTTATTCCGTTTGGACTCCGTTCCAAAATCAGATCTGAAAAGAGTCAAAAACACAGAAAAAACAGGAACTGGCACTTGGCACTGAATTAATAAGTTAGTCCCAAAAAGATATAAAGGTATATAAAACATCCAAAGTTGACAAGATAACAGCATGAAACCATCAAAAATTATAGATACATTTGAGACGTATCAAGCATCCCCAAGCTTAACTCCTGCTCGTCCTCGAGTAGGGAAGTGATAAAGAATCAATTTTTGATGCTTTCATGCTACCTAGAATAGATGTCCTTTGTAACACCTCTTATGTGACGTGAATGATCAGATCCGTTAGATTCAAAACAACAGTTTGCTATTGACATGGAGACAATAATACTTCAAGCAAACTAGCAAGGTAATCATGAACTTTCAAAATAACAAGACCAAAAGAAAGTTATCCCTACAAAATCATATAGCCTGGCTATGCTGTATCATCCTTGCACAACGAATTAAATCAGGCACAACCTTGGTATTGGCCAAGTAATTGTTTTCACACCTTTACTTTCTCAAACTTTTTCAACTCTCACGCAATACATGAGCGTGAGCCATGGTTTTAGCATTATAAGTGGAATGGATTGTGGTGGAGGTTGCAAGGCAAACAAGGAGAAGATGGTCACATTGACTAGGCATATCAATGAGCTATGGAGATGCTCATCAATAGATATCAATGTGAATGAGTAGGGATTGCCATACAAATGATGCACTAGACCTAAGAGTATATGAAAGCTCTTAAAGAAAACTAGTGGGTGTGCATCCAACTTGCTTGCTCACGAAGACCTAAGGCAATTTTGAGGAAGCCCATCATTGGAATATACAAGCCAAGTTATATAATGAAAATTTCCCACTAGCTATATGGTGGTGATAAAACGAGAGACTCTCAATCATGAAGATCATGGTGCTTAATACGCACAAGTGTGGAAAGGAGATAGTAGCATTGTCCCTTCTCTCTTTTTCTCTTTTTTTGGTGGGCTCTTTGGCCTCTTTTTATTGTTAATATTATTTATTTATTTTTGTGGGCATCTTTGGCCTCCTTTTGTAAATGGGCTTCCCTGGCCTCTTTTATTTCCTCACATGGGACAATGTTGCATCAATGATGATCATCACACTTACAACTCAAAACTTAGAGCAATGATGACTCTATATGGAATGCCTTCGGTAGTGTACCGTGACAATGATCTAGCATGGCATAGACATCAATGGAAACATCATGCTAGCTATCTTATGATCATGCAATGACAATGTAGAAGTGGTGGCACATGTCATGGTGGTAGTTGCATGGCAATATATCTCGGAATGGCTTTGAAAATGCCATAGTAGGTAGGTATGGTGGCTGTTTTGAGGGAGGCTATATGGTGGGTTTATGCACCGGCGAAAGTTGCACGACACTAAAGAAGATAATGATGGTGGAAGGTGAAAGTGCATCTAAACCATGGACTCAACATTAGTCATGAAGAACTCATATACTTGTTGCAAAAGTTTTAGTAGTAATCGAAACAAAGCATTCAACGCATACTCCTAGGGGAAGGGTTGGTAGGTATAAACCATCACTCGATCCCGACCGCTACACAAAGGATGACAATTAATAAACTAATCATGCTCAGACTTCATCACATAGCGGTTTACCATACGTTCATGCTACGGGAATCATTAACTTCAACACAAGTATTTCTAGATCCACAACACCTTACTAGTATAACTTCAATATTACCAAAACCACAACTCAAAACTTATTGAGATGAATCAAACTTCTCTAACTACTCAATGAACATGAAGGTGGAAGTTTTCATATCCCTTTGGATAACTACCCCTTTTGAGACTACTTTCATAGCAAAGATCAACAACCACGCCACGCACTGTCGTGCTCCAAAAGATAGAAGTGAAGCACATAGAGCAAAATCAACTAGCTCAAAAGATATAAGTGAAACACATGTGAGCTGAATTGCCTAACCAAAGGATATAAGTGAAGCTCGACAAAATCACGGTGAGTGCATGTCTCTCTCTCTAGGTGTGCAGCAAGGAAGTTTGTGACACAACAAAAATAAAAGACTCCTACGATAAAAGACGCTCCAAGCAAAACACATAACATGTGGTGAATAAAAATATAGCCCCAAGTAACGTTACCGATGGATTGAAGACGAAAGAGGGGATGCCTTCCCGGGGCATCCCCAAGCTTAGGCTTTTTCGGCATCCTTGAATCAACCTGGGTTGCCTTGGGCATCCCCAATCTTGAGCACTTGCCACTCTTTATCTCTTTGTCCATAAGAACTTCACCCAAAACTTGAAAACTTCACAACACGAAACTTAAACAGAAACTCCTGATATCATTAGTATAAGAAAGCAAATCACCACTTCCTTAGGTACTGTAGGAAACGTAAATTCTACTTATGTTGATGTTTGGTTACTGTATTTTCAATATTCCATGGCTAATACCCCCCGATACTATCCATAGTTTCATCAAAATAAGCAACCAACTCAACAAAAACAGAATCTGTTAACAGAAGACCAGTCTGTAGCAATCTGTATACTTCCTATACTTATGGTACTTCAAAAATTCTGAAACATTACGACAGTCCGAAGAATTTGCGTAGAAATCAGAATAAAGAAGAATCAACTCCAAATCTCTCACAGAAAAAAAACTAAAATTCTTTTCGTGAGCAGAAAGTTTCTGTGTTTTCCAGCATGATCAAACGATCATCCCCAAGACTAATCATAACGGTTTCACTTGGCACAAACGCAAAAGAAACACACAAAAACACAATCATAATAGAATTATGAAAGTGTGGAAAACACAAAACAGAAAGAAAAAAGATAGATTCATTGGGTTGCCTCCCAACAAGCGCTATTGTTTAACGCCCTTAGCTAGGCATAAGGTGATGGAATCACGTATTGTCATCTTTGGTGCTCAAACCATAAGTTGCCCTCATCATAGATTCATAAGGCAGTCTTATTTTCTTTCTAGGAAAATGCTCCATGCCCTTCTTTAGAGGAAATTGAAATCTAATATTCCCTTCCTTCATATCGATGATAGCACCAACAGTCCTTAGGAAAGGTCTACCAAGAATAATGGGACATGAAGGATTGCAATCTATGTCAAGTACAATGAAATGCACGGGTACATAGTTCTTATTTGCAACAAAATAAGAACATCATTTATCCTTCCCATGGGTTTCTTGACAGTAGAATCCGCAGTATGCAAATTAAGAGAACACTCTTCAATCTCATGAAAACCAAGAATATCACATAAAGACTTTGGAATCGCGGAAACACTAGCACCCAAATCACACAAAGCATTGCATTCATAGTTTTTGATTTTGATTTTGATAGTAGGTTCCCACTCATCATGAAGTTTTCTAGGTATAGAGACTTCTAATTCGAGTTTCTCTTCAAGAGATTTCATCATAGCATCTATGATATGTGCAGTAAAGGCTTTGCTTTGGCTATAAGCATGTGGAGAGTTTGCAATGGATTGCATCAAGGGAATGCATTCAAACAAGGAGCAACTATCATAATTGAATCCGTTGAAATCCAAAGTGGGATTTTCATTACTACCCAATATTTTGATTTCTTCTACTCCACTCTCCACACCTTTATCATCAAGATAGGTGGACTCCGAATCATTCGGGCGTTTTTCAACCAAAGTGGATTCATATCCAGCCCTTCATCAATAGGTTTGACACGCGAAAACAAAGATTCAAGAGGAGTCACACCAAGCACTTTAAGATCTTCGTGATTTGCATCACAAATTTCAGGTTTAGCTGCCATCTTATTGACTAAGGTAGCCTGCTTGTCAGAAATTTGGCCAACCAATTTTTTAAGGTGAGCAAGCTGAGAATTTAGTGCAAGAAATTCTTTGGCCATATCATCAACTTCTTTATTCAAACAGGCCATAAAAGAATTTTTCTCTTTTAATTCCCTAGGAAGTAACTATTTTGGTCAAACTGAGAAGACATGAAACCTTTGACACTAGTTTCAATCTCTTCCAACCTTCTGAAATAATTTGGTTTGGCCATGAGGAAAGGTCTTTCACGAACAAGCCCAAGAGCAAGCGAGAAAAACGGGCGGAAAAAGAAGGAAAAAGACAAAAGAAAACGGCAAAGGAGAAAGGCAAATGAAAACGGCAAATGTGAAGTGGGGGAGAGGAAAACGAGAGGCAACTGGCAAAAAAGGTAAATGCAAGAGATGAGTTTGTGACACTTACTTGGATAGATCTTGACTTGATCTCTCCCCGGCAATGGCGCCAGAAATCCTTCTGCTGCTGGCTACGCCTATAGGGATTTCCTTGGCAAGTATGCAAAGGATTCCCCCGTGGCCTTGGAGCCTTGCGTTGGTGTTCCCTTGAAGAGGAAAGGGTGATGTAGTACAGCGGCGGTAAGTATTTCCCTCAGTTTGAGAACCAAGGTATCAATCCAGTAGGAGGATCGCGTCAAGTCACAAGTACATGCACAAACACAAAGATCTTGCACCAAACGCTATGAAGGGGTTGTCAATCCCTTATAGATTGTTTGCAATGTGAGAACTGAAAGCAAAAAGTAAACAAAGCAAAGTAAAAGTAAAAGCTGAGATGATAATTGTTAGTAGACCCGGGGGCCGTAGTGTTCACTAGTGGCTTCTCTCATGAAAGCAAGTAGACAATGGGTGAACGAATTACTGTCGAGCAATTGATAGAACCGCGCAAAGTCATGACGTTATCTATGGAAATGATCATACATATAGGCATCACGTCCAAAACAAGTAGACCGATACTTTCTGCATCTACTACTATTACTCCACACGTCGACCGCTATCCAGCATGCATCTAGTGTATTGAGTTCATAAGAACAGAGTAACGCCATAAGCAAGATGACATGATGTAGATGGACAATCTCAAATCTATGATGAAAGCCCATCTTGTTACCCTTGATAGAAACAACACGATGTGAGCCTTGCAGCCCCTTCTGTCACTGGGAAAGGTCACCACACGGTATGAACCCAAAACCAAGCACTTCTCCCATTGCAAGAATCATAGATCTAGTTGGCCAAATAAAACCCAAGACTCGGAGAGACTTACAAGGATATCAAATCATGCATATAAGAAATCAGCAAAGACTCAACTATAATTCATAGATAATCTGATCACAAACCCACAATTCATCGGAACTCAACAAACACACCACCAAAGAGGATTACATCGGATAGATCTCCATGAAGATCATGGAGAACTTTGTATTGAAGATCCAAGAGAGAGAAGAAGCCATCTAGCTACTAACTACGGACCCGTAGGTCTGAAGTAGACTACTCACGAGTCATTGGAGAGGCAATGATGTTGATGTAGAAGCCCTCCAGCTCCAAAGTCCCCTCCGGCAGGGCACTGGGAAGGGTCTCCAGATGAGATCTCGCGGAAACGGAAGCTTGCGGCGGCGGAAAAGTGGTTTCGTGGACGCCCTTATTTTTTCTGGGATTTTAGGGAATATATAGGCCAAAGAGCTAGGGCAGGGGAGCTCCAGGGGGGCCACAAGCCTGGTAGCCGTGGCCCCCTGGCCGCGGCTACAGCGCTTGTGGGCCCCCTGTGGGCCTCCTGCCTTGGCCCTCAAGTCCCACGATCTTCTTCTGCTCTGGAAAAATTCATTTCGGGGATTTTATTCTGTTTGGACTCCGTTCCAAAATCAAATCTGAAAAGAGTCAAAAACACTTAAAAACAGGAACTCACACTTGGCGTTGAATTAATAAGTTAGTCCCAAAAAAGATATAAAAGGTATATAAAACATCCAAAGATGACAAGATAACAGCATGAAACCATAAAAAATTATAGATACGTTTGAGACGTATCAGCTAGCCCCCTGTTTAATTAAAGTTTAGTTAAAATAAAAATAATAATTATATTAAAAGTCAAATATTCACTCACATGTGGGTCCAGCTCTGTTAATTAGCTAATTAAGTTTAAACTTAAACTAAAAACTGGCCAGAGTCACTGACCAGTGGGTCCAACTTGTCAAGTTTGACTTTCAACGGCGAGCTAACCTGGTGATGTCATGCTGATGCAATAAAGCTAATTCTGCATTTAATATAATTCCAGAATAATTGCAAAACTTCGGAAATTCATAGAAAATTGAATATAACTCCAAATCCCACAAATGATTTGAATTTCATGGATGAAAAATGAAGTTATGAAACAGCATCAGGTCAAATCAATTAAATGATTAAAATAAATATGCCATTTCAAATGATATTTGAATTTGGATTTCAAACGAGATGCAAACTAAGGTTTCACCAACCAGATTGAAACACATCACCCTTCATTTCATGCCATGTTCATGCATCATGATTGTTGCATATGATTGATATTGATTGTATGTTGTTATTCGGTAGGCCCCGCCCCTTCGGATACGACAGATTATTCGACTGACGGATATCACCCCTCTGCTGAGCAACGAGGCAAGCGACCATTTTTTATCATCCCGATAAATCCCATGTTCTCGCTCCTACTCTAACTTATTGCATTAGGTCAAAATGCTTTCAATGCTTTTACCACGTTAGTTGAACCCACTTCCTTTGCATGACCTATCCTTGTCACAGTAAATAGCTGAACTTTGCAACCTAGCATACCAGGTAGATGCCTGAGCCTTGATGTGCCATATCCTGCTATGCATGCTATGCTTAGAGTTGTGAATGGTCTGTCATCTGGGTGATGAACAGGATCATGAGAATGTGTTCAGTTAATAAAGTTTGTGTGTTAAACCTGATTTGGTAAAGGTACCGGTGAAAGGCTATGTAGGAGTACATGGCGGGTTGTTTCATTGGAACCGTCCTTAGGAACTGAGTTCCGTGTATGTAATCCAAGAGAAGATACTACCACATGTTGGGCCCTGAAATATGACCCCGCTCGACTTATTAATTGCTTAGTACTCGGTCCATGAGTTGCAAGTAGTTTCTGGTGTTTATAGTCATGCTGGAGGTCGTGCATAGTGCTGACCTTAGAGGTGGGCTATGATGCGGTAGGCAGTGGCACGGTGTACCAAGTGGCACCTAGATGGTGGGCTTGGGAACCCTGCGCACATCGTTTGGGGCCATGGCGGAAACCTCAGCCGGACTTCCGTGCGGGTTACCCTCAGATAGGCGATAAACCTGGACTAGGTATTAGCATGGTTAACGGTCATGGCCGACTCCCTCACTGGGCTTCTGCTTGAAGGTTGCCGAGGTGCATGACGTGCACGTAGCGATTAGTGGCGGGAGCGTGTGTGAAGAAGTACTCCCCTGCAGGGTTATGATCTATTCGAATAGCCGCGTCCGCGGATATGGACTACTTGGAAACATATGTTGTTCATAGATAACTATAATGGCTACTCATAAAAAGGTCAAGATAAGTGTGAGTGTCGTGGATGGCATTTCCGTAGGGTGACGGAATGATTCCGTGATGGAGTATTGTTGTGGAGTTAGTGGACTCGTGTGCGAGAAAACAAAGTTGTCTAAATTATTTAAAAATGTAGCTTTGTCTAGCCCAGAGTCAAAAGCTGGCTTTCTGCATGAAACCCCACAACTCCTTGGTGATACATTGCATGAGTAGATAGATTATCCTAAAGTCTTGCTAAGTATCTTTGTACTCACGTTTGCTTAATAATTTGTTGCAGAGGTTGTTAATGACCCTAATGGTGGGCTCTATCTAGATGTTGACGACGACGAGTAGCTGGTGTCCCAGCTATGATCTGGCCCTAGGTTGGGTCTGTAAATAGTATGGCCATGTGCCTTTTACCTTTCCATCTGTCTGTACTCAGACAGTTTTAATCTTCCGCTGGCTTGTAAGACTTGTTTGAATGACTTGTGATGATGGGTTGTTAGACCCCTATCTATGTAATATTATGTGTGAGGCTCTTCCGAGCCTTCTAAATAAAGTTTGTATGTTTATGGTTATGTTGTGATGCCATCGATGTATCTATGCATATCGGGTATGCCATCCGTATGTGTGTTGTACTTGATATGTATGGGGTTCGAATACCTAGTCGTATGCCTTAGTAGCACTCCTTACGGGGAAATGCCGCTTTGTGTTTCCACCGAGCCATGGTAGTTCGCTACTGCTCCGGACACATTGATTGACCGGCATGTGTCCTTTTTAGCTGTTGTGTTTGTCCCTTTGGGGAAATGTCATGCGGTGTAATGGAGTCCTTGTAGCTTGCTACGACTCGTCTACACTCGCTGATGACCGACACCTGCTTTGCTGGGTCATGTATGTATGTCCCTGTACAGAACTGCCGCTTGAGTTTATGACTAGACATGTCGATCCGGGTTCTTTGACATTGGAATGCTAGCGACACAATTGCATACGCGAGTCAAAAGGCGCAAACGGTCCCGGATAAGGTAAGGCTGCAGCCGTGGGGATAACCGTGCGTGAGACCGCAAAGGGATGTGATGTGTTACAGGCTGGATTCCTATGGCTTAGCATTGGGGTCCCGACATAATGCTACCATTGTTCTAAGAAAGATAAGGTGCATAAAAGGATTAACATCACATGCAACTCATTAGTGACATGATATGGCCATGATCTTGTGCTTCTTGATCTCCATCACCAATGCACCAGCATGACCTTCATCGTCACGGGCGTCACACCATGATCTCCATCATCGTGTCGCCATCGAGTTTGTCGTGATGTCTATGCTATCACTACTAAAGATAGAACCTAGCAATATAGTAAACGCATCTACAAGCACAAACATTAGTTTAAAGACAACCCTATGGATCCTGCCGATTGTCGTAGCATCCACGTGCAAGTCGATATTTAACTATTACAACATGATCATCTCATATATCCAATATATCACATCATGTCTTTGGCCATATCACATCACATGCATACCCTATCATGGTGATGTTCATCTACGAGAAAAAATTCCGACGCACACGAAGACCTATCATGGTGATGTTCATCTACGAGAGGGAGATCGGATCCACATACCGTTGTAGATCGCTAAGCGGGAAGCGTTAAGAAACGCGGTTGATGTAGTGGAACAGCTTCGTGATTCAAATCACCTCGTCCCACAATCCGTCCCGATCTAGCACCAAACGGATGGCACCTCCGCGTTCAGCACACGTACAACTCGATGACGATCTCCGCCTTCTTGATCCAGCAAGAGAGACGGGGAAGTAGATGAGTTCTCCGGCAGCGTGACGGCGCGCCGGTGATGGTGATGATCTATTCCTGTAGGGCTCCGCCCGAGCTCCGTAGAAAACCAATCTAGAGGAAGAACTACGATGTAGAGGTTTAGGGTTGCACATGGCAAAGTTGTGTCTCAAAAAGCCCTTAACCTCAAGTATATAAAGGAGGAGCCAAGGGGTGGGGCTTGCCCTAGGGCGTCGGCCGAGAGGGAGGAGGGATCCTCCTCCAAGTAGGTTTGGAGGGAGGAGTCCCTTCCTTCCTTCCCACCTCCTCTCTTTTTTCTCCTTTGATTTTTTCTCTTAGCCGAAATAGCCCTATTGGGCTTGACTCACTAGCCCTCCAAGGGCTGGTGCGCCACCCATCGGCTATTAGGTTCTCTCCCGGGTGGGTGGCCCCTACCGGTAAATACCCGGAACCCATTCGTCACTCCCGGTACACTGCCGATAATGCCAGAAATCTTGCCGGAAGCCAAATGAAACAATCCTATGTATCAATCTTTGTTTCCGCACCATTTCGGAAACCCTTGTGACGTCTGTGATCTCATCCGGGACTCCGAACAAAACTTTGGTCACGAGCAACTATAACTCAACTATACCGAAACGACACCGAACCTTAAGTGTGCAAACCCTACGGCTTCGAGAACTATGGAGACATGACCTGAGACACTCCCCGGTCAATATCCAACAGCGGGACCTGGATGTCCATATTGGATCCTACATATTCTACGAATATCTTATTGGTTGAACCTCTGTGGCAAGGATTCTTATAATCCTGTATACCATTCCCTTTGTCCTTCGGTATGTTACTTGCCCGAGATTTGATCGTCGGTATCCCTATACCTATTTCAATCTCGTTACCGGCAAGTCTCTTTACTCGTTCCATAATACAAGACCTCGTGACTAACACTTTAGTCACATTTCTTGCAAGGCTTATATGTGATGTTGTATTACCGAGTGGGCCCCGAGATACCTCTCCGTCACACGGAGTGACAAATCCCAGTCTTGATCCATGCTATTTGAACAGACACCTTCAGAGATAACTGTAGAGCACCTTTATAGTCACCCAGTAACATTACGAGGTTTGATACACACAAGGTATTCCTTCGGTGTCAGCGAGTTACATGATCTCATGGTCATAGGAATGAATACTTGACACGCATAAAACAATAGCACCAAAAAGACACGATCACATGCTACGTTTATAGTTTGGGTCTTGACCATCACATCATTCTCCCAATGATGTGATCCAGTCATCAAGTGACAACACTTGTATATGGTCAGAAAACCTTAACCATCCCTGATCAACTGGCTAGTCAACTAGAGGCTTACTAGGGACATAGTTTTGTCTATATTCACACACACATTTATGTTTTTATTCAATACAATTATAGCATGGATAATAAACGATTATCTTGAAACCGGAAATATAATAATAACTATTTCATCATTGCCTTTAGGGCATATTTCCAACAGCATCCCCAAGCTTAGACGCTTGAGTCTCCTTGAATGTTTCTTGGGGTGCATGGGGGCATCCCCAAGCTTGAGCGCTTGACACTCATGTATCTTCTTTCATCATCTCCGACCGCATACATGAAAACTCCCTTCATACGAAACTCATCATAAGCTGATTAGAGTGGTTAGTACCCTTTATAAAATAATCCATTATCTGCTGGAAATATAGATTTTCATGAAAAGCTATTGTTTCTCATGATTGCCAAAAGGTTTTTGCAAATAAAAAGTAAGCTTAGGATTTTCAAAATAATGGAAACGCAAAACGTGGCAGAATCTGTGAAAAACAGAACATTAACTAATAAATAATTTATTCGGGCACTTCTGCAACTCAAATCAATAAACTCAGAACAGATGCCAGAAATGCAATTATATAGAGCATGCTGTCAAAAAATTCAGATCAAAAAGATGATCTGGTGATTTTTGGTGAATTTTTCCATCAAGCGGACAGAATCTGTTTCTGGACAGCATGTCACAATTTTTGAACTTTCTTGCAATCGGAGGCTAATACTTGGCACAAAGCTTACAAATAAAGATACAATGATGTTGCTACATTAGTAACAAGCATCAAGACCACTAAAACTGAAAGTAAAAACAAATTGGGTTGCCTCCCAACAAGCGCTTTCTTTTATGCCTTTGAGCTAGGCATAATGCAAGAAGATCAAGTATTATCAACTCCAAAAGAATAACTTGCTCGAGTAACGGACTCATAAGGTAACTTAATCTCCTTTCTAGGGAAGTTTTCCATTCCCTTTTTAAGGGGCAATAGGAATTTCATGATTCCCTCTTTCATGTCAATGATAGCACCAACGGTGCGGAGAAAAGGACGTCCCAAAATAATTGGACATGAAGGATCACATTCAGTGTCCATAATAAGAAAATCGACGGGCACATAATTACCATTGACAATAATAAGAACATCATCAATTCTCCCTAAAGGTTTATTTATGGAAGAATCAATAAGACGAACACCAAAAGAACGTGGATCATAAGGTTTCCAATCAAGCATATCATACATTCTTTTGGGCATAATGGAGGCACTAGCTCCAACATCACACAATGCAAATCAAGAGATATTATTCAATTTAATCTTGACCATAGGATCCCAACCATCTTCTAGTTTCCTAGGAATAGAAGTCTCTAGCTTGAGCTTCTCGTCCCTAGCTTTGATAAGAGCATTGTTAATATCCTCGGTGAAGGCAATATTGAGTGTACTAGTGTGGGGGTCTTTAGCCATTTTTTGCAAAAAGGTGATAACTTCGAAAAGACTACAACTGTCAAAATCAAGATTACTACCATTAATTAAAGTGGTAGTAATGACATCTAAGCTCATTATTTTAGTAGTCTCTAAATTCAAAGGACCTTCTTGTCCTATAGTTGAGGTATTAACATCACCATTAATAGGTCCGTTGGGACTAGGAGTGTGATGGGTGCTAAAAGTTTTGAGATCCTCAACAACTTGTATAGTAGCAATGGTAGTGTGCGTAGGAAGGCTCTTAATCCTATCTTCCTCTTCTTGAGATACAACCACTTAGGGTTTGGCCTCCATTTGATTTATCAAAGTGGCCTGTGTATGAGACATATTGGAGACTTGGGTCTCCGTGGTGGTAAGTCTAGTTTGGAGATTGGAAATCTCGCTATTCAGGCTCTCAAGTTGTCTTCCAATGTTTTGCAAGATAGAAGAATGCTCATCTAATTGTCTAAAGAAGGCCTTGTTTTGTTCGTATTGGGTGTGCATATAATTCTTTGTAGCCTTATCTATCTCTAAAAGTTTTTCATAACTAGGCATTCTTCTATCATTAGGAGTGTAACTATAGGTGTTGTTGTTCCCATAGTTGTTGGATGGGAACTGTCTAGGATTGCTATCAAAATTACTTCTATAAGCATTGTTATTAAAGTTGTTCCTAGAGATAAAATTAACATCAACTTGCTCTCTTTCTTGAGCAACCAAAGAATTTAAAGGAACATCATGAGGATCAATAGGAGCTTGCTTAGTAAGTAGAGTCATGATCATGTCAACCTTATCATTAAGGGAGGAGATCTCCTCAACAGAGTTTACCTTCCTACCTGTTGGAGCTCTCTCGATGTGCCATTGAGAATAATTTGTCATCATCTCACCCAATAGCTTTAAGGCAGCACCAAGTGTAGTTGACATAAAGGTTTCTCCTGCGGCCGAGTCTAATAGATTCCGCGAGGTGAAGTTCAATCCTGCATAGAAAGTTGGGATAACCATCCAAGTAGTCAAACCATGTGTAGGGAAATTCTTAACAAGAGATTTCATACGTTCCCAAGATTGAGCAACATGTTTGTTATCCAATTGTCTAAAATTAATAATGTTACTCCTCAACTGTATAGTCCTAGCAGGAGGGTAGTACTTCCCAATAAAAGCATCTTTGCACTTATCCCAAGAATCTATGTTATTCCTAGGCAAAGATTGAAGCCACGCTTTAGCTCCTCCTCTCAAGGAGAAAGGAAAAGAAGCTTAAGTTTAACAATATCACCATCTACTTCTTTATAGTTTTGCATATCACAAAGCTCAACAAAATTGTTTGAAGTGCAAGGCAGCATCATCTCCAGCACCGGAGAATTGATCTTTCATAACTAGGTTCGGTAAAGCAGGTTTAATCTCATAGGACGTGGCCCCAGTGGCGGGAGCAGCAATAGGAGTGCAGATAAAGTCATTGTTGTTGTGACTAGTGAAGTCACACAACTTGGTGTTCTTAGTGGAACCCATAGCAGCGGCAACAAGCAAGAACAAAGCAACTAATTTTTTTGTGGTTTTTGGTATAAGACTCTAAAGCAAAAACTAAAAAGCAAACTAACAAGACTAAAAAGCGAAGGTAAAGGATAGCGTGCAACTCCCCTGTCTTGAAGACTGGAGTCCCCAGCAGCGGCGCCAGAAAACTTTGCTTGATGATGAGATGATGTATATACTTCTCGCACCTCATTGGTTACCCCAAGTGGAAGGTTGAGATGTAGCCAGCAGCATGTTTTCCCTTACCCGGAGAGTTTAAGGTTTATCGAACCAGGAGGACTCCTAGGACCAACAAGTAGGTGTCTCCTATCCTGGTCAGCAGAAGATGTGGACCTGCACACACAACAAATAACTTTGCTCCGAACGAGTACAGAGAGGTTGTCAATCTCTCCGGCCTTGTAGTTTGCAAAGGATCAAAACACAAGCGGGAATGGTAATAGTGATTGCAATGGGAAAGTAAATGAAAACAGTAAATGATGGAGATGTAAATAATGATGGTGATATGGACCGGAGTCACATGATATTCACTAGTGGTGTCTCTCTCCCAAAAGACGGTAAACAACTATGTTTGGGTAAACAAATAACAGTTGGGCAATTGACAGAATTATGAACGCACCGCAATGCTAATTATGCTACTTGATAGTTATAGGTTCAATAGTAATGGGTAATACGCCAAGACATGTAGACCGTTTATTCATCAGCATCTACTTACTAATCATCCACCTTGAGATATCTATCCAGAACATCTCTTCGGTATTAAGTTGCAAGCCACACCCAAAGTGTAAACTCAAAGCAACATACAAGTGCATTAACGAACTATGTGTAAGGTAAACAATCCTTGCAACCATGGTCACAAGCACCGTTGTTTTCTCCCTGGTGGAAACATCACATCCCCTAGTCTCATGTTTTTGTCACTCAAGCTAGACATCGAGGGGCATGAACCCACAATCATGCATAACGCTCCCTCTTGCAGTTACAATCTACTACTCGGCCAAAGCAATAAAGAGCAACGGTGAACATGCATGAATCACTAAGGATAATCAAATATATAACTCATAACAATCTGAACATAATCTCATAATCCATTGGATCCCAACAAACCGGGCATAGCAATAGCAAGAGAATTACATAGATGCCTTGATCATGTAGGGCAGCTCACAAGGACTAACCATTGAAGCACAAGATTGGAGAGAAGACATCACATAACTACTGGTCATGGACCCATGGTCCAAGGAGGACTACTCACTACAGGTCCGAGAAGCGTCCATGGCGGTGGAGAAGCTCCCGGAGGTCAATCCTCCCTCCGGCAGGGTGTCGGGAAGAGGTCTCCTGACGCTCCCGATCTCGGAAGCACTGGAGCGCCGAAATGATGGAGAAATTCGTGATTCTGGAAGTTGTGGAAGGGTTTTATCTCGGAGGACTAAATATAGGCCAAAGGAGGGCACCGGAGGAGGTGGGACCCACCCAGGCAGCCTCTTGGCACAGCCAGGGGGTAGGCCGCACCAGGAGGTTGCCTGGACGGCCCGTGAACCCCCTCTAGCCCATCTTCGGTGATCTGGAAGCTTCCGTTACGCTGATTTTTTATATATTTTTGCTCGAATTTTTCGGGCTTCAGAAAATTCGGTAAAAGCCCATGCAAAATAGACATCACTACACACAAACTGGCACTGGGTGCACTGAGTTAGTAGGTTAGTCCAAATATATGTAAAATTATATAAAAGTGTAGCAAAACATATAACAATGTCACCCAAAAGATCTTGGAACAAGCAGAAATTATAGATACATTTGGGACGTATGAGCACTCTGTTGGCATGTGCCTCCCTCGTGGTCATGGGTCCCCTTGTCTCTTTTTATTTTTATATTCTTTCTAAAATACAAAGTCCAACAGAAAATATGTTTTTGGAATTTTTCGAGTCGGTTTACTTATAGTACCACATACCTACCCCTTTTTCAGGTTTCTAGAGTGTTTCGAAATACTTCCTTTATGTATTCCTCCGGTGTTATGACTTGGATGATATTAATTTCCTCATTAATGGTTGTACCTGAAATATAATGCTTGATTCTTTTCCCATTCACCACTCTTAGGTTTTTACCTTCGAACTTATAAATTTTTATACCACCAGAGTGATAGACCTCCTCGACAAATATGGTCTTTCCCATTTGGAGAGGAGTTTCCCTACAAAACATCTAAAACGAGAATTGTGCAAAAGCACTAGGTCTCCTACATTGAGTTATAGTTTTTGAATTCTCTTTTCATGCCATCTTTTAACCTGTTCTTTAAATAACTTAGCATTTTCATAAGTTTGTGTCCTCCATTCATCTAGTGAGCAAATATCAAATACCTCTTTTCACCGACAGGTTTAAAATCATAATTACGTTATTTAATTGTTGGAAATATTCCCTATAGGCAATGATAAATTGGTTATTATTATATTTCCTTGTTCATGACAACCGTTTATTATCCATGCTAGAATTTTATTGATTGGAAACTCAAATACATGTGTGGATACATAGACAACACATTGTCCCTAGTGAGCCTCTAGTTGACTAGCTTGTTGATCAAAGATGGTCAAGGTTTCCCAGCCATAGACAAGTGTTGTCACTTGATAACAGGATCAGATCATTAGGAGAATGATGTGATGTACAAGACCCAAACTATAAATGTAGCATATGACCGTGTCAGCTTATTGCTACTGTCTTCAGCATGTCAATGTATCTGTTCCTATGACCATGAAATCATGCAACTCCCGGACACGCGAGGAAAACCTTGTGTGTATCAAACGTCGCAACGTAATTGGGTGACTATAAAGGTGCTCTACAGGTATCTCCAAAGGTGTCTGGTCGGTTGGCGTGAATCAAGACTGGAATTTGTCACTCCGTGTGACGGAGAGGTATCTCAGGGTCCACTCGATAATACAACATCACAACAAACCTTGCAAGCAATGTGACTAAGGAGTTATTCACGGGATCTTGTATTACAGAACGAGTAAAGAGACTTGTCGGTAACGAAATTGAACTAGGTATAGAGATATCGATGATCGAATCTAGGGCAAGTAACATACCGATGGACAAAGGTTCTTTTGAAATATAGGTTCAACCTATAAATATCTTCATAGAATATGTAGGAGCCAATATGGGCATCTAGGTCCCGTTATTGGTTTTCGGTCGGAGAGTGTCTCAGGTCATGTCTGCATAGTTCTCGAACCCGCAGGGTCTGCACACTTAAGGTTCGGTGACGTTTTGGTATTATTGAGTTATGTATGTTGGTGAATGAAAGTTGTTCAGAGTCCTGGATAAGATCCTGGACGTCACGAGGAGCTCCAGAATGGTCCGGAGGTAAAGTTTGATATGTAGGTAAGTTGCATTTGGCTTCCGAAAAGTTTTCGGGCATTAACGGTAAAGTACCAGGAGTGACGAATGGGTTCCGGGGTTTTATCGGGAGGGGCCACCCACCCGAGAGAGAACCAAATAGGACTAAAGGTGGTGCACCAGCCCTTAGTGGGTTGGTGCGGCCAGCCCAATAAGGATATTTCGGCTAAAGGTGCAAAAGGGAAAGAAAAGGGAAAGTAGGAAGGGAGTCCTCCACCAAACCGCATTGGAGGAGGACTCACCTCCCTTGGCTCGGCCGAACCTCTCCTCTAGGAGGAGGCAAGGCAGCCCTTCCTCCTGTTCCTCCTATATATATAGTGGAGGTTTTGAGGGCAAAATTCACCAGAAAAAATCCACGTGTTGCACTCTCCTCCATAGATCGTCTCCTTCGTCTAGATTAGTTCGGCATAGCTTGGCGAAGCCCTGTTGGATTAGTTCACCACCACCACCACCATGTCATCGTGCTAGAGAACTCATCTACATCTCCGCCCCTCTTGCTGGATCGAGAAGGTGGTGATCGTCATCGAGCCGTACGTGTGTTGAACGCGGAGGTGCCGTCCATTCGGCACTAGATCGGGATGGATCGTGATGGGATCGCGGGAAGGATCGTGATGAGATCGTGGGACGGGCTGCGATTTGGATCGCAAATATGTTCCACTACATCAACCTTGTTATATACGCTTCCACTTAGAGATCTACAAGGGTATGTAGATACACTCTCCCCTCTCGTAGATGTTCATCACCATCGATAGGTCTTGCGTGCGCGTAGGAATTTTTTTGTTTCCCATGCAACGTTCCCCAACATTAATTGCCCAATAAGCTTTATGTTATAACTAAAGAGGTAAATGACAATCTTTTCCATAGACCATTTTATATGGGGTCATCCCCATGGGATTCTTATAAGAAGTTCTATAAGCCCAAGGCGCATCATCTAGTTTCTTAGACCAATTCTTCCTCGATCTATGCACATCCTTCTGCCAGAATAATTTTATTTCATGATTGCTCAATTCAAATTGACCACTAGATTGAGGATTATAAGGTGATGCAATTCTATGGTTAACGTCATATTTAGCTAGAATTTTATGAAAAGCACATGAATAAAATGTGAACCACCATCAGTCATTAAGTATCTAGGGACTCCAAACCTCGAAAAGATAATGTCCTTAAGCATCTTAATAGAAGTGTTATGATCAACACTACTAGTTGGAATAGCTTCTACCCACTTAGTAACATAATCGTCAACAACTAAAATATGACTATAGCTATTAGAGGAAGGAAAATGTCCCATAAAGTGAAAACTCCAAACATCAAATGGATCAATAGCAAGTGAATAGTTCATAGGCCATTTTCTGATGTTTACCAATGTTACAAACTCTTTGGCATTCATCACATGAGAGGACGTACTTTCATGCATCTTTTAAAAATAGTGGGCCAATAGAAACTTGATTGTAATACCTTATGCACAGTTCTGTCACCGACATGGTGTTCTCCATAGGCCTCGGAATGACACTTCCTTCGAATGTGTTCATGTTCATGCTCACGTATACAATGTCTAATAACACCATCTACTCCTTCTTTATAAAGACGTGGGTCATCCCAAAAGTAATGCCATAAATCATAAAATAATTTTTTTATTTTGTTGATAGGTGAAGCTAGGTGGAATATATTTAGCAACAATAAAATTAGCATAATTAGAATACCAAGGAGAACTATGTGAAGCATTAATAGCAGCAAGTTTCTCATCACGGAAATTATCATCAATGGGCAGTGGGTCATCAAGAACATTTTCCATCCTAGACAAGTTATCTGCTACATGTTTATCAGCTCCCTTTCTATCAACCATATGCAAATCAAATTTTTGAAGTAAAAGCACCCACTTAATAAGTCCATGTTTAGCATCTTTCTTTTCCATAAGGTATTTAATAACAGCGTGATCCGTGTGAATAGTTACTTTGGAATCAACAATATAAGGTCTAACCTTATCACATGCAAAAACAACTGGTAAAAATTCATTTTTAGTAGTAGCATAATTTCTTTGAGAAGTGTCTAGAGTCTTACTACCATAATGAATCACATTCAGTTTCTTGTCTACTCTTTGCCATAGAATAGAACCAACAGCATAATCACTAGCATCACACATAATTTCAAATGGTAGGTTCCAATCAGGTGGTTGAACAACACATGCAGAAATCTAAGCTTCCTAAAGTACTTCAAAACCTTCCACACAATCATAATAAAAAACAAAAGGAGTATGTTTTTGAAGATGATTAGTTAACGACCAGAAATCTTCGAGAAATCTTGAATCCAATGACTATAAAAACCAGCATGCCCAAGGAAATTTCTTATACCTTTGATATCTCTGGGGAATGGCATTTTCTCTATTGCATCAACTTTAGCTTTGTCCACCTTAATACCTTGCTCATAAATGTTATGCCCAAGCACTATACCTTCATTCACCATAAAGTGACACTTCTCCCAATTAAAAACAAGATTAGTTTCTTCACATCGCTGCAAAACTCGATCAAGGTTGCTCAAGCAATCATCAAAATAAGTTCCATAAACGAAAAATCATCCATGAATACCTCAACAATCTTTTCACAAAAGTCACACAATATAGCATTCGTACATCGTGGAAAGGTAGCAGGTTGATACGTCCATTTTGCATCATGCTTTCATGTTGATATTTATTGCTTTTTGGGCTGTTATTTCACTTCACGGTACAATACTTATGCATTTTCTCTCTAATTTTGCAAGGTTTACATGAAGAGGGAGAATGTCGACAGCTGGAATTCTGGCCTCAAAAAGGGGCAAGTTTGAGATGCCTATTCTGCGCAACTCCAAAAGTCGTGAAAATCAACATGGATTTTTTTGGGAATATATAAAAAATACTAGGCTGAAGAAGTGCCAGAGGGGCGCCAGCACGTGGCCACAAGCCTGCTAGGCGCGGCCACCCCCGTGGTTGTGCCTAGGGGGCTTGTGGGCTCCTTGCTGGCCCACTGGCTCCCCTCTTCTGCTATATGAAGGGTTTCGTTCCGAAAAAATTCAGGAGGAGGCTTTTTTGAGTATTCGCCGCCGCCAGAAGGCGGAACTTGAGCAGAACCGATCAAGAACTCTGGCAGGACGATCCTGCCGGGGAAACTTCCCTCTCGGAGGGGGGAATCGTCGCCATCGTCATCACCAACACTCCTCTCATTGGAGGGGACTCATCACCATCAACATCTTCATCAGCACCATCTCATCTCCAAACCCTAGTTCATCACCTGTAACCAATCTCCGTCTCGCGACTCCGATTGGTACTTGTAAGGTTGCTAGTAGTGTTAATTACTCTTTGCAGTTCATGCTAGTTGGATTATTTCGTGGAAGCGTTTATGTTCAGATCCTTGATGCTACTCATTACCTCTCTGGTCATGAATATGATTATGCTTTGTGAGTAGTTACTTTTGTTCCTGAGGACATGGGATAAGTCATGCTAATAGTAGTCATGTGAATTTGGTATTCGTTCGATATTCTGATGTGTTGTATGTTGTTTTTCCTCTAGTGGTTATATGTGAACGTCAAATACATAACACTTCACCATTATTTGGGCCTGGAGGAAGGCATTGAGAAGTAGTAAGTAGATGATGGGTTGCTAGAGTGACAGAAGCTTAAACCCTAGTTTATGCATTGTTTCGTAAGGGGCTGGTTTGGATCCAGTAGTTTAATGTTATGGTTAGACTTTGTCTTAATTCTTCTTTCGTAGTTGCGGATGCTTGCGAGAGGGGTTAATCATAAGTGGGATGTTTGTCCAAGTAAGGGCAGTACCCCAAGCGCCGGTCCACCCACATATCAAACTATTAAAGTAACGAACGCGAATCATATGAACATGATGAAAACTAGTATGCCAGAAATTCCCGTGTGTCCTCGGGATCGTTTTTGTAACATCCCAATTTTCCTAATTGGGAATGTTTTACATTGTAGCTAAGCATCTATGCATATTGATTGAAATAAATTTGGCACTTGAATTCATTCGTCTTTTGATTTGCATTTCCATCTTTTTCCTCGCACGAGAAATGCCGAGGGAAATACTCTCTTGCACGCAAGAGAGAGAGAGCGGAGGAAAATGACCCTCCAAAGTGCGGGCAATTCCTGAAATATTGGAGCCAAGAAATCCAAAGATTATTTGCAAAAATATTTGCAAAAATAAAATAAAGCATTTTGAGGAATTTCTGAAAAAAACATTTTTTTAAGTTTTTATTTTTGCTTTGGAAAAATGTTATTCGGGTAGAGGATATTTTCTGATTTTTTTGGTATATAATACTCTATATTAAATATTTTGATTTATTTCCCTTTTTCTCTTTTGATTTTATGTTTCGGAAAAGATATAAATTAGGCAAGTCTTTTTTTTAAGGCAACCGCGTGGGCGTTTTTTAGCTGTGGGCCGCCACCCCCACAGCCCGGGATCCCAATCCCTCTTATTGCGGCCACCCTTCCCAACCGCAGCCCCCTCCCACCCACTGCCGCCTGGGCCCCACTGGTCGACCCCCCCCCCCCTCTTCCCCGCGGTCGTCTCCCTCCTCTTTCCTAACAGAGAAACCGAGCTGAGCCCGAGCTCCATGGAACCGAGATCCTCTCGGACCCCCTCTCCCCATTCCATCCCCGCACCCCTCCCCGGCCTATAAAATCCCCAGCCCCCGGCCGCACCCCGTTCCCACGCCCACCTCGCCGAGCCGCCGCCCGAGCCCGTCCCGCCACCACCGCCGGCAGCAGCCCGAGCCCCACTTCGGCCGCACCTGGGGGGGGGGGGGCTGCCACCCCGAGCTCCCTCGCTCCGCCCGACGCCTCCCCTCGCCGGAGGACCGCCGCCGCCACCTCCCCGTCTCGTCAGCCACCACCCCTCCCCTCGCCGGCGACCACCACCCCTGCCGGAGATGCCAGCCACTGCCATGGTGAGGCTCCCTCCTCCTGTTGTTTTTCTTTTTTTTCTTAGTTAGCCCTTAGATCCATATTCTACGGTGTAGATTAGATTAGGATACCCCTTCGGTTTAGATCAGAAAACTGCATTGGTTTTTTTTACTTAAAACGGTTAGCTAGTAGTTTCTGTTAGCCCTCGGCCGTTAGCTCCTAACGATTGCAACAAACACCCCCGCAGCCTAACACAGCGCGCCACGTATACCCCCTGTTAGTTAGCTAGTTAGCTTCTTTTTTTTCTGTCTAATTGCAAAAACAGAAAAGTTTCTGTTTCGTTTTCGCCATAACTTTTGAACCCGAAGTCCAATGATATTGATTCTTGTTCCAGTAGACTCAATTTTTCTGTAGTTTTTAAAAACATATAATTTGTCTATGTTTGAAATTTTGAAATATAAGTTAGATCAGATTTAGTTTAAACCTTGTTTTGCCTATTCCATGAGTTTAAAAAATAATTTTGAGTTGATTCTTTTTGCTACTGCTTCCTAGTGATTATATCTTACTGTGGTAGAAGTTTCAAAAATTTTAAAGTATTTTTACTGGTGATTTTAACAGAAACAAGTTTCTGCCTTAGTAACGCGTGTTGAATTCTTTTACTTAGGCCCTAGCAAACTTTTACTTGTGATGTTATTTTTACTTGTTGCTTGATTATAGTGCTTATGGTGTGTTTTTTGTTTGTATCGGTAGATCATCCGGAGTGTGAAGCGTGTTACTTAGAAGCGCTCGATCAAGACAACTATCATCAAGGCAAGTCATTTTGATCATGTTATTTTCCTATGTTTTCGATGCATGGTAGTTCACCTTTCTTTGCCCAAATTGCATGCTGCCTAGGTACTTGGAAACTTTAGTATAAGTTGTAGTATCATGTGGTAGGCACACAACAACCCCGATACTTGGCCCCGGGACAACAATTTTATATTTGCTATGCTTGAGTAGACGGGTTTTCGGTTGAGTGCATAACACGAGTGATGCGAGGTTGATTAAATAATCAAGACCGATTAAGACAAGATTTTCAAGACCTCGGACGCAATGCAACTCTGGGTGAAGGACGGTTGATCGGCTCCCTGGAGAACCGAGTGGATGCCCGGGATGCTGGAGAGGCCATGACATCCTGCGGAAAGCTTCACCCAGGCTCGAAGAGACGGACGGAGACTTCAAGACTCAAGGCTTACCTGCACAGCAACAAGTCATTATGGGATCTGGCTTGGTTCGACAACGCGGCGACTCTGGACAGGCGGTGCTAGCAGATGTAGACGAACGGTAGGAATGGATGGGCACCGACAGGGATTCAGAGGGACCCATTGAAAGACCATGTTTTGATCATCCTGTCTTCAAACACCCTGAAGTGCGAGGACAAACACGGAGGCAATCAAATCTTGTGGGGAACGTGTGCAAAACTCTACAGAGTGCCCAACCTAATCGATTAGCCGTGTCCACGGTCATGGACAACTTGAGCCGAAGGCATTGAATTTCCCCTGAACTCTCGACACAACTTAATAATGATGGGGGTGTTAACAACTATTTCGGGTACGAGAATTGGTTGGCGGAACCGTTTCTGTAACAACAAACAATGTAGTAATATTTTGCTTCCAATCCCTCTTGTTGTAGGATAAAACTGGCTTTATGCAAAACTTAGCCCCACCGGCCAAATATGCATGTAGAGATAGTTGATTATTATTTTGCTCCTCTCTTTGATGACTTGCCGGCATATTCAATATGCTGACCTACACGGCTGCAACGTATCATGTTGCAGAGTACTTTTCCGACCAGGAGTGAGGCTACGATCTACGCTCAGCGACATGCCCTTGGAGTCGGATGGACTCGTCTACCTGATGCTTCCGCTAGTCTTCGTTAGATATCTCATGAGATGGCCTTCAGCCACTTTATTGTAATCCTTTATTGTAATAAAGTAATCTTTATGAGATTTCGATTAATAAAGCTATGTGATTGAACTCTTGAATATATACATTATGTACTGAGTGTGTACCAGCATGATCTTGGGATGGTACGGAAACACCAGAGGCTTGACTCGTCTTGAGTCGGGTCGCTACAGTTTTCCTCCTATAAGACTTTGTCCAGGCTTGTCCCTTGCTACAAAAGGGATTGGGCCACTTTGCTGCACCGTTGCTACTTTTTTTACATGTTGCTTGCTACGATTCATCTCACCACGCAATCACTTGTTACCGATAATTTTAGTGCGTGCAGATATTATCTTGCTGAAAACCACTTGTCAGATCCTTCTGCTCCTCGTTGGGTTCGACACTCTTACTTATCGAACGGACTACGATAGATCCCCTACACTTGTGGGTCATCAAGACTCTTTTCTGGCACCGTTTCCAGGGAGTGAAGCGCCTTTGGTAAGTGGAACTTGGTAAGGAAACATTCATATAGTGTGCTGAAATTTATTGTCACTTGTCACTATGGAAACTAATACTTTGAGCGGCTTGTTCGGGTATCTTCACCTCGAACGGAAGCACAAATAGTTGCTCCTCAACCTGCTGCACCTACTGAAAATATTTGCTTCGAATTTCCTTCGGGTATGCTTGAGAAACTGCTGGCTAATCCTTCTACAAGAGATGGAACATCACATCCAGACTTGCATCTAATCTATGTAGATGAAGTTTGTGGTTTATTTAAGCTTGCAGGTTTGACCGAGGATGAGGTCAAGAAGAAGATATTTCCCTTATCTTTGAGGGATAAGGCGTTGACATGGTATAGGCTATGTGATGATACTGGATCATGGAACTACAATCGGTTGAAATTGGAATTTCATCAAAAGTTTTATCCTATGCATCTAGTACATCGTGATCGGAATTATATTTATAATTTTTGGCCTCGTGACAGATAAAGCATCTCTCAAGCTTGGGGGAGGCTTAAATCAATGTTATATTCATGCCCCAACCATGAGCTCTCGAGAGAAATTACCATTCAGAACTTCTATGCTCGGCTTTCTCATGATGATCGCACCATGCTTGATACTTCTTGTA
The DNA here is from genome assembly GCF_904849725.1 of Hordeum vulgare subsp. vulgare. Classification (NCBI taxonomy): domain Eukaryota; kingdom Viridiplantae; phylum Streptophyta; class Magnoliopsida; order Poales; family Poaceae; genus Hordeum; species Hordeum vulgare. The sequence goes on from NC_058523.1 coordinate 476,898,979, forward strand.
CCGGCTCTTTTATGAAGAGAGATATTGACTTCAAATGGAATTTATTGGAGAGAATTAAACGCAACTCTGAAGATTGGGAGCTTGATGAAGGTAAGGAGTTAGGTATGAATTTCAAGTTTGATTACGTTAAATCCTTTGTTGAAACAGATACCTTTAGGTATGAATTTCAAGTATGGACTTGACTCTGAGATAGTAGCTTCATTGTGTGAATCTTTTGCTGCTCATATTGATCTCCCCAAAGAGAAGTGGTTTAAATATCATCCTCCTTTAGAAGTCAATGTAGTTAAACCCAATCCAGTTGAAGAGAAAGTCATTGCCTATAATGATCCTATTGTTCCAAGTGCTTACATTGAGAAACCACCTTTCCCTGTTAGGATAAAGGATCATTCTAAAGCTTCAGCTGTGATACGTAGAGGCTACCTTAGAACACCTACACCCCCTGAGCAAATTAGAGTTGAACCTAGCATTGCTATCATCAAAGATCTCCTGTCTGATGATGTTGAGGGACATAATATTCACTTATGTGAAGATGCTGCTAGAATTGCTAAACCTCACGCCAGAGACAAACATAGGCATGTTGTTGGCACGCCTGTTGTTTCTGTTAAGATAGGAGATCATTGCTATCATGGTTTATGTGACGTGGGTGCTAGTGTTAGTGCAATACCTCAATCCTTATATGATGAAATCAAAGACGAGATTGCACCTGTTGAGATAGAACCTATTGATGTCACTATTCAGCTTGCCAATAGAGATACTATCTGCCATGTGGGAATTGTTAGGGATGTTGAAGTCTTGTGTGGTAAAACGAAGTATCCTGCTGATTTCCTCATTCTTGCTACCATTCAAGATAGGTTTTGTCCCATCATATTTGGTAGACCTTTTCTCAATACTGTCAATGCTCATATTGACTGTGAGAAGCAAACTGTCACTGTTGGCTTTGAAGGTGTCTGACATGAGTTCAATTTCTCCAAGTTTGGTAGACAACCTCATGAAAAAGAGTTGCCTAGTAAGGATGAAACTATTGCCCTAGCTTCTATTGTCGTGCCTCCTACTGATCCCTTAGAGCAATACTTGCTTGAGCATGAAAATGATATGCATATGGATGAAAGGGATGAGATAGATAGAGCTATCTTAGAACAATATCCTATCCTTAAGAATAATTCGCCTGTCGAACTGCTTGGGGATCCACCCCCACCAAAGGGTGATCCTGTGTTCGAGCTTAAACAGTTGCCTGATACTCTTAAGTATGCTTATCTCGATGAAAGAGAGATATATCCTGTTATTATTAGTGCTAGCCTCTCAGAGCAAGAAGAAAAGAAGTTACTAAAAACTCCGAGGAAGCACCGTGCTGCTATTGGATATACTCTTGATGATCTTAAGGGCATTACTCCCACTCTATGCCAGCACAAGATTAAAACTAATCCTGATTCCAAACCAGTTGCTGATCATCAAAGGAGATTAAATCCTAAGATGAAATAAGTAGTGAGAAAATAAATACTAAAGCTCCTGGAAGCGGGTATCATCTATCATGTTGCTCATAGTGATTGGGTGAGTCCGGTGCATTGCGTCCCTAAGAAGGGAGGCATACCGTAGTCCCTAATGATAAGGATGAATTGATCCCACAGAGGATTATCACAGGCTATAGGATGGTGATCGATTTTAGGAAATTGAATATAGCCACTAGGAAAGATCATTACCCTTTGCCTTTTATCGACCAAATGCTAGAAAGACTGTCTAAACACACACACTTCTGCTTTCTAGACGGTTATTCTGGTTTCTCCCAAATACCTGTTGCACAATCTGATCAGGAGAAAACCACTTTCACCTGCCCTTTCGGTACCTTTGCTTATAGACGTATGCCTTTTGGCTTATATAATGCACCTGCCACCTTTCAAAGATGTATGATGGCTATATTCTCTGACTTCTGTGAAAAGATTGTTGAGGTTTTCAGGGATGACTTCTCCGTTTACGGGTCTTCCTTTGATGATTGCCTCAGCAACCTTGATCGAGTCTTGCAGAGATGTAAAGACACCAATCTTGTCTTGAATTGGGAGAAGTGCCACTTTATGGTTAATGAAGGCATCATCTTAGGACATAAAATTTCTGAAAGAGGTATTGAAGTCGATAAGGCTAAGGTTGATGCAATCGAGAAAATTCCATACCCCACAGATATCAAAGGTATAAGGAGTTTCCGTGGTCATGCTGGTTTCTATAGAAGGTTCATTAAAGACTTCTCTAAGATTTCTAGGCCTCTTACCAATCTCTTGCAAAAGGATATTCCTTTTGTTTTTGACAATGATTGTGAGGAAGCCTTCGAAATACTTAAGAAGGCTTTGATAACTGCACCTATTGTTCAACCACCTGATTGGAACTTACCTTTTGAAATCATGTGTGATGCTAGTGATTATGCTGTTGGTGTTGTCCTAGGGCAAAGAGTTGATAAGAAGTTGAATGTTATTCACTATGCTAGTAAAACTCTAGACAGTGCCCAAAGAAACTATGCCACTACTTAAAAGGAATTTTTAGTAGTTGTGTTTGCATGTGAAAAGTTCAGGTCTTACATAGTTGATTCCACAGTCACTATTCACACTGATCACGCTGCTATTAAGTACCTCATGTAGAAGAATGACGCTAAACCTAGACTTATCAGATGGGTTCTCTTGCTACAAGAGTTTGATTTGCACATTGTCGACAGGAAGGGTGTTGATAACCCCGTAGCAGATAACTTGTCTTGGTTAGAGAACGTTCTTGATGACCCAGAACCTATTGATGATAGCTTTTTCGCTGAGCAACTGAATGTCATCAATACTTCACGTAATGCACCGTGGTATGCTGATTACGCAAACTATATCGTTGCCAAATTTATACCACCTAGTTTCACATACCAGCAAAAGAAGAAATTCTTCTTTGACTTGAGACATTACTTTTGGGACGATCCTCACCTTTATAATGAAGGAGTAGATGTTGTTATTAGACGTTGTGTACCTGAACATGAACAGGGACAGATCCTACAGAAGTGTCACTCCGAGGCCTACGGAGGACACCATGCGGGAGATAGAACTGCACACAAGGTATTGCAATCAGGTTTCTATTGGCCCACTCTCTTCAAGGATGCCCGTAAGTTTGTCTTGTCTTGTTACGAATGTCAAAGAGTAGGTAATATCGGTAAACGTGAGGAAATGCCTATGAACTATTCACTTGTCATTGAACCATTTGATGTTTGGGGCTTTGATTATATGGGATCTTTTCCAAAATCCAACAGGTATACTCATATACTTGTTCCTGTTGATTACGTCACTAAGTGGGTAGAAGCTATCCCCACTAGTACTGCTCATCACAACACTTCTACCAGGATGCTTAAAGAAGTTATTTTCCCTATATTTGGAGTCCCAAGATATCTGATGACCGACGGTGGTTCACATTTCATTCATGGTGCTTGCCGTAAAACGCTTGCTAAGTACGATGTCAACCATAGAATTGCGTCCCCCTATCACCCTCAGTCCAGTGGTCAAGTAGAGCTAAGTAATAGAGAGATTAAACTGATTCTGCAAAAGACTGTCAACAGGTCTAGAAAGAATTGGTCTAAGAAGCTCGATGATGCACTGTGGGCTTATAGAACTGCCTATAAGAATCCCATGGGCATGTCTCAGTACAAAATGGTGTACGGTAAAGCATGTCATTTATCTCTTGAGCTAGAGCATAAAGCTTATTGGGCAATCAAAGAGCTCAAGTATGATTTCAAACTTGCTGGTGAGAAGAGGTTATTTGACATTAGCTCGCTTGATGAATGGAGAGATCAGGCATATGAAAATGCCAAGTTGTTCAAAGAAAAGGTTAAGAGGTGGCATGATAAGAGGATACAAAAGCGTGAGTTCAATGTAGGTGATTATGTCTAGCTATATAATTCTGGTTTAAGATTTTTTGCAGGCAAGCTTCTCTCTAAATGGGAAGGTCCCTATATTGTTGAGGAAGTATATCGTTCCGGTGCTATCAAGATCAACAACACGGAAGGTAATTGTCCGAGAGTTGTAAATGGGCAGAGAATCAAGCATTATATCTCAGGTACTCCCATAAATGTTGAAAGCAATATTATCAATACCATAACTCCGGAAGAATACCTAAGGGATATTTACCAGCCTGTTTCAGACTCCGAAAATGAAGAAGTATGTGATTCGGTAAGAAAACAGACTCCAAAACTTTTCCGGTAGGAATTTTCCTCCGTTTTGGAATTTTTGAAAAACAGAAAAAATGGAAGTAGTCCGGAAAGCGCGCGAGGAGGCGACAAGCCTACCAGGCACGGGCCCACCCCCTGGTCGAGCCTGGGGGGCTTGTGGCCACCTCGTGTGCCTAGCGAAATCCGTTTTCGTGCGGAGTACTCCTTCTAGTCTGGAAAAAATCATTATATATTCTCCTGTAAGGACTGACCCTCATATCACATAGATTTCCTTTGTTTTTGTTTCGAGCATGTTTCTGTTGCAGACCTAGATTGCTATGACGTCCCCAAAAGCTCTGAAGGACAAGATCTTCGAGAAGGTCATCAATCCCTACCTCATGGGAGTGCTGCAACACCCTCAATCTATCGAGATGCGTGAGGGGATGTTGCACATCCGTGATGTTGAGGGGCCCAAGAAGACCGGAAGCATGGAGGCGAGGCTCGAAGCAATGGAGCAACAGGTCTTCAAGTGCCAAGGGATGGTGGAGCGTGCACTCAACGCCAACCATATGATGATCATGGAGTTCACCAGCAAGCACATGATCGATGCCAATGACATTGGGAAGCACCTCTCCAGGCTCTATGACAGGATTGATCACCTCCAGGGCCTGATCTATGACCTGCAGAACCAAAACTGTGAGTATGAGTATAGATTTAAATCAATACGGCTGGCTGCAGATTTTAGGATTCCGGAGACTCATTCATCCTTCCATGATGGAGCACCTATGCCTTGGAAGACGGAGGATCAAACCAATGTTGCAACAACTCCACCATCATCACCTCCAAAGGAAGACAACCGAGCATGGGTATGGGCAATCCCCTTGGCTTGTGCCAAGCTTGGGGGAGTTACCCCGGTATCGTATCACCATCACATCTTTTGCCCTTACCTTTGTTTTAGTTTGTTCCTTTTCAGTTTTCTCTTTATCTAGTAGAATAAAAGTCTAAGTGTTTTAGTCTTCAGTTTTGCTTTGTGTCACCCCCGATGTATTCGAGCTCGTGAGTCATATAATAAAGAGTGTCTTAGTTGAGGGCTTTGCCTCTTGCCATGATCAAAAGAGTGAGAAAAGAACAAAAGCATGAAAGATCATGTAATGATCTTATGGGAAGTGATGGCTTCACATATAAAAAGAATGTTGATTGAAACTTGTTGAGGGTATACAAACGTATACCTTGGTCATTGTTGCAATTAATAGGAAGTGATAAAGAAGGAAAGGTTCACATACGAATATATCATCTTTGACACCATCTATGATTGTGAACACTCACTAAACTATTGCATGTTTAGAAGTAGATGTTGGACAAGGAAGACAACATAATGAGTTGTGTCTGCTTGGTTCCGAACAATGTTATATGATTAGAGATCCCTTAGCATGTGACGATTGCTTCCACCTCATGTTAGCCAAAACTCCCGGACCAAGTAGAGATACTACTTGTGCATCCATAAACCTTCAACTCAGTTTTGCCATGAGAGTCCACCATACCTACCTATGGATTGAATAAGATCCCTCAAGTAAGTTTTCATCGGTGCAAGCAATAAAAATTGATCCCTAATATGTGTGATTATTAGTGTGTGGAAAATAAGCTTTGTACGAACCTGTGATGAGGAAGACATAAAAGCGATAGACTGCATAATAAAGTTCTTTATCACACGAGGCAATATAAAGTGACGTTCCTCCACACTAAGAGGACACGCATCCAAACCACAAAAGCGCATGACAACCTCTGCTTCCCTCTGCGAAGGGCCTATCTTGTACCTTTACTTTTTGCCCTTGAAAGAGTCATGGTGATCTTCACAAATTCCTTGTTTCGCCCTTATCTTGGCTAACGTCATATGCTAGGGAAAGATCTATATTCATATGTCAACTTGGAGGTAAGCATTCATGAATTATTATTGTTGACATTACCCTTGAGGTAAGCAGATGGGAGGCAAAACTATAAGCCCCTATCTTTCTCCGTGTTCAGGTGAAACTTTGATCTCATGAGTACCACGTGAGTTGTAGCAATTGTAGAGAACGAAAAGATGATTGAGTATGTGGATTTGCTTTACAAGCTCTTATTTAACTCTTTCTGATGTTGTGATAAATTGCAATTGCTTCAATAACTAAAGGCTATCGGTTGCTATTTCTCGGTAAGGTTCTTGATCCATACTTTACTTTGTGAAGGAATTATCACCTTAGCATGAGAGATTATATGTTGGTATTGCTGTTCTCATCATGATCATGATGCCTGTATGTTCGTATCTTGTTTTGTCGACACCTCTCTCCCTAAACATGTGGTCATATTTATTGAGCTCGGCTTTCGCTTGAGGACAAGCGAGGTCTAAGCTTGGGGGAGTTGATACGTCCATTTCGCATCATGCATTAATGTTGATATTTATTGCTTTTTGGGCTGTTATTTCACTTCACGGTACAATGCTTATGCCTTTTCTCTCTTATTTTGCAAGGTTTACATGAAGAGGGAGAATGCCGGCAGCTCGAATTCTGGCCTGAAAAAGGAGCAAGTTTGAGATGTCTATTCTGCGCAACTCCAAAAGCCATGAAAATCAACGTGGATTTTTCTGGGAATATATAAAAAATACTGGGCCGAAGAAGTGCCAGAGGGGCGCCAGCACGTGGCCACAAACCTGCTAGGCATGGCCACACCCTGGCCGCGCCTAGGGGGCTTGTGGGCTCCCTGCTGGCCCACTGGCTCCTCTCTTCTGCTATATGAAGGGTTTCGTTGCGAAAAATTCAGGAGGAGGCTTTTTCGAGGATTCGCCACCGCCACGAGGTGGAACTTGAGCAGAACCAATCTCGAGCTCAGGCGGGACAATCCTTTCGGGGAAACTTCCCTCCCGGAGGGGGAAATCGTCGCCATCGTCATCACCAACACTCCTCTCATCGGAGGGGACTCATCACTATCGACATCTTCATCAGCACCATCTCATCTCCAAACCCTAGTTCATCACCTGTAACCAATCTCCGTCTCGCGACTTCGATTGGTACTTTTAAGGTTGCTAGTAGTGTTAATTACTCTTTGTAGTTGATGCTAGTTGGATTATTTAGTGGAAGAGTTTATGTTCATATCCTTGATGCTACTCATTACCTCTCTGGCCATGAATAGGATTATGCTTTGTGAGTAGTTACTTTTGTTCGTGAGGACATGGGATAAGTCATGCTAATAGTAGTCATGTGAATTTGGTATTCGTTCGATATTTTGATGTGTTGTATGTTGTTTTTACTCTAGTGGTGTTATGTGAACGTCGACTACATAACACTTCACCATTATTTGGGCCTAGAGGAAGGCATTGGGATGTAGTAAGTAGATGATGGGTTGCTAGAGTGACAGAAGCTTTAACCCTAGTTTATGCGTTGCTTCGTAAGGGGCTGATTTGTGTCCACTAGTTTAATGCTATGGTTAGACTTTGTCTTAATTCTTCTTTCGTAGTTGCGGATGCTTGCGAGAGGGGTTAATCATAAGTGGGATGCTTGTCCAAGTAAGGGCAGTACCCAAGCGCCGGTCCACCCACATATCAAACTATCAAAGTAACGAACGTGAATCATATGAACATGATGAAAACTAGCATGACAGAAATTCACGTGTGTCCTCGGGAGCGTTTTTCCTCCTATAAGACTTTGTCCAGGCTTGTCCCTTGCTACAAAAGGGATTGGGCCACTTTGCTGCACCGTTGCTACTTTTGTTACTTTTTGCTTGCTAAGAATCATCTCACCACACAATCACTTGTTACCGATAATTTCAGTGCCTGCAGATATTACCTTGTTGAAAACCACTTGTCAGATCCTTCTGCTCCTCGTTGGGTTCGACACTCTTACTTATCGAAAGGACTACATAGATCCCCTACACTTGTGGGTCATCACAGGTGCATTGCATAAAGCAAAAGACATCCGCCTATAAGCATAAGTTCCAATAGGACACGTAAAGGTAGTTTTCTCTTGATCTTCTTTTGACACAGGTATTTGATAAAGCCTCAAGTATCCATAGAGGAAACAAAAGTGTGTATGCTTAGATAATATTTCTAACATTTGATCCATAAAAGGCAAAGGGTAATGATCTTTCCTAGTAGCTTTATTTATTTCCTGAAATCTACTACCATCCTATAGCGGGTTATGATTCTTTGTGGAATAAGCTCATTTTTATCATTAGGGACGATAGTTATACCACCTTTCTTAGGAACACAATGCACATGGCTTACCTTCTACTATCAGTATTAGGATAAATTATACATGCTTCTAGAATTTTTAGTATATCACTTCTTACGACCTCCTTCATCTTAGGATTGAGATGGCGTTGATGATCAACAAGTTTAGCATCCAGTTCCATATTAATATTGTGCTGACATAGAGTGGGACTTATGCCCTTAAGATCATCAAGAGTATATCCAATAGCAGCCATGTGTTTCTTTAATGTTTTAATTAATATCTTTCTTCATGCTCTCAAAGGTTAGCACTAATAATAACATGATGTATCTTCTTTTCATCAAGATAAGCATATTTTAAAGCATCAGGCAATGTCTTTAGCTCAAACACGGGATATCCCTTGGGTGGAGGGGGATCCCCTAATATATCATCTCATAAATTTGCTTAAGAATAGGTGTTTGTCTAAGGAATATATCATCAATTTCATTTCTTTCATTCATATGCATATCATTTTCATGGTCTAGCAAGTATTGTTCTAACGAGTTAGTAGGAGGTACCATAATAGAAGCAAGGACAATGCTCTCATCTTTACTTGGTTATTCTTTTTCATGCGGTTTTCTACTAAACTTTGAAAACTTAAACTCAGGTGTCATATTACCAAAGCTTATGTTGACCTTCTCAGTAACACAATTAATTTCAGCATCAACAGTGTTCAAGAAAGGTCTACCAAATATAATGGGACAAAAATCATCTTGTTCTGAACCAAGTACTACAAAATCAGTGAGGTACTTGACTTTTCCACACAAGACTCCAACATATCTAACAATCCCAAGTGGTGAAATAGTATCACGGTTCACAAGTTTAATTGTGAAATCAATATCTTCAATTTCATAGGGTGCTATGTCATGCATAATTTCTTGATATAATGTGAAAGGAATAGCACTAATACTAGCTCTCGTATCACACAAGCCATGGTAACAATAATCTCCAATTTTAACTGAGATAATAGGCATGCCTACAACGGGTTTGTTTTTATCGAGCTCATCTCGCTCGTTTCTAACAGGTTTTTCTATTCTGACAGCTTCATCACAAAAGTAAATAACCTGACCATCGATGTTATTACCTAGAAGATATTTAACCATAGTAACTTCACATCCAACATTTATTCGTTCAAAAGTCTTGGGTGTCCTAACATGACTTTTATTAACCACGGTTGCAACTTTGGAATGTTCCTTAATTCTAACAGGGAAAGGAGTTTTTTCAATGTAAGCAGTATGAACAACTGGATCAACATGGCTCACAATTACTTCTTCCTTATTAATCTTAATAGATTCATCTAATCATTTTTCCATGGGAGGAAAAAATTAAACCACTTCTCATTGGGAAGATTAACATGAGCAACAAATAATTCACAAGATTTAGCTACTATCCCAAAATCAAGACCATATTTATTGCTAAACTCGTGGAAAGCAGGAGTTTCCATGAAAGATTTGACATAGTCAAATCTAGACTTTATACCTGAGTGTTTTCCTTCATCGAGTTCCCAATCTTCAGAGTTACGTTTAGTTCTTTCTAGAAGATCCCATTTGAATTCAATAGTCTCCTTCATACAATAACCAGTAGCACAAGAATCGAGTAATACTTGATCATCGTGAGAAAGCCGAGCATAAATTATGGATAATCATTTCTCGTGAAAGATCATGGTTGGGGAAAGTATGCATCATAAATTTAAGCCTCCCCCAAGATTGAGTGATACTTTCTACTTCACGAGGCCAACAATTATAAATAAAGTTCCGATCATGATGAAGTAGATGCATGGGATAAAACTCCTGATTAAATTCCAGCTTCAGTCTATTCGAGTCCCATGATCCAATATTATCGAGTAGCCCATACCGCATTAATGCTTTTCCCTCCAAATATAAAAGGAACACTTTCTTCTTAACTTTGTCTCCAGACAAACCTAGAAACTGAAATAGTCAACAAACCTCCCCCAGACCCCCCCTTTTTATACGCTGGACAGAGGATGTCCGACCGTCAATCAGCCTTCAAGAGGAAGATCTGCAAGATCCTTTGGACAGCGTGCATGCTGCACATGGTGACACTTCAAGCACGGGAATGGAGGTGCCTTGACACTTTCCCACTCCCCACGATGCCACCGTTTTTTCTCCCTCGAGTATGCTTCCAAGATTTGAAAACTACATAAACTTTGTCGCGCTTTTATCCCGAATGGATCCTGCATCTTTTCACTCAGAACCATATGGGTTGGTCCACTGAACAACTCGTCCCTCCACGGGACTCCAGTCACTCAAATACGTGCAAAGATGACAAGATTGCCCCGATCAGATGCGAGTAGGATCCATCCTAACCTCCCCTGGTCACTAAGAGCTCTAGTCTTGTGCGCATCTGAACCATCAATTCATCTCCCCGAGAGATAAGGAAACACTATCAAATGGAGGCATGCAAACTAGTATGCTCATTCAAATTATCTCACTCTTGAATCCAGAGTGGCTTACTGTGAACCTGAATGGAACGGCCCCGAGCTGTTCCCGGTGTCTCCGAGAAACCGAGGACACTACAAAGTGTCTTTCACTCGGCCAGTCAAACCTCAACCGATTCAGGGGGCTACTGATGAGGTTGCGTACTAAGGGTAGGGCCATGGACCTGCTATCCAGGACCCACCTAGGGGCCCACAGAGTCACTGAAGTCCCACGGCTACCGATGCAGTTGAAGTCTCACTCGGATATATAGAGTCACTCACACAACCTCCGGCCAGTTGAATGTTCCCCAACACTCGGACTAAGAGAAGGCACGGGCAACGAAAGGACTACAATGACCAGGGACTTAATCTCTCACATAAAGCGCTATGAAGCCATACATTACGAGTAACGTTGTAGTTAGAACTATAGTTTTAGGTAATTTCCATAGTTATTATCATTTAATGCCCTTGAAGTGGAGACCGCGGGTCCATGCACACTCTATATAAGCCTATCGCGAACTTCGAGACAAGACTTAAGCATTTTGTGTATTCGCACCCCCCTATAAGCACCACTAAGCCTCTAGGATCGAGACGTAGGGTCTTTACCACTCCTGAGTGGGGCCTGAAATCATACATCCGAGTGTCACCACTGCACCATAGCTAGGCTCCTCCTTTCGGCGTCAAAACTGGCAGATCTCGGGTAGGGGGTCCCGAAATATGGAGCTTAGATCGATGGGTTGCAGGAAAAAGGGGGAGACAATGTTTACCCAGGTTCGGGCCCTCTTGAGGAGGTAAAGCCCTACGTCCTGCTTGATTATATTAATGGGGAATGATGGTTACAGAGTTGATCTACCTCGAGATCATATGAGCTAAACCCTAGATGAGATAACCTCCCACTACGCATAAGAGCCCTTGATTTATATAGACACCACGACCCCTAGGGTTACATGTTACCGACATAGATCGGGGGTAGTTGTGTGGAACTAGTCCTCCTGCCTTGGAGTGCACACCTAGTCTTTGAAGGTTACCATCTTGATTATGTAGTCGTCAGATAATTCAATCTTCAATGACGCGGCCCACATGATCGGCCCATAAGGGACAACCCGACTGATCGAGGACCCCTTAATCCGGAACTCCCTCAGTAGCCCCCGAACTGGCCTTCAACGCCGATGAGTATAGTCTTCGGCAGCCGAGTACATAGACAAATCGACTTGCATGGTCAGTTCCCTTCATATTCGGCTGGCATCGGTTTAGTCGCTCCTATGATGTAGTGTTCTTGAAAACAAGCGTCATTAAATCGAGAGGCCTGTAAAGGCCCGAAAGTGAATAGTAACCCATGTGACAAATCTTCTCATGAAAAGTGCTACTGCAACAAAAGACCTTCCAATGGCGCCAGAAATAGGAGTGTTGCTTGATACTCCTCAGCAACGGCACCAGGAATCCTTCAGCTGCGGCTACGCCTTAAGGGACTTCCTAGGCAAGTACGCAAAGGATTCCCCCCGTGGCCTTGGAGACATGCGTTGGTGTTCCCTCGAAGCGGAAAGGGTGATGTACCGTAGCGGTGGTAAGTATTTCCCTCAGTTTGAGAACCAAGGTATCAATCCGGCGGAAGAGTATCTCAAGATCCTGCACAAACACAAAAGCTTGCACCCAACGCTATGAAGGGGTTGTCAATCCCTTATAGATTCTTTGCCAAGTGAGAACTCAAAGCAACAAAGTAACAAAGCAAAGTAAAAGCGGAGGTGTAAACGATGGATGTGAATAGACCCGGGGGCCATAGTGTTCACTAGTGGCTTCTCTCATGAAAGCAAGTAGATGGTGGGTGAACAAATTACTGTCGAGCAATTGATAGAACTGCGCAAAGTCGTGACGATATCTATGCAATGATTATTTCTATAGGCATCACGTCCGAAACAAGTAGACCGATACTGTCTGCATCTACTACTATTACTCGACACGTCGACCGCTATCCAGCATGCATCTAGTGTATTAAGTCCATAAGAACAGAGTAACGCCTTAAGCAAGATGACATGATTTAGAGGGATAATCTCAAACCAATGATAAAAACCCCATCTTTTTACCCTTGATGGCAACTGCTTGATGTGTGCCTTGCTGCCCCTAATGTCACTGGGAAAGGTCACCACATGGCAGAAACCAAAACCAAGCACTTCTCCCATTGCAAGAATCATAGATCTAGTTGGCCAAACAAAACCCAAGACTCGAAGAGACTTACAAGGATATCAAATCATGCATACAAGAAATCATCAAAGACCCAAATATATATCATAGATAATCTGATCACAAGTCCACAATTCATCGGATCTCGACAAACATACCGCCAAAGAAGATTACATCGGATAGATCTCCATGAAGATCATGGAGAACTTTGTATTGAAGATCCAAGAGAGAGAAGAAGCCATCTAGCTACTAACTATGGACCCGTAGGTCTGAAGTGAACTACTCACGAGTCATTGGAGGGGCGATGATGATGATGAAGAAGCCCTCCACCTCCAAAGTCCCCTCCGACAGGGCGCCGGGAAGGGTCTCCAGATGAGATCTCGCGGAAACGGAAGCTTGCGGCGGCGGAAAAGTATTTTCGAGGCTCCCTTGATTTTTTGTGAAATATTTGGGAATTTATAGGCGAAAGACCTAGGTCAGGGGGCGTCCAGGGAGGCCACAAGCCTGCCCACCGCCGCCTCCCCCCTGGTGGCGTGGTGCAAGCTTGTGGGCTCCCTGGGGCCCGCCTGGCTTGGCCCAAAGGCTCCCTGGTCTTCTTTCGTTCGGGAAAAAAATCATTTCAGGGATTTTATTCCGTTTGGACTTCGTTCCAAAATCAGATCTGAAAAGAGTCAAAAACACGGAAAAACAGGAACTGGCACTTGGCACTGAATCAATAAGTTAGTCCCCAAAAAGATATAAAAAAGGTACATAAAACATACAAAGAAGACAAGATAACAGCGTGAAACCATCAAAAATTATAGATACGTTTGAGACGTATCAAAAAGTCACGATAACAACTAATGAGTAAAACTCGAGTCACGGTTCGAGGCCACTTTCTCTGGGACACGTTCCATCAACAAAAGAGATTGTGTTTCGTCTTTAAGGGGATTTTGAATTAATGACCCGAACCAACCTATGCACATTCCAATGGTGTGGTTGTTTCGGGAGGTGGCGGAGCTGGTGGCGCAGTAAGTGGAAACCCTCTGTTTTGTAACATCTGTTTAAAAGGGGAAGAAAGATCCAAATCCCACCACATGCATTCCAAACCCTTTCCCCTTCTCCCTCCAAGCTCAAGCGCTCAGATCCATTCCATCTCCCATCCCTTTTCGGTCGCCCTCCACCTCAAGTTCTGCAATGGCTAGCTCGAGCTCCCAGGACAAACGGGAGGTCTCCTGTGTCTCCTAAGGAGATATCTAGGAGATAAAGCGTTGCGGCTACATTGCAGCTTGCATCCCCCACCGAGCACCAGAAAAGGGTCAGGTGGTTCCTACGCCAAGGAGCGGAGAGCGGGTGGTATTCGTCCCTCACTTCCTTCGGGGACTTGGCTTCCCACTTCACCCCTTTGCCAGGGGGTCTGATGTTTTACTATGGGGTAGATTTCCATGACCTCCGCCCAAATCCATTATGCACATTTCCATCTTCATTAGTGTCTATGAGGCCTTCCTGCAGGTTCATGTGCACTTCAGTCTCTGGCTCAAGGTCTTCAATGTCAAACTGAAATCGGTCAGCAGCCAGCATGCCAATTGCGGCGGGCCGTGATAAGCAAGATCTGCCGCGTGCCATGGCCAGAGGGCACATTGATCGATACCATTAAGAACTGGCACAAAGGGTGGTTCCATATCACAGAACCACGAGAAGAAAATTGCACGGTGCCCGCCGAGTTCAGGTCTGGTCCCCGAGTGAGGCTGACCTCATGGGTCAGGAAAGGCCTGGACTGGGGCTCGTCTTTGGATGTGCAGCAGTAGCAAAATCATATCCGACAAATGGTGGAGCCCAATATCTGGTTGATTGATGTGGTCCAGGTTACACTCCATCGCCATATCCTTCCCTGCTAGTGATCTGCAATCTCTGGCGTTAACTGGACGAATGCTTATTTCAACAAACCTTCTCCTGCAACAGCATCAGAAGAATGCTGCTAGCACTCCCAGGCAATGAAACTGGAAGAATGTTGTTGATAGCCCACCAGTGTGTGGGTTCGCAGCAGTTTTCGAGGGTAGAGTATTCGACCCAATTTGTTGATAAGCCTCAGGAGGTGAGAGTATACTCTCAAGTATTAGCAGTTGAATTTGTCAGATTCAACCACACCTGAAAGATTAGTATCTGCAAACACAGTAGTAACAACAAAGTAATATGATAACAACGGTGTCAGAAACGATCTGTTGACGGCAGACTATTCCTAACGATTGTATCAATGGCGCCTTCGTTGCCGCGTCGACGGAAGTTGTCAATTCCCGTCAACAGTAGGTGAACCAACAGTGTAGCAGGTAGTAGCAGTGTAACGAGCAATAGCAGTGGCAAGGAATAGAAGTAGTGACAGCAGTAGCAAGTAGCAACAGTAGCAAGCGACAGTAGTAGCAACAATAGCAGCAGAGCAAGACAAGTAACAGTAGTAGCAACAGTAGTAGGCAGCAGTAGAGCAAGACAAGTAACAGCAGTAGCAACAGTAGTAGGAGCAGCAGAAATAGGACAAACTCGTAGGCAAAGGGTTGGTGATTTGTTTGGATAATATTCATCATGCAACAGCTATAACACGGAGAGATATGTGGCTAGCTCCCTTTCGTCAATGTGATGTAGGCATGCATTCCGTGTGTCGTCATACATGGTTAGGAAAAAGAACTTGCATGAAATCTATTGTCCATCCCTCCCGTGGCAGCGGGGTCCAAAAGGAAACTACAGGATATTAAGGTTCTCCTTTTAATAAAGAACCAGACCAACGCATTAGCACTTGGTGAACACACGAACTCCTCAAACTATGGTCATCACTGGGAGTGGTTCCGGTTATTGTCACTCCGGGGTTGCCGGATCACAACACATAGTAGGTAACTACAACTTGCAAGATCGGATCTAAAACACACATATATTGGTGACAACATAATAATTTCAGATCTGAAATCATGGCACTCGGGCCTTAGTGACAAGCATTAAGCATGGGAAAGTAGTAGCAACATCAAATCTCAGAACATAGTGGATACTAGGGATCAATCACCATCAAAACTAACTCGATTACATGATAGATCTCATCCTACTCATCACTGCCCAGCAAGCCTATGAATAGATTACTCACGAATGACGAAGAGCTTCATGGAATGGGAGAGGGAAGAAGGTTGATGATGACGATGGCGACGATTTCCCCTCTCCGGAGCCCAAGACGGACTCCAGATCTGCCCTCCAGATGAAGAACAGGTGGTGGCAGCGCTTCCGTATCGAAAACGCGACGAAAACTTCTCTTTTTATTTTTTCTGCAACGAAAGGCAACTTATAGAGCTGGAGTTGGGGGCGGCAGGTGCCTGTGGGCTCGACAAGCCTACCCACCGCCACCAGGGGGTGGTGGCGGAGCAGGGGCTTATGGCCCACTGGCCCACCCCCTGAGGTGGAACTTGGCGCAGATATTTTTGATATTTTCCAAAACTGCTCCTCGTAAATTTTCAGGACGTTTGGAGAACTTTGATTTCTGCACAAAAATAACACCAAGGCAATTCTGCTGAAAACAGCGTCAGTCCACGTTAGTTCCATTCAAATCATGCAAATTAGAGTCCAAAACAAGGGCAAAAGAGTTTGGAAAAGTAGATACGATGGAGACGTATCAACTCCCCAAGCTTAAAACCTTGCTTGTCCTCAAGCAACTCAGTTGACAAACTGAGAGAGAAAGAAAAACTTTGACAAACTCTGTTTGATCTTGTTGTTGCAACTATGTCTAACTCATAACAAGAATTTCAGCAAGATCACAAGTTAACCACATAAGCAAATGACACAAAGGTCTCACGGTAAACTAATATCAATGGCATAATCAGCTAACGAGCAAATATTAATGAGTTTCAAATACCAACACTTCAATCAAAACAAGCATGAAGCATTATGAATAGGTGGTATCTTGCTAGCTCTTTCTGAGACGGCAAAACATAAATGTAGAGCACTTTCAAAGATCAAGGGCTGACTAAACATTATAATTCATAGCAACGAAGATCCAGTCATAGTCATACTCAATATCAATCAAAAGCATAGCATAAAAATGACAGAGGTGCTCTCTAATTGGTGCTTATATAAGAGGAGGATGACTCGACAGGAAAATAAATAGACAGGCCCTTCGCAGAGGGAAGCATTGATTTGCAGAGGTGCTAGAGCTCAAGCTTTTGAAAACATAGATAATAATTTTGGGTGGCATGCTTTCATTTTCAACGCAATGACCAAGAGTTCTCAATATCTTCCATGCTACTCATGCTATAGGTGGTTCCCAAACAGAAAAGTAAAGTTTTAACTCCCCCACCACCAATCAATCACACTCCATGACTAGCCGAATCCTCGGGTACCATCCATACTAACATCAATCCGGGGGGAGTCTTGTTTTACAGTTATGTTTTCGATTTAAGCGTGGAACTGGGCATCCCAAATACCGGCCCCTTTCTCGTGAATGACTGTGAATAAACACATGTCGAGGATAACACCCCTAGCATGGAAGATACCAATAGCCCTCTGTCACCACATGAGCAGTTCGGGCATGCAAAACAGATTATTTCTTGAAGGTTTAGAGAATGGCACATGCAAATTTACTTGGAATGACAGGTAGATACCGCAAAATAGGTAGGTATGGTGGACTCTCATGGAAAAACTTTTGGGTTTATGGAAGTGGATGCACAAGCAGTATTCCCGCTTAGTACAAGTGAAGGCTAGCAAAAGACTAGGAAGTGACCAACTAGAGAGCGACAACAGTCATCAAGATGCAATGAGTTTGACTAACATTGAATGCAAGCATGAACAGGATATAAATCACCATGAACACGAACATCATAGAGGCTATGTTGATTTTGTTTCAACTACATGTATGAACAAGCGCCAAGTCAAGCCACTTGAAACATTCAAAGGAGAATACCATCCTATCATACTACATCATAGTCATCTCAAAATCTATGTTGGCATTCAAGACAAACCATTATAAGCTCTCAACTAAATAAGCATGGCATCAGAAACGATGATCTCTAAGTTGTCATTGCAAACATGGTTCTCCCACAACAAAGCTCAATATGGGTCGACAAGCTAGTCATATTTACAAAAAAAAATAGATAGAGTTCATACCAGCTTTTCAGTCTCAGTCACTTCATCATATATCATCTTTGTTGCCTTTCACTTGCACGATCGAACGATGTGAACAATAATAAGCGTGCTTGTGCATTGGACTAAGCTGAATCTGCACGAAAACACAAAGGAGAAGACAAAATAATATGTCTCTTTGAAAGCTAACCAGGTAAGCACGCAAGAACCACTAAGCATTGTAACCAATATCTTCTACCTTGACACAAAGAAAAAGAAAACTATTTACACGGGGAAACTCCCAACAAGCAAAAGAAGAAAGAAAAATCTTTTTGGGTTTTCTCAAAAGGACACAAAACAAGAAAACAAGAAAACGAAAATAAACTAGCATGGATAATACAGAGGCAAAGTGTAAACACCGGCTAACAAGGTGAAAGCATAAGCATGAATGTAAAGTCGGTGAGAACACGTACTCCCCCAAGCTTAGGCTTTTGGCCTAGCTTGGTCTACTCCCATGGTGGGAAATAACCAGCTCCAGGATACTCTGGAGCAGACTGTGGATGCCGCTGCTGTGTAAGCTCCTCTGGCTCCCACTAATAAACTGGCGGCTGGTACTCGACTGGCGGCTCGGGCATGGGCGCCTGTGGTTGGGCCAAGCCCCAATATGCATAGATGTCCGCGGGCATAATAGTGTACCTGCCTACATGAAGATCGAACAAAGAAGGAGCAGGCAAAGTAATAGTCTCTCGAGTACCCTGACTAAACACCAGGTTATAAATCATCCGTCTACTAACATCTCTATCCAGAAAATCATGGCGAACCATGCTGTCATAATCCAGATATCTCTTAGGGAGAAGCATCTCTCCTTCCTCTCCTAGTCTAATGGGTATCTCAAAGTGTCTCGCAAGACGGGTAGCATCGATACCTCCATAGTCGACTCCTTTAGAATGGTTCAGGTTCAACCGTTGAGCTACTATAGCGCCCAAGCTATAAGTCTTATCATTATAAAGGCCTTCGTGCAAAACCGCAAGGTCTGGAGAACTAAGTGATCCAGCCTCCCCACGGCCAATCAAACATTTTCCCACAAATAGTGAGAAGTACCGAATCACAGGAAAATGTATGCTAGCAATTCTAGCGCGAGACACTCCCCTCTCCTCTCCAACAGCAATAGAACCAATGAAATCCTCCAAGTCCCGTGGACGAGGGTCACGGATATCCCCAACATAAGGTAATTTGCATACATTGCAAAAACCCTGCAGCATCATGCACTGGGGAACATCGTATATCATGAACTCAACCATGGGAGGATTCTTCCTCTGATAAAAGTTGAAGCTTTGAACAAAAATATTGGTGAGGAGAAGATATTGTGGGCACTTATCTTCAACGAACACAGTAAGACCTGCGTTCTCCACCAAGTAATAAAAGTCTTCATAAAGTTCGGCGGCGCGCAAAAATACATCACTTGGCCACTCGCATGCTCGAACTTCTGTGACTCGAGGGACTGCGTACTTGGGGTGATTCTTCTCGTCCTCCTTGGGGTTACGGCTTGAAGAGCCTCTCAAGAACCTTCTCATCTTTTCCCTTTTCTAGCTCTGAAAAATTCTGAAATTTTTAGAGGCTTCAAAAGAAAAGTGAATAAGGATTAACTCAACTTGTAGCAACTACTCCTACTAGTGCCTAGAGACCGTATCACGCGCTAAAACTACTTGGGATCAGCTAAAATCAACCTTTCAAACTCAAGAACAGGGTCACCAAGGTAGCAAGAATACGCGAAGGATAAAGCACTAGAGCAAAAACTAATTGGACCAATGGAGGAGTCACTTACCAAGGAGTAATTTCCCCAAAACAGTTCGGAGAATGGTGCTTTGAGCAAGGAGATCAAAAATCACAGCCAAATGAGCAAGAACACGGGTTTGAGGTGCGAAACAATTTTTTCTGGAGGTGGAAGAAGAGTTTGGGAGCTGGAATGAGTGGAGGGGGTGCGTGTGGGCCCCACAAGCTTGCACCCACCACTAGGGGGGTAGGTGGTGGTGGGGGGCTTGTGGCCCACTAGTCAGGGCCCCAGGCTAGCTCTCAGGCCCAGAAATTTTCAAAAATTCCAGAAAAAATCATACTAAATTTTCAGGACCATCGGAGAACTTTTATTTTTGAGGTATTTTTCTCCAGGACGCTAAAACAGAAAACAGGAAAAGCTAAACTAATTCCATCATTTTTCTTCTAAGCAACAGAAAAGGAAAACTCAAAATTGAGGTATGTGACTCTGTGATTCATCCGTCTCATGGTCATCGAAAGAAATCCGTCAATGGGATTGATCAAGTCCTTATGACAAAACCTTCTCGAATCGCAAAAGAGAACGGAGAATTTTCGAATAGCCACTAAGTCACCTCAATGCGGATATGAATCTCCCCAACAAGCAAATCATACTTCATCTTGACACGAGGAATAGGGCATTCAAAGCTCCCAATAAGAATCGATGAAGTCTTTTCGATAGCATTGATGCAATGTACTGGATATCGTTTCTTCGGAAAGTGCACTGTGTGCTCGTTACCGTTGACGTGGAAAGTGGCATTGCCTTTGTTGCAATCTATAACAGCCCCTGCAGTGTTTAAAAAGGGTCTTCAGAGGATGATAGCCATGGCATCGTCCTCGGGAATATCCAAGATAACAAAGTCTGTTAAGATAGTGGTATTAGCAACCACAACAGGCACATCCTCGCAAATGCCGATAGGGAAAGCAATTGATTTGTCGGCCATTTGCAGAGAAATTTCAGTGGGTGTCAACTTAGCCAACTCAAGTCTACAATAAAGTGAGAGCAGCATAACACTAACACCGGCTCCAAGGTCACATAAGGCAGTTCTTACGTAGTTTCCTTTAATGGAGCAAGGTATAGTGGGCACTCTGGGATCACCAAGCTTCTTAGGAGTTCCACCCTTGAAAGTGTAGTTGGCAAGCATGGTGGAATTCTCAAGATCTGGTATCTTCCGTTTATTAGTCACGATGTCTTTAATGTACTTGGCATACGGAGACATCTTGAGCATATCAGTTAACCACATCTACAGAAAGACAGGTCTTATCATCTCAATGAAGCGCTCAAAATCCTCATCATCCTTTTTCTTGGATGGCTTAGGAGGAAAGGGCATAGCTATCTGAACCCATGGCTCTCTTTCTTTACCATGCTTCCTAGCAGTGAAGTCATTCTTGTCGTATCTCTTAGGTTGTGGATTATCAGGATTAACTGTAGGTTCAATCTCCACATCCTCATCATGGCTAGGTTGAGCATTATTATGAACATCATTGTCCATATTGACACCAGGTTCATGTTCATCACCAGATTGTGTTTCTGCATCAGACGCAAAAATATCATTAGGTTCTTTAGGTGTGACATTATTTGGTGAACTGGCGTACAAGTTCCTATCGTCCTTCTTCTTCTCCTTAGGATGACTAGGTGTATCAGCATTGATTCCTTGAGAATCTTGATCAATTCTCTTAGGATGACCTTCAGGATACAAAGGTTCCTGAGTCATTTTGCCTCCTCTAGTAATGACTCTGATAGAGTTGTCATTTAATTCATTGAGCAGGTCATTCTGAGCTTTAAGTACTTGTTCTACCTGAGTAGTAATCATAGAGGCATGTTTACTCAGAAGCTTCAGATCATTGACATTTCTGTCTACACAAGCACTTAAATGGCTAAGCATACGAGCACTTTGTTCCAAATGTCTGCTAACATAATTATTGAAACTCTGTTGTTTGACAACAAAGTTGTCAAATTCATCAAAGCATAGGCTAGCAGGTTTATCAAAAGGAATATCACTCTCATCAAACCTACGCAGAGAATTCACTTTTACTACCTGTATCGGGTTATTGAGACCATGGATCTCTTTGATAGGTGGTAGATTTTTGACATCTTCAGATCTAATTCCTTTCTCTTGCATAGATTTATGGGCTTCTTGCATATCTTCGGGACTGAGGAATAAAATACCTCTTTTCTTAGGAGTTGGCTTAGGAGGTGGTTCGGGAATAGTCCAAGCATTATCGTTGATCAAGAGGTTATTCAGTAGGGTCTCAGCTTGTTCTACAGTTCGTTTCCTAAAAACACAACCGGCACAACTATCTAGGTAGTCTCTAGAGGCATCGGTAAGTCCGTTATAGAGGATATCAAGTATCTTGTTCTTCTTAAGAGGGTGATCAGACAAAGAATTCTGTAGCTGGACGAGCCTCCCCCAAGCTTGTGGAAGACTCTCTTCTTGGAGTTGAGAAAATTTGTATATTTCCTGCAAGGCAGCTTGCTTCTTATGGGCAGGGAAATATTTCTCACAGAAGTAATAGACCATGTCCTGGGGACTACGCACACATCCAGGAGCAAGAGAGGTGAACCAGACTTTAGCGTCATCCTTTAGAGAGAAAGGAAACAGCTTAAGGATATAGTAGTGGCGGATCTTCTCCTCATTAGTGAAAAGGTTGGCTATTTCGGATAGTTTGGCAAGATGGGCTATGACCGTCTTAGACTCATAACCGTGAAAAGGATCAGATTCGACTAGAGAGATTATCTTAGGGTCGAAAGAGAATTCATAATCCTTATTGGTGACAAAGATAGGCGAAGTGGCAAACTTCGGGTCATTTTTCATCCTAGCTTCCCAAAAATTTTCCTTCCACTTGAGAAGTAATTTCTCAGCGTCATAGGCATCCTTACACGCAAGAAAATCCTCAGCTATCTCTCCCTCCATAACGTAACCCTCGGGTATGTCAGGCAATTCATATCTAGGAGAGCCAGATCTAGCAGGAGCAAAAGCAGGTTCTATCTCAATAGTATCGGTAGTTTCAGAAGCATCACGAGCATTGGCAGTAACTCTAGCAATATGAGCATCAAGGAACACTCCTAGTGGAACATTAGGCAAAGGAGTATCTCTAGCAGTGTCAAGCATAGCATCATCAAGCAAAATAGCATATCTAGCAGTATCAGGCATAGTAGTATCAAGCATAGCATCTCTAGCAGTATCAAGCACAGCATCATCAGACATAGTATCAAGCACAGCATCTCTAGTAGTATCAAGCATAGCATCATCAGGCATAGTATCAAGCATAGCATCTCTAGCAGTAGTATCACAAGCATCATCAAGCATAGGCGACATATCAAGATTTCTAGGAGGAGGTGATGTCGCAAACTTACTCATAACTAAAGGTGAATCAAGTGCAGAACTAGATGGCAATTCCTTACCTCCCTCGTAGTTGAGGGCAAGGCTTTGGTCTTCGGATCCTTCAGATTCATCATAGTGATCAGCAGATATAAATCTCAAGTGACTTAGAGAATATAGCAATACCTCCCCGGCAACGGCGCCAGAAAAATGCTGATCTGCAATCTCTGGCGTTAACTAGATGAATGCTTATGACAACAAACCTTCTCCTGCAACGGCACCAGAAGAATGCTGCTAGCACTCCCCGACAATGAAACTGGAAGAACGTTGCTGATAGCCCACCAGCGCGTGGGTTCGCAGCAGTTTTTGAGGGTAGAGTATTCGACCCATTTTGTTGATAAGCCTCAGGAGGTGAGAGTATACTCTCAAGTATTAGCAGCTGAATTTGTCAGATTCAACCACACCTGAAAGATTAGTATCTGCAAGCACAGTAGTAACAGCAAAGTAATATGATAACAACGGTGTCAGAAACGATCTGTTGATGGCAGACTATTCCTAACGATTGTATCAATGGCGCCTTCGTTGCAGCGTCGACGGAAGTTGTCAATTCCCGTCAACGGTAGGTGAACCAACAGCGTAGCAGGTAGCAGCAGTGTAACGAGCAATAGCAGTGGCAAGGAACAGCAGTAGTGACAGCAGTAGCACGTAGCAACAGTAGCAAGCGACAGTAGTAGCAACAGTAGCAGCAGAGCAAGACAAGTAACAGTAGTAGCAACAGTAGTAGCAGCAGCAGAGCAAGACAAGTAGCAGCAGTAGCAACAGTAGTAGCAGCAGCAGAAATAGGACAAACTCGTAGGCAATGGGTCGCTGATTTGTTTGGATGATATTCATCATGCAACAGCTATAACATGGAGAGATATGTGGCTAGCTCCCATTCGTCAATGTGATGTAGGCATGCATTCCGTGTGTCGTCATACGTGGTTAGGCAAAAGAACTTGCATGACATCTATGGTCCATCCCTCCCGTGGCAGCGGGGTCCAAAAGGAAACTATGGGATATTAAGCTTCACGTTTTAATAAAGAACCGGACCAACGCATTAGCTCTTGGTGAGCACATGAACTCCTCAAACTATGGTCATCACCGGGAGTGGTTCCGGTTATTGTCACTCCGGGGTTGCCGGATCATAACACATAGTAGGTAACTACAACTGGCAAGATCGGATCTAAAACACACATATATTGGTGACAACATAATAATTTCAGATCTAAAATCATGCCACTCGGGCCCTAGTGACAGGCATTAAGCATGGCAAAGTAGTAGCAATGTCAAATCTCAGAACATAGTGGATACTAGGGATCAATCCCCATCGAAACTAACTCGATTACATGATAGATCTCATCCTACTCATCACCGCCCAGCGAGCCTACGAATAGATTACTCACAAACGACGAAGAGCTTCATTGAATTGGAGAGGGAAGAAGGTTGATGATGACGATGGCGACGATTTCCCCTCTCCGGAGCCCAAGACGGACTCCAGATCTGCCCTCCAGATGAAGAACAGCTGGTCGCGGCGCCTCCGTATCGAAAACGCGACGAAAACTTCTCTTTTTATTTTTTCTGGGACGAAAGGCAACTTATAGAGCTGGAGTTGGGGGCGGCACGTTCCTGTGGGCCCCACAAGCTTGCCCACCGCCACCAGGGGGTGGTGGCGGAGCACGGGCTTGTGGCCCACTGGCCCACCCCCTGAGGTGGAACTTGGCGTAGATATTTTTGATATTTTCCAAAACTGCTCCCCGTAAATTTTCAGGATGTTTGGAGAACTTTGATTTCTGCACAAAAATAACACCAAGGCAATTCTGATGAAAACAGCGTTAGTCCAGGTTAGTTCCATTCAAATCATGCAAATTAGAGTCCAAAACAAGGGCAAAAGAGTTTGGAAAAGTAGATACGATGGAGACGTATCAGCTAGCATCGGGAAAACCCGATGTGGTCTCACAAGGCCGACGAGCACTGGACGGTGCTCGAGTTCTACCGCACCACCCATGAAGATCTGTGGAGCGTACTGCTTACCCCGCAGCAGGAGTTGCCGACTGAGGACGAAGATACCGGCTTGGACGACAATACTCCCTCGGTGGAGGTATGTTCGAGCTCTCATATACATTTGAAGTTCTGTTTTTATCAAAGGTATTACTATCCTTTATCTTTTGAAGGAGTGGCTGGAACTGGCCCAGAACATAGAAGGCCCAGCTCCCCTGGCCGAGGAACCCCGGACTCCTCTGTTGGAGCTCATGCAAGTAGAGTTGTCGTACATGGCGTCAGACAATGAGAAGAAGGAGACCCGTGGGTGGCCCGTTCGAGGGGTCCTTCGGACACGAAATCCGAGGATACCCATGCCTCCTCTACCCATGAGGGGTAAGAGGCACACGAGGAGCAAGAGAAAGATTCTCTTCACGCGAGGAAGAGGGAGGCACCGGAGGCGGCCGAGGAGGGACTACCTCCTCGGGCTCCAAAGAAACTTTGCAAGCGCAAGGTCGCCCTTCTCGGCGCAAGACCGGACTCTCACGAAGAGGTTGCGGCGGTGCCTCGCCGAACACTTAGGGTCCAGCCCCCAACCTGAAGGTACGGAGTCCACCTCCTAATTTAATAGAGTTATACCAAAAAAAAATATCAACAATGAGAACCAAGCTTTTTTCTATCAGAGCCCGATCCGAGATCTTCCAACAGATCGATATCGGAGGGGGATTCGCTACCCGTTGAGCTGGCTGGGAGTGGGAATGCTTCCCACAACACCCCTCCCAGGTCCTCGGACGAGCTAGCCGAGGTGAAGTCCCATCAAGAGCCGTCGACCACTACCGAGGCGGT
This sequence comes from Hordeum vulgare subsp. vulgare, assembly GCF_904849725.1. Classification (NCBI taxonomy): domain Eukaryota; kingdom Viridiplantae; phylum Streptophyta; class Magnoliopsida; order Poales; family Poaceae; genus Hordeum; species Hordeum vulgare. Next base: position 476,925,043 of record NC_058523.1, read on the forward strand.
GATGGACAAAGCGGATACATCAGGAGCCAAGGATAGGGAGGTCCCAGTCGAAGAAGATTCACGGGCCTTCGGGGACCGAGAGGTTTGATACGTCCATTTTGCATCATGTTTTCATGTTGATATTTATCGCTTCTTTGGCTATTATTTCACTTCACGGTACTATTCTTATGCCTTTTCTCTCTTATTTTGCAAGGTTTACATGAAGAGGGAGAATACCGGCAATTGGAATTCTGGCCTCAAAGTGGAGCAAAGTTGAGATACCTATTCTGCGCAACTCTAAACACCGTGAAAATCAATGGAGATTTTTTCCCAATTTATAAAATATACTGGGCCGAAGAAGTGCCGGAGGGGCACCAGGGGGTGCCCACAAGCCAGCACGGCGCGGCCACCCCCCAGGTCGCGCCATGGGGGCTTGTGGGCAGCCCACTGGCCCACTGGCCCCCCTCTTTTGCTATATAGAGGGTTTCGTCCAGGAAAAAATCAGACGGGAGCTTTTTCGTGGTTTCGCTGCCGCCACGAGGCCGAACTTGAGCAGAACTAATCTTGAGCTCCGGCAGGACGATCCTGCCGGGGAAACTTCCCTCCCGGAGGGGGAAATCATTGCCATCGTCATCACCAACACTCCTCTCATCAGAGGGGACTCTTCATAATCAATATCTTCATGAGCACCATCTCATCTCCAAACCATAGTTCATCACTTGTAACCAATCTCCGTCTCGCGACTCCGATTGGTACTTGTAAGGTTGCTAGTGGTGTTGATTACTCTTTGTAGTTGATGCTAGTTTGATTACTTGGTGGAAGAGTTTATGTTCAGATCCTTGATGCTACTCATTACACCTCTGATCATGATTATGATTATGCTTTGTGATTAGTTACTTTTGTTCCTGAGGACATGGGATAAGTCATGCTAATAATAGTCATGTGAATTTGGTATTCGTTCGGTATTTTGATATGTTGTATGTTGTTTTTCCTCTAGTGGTGTTATGTGAACGTCAACTACATAACACTTGACCATTATTTGGGCCTAGCGGAAGGCATTGGGAAGTAGTAAGTAGATGATGGGTTGCTAGAGTGACAGAAGCTTAAACCCTAGTTTATGTGTTGCTTCGTAAGGGGCTGATTTGGATCCACTAGTTTAATGCTATGGTTATACTTTGTCTTAATTCTTCTTTCGTAGTTGCGGATGCTTGCGAGAGGGGTTAATCATAAGTGGGATGCTTGTCCAAGTAAGGGCAGTAACCAAGCGCCGGTCCACCCACATATCAAACTATCAAAGTAACGAACGTGAATCATATGAACATGATGAAACTAGCATGACAGAAATTCCCGTGTGTCCTCGGGAGCGTTTTTCCTCTTATAAGACTTTGTCCAGGCTTGTCCCTTGCTACAAAAAGGATTGGTTCACTTTGCTGCACCGTTGCTACTTTTGTTACTTGTTGCTTGCTACGAATCATCTCACCACACAATCACTTGTTACCAACAATTTCAGTGCTTGCATATTTTTCCTTGCTGAAAACCACTTGTTAGATCCTTCTGCTCCTCGTTGGGTTCGACACTCTTACTTATCGAAAGGACTACGATTGATCCCCTATACTTGTGGGTCATCAAGACTCTTTTCTGGCGCCGTTGCCGGGGAGTGAAGCGCCTTTGGTAAGTGGAACTTGGTACGGAAACATTCATATAGTGTGCTGAAATTTGTTGTCACTTGTCACTATGGATACTAATCCTTTGAGGGGCTTGTTCGGGGTATCTTCACCTCGAACGGAAGCACAAAGAGTTGCTCCTCAACCTGCAGCACCTACTCAAAATATTTGCTTTGAATTCCCTTCGGGTATACTTGAGAAACTGCTGGCTAATCCTTTTACAGGAGATGGAACATCACATCCAGACTTGCATCTGATCTATGTGGATGAAGTTTGTGGTTTATTTAAGCTTGCAGGTGTGGCCGAGGATGAAGTCAAGAAGAAGGTCTTTCCTTTATCTTTGAAGGATAAGGCGTTGACATGGTATAGGCTATGTGATGATACTGGATCATGGGACTACAATCGGTTGAAATTGGAATTTCATCAAAAGTTTTATCCTATGCATTTAGTACATCGTGATCGGAATTATATTTACAACTTTTGGCCTCGTGACAGAGAAAGCATCGCTCAAGCTTGGGGGAGTCTTAAATCAATGTTATATTCACGCCCCAATCATGAGCTCTCGAGAGAAATTATCATTCAGACCTTCTATGCTCGGCTTTCTCAGGATGATCGCACCATGCTTGACACTTCTTGTACCGGTTCTTTTATGAAGAGAGATATTGACTTCAAATGGAATTTATTGGAGAGAATTAAACGCAACTCTGAAGATTGGGAGCTTGAAGAAGGTAAGGAGTCAGGTATGAATTTCACTTTTGATTGCGTTAAATCCTTTGTTGAGACAAATACTTTTTGTGACTTTAGCGCTAAGTATGGACTTAACTCTGAGATAGTAGCTTCATTGTGTGAATCCTTTGCTGCTCATATTGATCTCCCCAAAGAGAAATGGTTTGAATTTCATCCTCTTTTAGAATTCAATGTAGTTAAACCCACTCCTGTGGTTCCCAGTGCTTACATTGCCTATAATGATCCTGTGGTTCCCAGTGCTTACATTGAGAAACGACCTTTCCCTGTTAGGATAAAGGATCATTCCAAAGCTTCAACTATGATACGTAGAGGCTATATTAGAACACCTACACCCCCTGAGAAAATTAGAGTTGAACCTAGCATTGCTAGGATCAAAGATCTTCTGTCTGGAGAAGTTGAGGGACATAATATTCACTTTTGTGAAGATGCTGCTAGAATTGCTAAAGCTTCCATTAGAGACAAACATAGGCCTGTTGTTGGCATGCCTATGTTTCTGTTAAGATAGGAGATCATAGTTATCATGGTTTATGTGACTTGGGTGCTAGTGTTAGTGCAATACCTCAATCCTTATAAGATGAAGTCAAAGATGAGATTGCACCTGTTGAGATAGAACCTATAGATGTCACTATTCAGCTTGCCAATAGTGATACTATCTGCCATGTGGGAATTGTTAGGGATATTGAAATCTTGTGTGGTAAAACGAAGTATCCTGTTGATTTCCTCGTTCTTGCTACCGCACAAGATAGCTTTTGTCCCATCATATTTGGTAGACCCTTCCTCAATACTGTCAATGCTCATATTGATTGTGAGAAGCAAACTGTCACTGTTGGCTTTGAAGGTGTGTCACATGAGTTCAATTTCTCTAAGTTTGGTAGAAAACCTCATGAAAAGGAGTTGCCTATTAAGGATGAAACTATTGCCTTAGCTTCTATTGACGTGCCTCCTACTGATCCCTTAGAGCAATACTTGCTTGAGCATGAAAATGATATGCATATGGATGAAACGGATGAAATAGATAGAGTTGTCTTAGAACAATATCCTATCCTTAAGAATAACTTGCCTCTTGAACTGCTTGGGGATCCACCCCCACCAAAGGGTGATCCTGTGTTCGAGCTTAAACAGTTGCCTGATACTCTTAAGTATGCCTATCTTGATGAAAAAGAGATATATCCTGTTATTATTAGTGCTAGCCTCTCAGAGCGTGAAGAAAAGAAGTTACTAAAAACTCTGAGGAAGCACCGTGCTCCTATAGTATATAATCTTGATGATCTTAAGGGCATTAGTCCCACTCTATGCCAGCACAAGATCAAAACTGATCCTGATTTCAAACCAGTTGCTGATCATCAAAGGAAATTGAATCCTAAGATGAAAGAAGTAGTAAGAAAAGAAATACTAAAGCTCCTGGAAGCGGGTATTATCTATCCTGTTGCTCATAGTGATTGGGTGAGTCCGGTGTACTGCGTTCCTAAGAAGGGAGGCATTACTGTTGTCCCTAATGATAAGGATGAATTGATCCCACAGAGGATTATTACTGGCTATAGGATGGTGATCGATTTCAGGAAACTGAATAAATCCACTAGGAAAGATCATTACCCTCTGCCTTTTATCGACCAAATGCTAGAAAGGTTGTCCAAACACACACATTTCTGATTTCTAGACGGTTATTCTGGTTTCTCCCAAATACCAGTTGCACAATCTGATCAGGAGAAAACAAGTTTCACCTACCCTTTCGGTACCTTTGCTTATAGACGTATGCCTTTTGGCTTATGTAATGCACCTGCCACCTTTCAAAGATGTATGATGGCTATATTCTCTGACTTTTGTGAAAAGATTGTCGAGGTTTCCATGGATGACTTTTCTGTTTACGGGTCTTCCTTTGTTGATTGCCTCAGCAACCTTGATCGAGTCTTACAGAGATGTAAAGACACCAATCTTGTCTTGAATTGGGAGAAGTGCCACTTTATGGTTAATCAAGGCATCGTCTTAGGACATAAAATTTCTGAAAGAGGTATTGAAGTCGATAAGGCTAAGGTTGATGCAATCGAAAAAATGCCATACCAACAGATATCAGAGGTATAAGAAGTTTCCTTGGTCATGCTGGTTTCTATAGAAGGTTCATTAAAGACTTCTCTAAGATTTCTAGGCCTCTTACCAATCTCTTGCAAAAGGATATTCCTTTTGTTTTTGACGATGATTGTGAGGAAGCCTTCGAAATACTTAAGAGGGCGTTGATAACTGCACCTATTGTTCAACCACCTGATTGGAACTTGCCTTTTGAGATCATGAGTGATGCTAGTGATTATGCTGTTGGTGCTGTCCTAGGGCAAAGAGTTGATAAGAAGTTGAATGTTATTCACTACGCTAGTAAAACTCTAGACAGTGCCCAGAGAAACTATGCTACTACGGAGAAGGAATTTTTAGCAGTCGTGTTTGCATGTGAAATGTTTAGGTCTTACATAGTTGATTCCAAAGTCACTATTCACACTGATCATGCTGCTATTAAGTACCTCATGGAGAAGAAGGACGCTAAGCCTAGACTTATCAGATGGGTTTTCTTGCTACAAGAATTTGATCTGCACGTTGTTGACAGAAAGGGTGCTGATAACCCAGTAGCGGGTAACTTGTCTAGGTTGGAGAACGTTCTTGATGACCCACAACCTATTGATGATAGCTTTCCCGATGAGCAACTAAATGTCATCAATGCTTCATGTAGTGCATCGTGGTATGCTGATTATGCAAACTATATCGTTGCCAAATACATACCACCTAGTTTCACGTACCAGCAAAAGAAGAAATTCTTCTTTGACTTGAGACACTACTTTTGGGATGATCCTCACCTTTATAAGTAAGGAGTAGATGGTGTTATTAGACGTTGTGTACTTGAACATGAACAGGGACAGATCCTAGAGAAGTGTCACTCCGAGGCCTACAGAGGACACCATGCGGGAGATAGAACTGCACACAAGGTATTGCAATCAGGTTTCTATTGGCCCACTCTCTTCAAGGATTCCCGTAAGTTTGTCTTGTCGTGTGACGAATGTCAAAGAATAGGTAATATTAGCAAACGTCAGGAAATGCCTATGAACTATTCACTTGTCATTGAACCATTTGATGTTTGGGGCTTTGATTATATGGGACCTTTACCAAAATCCAATGGGTATACTCACATCTTGGTTGTTGTTGATTACGTCACTAAGTGGGTAGAAGCTATCACCACTAGTAGTGCTAATCACAACACCTCTATCAAGATGCTGAAAGAAGTTATCTTCCCTAGATTTGGAGTCCCTAGATATCTAATGACCGATGGTGGTTCACACTTCATTCATGGTGCTTTCCGTAAAACGCTTGATAAGTACGATGTCAACCATAGAATTGTGTCTCCCTACCACCCTCAATCCAGTGGTCAAGTAGAGCTAAGTAATAGAGAGATTAAACTGATTCTGCAAAAGTGTGTCAACAGGTCTAGAAAGAATTGGTCTAAGAAGCTCGATGATGCACTGTGGGATTATAGAACTGCCTATAAGAATCCCATGGGCAAGTCTCCGTACAAAATGGTGTATGGGAAAGCATGTCACTTACCTCTTGAGCTAGATCATAAAGCTTATTGGGTAATCAAGTAGCTCAACTTTGATTTCAAACTTGCCGGTGAGAAGAGGTTATTTGACATTATCTCGCTTGATGAGTGGAGAACTCAAGCATATGAGAATGCCAATCTCTTAAAAGAGAAGGTTAAGAGGTGGCATGATAAGAGGATACAAAAGCGTGAGTTAAATGTAGGTGATTATGTCTTGCTATATAACTCCCGTTTAAGATTCTTTGCAGGAAGGCTTCTCTCTAAATGGGAAGGTCCCTATGTTGTTGAGGAAGTATATCGTTCCGGTGCTATCAAGATCAACAACACGGAAGGTAATTGTCCGAGAGTGGTGAATGGGCAGAGAATCAAGCATTATATCTCAGGTACTCCCATAAATGTTGAAATCAATATCATCAATACCATAACTACGGAAGAATACCTAAGGGACATTTATCAGCTTGTTTCACACTTCGAAAACGAAGAGGTATGTGATTCAGTAAGAAAACAGAGTCTAAAACTTTTCCAATATGAAATTTTCTCCGTTTTGGAATATTTGAAAAAATACAAAAATTGGAAGTAGTCCGGAAAGTGCGCGAGGAGGCGACAAGTGTGCACGGCGCTGGCTCACCCCCTGGCCGCGCCGTGAGGGCTTGTGGCCACCTCGTGTGCCTCCCGGACTCCATTTTTGTGCAGGGGACTCCTTCTGGTCTGGAAAAAAATCATTATATATACTTCCGTTTGGTTTGACCTCTGCATCACGCAGATTTCCTCTGTTTTTCGTTTCGAGCCTGTTTTCTTCCGCAGATCTAGGTCAAGACGTCTTCTCAGGATTCAGAGGGGGAGAGCTATGTGGCAGATTACCTTGCTAACCCCAAGGTCTATGGGGACTTGGAACCATATGGCTGGACCACTGATGAGGAAGAAGACTATGATCCCAAGGGGAAGGAACAAACGAGTTCCGATGAAGAGGAGGCTCCTCTACCTCAACTTGGACGCACTCATGTGGAGTTCAAGAAGTCGAGCCTCCCTGACTCAAGGAAGAAGTCTAAGAACTTGTTTATCCCTTCTCGTTTCTTGCAGGAGAGTAAGCAGGAATTATGCCAAAGGGTGTTGAAGCTTGAGGAGGAAAATGATGATCTGAGAGAGCAGAACTTTATGCTCAAGTGGAAATTAGACAAGCTCAAACCCGCTGCAACAACTCCTCCACCACCACCAAAGGAAGACAACTGAGCATTGGTATGGGCAATCCCCTTGGCTTTTGCCAAGCTTGGGGGAGTTGCCCCGGTATCGTATCACCATCACATATTTTGCCTTTACCTTTGTTTTAGTTTTCCTTTTCAGTTTTCTCTTTTCTCTAGTAGTTTAAAGTCTTAGTGTTATAGTCTTGAGTTTTACCTTGTGTCACCCCCGGTGTATTCTTGCTCGTGAGCCATATAATAAAGAGTGTCTTAGTTGAAGGGCTTTGCCTCTTGCCATGATCAATAGAGTGAGAATAGAACAAAAGCATGAAAGATCATGTAATGATCTTATGGGAAGTGACGGCTTCACATAGAAAAAGAATGATGGTTGAAACTTGTTGAGGGTAGGAAAACGTAGACCTTGGTCATTGTTGCAATTAATAGGAAGTGATAAAGAAGGAGAGGTTCACATATAAATATATCATCTCTGACACCATCTATGATTGTGAACACTCACTAAACTATTGCATGCCTAGAAGTAGATGTTGTACAAGGAAGACAACATAATGAATTGTGATTGCTTGGTTCTGAACAATGTTATATGATTAGAGATCCCTTAGCATGTGACGATTGCTTCCACCTCATATTAGACAAAACTCCCGCACCAAGTAGAGATAAACCTTCAAACCAGTTTTGCCATGAGTGTCCACCATACCTACCTATGGATTGAATAAGATCCCTCAAGTAAGTTGTCATCGGTGCAAGCAATAAAAATTGCTCTCTAATATGTATGATCTATTAGTGTGTGGAAAATAAGCTTTATAAGAACCTGTGATGAGGAAGACATAAAAGTGACATACTGCATAATAAAGTTCTTTATCACAGGGGGCAATATAAAGTGACGTTCCTCCGCACTAAAAGGACACGCATCCAAACCTCAAAAGTGCATGACAACCTCTGCTTCCCTCTGCGAAGGGCCTATCTTGTACCTTTACCTTTTGTCCCTGAAAGAGTCATGGTGATCTTCACCAATTCCTTATTCTGCCTTTGTCTTGGCTACTGTCACATGCTTGGGAAAGATCTATATTCATATGTCAACTTGGAGGTAGGCACCCATGAAATATTATTGTTGACATTACCCTTGAGGTAAGCAGTTGGGAGGCAAAACTATAAGCCCCTATCTTTCTTTGTGTCCAGCTGAAACTTTGATCTCATGAGTACCACGTGAGTTGTAGCAATTGTAGAGAACAAAAGAATGATTTAGTATGTGGATTTCCTTTACAAGCTCTTATTTGACTCTTTCTGATGTTGTGATAAATTGCAATTGCTTCAATGACTAAAGGCTATCGGTTGTTACTTCTCAGTAAGGTTCTTGATCCATGCTTTACTTTGTGAAGGAATTATCACTTTAGCATGAGAGATTATATGTTGGTATTGTTGTTCTGATCTTGATCATGGTGCATGCATGTTCGTATCTTGTTTTGTCAACACCTCTCTCCCTAAACATGTGGTCATATTTAGTGAGCTAGGCTTTCGCTTGAGGACAAGCGAGGTCTAAGCTTGGGGGAGTTGATACGTCCATGTTGATATTTATCGCTTCTTTTGTTGTTATTTCACTTCACGGTAATATTCTTATGCCTTTTCTCTCTTATTTTGCAAGGTTTAAAAGAAGAGGGAGAATACCGGCAACTGGAATTCTGGCCTGAAAGTGGAGCAAAGTTGAGATACCTATTCTGCGCAACACCAAACGCCGTGAAAATCAACGGAGATTTTTTCCCCAATTTTTAAAAAATACTAGGCCGAAGAAGTGTCGGAGGGGCACCAGGGGGTGCCCACAAGCCTGCATGGCGCGGCCACGCCCCTATGCCGCGCCATGGGGGCTTGTGGGCAGCCCACTTGCCCAGTGGCTCCCCTCTTTTTCTATATGGAGGGTTTCATCCGGGGAAAAATCAGAAGGGCGCTTTTTCGTGGTTTCGCCGCCGCCACGAGGTGGAACTTGAGCAGAACCAATCTAGAGCTCCGGCAGGACGATCCCGCCGGGGAAACTTCCCTCCGAAGGGGGAAATCGTCGCCATCGTCATCACCAACACTCCTCTCATCGGAGGGGACTCATCACCATCAACATCTTCATCAACACCATCTCATCTCCAAACCCTAGTTCATCACTTGTAACCAATCTCCGTCTCGCGACTCCGATTGGTACTTGTAAGGTTGCTAGTAGTGTTGATTACTCTTTGTAGTTGATGCTAGTTGGATTACTTGGTGGAAGAGTTTATGTTCAGATCCTTGATGCTACTCATTACACCTCTGATCATGATTATGATTATTCTTTGTGAGTAGTTACTTTTGTTCCTGAGGACATGGGATAAGTCATGCTAATAATAGTCATGTGAATTTGGTATTCGTTCGGTATTTTGATATGTTGTATGTTGTTTTTCCTCTAGTGGTGTTATGTCAACGTCGACTACATAACACTTCACCATTATTTGGGCCTAGAGGAAGGCATTGGGAAGTAGTAAGTAGATGATGGGTTGCTAGAGTGACAGAAGCTTACACCCTAGTTTATGCGTTGCTTCGTAAGGGGCTGATTTGGATCCACTAGTTTAATGTTATGGTTAGACTTTGTCTTAATTCTTCTTTCGTAGTTGCGAATGCTTGCGAGAGGGGTTAATCATAAGTGGGATGCTTGTCCAAGTAAGGGCAGTACCCAAGCACCGGTCCACCCACATATCAAACTATCAAAGTAACGAACGCGAATCATATGAACATGATGAAACTAGCATGACAGAAATTCCCGTGTGTCCTAGGGAGCATTTTTCCTCTTATAAGACTTTATCCAGGCTTGTCCCTTGCTACAAAAGTGATTGGGCCACTTTGCTGCACCGTTGCTACTTTCCTTACTTGTTGCTTGCTACGAATCATCTCACCGCACAATCACTTGTTACTAACAATTTCAGTGCTTGCAGATTTTTCCTTGCTGAAAACCACTTGTCAGATCCTTCTGCTCCTCATTGGGTTCGACACTCTTACTTATCGAAAGGACTACCATTGATCCCCTATACTTGTGGGTCATCAAGCTTCCGCCTGGTGTTAATACACGTGTCGTCGAGGACCAGGAGGTTTTGTCCGAGGTACATACCTCGGCCATTGAGACTGAGGGGGCAGGTTCCTTCTCCGTAGGTGGAGAAAAGAACCAAATTCCCTCTGGTCATCACCCGAAGATGACTTTTAGGGGACTTCATGCTCTGGTATCTTCTGAGCCGCCCCAGCGCTGCTCTCAACAGAACAAGCTATGGCTGGCTGACCGACCATTATGGAGGACGTCTTTACCGGCTCCTTTATAGCCGAAGAACATCGCACCCTCATGGGTGTGGTCTTAAAAAGTATTTGATCCATCAATAGCAGACTGAATGACTCCTTCAACTGCTTGCTGATGGGCTTTAAGGTAAGTCTTATAATATTGTAAGTTTTACTTTGCAAAGTTATATATATATATATGCCTTTATGGGTATAACAACCCCCAACCCATGGGTGAGTTGGAAAGAAAAACTCACCCGTGGCTCAAAAACTAATTTGTGGGAGAAATGAAAGATAGCCCGAAGACTTGTGTAAACTATACGTTTGAGAATTTTGACTCAGCAATGTTCGCCTCGATAATTCGGAACCGGACTAACCTGATGTTTTTCCTTGCAGGCCTCGTCCTCGGCTGCCAATGCCAATGCGTTGGAAATGTTGGAAATATTCCCTAGAGGCAATAATAAAATGGTTATTATCATATAATTTCCTTGTTCATAATAATTGTCTATTGTTCATGCTATAATTGTATTAGCCGGAAACCATAATAGAAGTGTGAATAAATAGACCACACCATGTCCCTAGTGAGCCTATAGTTGACTATCTCGTTGATCGATGGATGGTCATGGTTTCGTGACCATGGACATTGAATGTCGTTGATAACGGGATCACATCATTAGGAGAATGATGTGATGGACAAGACCCAATCCTAAGCATAGAAAAAGATCGTGTAGTTCGTTCGCTAGAGCTTTTCTAATGTCAAGTATCATTTCCTTAGACCATGAGATTGTGCAACTCCCAGATACCGTATAAATGCTTTGGGTGTATCAAACTTGACAACGTAACTGGGTGACTATAAAGGTGCATTACAGGTATCTCCAAAAGTGTCTGTTGGGTTGGTACGAATCGAGACTGGGATTTATCACTCCGTGTAACGGAGAGGTATCTCTGGGCCTGATAACCCACAAGTATAGGGGGTCGCAACAGTTTTTGAGGGTAGAGTATTCAACCCAAATTTGTTGATTCGACACAACGGGAAGCCAAAGAATATTCTCGAGTATTAGCAGTTGAGTTGTGAATTCAACCACACCTGAAAGACTTAGTATCTGCAGCAAAGTTTCAATAGCAAGTAGTGTGATAGCAACGGTAGCAACGATAACAGTAGCAGCAGTGACAGTAGTAGCGACAAAGTAATGTAGCAAGGACCAGTAGGAAAAACTTGTAGGCATTGGATCGGTGATGGATAATTATGTCGGATGATATTGATCATGTAACAGTTATAACATGGGGAGATATGTAACTAGCTCCAGTTCGTCAATGTAGTGTAGGCATGAATTCTGTATATAGTCGTACGTGCTTATGGAAAAGAACTTGCATGACATCTATTGTCCATCCCTCCCTTGGCAGCGGGGTCCTAATGGAAACTAAGGGATATTAAGGTTCTCCTTTTAATAGAGAACCGGAACAAAGCATTAACACATAGTGAATACATGAACTCCTCATACTATGGTCATCTCCGGGAGTGGTTCCGGCTATTGTCACTCCGGGGTTGCCGGGTCATAACACATAGTAGGTGACTACAACTTGCAAGATAGGATCAAGAACACACATATATTGATTAAAACATAATAGGTTCATATATGAAATCATGGCACTCGAGCCCTAGTGACAAGCATTAAGCATGGCAAAGTAGTAGCAACATCAATCTCACAGCATAGTGGATACTAGGGATCAATCCCCATCAAAACTAACTCGATTACATGATAGATCTCATCCAACCCATCACCGTCCAGAAAGCCTACTATGAAGGATGGTTGGTGATGACAAAGGCGTCGATTCCCCCTCTCCGAAGCCCAGAACAGACTCCAGATCTGCCCTCTAGAGGAAGAACATGTGGTGGCGGCGGCTCCGTATCGTAAAATGCAATGAACTCTTCTCCTTGATTTTTTTCTGGTCAAAAGAGAATATATAGAGCTGGAATTGGAGGCGGCAGAGCCCCGAGGGGCTCACAAGCCTGCCAGGCCCGGCCAGGGGGGGCCGGGCCTGGTGGGCTTGTGAGCTCCTCGCTCCATCCCTCCAGTTGATTCTTGTGCCAGTATTTTTTATATATTCCACAAAAAATCCTCGTAAATTTCCAGGTCATTCCGAGAACTTTTATTTCTGCGCAAAAATAACACCATGGCAATTCTGCTGAAAACAACGTCAGTCTGGGTTAGTTCCATTCAAATCATGCAAATTAGAGATCAAAACAAGGGCAAAAGAGTTTGGAAAAGTAGATACGATGGAGACGTATCAACTCCCCCAAGCTTAAAGCCTTGCTTGTCCTCAAGCAATTCAGTTGACAAACTGAAAGAGACAAAAGAAAACTTTTACTAACTCTGTTTGATCTTGTTGTTGTAATTATGTCTAACTCATATTTAGATTTTCATTAAGATCATAAGCTAACCACATAAGAAATGACATTTAGGTCTCAAGAAGTACTCATATCAATGGCATAATCAACTAGCGAGCAATACTAATAAGTTTCAAACGTCAACACTTCAATCAAAACAATCATGAACAGATGGTGTCTCGCAAGCTCTTTCTGAGACCGCAAAACATAAATGCAGAACACCTTCAAAGACCAAGGGCTGACTTAACATTGTAATTCATGGCAAAGAAGATCTAGTCACAGTCATACTCAATATCAATTAATGGCAAAGCATGCAAATGAAAGAGGTGCTCTCTAATTGGTGCCTTTTATAAGAAGAGGATGACTCAACAGAAATGTAAATAGATAGGCCCTTCATAGAGGGAAGCATTGATTTGCAGAGGTGCCAGAGCTCAAGCTTTTAAGACAGAGATAAATAATTTTGGGTGGTATGCTTTCATTGTCAACGCAATGACCAAGATTTTTCACCATCTTCCATGCTACACATACTATAGGTGGTTCCCAAACAGAAAAGTAAAGTTTTGACTCCCCCACCACCGATCAATCACACTCCACGACTAGCCAAATCCTCGGGTGTCGTCCATACCAACAACAATCCAGGGGGAGTTTTGTTTGCAATTATCTTTTAGATTTGAGCATGGAACTGGGCATTCCAATTACCGGTCCCTTTCTCGTGAGTGATAGTGAATAAACATGTATCGAGGATAACACGCCTAGCATGGAAGATATTGATCGCCCCTTGTCACCACATGAGCGGTTCGGGCATACAAAACAGATTATTACTTGAAGATTTAGAGAGTGGCACATGCAAATTTACTTGGAACGGCAGGTCAATACCGCGTATAGGTAGGTATGGTTGACTCATATGGAACAACTTTGGATTTATGGAAGTGGATGCACAAGCAGTATTCCCTCTTAGTACAGGTGATGGCTAGCAAAAGACTGGGAAGCGACCAACTACAGAGCGACAGGAGTCATCAATACGCATTGAAATTAACCAACATTGAGTGCAAGCATGAGTAGGATATAAATCACCATGAACATGAATATCATAGAGGCTATGTTGATTTTGTTTCAACTACATGCGTGAACATGTGCCAAGTCAAGCCACTTGAATCATTCAAAGGAGGATACCATCCTATCATACTACATCATAATCATCTTGAAATTCATGTTGGCATCCAAGACAAACCATTATAAGCTCCTAGCTAATTAAGCATGGCATCAGAAACTATGATCTCTAAGTTGTCATTGCAAACATGTTTCTCTCATAACAAAGCTGAATTAAGAACGATGAGCTAGTCATATTTACAAAAACAAAATAGGTCGAGTTCATACCAGCTTTTCCAGGCTCAGTCACTTCATCATATATCATCATTATTGCCTTTCACTTGCACGACCAAATTATGTGAATCATAATGAGAGTGTTCGTGCATTGGACTATCCTGGAGTCTGTAGGCAAACACAGAGGAGAAGACAAAGTAATATGGCTCTTTGACGGATAAACAGATATGCAACTGAGAGCCACTAAACATTTTAACCATGGTCTTCTACCTTGACCCAAAGAAAAAGAGAACTATTTACACGGGAAAGCTCCCAACAAGGAAAAGAAGAAAGGGAAATCGTTTTGGGTTTTCTCAATCTAAACAAACACATGAGAAGAAAGCGAGAAAAAGAAATATACTAGCATGGATTATACAGTGGAAAGGTGTGAATACCGACTATCAAAGTGAATGTGTGAGCAAGAATATAAAGTCGGTGAGAAACACATACTCCCCCAAGCTTAGGATTTTGGCCTAAGTTGGTCTACTCCCAAGGAGGGAAGTAACCGTCTCCCGGGTACTCCGGAGTGGACTGAGGGTGCCACTGTTGGGTGAGCTCCTCTGGCTCCCACTGATAAACTGACGACTGGTACTCGACTGGTAGCTCGGGCACGGGCGCCTGTGGTGGCGCTATGCCCCAATATGTGTAGATGTCCGAGGGCATAATAATATACCTGCCTAGAGATTGAACAAAGAAGGAGCAGGCAAGGTAATAGTCTCACGAGTACCCTGGCTAAACACCAAGTTATAAATCATCCTCTTATTATTATATCTATCAAGAAAGTCATGGCGAACCATGCTATCATAATCTAGATATCTCTCAGGAAGAAGCATCTCTTCTTCCTCTTGAAGTATAATAGGTATCTCAAAATGTCTAGCAAGACGGGTAGCATAGATACCTCCATAAACGGTGCATTTAGTACGGTTTGTGTTCAACCGTTGAGCCACTATAGCGCCCAAGCTATAAGTTTTATCATTATAAAGAGCTTCGTGCAAAACCGCAAGATCTGGGGAGCTAAGAGCTCCAGCTTTCCCACGGCCAATCAAACATTTTCCCACGAATAACGAGAAATACCGAAGCACGGGAAATGGTATGCTAGCAACTCTAGCACAAGATACTCCTCTCTCCTCTCCTACAACAATAGTATCAATGAAAGACTCCAAGTCCCGTGGATGAGGTTCATGAATATCCCCAACATAAGGTAATTTGCAAACATTGCAAAAATCCTAAAGTGCCATGCGCTGGGGGATATCATATAACTTGAACTCAACCATAGGAGGATCCTTCCTAGGATAGAAATTAAAGGTTTGCACGAAAATATTAGTGAGGAGGAGGTATTGTGGACACTTATCTTTAACAAATGCGGTAAGGCATGCGTTCTCCACCAAGTAATAAAAATCCTCATAAAGACCGGCGGCACGTAAGAACACATTGCTTGGCCACTCGCACGCTCGAACTTCTGCAACTCGGGGGATCAGATACTTGGGTTTCTTCTTCTCATTTTCATCTTCCTTGGGGTTACGGCTTGAAGAGCCTCTTAGGAACCTCCTCATCTTTTCCTTTTTCTCTCTCTGAAATTTTCTGAAATTTTTAGTGACTCAAGAGAAAAGTGAACGAGGCTCAACAAAACTCATAGCAACTACTCCTACAAGTGCCTAGAGGCCATATCATGCATCAAAACTACTTGGGACCAACTAAAATGAACATGCAAAGCTCAAGAACAGGGTCACCAAGGCAGCAAAAATACGCAACGAATAAAGCACTAGAGAGAAAACTAATTGGACCAATGGAGGAGTCACATACCAAGGAACAATTTCCCCAAAACAGTTTGGTGAATGGGGCTTTTCACAACGAGATCTAAAAATGCAGCAAGATGAGCAAGAACACGGGTTTGAGCTGTGGAATGAATTTTTCTGGAGGTAGGAGAAGGATATGGGAGCTGGAATAAGTGGAGGGGGCCATGTGGGGCCCACAAGCTTGCCTCCTGGGCTTGTGGCCCACTTGCACATCCCCGTGACTAGCTCTCTATCTCAGAATTTTCAGAAATTCCAGAAAAAATCATACTTGAATTTCAGGGCATTTGAAAATTTTTTATTTTCGGGACACTTTTCTAAGGGACGCAAAGAGTAGAAAACAGGGAAAATGAAACTAAATTTATCATTTTTCTTCTAAGCACCACAAAGTACAAATTGGGGACACAGGGTTGTGACTCCTAGATTCATCCATCTCATGGTCATCAAAAGAAATCCGTCAATGAGGTTGATCAAGTCTCCTTGACAAACTTTTTTTGAATCACATAAAACCGGAGAATTTTCGAATAATCATTAGGTAACCTCAACGGGGATGTGCATATCCCCAACAAGTAAATCATACTTCATCTTGACAGTAGGTATAGGGCATTCAAAGCTCCCAATAAGAATCGATGAAGTTTTTTTCAATAGCTTTGATGCAATGTAGTCGATATTGTTTCTTCGTAAAGTGCACCGTATGCTCATTACCGTTAACATGGAAAGTTACATTGCCTTTGTTGCAATCAATAACAGCCCCTGGAGTGTTTAAAAAGGGTCTTCCAAGGATGACCGCCATGGCATCATCCTCGGGAATATCCAGAATAACAAAGCCCGTTAAGATAGTAACGTTAGCAACCACAACAGGCACATCCTCGCAAACGCCAATAGGAAAAGCAGTTGATTTGGCGGCCATTTGCAAAGACATTTCAGTGGGTGTCAACTTATCCAATTCAAGTCTATGATAAAGAGAGAGAGGCATAACACTAACACCGGCTCCTAGATCGCATAAAGCAGTTCTAACATAATTTCCTTTAATGGAGCAAGGTATAGTGGGCACTCCAGGATCACCTAGTTTCTTAGGAGTTCCACCCTTGAAGGTGTAGTTGGCAAGCATGGCGGAAATCTCAACCTCAGGTATCTTCCTTTTGTCGGTCACAATATCTTTCATGTACTTAGCATAAGGAGACATCTTGAGCATATCTATCAAACGCATTTGTAGAAAGACAGGTCTAATCATTACAACAAAGCACTCAAAATCCTTATCATCCTTTTTCTTGGATGGTTTGGGAGGAAAGGGCATGGGTTTCTGAACCCATGGTTCTCTTTCTTTACCATGCTTCCTAGCAATTAAGTTGTTCTTATCATACCTCTTTTCTTAGGTTGTGGGTTATCAAGATCAACACTGGGTTCAATCTCCACATCCTTATCATTACTAGGTTGAGCATCATCATGAACACTACTATCGATATTATCACTAGGCTCATGTTCATCACTAGATTGTGTTTCGACATCAGAAACAGAAATATCATTTGGACTCTTAGGTGTAACAGCAGCAGTTTTGCTAGCATGCAAGTTCCTATCATCTTTCTTTTTCTTCCTAGAACCAGGATGACTAGGTGCATCAGTGCTAACACTTTGAGAATCTTGTTCAATTCTCTTAGGATGACCCTCAGGATACAAAGGTTCCTGGGTCATTCTACCACCTCTAGTGACGACTCTAATGGAATTGTCATTCAACTCATTGAGCAAATCATTTTGAGCCTTAAGTGCTTGTTCTACTTGAGTGGTGACTATATAGGCATGTTTACTCAAAAGCTTAAGATCATTGACATTTCTATCCACACAAGCACATAAATGACTAAGCATACGAGCATTTTGCCTCAATTGTCTGCTAACATAATCATTGAAACTTTATTGTTTGGCAACGAAGTTATCAAATTCATCTAAGCATAAGCTAGCAGGTTTATCGAAAGGAATATCACTCTCATTGAATCTACGAAGATAATTTACCTATAGTACCTGTGTCGGGTTATCAAGACCATGTATTTCTTTGATAGGTGGTAGATTCTTGACATATTCAGATTTATTGCCTTTCTCTTGAATATATTTCTTAGCTTCTTGCATATCTTCAGGACTGACGAATAGAATACCTCTTTTCTTCGGAGTTGGCTTCGGAGGTGGTTCGGGAATAATCCAAGCATTATCATTTCTCAAGATATTGTTGAATAGAATTTCATCTTGTTCCACAGTTCGTTCCCTGAAAACACAACCAGCACAACTATCTAGGTGGTCCCTAGAAGCATCGGTTAGTCCGTTATAAAAGATATCAAGTATTCCATTCTTCTCAAGAGGGTGATCAGGCAAAGCATTCAGTAACTAGACAAGCCTCCCCCAAGCTTGTGGGAGACTCTCTTCTTCAACTTACACAAAGTTATATATATATATATCCTGCAAGGCAGCTTGTTTCTTATGGGCAGGAAAATATTTCTCAAAGAAGTAGTAGATCATATCCTGGGACTACGCACACAACCAGGAGCAAGAGAAGTGAACCAAGTCTTAGCATCATCCTTTAGCGAGAAAGGAAACAGCTTAAGGATATAGTAATGGCGAATCTTTTCCTCGCTCGTGAATAGCGTGGCTATATCATTCAGCTTGGTAAGATGTGCTACAGCCGTTTCAAACTCGTAACCATGAAAAGGATCAGATTCGACCGAAGTGACTAACTCAGGGTCGACAGAGAATTCATAATCCTTATCAGTCACAAAGATGATTGAAGTAGCAAACTTAGGATCGTATTTCATTCTAGCATTCAGAGATTTTTCCTTCCACTTGCGTAGTAAATTCTCAAGATCCTAACTATCCTTACAAGCAAGAAAGTCCTCAGCTACCTCTCCCTCCATAACATAACCCTCAGGTATATCAGGCAATTCATATCTAGGAGAGCTAGTTCTAGCAGGTGAAACAGCAGGTTCCACTTCAATAATTTCAGCAGTTTCAGAAGTATCATCACATTCAGCAGCAACTCTAGCAATTTGTGCATCAAGAAATGCACCTAGGGGAAAAGCAGTATCAAGCAAAGCATCATCATAAGCATCATGGATAGCAGAAGTAGTATCATCAAGCACATGCGACATATCAGAATTTCTAGCAAGAGGTGGTGTCGCAAACATACTCATAACTGAAGGTGAATCAAGTGCAGAGCTAGATGGCAGTTCCTTACATGTCCTCGTAGTTGAGGGAAAGACTTTAGTTTTTGGATCTCTCGGATTCCTCATAGTGATCAACAAACGTAAATCCCAAGTGACTCAGAGAATAGAGATATGCCTCCCCGGCAACGGCGCCAGAAAATAGTCTTGATAACCCACAAGTATACGGGATCGCAACAGTTTTCGAGGGTAGAGTATTCAACCCAAATTTGTTGATTTGACACAAGGGGAAGCCAAAGAATATTCTCGAGTATTAGCAGTTGAGTTGTAAATTCAACCACACCTGAAAGACTTAGTATCTGCAACAAAGTTTCAATAGCAAGTAGTGTGGTAGCAACGGTAACAATAGCAGCAGTGACAGCAGTAGTGACAAAGTAACGTAGCAAGGACCAGTAGGAAAAACTCATAGGCATTGGATCGGCGATGGATAATTATGCCGGATGATATTGATCATGTAACAGTTATAACATGGGGAGATATGTAACTAGCTCCAGTTCGTCAAAGTAATGTAGGCATGCATTCCGTATATAGTCGTACGAGCTTATGGAAAAGAACTTGCATGACATCTATTGTCCATCCCTCCCGTGGCAGTGGGGTCCTAATGGAAACTAAGGGATATTAAGGTTCTCCTTTTAATAGAGAACCGGAACAAAGCATTAACACATAGTGAATACATGAACTCCTCATACTATGGTCATCTCCAGGAGTGGTTCCGGCTATTGTCACTCCGGGGTTGCCGGGTCATAACACATAGTAGGTGAATACAACTTGCAAGATAGGATCAAGAACACACATATATTGATGAAAACATAATAGGTTCAGATATGAAATCATGGCACCCGGGCCCTAGTGACAAGCATTAAGCATGGCAAAGTAGTAGCAACATCAATCTCACAGCATAGTGGATACTAGGGATCAATCCCCATCAAAACTAACTCGATTACATGATAGATCTCATCCAACCCATCACCGTCCAGCAAGCCTACGATGAGATTACTCACGAACATTGAAGACCATCATGGAATTGGCGATGAAGGATGGTTGATGATGACGAAGGCGTCAATTCCCCCTCTCCGGAGCCCAGAACGGACTCCAGATCTGCCCTCTAGAGGAAGAATAGGTGGTGGCGGCGGCTCCGTATTGTAAAATGCGATGAACTCTTCTCCTTGATTTTTTTTTCTGGTCGAAATAGAATATATAGAGCTAGAATTGGAGGTGGCGGAGCCCCGAGGGGCAAACAAGCCAGCCAGGCCTGGCCAGGTGGAGGGTTGGGCCTGGTGGGCTTGTGAGCTCCGGGCTCCGTCCCTCGAGTTGATTCTTGCGCCAATATTTTTTATATATTCCAAAAAAAATCCTCGTAAATTTCCAGGTCATTCCGAGAACTTTTATTTCTGCGCAAAAACAACACCATGGCAATTCTGCTGAAAACAGCGTCAGTCCGGGTTAGTTCCATTCAAATCATGCAAATTAGAGACCAAAACAAGGGCAAAAGAGTTTGGAAAAGTAGATACGATGGATACGTATCAGGGCCCACTCAATAATACATCATCATAATGATCTCAATGTGACTAAGGAGTTAGCCACTCGATCATGTGTTATGAAACGAGTAAAGAGACTTGCCGCTAACAAGATTGAACATAGTATAGGGATACCGACAATCGAATCTCGCGCAAGTATAATACTAATAGACAAAGGGAATTGTATACGGGATTAATCAAATCCCCTGCATCGTGGTTCATCCGATGAGATCATCATGGAACATGTTGGAGAAAATATGGGTATCCAGATCCCCCTATTGGTTATTGGTCGGAGAGGCGTCTCGGTCATGTGTGCATGGTTCTCGATCCCGTAGGGTCTACACACTTAAGGTTCGGTGACGCTAGATTTGTAATGGGAATTGTATGTGTGGTTACCAAAAGTTGTTCGGAGTCCCAGATGAGATCTCGGACATCACGAGGAGTTCTGGAATAGTCCAGAGGTGAAGATTTATATATGGGAAGTCCAGTTTCGGTCACCGGAAAGGTTTCGGGTTTTATCGGTATTGTACCGGGACGACCGAAAAGGTTCTGAGGGTCCACCGGGAGGGGCCACCTATCCCGGAGGGCCACATGGGCCGAAAGAGGGAGGTAACCAGCTCCCTGGTGGGCTGCTGCGCACCACCCAACGGACCCAAGGCGCCTAGGGCTGGGAACCCTAGGGCGTGGGGGCTGCCTCCCACCAACTTGAGAGGCAAGCCACCCCCTTGGCCGCTGCCGCCCCCTCCTAGGGTTTCTAGGGTGGCCAGGCCCCTCTCCCCTTCCCCCTATAAATAGAGGAGGGGCGAGAGGGCTGCAGACACGCCTGAACCCTCCCCCTTGGCACAGCCCTACCCCTCCACTTCTCCTCCATCGTGGCGCTTGGTGAAGCCCTGTCGGAGAACCACAAGCTCGACCACCACCACGTCGTCGTCCTGCCGGAGCTCTCCATCAACTTCTCCTCCCCCTTGCTGGATCAAGAAGGATGAGATGTCCCCGGCCTGTACGTGTGTTGAACGCGGAGGCTCCGTTTATTCGGTGCTTGGATCAGATCTTCCGCGATTTGAATCACCGCGAGTATTACTCCATCAACCGCGTTCTTTGTAACGCTTCCACTCAGTGATCTTCAACGGTATGAAGATGATCTCCCTCTCTATCGTTGCTAGAATCTCCTAGATTGATCTTGGTAACACATAGGAAAATTTTGAATTATTACTATGTTAGCCAACAGTGGCATCATGAGCCAGGTCTATGTATATATTCTATGCACGAGTAGAACACGAGTAAGTTGTGGGCGATGATTTGGTCGATTTGCTTACTGTTACTAGTCCTATCTTGATTTGGCGGCATTGTGGTATGAAGCGGCCCGAACCGACTTTACACGTACGCCTACGTGAGACTGGTTCCACTGCCTAACATGCACTTGCTGTATAAGGTGGCTAGCGGGTGTCTGTCTCTCCCACTTTAGTCAGATCAGATTCGATGAAGAGGGTCCTTATGAAGGGTAAATAGCAATTGGCATATCACTGTTGTGGTTGTAACATAGGTAAGAAACGTTCTTGCTAGAAACCCATAGTAGCCATGTAAAACTTGCAACAACAATTAGAGGGCGCCTAACTTGTTTTTGGAGGGTATGCTATGTGATGTGATATGGCCAAAAGGATGTGATGAAATATATGTGATGTATGAGATTGATCATGTTCTTGTAATAGGATTCACGACTTGCATGTCGATGAGTATGACAACCTGCAGGAGCCATAGGAGTTGTCTTAATTTATTGTATGACCTGCGTGTCAATCATAAATGCCATATGATTACTTTACCTTATTGTTAACCGTTAGCCATAGTAGTAGAAGTAATAGTTGGCGAGAGAACTTCATGAAGACATGATGATGGAGATCATGGTGTCGTGCCGGTGATGATGGTGATCATGCCATGCCCCGAAGATGGAGATCAAAGGCGCAAGATGATATTGGCCATACATGTCACTTTATGATTTGCATGTGATGTTTATCATGTTTTTACATCTTATTTTCTTAGAACAATGGTAGTAAATAAGATGACCCCTCACTAAAATTTCTAGAAATGTATTCCCCCTAAGTGTGCACTGTTGCAAAGGATCGTTGTTTTGAAGCACCACGTGATGATCGGGTGTGATAGATTCTAACGTTCGCATACAACGGGTGTAAGCCAGATTTACACACGCGAAACACTTGGGTTGACTTGATGAGCCTAGCATGTACATACATGGCCTCGGAACATGAGAGACCAAAAGGTCGAACATGAGTCGTATAGTTGATGCGATCAACATGGAGATGTTCACCATTGATGACTAGCCCGTCTCACGTCATGATCGAACACGGCCTAGTCTATATGGATCATTTATCACTTAGATGATTAGAGGAATGTCTATCTGAGTGGGAGTTCATTAAATAATTTTATTAGATGAACTTAATTGTCATGAACTTAGTCTAAAATTGTCTTTACACTCTATATTGTTGTTCCAATGGCCCACGCTAATGTTCCCCTCAACTTTAACGCGTTCCTAGAGAAAACCAAGCTGAAAGACGATGGAAGCAACTATACGGACTGGGTCCGTAACTTGAGCCAAATCCTCATAGCTTCCAAAAAATATATATGTCCTTGATGCGCCGCTAGGTGACGCACCTGAATTCTCAGCAGCTCAAGACGTTATGAATGCCTGGCAATCGCCTAGTGATCATTACTCCCTGGTTCAGTGAGGCATGCTTTACAGTTTAGAACCGGGGCTCCAAAAGCGTTTTGAGCAACATGGAGCATATCAGATGTTCCAAGAGCTGAAACTGGTTTTCCAAGCTCATGCTCGGCACGAGAGATATGAAGTCTCCGACAAGTTCTTGAGTTGTAACATGGAGGAAAATAGTTCTGTCACCGAGCACATACTCAAAATGTCTGGGTTGCACAATCACTTGTTTTAGCTGAGAGTTAATCTTCCGGATGACTTGGTTATTGACAGAATCCTCCAGTCGCTTCCACCTAGCTACAAGAGCTTTTTGATGAACTACAATATGCAAGGGATGGAGAAGTCCATTCCTGAGTTATATTCGATGCTGAAATCAGCGGAGGTGGAAATCAAAAAGGAACATCAAGTGTGAGACTGAGTATTATTATTGCAAGGGAACTTCAAGAAGGACGGCAAAGCAGTTGCCGCGCCCGGTAAATCATTTGCCGGGAAGAAGCCCAAGAATGGACCCAAGCGTGAGACTGAGTGCTATTATTGCAAGGGAACCGGTCACTAGAAGCGGAACTGTCCCAAGTACTTAGCGGATAAGAAGGCCGACAACGTCAAAGGTATATATGATATACATGTTATTGACGTGCACCTTACCAGCGCTCATAGTAGCTCCTGGGTATTTGGTACCGGTGTAGTTGCTCACATTTATAACTCAAAACAGGAGCTACGGAATAAGCGGAGACTGGCGAAGGACGAGGTGAAGATGCGCGTCGGGAATGGTTCCAAGGTCAATGTGATCGACCTAGGCACGCTACCTTTACATCTACCTTCGGGATTAGTTTTAAACCTTAATAATTGTTAATTGGTACCAGCTTTGAGAATGAACATTATATCCGGATCTCGTTTGATGCGAGATGGCTACTCATTTAAATCTGAGAATAATGATTGTTCTATTTATATGAGAGGTATGTTTTATGGTCATGCCCCGCTGGTCAATGATTTATTCTTAATGAATTTCGAACGTGATGTTACACATATTCATAGTGTGAGTACCAAAATATGTAAGGTTAATAATGATAGTCCCACATACTTGTGGCACTGCTGCCTTGGTCATATCGGTGTCAAACGCATGAAGAAACTCCATGCAGATGGACTTTTGGAGTCTCTTGATTTTGAATCATTTGACAAGTGTGAACCATGCCTCATGGGAAAGATTACTAAGACTCCGTTCTCCGGAACAATGGAGCGAGCAACCAACTTGTTGGAAATAATGCATACCGATGTATGCGGTCCAATGAACATTGAGGCTCGCGGTGGCTATCGTTATGTTCTCACCCTCACTGATGACTTAAGAAGATATGGGTATGTATACTTAATGAAACACAAGTCTGAGACCTTTGAAAGGTTCAAAGAATTTCAGAGTGAGGTAGATAATCAACATGATAAGAAAATAAAGTTCTTGCGATATGATTGTGGAGGAGAATATTTAAGTCACGAGTTTGGCACGCACTTAAGGAAATGTGGAATTGTTTCACAACGCACGCCGCCTGGAACACCTCAGTGTAACGGTGTGTCTGAACATCGTAATCGCACTCTATTTGATATGGTGCGATCTATGATGTCTCTTACTGATTTACCGCTATCATTTTGGGGATATGCATTGGAGAATGCCGCATTCATTTTAAAGTTTAAATAGGGCACCGTCTAAATCCGTTGAGACGACACCGTATGAATTATGGTTTGCGAAGAAACCTAAGCTGTCATTTCTGAAAGTTTGGGGATGTGATGCTTATATCAAGAAACTTCAACCTGAAAAGCTCGAACCCAAGTCGGAAAAGTGCGTCTTCATATGATACCCTAAGGAAACTATTGGGTATACCTTCTATCTAGATCCAAAGGTAATATCTTTGTTGCCAAGATTGGATCCTTTCTAGAGAAAGAGTTTCTCTCGAAAGAAGTGAGTGGGAGGAAAGTAGAACATGATGAGGTAACTGTACCCCCTCTCGAACCGGAGAGTAGCACAGCGCAGGAAAATGTTTCTGTGGTGCCTGCCCTAACTAGAAAGGAAGTTAATAATGATGATAATGAAACTTCGGATCAAGTTACTACTAAACTTCGTAGGTCCATGAGGACACGTTCCGCACCAGAGTGGTATGGCAACCCTGTCCTGGAAATCATGTTGTTAGAGAATGCTGAACCTTCGAACTATGAAGAAGCGATGGTGGGACCGGATTCCAACAAATTGCTTGAAGCCATGAAATCCGAGATAGGATCCATGTATGAGAACAAAGTATGGACTTTGGTGGACTTGCCCGATGATCTCAAGCCATAGAAAATAAATGGATCTTTAAGAAGAAGATTGGCGCAGATGGTAATGTGACCGTCTATAAGACTCGGCTTGTTGCTAAGGGTTATCGACAAGTTCAAGGATTTGACTACAATGAGACTTTCTCACCCGTAGCGATGTTGAAGTCTGAATCATGTTAGCAGTTGCCAAATTTTATGATTATGAGATCTGGCAAATGGACGTCAAAATGGCATTCCTTAACGGCTTTCTTAAGGAAAAAGTGTATGTGATGCAGCCGGAAGGTTTGCAAGCTCCATCGCTCCATCTATGGGCTGGTGCAAGCATCTCGGAGTTGGAACATTCGTTTTGATGAGGTGAGCAAAGCATTTGGGTTTGTACAGACTTATAGAGAAGCCTATATTTACAAGAAAGTGAGTGGGAGCTCTGCAACATTTCTCATTTTATATGTGGATGACATATTGTTGATGGGAAATGATATAGAACTTTTGGAAAGCATAAAGGCCTACTTGAATAAGTGTTTTTCAATGAAGGACCTTGGAGAAGCTGCTTACATATTAGGCATCAAGATCTATAGAGATAGATTGAGACGCCTCATTGGTCTTTCACAAAGCACATACCTTGACAAGATATTGAAGAACTTCAATATGGATAAGTCCAAGAAGAGGTTCTTGCCTATATTGCAAGGTGTGAGATTAAGCGCAGCTCAATGCTCGACCACGGCAGAAGATAGAGAAAAGATGAGTATCGTCCCCTATGCTTCGGCCATAGGCTCTATTATGTAAGTCATGATCTGTACCAGACCTGATGTGAACCTTGCCATAAGTTTGTTAGGGAGGTACCAAGTGATCCTGGAATGGATCACTGGACAGTGGTGAAGAATATCCTTAACTACCTGAAAAGGACTAAAGATATATTTCTCGTTTATGGAGGTGCCGAAGAGCTCGTCGTAAAGTGTTACGTCGATGCTAGCTTCCACACAGATCCGGATGACTCCAAGTAACAAACCGGATACGTGTATATTTTGAATGGTGGGGCAGTCAACTGGTGCAGTTGCAAGCAAAGCATCGTGGCGGCATCTACATGTCAAGCGGAGTACATAGCTACTTTGGAAGCAGCACATGAAGGAGTCTGGATGAAGGAGTTCATCACCGACCTAGGAGTGATTCCCAATGCGCCTGGACCGTTGACTCTCTTCTGTGACAACACTAGAGCTATTGCCATTGCCAAGGAGCCCAGGTTTCACAAGAAGACCAAGCACATCAAGCGCCGCTTCAACTCCATTCGTGTATATATTCAGGATGGAGATATAGATATTTGTAGAGTACATACGGATCTGAATGTCGCAGATCCGTTGACTAAATCTCTTCCACGAGCGAAACATGATCAGCACCAGAACTCTATGGGTGTTCAATTCATCACAATGTAACCAGATTGTTGACTCTAGCGCAAGTGGGAGACTGTTGAAAATATGCCCTAGAGGCAATAATAGAATGGTTATTATTATATTTCCTTGTTCATAATAATTGTCTATTGTTCATGCTATGATTGTATTAACTGGAAATCATCATACATGTGTGAATAAATAGGCCACGCCATGTCCCTAGTGAGCCTCTAGTTGACTAGCTCGTTGATCAATGGATTGTCATGGTTTACTGACCATGGACATTGGATGTCATAAATAACGGAATCACATCATTAGGAGAATGATGTGATGGACAAGACCCAATCCTAAGCATAGCACAAGATCGTCTAGTTCGTCTGCTAGAGCTTTTCTAATGTCAAGTATCATTTCCTTAGACCATGAGATTGTGCAACTCCCAGATACCGTAGGAATGCTTTGGGTGTATCAAACGTCACAACGTAACTGGGTGACTATAAAGGTGGATTACAGGTATCTCCGAAACTTTTTGTTGGGTTGGTACGAATTGAGACTCGGATTTATCACTCCATGTGATGAAGAGGTGCCTCTGGGCCAACTCAGTAATACATCATCTTAATGAACTAAATGTGACTAAGAAGTTAGCCACGGGATCATGTGTTATGGAACGAGTAAAGAGACTTGCCGGTAATGATATTGAACAAGGTATAGGGATACCGACGATCGTATCTAGGGCAAGTATAATACCGATAGACAAAGGGAATTGTATACAGGATTAATCAAATCCCCGACATCGTGGTTCATCCGATAAGATCATCGTGGAACATGTGGGAGCCAATATGGGTATCCAGATCCTGCTAATGGTTATTGGCCGGAGAGGTGTCTTGGTCATGTCTACATGGTTCCCGAACCAGTAGGGTCTACACACTTAAGGTTCGATGACGCTAGAGTTGTAATGGGAATTGTATATGTGGTTACCGAAAGTTGTTCGGAGTCCCGGATGAGATCCCGGACGTCAGGAGGAGTTACGGAATAGTCCGGAGGTGAAGATTTATATATGGGAAGTCCAGTTTCGGTCACGGGAAAGGTTTCAGGTTTTATCGGTATTGTACCGGGACCACCGAAAAGGTTCCGGGGGTCCACCGGGATGGGTCACCTATCCCGGAGGGTCGCATGGGCCGAAAGAGGGAGGGAACCAGCTCCATGGTGGGCTGGTGTGCACCACCCAAGGGGCCCAAGGCGCCTAGGACTGGGAATCCTAGGGCGTGGGGGCTGCCTCCCACCAACTTGGGAGGCAAGCCACCCCCTTGGCCGCCACCGCCCCCTCCTAGGATTTCTAGGGTGGCCGGTCCCCTCTCCCCTTCCCCCTATAAATAGAGGATCGGTGAGAGGGCTGCAAACACACCTGAACCCTCCCCCTTGGCGCAGATCTACCCCTCCACTTCTCCTGCTCCGCAGCGCTTGACGAAGTCGTGCCGGAGAACCACAAGCTCCACCTCCACCACGCCGTCGTGCTGCCGGAGCTCTCCCTCAACTTCTCCTCCCCCTTGCTGGACCAAGAAGGAGGAGACGTCCCCGGGCTTTACGTGTTGAACACGGAGGCGCCGTTCGTTCGGTGCTTCGATCGGATCTTCCCCGATTTGAATCGCCGCGAGTACGACTCCATCAACCGCGTTCTTTCTAACGCTTCCGCTTAGCGATCTCCAACGGTATGAAGATGCTCTCCCTCTCTCTCGTTGCTAGCATCTCCTAGATTGATCTTAGTGACACGTAGGAAATTTTTGAATTATTACTACGTTACCCAATAGGAAATAGTCGAGCTAAATCATAAACTCAAAGTTTCTGATGAAGAGCTTGACCGCATAAATGGTCGGCTCAACGAGAAGCACGGTAAGTTGGGTGAAGAGATTCATATCGTCCTTAAGCAATTTGTAAGGAGCATCTTGGCCGTGTCGTCTATCTCTTTATATTCTAATTTTGTTAGCAGCAAAAGACCAAGAGCTTGAGAAGCTCAGGGCCGAGGTGGAGAAAGCCAAACGAGAGGTTGTTGCACACAAGGTGGCGGTCAAACAAGTGGCTGCCGACCTGGACGCCCTCAAGGTCGTCAGCAGCAAACATTAGGCCAGGGTGACGAAGATCCAGCAAGAGCTGCAAGAGGCGAGCTCGAAATGTGAGGCCTTGGAGCAAAAAGCTCAAGAGTATGTGGCCGATCATACCAGACTGTCTGTCGAGCTTCAATCAGAGCGGGTGGAGCGGAGGTTCTATGAAGAAGAAGTGCGCCAAGCCAAGCTTATGGCAACCGGTAAGCCGTACTTACTGGAATGTGCCTTTGGTGGCAACATGTATGCCTTTCTTACGCTGATATGGCGTTCTGCACGCGCCTTCATGAACCTCCCGCAGAGTGTGGCGGATGAGGCCAAGAATTTTGCGACCCACGACGGGGATGCCGAGCAACGGCTATTCTGGGCTCGGTTGGAAACTCTCGAGATCAACCTTAGTCTGAGCTATCAAATGAAGTAGATGATGGAACTACATAAGATGGCGAAGCCGGCCATGAAGGATCTCTGTGTTTGGCTATGGCCTGCCGAGCCCTTGCTGAGCAGTTACTTCGCATTAGTGCAGAACTGGTCGACGCCGCGCCCCATATTGAACTCCTGGAGCGCTCTGCTTGTAAGGAAGGAGCCTGGATGGCTTTTGCACGGATGATGGTGCATTTGCCGGGGGTAAAGCCCCTTAAGATGGCCAATGATCCACCGCCTGCCGGAAAGGAGCATAGGCCCCCGAGCTATATTTCTCCTCCGCTATGGAAGGTGCTGGGGTGATCGAGTCCCATTTCTCAAAATATGTAATATTACAATGAATATTTGTTAGTGTATTTCAGAACAATCTATCTAATAAGATGTATGCCCAAAGTAGAGTACACTTTGTGTTATTTTGATTCCTATTTTGTCCTTTTTTATCTGAAAGTTACTAGTCGTCGGCTTCAGCCCCCATGTAGAGACTACTTGAGGTATTTCAACGTCTGCACTGTAACCTTAGCCGATGTATCGGTGCCCGAGAGCGGTAGTGCATGAGGGAAACAAGGCGATCGGACTATGTGGCTTTATCGCTTTCGTTTAGCCTTAGGAACTTTGTATGCGGGGGCTAGTTACAAGCCCCCAACGTTTTACAATAATCGAAAAAACCGGAAATTGAAATAATTACCACGAGGTTTGAATAGATGAAACCCATCCGCATGACGCGGAGTAGCCTCTATCGACTTTGTAAATGAGCTCGGATTGCGGACCAATTCTCGCTTATTATGACGGTCAAATTTCGTCTTTCTCCACTGAGGTATGTCAAACCAGGCCAGCTGGGAATACAGTCGCAGTGGTTCTCCCATTACCCCTTTAGTCGAACTAGCGGAACGTAATGGTGTAAGCATAGGAGCGGGGCAATCCAACTATAGACCCAACACATAATTTGGAGCCGATGCATATAAGGAAAAATCATGAGAAATCGAGCACTTAGGAGAAGGAGCACTGACGGTGTAGTGATTGGGGTGGTGTTACCATCCAAGCCCCCGGGCTGTGATCGATAGCACTTTAGCGTGTGCAAATGGTAGTTTTGACCTGTGTGCGCCTATAAGTATAAGGTGTATGTATATGAAAGTACTCGAAATAATGTGTGCGATGAATTTTTATAACTCGGAGCACAAAGGCACTTGTTACAGGTAACTATCGATACAAGTATTTTGAAGCAACTTTTCAAGCAACCTTACATGGGTGATTGGACGTCCGCCCTATGTTCGGTCGCACTATATATATTGCCCCTACTAGGGGTGGGGTGCTATCTTTTACAGGATGTTCCTATAAGCAAGCGGACCTTGAGTAGATGGTCTTGAGAAGCTACCGAAGAACTGAGAAGCTTGACGCTTCGGATCTTCATGATGCCATGTCTTTATTTCGTAGAGTGTGTTGGACCATAGTTCGGTTGACCCGATTACATAGTCCCTGGTGGGTTGCTCCCACGGCTGCCCATGGAATTTTAAGGATGAAATTGTGTTGTCGAGGGACGTACCTTGATGGTCTTCGGGTCACTTCATGGGAGTCGTATCCCTATGTGCTCTTAGCCGTAGAAGTATCCGGCTGGTCTCATTGAGCTCAGACCTGTTTGCCTCCCCTCCGTGCCTTTGATGCCGGCCTGTGGCTTGAAGTGTCGCTGTCGTGTTGACATTCAGCTGCTAGTGCGACCATGTGCTACTCGATCCGGAGAGAATGCTCTGTGTTTTCGCTTACCATGATGACTCCCTTGGGTCCGGGCATTTTGAGCTTCATGTAGGCGTAGTGGGGTACGACGTTAAAGCAGGCGAAAGCTGTGTGGCCGAGCAGTGCATCGTATTCACTACGAAAGGGGATGATATCGAAGATCAAGTCCTCACTATGGAAGTTGTCGACAGAACCGAACACGACTTCCAGTGTTATCATGCCCGAGGAGTGGGCTTCCATGCTTGGAATCACTCCTTTAAAGGTAGTGTGGCTTGGCTTGATGCGTGATGGGTCTATGCCCATCTTTTTCACCGTATCCAAATATATCAGATTAAGCCTACTTCCTCCATCCATGAGGACACGAGTGAGGTGGAAACCATCAACGATGGGGTCGAGGATTAGGACGGCCAACCCTCCATGATGGATACTGGTCGGATGATCCCTATGGTCGAAGGTGATCAAACAAGCCGACCATGGGTTGTATTTAGGTGCTACGGGCTCTACGGCATATACCACCCGGAGTGCCGGTTTCTTCTCCTTTTTGGGTATATGGGTGACATAACTCATGTTCACGGTCTTGACCTCAGGAGGGAACTCCTTTTGGCCTCCATTGTTTGGGCCACGGGGCTCCTCATCGTCTTCACTTCATGGAGCCCTGTTTTGCTCATTGGTGGCAAGCTTGTGTGCCCGTTTAAACACCCAACAATTAGGGTTGGTGTGGCTGGCAGGCTTGTCTTGGGTGCCATGAATTTGGCAGGGCCATTCCATGATTTTATCCCATGGAGTTGGTCCATCCCTGTTCCCTTTGAAGGGCTTCTTCCACTGTCCGGGTTTTGTACTGCGGAATCTAGCATTGTCTGTTGTATCATCGGTATCACCATTATGGTCGCGACTTTTATTTTTGTTTTTTCCTTGGCTTGTCATTTCCGTCCCGAACTTCAGATGTACTGGGGTCATCCGTATTATGGCTGCGCTGAGCTAGCCGATTATCCCGACCTGCACAAAAGCGGGTCATGAGGGAGGTAAGGGCGGACATAGTTCTTGGCTTGTCCTGGCTGAGCTTTCTGGCCAGCCATTCGTCTCAGATGTTGTGCCAAAAAGAACCTATTACTTCGGCATCCGAACAGTTGATGATTTGATTTTTCTTGGTGAGGAGTGCTACCTCTTGAGCTTGCGTTGGTTTTTCCCTTGAAGAGGAAAGGGTGATGCAGCACAGTAGCAGTAAGTATTTCCCTCACTTTGAGAACCAAGGTATCAATCCAGTAGGAGAATCAAGCCAAGTGTCCAGAGTACCTGCGCAAACACAAACAAGCTTGCACCCAATGCTATAAAGGGGTTTTCAATCCCTTCGAGATAGATTGCAAAGTGAGATCTGAAGGCGGAAAGTGCAACGAAGTAAAAGTCTAGGGCTGAAAATATGATGTCAAGTAGACCTCAGGGCCATAGTGTTCACTAGAGGCTTCTCTCAAGATAGCAAATATTATGGTGGGTGAACAAATTACTGTCGAGCAATTGATAGAACCGCGCAAAGTCATGACGATATCTAAGGCAATGATCATAAATATAGGCATCACGTCCGAGAAAAGTAGATCGATACTGTCTGCATCTACTACTATTACTCCACACATCGACCGCTATCCAGCATGCATCTAGTGTATTGAGTTCATGACGAACATAGTAACGCCTCAAGCAAGATAACATGATGTAGAGGGATAAACTCAAACCAATGATGTAAACCCCATCTTTTTACCCTTGATGGCAACAACACAATACGTGCCTCGCTACCCCTTCTGACACTGGGTGAGGTCACCATACGGTATGAACCCAAAACCAAGCACTTCCCCCATTGCAAGAATCATAGGTCAAGTTGGCCAAACAAAACCCACAACTCGAAGAGAATTACAATGATATGAAATCATGCATATAAGAGATCGGAAGAAACTCAAATAAGATTCATAGATAATCTGATCATAAATCCACAATTCATTAGATCTCTACAAACACACCGCAAAAGAAGATTACATCGGATAGATCTCCATGAAGATCATGGAGAACTTTGTATTGAAGATCCAAGAAAGAGAAGAAGCCATCTAGCTACTAGCTATGGACCCGAAGGTCTATGGTGAACTACTCACGCATCATTGAGGAGGCAATGGTGTTGATGAAGAAGCCCTCCGTATTCGAATCCCCCCTCCGGCAGGGCACCAGAACGTGCCCCAGATGGGATCTTGCGGAGACAGAAGCTTGCGGCGGCGGAAAAGTATTTTCGTGGATCTCTCTCGTGGTTTTGGATTTTTCGGGGATTTATAGGCGGAAGAAGTAGGGCAGACGAGCCACACGGGGCCCATAAGCCTGCTAGGCGCCCCCTGGCCGGGCCTAGGGGGCTTGTGGCTTCCCCTGGTGGCCTCTGCCTTGGTTCTCACGCCCCCTGCGTATCTTCTGTTCCAGAAAAAATCTTCTCGGAAGTTTTATTCCGTTTGGACTCCGTTTAATATTCTCCTCTGAAAAGGGTCAAAAACACGGAAAAAACTGGAACTGGCACTTGGCACTGAGTTAATAAGTTAGTCCCAAAAAAGATATAAAAGGCATACAAAACATCCAAAGTTTGACAAGATAATAGCATGGAACCATAAAAAATTATAGATATGTTGGAGAAGTATCAAGCATCCCCAAGCTTAACTCCTGCTCCTCCTCGAGTAGGGAAGTGATAAAGAATGAATTTTTGATGTGGAATTCTACCTAGCATATTTGTCCTTTGTAACTTCTTTCATGTGACATGAATGTTCAGATTCGTAAGATTCAAAACAATAGTTTGCTATTGACATGAAAACAATAATACTTCAAGCAAACTAGCAAGGTAATCATGAACTTTCGAAATAACAAGGCCAAAGAAAGTTATCCCTACAAAATCATATAGTCTGGCTATGCTCCATCATCCCCACACAACTAATTTAAATCATGCACAACCCCGGTATTGGCCAAGTAATTGTTTTTTCACTCTTACTTTCTCAAACCTTTTTCAAATCTCACGCAATACATGAGCGTGAGGCATGGATATAGCACTATATGTGGAATAGAGTGTGGTGGAGGTTGTGAGACAAAAAGGAGGAGATGGTCATATCGACTCGGCGTATCAAAGGGCTATGGGGATGCCCATTAATATATATCAATGTGAAAGAGTAGGGATTACAATGCAATGGATGCACTTAGAGCTATAAGTATGTGAAAGCTCAAAAGGAGAACTAGTGGGTGTGCATCCAACTTGCTTGCTCACGAAGACCTAGGGCAATTTTGAGGAAGCCCATCATTGGAATATACAAGCCAAGTTATATAATGAAGATTCCCACTAGCATATGGTGGTGACAAAACAAGAGACTCTCAATCATGAAGAACATGGTGCTATTATGAAGCACGAGTGTGGAAAAGATAGTAGCATTGTCCCTTCTCTCTTTTTCTCTTTTTTTTTGTTTTTTGTTTGTTTGGGCACTTTGGCCTCTTTCCATATCCTTTTTTTCGTGGGCAACTTTGTCCTCTTTTTTCTCACATGGGACAATGCTCTAATAATGATGATCATCACACTTTAGATTACTCAAAGCTCAATGCTAGAACAATGATGACTCTATAGCAAATGCCTCCGGCAGTGTACCGGGATGTGCAATGATCTAGCTTGGCGTATGATGTTGAAACATCTCGCTAGCTATCTTACGATCATGCAATGGCAATATGAGAGTGATGGCACAAGTCATGAGACGGAATGGTGGGAGTTGCATGGCAATATATCTCGGAATGGCTATGAAATGCCATAGTAGGTAGGTATGGTGGCTGTTTTGAGGAAGGCATATGGTAGGTTTGTGCACCGGCGAAAATTGCGTGGCACTAGAGAGGCTAGCAATGGTGGAAGGTGAAAGTGCATCTATACCATGGACTCACGTTAGTCATGAAGAACTCACATACTTGTTGCGAAAGTTTTTATTAGTAATCGAAACAAAGTGCTAGACGCATACTCCTAGGGGAAGGGTTTGTAGGTGTTAACCATCGCGCAATCCTGACCTCAACACAAAGGATGACAATTAATAGATCAACTATGCTCTGACTTCCTAACATAGCGGTTCACCATACGTGCATGTTACGGGAATCACTAACTTCAACACAAGTATTTCTAGATTCACAACACCCTACTAACATAACTCTTAATATCACCAAATCCATGTCTCAAAACTAATTGAGAGGTATCAAACTTCTCTTTCTAATCAATGCACAAGAAGATGGAAGTTTCATTGTATCCTCTTTGGCTACTAGCTATGGACCCGAAGGTCTATGGTGAACTACTCATGCATCATCAGAGAGGCAATGGTGTTGATGAAGAAGCCCTCCGTATCCGAATCCCCCTCTGGCAGGGCACTAGAACATGCCCCAGATGGGATCTTGTGGAGACAGAAGCTTGCGGTGGCGGAAAAGTATTTTCGTGGATCTCTCTCGTGGTTTTGGATTTTTCAGGGATTTATAGGTGGAAGAAGTAGGGCAGACGAGCCACAGGGGGCCTGACGTCAGTTGTGCTTCCCTGGCAATGGCTCCAGAAAAGTGTTGATCCTGCAATCTCTAGTGTTAGCTAGACTAATGCTTATGACAA
Source organism: Hordeum vulgare subsp. vulgare (assembly GCF_904849725.1). NCBI lineage: Eukaryota > Viridiplantae > Streptophyta > Magnoliopsida > Poales > Poaceae > Hordeum > Hordeum vulgare. Next base: position 476,961,019 of record NC_058523.1, read on the forward strand.
CTAACCTTCTCCTGCAACGGCACCAGAAGAATGCTGATAGCACTCCCCGGCAATGAAATTGGAAGCATGTTGTTGATGGCCCACCAACGCGTGGGTTCACAGCAGTTTTCGAGGGTAGAGTATTCGACTCAATTTGTTGGTTTACACGACGGGAGGTGAGAGTATACTCTCAAGTATTAGCAGCTGAATTTGTCAGATTCAACCACACCTGAAAGATTAGTATCTGCACGCACAGTAGTAACAGCAAAGTAACGAGTAACGGCAGTGTAACGAGCAATAGCAGCGGCAAGGAATAGCAGTAGTGACAGCAGTAGCAAGTAGCAACAGTAGCAAGCGACAGTAGTAGCAACAGTAGTAGCAGCAGCAGAAGAGCAAAACAAGTAACAGCAGTAGCAACAGTAGTAGCGGCAGAGCAAGACAAGTAACAGCAGTAGCAACAGTAGTAGCAGCAGAGCAAGACAAGTAACAACAGTAGTAGGACAAACTCATAGGCAATGGGTCGGTGATTTGTTTGGATGATATTCATCATGCAACAGCTATAACACGGAGAGATATGTGGCTAGCTCATGTTCGTCAATGTGATGTAGGCATGCATTCCGTGTGTCGTCATACGTGCTTAGGGAAAAGAACTTGCATGACATCTATTGTCCATCCCTCCCGTGGCAACGGGGTCCAAAAGGAAACTACGGGATATTAAGGTTCTCCTTTTAATAAAGAACCGGACCAACGCATTAGCACTTGGTGAACACATGAACTCCTCAAACTATGATCATCACCGGGAGTGGTTCCGATTATTGTCACTCCGGGGTTGCCGGATCATAACACATAGTAGGTAACTACAACTTGCAAGATCGGATCTAAAACACACATATATTGGTGGCAACATAATAATTTCAGATCTGAAATCATGGCACTCGGGCCCTAGTGACAAGCATTAAGCATCGCAAAGTTGTAGCAACATCAATCTCAAAACATAGTGGATACTAGGGATCAATCCCCATCAAAACTAACTCGATTACATGATAGATCTCATCCTACTCATCACCGCCCAGCGAGCCTACGAATAGATTACTCACGAACGACGAAGAGCTTCATGGAATTGGAGAGTGAGAAGGTTGATGATGACGATGGCGACGATTTCCCCTCTCCGGAGCCCAAGACGGACTCCAGATCTGCCCTCCAGATGAAGAACAGGTGGCGGCGGCGCCTCCGTATCGGAAATGCGATGAAAACTTCTCTTTTTATTTTTTCTGGGACGAAAACAACTTATAGATTTGGAGTTGGGGGCGGCAGGTGCCTGTGGGCCCCACAAACCTACCCACCGCCACTAGGGGGTGGTGGCGGAGTAGGGGCTTGTGGCCCACTGGCCCACCCCTTGAGGTGGAACTTGGCGCAAATATTTTTGATATTTTCCAAAACTGCTCCCCGTAAATTTTCAGGACGTTTGGAGAACTTTGATTTCTGCACAAAAATAACACCAAGGCAATTCTGCTGAAAACAGCGTCAGTCCAGGTTAGCTCCATTCAAATCATGCAAATTATAGTCCAAAACAAGGGCAAAAGAGTTTGGAAAAATAGATACGTTGGAGACGTATCAACTCCCCCAAGCTTAAAACCTTGCTTGTCCTCAAGCAACTCAGTTGACAAACTGAGAGAGAAAGAAAACTTTGACAAACTCTGTTTGATCTTGTTGTTGCAACTATGTCTAACTCATAACCAGAATTTCAGCAAGATCACAAGTTAACCACATAAGCAAATGACACAAAGGTCTCACGGTAAACTAATATCAATGGCATAATCAACTAACGAGCAAATAATAATGAGTTTCAAATACCAACACTTCAATCAAAGCAAGCATGAAGCAATATGAATAGGTGGTATTTCGCTAGCTCTTTCTAAGACCGCAAAACATAAATGCAAAGCACTTTCAAAGATCAAGGGCTGACTAAACATTGTAATTCATAGCAACGAAAATCCAGTCATAGTCATACTCAATATCAATCAAAAGTAAAGCATAAAAATGACAGAGGTGCTCTCTAATTGGTGCTTATATAAGAGGAGGATGACTCGACAGGAAAATAAATAGACATGCCCTTCGCGGAGGGAAGCATTGATTTGCAGAGGTGCCAGAGCTCAAGCTTTGAAAACAGAGATAATAATTTTGGGTGGCATGCTTTCATTGTCAACACAATGACCAAGAGTTCTCAGTATATTCCATGCTACTCATGCTATAGACGGTTCCCAAACAGAAAAGTAAAGTTTTAACTCCCCCACCACCAATCAATCACACTCCACGGCTAGCCGAATCCTCGGGTACCGTCCATACTAACATCAATCCAGGGGGAGTCTTGTTTTACAGTTATGTTTTCGATTTAAGCATGGAACTAGGCATCCCAAATACCGGCCCCTTTCTCGTGAATGATTGTGAATAAACACATGTCGAGGATAACACTCCTAGCATGGAAGATACCAATAGCCCTCTGTCACCACATGAGCGGTTCGGGCATGCAAAACAGATTTATTTCTTGAAGGTTTAGAGAATGGCACATGTAAATTTACTTGGAACGGCAGGTAGATACCGCAAATAGGTAGGTATGGTGGACTCTCATGGAAAAACTTTTGGGTTTATGGAAGTGGATGCACAAGCAGCATTCCCTCTTAGTACAAGTGAAGGCTAGCAAATGACTGGGAAGCGACCAACTAGAGAGCGACAACAGTCATCAAGATGCAATGAGTTTGACTAACATTAAATGCAAGCATGAACAGGATATAAATCACCATGAACACGAACATCATAGAGGCTATTTTGATTTTGTTTCAACTACATGCATGAACATGCGCCAAGCCAAGCCACTTGAAACATTCAAAGGAGAATACCATCCTATCATACTACATCATGGTCATCTCAAAATCTATGTTGGCAATCAAGACAAACCATTATAAGCTCTCAGCTAAATAAGCATGGCATCAGAAACTATGATCTCTAAGTTGTCATTGCAAACATGGTTTTCTCACAACAAAGCTAAATCTGGGTCGACAAGCTAGTCATATTTGCAAAAACAAAATAGATAGAGTTCATACCAGCTTTTCAGTCTCAGTCACTTCATCATATATCATCATTGTTGCCTTTCATTTGCACGATCGAACGATGTGTACAATAATAAGCGCATTGGACTAAGCTGAATCTGCAGGCAAACAAAAAGGAGAAGACAAAATAATATGGCTCTTTGAAAGCTAAACATGTAAGCATGTAAGAACCACTCAGCATTGTAACCAATATCTTCTACCTTGACACAAAGAAAAAGAAAACTATTTACACGGGAAAGCTCCCAACAAGCAAAAGAAGAAAGAAAAATCTTTTTGGGTTTTCTCAAAAGGACACAAAACAAGAAAACAAGAAAACGAAAAGAAACTAGCATGGATAATACAGTGGCAAAATGTAAACACCGGCTAACAAAGCGAAAGCATAAGCATCAATGTAAAGTCGGTGAGAACACATACTCCCCCAAGCCTAGGCTTTTGGCCTAGCTTGGTCTACTCCCAAGGTGGGAAATAACCAGATCCAGGATACTCCGGAGCAGACTGTGGATGCCACTGCTGTGTGAGCTCCTCTGGCTCCCACTGATAAACTGGCGTCTGGTACTCGACTGGCGGCTCGGGCACGGGCGTCTGTGGTTGGGCCAAGCCCCAATATGCGTAGATGTATGCGGGCATAATAGTGTACCTCTTTCCATGAAGATCAAACAAAGAAGGAGCAGGCAAAGTAATAGTCTCTCGAGTGCCCTCGCTAAACACCAGGTTATAAATCATCCGTCTACTAGCATCTCTATCCAGAAAATCATGGCGAACCATGCTGTCATAATCCAGATATCTCTTAGGGAGAAGCATCTCTCCTTCCTCTCCCAGTCTAATCGGTATCTCAAAGTGTCTGGCAAGACGGGTAGCATAGATACCTCCATAGACAACACCCTTGGAACGGTTCAGGTTCAACCATTGAGCTACTATAGCGCCCAAGCTATAAGTCTTGTCGTTATAAAGGCCTTCACACAAAACCGAAAGGTCTGGAGAACTAAGTGATCCAGCCTCCCCACGGCCAATCAAACATTTTCCCACAAATAGTGAGAAGTACCGAAGCACAGGAAAGTGTATGCTAGCAATTCTAGCGCGAGACACACCTGTCTCCTCTCCAACAGCAATAGAACCAAAGAAATTCACCAGACCCACGGTATAGGATTTATCGTACAGATCAAACAGTATGGATGAGTCATGGTCAGCTAAGAATTTAAATCTACGCACGAAAGAGGCAGTGAGCATAGCATACTGTTCACATTTATCTGAGAGGAATTCTTCTAACCCGGCATTGCGGACAAGTGCATCAAACTCATCCTTGAAACCTGCTTCGATCATGAACTCATCGGAAGGCCATTCACATGGTTGCACCGGTGTGTCCCTTAGTTGAAAAGGTTCGGGCTCCTGAAAAGAGAGACGGGACCCTTCTTACTTGAGGAACCACCATGAAACTTTCTCCTGAACATAATTTCCTTATGCTGAAATTTTTGAAGTTCAAGAGAAAAGTGAATAAAAACCCACCACACCGTGTAGCAACTACTCCTACTAGTGCCTAGAGACCGTATCACGCGCTAAAACTACTTGGGACCAGCTAAAATCAACTTTTCTAGCTCAAGAACAGGGTCACCAAGGTAGCAAGAATTCGCGAAGGATAAAGCACTAGAGCAAAAACTAATTGGACCAATGGAGGAGTCACTTACCAAGGAGTAATTTCCCCAAAACGGTTCGGAGAATGGTGCTTTGAGCAAGGAGATCAAAAATCATAGCCAAATGAGCAAGAACACGGGTTTGAGCTGCGAAACAAATTTTTTCTGGAGGTGGAAGAAGAGGCTGGGAGCTGGAATGAGTGGAGGGGATGCCTGTGGGCCCCACAAGCTTACACCCCGCCACTAGGGGGTAGGTGGTGGTGGGGGGGCTTGTGGCCCACTGGTCAGGCCCCCTGACCAGCTCTCAGGCCCAGAAATTTTCAAAAATTCCAGAAAAAATCATACTAAACTTTCAGGACCATCGAAGAACTTTTATTTTCGAGGTATTTTTCTCCAGAACGCTAAAACAGAAAACAGGAAAAGCTAAACTAATTCTATCATTTTTCTTCTAAGAAACAAAAAATGAAGACTCAAAACAGAGGTATGTGACTCTCTGATTCATCCGTCTCATGGTCATCAAAGAAATCCGTCAATGGGATTGATCAAGTCCTTATGACAAAACCTACTCGAATCGCAAGAGAGAACGGAGAATTTTCAAATAGCCACTAACTCACCTCAATGGGGATATGTATCTCCCCAACAAGCAAATCATACTTCATCTTGACACGAGGAATAGGGCATTCAAAGCTCCCAATGAGAATCGATGAAGTCTTTTCGATAGCATTGATGCAATGTACTGGATATCGTTTCTTCGGAAAATGCATTGTGTGCTCATTACCGTTGACATGGAAAGTGACATTGCCTTTGTTGCAATCTATAACAGCCCCTGCAGTGTATAAAAAGGGTCTTCCAAGGATGATAGCCATGGCATCGTCCTCAGGAATATCCAAGATAACAAAGTCTGTTAAGATAGTGGTATTAGCAACCGCAACAGGCACATCCTCGCAAACGCCGATAGGGAAAGCAGTTGATTTGTCGGCCATTTGCAGAGAAATTTCAGTGGGTGTCAACTTATCCAACTCAAGTCTACGATAAAGAGAGAGCGGCATAACACTAACACTGGCTCCAAGGTCACATAAGGCAGTTCTTACGTAGTTCCCTTTAATGGAGCAAGGTATAGTGGGCACTCCGGGATCACCAAGTTTCTTAGGAGTTCCACCTTTGAAAGTGTAATTGGCAAGCATGGTGGTGATCTCAAGATCTGGTATGTTCCGTTTATTAGTCATGATATCTTCCATGTACTTGGCATATGGAGACATCTTGAGCATATCAGTTAACCGCATCTGCAGAAAGATGGGTCTTATCATCTCAACGAAGCGCTCAAAATCCTCATCATCCTTTTTCTTGGATGGCTTAGGAGTAAAGGGCATAGGTCTCTGAACCCATGGCTCTCTTTCTTTACCATGCTTCCTAGAAGTGAAGTCATTCTTGTCATATCTCTTAGGTTGTGGATTATCAGGATTAACCGTAGGTTCAATCTCCACATCCTCCTAATGGCTAGGTTGAGCATTATTATGAACATCACTGTCCACATTGTCACCAGGTTCATGTTCATCACCTGATTGTGTTTCTGCATCAGACGCAGAAATATCATTAGGTTCTTTAGGTGTGATAGTATTTGGTGAACTGGCATGTAGGTTTCTATCATCCTTCTTCTTCTCCTTAGGATGACTAGGTGTATCAGCATTGATTCCTTGAGAATCTTAATCAATTCTCTTAGGATGACCTTCAGGATACAAAGGTTCCTGAGTCATTTTGCCCCCTCTAGTAATGACTCTGACAGAGTTGTCATTTAATTCATTGAGCAGGTCATTCTGAGCTTTAAGTACTTGTTCTACCTGAGTAGTAATCATAGAGGCATGTTTACTCAGAAGCTTCAGAGCATTGATATTTCTGTCTACACAAGCACTTAAATGGCTAAGCATACGAGTACTTTGTTCCAAATGGCTAAGCATACGAGTACTTTGTTCCAAAGTTGTCAAATTCTTCAAAGCATAGGCTAGCAGGTTTATCAAAAGGATATCACTCTCATCAAACCTACGCACAGAATTCACTTCTACTACATGTATCGGGTTATCGAGATCGTGGATCTCTTCGATAGGTAGTTGATTTTTTACATCTTCAGATCTAATGCCTTTCTCTTGCATAGATTTCTTGGCTTCTTGTATATCTTTGGGACTGAGGAATAGAATACCTCTTTTCTTAGGAGTTGGCTTAGTAGGTGGCTCGGGAATAGTCCAAGCATTATCGTTGATCAAGAGGTTATTCAGCAGAGTCTCAGCTTGTTCTACAGTTTGTTCCCTAAAAACACAACCGGCACAACTATCTAGGTAGTCTCTAGAGGCATCGGTAAGTCCGTTATATAGGGTATCAAGTATTTCGTTCTTCTTGAGAGAGTGATCAGGCAAAGCATTCTGTAGCTGGACGAGCCTCCCCCAAGCTTGTGGAAGACTCTCTTCTTGGAGTTGAGAAAAGTTGTATATTTCCTGCAAGGAAGCTTGCTTCTTATGGGTAGGGAAATATTTCTCACAGAAGTAATATACCATCTCCTGGGGACTACGCACGCATCCAGGAACAAGAGAGGTGAACCAGGCTTTAGCATCATCCTTCAGAGAGAAAGGAAACAGCTTAAGGATATAGTAGTGGCGGATCTTCTCCTCATTAGTGAAAAGGTTGGCTATTTTGGATAGTTTGGCAAGATGGGCTATGACCGTCTGAGACTCATAACCGTGAAAAGGATCAGATTCGACTAGAGAGATTATCTCAGGGTCGACAGAGAATTCATAATCCTTATCAGTGACAAAGATAGGCGAAGTGGCAAACTTCGGATCATTTTTCATCCTAACTTCCCGAGATTTTTCCTTCCACTTGAGAATTAATTTCTCAGCGTCATAGGTATCCTTACACGCAGGAAAATCCTCAGCTATCTCTCCCTCCATAATGTAACCCTCAGGTATATCAGGCAATTCATATCTAGGAGAGCTAGATCTAGCAGGAGCAAAAGCAGGTTCTATCTCAATAGCATCGGCAATTTCACAAGCATCACGAGCATTGGCAGTAACTCTAGCAATATGAGCATCAAGGAACACTCCTAGTGGAACAGGCAAAGGAGCATCTCTAGCAGTATCAAGCATAGCAGTATCAGGCATAGCATCTCTAGCAGTAGTATCAAGCATAGCATCTCTAGCAGTATCACGCATAGTATCAAGCATAGTATCATCACGCACAGTATCAAGCATAGCATCTCTAGCAGTATCAGGCATAGTATCAAGCATAGTATCATCAGACATAGTATCAAGCATAGCATCTCTAGCAGTAGTATCACAAGCATCATCAAGCACAGGCGACATATCAAGATTTCTAGCAGGAGGTGAAGTCGCAAACTTACTCATAACTGAAGGTGAATCAAGTGCAGAGCTAGATGGAAATTCCTTACCTCCCCTCGTAGTTGAGGGCAAGACTTTGGTCTTCGGATCCTTCAGATTCTTCATAGTGATCAGCAAATATAAATCCCAAGTAACTCAGAGAATATAGCAATACCTCCCCGGCAACGGCGCCAGAAAAATGTTGACGTCAGTTGTGCTTCCCTGGCAATGGCTCCAAAAAAGTGTTGATCCTGCAATCTCCGGTGTTAGCTAGATGAATGCTTATGACAACTAACCTTCTCCTGCAACGGCACCAGAAGAATGCTGATAGCACTCCCTGGCAATGAAACTGGAAGAATGTTGTTGATGGCCCACCAGCGCGTGGGTTCACAGCAGTTTTCGAGGGTAGAGTATTCGAACCAATTTGTTGGTTTGCACGACGGGAGGTGAGAGTATACTCTCAAGTATTAGCAGCTGAATTTGTCAGATTCAACCACACCTAAAAGATTAGTATCTGCAGGCACAGTAGTAACATCAAAGTAACGAGTAACGGTAGTGTAACGAGCAATAGCAGCGGCAAGGAACAACAGTAGTGACAGCAGTAGCAAGTAGCAACAGTAGCAAGCGACAGTAGTAGCAATAGTAGTAGCAGCAGCAGCAGAGCAAAACAAGTGACAGCAGTAGCAACAGTAGTACCAGTAGAGCAAGACAAGTAACAGCAGTAGCAACAGTAGTAGCAGCAGTAGCAACAGTAGTAGCAGCAGAGCAAGACAAGTAACAACAGTAGCAACAGTAGTAGCAGCAGAGCAAGACAAGTAACATCAGTAGTAGGACAAACTCGTAGGCAATGGGTCGGTGATTTGTTTGGATGATATTCATCATGCAACAGCTATAACACGGAGAGATATGTGGCTAGCTCCCATTCGTCAATGCGATGTAGGCATGCATTCCGTGTGTCATCATACGTGCTTAGGGAAAAAACTTGCATGACATCTATTGTCCATCCCTCCCGTGGCAGCGGGGTCCAAAAGGAAACTACGGGATATTAAGGTTCTCCTTTTAAGAAAGAACCGGACCAACGCATTAGCACTTCGTGAACACATGAACTCCTCAAAGTATGATCATCGCCGGGAGTGGTTCCGGTTATTGTCACTCCGGGGTTGCCGGATCATAACACATAGTAGGTAACTACAACTTGCAAGATCAGATCTAAAACACACATATATTGGTCGCAACATAATAATTTTATATCTGAAATCATGGCACTCGGGCCCTAGTGACAAGCATTAAGCATGGCAAAGTAGTAGCAACATCAATCTCAGAACATAGTGGATACTAGGGATCAATCCCCATCAAAACTAACTCGATTACATGATAGATCTCATCCTACTCATCACCGCCCAGCGAGCCTATGAATAGATTACTCACGAATGACGAAGAGCTTCATGGAATTGGAGAGGGAAGAAGGTTGATGATGACGATGGCGGCGATTTCCCCTCTCCGGAGCCCAAGACGGACTCCAGATTTGCCCTCCAGATGAAGAACAGGTGGTGGCGGCACCTCCGTATCGAAAACGCGATGAAAACTTCTCTTTTTATTTTTTTCTGGGACGAAAGACAACTTATAGAGCTGGAGTTGGGGGCAGCAGGTGCCTGTGGGCCCCACAAGCCTGCCCACCGCCACCAGGGGGGTGGTGGCGGAGCAGGGGCTTGTGGCCCACTGGCCCACCCCCTGAGGTGGAACTTGGCGCAGATATTTTTGATATTTTTAAAAATGCTCCTCGTAAATTTTCAGGACGTTTGGAGAACTTTGATTTCTGCACAAAAATAACACCAAGGCAATTCTGCTGAAAACAGCGTCACTCCAGGTTAGTTCCATTCAAATCATGCAAATTATAGTCCAAAACAAGGGCAAAAGAGTTTGGAAAAGTAGATACGTTGGAGACGTATCAGGGCCCACAAGCCTGCTAGGCGCGGCCTCCCTAGCCGCGCCTAGAGGGCTTGTGGCCTCCCCTGGTGGCCTCTGCCTTGGTTCTCACGCCCCGTGCGTATCTTCTATTCCGGAAAAAATCTTTTCGGATGTTTTATTCCGTTTGGACTCCGTTTAATACTCTCCTTTGAAAAGGGTCAAAAACACGGAAAAAACAGGAACTGGCACTTGGCACTGAGTTAATAAGTTAGTCCCAAAAAAGATATAAAAGGCATACAAAATATCCAAAGTTTGACAAGATAATAGCATGGAACCATCAAAAATTATAGATACGTTGCAGACGTATCAAGGAGCCGGTTCCAGAATTCTCTGGCTGGTTCCCCCGTCTTCTGGACGACGTTCCTAAGGTCAAATGAATCTTGTGGCTGAACATATTTTCCTTGAAAGTTGGATAGGAAAGCCTCCTCTAGGTCTTCCCGACATCCAATGGAATCTTCAAGTAGGCTATTTAGCCAATGTCGTGCCGGTCCTTTGAGTTTTAGTCGTAAATATTTTATGGCGGGGAGATCATCTCCTCTGGCCATATGAATGTGGGGAAGGAAATCCTCTATCCACATGGCAGAATTTGTTGTCCCGTCGTACTGTTCAATGTTCACAAGTTTAAACCCTTCCGGAAACTGGTGTTGCATGACCTCATTCGTCAAACACAGTGGGTGTGTGGTGCCTCTAATCCGGGCTATGTTATGTCGTAGATCGTCTCCGGGTTGAGCCCGGTATGTTTCCCGACCTCTGCTCTTGTAAGCGACCCGAGGTGGTTCATCATCCCATCGAGTGGGAGAGTACCTCCTGGATCCGTAGATGGACCTGCTGTGACCCGGTTTGACGTATCATGGGTCGGGTTTGTCCCCATGGTGCATATGCTCTTTACCTTTTTGGCGCGGAGGTTCGGGTCTATACCCGTTCTCTCCGGTCGTTCTGTCGCGTCCTCTAGGAGGGCGATCAGGCTGGTCGTAGTCGGTGCGCCGGGGGGACACATGTTGTGGGGCCTCGTCGTCAAACTGTGGGAGCAGTCGTCGGCGCGGGTATGTTTTCTTCTCGTTCGGCCATTCTGTGTCGTATCCTTCATCGGCTGCTAGGATTTTGGTCCACCTGTTATTGATGGTATCATGTTCGTCCTGGAGTTGTCGTTTCTTTGCTTCTAAGCTTTGGGTGGTGGCTATAAGCTGATGCTGAAATTGCTCCTGGCCTTCCAGGTCTTTCGGAATTACGAACTCTTTGGCTTCGAGGCCGTGGAGGTAGTCGACGGGAGGGAGGTAATCATCATCGTCGTACGAATTATTGCGATCGTCGGGATCATCATTGGTTGGTTCCTCTAGTTGGTGCTCGGGAGCCTCGGGGTTGTCGTGGCCCTCAGGGGTCTCGATTTTCCCTATGCCTTGTGTGGAGCCCCTTATCTTGTTTGCCTTGGAGCGCTTACGCGACTTTCGGCGTTTTGAGGGATCTTCTGTGGGCTTATCGTCGTTTTTCTTGGGTGTGACATTATCTGTATCGTGAGGCGTGACTACCATGTAGACATCGTAGGTAGATGTTGCGGTCCACTTCCCGGTGTTTATGGGGGTGGGGTAGTAGGCCTCATCGTCCATATCCTCGAGCTCTTCGGAGGCGTAGTCCAATGTGTCAGTTAGATCTTTGACCGTGGTGATCGAGTGGGTGGTGGGTTGGTCGTAAAAGTCCCCATAATTGTTGGGGAACGTTGCATGGGAAACAAAAACTTTCCTACGCACACGAAGACCTATCATGGTGATGTCCATCTACGAGAGGAGATTTGGATCTACGTACCCTTGTAGATCGCACAGGAGGAAGCGTTAAGAAACGTGGTTGATGTAGTGGAACATCTTCACGTCCCTCGATCCGCCCCACGAACCGTCCCACGAACCATCCGGCGATCCGTCCCACGATTCATTCTAATCTAGTGTCGAACGGACGACACCTCTGCGTTCACCACACGTACATCTCGACGATGATCTCGGCCTTCTTGATCCAGCAAGCAAGACGGAGAAGTAGATGAGTTCTCCGGCAGTGTGACGGCGCTCCGGTGGTGGTGATGATCTACTCCTGCACGGCTCCGCCCGAGCTCCGTAGAAATCCGATCTAGAGGTGTAACTATGTGGTTTAGGGTTGAGTTGCACGTGGCAAAAGTTGTCTCCAATCAGCCCTAAAAGACCACTATATATAGGAGGGAGGGGGAGGAGGATTGCCTTGAGGGCCAAGCCCTCAAGGGTGCGCCGGCCAAGGGGGAGGTGGACTCCCACCCCAATTCGGTTTGGGGAAAGGAGTCCACTCCTTCCTTCCCACCTCCCCCTTTTCCTTTTCTTTTTATTTTCTTTTTGGTATTTCTGTAAGTGGTGCCATGGGCCCCTTGGTCTGACTCCACCAGCCCACTAGGGACTTGTGGCCCACCCTATGCCATTGGGCTCACTCCCGAGTTGGTGGGCCCCTCCCGGTGAACTCGCGGAACCCATTCGTCACTCCATGTACACTGCCGGAATTGCCCGAAACTTTCCGGTAACCAAATGAAACCATCCTATATATCAATCTTCGTTTCCGGACCATTTTGGAATCCCTCGTGATGTCCTTGATCTCATGCGGGACTCCGAAAAACATTTGGTAACCGCACATATAACTCAACTATACTAAAACATCATCAAACCTTACGTGTGCAAACCGTGCGGGTTCGAGAATTACGTAGACATTCCCCGAGGCACTCCTCGGTCAATATCCAATAGCGGGACCTGGATGCCCATATTGGATCCTACATATTCTCCAAAGATCTTATCGATTGAACCTCAGTGTCAAGGATTCATATAATCCCGTATGTCATTCCCTTTGTCCTTCGGTATGTTACTTGCCCGAGATTCGATCGTCGGTATCCGCATACCTATTTCAATCTCGTTACTGGCAAGTCTCTTTACTCATTCCGTAATACAAGATCACGTGACTTACACTTAGTCACATTGCTTGCAAGGATTGTGTGTGATGTTGTATTACCGAGTGGGCCCCGAGATACCTCTCTGTCACACGGAGTGACAAATCCCAGTCTTGATCCATACTAACTCAACGGACACCTTCGAAGATACCCGTAGAGCACCTTTATAGTCACCCAGTTACGTTGCGACGTTTGATGCACACAAGGTATTCCTCCGGTGCCAGTGAGTTATATGATCTCATGGTCATAGGAACAAATACTTGACACGCAGAAAACAATAGCAATAAAACGACACGATCAATATGCTACGTTCATAGTTTGGGTCTAGTCCATCACATGATTCTCCTAATGATGTGATCGAGTTATCAAGTGACAACACTTGCATATAGTCAGAAAACCTTGACTATCATTGATCAACTGGCCAGCCAACTAGAGGCTTGCTAGGGACATTGGTTTGTCTATGTATCCACACATGTATCTATGTTTTCATTCAATACAATTATAGCATGGATAATAAAACGATTATCACGAACAAAGAAATATAATAATAACTAATTTATTATTGCCTCTAGGGCATATTTCCAACAGTCTCCCACTTGCACTAGAGTCAATAATCTAGTTCACGTCACCATGTGATTTTAACGAATCCAACACCCATACAGTTCTGAGGTTTGATCACGTCTTGCTCGTGAGAGAGGTTGTAGTCAACGGTTCTGAGCCTTTCAGATCCGTGTAAGCTTTACAAATTTTTATGTCATCTTACATATGCTGCTACTACGTGCTATTCGGAAATACTCCAAATATCTACTCTACTATACGAATCTGTTTTACTACTCAGAGTTATTCGGATTAGTGTCAAAGCTTGCATCAACATAACCCTTTATGATGAACTCTTTAACCACCTCCATAATCGAGAAAAATTCCTTAGTCCGTTATAATTTTGACCGATGTTCAGTGATTTAATCCTGTATCACTCTCTGTACCTCTTAACAGACTTGTGGCAAGGCACACACTAGGTGCGGTACACAGTATGGCATACTTTAGAGTCTACGGCTAAGGCACAGGGGACGACCTTCGTCCTTTCTCTTTCTTCTGCCGTGGTCGGGCTTTTGAGTCTTACTCAAATTCACACCTTACAACACAGCCAAGAACTCCTTCTTTGCCGATCTATTTTGAACTCCTTCAAAAACTTGTCAAGACATGCATTTCATTTGAAAGTTCTATTAAGCGTTTTAATATATCTCTATAGATCTTGATGCTCAATGTTCAAATAGCTCTATCTAGGTCTTCCTTTGAAAAACTCCTTTCAAACAACCTTTTATGCTTCACAGAAATTCTACATTACTTCCGATCAATAATATGCCAACCACATATACTTATCAGAAATTCTATAGTGCTCCCACTCACTTCTTTGGAAATACAAGTTTCTCATAAACCTTGTACAAACCCAAAAGCTTTGATCATCTCATCAAAGCGTATATTCCAACTCTGAGATGCTTGCACCAGTCCATAGAAAGATCGCTGGAGCTTGCATACTTGTTAGTATCCTTAGGATTGATAAAACCTTCTGGTTGTATCACATACAACCTTTCCTTAAGGAAACCGTTGAGAAACAATGTTTTGACATCCTGTGTGCAATATTTCATAAATAATGCAGCAACTACTAACATAATTCCAATAGACTTTTAGCATCGCTACGAGTGAGAAAGTCTCATCATAGTCAACTCTTTGAACTTTGTTGGAAACATCTTTGGGACAAGTCGAGCTTTTATTAATGGTGACTTTTCACCATCATCGTTTGTCTTCTCTTTAAAGATCCATCTTTTCTTAATAGTCCTATGACTATCGGGTAGTTCTTCCAAAGTCTACACTTTATTTTCATACATGGATCCTCTCTCGGATTTCACGGCCTCCAGCCATTTGTCAGAATTTGGGCTCACCATCGTTTCTCCATAGCTCGTAGGTTCATTGTTGTTTAACAACATGACCTCCAAGACAAGGTTACCGTACCACTCTGTAGTAGTACGTGACCTTGTCGACCTACGAGGTTTGTAGTAAATTGATCCGAAGCTTACTGATCACCATCATCAGTTTCCATTTCAATTGGTGTAGGTGCCACATGAACATCTTCCTGCGCCCTGCTACACACTGGTCGAAGTGACGGTTCACTAACCTCATCAAGTTCCACCACCCTCCCACTCAATTCTTTCGAGAGAAACCTTTCCTCGAGAAAGGATCCGTTTCTAGAAACAAACACTTTGCTTCCGGATCTGAGATAGGAGATGTATCCAACTGTTTTGGATATGCTATGAAGATGCATTTATCCGCTTTGGGTTCGAGCTTATCAGACTGAAACTTTTCCACATAAGCATCGCAACCCCAAACTTTTAAGAAATGATAGCTTAGGTTTCTCCAAACCATAGTCTATACTATGTCATCTCAACGGAAATATGCGGTGCCCTATTTAAAGTGAATGTGATTGTCTCTAATGCATAACCCATAAACGATAGTGGTAATTCGATAAGAGACATCATAGTATGCACCATATCAAATAGGGCGTGGCTGTGACGTTCTGACACACCATCACACTATAGTGTTCTAGGTGGCATGAACTGCGAAACAATTTCCACATTCTCTTAACCATGTGCCAAAACTCGCAACTCAGATATTCATCTCTATGATCATATCGTAGATAGTTTATCCTCTTGTCACGATGATCTTCACTGTGAAATAGCTTTGAAATTTTGAATATTTCAGACTTGTGATTCATCAAGTAAATACTCCTGTATCTACTCAAATCATCAGTGAAGTAAGAACATAACGATATCCACTGCGTGCCTCAGCACTCATTGGACTACACACATCAAAAATGTATTGCATCCAACAAGTTACTTTCTTGTTCCATGTGGTATGATTTTGCATGTCTCAAGTGATTCAAAATCAAGTGAGTCCAAACGACCCATCTACATGGAGTTTCTTCGTGCGTTTATACCAACAAGTATGGTTTGCATGTCTCAAACGTTTCAAAAATGAGTGAGTACAAAGATCCATCAGCATGGAGCTTCTTCATGCATTTTACACCAACATGACTCAAGTGGCGGTGCCACAAGTAAGTGGTACTATCATTATTACCTTGTATCTTTTGGTACCAATATTATGAACATGTGTACCACTACGATCGGGATTCAATAAACCATTGAGGGTAATTATTCAAGCAAATAGAATAACTATTATTCTCTTTAAATGAATAATCGTATTGCAATAAACACGATCCAATCATGTTCATGCTCAACGCAAACACCAAATTACAATTATCTAGGTTTAACACCAATCCCGATGGTAGAGGGAGCGTGCGATGTTTGATCACATCAACCTTGGAAATACTTCAAACACTTATCGTTACCTCGCCTTTAGCTAGTCTCCGTTTATTCCATAGCTTTTACTTCGAGTTACTAATCAATTAGCAACCGAACCGGTATCTAATACCCTCGTGCTACTAGGAGTACTAGTAAAGCACACATCAATATCATGTATATCAAATATACTTTTGTCGACTTTGCTAGTCTTCTCATCTACCAAGTATCTAGGGTAGCCCCGCCTCAGTGACCGTTCCCCTCATGACAGAAGCACTTAGTCTCAGGTTTGGGTTCAATCTTGGGCTTCTTCATTAGAGCAGCAACTAGTTTGTCGTTTCATGAAGTATCCCTTCTATCCCTTGCCCTTCTTGAAACTAGTGGTTTTACTAACCATCAACTATTGACGCTCCTTCTTGATTTCTACTTTCACGGTGTCAAACATTGCGAATCGCTCAAGGACCATCATATCTATCCTTGATATGTTATAGTTCATCACGAAGCTCTAGCGGCTTAGTGACAGTGACTTTGGAGAACCATCACTATCTCATCTGGAAGATTAACTCCCAGTTGATTCAAGCGATTGTTGTACTCAGACAATCTGAGAACATGCTCAACGATTGAGATTTTCTCCTTTACTTTGTAGACAAAGAATCTTCTCGGAGGTCTCATGCCTCTCAACAAGGGCACGAGCATGAAATCTCAATTTCATCTCTTAGAACATCTCTTATGTTCTGTGACGTTTCAAAATGTCTTCGGCACCTTGCTTCTAAGCCATTAAGTATTATGCACTGAACTATCACGTAGTCATCAAAAACATATATGTCAGATGTTCGCAACATCCACAGATGACGCTCGAGGTGCAGCACACCGAGTGGTGCATTAAGGACATAAGCCTTCTGCGCAGCAATGAGGACAATCCTCAGTTTTACGGACTCAGTCCACAAAAGTTGCTACTATCATCTTTCAACTAAATTTTCTCTAGGAACATATAAAAAACAGTAGAGCTATAGTGCAAGCTACATCATAATTCGCAAAGACCTTTTGACTATGTTCATGATAATTAGAGTTTAACTAATCAAATTGCTTAATAAACTCCCACTCAAAAAGTACATCCCTCTAGTCATTTGAGTGCTACATGATCCAAATCCACTAACTCAAGTCCGATCATCACGTGAGTTGAGTATAGCTTCATTGGTAAGCATCTCTATGCTAATCATATCAACTATACGATTCATGCTCGATCTTTCGGTCTCATGTGTTCCGAGGCCATGTATGCACATGCTAGGCTCGTCAAGTTTAACCCGAGTGTTCCGTGTATGCAACTGTTTTGCACCCGTTGTATGTAAGCGTTGAGTCTATCACACCCGATCATCACGTGGTGTCTCGAAACAACATCACATGCAATTCATAAGTGACATGATATGGCCATCATCTTGTGCTTCTTGATATCCATCATTTAAGCACCGGCATGATCTTCTTATCACCGGCGACACACCATGATCTCCATCAACGTGTCGCCATCGAGGTTTTCGTGTTATCTATGCTATTACTACTAAAGCTACGACCTAGCAATATAGTAAACGCATCTGCAAACACAAACGTTAGTTTAAAGACAACCCTATGGCTCCCGCCGGTTGCCGTACCATCGACGTGCAAGTCGATATTAACTATTACAACATGATTGATGGGGTTATAGTCCCAGGGTAGGGTCATAGGCCTGCCCTATAGGTCCTACCCAAGGACTACCCTTCATAGAGGACAAGGCCCTTAGACAGTTCCGACTGAACTAAGGACTCCCCCATCATCCAGTCGGTGACAAGCATTCGGAGCGTATTTAACGTACCGACTCAATTCCACTCTGTACATCATAACCTCCCAGGAGGGCAACGGTCATACGTTTTCATACACCATTATTAGCATTTAAGGCATACGTTACCTGTAATGTAGGCATTTATTCGCCACTATTCCACCCCTATCCACCGGGCCGTTGTGGAGGGCAGCGCACTCTATATAAGCCGCCCTTCCCCACTGGTGCAGGGGTTGGCATTTACTGTAATCTGATATTCCACTCGACACTAAGCTCCCAAGAGCACTGAGACGTAGGGCTTTTACCTCCACCGTAGAGGGGCCAGAACTCATACAACCTCGCCGTAGCTAAGGCTCTGCCCATCCTTTCATACCCTACACATCTACTGTCAGACTTATACCCACGCCAGTTGGCGCCCACCATGGGGCAGGCGTCTAAGCGACTTCCGGCGAGTTTGCAACTTCATCTTTTCATCATGTCGTTCAGCGGAGATTTGTGCATGGGTCATGAGATCCTCTTCGGCGCGCTCTCCTTCATTGTCGACGATTCGGCATGGCTTCGGGATGCGCCTCTCGACGTCGAAGCGCTCCCCAGTCGCGGGGCTATGCACTCTTGTGCCGGTGCCCGCGGCGTCCTTCTTCTCCAGCAATCGGCCCCGTTGTCGATCTTCACCCCCGTCACGCGCCGCAACAAGCGGTCCCACCGTCCGCGGCTCCAGCGTTGGGTGCAACACGCCCAGGCGCGACAGAACGCGTCTTCTCAAGTGGCGGTCCTCGAGTCGGTTGTGGTCGCGCCGCCGTCCCAGTGCTTGGACTCAGTTCCGACTGAGTTACCTTCCGAGTACTTGGGTCGTGGGCCTGCAGCCGAAGTTCTCATGGCTGATTCCCATGAAAGTCCCCTCCGAACTGGTCGGAACGAGCATGAGGTCGGCGAATCATCCGGCGCTCGTCGTCAACACCGCCGTTCTGCCAGTCGGCGCACTCGCCAGAGCAACATCGACGTGTTCCGCACACCCGTCCTCAACCTGGCTGCCGCTGCCAAGATAGCCCATTCCCTCCAACCGAATGATTCAGAGGCTGGTAGAGGGATCGAGCAGATCCGTGCCCTGTTGCACACGGCGCAGCAGCAGAATTCAGCGGTCTCCCAGTCGCACAACAGGATCCACAACAGTTATGTTCACGTGAACACGCATCGGTCGGTTTTCAGCCCCGACTCTCATCAGTGACGCAGAGGGGGCAGCTGTTCCATGAATCCCGAAGATCGTCGCCGTTCACGCACCCCTCCGCGGGGTGGGCCTTACGGGCCCTGACATCACGATGATCGGCGTTCGGTCGGTGACGCGTATGATCCAAGGCCCGACGTAAGAGGGTACATCGCCCAGAGGAAGGTCGACAGGAGTCGAACCCACCGTGATGGTCACGATAGAGACCGTCCGAGTGATAACAGGACGATCGTCTCTGGTCCCGAGTGCTTCAGTCGGGCCATCCGTTCAGCTGACATCCCTCCCAACTTCCGATTGGGGACGGGGATCAGCAAGTTCACAGGAGAGTCCAAGCCAGAAATGTGGCTAGACGACTACCGAGTGGCAGTCCAGATCGGTGGCGGAGATGACCAAGTCGCCATGAAACATCTCCCCCTGATGCTCGACGGCTCGGCACGAGTGTGGCTGAACCAGTTGGCTCCATCGAGCATCTATAGCTCGGCGGATCTTTCTCGAGTCTTCATCGGGACCTTTGAGGGCACGTGCAAACGCCCTGCTGGTCTCGTGGAGCACCAGTACTATGTCCAGAAGCAGAATGAATCCCTGCGCGATTTCATCCAGCGTTGGACGACCCTCTACCACACGGTGGAGAACGTTACAGAGCACCAAGCAGTCTGCGCCTTCAAGGCAGGCGTGCGGTACAAAGATCTGTACCTGAAGTTCGGTCGAATAGGCGACATCTCCATGAGCAAGAAGATGGAGATAGCCGCACGCTATGCAAATGGAGAAGAAGAGGACCGCATACGTAGCGGCAAGCATAAGGCAGTCGCCGATGGAGATGGGAACAGCAATCGGAAGCAGAAGCAGAAAGCTCCGTCCACTCCGCAGGCAGAGGCAGCAGCCGTTACCAATGCCAAGTTCAAGGGTAAGGGGAAAGCTCAGTACACCCCAAGAAGAAACAGTTCGGGAATTCCATCCTGGATCAGCCATGTCCAATCCACACGAAGATGGACGAAGAAGGCAACGCCATATTCCCGAAGCACACCACTCGGCAATGTCGCCTCCTGATCCAAGGGTTCGGCGAAGGGAAGCCGAGTGAAAAGGACAATGAGCAGGATGATGAGGACAAGGAGGATCCGTTCCCCCAAGTCCATGCAACATTGATGATTTTTGCTGACGTGGAAAGCAAGAATCGATTGAAGCTGGTGAACAGGGAAGTGAACATGGCAACCCCAACCAACCCCACGTTCCTCAAATGGTCTCAGACTGCGATCACCTTCAATCAGTCGGATCATCCAGCACACGTGCCCATCCCAAGGAGGCAAGCTCTGGTCATCGACCCGGTGGTGGAAGGAGTCCGACTGCGCAAAGTCCTCATGGACGGCGGCAGCGGCTTGAACATCATGTACGCCGACACTCTCAAGGGGATGGGCATTCCGATGTCCAAACTTAGCGAGAGCAACATGCAGTTCCACGGAGTCGTCCCAGGACGAAAGGCCAAGTCACTCGGCCAGATCACGTTGGACGTCGTTTTCTGCTCCGACAAGAACTTCCGCAAGCAAAAGCTGACATTCGAGGTGGTGGACTTCTAGAGTGCATACCAAGCGATTCTGGGCCGTCCGGCGTATGCGCGTTTCATGGCCCGTCCATGTTACGTGTATTTGAAGCTGAAGATGCCAGGTCCCAAAGGTGTGATCACGGTCATAGGCAATCGGCAGCGGGCCGAGGAGTGTCTGCAGCAGGGGTCAAGGATTGCCGATCAGCAAATGGCTATCCTCGAGCTGGATGAGTACAAGAAGACAGCCGACCCCGCTGACTTGATGCATTCGAAGAAGCCAGCTTCGGAGTCCGCATTCCAGTCCATAGGAGACACGAAGAAAGTCAGCATCCACCCGACGGACGACGCCGTTGTCCCGACGAACATCTCCACCACCCTTGATCCAAAATAGGAAGCCGAGCTCATCCAATTCCTCCGTGAGAACTGGGACATTTTTGCATGGAAGCCCGTTGACATGCCAGGTGTACCCAGGGAGTTGGCTGAGCACCGACTGCATGTGGATCCTGCTGCTCGGCCCAAACGAGAACGCCTGCGTTGGTCCACCGCGCACAAAAGGAAGGCAATCGGAGAGGAGGTGGCTAAACTTTTGGCAGCCAACTTCATTCGCGAGGTACACCACTCCGAGTGGCTCGCCAATGTTGTCATGGTGCCCAAAAAGGACAAGTCCCTCCGTATGTGCATCGACTTCAAGCATCTCAATAAGGTCTGCCCGAAAGATCATTTCTCGCTACCCCGCATTGATCAAATTGTCGATTCGACTGTGGGTTGCGAGCGTTTATCATTCCTTGATGCCTATTCGGGCTATCATCAGATCCGTCTGTATGGTCCGGATGAATTAAAAACAGCCTTCATCACCCCATTCGGGTGCTTCTGCTACATCACTATGCCATTCGGTTTGAAGAATGCAGGAGCAACTTTTATGCGCATGATCCAAAAATGCCTCCTTGACCAGATCGGTCGAAATGTGGAGGCATATATGGAAGATATCGTAGTCAAGTCACGCAAAGGTTCCGACTTGCTGACTGACTTGGCAGAAACATTCGCCAACCTGCGTAGGTACGATATCAAGCTCAACCCAGCCAAGTGTTCATTCGGCGTTCCCAGCGGGAAGTTACTCGGTTTCTTCGTTTCCGAACGAGGGATCGATGTCAATCCCGAAAAGATCGGGACCATCGTCCGAATGGAACGGCCGGTTAGAATACATGATGTTCAAAGGCTCACAGGTTGCCTAGCGGCTTTGAGCAGGTTTATCGCTCGACTCGGCGAGAAGGAGCTACCTCTGTACCGACTCATGAAGAAATCAGATACTTTCGAGTGGACAGACGAAGCCCAAATTGCATTCGACGACCTCAAAGCCCTGTTTCCACCCAGCCGGTTCTTACTGCCCCGCTCAGCAAAGAACCCCTTCTTCTGTACATCGCGGCTACAAATCAAGTCGTCAGCACTGTTCTCACAGTCGAACGCGAAGAAGAAGGAAAAGCGTACAAGGTTCAGCGGCCAGTATATTATGTCTCCGAAGTCCTCACTCCTTCCAAGCAGAGGTATCCCCATTATCAAAAGCTTATTTATGGGATATACATGACTGCAAAGAAGGTGGCTCATTATTTCCAAGACCACTCGGTGTCTGTCATTTCTGATGCTCCGTTGTCGGAAATCCTCCACAATCGGGACGCATCAGGCCGAGTGGCGAAGTGGGCAATGGAGATGTTATTCTGCGACATCAAGTTCGAAGCCAAGAAGGCTATAAAGTCTCAAGCTCTGGCTGACTTCACAGCAGAATGGGTAGAACAACAGCAACCGACTCACATCTACTCGGCTCATTGGACCATGTTCTTCGATGGGTCCAAGATGTTGAATGGCTCCGGCGCTGGCGTAGTGATCATATCGCCAAAAGGTGATAAACTCAAGTATGTGTTGCAGATACATTTTGATTCTTCCAACAATGAGGCAGAGTACGAACTCTCCTTTATGGATTGCACATGGCCATCACACTCGGCGTCCGTCGCCTGATGGTCTATGGCGATTCAGATCTGGTGGTTAATCAAGTGATGAAAGAATGGGATGTAAGGAACCCCACCATGACCGCATACTGCAACGCAGTAAGGAAGCTCGAGAAGTTTGAAGGTCTGGAACTTCACCATGTTCCCCGACTGAAAAACCAAGCAGCTGATGAGTTGGCAAAACTCAGATCCACTCGGAGACCAGTCCCGAGTGATGTCTGCCTCGAGCACCTACATCTCCCTTCGGTGAAAGAAGATCCTTTCACAGAAGAACCAGTACAACCGAAGAGCTCAACAGATCCGACTGAAGTCGAGCTCCCTGCTGTGGTTGATTTGATCATGGAGATTCTTGCTCTCATCCCCGATTGGACTATGCCGTTCATTGCATACATCCTGAGGCAAGAATTACTAGAGGACGAAGTCCAAGCTAGGCAGATCGTCCGCTGGTGGAAGTCCTTCACCGTCATTGATGGCCAGTTGTACAAGGAAAGTGTTTCAGGCGTCCTTCAGCGGTGCATCTCCCCTGAAGAGGGACAGTTAATCCTGGAAGAAATTCACTCGGGTACCTGCGGCCATCATGCTTACTCAAGAGCAATCGTCGCCAAAGCATTCAGAGCTGGTTTCTTCTGGTTGCAGGCGAATGAAATGGCAAAAGATATGGTCGACCGGTGCGAAGGTTGTCAGTTCTATTCGAACAAGTCCCACAAGCCAACATCTGCGCTGAAGACAATCCCTCTTGTTTGGCCGTTCACAGTGTGGGGATTAGATACAGTCGGACCATTCAGAACAGACCAAGGGGGATTCACTCATCTGTTGGTAGCCGTCGACAAGTTCACCAAGTGGATTGAAGCCAAGCCCATCAAGAAGCTCGATGCCCTTACGGCCATCAAATTTGTCAGAGACATCATCGCTAGATTCGGGGTTCCGCACAACATAATCACCGACAATGGCACAAACTTTGACTCAGACAGATTCAAAGGTTTTTGCACAGGCCAAGGTATCCGAGTGGATTTTGCATCTGTGGCGCATCCCCAAACAAACGGGCAAGCAGAGCGGGCGAATGGGCTTATTCTTCAAGGGTTGAAGCCTCGACTCCTACGAGAAGTTGGACATGCCGCCGGCGCATGGGTCACCGAACTGCCTTCGGTGTTGTGGGGCCTCCGCACAACTCCGAATAGATCTACAGGGTGATCCCCGTTCTTCCTCGTTTATGGAGCAGAGGCGGTCCTTCCGAGTGACTTGCTTCACAACTCTCCACGAGTCGAACTCTTCTCCGAAGCCGAAGCAGAGCAAGCTAGGCAAGACGGAGTGGATCTTCTGGAAGAAGAGCGCGAGATGGCACTGACTCGCTCAACAATTTATCAACAAGATCTGCGGCGATTTCACGCGCGACACGTCAGGAGTCGCACATTCCAAGCACGCGACCTGGTGCTCCGAGTGGATCAGCAGAGACCACACAAGTTGGCTCCCGCCTGGGAAGGACCCTTCATCATCTCTAAGGTGCTGAACAATGGGGCGTATCGACTTTACAACCTCGACAGGGAAACGGACGAGCCGCGGGCGTGGAACAGAGATCTCCTGAAGCGCTTCTACACATGACCGCCGACGAGGACAATGTAAAGAGCAAGTATCATTGAAGTAATACAAAGCAGATTGATTTCTGGCATGTTCAAAATTCTTCCGTGTTTGCAGACTCCGGTCTTAAAAAAATCTCTCCGAGTGCGCACTAAAAGTCGCACTCGGGGACTTAGCTGCGACCCAGAGTCGCCTAAGTAAAAAACTCGCTCCGAGTGCGCACCAAAAGCCGCACTCGGAGACTTAGCTGCGACCCAGAATCGCCTAAGTAAAAAATTCACTCTGAGTGCGTACTAAAAGTCTCACTCGGGAACTTAGCTGCGACCCAGAATCGCCTAAGTACATACTCGCTAAGTACAAACTCGCTCCGAGTGCGCACCAAAAGCCGCACTCGGAGACTTAGCTGCGACCCAGAATCGCCTAAGTAAAAAAATTCACTCCGAGTGCGTACTAAAAGTCGCACTCGGGAACTTAGCTGCGACCCAGAATCGCCTAAGTACAAACTCGCTCCGAGTGTGCACTAACAGCCGCACTCGGGGAATTAGCTGCGATTCAGAATCGCCCAAGTACAAAACTCGCTCCGAGTGCGCACTAAAAGCCGCACTCGGAGACTTAGCTGCGATCCAGAATCGCCTAAGTAAAAAAGCTTCCTTCGAATGTTTCCTCGAGATCCACTCGGAGGCTTAGCAGACCCTCATTGAGACTCATGTGGATGTGAAGACAACTGACAACTACATGAGTAACAACTCGCTCCGAGTGCGAGCTTACAGCCGCACTCGAAGACTTAGCTGCGATTTAGAATCGCCTAAGTAAAAAAGCTTCCTTCGAGCGTATCCTCGAGATCCACTCGGAGGCTTAGCTAACCCTCATTGAGGCTCATGTGGATGTGAAGAAAACTGACAACTACATGAGTAACAACTCGCTCCGAGTGCGATCTTACAGCCGCACTCGGGGACTTAGCTGCGATCCAGAATCGCCAAAGTAAAAACTCGCTCCGAGTGCGCACCAAAAGCCGCACTCGGAGACTTAGCTGCGACCCAGAATCGCCTAAGTACAAACTCGCTCCGAGTGCGCACTAAAAGCCGCACTCGGGGACTTAGCTGCGATCCAGAATCGCCTAAGTAAAAAGCTTCCTTCGAGTGTGTCCTCGAGATCGACTCGGAGGCTTAGCAGACCCTCATTGAGGCTCATATAGATGTGAAGACAACTGACAACTACATGAGTGTCAACTCACTCCGAGTGCGCACGAAAAGTCACACTCGGGGACTTAGTTGCGACTCAGAGTCGCCTAAGTAAAAAAGCTTCCTCATGTTTGCCATTGGCTTCACCAAGAAACGCCAAACAAAAACCACGAGCCAAAATCGTGTCAAAAAAAAATTGGCGAAAGAAGAGCAAAATATTTGATTCAAATTCAAAGTTGGATCTACGATCAGTCGGCTCGGTGTGGATCAAGCTTATCCACACCGAACCACGAATGTGACGGCCAACAGCAGTAGCCAAATTTTGATACAGATACTACTCGTCATACCGAGGTAAAGTTTTTCAAGCGTCACCGGGACTGGCAGGCTCCACAAAGGTGTCAAGGTCGATCCCGTCTGCGATGCGAGTGGCTGTGTCGAGGAAGGTCTCCATGAAATCTTCGAATCGAAGCTTCTTGGTGTTGGCGACCTGCAACGCCTTCAGCTTTTCTTCGCGAGCTTCCTTGCAATGCACTCGGACCAGCGATAGCGCCACGTCCGCACCACAACGAGCGGCAGACTTCTTCCATGCCTGCACTCTGTTCGGGACGTCCTCCAGCCGAGTCATCAACCCTTCTATTTCTTGCCGGGAATCGTCTTCGGGCCACAGCTCCTTGTCGATCCGGCCGATGACTTCTCTCAGGCGGCCAATGAAAGGTCCCACTCTGCCAAGGCGAATATGCGCTCGGAGCATGTCCCGGTTGGCTTCGTCGCCGAGTGGAACGTTCGGAACAACCGACCGTTCAATGTCGGCTGCTTCAGCCTCAGCGTCTAGACAAAAATCTGCCAAGAAAACACAAGCAGAAAGTAAGCGCAGAGTAAACTCCAAAGACAAGAAGCACTCGGCAAAAAGTTTACCACCAAGCAGTGCAATCATCTTCCTTGCCCAGTCGCTGACGTACTTCTCCTGCGCCATGCACCGATCGTTCATCAACTTCAGCTGACCCATCCGTTCGGTTATTTGCCTGCCCATTTTCTCAATTTCGGCCACCAATGCCTTGTTGGTCTCCGGGGACTCCTCCAAAGACTTCTCTCGGTCAGCAAGAGCCCCCTTCACACCAGCCAAGTCATTCACAGCCGCCTCCAATTCCGCAGCAAGCTGAATCTTTTCAGCCTTCAGAGCATTGTACGCGGATCCCATTTCGCAAGTCTTCTGCCAAATCAACGCAAAGGGAAGATCAGACACATTCAAGAAGGAAAACAAACAAAGCTCAAAGTTCTTCAGACCCCTGTCGATGCAAGAAATCGACAGCGGTCTCGGCGACTACACCCAGTGGGTTCACTAAGAGTGACCCCACTGGCATGAAGCTCGAACAGGCCGGCCCTATTGAGCTACATGAAAAACAGACAAATCTATGACACTACTATCACCCGACCCGAGTAACACTACTCTCGGGGACTACACCTAGTGGGTGCACTCGGACTGCCCCCACTGGAACCATTCGGGTAGATCAGCTCTGATCCGCTCAGGTAACGGAAAATGCATCTAAAGATAACTGCTGGTGCAAGCACTCGACAGAAGTCTCGGGGACTACACCCACTGGATTCACTCGGAGTGAACCCACTGCAAAATTATCCTACTGTATCCGGGTCTATCACTGCAACCCCTAGTGGGTGACAAGAGGAAAGTAAACACTTACTAGCGCACTTACTCGGATATCGTCCCGGAGCTCCAAGCCTCTCTTGTACAAAGACGCGATGGAGTCGTACGCTCCCTTGGCATCACCCGCCATCAACTCCACCTGCACCATGGCGTCCTTGGCGGTCCCCACCTGGTCTTCCGGGAGATGTCGGGCGTCATACTGAACGGTTGACGGACCCGGCGCGGCAGAAGACTCCTTGGGCATCCCAAGCTCCGCTCCAGTCGGTTCCGCCGCGAGGGGCACCGTCTCAGTCGGCGGCATCGTCTCGGTCGGCAGCATGGCCGTGGTGGGAGCAGCAGCAGATGGGACAACCTCAAGGACAGGCGCTAAAGCTGGCCCTGACCCCCTTTGGTCGTCGTCCTCCAGATGAATCACCTCCGAAGGAAGCCCGACTGAGCAACATGAAATTACAGAAAAAGGGCAAGATTAAAGGCTGCACTCGTGAAACGATAAATACAAATTCTCAGAGTCATGACAACATACCTTGCTGGGATGTGGCGGCGTTATCCGTGTCCATGGGATCATTGTCCTGGTGCGGCAGAGAGGTGGCGGAGGTAGCAACTCTGTTGAGTGACATCCACTCGACAGATAAGCATGAGTTCAATCAGATACTGAAGGATGATGTGAGAGCAAGACACTTACGCTGAGGCGACTGGAAGAGCGATCCTCATCCGAGGCAAAGCTTTCCGAGGCTTGGGCCCGCTAGGTTTGGCCACCTTGGACGGCTGGTCCATGGGTTCGGCAGCAGCGTCCCTAGTCCTCTTCACACTCCGAGCACTTGGAGCTACGGGAGGGGCTGGCGGAGCACTCGAGGCCGCTGGAGGAGTCGGCGGAGTCGCGGGATCGTGACGACTCTTAGTTCGATGTTCTGGTGGTGGGGGTGGCGAGCTCTGCTCCCCAACCTCCTCCTCCTCCTCTTCGGTCTCCTCCTCCATCTCCCCACTACCGGAGACGTACTCGGCGCTGTCCATGCTGCCCTCCTGGATGCCCTCCTCTTCCTCAGCTGGACTCCCATTCGAGACGGCAGAATGCCAGTTAGTCCACTCCTGCATAAATCTAAGAAGATTGAAAGCACTCGACAAGATGCGCTGAACTCATTCGGAGGAGGATTGTTGGCGCGGAAGGGCCTCACTCGCCGGGCTCCTTGGGGGTTGTCGCATGCGCCTGTGATGCCGCGGACCCACGCTGTCACCGTCTCCCCGGTCACGCACTCTGGGTGAGTCCGAGTGGAATCCTCAGGCTCCATGTAGTGCCACATGGCGTGGTGTCGGGCTTGCAGCGGTTGGATGCGCCGACCCAGAAAAGTCTCCAGCAAGTCCGTGTCGATGACTCCCTTGCGGACGACGGCCATCAACGCGTCGACCAGAGGCTGGATCTGGACCTTTTCCACCTTTGAGAGCGCAAGCTGCCTGGGAGGGGCCGGACGGTCTAGGCTAAAAGGTGGCAGCCCAG
The DNA here is from genome assembly GCF_904849725.1 of Hordeum vulgare subsp. vulgare. Taxonomy (NCBI): domain Eukaryota; kingdom Viridiplantae; phylum Streptophyta; class Magnoliopsida; order Poales; family Poaceae; genus Hordeum; species Hordeum vulgare. The sequence goes on from NC_058523.1 coordinate 476,989,843, forward strand.
TCGCAGCATTCGGACAGGCGATGTCCTGGCAGTAGAACCAGGTCGACTGCCAGTGCCTAACTGACTCGGACAACTCGAGAGGGGGTAGCTACTTTTTATTTTCTTCTGGAAGCCTAATCCCCCGCAGAGTTGGAGGAGATGGGTCTTATCGTCCGACTGGCTAAGCTTTTTGACAGTTTGGGACCTAGCGGAGAAGACGTACTTAAAGAGCCCCCAGTGCGGGGACATCCAATAAAGCACTCGCAAAGGGTGACGAATGCGGCAAGGTGGGCTATCGCGTTCGGAGGAAAATGATGGAGCTGCGCCCCGAAGTGATTCATAATACCTCTGAAGAAGGGGTGGGGAGGCAGGGAGAAACCCCTGAACACGTGGCTGAGCAGCAGGATGCGCTCCCCCTCCTTCGGCGCCGGCTCCGTCTCGCCCTCCGCCGGCAACCTCCACGACTTGTTGGCGATCATGCCGTGCTCCACCAGCTCCAGCAAGTCGTCCGTCGTCATCGTGGAGGGGAGGAAATCCCCCTGGATCCAACCCGCCGGCAGTGCCCGATGTCGCCGCTGAGCAGGGGCCGCCCCCTTCTTCTTCTTCTTTTGCGCTTCAAGTTTGCTGGTCTGCCCCTTCGTCATGGTGAAGGCAACAGATCCACAGAGGAGGAGAGGAAGGAGGAGGCTTGAGGCGCGCAAGGAGTTGCGGGAGGAGCGAGGTTAACGCGAAGAAGAAGAGCAGCTCAACAAGAGATCCCCGCCGGAAGGGCTTAAATAAGCTTCCGACTGAGTCGCTAACAGGTGGCCCCGAAATCTTATCCCCCCGAGCGGCTGCTGCGATATTAGTGGAGAAGATAACGGCGCGGTAATCGAGGCAGCAGAAACTACTCGATGGCGATGTCGTCATCCCCGCTGAGCGCGCGGCAACCGAAATTTGAGGATCCCGGAAAATCCGCCGCTGTCAGTTTGACCGGTCACATCGAAAGATTCCGCGGAAGCACTCGGTCCGTGACGGTTCATTTCACTGGTATATTCACTCGGATCGCTGGTCGAAAGGATAAAATGGATCGAGGCAAACGATGCCAAAGTCACATCCATACCGGTCGGATCCGTACTCCAGGCATCACTTCGTCGTTCCAAACCCGATCCATTCGAGGACTAATGATGGGGTTATAGTCCCAATGTAGGGTCATAGGCCTGCCCTATAGGTCCTACCCAAGGACTACCCTTCATAGAGGACAAGGCCCTTAGACAGTTCTGACTGAGCTAAGGACTCCCCCATCATCCAGTCGGTGACGAGCATTCGGAGCGTATTTAACGTACCGACTGAATTCCACTCTATACATCGTAACCTCCCAGGAGGGCAACGGTCATACATTTTCATACACCATTATTAGCATTTAAGGCATACGTTACCTCTAACGTAAGCATTTATTCGCCACTATTCCACCCCTGTCCACCGGGCCGTTGTGGAGGGCAGCGCACGCTATATAAGCCGCCCTGCCCCACTGGTGCAGGGGTTGGCATTTACTGTAATCTGATATTCCACTCGACACTAAGCTCCCAAGAGCACTGAGATGTAGGGCTTTTACCTCCACCGTAGAGGGGCCTGAACTCATACAACCTCGCCGTAGCTAAGGCTCTGCCCATCCTTTCGTACCCTACACATCTACTGTCAGACTTATACCCACGACAATGATCATCTCATACATCCAATATATCACATCACGTCATTGGCCATATCATATCACAAGCATACCTTGCAAAAACAAGTTAGACTCCTCTAATTTGTTGTTGCGTGTTTTACGTGGCTGCTATGGGTATCTAGTATGATCGCATCTTACTTATGCAAAAACCACAACGGAGATGTGCAAATTGTTATTTAACCTCTCTCCAAGGACCGGCTCGGTCAAATACAATTCAACTAAAGTTGAAGAAACAAGCACCCGCCGGTCATCTTTATGCAACGAGTTGCATTTTAGTCGATGAAACCAGCCTTTTGTAAGCGTACGAGTAATGTCGGTCTGGACCGCTTCAATCCAACAATACCGCTGAATCGAGAAAATACTAAGGAGGGCAGCAAATCGAACATCAACGCCCACAAAAACTTTTGTGTTCTACTCGAGATAGCATCTACGCATGAACCTAGCTCATGATGCCACTGGTGGGGAACGTTGCATGGGAAACAAAAAATTTCCTACGCACACGAAGACCTATCATGGTGATGTCCAACTACGAGAGGAGATTTGGATCTACGTACCCTTGTAGATCGCACGGCACGAAGTTTTAACAAACGCGGTTGATGTAGTGGAACGTCTTCACGTCCCTCGATCCTCCCCACGAACCGTCCCACGATCCGTTCCAATCTAGTGCCGAACGGACGGCACCTCCGCGTTCAGCACACGCACAGCTCGACGGTCATCTCGGCCTTCTTGATCCAGAAAGCAAGATGGAGAAGTAGATGAGTTCTACGGCAACGTGACGGCGCTCCGGTGGTGGTGACGATCTATTCCTGTAGGGCTCCGCCCGAGCTCCGTAGAAATCCGATCTAGAGGTGGAACTATGTGGTTTAGGGTTGAGTTGCACGTGGCAAAAGTTATCTCAAATCAGCCCTAAAATACCACTATATATAGGAGGGAGGGGGAGGAGGCTTGCCTTGAGGGCCAAGCCCTCAAGGGTGCGTTGGGCAAAGGGGAGGTGGACTCCCACCCCAATTCAGTTTGGGGAAAGGAGTCCACTCCTTCTTTCCCGCCTCCCCTTTTTCCTTTTCTTTTTCTTTTCTTTTTGGTATTTCTATAAGTGGCGCCATGGGCCCCTTGGCCTGACTCCACCAGCCCACTAGGGACTTGTGGCACCACCCTATGCCCTTAGGCTCACTCCCGGGTAGGTGGGCCCCTCCCGGTGAACTCCCGGAACCCATTCGTCACTCCACGTACAGTGCCAGAATTGCCCGAAACTTTCCGGTAACCAAATGAAACCATCCTATATATCAATCTTCGTTTCTGGACCATTTCGGAAACCCTCGTGATGTCCGTGATCTCATCCGGGACTCCGAACAACATTACGTAACCACACATATAACTCAACTATACTAAAACATCATCGAACCTTACGTGTGCAGACCCTGCGGGTTCGAGAACTATGTAGACATTCTATGTCTACTACGCAACCTTCTCCTTGTAGACGTTGTTGGGCCTCCAAGTGCAGAGGTTTGTAGGACAGTAGCAATTTTCCCTCAAGTGGGTGACCTAAGGTTTATCAATCCGTGGGAGGCGTAGGATGAAGATGGTCTCTCTCAAGCAACCCTGCAACCAAATAACAAAGAGTCTCTTGTGTCCCCAATACACCCAATACAAAGGTAAATTGTATAGGTGCACTAGTTCGGCGAAGAGATGGTCATACAAGTGCAATATGGATTGTAGCTATAGGTTTTTGTAATCTGAAATTATAAAAACAGAAAGGTAATTAATAAAAAAGTGAGCATGAACAGTATTGCAATGCGTGGAAACAAGGCCTAGGGTTCATACTTTCACTAGTGAAGTTCTCTCAACAATGATAACATAATTGGATCATATAACTAGCCCTCAACATGCAACAAATAGTCACTCCAAAGTCACTAATAGCGGAGAACAAACGATGAGATTATTGTCGGGTACGAAACCACCACAAAGTTATTCTTTCTGATCAATCTATCCTAGAGTTCGTACTAGAATAACACCTTAAGACACACATCAACCAAGACCCTAATGTCACCTAGATACTCCATTGTCACCTCAAGTATCCGTGGGCATGATTATACGATATGCATCACACAATCTCACAATCATCTATTCAACCAACACATAGAACTTCAAAGAGTGTCCCAAAGTTTCTACCAGAGAGTCAAAAAGTGTGCCAACCCATATGCATAGGTTCCCGATGTCACGAAACCCGCAAGTTGATCACCAAAACATACATCAAGTACTCACATGAATATCCCATTTTCACCACAGATAGACACGTGCAAGACATACATCAAGTGTTCTTAAAGACTCAATCCGATAAGATAACTTCAAAGGGGAAACTCAATTCATCACAAGAAGTGAGAGGGGGAAGAACATCATAGGATCCAACTATAGTAGCAAAGCCCGCGGTACATCGAGATCATGACATCTCAAGAACACGAGAGAAAGAGATCAAACACATAGCTACTGGTACATACTGATACGTCTCCAACGTATCTATAATTTTTTATGGTTCCATGCTATTATATTGTCTTCTTTGGATGTTTTATATGCATGAATATGCTATTTTATATCTTTTTTGGGACTAACCTATTAACTTAGTGCCAAGTGCCAGTTTCTGTTTTTTCCGTGTTTTTGACCCTTTTTCAGGCGGAGTCCAAACGGAATAAATCTTTCGTGATGATTTTTTTATGGAAAATATCAAAAATACCGGAAGAAAAAGATACGGGAGAAGAGTCCTAGGAAGCCACAAGCCTGGGGGGCGCCCCCACCCCTGGCTACGCCACAAGGGCTTGTGACTTCCTCGTGGGTCCCCCTGACTTGTTCTCGACGCCATCTGGTCTTATAAATACGGAAACCTCCAGAAAGAAACCTAGATCAGGAGTTCCACCGCCGGAAGCCTCTGTAGCCACCAAAAACCAATCTGGAGCCCGTTCCGGCACCCTGCCGGAGGGCGAATCCATCTCCGGTGGCCATCTTCATCATCCCGGCGATCTCCATGACGAGGAGGGAGTAGTTCTCCCTCGGGGCTGAGGGTATGTACTAGTAGCTATGTGTTTGATCTCTCTCTCTCGTGTTCTTGAGATGTCTTGATCTCGATGTACCATGGGCTTTGCTACTATAGTTGGATCTTATGATGTTCTTCCCCCTCTCCCTTCTTGTAATGAATTGAGATTCCCCTTTTAAGTTATCTTATCGGATTGAGTCTTTGAGAACACTTGATGTATGTCTTGCACGTGTCTATCTGCTATGATCAACTTGCGGGTTTGTGACATTGGGAACCTATGAATATGGGTTGGCACACGTGGATTCATGTGAGTACTCTATGTATGTTTTGGTGATCAACTTGCGGGTTCGTGACATTGGGAACCTATGCATAGGGGTTGGCACACGTTTTGACTCTCCGGTAGAAACTTTGGGGCACTCTTTGAAGTTCTATGTGTTGGTTGAATAGATGATTCTGAGATTGTGTGATGCATATCGTATAATCATGCCCATGGATACTTGAGGTGACAATGGAGTATCTAGGTGACATTAGGGTCTTGGTTGATATGTATCTTAAGGTGTTATTCTAGTACGAACTCCTGAATAGATCGATCAGAAAGAATAACTTTGTGGTGGTTTCGTACCCAACAATAATCTCTTCGTTTGTTCTCCGCTATTAGTGACTTTGGAGTGACTCTTTGTTGCATGTTGAGGGCTAGTTATATGATCCAATTATGTTATCATTGTTGAGAGAACTTCACTAGTGAAAGTATGAACCCTAGGCCTTGTTTCCACGCATTGCAATACCGTTCGTGCTCACTTTTACCATTTGTCACCTTGCTCTTTTTGTAATTTCAGATTACAAAACCCTATATCTACCATCCATATTGCACTTGTTTCACCATCTCTTCGCCAAACTAGTGCACCTATACAACTTACCATTGTATTGGGTGTGTTGGGGACACAAGAGACTCTTTGTTATTTGGTTGCAGGGTTGCTTGAGAGAGACCATCTTCATCCTACGCCTCCCGCGGATTGATAAACCTTAGGTCACCCACTTGAGGGAAAATTGCTACTGTCCTACAAACCTCTGCACTTGGAGGCCCAACAACATCTACAAGGAGAAGGTTGCGTAGTAGACATCAAGCATTTTTCTGGCGCCGTTGCCGGGGAGGTTAGCGCTTGAAGGTATATCTTTAGATCTTGCAATCGAATCTTTTTGTTTCTTGTTCTTTCGCTAGAAAACTACAAAAATAAATGGAATTGAGGATGCCTCATAGGCTCCATCTTTTCAATGTCTTTCGTGAGCATGATGGGAAGGAAAATTGTGCTCAAGTGCTGAAAGAAGAATTACATAGAATGCTTGGCATAGAGTATGTGAATGATGAGCGTGATTGCAATGTTGTTAGCACGAATTCTTTGAATACCCATGATGCTAATTATATGCAAAGCCACAAGCTTGGGGATGCTATATTTGATGAAGATGATCTTTTTAGTTCTTCCACTTTGAATGATCAAAATCATTTTGATGAAAGCATGCCCCCTATCTATGCTGATTATTGTGAGGATACTTATGCTATAAAGAAGAGGGATGATAAAACTTGTCATACTTTCGAAAACCCCTTTGCTAAACCTTGCTTTTTCATTGTGGACACAATTTTTAGTGCTCAAGTCTTTTACGATACTCCCACTACTATTCTTGAGAATAGATTTACTTATGTGGAGAGTAGTAAAATTCCTATGCTTGTAGATTATGAAAAGAAAGCCTTAGGTGCTGGTTATATTGTTTAATTCATTCATGATGCTACTGAAAATTACTATGAGAGAGGATCATATGCTTCTACTTATTGCAATAGTATCAAGCTTCCTCTCCATGTGTTGAAATTTTTGAAGCTATGCTTGTTTTGCCTTCCTATGCTAGTTGATTCTTGCTCCAACAAGTTGTTTGTTCACAAAATCCCTATGCATAGGAAGTGGGTTAGACTTAAATGTGCTAGCCATATACTCCATGATGCTCTCGTTGTGTTTCAATCCTTACCTTTTATGTGAGCATCATTGAAATCAATGCCTAGCTAAGGGCGTTAAACGATAGCGCTTGTTGGGAGGCAACCCAATGAATTTATTTTTGCTTTTTGCTTTCTGTTTTGCTTTTTCCACACCATCATAATTCTATTATGATTGTGTTTTCCGTGTTTTAATTAGCGTTTGTGCCAAGTAAAGCCTTTATGATAGCTTGGGTGATAGTTGTTTGATCATGCTGAAAAAAGACAGAAACTTTCTGCTTACGAAATTATTTTTCATTTCTATCCAGAAATAGCTTTTGAGTTGATTCTTTTTGCTGCTGATTGATATGATGTTTTCCTAGGCCTTCGTACTTTTTCAGATTTTTGAGGTACCAGAAGTATACAGATTGCTACAGACTCGTCTGTTTTTGACAGATTCTGTTTTTGTTGAGTTGGTTGCTTGCTTTGATGAAACTATGGTTAGTATCGGGGGGTACTAGCCATTTAAAAGTGAGAATACAGTAGCCCATCATCAATATAGATAGAATTCAAGTTTGCTACAGTACCAAAAGAAGTGGTAGTTTGTTTTCTTGTGCTAATGTTATCACGAGTTTCTGTTTTAGTTTTGTGTTGTGAAGTTTTTAAGTTTTGGGTGATGTTCTCATGGACAAAGAGATAAGGAGTGGAAAGAGCTCAAGCTTGGGGATGCCCAAGGCATCCCAAGCCAAAATCAAGGACACCAAAAAGCCTAAGCTTGGGGATGCCCCAGGAAGGCATCCCCTCTTTCGTCTTCAATCCATCAGTAACATTACTTGGAGCTATATTTTTATTCACCACATGATATGTGTTTCGCTTGGAGCGTCATTTTATTTTGTTAGAATAAGGTACTTAGGATCTGAAATTCTTAGATGGGAGAGTCTTCACATAGCCAAACAGTTGTTCAACTACTCTTTGACCTTCACTTATATCTTTTGGAGTAGTTTGTATTTTGCTCCAGTGCTTCACTTATATCTTTGTAGAGCATTGCAATGGCTATATTTTATAGAAATAGTTGAACTCTCGTGCTTCACTTAGATCATTTTGAGAGTCTTAATCAGCATGGTAATTGGCGTGTGCTATGAAAGTAGTCCTAAATATGATAGGCATCCAAAGAGGATAGAAACCTTCATATTCTTATGCATTGATTAGTTAGAGAAGTTTGATTCCTCTCAATTGGTTCTGAGATATGGATATGGTAATATTAAGAGTTATGTTAGTAGGGTGTTGTGAATCTAGAAATACTTGTGTTGAAGTTAGTGATTCCCATAGCATGCACGTATGGTGAACCGCTATGTTAGGAAGTCGGAGCATAATTGATCTATTGATTGTCATCCTTTGTGTTGCGGTCGGGATCGCGCGATGGTTAACACCTACCAACCCTTCCCCTAGGAGTATGCGTTTAGCACTTTGTTTCGATTACTAATAAAAACTTTCGCAACAGGTATGTGAGTTTTTTATGACTAATGTGAGTCCATGGTATATATGCACTTTCACCTTTCACCCTTGCTAGCCTCTCTAGTACTGCGCAAATTTCGTCGGTACACAAACCCACCATATGCCTTCCTCAAAATAGCCACCATACCTACCTATTATGGCATCTTCATAGCCATTCCCAGATATATTGCCATGCAACCTTCACCGTTCCGTCTCATGACTTGTGCCATCATTGTCATATTGCTTTGCATGATCGTAAGATAGCTAGCGAGATGTTTTAACGTCATACGCCAAGCTAGATCGTTGCACATCCCGGTACACTTCCGGAGGCATTTCCTATAGAGTCATCATCATTGTGATCTTTGAGCTGTGAGTAAATAAAAGTGTGATGATCATCATTATTAGAGCATTGTCCCATGTGAGGAAATAAAAAAAAGGAGGCCAAAGAGCCCAAATAAAAAAATAGAAAAAAATAGGCCCAAGAGCCCAAAATAAAAAAATGAGAGAAAAAGAGAGAAGGGACAATGCTACTATCTCCTTTCCACACTTGTGCTTCTTAATAAGCACCATGTTCTTCATGATTGAGAGCTTCTCGCTTTGTCACCACCATATAACTAGTGGGAATTTTCATTATATAACTTGGCTTGTATATTCCAATGACGGGCTTCCTCAAAATTGCCCTAGGTCTTCGTGAGCAAGCAAGTTGGATGCACACCCACTAGTTCTACTTTTGAGCTTTCACATACTTATAGCTCTAGTGCATCTCTTGTATGGCAATCCCTACTCATTCACATTGATATCTATTAATGGGCATCTCCATAACCCTTTGATACGCCGAGTCAATGTGACCATCTCCTCCCTTTTTGTCTCACAACCACCACCACACTCTATTCCACCTATAGTGCTATATCCATGGCTCACACTCATGTATTGCGTGATAGTTGTAAAAGGTTTGAGAAAGTAAGAGTGTGAAAACAATTACTTTGCCAATTCCGGGGTTGTGCATGATTTAAATTAGTTGTGTGGGGATGATGGAGCATAGCCAGACTATATGATTTTCTAGGGATAACTTTCTTTGGCCTTGTTATTTGGAAAGTTCATGATTACCTTGCTAGTTTGCTTGAAGTATTATTGTTTTCATGTCAATAGCAAACTATTGTTTTGAATCTTACGGATCTGAACATTCATGTCACATGAAAGAAGTTACAGAGGACAATTATGTTAGGTAACATTCCACATCAAAAATTCGGTTTTTATCACTTCCCTACTCGAGGACGAGCAGGAGTTAAGCTTGGGGATGCTTGATACGTCTCCAACGTATCTATAATTTTTGATGGTTCCATGCTATTATATTATCTTCTTTGGATGTTTTATATGCATGAATATGCTATTTTATATCTTTTTTGGGACTAACCTATTAACTCAGTGCCAAGTGCCAGTTTCTGTTTTTCCGTGTTTTTGACCCTTTTTCAGGCGGAGTCCAAACGGAATAAATCTTTCGCCGAGATGATGAAGATGGCCACCGGAGATGGATTCCCCCTCCGACAAGGTGCCGGAACGGGCTCCCGATTGGTTTTTGGTGGCTATAGAGGCTTACGGCGGAGGAACTCCCAATCTAGGTTTATTTCTGGAGGTTTCTGTATTTATAAGACGAGATGGCATCGAGAACAAGTCAGGGGGGACTCACGAGGGAGTCACGAGCCCCCCAGGCGCGCCCAGGGGGTGGGCGCGCCTCCCTGGCTCGTGGCTTCCTCAGGACCCCTCTCCGGTATCTTTTTCTTCTGGTATTTTTGATATTTTCCATAAAAAATCACGGTGAAAGTTTTATTCCGTTTGGACTCCGTTTGATATTTCTATCTGAAAAAGGTCAAAAACAAGGAAAAAACAGGAACTGGCACTTGGCTCTAGGTCAATAGGTTAGTCCCAAAAATAATATAAAATAGCATATGCATGCATATAAAACATCCAAAGTTGATAATATAATAGCATGAAATGATCAAAAATATAGATACGTTGGAGACGTATCAACATGCCCCGAGGCACTCCTCGGTCAATATCCAATAGCGGGTCCTCGATGCCCATATTGGATCCTACATATTCTCCGAAGATCTTATCGGTTGAACTCCAGTGTCAAGGATTCATATAATCCCGTATGTCATTCCCTTTGTCCTTCGGTATGTTACTTGCCCGAGATTCGATCGTCGGTATCCGCATACCTATTTCAATCTCGTTACCGGCAAGTCTCTTTACTCGTTCTGTAATACAAGATCCCGTGACTTACACTTAGTCACATTGCTTGCAAGGCTTGTGTGTGATCTTGTATTACCGAGTGGGCCCCAAGATACCTCTCCGTCACACGGAGTGACAAATCCCTGCCTTGATCCATACTAACTCAATGGATACCTTCGGAGATACCTGTAGAGCACCTTTATAGTCACCCAGTTACGTTGCGACGTTTGATGCACACAAGGTATTCCTCCGGTGCCAGTGAGTTATATGATCGCATGGTCATAGGAACAAATACTTGACACGCAGAAAACAATAGCAATAAAACGACACGATCAATATGCTACGTTCATAGTTTGGGTCTAGTCCATCACATGATTCTCCTAATGATATGATCAAGTTATCAAGTGACAACACTTGCATATAGTCAGAAAACCTTTACTATCATTGATCAACTGGCCAGCCAACTAGAGGCTTCCTAGGGACATTGTTTTGTCTATGTATCCACACATTTATCTATGTTTTCATTCAATACAATTATAGCATGGATAATAAACGATTATCACGAACAAAGAAATATAATAATAACTAATTTATTATTGCGTCTAGGGCATATTTCCAACAATAATCCACCTCAGGGCCGACCTTCGAACAAGTTGGACTTCGGGTAAGCGAGATTTGAAGTGATTGGATCTGGTCGAGCGTCTTGTTTAACATCGATAGGCTGATCTGATCGATCCTTTGTATGTTTTTGGAGTTGATCTCCGCGACTTCAGGAAAGGAAGCAAATTCGGCAGTAGAAGTTTCCCGCTGTCCGTACACTGTTGTCGGTTCCGAGCTCAAAGCCTCCTCTTCGAGGAAGAAAGGACCAAGACCATGGTTGGTCAGAGGACCCGGAGACAAGGCTTCAGGATTTTGCACATCATCGGCCGAGGCCGTGAAGTTAGCGGGGAACAGATTGCCTCGTCAATCGGTGGGGACTTCGAATTCTTCAAACCTTATCCTGTGACCGGGGTCAAAACCATCGATTTGGCTAGGATGGATGGTTAGGTCCGTGCTCGGCATGAAGCTGCCGAGCGTGGAGACATGTTCGGGGATGAAGATGCCCTCGTCGCGGACTCGATCATTGACGATCAAGCGGGCCATCGATCCTTTGGGCTATCTAAAGGCGGAACTCTCAATGAAAGCACCAATGTCGGCGTCAAAACCGGCAGATCTCGGGTAGGGGGTCCCGTACTGTGGAGCTTAGATCGATGGGTTGCAGGAAAGAGGGGGGGGGCAATGTTTACCCAGGTTCGGGCCCTCTTGAGGAGGTAAAACCCTACTTCCTGTTTGATTATAGTGATGGGCAATGATGGTTATAGAGTTGATCTACCTCGAGATCGCACGAGCTAAACCCTAAATGAGATAACCTGGACGCTTAAGAGCCCATGGTTTATATAGACACCAGGGCCCCTAGGGTTACATGTTACCGACATAGATCGGGGGTAGGTGGGACGAACTGGTCCTCCTGCCATGGAGTGCACGCCTAGACTTTGGAGTTTTCCATCTTGATTACGTAGTAGTCAGATAATTCGGTCTTGAATGACGCAACCCACATGATTGGCCCATAAGGGACAACCCGACTGCCCGAGGACCCCTTATTCTGGAACTCTCTCACCTCCCTCTGTTCGTACCCCTGGTCTATTGTCAGGTTCATCCCCTCAACAATCACCAACAAGGATTCAAGGGAGGAGAAGCGCCGACATGACAAGGAGGAGCAAATTGGGGCCTTCATGGACATACAAAATAAAAAGCTCGCCTCGAAGGCGAAGAAGCAAGTGAACATGCCAGAGATCAAGGCTACCAAAGCAGCCACCAGAGAAAGAGAAGTTCAGCTCGCTTGCATGACGAAGGGGGTCGAGATCATGAAGGTGGACTTGAGCATGGTCTATCTGAGTAAGCGGTCTTGGTTCAAGAAGATGTAGGACGACATGCTCAACCTCGATGACGAGTGATCCATGGCATGGTGTGCGGACACGACCACAACCAAGATGGTGTGGGCGAACTATAGTCTCATTTTGTGTGCTGGCATGTGTGCCGGCCGATCGCAAGTGCGCCCAACATGAAAACTGCATACTTTTTTAGAGGCTAACATATGTATGCGGGCCGCTGACATATCGCTGACGTGAACTCTTGATGCTAGCATGATAGAGCAACTCCAACGGAGCGACCCATTTCGTCTGCCGCCGTCCGTTTGGGTCAGCGTGGAAATAAAAGATGGCCCAACGAGCCGATCCAAACGGACGCGCGTTCGCTTTTCGTCCACCTGCCGACCCATTTCAGGCCCCGTTTTGATCCTGATTTGGGTCGGCACGGACTCAAAGCGGACGCGGACGACGCGTGCTTCCACCGTTCCCTAGCCCGCCAGTCGGTGGCACATTGGTCGTTTTCCACCCCCATCTAGCCCTCCCATCGGCTCGCCCCCAGTCCTCTCGCTGTCGCCGCCATCGCCCAGTTCCGGTTGCGTCCTCCCGTACCGCAGGGCCTACCCCACTTCGCCGGCCGCAGCGTCGCCGGGGCACCGCAGCTTCCCGTACCCCAACCCGCCGTCGCTGGTCAGCTTCGTCGTCCACGCCCGCAAGCTGTTCGACAGTTTGCCTCAAGGTACAAAATGGACTACGCCGACGAGTTCTTTTTTCCATAATGTTTCGTGCGACTCCGACGATTCCTCATCCGACGATGAGGAGATGCTGCTTGCCGTGTTGGTCCATGACCACATTAATCGGCAGCGTTCGCTGTTCTGGGGCTCGACTCCATGACATGTTCCGGCGTTGAATCGAACCAAGAGAGCATACAGAACGTCTACACGATCAAGGGTTTGAGTTTCAGGGTGATAATGTGGTGCCTCGGCATGACGGAGAAGCGGTATCGTTTGCACAGTTCATCCAATTTCATCATTAAATTCGTGATTTGGAAACTCATATTCAGTTGCAAGATGATTTGGTTGAGCATATATGGGATTATGTTGGCAATCAGTAGGTGTATTTTATAGATAATTTAATTTTTATCGACCTTGTAAAACTTTGCTATATTTTATTTTCGATTGTGAAACTATGCTCTATCATTTGTTGTTGCAAAATATGCAAAATATCAGTATTTGTTTAAAAACAGACGGCTGGCCAGCCAGACGGACAAATATGGGTCGGCGCGTTGGGCGCGCTGCCGACCCAAATCATACCTGAACGGGCACGGAGCCGGCGGATGACCCAAACAGACGAAATCGTCGTCTGTCTGGGTCGGCCAGTTGGAGTTGCTCGTAGCTGGCATGATCTATGACCGTGAGCCTTTTTAACGTAAAAAAGTGTTGTGCGTGGATGAAAAATAGGTCGCTCCGTTGGACGCACGGTCGACCATTTTCTAGAAAGGACACACCGACCCAAACGGAAAAATGACGGACAAAGCACGCGTCCGTTTGAATCGTACGGTTGAACTTTCTTCAAGTAAATAAGTAAAATATTCATGCTAAAAAAAAGACAGGGGAAAAGCGCATGCATTTGAGCAATCGCCGGGCTGGAAAGCCACCAGACGACACAAGTGGACGCGCGCAAGAAACAGGAGCCCCTTTTCCGTTGCGTGCGCGACCGCACCGCAGCCACCATACCAGGAGGAGAATCTCTATCCAGTCCGGTTCCGTGCGCACCCGGTTTGCCGTTCCGGCCCGGACTCTCCCTCTCCCGTCCCGCTTCCTTCACGCAACATTTCTCTCTCGCCCCACCCGCTAGACTGTTCCACCAGTTACCACCACTACTGTGCGCGTGTATCGTCCTCGACAGACGCAGCCAGCGCGGGTTCCACAATCCGATCCCCCTCACAACCGCATTTTTTTTAGCGGCAGCGGAATTTAACTCTCGCCTCTCCCGCCGCCGCGCAGCCCAATGGACCTTCCCGTGGTGGATCTCGCGCCCTTCCTGCAGGCCGCCGCCGGCGACGCGGCCGCGGCGCCGGCCGAGGCGCTGCGCGCGCTCTGCGCCACGGTGAGCGCCAGCCTGCGGGACACGGGGGCGCTGCTGGTGAAGGACCCCCGCTGCACGGCCGCCGACAACGACCGCTTCCTCGACGTCGTCGAGCGCTACTTCGCCCGATCCGACGACTCCAAGCGCCTCCAGGAGCGCCCCCACCTCCACTACCAGGTAGCAAATGATTCCGTTTCATGGAAGCGGGTAGCCTCCTCGTCCCCCCCGCTTCCCCGGCGAATTCTGGTGTCCGATTGGGCGGGGACGGGGCCTAGGGTTCGGGCGAAATTGTTAAGTTGGACATTCAAGGATCAGCAGCAGTGCTTGTTCCCGGTTCAAGTTCTCTGATATGATCAGCTGCATTATAAAATCACCATCAAAATTGAGGCACATAAGATTGATACATCCAACAGTTATGCTGAATGCGTGGTGCCTTAAGTTAACCCCATTTGCGGTGATGGATTTTGATCCTGTTTATATGATAAGGTTGGCGTGACGCCTGAAGGCGTGGAGGTACCTCGCAGCCTCGTCGACAAGGAGATGCAAGACAGGATCAAGAGTATGCCAGAAGAGTTTCAACCAGCCACCCCTAAGGGACCAGACCCGAAATGGCGATACATGTGGAGAGTGGGCCCTCGCCCCTCGAATACCCGCTTTAAGGTTGTCATTTCTGCATCATCGATCCCTTCACTGTGATGGTGAAGCCTGAATTTATTCCGCGCTTCGCGCCTAGCTATTATTTGCGCGTCATATGCTGAATTGTGAGTAATTTTTGTGTAGGAGCTGAATGCAGAACCTGTTATTCCTGATGGGTTACCTGAGTGGAAAGAGACAATGGATTCTTGGGGTGCAAAAATGATTTCTGCCATTGAGGTACATATCCAGTGCACACTTTTTCTAAACTGATGTTTTCTGCAGTTTATGAATGGCAAATCTGTATTGTTCGATATTCAGAAGTTGGTTGGACACACTTCTCTTGTAGGTTGTTGCTGAGATGGCGGCGATTGGATTTGGCTTGTCAAAGGATGCATTTACCTCTTTGATGAAGGAGGTAATGTTGTAATTCTCGGCACGCTCTGTTGTTCTGTTATTCTTAAATTTTTCTGAAATGAATCTTCTTAGAACAGTACCAAGTCCCAGCTATTAGAAAATTTGAATGCCTTAGTGGGTTTAAAGGAGTGGTATGAGGTCTTTTGATTTTTTCCATCGTTCAATTCAACATTTTGAGTACTAGAAGTATTGCTCATGTTCCTCAAAAAAGAAGTATTGCTAATGTCGAAGTTCTTTGATCGCCCTATTGACACTACTCAACTATTGTTGTGTTTCAATAGGGACCACACCTCCTAGCACCAACTGGAAGTAATCTGCTGCGTCACGGTTCTGAGGGCACAGTGTTTGCTGGGTTCCATTATGATCTTAATTTCTTGACCATACACGGTCGTAGTAGATTTCCAGGCCTGAACATTTGGTTAAGTAATGGTAAAAAGATGGAGGTGAAGGTCCCTGTTGGCTGTCTTCTCATTCAGTCAGGGAAACAGGTTAGCTCTGCCATTTTCACTGGATACATTTTCAATTGCTCTAAGTTAATAGTTTGATGACATTATACTTATGCATATCGGTTGCAGGGGTCAATACCAGTTTTATGATATTGTCTTCAATATTTTGCTCTTATGTACACGTACTGGTTTTCCTGAAATAGTTGATGTTGTCATGATGAAATCAAACTTTAGTTGCACATCTGAGTTTTTGCTGAAATATTACACAATTGCATGTAAGGATCTATAAATACTTGTGTCTTGTATGGAAATGTTAGGCAAATGAGAGCTGGGCGTTATTTCCGAGGTGTTGGGTGTGGCAGTGAAGCAAGTGCACACGCTAAAACTAGAAGGACACGCCTCACTATTTTTATGTTCACCTTTTTGTACAGTTGGAATGGCTTACCGGTGGTGAATGTTTAGCTGGAATGCATGAAGTAGTGGTGACCAAGAGAACATTAGAGGCAATAGAACTAGCTAAAGAGCAGAACCGAAGCTTGTGGAGGATCTCATCAACAGTGAGTACTCCCAATTCCCACGATATGTTTGCTTAACCTCATGGCAATTTTCTAGAATCCCGCTTGCTCTGACGAGCTATTGACAAACCGGTTTCTCTGTATGTCCAAACAGCTATTCTCGCACATTGCTTCCGATGCGACGCTCAAGCCATTGGGCCACTTTGCTGAAGCACCCAATGCTCATAGTTATCCGCCTATATGTGCCGGGGAGTATGTGGAACAAGAGCTCTCGGCGATCAATCTGAAAGGGAAGGTTGCACTCTAGGCACACACAGACCACCGGTTAATCTGACGGCTCATTGATTTGCTTCCTATGGTCAGAACGCGGATTGCGATAGTCCAAGCTGATACTTGTATCTTCGTTCAACTTTGTTCACATACCTTTCTATCTATGCCCATGCTAAGTATATGTCCATTGGGTCCTCCTGTTAAGTTATAGTGGTGTACTGAACTGATAGCACCTGTGAAAACTAAATAATAGTGCTACTGTTGTTCTCGAACCGAAGTGTGATGAAGATATCAGCGTTGGTGTCTACGAGAATCATCCTTGCAATCCGTTTTGTAACCTGTAAATCTGTTCTGAACTGAAACATCAAACACACACACACATCAGATGTAACGACGCGTTTAGTTACCCGCATATACCTCAGCCAAACCTGCAAGGGAAGAAAATGGCCTGTTTGGTTACCGCATTGACTTGTTGGCCTGCATAGCACGAACATCAAAGCACCTTTGGGTTTGCATCCGCAAGAATGCTCTAATCGACGGTTTTTGTGAAGCCAGACCTGAGCAGTGCAACCCTAGGCATATGGGCGTCGGTGGTTGTACGCGTCGATGTAGTCTTGAGACGTCGCATTGTTTCTTGAAGCGATGTCATGAATTACCCTCACCTCCCTTCCTCATCGCTCTCTCTCCTCCTCCCCACTCACACAGTCGACGATGACCACTGGAGTGGTAGCAGGACGATCCAAGACGGCGGCGACCACTGTAGCGACTGCAGACTTGCACCAAAGCGCATTGGCCATGGCGGTAAGTTCTTTGACCTCTCTAGATTTCCTCCGTTGGCTCGGGCTAGATTTTATTGGAGCACGCGATTGGAGAGTTAGGGAGGGGATTGAACACATCGACGGTGGGGGATTGGATTCAGCACCGACGGAATCTTGAGTTCATGGCTAATTTTCTCGATTACATCAGGGATGGGGATTGGGGTACTAGCTATTTGTCTAGCCGTGGCGACCTTGGAGTCGCGTCGAGCGGCGGTGGGGTGTAGGTTTCTTCTTTTCTTCTTCATCGACATCTTCTTCCTCATCGTCTTCTTCCTTATCGTCACCGTCAAGAACGATGGGTCTTGCAAGGTCGCCTGCCTCTAGCGCCCTAGCCACCATGTGCACCTCATCGTCTTCCTCCCCAGATCCACCACAATCCTTGTCATCGAGTACACCATGACACGGTGGTCATTGGGACGCTTGTACTCCTTGTACTTGGCCCACTTGGCCCTCTGTCGAGTGTCATCGGAGTCGGCCTGATTCATGGCCCAACGAAGGTGTTGACTGACATGGCGCCCCTCGCTGGTTCAGGAATCAACGTCTTCAACTCGTCTGACGTCGCCTTCTTCACCATAATGTCGGCCTCCTTGCGCACTTCTTCCATGTTGGTGAAGTTCGAGCACACTTTCATTGTGTCCTCGAACTTGGTGTGATCACCGAGCAAGTACCTGAGAAAGAATGACCTCTATCTCATGCAACCAATCAACACGTAGATGTTGATTTTTTTTTTGCTTGCATATACTCTATCACGTAACTGAAACAAGTATATGCAAAGTGCCTAAAAACGATGCAGGAAACAAAAACGCGCTCTAACACTATTTTAGAGGTCAAAATTATAGTCCACTCTGCGCAGTAAGTTGTGACACTAGAAAGCCTTGTTTCCTCTCACCACAAACCGGCTAATCGGGGTGTACATATGTACAGTACAGCGGCCAAGCACGTTAAGGCATCTCATTTCATCAGACCCAGTTGTTGGGCAGCGAGAAGTTGTGGAACCTGAAGGAGGCGTCCCCGGCGGTGTCCCTCCCCTGGACCATCATCCCCGGCTCGCCGTCCGCCGGCGCTGGCTGGTCGACCCACGAGAAGGAGTTCTGCCGCAGCAGCTCGGCGAACGCCGGGGACGGCTGCGGCGTCGGGCTCGGGCACGGCGCCCCCTGCGCCGGGCGGTTGGGCGCGTCGGTGCCGAAGTCCCACATGAGGACGTGGAGCAGGATGGGGCGCAGGGCGTGCCGGTGCAGGGACAGCTTCTGACTGAGCGACACGGTGTCGAAGCACCGGATGGCCCCGGAGGTGGACACCATCCACGGCAGCACCTTGCGGCACGACACCCGCGAGATGACCAGCAGCTTGGACGCGCGCTTCGCCTCCCGGTAGAGGTCGCGCAGCCCCGACCGCGTCGACGGCGCCGGCCGGTCGCCGTCGTCCTCCATCACGGACGAGATGTAGAGGAAACCCTGCACCACATTCCCCAAGATCGAGCGGTCCAGTTCAAACGTGCGCTATAGTATAACTAGAAAAGGGAAGTGCAGGGACAGACATTCCTCCGGCATTGGTACCTCTTCGGTGCGGCTGATGGCGAATCCGAGCTTGGTGTCGCCCTCGTCGAGGATGATCTCCACGGGCATTTCTCCGGCGGCCGCGGTGAACCAGAGGCGCACCGCCTTCACCACGCCGATGTCCACGCCGTGGTAGTCCTCGAACCCGTAGAGGCTCGCGTTGGCGAGGTTCGGGAGGTCCGCCAGCGACCCCGAGTTGACCGTCGCCGAGGCCATGTCGCCGGAGATCTGCACCATGCATGCAAGAACGAACGTCAGAAAAACACCAAAACACCCCCCACACAGTCATTCTGATGGCGAAATGTATGTAGTACAAGGACCTTGGTGAGGAGGGCCTCGGTCTGGACGTTGAGGAAGGCGATGGGCACGCCGGCGGCCTGCGAGGAGAGGAACCAGGCGTTGGCGCGGGCCAGCGTGTCGTCGACGGAGTTGTAGCGGGAGTTGGCGCGGTCGAGCGCGGTGGGTAGGACGAGCAGGGAGAGGAAGCTGCTGGAGCTGGGCACCGGCAGCACCTCCTTCATCTTCTTCTCCCACGGGTAGGACACGTAGCCGTCCTGCAGCTGCGCCTTGCTCAGCGCGCACACCACCCTCGAGCTCCTCGACCCTGCATGCACCATCACCGCCGTCGTGAGCGATCGATCAACGTCGGCCATGACGTGCGTCGTAATAACATTACGATATTTATCGAACATCTAATTCCAATCGTGTTTCAGTTCTTTATCTGAGCTTCTGGAGATGACATTAGATTTGCAGATTATTTATATGATCGTCAAGAGTTGGCATTAGATTCGCAGAGGAATCTCAAGCACGATCTGCAATCATGTACGAGTTCATTTTTTGTTACTTGTTACTCCTAGTCCTAGTGCGAACAAGCTGGACGCGACATCATCGACCTAGGAGGTAAAGTCAACCGGTGAACCTCCGAACCGCATTATGATCTCAGACGAACAGCGCCATTTAATACTGAAATCGGCAAGTGGACGCCGTTGCCGTGTATGAATGATTGAATCCAACTGCAGATTCAATTCAACGTGCACCGCCGTGTCTGCTGCCTGGAAGTACGGGCATGCGACTAGAGCTAGACTAACGATTAATTCGATGTTTGGTAAGATCTGGCCAAGAATTGGTGTGTACGGGTGTACACTGTAATCCGTATACTTCCGCACGCGGCTACGCCTAAATAATCTCGAGACTATGGTGGTGTACCTTTACCCAGGGACTAGACTAAAAAGTCCCTTTTAGTCCCTAGGTAAAGAAGCAGGAGTGACTTTTTCTTTAAGGGACTACAAAAAGACTCTATGAAAGGGACTTTTTTCTTTAGTCTCTGGGACTAAAAAAAGTCTAGTCCCTGAGAAAGAAACACCACCTATGTACTACGCGGTCTCTCCTGCACAGTCAAGATTTTGGAGATGATGGCAGTGCATATACACATCATCTGTAGCCTGCAAACAATTCTATACGCTGAGCACGCCAAGTTACCGGTCCGGAAAAGTGACAACAAAGGCAGCTGCCTAAAACACAACAAGAGCAACAATGTTACCGGCAGCTCTTGCAACGAGGATATTCGGATCATATCCTCTCTAAACGAGATGATCGTACCACGGAAGCAATTTTATTAACTTATTACTTAACTAAAAGACTAAAACTGACCCAAGCATATCCCTCGGCACACTAGCATGCAACCAAAACCAACCCTTGTGAGTGATCGAGCACGCCAAATTGTTTTTGCAACGTAGCTACAACTGATCCAAGCATATGCCTCGGCGCACCAGCATGCAGCCGACCCAGTCTCTTGTGGATCTTATCTAAAAAAAGAGAAGGTCCGTGGATGATCGAGCAGGCCAAAAGGAATTCTATCGCGATCGATGGTGCCGCGGCCGCCTGTCAATTCAAAGCCGCACATACCTGCGCGCCAAAGTCGCATGCAGCGGGAACGCGCGCATGCACGCATCGGCGCCCCATCCTTTTCTTTTTTCTCAAGGGTCCAACCCGGCATGTAGCGAAAACTCAGTCGAAGACTTTTTACTTTTCTTCGCTAGCGCGATCGCGATTTGCTTTGCAGGCGAAAAATCGAGCGAGTTGATCCCCGGTGGGGATGGATCGGAAACAAAGATCTGCGGAGGTTCTAGTAGAAAATATCTGCGGATTGGATGATGATGACGACGGCGGCGGAAAGAAATGCGCGCGGCGGTGCCGTGTGGTGGCGGCAGGGTTGCGGTGGTGGTTGTTGGTTACGTACCTCGGAAGGCGACGCACTCGCTCTCCATGCGGTCGACGAGCCCGACGGCGTAGTTGGGGTCGCGGATGGACCGGAGCACGTACTTCTGGCTGCGCCCGACCATGGCCATCCCGCCGCCGCCGCCGGCGGCGGTCTCCTGCGGCACGATGCAGGCCTGCATCCTGGCGGCCGTCGCGTCCGAGGCGGGGCCCAGCAGCTCGCCGCTGCTGTCCACCTCCCCCGGCACCAGCTGCTGCTGGGCGTGCGCGGGCCGCCGCACGCGCACCTCGACGGACGTGTCCCCGCGCTTGTAGGCGGCGTGCAGGAGCTTCTGCAGCGCGGCGCGGCCGCCCTTGAACGGCGCGGCGTGCACGGCGGGGCCGCCGCGGCCGCCGACCCCGATGAGGAGCTCCTCCACCACGTCGCCGGTCTGCACCGTCTCGGTGCACCCCGTGCCCCACTCCTCCGCCCGCGACCCGCCCGCCACGCACTCGATCGCCACCACCCCGCCCTGCTTCTTCCCGTAGTCCATGGGCATAATAAGGAGCCTCTCTCTTTCTCCCTCCTACCCCCTCGCGCAGCAGCAGCTCAGCTAGCTTGCGAAAATGAACCGGCCGCCGTGGGGTAGTGCGCGCTATATACGGAGAGATCTATTGCCCCCTTTGACTTGCGTGGATGGATGCTAACTACCACTGCCCCGTCGCCATCGTAGCTCGCAGCTCGCAGCTCGCAGCGGCAGCGCAGGGAGAAGATTCTTGCGACTTCACACGGCGGGGCGGGGGCGGGGGCGGGGGCGGGACCGGTCGCGAGGGAGGAGAAAGAGAGAGGGAGGGGGGTACAGACGCAAACGCGGACGCGAACGGTTTGGAGGGGGCGAATTAATGGTGGCGAGCGCGCGGTGGATAAGGACTGTTGCTGTCGTCGGGATTAAAATCTGCCGTGCTGCTGGCGACCCTCACCGTACCCGCGACCGGCCGTGGCGCATCGGACCGGACGTCCGCGCGAGCCGGTGCATCGGGTCCGTCCGTCTTTTAAACTGCTTCGCTCGCTAGGAGATGCCGGCGTGCGTGGACTTCCAGTTCGCGCGGGCATCTCTGATCGGGGGAGATGGATCGATCGAGCCCGTGCGCATTCGGCGACGCCATCGCCGCATGTGTGTGTGTCCCGTAACGCAGAGTCCGTGCACGCTTTTACCCTTTTCTAGAGGCGATGCATGCATGCATGCATCTCTCCCTCTTTTTTGAACGAAATGTTTAAGGGTCTAGAAGGAGCAAGAGAGTGCAATTAAGGTACAATCGTAGAGAAAAGAAGGCTAATATATTTTCACAAGGGAAAATCTTACCATCAGCTAGCCGGGGATGGCAGCGTCCACGTCCGTCACATTCCATACATGACACGCGTCCAACTAAGGGTCCGAAAATCGTTTTTTGTGGAACGTGTTCCTACAACAGAGACTACGTCTCTATAATATATATATTGTCGCAATGGTCTACGACGGGTTTATGTTATACAATAAAATCTTTATTACGGAAATTTTCTGCAACAAGACCTCAGTTGTAGAAAAAACTTACAACAAAACCTTAGTTGTAAAAATAATTTTGCAACAAAAAGTCTCTTGCAAAAAATTCTGCAACAAGATATATGTTGCAGAAATAATTCTTTAATAAATCATGTGTTGCAGTGATGAAGAGGCGCTCGGCTCGTTCGATGCACCAAATCTGACGACTCACGACCTTGCTAATCTTCTAAAAAGATCAGCCGACTCAATAGGTACTTGTAGGTCACCTTAAAATAATTTTTGGGTTGATTTAGGAAGGAAGGAAGAAGCTGCTGGAAGAAAGAAGGAAAAAGCAGTTGTCGGCTCACAGGAGAAACCCGATGGGTTTATCTTAGGATGGCAGATGAGCCCATTATTTATCTTAGTGTGCCATGCGACCTCTTTATTTGTATTATTTGTGTCAGGGTGGCGGTGCAGATTCGTCGGAAAAAAATGGTTCATGGTCGAGGTTAGAGGGGTGGTAGGGGGCCGTGGTAGCACGATAGTGGGCGGCAATTGGGGGTCAGACGTGGTCGCGAGGCTGGGCCTGGAGTGCCGATGGCAGCAGGCGGTTAGGATGGTGCTAGATCGACGGTTGGAGGTTGAAGAATATAAACAATGAACCGTTTCAGTGGTTGAAGAAGATGATATGGCCATTCATCTTGCATCCGACGGCTCACACCGAATCGATTGATCCAAATTGGATTTTGAGTCACCTAACATCTAGCCAATCCCATATATTTCACAATATAATTTAATTTTGCATTGGACGGTCCGCGTCCCATTTTGTGTTGGTTGTTATTGTCCTTAAGATAAGGTGCTTTTTGGTTGTTTCTTCAAAGAAGGCGAACTATAATGTACATTGAGTAGTGACGCTAAAGAGTTTACACTAGTACCCAAAGAAACAAATGAATTGCATACTAGTCACTGACTACGAGGACGCCTCAAAACATGATGAAATGGATAAATTGGGTCGAAAGTGGCCCCAACATGAATCCGTCACTGGGGACAAGATCACTTGGAACATCGATACAACCACCACGCGCCTCCAATTATCAGGCTCGTCGAAAGTAGAGGCCATGGACACAAAAGTTGAACTGCCTCCTGCGTGGCTTCCACGCCAAGAGGCAGGAGAAGGGTTGCCCTTCAGCCAAAAGAGTGGCGGGCCACTGAAGATCGACAAACAACCGCTAGGGTCGCAGAACCATCACAAATACCATTAATGGTGAGTTTTATATAGACATGTATACTTCATGGTTAATGGGGTTGTACATTAGGGGTAGGTCCACGGACCTGCATCAGAGGATCCACCTAAGACCCCACATGGACATCAATGTTCCCTGCCCGTGCAGTCACGGCCTCACTCGGGCAAACATGTTCTCACTCGGTTTGCATAAGGTCACTCGGTTCGTCTTCTGTGAGTCGAACGTGCCCCGACACTCGGACTACAGCGAGGCATGGATGACGAAGAGACTGCAACGACCATAGACTTAAACTACCACGTGAAGTGCAGCGAAGACGAGCGTTACCAGTAACGCCCGAGTTAGAGTTGCCGTTAGTAGTAACTTTCGTAGTTATTAGCATTAACTCACCCTTGTAATGACGTTCGACCGGTCATGGCGCACTTTATATAAGTCGCACCCGAGCTCCTGAACAAGGATTGAGCATTCTGTCATCTCACACCCCCATAAGCAAACACTAGTCTCCGTGCTCGAGACATAGGATCATTACCACTCCCGAATGGGGCCGAACTCATACATCCGAGTGTATCCACTGCTCCGTAGCTAGGTTCCGCCCCTCATTCGTACCCCTGATACTATTGTCAGGATCATTCCCGCGATAGTTGGCGCCCACCGTGGGGCTGCGTGTTTAGAAAATACGGCGCAGTTGGAGTTTCCATCCTTTTCGCCATCCTGATGACACTCGGTAGATAGATTCTCTTTGGTTCCCTCAGCTTCGTCGTCGACGACTCAGCATGGCTGCAGGACGTGCCACTGGACATCGATGCCCTTCCCGCTCGAGGTACGTCGCACTTCAGCGTGGTTGCGCACGGGGTCCTAATCCGACAGCTGCCGGCACCGTATAACTCGGTGCCGCCACGTCCTACTACGGTTTGTCGCAAGCGCTCTGACGCTCACGACTGCGGTGGTGGATCAAACATGCAATGGCCCATCAGATCACATCAGGGCAGGTGGCTATGCTCGATTCGGACGAGCCCACTGTCAGCCTCTTCCCTTCGTCGGATGACGGATCGTTCGACAATTCCGACTGCGTAAGCAGCGAAGACATCGTCGAGATCTTGATGGACGACACCGCCAGGGGAGGAGCCCCTGGTTTTTCCGTAGAGAACTCTCATGTACACGATGGTGGTGGGCTTCATCACTGTGACCATCACGTCCCTCAGCCGCTCACGGAGTAGCAGCGGGAGGAACTTCGGTGGAGGAGTGATCAAGCTCTTCGTACTCCCATCACTAGGAACACCCTGGAGGAAATAACATTGGAGAACGAGCGCCAGGACACTCTAGCCGAGCACGAGCGCCAAGACACTCTAGCCGAGCACGAGCGACTCGAGCGGCTTCGATGCTCACTCGATGCCCGAGCCACAAGGGACCAGCTCAGTTCCAGTCACAGCCGCCGGCTGTTGTTTCCGAACGACCGCCAACGTAACATTGCACTACTAGGAAAAACCTTATAGGCAGGAGCCTATTAGTAGCGCTGGAAAGTAGAAAGCGCTGCTGCTACTTAGCAGTAGCGCTGGAAAAACAACGCGCTATTGCTAATGTCCTTAGCAGTAGCGCTGGCCTTATACTCTGCGCTACTGATAAACAGGGACCAGCGAGACCACCCGCAGTGCTATAGTAGCAGCGCCGTTCCTAAACCAGCGCTACTGATAAGGTCCATAGCAGTAGCGCTGCGTTGCATCCAGCGCTACTGCTAAAAGGGGCCCAACGTGGGAACCGACAGTAGCTGTAGTAGCAGCACCGGCATGGTAAAAGCGCTACTGCTAAGTACAATAGCAGTAGCGCTCCTCCGGAACCAGCGCTACTGCTATGTTCAGTTAGCACTCCACGCCGTGCTAAAAAATTCCTAACTCTCCCCACTCCCCCACCCCCTCTCTCCTCGATCTCAAGCCGTCTCCGCCTCCCTCGTCGTCGCCACCGCCCCCTCCCCTCCCGCTCTAGTAAGCCCCCTTCCCCTCCCGCTTCAGTAAGCCCCCTCCCCATCCCGCTCCGGTAAGCCCCCCACCCCCCTCCAGGCGCCGCCGCCCCCTCCCCTCTCACTCTAGGCACCCCAAGGCTGCTGCCATTTTGATTTTAGGGCCATCGGTTGAAGATGTCATCTTGAGATACATGTTAATAAGAAAATCAAGATATGTTTGTTGAAGATATTTTGATGGGCTAACTAGAAAGAAGGAAAAAATCCTATGGTTCACACTTGAATATTATGTAAAGAATGTGAAATAAATCATTCCTGTTTGTAAATTTCATGTAAGTAGGCACATTAGATTTGAATTAGACAACCAATGGTTTCAAACAACTTATTTAAACTTTGGAGAGGGAAAAGAGCACATACGTATTTCACCAACCTACATCACTTGCATGACATGTTGGACACTGTTCATCCAAGGGATAGAAATAGTCACACAAAGATGATGAATGAGCTAACTAACCAACTAATTAACTAATTAGTTAATTAATCAATTAATGTAGACTACAAATATCATCCTTTTGTTGGTGTTAATGCATAAAACAGTAGTGAGTTTCTCACTTTTGCTTGCTAAGTTGTGCTAAGTTTTGCCGGAATGTCCGAGTGGCCTATGTTTTGCCGGAATGTTGATTCATTTCCGTTCTGGCAAATTTCAGGCGCTCCATATGTCCACTATTTAGCAAAGGTCTTGCCAAAAATTTCCATGAATTTTGACATGACTAGTGCTAGAAACTAGGACATATGGAGTGCTTGGGAATTGCCGGAAAGGGTAATGAATCAACATTCCGACCAAATAAAGGTCCCTTTTTATTATTCATTCTTCTGTTTATATATAGATGTTCAATTCTTTCGATATAGTGTCACGGTTGTTGTTTACACATTTACAAACATGTTCCATGGATTATAAGTTAAATTACCACATTAAAACAGGAAATGTCTGACGATGAATACTGGGAGTGTGAATATTGCGGCGACTGTCGGGGTATGTGTGACACGCCTCACCTGCGAGACGATAGGTTCTTCAGCATGAAGCTTGACGAGAATGGAGATATGTTCCTCCCTTGCCATGCAAGAAGATATGTGTTGGAGAGGCTCGGTTTCGAAGACCACGAGAGAATGGAGACGAGGAGCGCTAACCTGAGGACTATACATGGTCACACATTTGTTATCAAAGTATTTAATTCAGTTTTTCACACAGAATTTGTTGGGGAACGTTGCATGGGAAACAAAAATTTTCCTACGCGCACGAAGACCTATCATGGTGATATCCATCTACGAGAGGGGATTTCCGATCTACGTACCCTTGTAGATCGCACAGCAGAACCGTTAGTGAACGCGGTTGATGTAGTGGAACGTCCTCACGTCCCTCGATCCGCCCCGCGAACCGTCCCGCGATCCGTCCCACGGTCTAGTGCCGAACGGACGACACCTCCGCGTTCAGCACACGTACAGCTCGACGATGATCTCGGCCTTCTTGATCCAGCAAGAGAGACGGAGAGGTAGATGAGTTCTCCGGCAGCGTGATAGCGCTCCGGAGGTTGGTGGTGATCTGATCTCGGCAGGGCTCCGCCCGAGCTCCGCAGAAACGTGATCTAGAGGAAAAACCGTGAAGGTATGTGGTCGGGCTGCCGTGGCGAAGTTGTCTCAAATCAGCCCTAAAACCCCACTATATATAGGAGGGAGGGGAGGGGCCTTGCCTTGAGGCTCAAGGAGCCCCAAGGGGGTCGGCCGAGCCAAGGGGGGGAAGTCCTCCCCTTCCAAACCGAATCCAACTAGGTTTGGAAGGTGGAGTCCTTCTCTCCTTTCCCACCTCCCCTCTTTTTTTTCTTTCTCTTTGATTTCCTTTCCTTTGGCGCATAGGGCCTTCTTGGGCTGTCCCACCAGCCCACCAAGGGCTGGTGCGCCACCCCGAAGGCCTATGGGCTTCCCCGGGGTGGGTTGCCCCCCCGGTGAACACCCGGAACCCATTCGTCATTCCCGGTACATTCCTGGTAACTCCGAAAACCTTCCGGTAATCAAATGAGGTAATCCTATATATCAATCTTCGTTTCCGGACCATTCCGGAAACACTCGATCTGTGATCTCATCCGGGACTCCGAACAACATTCGGTAAGCAACCATATAACTCAAATACGCATAAAACAACGTCGAACCTTAAGTGTGCAGACCCTGCGGGTTCGAGAACTATGCAGACATGACCCGAGTGACTCCCCGGTCAATATCCAATAGCGGGACCTGGATGCCCATATTGGATCCCACATATTCTACGAAGATCTTATCGTTTGAACCTCAGTGCCAAGGATTCATATAATCCCGTATGTCATTCTTTGTCCTTCGGTATGTTACTTGCCCGAGATTTATCATCGGTATCCGCATACCTATTTCAATCTCGTTCACCGGCAAGTCTCTTTACTCGTTCCGTAATACAAGATCCCGCAACTTACACTAAGTCACATTGCTTGCAAGGCTTGTGTGTGATGTTGTATTACCGAGTGGGCCCCGAGATACCTCTCCGTCACACGGAGTGACAAATCCCAGTCTCGATCCATACTAACTCAACGAACACCTTCGGATATACCTGTAGAGCATCTTTATAGTCACCTAGTTACGTTGCGACGTTTGATACACACAAAGCATTCCTACGGTGTCAGTGAGTTATATGATCTCATGGTTATAGGAACAAATACTTGACACGCAGAAAACAGTAGCAACAAAATGACACAATCAACATGCTACGTCTATTAGTTTGGGTCTAGTCCATCACGTGATTCTCCTAATGACGTGATCCAGTTATCAAGCAACAACACCTCGTACATAATCAGAAGACCCTGATTATCTTTGATCAACTGGCTAGCCAACTAGAGGCTTGCTAGGGACAGTGTTTTTTCTATGTATCCACACATGTATATAAGTCTTCATTCAATACAATTATAGCATGGATAATAAACGATTATCTTGAT
The DNA here is from genome assembly GCF_904849725.1 of Hordeum vulgare subsp. vulgare. Lineage (NCBI taxonomy): Eukaryota > Viridiplantae > Streptophyta > Magnoliopsida > Poales > Poaceae > Hordeum > Hordeum vulgare. The sequence goes on from NC_058523.1 coordinate 477,018,807, forward strand.
ACATGAATTATAATAATAACTATATTTATTATTGCCTCTAGGGCATAATTCCAACAGAATTTGGGTGCCCAAATTGGGAAGATCTTTGCAAGGCATATGGATTTCAGGAGGGTATGGAAATAACCTTCAATCTTCGTCCTGAAGATAATATGCCAGGCAACATCGACATTTGGGTGGTTGTCGATATGCTTCCTGTTTTACCTCCATGTGAGTTCCTCAACCATATTTGTCAAGTAATTTGCATTCTATATTTAAAAATAGTTGGTGTTCATCCATATACTAAATTTATTAAATTATAATTTACAGCTTATTTCGTTTCTTTGAATGAATTACGAAAATTAATTGACACGACACACTACACGTGTGGATCACATCTAACTTGGAAGGAGAAGGATGTTCTTCTCTACTATCTTGTTGGTGTTCTGGTTTCTAGGGATAACTTCCCGTATAATTTGGGAATTGGCCAAAATTATACATTTTACATGCCACTAGTGCATAGGTTGAGGCCGGATGACATTCGCCGAAATATCTTGGTAAGAGTTTCCTAATTAAGTACGCTCTATTATTGCATAAATGGTGTTGATTACATTGCTAACTATGTTATTATTATGTTCTTCAACAGGAACTGCCACATGATGTAGTGCCTCTGTTGATGCACCCAGAAGGTCATATGAAAATTAAAAGCCCGCTAAAGGCTGAGTTTGATGCTCCATACTCGAGTAACCGCAAATCAAAATAAAAAAGGCTCCAAATTGAAGCATGGAGAGAAATAAAGAAGGATTGCAAGCCATGAGTTGGAGACCGTTGGATCTCTGTGCTTCATCATGGAGACATAGGTGTTATTCTGTTTTATGACATTATACCTAGGAACGAGGACTAAGTCTTATGAGAGACAAGTTATTCTGGTTTATATTAACTTGACATGATCGATTAGGATGCATGCATATGATGACTATTATGATGTTTTCTGTTTTACTTTATGTGTATCATATGCTAACTTGGTATATGATTAAGATGACGATGAGTTATTAGATGAGTACGTAAGATGATGATGAGTTATATGTCATGATACTCCCTCCGTCCCAAAATTCTTGTCTTAGATTTGTCTAGAAATGGATGTATCTAAATACTAAATTTGACTAGATACATTCGTATCTAAACAAATATAAGACAAGAATTTTGGGATGGAGGGAGTACTTTATGTCTATGATGTGATGAAAATTATGCATGTTTATTATTATATGATGAAACCACTGTATAGAGCATGCAAAAATACGTAGGGGGGACATAAATACGTTGCGAATTAAATATTAAAAGCAGGAATATTAGCAGTAGCGCTGGAATATTAACAGTAGCGCTTGCTTAGCAGTAGCGCTTTATTTATTCCAACGCTACTGCTAACGTAGATACCAGTAGCACTTTCAATAACGCGCTACTACTAAGAGTTAGCTGTAGCGCATTAGCAATAGCGCTGGCCCCAGGGCTACTAGTAAGGCTAAAACCAGTGCTACTACTAGGGTTTTCCCTAGTAGTGTTGAGGTGATGCAGACAACTTTGCAGAACCTGTCCATGGCCACTCGGATCGCTGATTCCATTCAGCCGAGTGATTCTGTGGTCGGGGAAGGCTTCCGACAGAGCCAAACTCTGTTGAAGACTGTCTTGCTGCAAAACTCCATGGTCTCACATCCACACCACGTCCGTACAAGCAGACACGGTGCAGTCGGCTCACATCCCTCATGCACCCGGAAGACGCCAAAGATCTCCTCCTCCTCCGAGGGCCCGCATGGGGATCGGAGGCATGATTATCGGGTTTCCAGAAGGACTCCTACTCCAAGGAGTGGTTCACTTGGACACCGCCCCCATGACCGTAGACCAAGCCCCAATCAGCACACGGGTTATGGAGACGACGACTACCGAGCTCCCCAGTTCAATGTGAGGTCCATAATCACACAGAACGTGGTTGACCGATCACGGGCACCCCCCTCGGGGGGGGGGGGGGTTATCTGGCCTCGAGTGCTTCGATGGACACATTTGCGAAGCACAGATCCCCTCCAACTACCTATTGGCTACGGGGATCGGTAAGTTCAACGCTGAGTCCAAGCAGGAAAATTGGTTCGAATATTACCGAGTGGCTGTCCAAATAGGCGATGGCGACAACTTCGTCGCGATGAAGCACCTGTCCCTCATGCTGGAGGGGTCGGTGAGGACTTGGCTCAATAAACTTCCCTCCAGTAGCATCCATAGCCGGGGGGGGGGGCTTGCCCGTATGTTTGTCAAAACATTCAAAGGCACCTACAAGCGCCCCGGGTGGCTTGAGAGAGCTACAACACTGCGTCCAGAAGAGGAACAAGACTCTCCAAGAGCACATCCAGCGATGAACCACATTGCATAACACCATGGATAACGTCACCAAGCATCAAGTCGTGTGCGCCTTGATAACCCACAAGTATAGGGGATCGCAACAGTTTTCGAGGGTAGAGTATTCAACCCAAATTTGTTGATTCGACACAAGGGGAAGCCAAAGAATATTCTCGAGTATTAGCAATTGAGTTGTCAATTCAACCACACCTGAAAGACTTAGTATCTGCAGCAAAGTATCAGCAGCAAAGTAGTGTGATAGCAACAGTAGCAACGATAATAGTAGCAGCAGTGACAGAGTAGCGACAGAGTAACAGTAGCAGCAGCAACAGCAATAGCGACAGAGTAACAGTAGCAGCAGTGATAGCAGTAGCGACAGAGTAACGTAGCAAGACCAGTAGGAAAAATACTCGCAGGCATTGGATCGGTGATGGATAATTATGCCGGATGACATTCATCATGCAACAATTATAACACGGAGAGATATGTAACTAGCTCCAGTTCGTCAATGTAATGTAGGCATGTATTCTGTATGTAGTCATACGTGCTTAGGAAAAAGAACTTGCATGGCATCTATTGTCCACCCCTCCTGTGACAGCATTAGCACTTAGTGAATACATGAACTCCTCATACTATGGTCATCTCCGGGAGTGGTTCCGGCTATTGTCACTCCGGGGTTGCCGGGTCATAACACATAGTAGGTGACTACAACTTGCAAGATATGATCAAGAACACACATATATTGACGAGAACATAATAGGTTCAGATCTGAAATCATGGCACTGGGGCCCTAGTGACAAGCATTAAGTATGGCAAAGTAGTAGCAACATCAATCTCAGAACATAGTGGATACTAGGGATCAATCCCCAGCAAAACTAACTCGATTATATGATAGATCCCATCCGACCAATCACCGTCCCGCAAGCCTATGATGAGATTATTCACGAACGGTGAAGAGCATCATGGAATTGGCGATGAAGGAAGGTTGGTGATGACGATGGCGACGATCTCCCCTCTCCGGAGCCCAGAACGGACTCCAGATCTGCCCTCCAGAGGAAGAACAGGAGGTAGCGGCGCCTCCGTATCGTAAAACGCGATGAACTCTTCTCCTTGATTTTTTTTGGACGGAAGGGACTAAATAGAGCTGGAGTTGGAGGCGGCGGAGCTCCGAGGGCCCCACAAGCCTGCTAGGTGCGGCTAGGGGGGTCGCGCCTCGTGGGCTTGTGGGCTCCTCGCTCCACCCCTCCGGTTGATTCCTGCGCCAGTATTTTTTATATATTCCAGAAAAAATCCTCGTAAATTTCCAGGTCATTCCGAGAACTTTTATTTCTGCGCAAAAACAACACCATGTCAATTTAGCTGAAAACAACGTTAGTCTGGGTTAGTTCCATTCAAATCATGCAAATTAGAGTCCAAAACAAGGGCAAAAGAGTTTGGAAATGTAGATACGACGGAGATGTATCAACTCCCCCAAGCTTAAAGCCTTGCTTGTCCTCAAACAATTCAGTTGACAAACTGAAAGAGACAAAAGAAAAACTTTTACGAACTCTGTTTGATCTTGTTGTTGCAATTATGTCTAACTCATATTCAGATTTCTAGCAAGATCATAAGCTAACCACATAAGCAATGACATTTAGGTCTCATGGCAAACTCATATCAATGGCATAATCAACTAGCGAGCAATAATAATGAGTTTCAAACGTCAACACTTCAATCAGAACAATCATGAAGCAATATGAACAGATGGTATCTCGCTAGCTCTTTCTGAGACTGCAAAACATAAATGCAGAGCACCTTCAAAGACCAAGGGCTGACTGAACATTGTAATTCATGGCAAAGAAGATCCAGTCACAGTCATACTCAATAACAATTAAAAGCAAAGCATAGAAATGACAAAGGTGCTCTCTAATCGGTGCTTTTTGAAAGAAGAGGATGACTCAACAGAAACATAAATAGATAGGCCCTTCGCAGAGGGAAGCATTGATTTGCAGAGGTGCCAGAGCTCAAGCTTTTAAAACAGAGATAAATAATTTTGGGTGGCAAGCTTTCATTGTCAACGCGATGACCAAGAGTTTTCACCATCTTCCATGCTACACATACTATAGGCGGTTCCCAAATAGAAAAGTAAATTTTGACTCCCACACCACCGATCAATCACACTCCACGGCTAGCCGAATACTCGGGTGCCGTCCGTACCAAGAACAATCCAGGGGGAGTTTTGTGTGCAATTATCTTTTCGATTTGAGCATGGAACTGGGCATTCCAATTACCACCCCCTTTCTCGTGAATGATAGTGAATAAACACATATCGAGGATAACACGCCTAGCATGGAAGATACTCATCACCCCTTGTCACCACATGAGCGGTTCGGGCATGGAAAACAGATTATTTCTTGAAGGTTTAGAGAGTGGCACATGCAAATTTACTTGGAATGGCAGGTAGATACCGCATATAGGTAGGTATGGTGGACTCATATGGAACAACTTTGGGTTTATGGAAGTGGATGCACAAGAAGTATTCCCGCTTAGTATAAGTGAATGCTAGCAAAGGACTGGGAAGCGACCAACTAGAGAGCGACAACAGTCATCAATATGCATTGAGATTAACCAACATTGAGTGCAAGCATGAGTAGGACATAAATCACCATGAACATGAATATCATAGAGGCTATGTTGATGTTGTTTCAACTACATGCGTAAACATGTGCCAAGTCAAGCCACTTGAATTAGTCAAGGGAGGGTACCATCCTATCATACTACATTATAATCATCTCAAAATTCATGTTGGCATCCAAGACAAACCATTATAAGCTCCTAGCTAATTAAGCATGGCATCAAAAACTATGATCTCTAAGTTGTCATTGCAAACATGTTTCTCTCACAACAAAGCTGAATCTGGAACGATGAGCTAGTCATATTTACAAAAACAAAATAGATCGAGTTCATACCAGCTTTTCCAGGCTCAGTCACTTCATCATATATCGTCATTATTGCCTTTCACTTGCACGACCGAATGATGTGAACAATAATGAGAGTGCTTGTGCATTGGACTACGCTGGAATCTGCAAGAAAACACAAAGGAGAAGACAAAGTGATATGGCTCTTTGATAGATAAACAGATATGCATGCGAGAGCCACGAAACATTGTAACCATGGTTTTCTACCTTGACCCGAAGAAAAACAAAACTATTTACACGGGAAAGCTCCCAACAAGCAAAAGAAGAACAAGAAATCTTTTTGGGTTTTCTCAAACTAGACAAACACACGAGAAGAAAGCGAGAAAAAGAAATAAACTAGCATGGATGATACAGTGGCAAAGTGTGAACACCGACTAACAAAGTGAAAGTGTGAGCATGAATGTAAAGTCGGTGAGAAACACGTACTCCCCCAAGCTTAGGCTTTTGGCCTAAGTTGGTCTACTCCCATGGATGGTCCGGGCGATACCCAAAATCATAATGGGGGTTGTACGGGAGTGCTGCAGCTACCACCTGAATAGCTGCCTCACAGAGGCGAGCAGCCTTTGCCTCCCCCTCATACTCCTCTGCCTCTCCTCTGGTTATGTAATATCTCCGTTTTACCTGAAAGTCAAAGAAGGCAGGAGCAGGAAGGGTAATATGGAAAACACGCTGTCGGTTAAATATTAACCGGTATAGGAGGGAATCATTATCCCTCTCAAGGAACTGATAGCGTGTCATAGCGGCACGATCAAGGAAAGCTGTATGGAGTGGGGGATCTCCTTCGTGGATGGGTACTCCAAGAAAATTTGCTATGCGAGTGAGATAGATCCCACCAAAGAAATCCCCTTCATTAGCATTATTATTCAGCCTCCTTGCTATTATAGCTCCCATGTTGAAACTTCTATCACCCGTTACTACGCTCTTAAGAATACTAAGGTCAGGTGCGCAGAGGTGACAATGCTCGATCTTGCCGTTAATGCATCTACCTATGAAGAGGGAAAAGTAATGCCAGGAAGGAAAATGAATGCTCCCCATGGTAGCCTGTGTAATATCTCTAGTTTCTCCAACAGTTATACTAGAGAAAAAATCTCTAACCGTAGATTTAGGAGGATCATTGAGACTACCCCAATCAGGTATCTTGCAAATTCTATTGCAATCCTTTAAATCCATGGTATATGATTTGTCATAGAGCTCAATAGTACAAATGTGTCACGCCGAGCTGAAAATTTGAATCTACGAACAAAAGAGGCAGTGAGAGTAGTTGTAATGACCCAAGTGTAACATTGCCATATTTGGAACCTCGCCATGTTTGGATCCATGATGTCATGGTTATGGAAGTTATCATTTCATGTGGTCATGCCTTGTCTTTCCCTTTGCATCATGCCGTTCTTGTGTTGTTGTTGTGTTGATCCATATGTGTGGGTGTGATGAGTGTACGTGGTGTGTGAAGTGGTGTACAAAGCTTGGGTTTCAACTTTGCTTACTCTTCCAAAAACTAGGTTTCAACAAAACCACTTCTTCTCTACTTTTCTTGAGCTCAAGATTTACTTGCTCTAAACCTGATTTTAAAATGTAGATCATTTAGAGTATTTTCTTGTGGATGTGGTGCTATGTCTAGGGATTTTTCAAACTTTGCTTAAGTGGGGTTATATTCACAAAGCAGCTTAATATAATTCCGTTTTGTAAATATTTTAGTGCTCCAAAAATCATCTTGCTATTTTATTTAATTGGGTCATAATTCCCTTATGACCAGGGACATTTTTTCCCAAACCTAGATTTCCCTAGGAGTTTATTTCTTGCTGTGTTTGGTTTAAATGGAAAACCCAAAGGGTTTTTCTTTTCTTTCTTCTCTAGCGCCAGCAGAGGGCCTTCTCCCTCCAACAGGCCCATCTCTCTCTTTCCCTCGCGCGGCAGCCCAACTTCCCCCATCCCTCATCTTTCTGACGCCGTCTCCTTCCTCCCTCCGCTTTCCGTCAGGTTCATAGAGTGAGATCGAGCGCGCCGTCGTCTCACAGATGTCGACGCTGTCCCATCCGCTTATTTAAACCCCACCTCGACGTGTGGACCTCTAGGGTTCCTCCTAGTCGCCGCCACCTCTCTTCCCATCTCTATCCCTCTCTCCCCCGTCAGGTAAGTTCCAGTGTCAGTGAGTTTCAGAGTGTCACCGTTGTCGATCCGCATCCCTCTCATCGCCGGCAGCCTCTCCTCGCGACGTCCGAGGCGTCCGCGAGCATGGGGTTCCTCCCGCCGCCCCGTTCCCGTCGCTAGAGGGGTGGATCCCCCTCTCTGGAGCTCCCTCCACGGCGAGTCCATCGGGTCGGAGCAGAGCGCCGTCGAGCCGCGCCTCTGCTTCCTCTTCTTCCTCTACGTCGTAGCAGGTCGTCCCCGAGCACTCCAGGGTGAGCAGCTCGCCATCTCCTTCCTCTCCCCCTCGCGCGTAGAGTACCAGGGCCGTAGCTTCGCCGTGTGTGTCACCATCGCCACCGTGTTGCTGTGCACTGGTGCGCCACCGTAGCGGACCTCCTCCTGCTGCGGTTGGCATGGGAATGAGTCCCTGGTGATCCCCTCTTCCTCCCAGCAAGAGCCCCTTTGCCAATTTGAGCTGTAGCGCTGCCGACATCCTTCCCCCGTTCCGGTCGCCGTCGTTGGTAGGAATAGTAGAGTGGAATACCTAAGAAGGTTACGCCCCCCTCTGTGTTAAGCACCGTATGACTAGCAGAGTGGTAGTAGGGTGTTTTGGCGCAGTGGTGGTCGTGGGTTCGAGTCCCAGAGCGCCCCCTCTTTATTGTTTTGTGATTTGTGGGCAGTAGCTCGACAGGAGCAGCTTAGCCTGCTGTGACTCCCTTCTCTGTCGAAGAAGGTGTGCTAGCCCAGTGGTGTGGAGTGTTGGTTGTGCATCAGGAGGTCTTGGGTTCGATCCCAAGCACGCCCATTTGTATTTTTATCTTTCCTTTTGCTGTTTTCAAGTATGCTTGCAATGTTTTTCTTGGGCAGCAAGTTAGTGGTTGTTATCCTTTTGTTAGAGGCTTAGAAGTATTTTTTCCCTACCTAGCATCAAGTATGTATGTGTGTGCATGTAGTATGTTGTATATGGTGTGTGTAATGTGGTGCATGTGTGTGTGTGACACACGCACATCAACAAGGTGTCATGGTTGCTTTAGTATATATGTGGTGTCCTCTTGAACACCTAAGTGTGTGTGTGTAGATGAGTTGTGAGTAGTTGATCTAGTGGAGTAGTGCATGTGATGGTGTGTGTGTGCATGAGCACTAGTGTGGCATGCATGTATGTGTGTGTATGGTGATGTGCTAAGGCACATGTGCATGAGGTGTAACCTCCTCATGTTCACCTTTGGGAGATTGGCTTGTGTGTGTGCATGGTAGGTGGAGGAGTTGCAACACATGCTTGATCACATGTGATAATGCACTATTTGGGCTTATGTGATTCTAGGTTGATTTTCATTTTAACTTTGTGCCCACATGTTATATGCAAGTACCCAAGTATTTTATATGTTTTTGGGGTAGAAACTTCCCAGGAATCCATTGATGGAATCAGATTTCACTTTGGAGCACTTCCTGGAAATGCATATTTTTGTCTTGATGCCATGTTTAGGTCCTTATATTAAGTGGTGTGTTGAGCCTATGAGGATGATTCCTTGATGTGGCAGTAGTGGGTGAAACCCTCTACAGCATGCTAGTTTTGTTTTGATCATAGGAGTTTGTATGCATATTTTGTGATCTGTCAAAGTTGACACTTGACTGAAGATTACAGATTTGTGAAAACCCTGTGATTTTCACTTAGTGTGGGAATCTGCTGATATTTTCTTCCCCTGTTGATTTGGTTGCGAAACCTCATGTGTTGGGAATCAGCCCATGCAACGAACTAAGGTTTGTGAGATTTTGGGTTTGTCTAGCTCTCTGTTAAATTTCATGCACTTTCACTTCATGTAGATATCATTTTGGAGGCTTCCAAAATGCTTCAGAGCTTAACCAGCTCGAGAAAATCTGAGATTTTCACGAAGTCCTGGAAATCTGTTATTTTTGTCCAAGTTAGTGCGTGTAGATCTTCTTGTGTGTGACTCCTTTGTATTATCTTCTTGCTCAACCTTGTAGAGCTTTTGAATGGATTTATCCACATATCTTGTTTGGCTCATTTGGGTGGTTGTAGGTTGTTTGAATGTTGTAGACAAACTACCATGATGCTATTAAAAACAGATTGCATAGTTTTGTTGTTTTGAAGCTTGTGATTGCATAGTTGATGGTGTGGTGTGATTCCAAGAACCACCCCACTTCTAGATGTTTGTGTGATCATGTGGCAACCTGGGAACACCAGAAGAGTGCCATTGGAGTGTGCTTGTGGATGATTTGAACCGTAGGACTCCATATCTTGTTTCGTAGTTTCCGGTTGATTAGTAGCTCCGTTCTCTATGTTCTTTATATGTTTTTGCATCGTTTTCTCGTGATGAACCTGTTCATGTCATCCTCCTACATGTCAAGATAGCTTAGAGTAAAGTTCTGTCCAGAAGTTTGTCTTCTCTTCTCATGCATAAGCAAGTGACTAGAATAGTGATGCATGCTTCATTCTCATCTCATGCATCATGTTGTTTGTTGCATCATGTTGTGTTGGTGTTCATTGGCTGTTATTTTATCTTGGGTAGCACCGGGATCAGAGAGCGAGTACGTGGATTCTGGAGAGTACGTGCAGGACGATAAAAAGAAGTTCCAAGCTGAAGACATCACAGGCAAGATGACCGTGACCTTGATACCGTATCTAGCTTTGTTATGCTTAGAATCACATTTCCTTCGATATATGCTCGCTGCCTACCACTAGATTAAATGCCTCCTGTTTATGCCATGAAACCAAACACCTTCCCCTCCTAGCTAATGTTGTTTGGCTAAGTAGGCTTGCTCAGCTTCTAATGATTAGCTTTGCTAGTTGCAGGTGCCAGCTGTCTCATGTGATAACATGAGTATTTTGATATCATTATGATTAAAATGCTATTTAATTAATACACCTATATACTTGGTAAATGACGGAAGGCCTAGCCTTTTGCCGGGTGATTTGTTTCGTTATTGCCGCCTTAGTTTCGGCTACTGGTGTTTGATTCCATAACTGATCTCTCCTAACACGTTCGGGGTTGTTATGGGACCCCCTTGATTAATCGTGTAGTGTTAAGACTTGTCCGGCAGGACCCAACATTGGTTTTAATTTGCTAATCACCTAATCATAATTTGCATACAGAACAGCTACCCCGAGGATTTAATGAACAACTCGGGCCAGTGCGCCTCATGAGTGTTGGTCCAAACCAGAGCACTGTGCGGGGCCAACTCAGGGCAACTTGAGTGATTTCTATCAGGCCATCATGCGCGTAGCTCATCCGCCGTGTCCTGAGACTGAGATACGCGGCTCTTATCAGGGTCGTCGACACGACGGGAGGTCCTGCTAGATTTGTCTTACCTTAGCGATATATCTTGCGTATAGGGATTCCGGTGAAACTTTGGGTCTCCTCAAAGTTGAGGTTTTCCTCTAAGGAATCCGACGAGATCACGAGATTCGTGATGGAGGATTACTTTGCGGCCCGTGACCGTTTGTGATGGACTAGTTGGACCACCCCTGCAGGGTTTAATCTTTCGGAAAGTCGTGCCCGCGGTTATGTGGCAACATGGATAATTTGTTAACATCCGGTTCTAGATAACTTGAACTAACTCTAATAAAACTGTCCACTGTGTGCGTAACCGTGACTGTCTCTTTCGAAGACCTCTGTTCGATCGGGAACACGGTGGGGTTATGTTTGACGTAAGTAGGTGTTCAGGATCACTTAGTGATCACCTAGACTTCGACCGCTCGCGTAGACCACCGTATCATAACTTTGATCCTTGTAAGTTAGCCACCATATATGCTTAGGATGCTGCAACCTAAATACAGAACCTTCCTCACCTAATAACTTGACTAGTTTCGATACCAAGGTCATCCGATTGCTGAGTCCCCGTGGCCCACAGTTTAGTACAACACCCCCAACAGGTACAGGTACGCCCGACGCACGGGATCCCGATGGCACGCAACTGGCGTGGCAGTACGATGAGGTGAACGACCGCCTGTACGAGAACTATCCAGAAGACTGAGGCCGTGGTCGTGATCGTGGGCGAGCATGCGGGATATCATAGTCTTTTCCATGTTTCATGTAGCCCGTAGCGGGACTATCTTGTGTGAATAATTGTGTGGATGTACCATGATATTATAATATGTGAGATGGCAAATGTATGCCCTATTTGTCAATCTTAATTTATGTATTCGCTATGATTATCACGCTTGTGAAACACGTAGATGCGCCTCTTTCCTTTTTGGGGCATCGCCCCCTAAATAGGAAAGGGCCGCATCTTAGTCGTTACAAGTTGGTAATCAGAGCCTTACAACCATAGGAGCCTTTGTGTGATTGAACTTTGACGAGTAGAGTCTAGTAAAAATGTTTTGAGTCTTAGTTATATCGGAGAGTAGGATTATTTTTGCTCCTCTTCCAGGCTCTGGTAAGGTTCTCGACTTAGGAAATCTTAATTCTACTCCTCTTATCGCTCAAATTTTTTTAGGATCACGCGGGTATTTTGAAATCTATATGATATCAATGTGACGGAGTTCTGTCTTGGTGCCTCCTGTCTGACTTGATTTCTTCAGGGGTGTTGAGCTCTAGGGGATTCTTGTGCACATCGCCATCATTCAGATTTCTTAGTATCTCAGAACGAAGGATGTTCGTAATTGCTTCAATACTAGTAGTGGCGAGATAACCCCGATGTCCCCAGTACTGGTGCACATTGTTCGGGAGTACTGCCATACTTTGTATCATTGTGATCACGAGGGTCTGTAGTAGATGAAGGTCCGAGATTCTAGTTATGCGTTGACGGATGTGATACACTGGATGGGTTAGTATAGGAGTTGTGTGAATATTACACCTTGTATCCGTGTACCAGATTGCATGTCCAGATATTTCGGGAATTCATAGGTGGGATATCAAGTAGTGTCTTATAGGACAATCTTCCTGCAGATGCATAATGTGAGGTTGGGATTCGACATTCAGTGGGTACGTTTGTTCACGGCCGTCTTACAACGGTTCTCGTTGTGTCTTAAAGAGTCCTTGTAGTTTGCTACGACTCGGGGATGCTTCGTAAGTCGTGTGCACTACCTTGCACAGGATGGCTACTGTAAATTCGAGCCCGTGCGGTCATATCCACAAAGATATCAGATGAAATCTCGATCATACGTTTGTTCCGAGCAGTTCTAGCTCATACTTGGTTTGCAAGTGGTCTTAATCAGAATTTTCCCGACAATCACTTTGAGGAAGCATTCTTACTATTTTGTTCGAGTGCAATTGCTAATATTCTTGTTCAGATATTCCTGCCTTTTGATTCAGCTTTACCTTCAATATTATTCTGTGGGCTAATGTGTTGTTCGTCTTCAGGATGGCTCCACCAACTCGTCAAAATCCGGGTCGTGAGGGTGCTGAGATGCCTCCACCACCCCCTCCACCACCTCCTTCGCCGCCTCCTCCTCCTGCAGAGGCTTGGCAAGTGGTGATGGCTACAACAAATGCTAACACTCAGATGCTGATCCAGCTGTTGCTAGAGAGGACTAATCAGCAGCAAGGCAACTTCAACCATGGTGGTAATTGATACGTCTCAAACGTATCTATAATTTTTGATGGTTTCACACTGTTATTTTGTCATCTTTGGATGTTTTATGTACCTTTTATATCTTTTTTGGGACTAACTTATTAATTCAGTGCCAAGTGCCAGTTCCTGTTTTTCTATGTTTTTGGCTCTTTTCATATCTGATTTTGGAACGGAGTCCAAACGGAATAAAACCCCCGAAATGATTTTTTCCCGAACGGAAGAAGATCAGGGGGCTTGTGGGCCAAGGTAGGAGGGCTACAGGGAGCCCACAAGCCCCCACTCCGCCACCAGGGGGCGACGGTGGGCTGGTTTATGGCCTCCCTGGTGCCCCTTGACCTAGATCTTTTGCCTATATATTCCCTAAAATACAAAAAAAAATCAAGGGATCCATGAAAATACTTTTCCGCCGCCGCAAGCTTCCGTTTCCGCGAGATCTCATCTGGAGACCCTTCTCGGTGCCCTGCCGGAGGAGGCTTTGGAGTTGGAGGGCTTCTTCATCATCATCATCGCCCCTCCAATGACTCGTGAGTAGTTCACTTCAGACCTACGGGTCCGTAGTTAGTAGCTAGATGGCTTCTCTCTCTTGGATCTTCAATACAAAGTTCTCCATGATCTTCATGGAGATCTATCCGATGTAATCTTCTTTGGCGGTGTGTTTGTCGAGATCCGATGAATTGTGGATTTGTGATCAGATTATCTATGATATATATTTGAGTCTTTGCTGATTTCTTATGTGCATGATTTGATATCCTTGTAAGTCTCTCCGAGTCTTGGGTTTTGTTTGGCCAACTAGATCTATGATTCTTGCAATGGGAGAAGTGCTTGGTTTTGGGTTCTTACCGTGTGGTGACCTTTCCCAGTGACAGTAGGGGCAGCAAGGCACACATCGTGTAGTTGCCATCAAGGGTAACAAGGTGGGCTCTGTCGTAGATATGAGATTGTCCATCTACATCATGTCATCTTGCTTACGACGTTACTCTGTTCTTTTGGACTTAATACACTAGATGCATGATGGATAGCGGTCGACGTGTGGAGTAATAGTAGTAGATGCAAAAAGTATCGGTCTACTTGGTTTGGACGTGATGCCTATAGATATAATCATTGCCATAGATGACGTCACGACTTTGCGCGGTTCTATCAATTGCTCGACAGTAATTTGTTCACCCACCGTCTACTTGCTTTCATGAGAGAAGCCACTAGTAAACACTACGGCCCCCGGGTCTATTCACACCTATCGTTTCCACTTTCGCTTTTACTTTGCTTTGTTACTTTCTTGCTTTCAGTTCTCACTTGGCAAACAATCTATAAGGGATTGGCAACCCCTTCATAGCGTTGGGAGCAAGCTTTTTGTGTTTGTGCAGGCTCTTGTGATACTCCTTCACTGGATCTATACCTTGGTTATCAAAACTGAGGGAAATACTTACCACCGCTGCGCTACATCACCCTTTCCGCTTCAAGGGAACACCAATGCAAGGCCCCAAGGCCACGGGGGAAATCCTTTGCATATTTTCCTAGGAAGTCCCTTAAGGCATAGCCATAGCAGAAGGATTCCTGGTGCCGTCGACACAGCTATTTCTGGCGCCGTTGGAAGGTCTTTTGTTGCAGTAGCAGAAGTATTTCTGGCGCCGTTGCCGGGGAAGGAGAGATCTATCCAAGTAGGGCTCACAAACTCATCTCTCACATTTACTTTTTTGCTAGTTGCCTCTTGTTTTCCTCTCCCCCACTTCACATTTGCCGTTTGCATTTGCCTTTTTTCCTTTGCCATTTTCTGTTGCCTTTGCCATTTTCCTTTGCCGGTTTTCTTGCTTTCTTGTGTGCTTGTTTGTTTGTTGAAGTCATCGTGGCTGAAAACACCAAACTTTGCGACTTCTCGAGCACCAACAATAATGATTTTATTAGTACTCCGATTGCTCCCGCCACTAGTGCGGAATCGTATGAAATCAACGCAGCTTTGTTGAATCTTGTTATGAAAGAGCAATTGTCTGGCCTTCCTAGTGAAGATGCCGCATCCCATCTCAATACCTTCATTGAGCTTTGTGATATGCAAAAGAAAAGAGATGTGGATAATGACGTGATTAAGTTGAAACTTTTTCCTTTCTCGTTGCGAGATCGCGCAAAAACTTGCTTTTCTTCTTTGCCTAAAAATAATATCGATTCTTGAGATAAGTGCAAAGATGCTTACATATCCAAGTATTTTCCGCCGGCTAAGATCATCTCCTTACGTAACGATATCATGAATTTCAAGCAACTTGATCACGAACACTTTGCACAATCTTGGGGGAGGATGAAGCATATGATTAGAAATTGTCCCGCTCATGGCTTGAGTTTGTGGATGATTATACAAATCTTTTACGCTGGCTTGAATTTCTCTTCTCGCAATATCCTGGACTCTGCCTGAGGTGGAATGTTCATGGAAATCACGTTAGGAGATGCTACAAAACTCCTAGACAATATCATGACCAACTACTCTCAATGGCACATTGAAAGGTCACCTGCTAGCAAAAAGGTACACGCTATAGAAGAGATTAACTCGCTTAGTGCTAAGATGGATGAGTTGATGAATTGGTTGCTAGTAGAAACGCTACTGTAGATCCTAATGACATGCCACTATCTTCCTTGATTGAGAGTAGCAACGCTAGTTTGGACGTGAACTTTGTTGGTAGGAACAATTTTGGCTGCAACAATGCTTTTAGAGGAAACTATGTTCCTAGTCCTTTTCCTAGTAACTCCTCTAACAACTATGGAAATTCGTACAACAACACTTATGGAAATCACAACAAATTACCCTCTGATTTAGAGAGTAATATCAAAGAGTTCATCAACTCTCAAAAGATTTTCAATGCGTCCATAGAGGAAAAACTACTCAAAATTGACGATTTGGCTAAGAGCGTTGATAGGATGTCTTGTGATATTGATGCTTTGAAAGTTAGATGCGCTCCTCCAAAGGTCAACTTGGATAAAACTTTGAAAGCTATGCGTGTCTCCATGAATGAGAGCAAAGAAAGAACCGCCCAAATTCGCGCTAGGCATGAATGGTTTTAAAAGGGTGTGTTCTAGTGATGCAAATCACGAAGATCTTAAAGTGCTTGGTGTGTCTCCTCTTGAATCTTTGTTTTCGTGTGTCAAACCTATTTATGGAGGGGCTGGATATGAGTCCACTTTGGTTGAAAAACGCCCCAATGATTCGGAGTCCACCTATCTTGATGATAAAGGTGTGGAGAGTGGAGTAGAAGAAATCAAAATTTTGGGTAGTAATGAAACTGCCACTTTGGATTTCAAGGAATTCAATTATGATAATTGCTCCTTGTTTGAATGCATTTCTTTGATGCAATCCATTGCAAACTCTCCACACGCTTATAGCCAAAGCAAAGCCTTTACCGCGCATATTGTAGATGCTATGATGAAATCTCTTGAACAGAAACTCGAACTAGAAGTCTCTATACCTAGAAAACTTCATGATGAGTGGGAACCTACTATCAAAATCAAGATCAAAAACTATGAATGCAATGCTTTGTGTGATTTGGGTGCTAGTGTTTCCGCGACTCCAAAGTCTTTATGTGATATTCTTGGTTTTCATGAGATTGAAGAGTGTTCTCTTAATTTGCATCTTGCGGATTCTACTGTCAAGAAACCCATGGGAAGGATCGATGATGTTCTTATTGTTGCAAATAATAACTATGTACCCGTGGATTTCATTGTACTTGACATAGATTGCAATCCTTCATGTCCCATTATTCTTGGTAGACCTTTCCTAAGGACTATTGGTGCTATCATCGATATGAAGGAAGGGAATATTAGATTTCAATTTCCTTTAAATAAGGGCATGGAGCACTTTCCTAGAAAGAAAATAATATTGCCTTATGAATCTATGGTGAGGGCTACTTATGGTTTGAGCACCAAAGATGACTATACGTGATTCCATCACCTTTTGCCTAGCTAAGGGCGTTAAACAAAAGCGCTTGTTGGGAGGAAACCCAATGAATCTATCCTTTTTCTTTCTGTTTTGTGTTTTCCACACTTTCATAATTCTGTTATGATTGTGTTTTTTGTGTTTCTTTTTGCGTTTGTGCCAAGCAAAACCGTTATGATTAGTCTTGGGGATGATCGTTTGGTCATACTGGAAAAGACATAAACTTTCTGCTCACGAAAAGAATTTTAATTTTTTTTATGTTAGAGATTTTGAGCTGATTCTTTTTGCTGCTGATTTCTACGAAAATTCTTCAGACTGTCGTAAGTTTTAAGAATTTTTGAAGTACCAGAAGTATACGAAATATACAGATTGCTACAGACTGGTCTGTTGTTAACAGATTCTGTTTTTGTTGTGTTGGTTGCTTATTTTGATGAAACTATGGATAGTACCGGGGGGTGTTAGCCATGGAAGATTGAAAATACAGTAACCCAACATCAGCATAAGTAGAATTTAAGTTTTCTACAGTACCTAAGGAAGTGGTGGTTTGCTTTCTCATACTAATGTTATCACGAGTTTCTGTTTAAGTTTCGTGTTGTGAAGTTTTCAAGTTATGGGTGAAGTTCTTATGGACAAAGAGATAAAGAGTGGCAAGAGCTCAAGCTTGGGGATTCCCAAGGCACCCCAAGAGATTCAAGGATGCCGTAAAAGCCTAAGCTTGGGGATGCCCCGGGAAGGCATCCCCTCTCTCGTCTTCAATCCATCGGTAACGTTACTTGGGGCTATACTTTTATTCACCACATGTTATGTGTTTTTGCTTATAGCGTCTTGTATCGTTGGAGTATTTTATTTTTGTTGTGTCACAATCATCCTTGCTGCACACCTAGAGAGAGACATGCACTCTTTGTCGAGCTTCACTTATATCTTTTGGTAGACAATTCAGCTCACATGTGCTTCACTTATATCTTTTGAGCTAGATACTTTTGCTCTATGTGCTTCACTTATATCTTTTAGAGCACGGCGGTGCGTGGCTTGGTAGTTGATCTATGCTTTGAAAGTAGTCTCAAAAGTGGTAGTTATCCAAAGGGATACGAAAACTTCCAGCTTCATGTGCATTGAATAGTTAGAGAAGTTTGATTCATCTCAATTAGTTTTGAGTTGTGGTTATGGTAATATTGAAGTCATGCTAGTAAGGTGTTGTGGATCTAGAAATACTTGTGTTGAAGTTAGTGATTCCCGTAGCATGCACGTATGGTGAACCTCTATGTGATGAAATCTGAGCATGATTAGTCTATTGATTGTCATCCTTTGCGTGGCGGTCGGGATCGTGCGATGGTTTATACCTACCAACCCTCCCCCTAGGAGTATGCGTTGAAAGCTTTGTTTCTGTTACTAATAAAAGTTTTGCAACAAGTATATGAGTTCTTCATGACTAATGTTGAGTCCATGGTTTAGATGCACTTTCACCTTCCACCATCACTATCTTCTTAGTGCCGTGCAACTTTCGCCGGTGCACAAAACCCACTATTAGCCTCCCTCAAAACTGCCACCATACCTACCTACTATGGCTTTTTCAAAGTCATTCCGAGATATATTGCCATGAAACTACCATCATGACATGTGCCACCACGTCTACATTGCCATTGCATGATCGTAAGATAGCTAGCATGATGTTTCCATTAATGTCTATGCCATGCTAGATCATTGCCACGGTACACTACCGAAGGCATTCCATATAGAGTCATCGTTGCTCTAAGTTTTGAGTTGAAAGTGTGATGATCATCATGGATGGAGCATTGTCCCATGTGAGGAAATAAAAGAGGCCAAAGATGCCCACCAAAAAAAGAGGCCAAAGAGCCCACCAATAAAAAAAATGAGAGAAAAAGAGAGAAGGGACAATGTTACCACTTTTCCACACTTGTGAATATTAAGCACCATGATCTTCATGATTGAGAGTCTCTCGTTTTGTCACCACCATATAGCTAGTGGGAATTTTTCATTATATAACTTGTCTTGTATATTCCAATGATAGGCTTCCTCAAAATTGCCTTAGGTCTTCGTGAGCAAGCAAGTTGGATGCACACCCACTAGTTTTCTTTAAGAACTTTCACATACTCTTAGCTCTAGTGCATTATTTGTATGGCAATCCCTACTCATTCACATTGATATCTGTTGATGAGCATCTCCACAACTCATTGATATGCCTAGTTAATGTGATTATCTTCTCCTTATTTTTGTCTTGCAACCTCCACCACACTCCACAACATCTATAGTGCTAAAACCATGTCTCACGCTCATGTAGTGCGTGAGAGTTGAAAAGATTTGAGAAAGTAAAGGTGTGAAACAATTACTTGGCCAATACCGGGGTTGTGCATGATTTAAATTCGTTGTGCAATGATGATAGAGCATAGCCATACTATATGCTTTTGTAGGGATAACTTTCTTTTGGCCTTGTTATTTTGAAAGTTCATGATTACCTTGCTAGTTTGCGTGAATTATTATTGTTTCCACGTCAATAGCAAACTATTGTTTTGAATCTAATGGATCTGAACATTCACGTCACATAAGAGGAGTTACAAAGGACATCTATGCTAGGTAGCATGAAAGCATCACAAATTCATTCTTTATAACTTCCCTACTCGAGGACGAGCAGGAGTTAAGCTTGGGGATGCTTGATACGTCTCAAACGTATCTATAATTTTTGATGGTTTCACGCTGTTATCTTGTCATCTTTGGATGTTTTATGTACCTTTTATATCTTTTTTGGGACTAACTTATTAATTCAGTGCCGAGTGCCAGTTCTTGTTTTTTCTGTGTTTTTGGCTCTTTTCAGATCTGATTTTGGAACAGAGTCCAAACGGAATAAAATCCCCGAAATGATTTTTCCCCGAACGGAAGAAGATTAGGGGGCTTGAGGGCCAAGCCAGGAGGGCTACAGGGAGCCCACAAGCCCCCACTCCGCCACCAGGGGGGCGGCGGTGGGCAGGCTTGTGGCCTCCCTGGCGCCCCCCGTGACCTAGATCTTTCGCCTATATATTCCCTAAAATACAACAAAAAATCAAGGGATCCATGAAAATACTTTTCCGCCGCCGCAAGCTTCCGTTTCCGCCAGACCTCATCTGGAGACCCTTCCCGGTGCCCTGCCGGAGGGGACTTTGGAGTTGGAGGGCTTCTTCATCATCATCATCACCCCTCCAATGACTCGTGAGTAGTTCACTTCAGACCTACGGGTCCGTAATTAGTAGCTAGATGGCTTCTTCTCTCTCTTGTATCTTCAATTCAAAGTTCTCCATGATCTTCATGGAGATCTATCCGATGTAATCTTCTTTGGCGGTGTGTTTGTCGAGATCCGATGAATTGTGGATTTGTGATCAGATTATCTATGATATATATTTGAGTCTTTGCTGATTTCTAATATGCATGATTTGATATCCTTGTAAGTCTCTCCGAGTCTTGGGTTTTGTTTGGCCAACTAGATCTATGATTCTTGCAATGGGAGAAGTGCTTGGTTTTGGGTTCTTACCGTGTGGTAACTTATCCTAGTGACAGTAGGGGCAGCAAGGCACACATCGTGTAGTTGCCATCAAGGGTAACAAGGTGAGCTCTATCATAGATATGAGATTGTCCATCTACATCATGTCATCTTGCTTAAGGTGTTACTCTGTTCTTTTGGACTTAATACACTAGATGCATGCTGGATAGCGGTCGACGTGTGGAGTAATAGTAGTAGATGCAGAAAGTATAGGTCTACTTGTTTTGGACGTGATGCCTATAGATATAATCATAGCCATAGATGACGTCACGACTTTGCGCGGTTCTATCAATTGCTCGATAGTAATTTGTTCACCCACCGTCTACTTGCTTTCATGAGAGAAGCCACTATTAAACGCTACGGCCCCCGGATCTATTCACGCCTATCATTTCCACTTTCGCTTTTACTTTGCTTTGTTACTTTGTTGCTTTCAGTTCTCACTTGGCAAACAATCTATAAGGGATTGACAACCCCTTCATAGCGTTGGGAGCAAGCTTCTTGTGTTTGTGCAGTCTCTTGTGATACTCCTTCACTGGATCGATACCTTGGTTCTCAAAACTGAGGGAAATATTTACCACTGCTGCGCTACATCACCCTTTTCGCTTCGAGGGAACACCAACGCAAAGCTCCAAGGCCATGGGGGAAATCCTTTGCATATTTTCCTAGGAAGTCCCTTAAGGCGTAGCCGTAGCAGAATGATTCCTGGTTCCGTCGACACACCTATTTCTGGCGCCGTTGGAAGGTCTTTTGTTGCAGTAGCAGTAATCAGTTTGCTACTGTGAGTCAATTCCTCGCAAATTAGCCGTAGACCTTCACGTTGTGTGATCAGCCGTTTGACGCTGAAGACTGGATTTAGGACATGAACAAACACTTTGAGTGCAGCAATGTCCGTCGAGAGGATTTCGTCAAGTTTGCAACATTCCAGCTAAAGGGGCAAGCATCGATCTGGTGGCAGCATTTGAAGGACTCGAGGGGTGCCAGAGTGATCACTTGGGATGAGTTCTGCAGAGACTTCAGGCCCCACTATATCCCATCTAGCGTTGTGGAGGAGATGCGTGAGAAGTTCAGGCGCTTGAAGCAAGGTGGTAACTCCGTGTACAAGTAAAACGTCGAGTTCCATGAGCTAGCCCGATATGCCTTGCAGGACATTCCAGGTCAGAAGAGCAAGATCTATCAGTTCAGAGGTGGTCTTAAAGAGGATTTGCAGCTAGCCCTCGCCTTGCACGATCCTGAGGAGTTTGATAAGTTCTACAACTTGGCTCTCAGGGCTGAGGCAGCTTTGCTCAGGGTGGAGAATTCGAAGAAGCGTTTCACAGATTCCAGCTCGTCTTCCTCAACTCAGGTGGTTCAGATGCAACGGAAATATTGGGTGTCTCCTCCTCCTCCTTGGCACACGCAACAGTTCAAGCAATCAGGTGGTCGTGGTTCTTCCCACCCACCCAACCCAGCTTTCCAGCAGAGGTTTCAGCAGCAGAAGCAAGGGAATCCTCAGACACAGTTCCGTCAGCTGGCAGATGTTACTTGTCACAAGTGTGGGCAGAAGGGTCACTATGCCAACAAGTGCACCTCTTAGCTGCGTCTTCCGCCTCCTCCTCCAGGCAAACCTCCAAGCAATGCTATAGTGAAGTTCAACCCCAGGTCTGCTAGAGTCAATATGGTGAATGCAGCTGAAGCAGAGAACTCCTCATACGTGATTATGGGTAATCTCCTCGTTAATGATATTGCTGCTAAAGTGTTGTTTGATTCTAGTGCTTCTCATTCATTCATGTCTAGACCATTTGCATGGAATCATGATTTCGTTTCTAATACGTTGGACAAACCTTTCCGTGTGGTTTCCCCGGGCTTGTTGATGAGTTCTAATGTGGTAATTCCGGATGTCACTGTCAAGATGGGTAAATATGCTTTTCTGGCGTCTCCTTTTGTCCTTGGCAATTCTGACATTGATTTGATCCTTGGAATGGACTGGTTGGCCATGAACAAGGCATCTATTGATTGTGAAGCTAAAGAAGTGAAGCTAACTCACTCTTCGGAGGACGTGATTATCTTCGCAGCGCTCGATGACACAATCCGTCTATTTTCCTTGAATGAGAAGGGTGAGATCTCTCCAATTTCGCAGTCCCAGTGGTCTGCGAATATGAAGATGTTTTTCCGGAAGAACTGCCAGGAATGCCTCCGCACCGAGAAGTTGAGTTTGTAATTGAGCTTGAGCCGGGTACTGAGCCTGTGTGCAAACGGCCGTACAAACTGGGTCCAGAAGAGTTGAAGGAGCTGAAGAGACAACTCGATGAGCAGGAGCGTCTGGGTCTGATCAGACCAAGCTCATCTCCTTGGGGCTGTGGAGTGATTTTTGTCAAGAAGAAGGATGGCACGGACCGATTGTGTGTCGATTACCGCCTATTGAACAAGAATACAATCAGAAACAAGTATCCACTTCCTAACATCAATGAGTTGTTCGAGAAATTGAAAGGGGCTAAGGTCTTCTCGAAGCTCGATCTCAGGATGGGCTATCATCAGATTCGCATTCGCAAAGAGGATATTCCAAAGACTGCTTTCAGGACAAGCTTTGGCTCCTATGAGTATACAGTGATGTCTTTTGGTCTGGCAAATGCTCCACCGACCTTCTATCAAATGATGAATTATATCTTCTCCCCATTCAAGAATGAATTCGTCTTGCTGTATCTCGATGATATTCTGGTCTTTTCGGAAACTGAAGAAGAGCATGAAGAACATCTCAGGTTGGTGCTTGATAAGCTGAGAGAGCATAAGTTCTATGCTAAGTTTTCCAAATGTGAGTTCTGGTTGAAAGAAGTTGTCTACCTTGGGCACATCATCTCTGCCGAGGGCATCAAAGTTGATCCGTCGAAGGTGCAAGCCATTGTTGAGTGGGAGCCTCCGCAAAATGTGAAGCAGCTTCGAAGCTTTCTCGGGCTTGCAAGCTATTGTAGAAGATTCGTTGAGAATTTCTCCAAGATTGCTAAGCCTCTCTCAAGTCTTCTTCAGAAGGGTGTGAAGTATGTCTGGTCTCCAGAGTGTCAGTTGGCTTTCGACACACTCAAAGAGAAGCTCACTTCTACTCTAGTCTTGGTTCCTCCTGATGACTCCAAACCTTATCAAGTGTTTTGCGACGCCTCTCTTCAAGGTCTTGGTGCAGCGTTGATGCAAGACAAGAAAGTGGTAGCTTATACCTCGAGGCAGTTGAAGCCAAGTGAGAAGAATTACACCACTCATGATTTTGAGTTGGCGGCAGTGGTACATGCTCTGATGACTTGGAGACACCTCTTGTTGGAACGAAAGGTTGAAGTGTTCACCGATCACAAGAGTCTCAAGTACATCTTCACCCAGCCTAACCTCAATCTTCGGCAAACTCATTTGGTGGAAATGCTCCATGATTTTAATATGAGCGTTGACTATACTCTAGGCAAAGCTAATGTCGCGGCATATGCTTTGAGCAGGAAGGCTTACTGCAACAGTCTCATTATGAAGCCTCTCCAGCCCGACCTTTGTGAATCTTCCAGAAAGCTCAACCTTCAGTTAGTACCTGTGGGATTTCTTGCGAATCTTCAGATCTCTCCTACCTTGGAAGACCAGGTCCGAGCAGCTCAACTTCTTGATGCAATGGTGAAGAAAGTTAAGATTGGCTTGGCAAAGGGAGTTCACAAAGATAAGTGCTTCAGTGTTGATGCCAGAGATACATTATTCTTTGAGGATCGTCTTGTCATTCTGAAAGGGGATCTCAGAAAGTTTATCATGGAAGAAGCTCATAACTCTCTTCTCTCAATACATCCAGGAAGTTCCAAGATGTATCAGGACTCGAAACAGACCTTCTGTTGGACTCGCATGAAGCGTGAAATTGGTCAGTTCGTAAATGAATGTGATGTATGTCAAAGGGTGAAAGCAGAGCATCAACGACCAGTAGGTCTTTTGCATCCATTGCCCATTCCCGAGTGGAAGTTCGACCATATTGAGATGGATTTCGTCACCGGGTTTCCAAAGTCCAAGAAGGGTAACGATGCCATCTTCGTTGTCATTGACAAGTTGAGCAAAGTAGCTCATTTCCTTCGAGTCAAGGGGTCCATCTCGGCAGCTCAGCTTGCAGAGCTGTACACTTCGAGGGTAGTGTCTTTGCACAGCGTGCCTATGCTAATTTCTTCGGATCGCGGAATTATCTTCACTTCCAAGTTCTCGGACTCTTTTCAGTCGACAATGGGTACGAAGATACGATTCAGCACAGCCTTTCATCCTCAGACTAGTGGGCAAGTGGAGAGAGTCAATCAGGTCCTCGAGGATATGCTGAGAGCCGGTGTCATTTCTTTTGGCATGAAGTGGGAAGACTGCCTACCTTTCGTTGAGTTCTCTTATAACAACAACTATCAAGCTAGTTCAGGCAAAGCTCCGTTTGAAATTCTGTATGGCAGGAAGTGCCGTACCCCGCTCAACTGGTCCGAGACCGGCGAGCGTCAGATTCTTGGGAATGACTTGATCGAAGAAGTAGAAGAGATGTGTCGGGTCATTCGGTATAATCTCAGAGCAGCGAAGTCCCGTCAGAAGAGCTACTACGATAGAAAGCATCATGACATGTCTTATGAGCTCGATGACTTCGTCTATCTCAAAGTGTCTCGTATGAAGGGCACTCAACGTTTTGGCATCAAAGGCAAGCTTGCTCCTCGTTTCGTTGGTCCTTTCAAATTTTTTGGCAAGAGAGGTGACCTTGCTTATCAACTTGAGCTCCCTTCAAACTTCGCAAATGTGCATGACGTGTTCCATGTCTCTCAGCTCCGGAGATGCTTCAACACTCCCGAGCGCACAGTTGATCTTCAAGATATCGACCTTCAACCCGACCTATCCTATCGTGAGCATCCAGCTGCAGTTCTTGAGACGACTAAGCGCAAGAACCGCAACAAGTCAATCAAGTTTCTCAAGGTGCAGTGGTCACATCATTTCCATAAAAAGGCCACTTGGGAGCGCGAGGATCACCTCCGTTCTGAATTCCCAGAGTTCTTTAAGTCCTAGGTCTCGGGACGAGATCTTCTTGTAGTGTGGGAGAGTTTGTAATGCCCCAAGTGTAACATTGCCATATTTGGAACCTTGCCATGTTTTGATCCATGATGTCATGGTTATGGAAGTTATCATTTCATGTGGTCATGCCTTGTCTTTCCCTTTGCATCATGCCATTCTTGTGTTGTTGTTGTGTTGATCCATATGTGTGGGTGTGATGAGTGCCTGTGGTGTGTGAAGTGGTGTGCAAAGCTTGGGTTTCAACTTTGCTTATTCTTCCAAAAGCTAGGTTTCAACAAAACCCCTTCTTCTCTACTTTTCTTGAGCTCAAGATTTACTTGCTCTAAACCTAATTTTAAAATGTAGATCATTTAGAGTATTTTCTTGTGGATGTGGTGCTATGTCTAGGGGTTTTTCAAACTTTGCTTAAGTGGGGTTATATTCACAAAGCAGGTTAATATAATTCTGTTTTGTAAATATTTTAGTGCTCCAAAAATCATCTTGCTATTTTATTTAATTGGGTCATAATTCCCTTATGACGAGGGACATTTTTTTTGCAAACCTAGATTTCCCTAGGAGTTTATTTCTTGCTGTGTTTGGTTTAGATGAAAAAACCCAAAGGGTTGTTCTTTTCTTCCTTCTCTGGCACCAGCAGAGGGCCTTCTCCCTCGAGCACGCTCATCTCTCTCTTTCCCTCGCGCGGCAGCCCAACTTCCCCCATCCCTCTTCTTTTTGACGCCTTCTCCTTCCTCCCTCCGCTTTCCGTCAGGTTCAGAGAGAGATAGATTGATACGTCCATTTTGCATGATGCTTTAATGTTGATATTTATCGCTTTATGGACTGTTATTATACTTTGTGGAACCTTACTTATGCCTTTTCTCTATTATTTTGCAAGGTTTATTTGAAGAGGGAGAATACCGACAACTGGAATTCTGGACTGGAAAAGGAGCAAGTCTCAGCGGTCTATTCTGCGCAACTCCAAATGTCCTGAAAATCATCGTGGATTTTTTTTGGATTTTATAAAAAATACTGGGCGAAAGAAGTGTGAGAGGGGGGCAACCAGGGGTCCACAAGCCTGGTTGTCGCGGCCTACCCCCCTGGCCGCGGCAACAGGGCTTGTGGGCACCCTGGCGGCCCATTGGCCCCCCTGTTTTGCTATATGAAGGGTTTCGTTCCAGAAAAAATCATTCGGGAGCTTTTTCGTGGTTTCGCCGCCGCCACAAGGCGGAACGTGAGCAGATCCAATATAGAGCTCCGGCAGGACGATCCTGCCGGGGAAACTTCCCTCCCAGAGGGGGAAATCGTCGCCTTCGTCATCACCAACACTCCTCTTGTCAGAGGGGAGGTATATTCATCAACATCTTCATTAGCACCATCTCCTCTGCAATCCCTAGTTCATCTCTTGTAACCAATCTTCGTCTCGCGACTCCGATTGGTACTTGTAAGGTTGCTAGTAGTGTTGATTACTATTTGTAGTTGATGCTAGTTGGATTACTTGGTGGAAGAGTTTATGTTCAGATCCTTGATGCTATTCATTACACCTCTGATCATGATTATGATTATGCTTTGTGAGTAGTTACTTTTGTTCCTGAGGACATGGGATAAGTCATGCTGATAATAGTCATGTGAATTTGGTATTCGTTCGGTATTTTGATATGTTGTATGTTGTCTTTTCCTCTAGTGGTGTTATGTGAACGTCGACTACATAACACTTCACCATATTTGGGACTAGAGGAAGGCATTGGGGAGTAGTAAGTAGATGATGGGTTGCTGGAGTGACAGAAGCTTAAACCCAGTCTATGCGTTGCTTCGTAAGGGGCTGATTTGGATCCACTAGTTTAATGCTATGGTTAGACGTTGTCTTAATTCTTCTTTCGTAGTTGCGGATGCTTGCGAGAGGGGTTAATCATAAGTGGGATGATTGTCCAAGTAAGGGCCGTTCCCAAGCGCCGGTCCACCCACATATCATACTATCAAAGTAACGAACGCGAATCATATGAACATGATGAAACTAGCATGACAGAAATTCCCGTGTGTCCTCGGGAGCGCTTTTCCTCTTATTAGACTTTGTTCAGGCTTGTCCCTTGCTACAAAAGGGATTGGTCCACTTGCTGCACCGTTGCTACTACTTGTTACTTGTTACTTTTCGCTACGTTTCACCTCACTACACTATCACTTGTTACCGCTGCTTTCAGTGCTTGCAGTTATTACCTTGCTGAAAACCTTTTATCAGAGCCTTCTCCTCCTCGTTGGGTTCGACACTCTTACTTATCGAAAGGACTACGATTGATCCCCTATACTTGTGGGTCATCAAGACTCTTTTCTGGCGCCGTTGCCGGGGAGGGAGCGCCTTTGGTAAGTGGAATTTCGTAAGGAAACATTTATATACTGTGTTGAAATTCATTGTCATTTGTCACTATGGAAACTGTTCCTTTGAGGAGTTTGTTCGGGGTATCTTCACCACGAACGGAAGCACGAGGAGTTGCTCCTCAACCTGAGGTACCTACTGAAAATATCTTTTATGAAATCCCTTCGGGTATGCTTGAGAAACTGCTGGCTAATCCTTTTACAAGAGATGGATCATCACATCCAGACTTGCATCTAATCTATGTAGATGAAATTTGTGGTTTATTTAAGTTTGCAGGTTTGCCCGAGGAGGAGGTAAAGAAGAAAGTCTTTCCTTTATCTTTGAAGGATAAGGCGTTGACATGGTATAGGCTATGTGATGGTACTGGATCATGGGACTACAATCGGTTGAAATTGGAATTTCATCAAAAGTTCTATCCTATGCATTTAGTACATCGTGATCGGAATTATATTTATAACCTTTGGCCTCGTGACAGGGAAAGCATAGCTCAAGCTTGGGGGAGGCTTAAATCAATGCTATATTCATGCCCCAATCATGAGCTCTCGAGAGAACTTATCACTCAAAACTTTTATGCTCGGCTTTCCCATGAAGATTGTACCATGCTTGACACTTCTTGTACCGGTTCTTTTATGAAGAAGGATATTGACGACAAGTGGAATTTATTGGAAATAATCAAACGTAACTTTGAAGATTGGGAGCTGGAAGAAGGTAAGGAGTGAGGTATGAATTTCCAGTTTGATTGCGTTAAATCTTTTGTTGAAACAAACACTTCTAGAGATTTTAGCGCTAAGTATGGACTTGACTCTGAGATAGTAGCTTCTCTATGTGAATCTTTTGCTGCTCATGTTAATCTTCCCAAAGAGAAGTGGTTTAAATAGCATCCTCCTGTAGAAAGAAACATAGCCAAAACCAATCTAGTTGAGGAGAAAGTCATTGCTTTTAGTGATCCTGTTGTTCCTTGTGCCTACGCTGAGAAACCACCTTACCCTGCTAGGATAAAGGATTATTCTAAAGCTCCAACTGTGATACGTAGGGGTTACATTAGACCACTTGCACCTCCTGAGGAAATTAGAGTTGAACCTAGTGTTGCTATTATTAAAGATCTCTTAGCCGAAGACATAGACGGGCATGTTATCAAATTCTGTGAGGACTCCGCTAGAATTGCTAAACCTCACGCGAAAGACAAATACGGACCTGTAGTTGGCCTGCCCGTTGTCTCTGTCAAGATAGGAGATCACTGTTATCATGGTTTATGTGATATGGGAGCTAGTGTTAGTGCAATACCCCGTTCCCTATATGATGAAATCAAAGATGAGATTGCACCCGCTGAGTTAGAACCCATTGATGTCACTATTACCCTAGCTAATAGAGACACTATCTGCCCTCTGGGAATTGTGAGAGACGTAGAAGTCCTGTGTGGTAAGACGAAGTATCCTACTGATTTCCTCGTCCTTGGTACTGCACAAGATAGATGTTGTCCCATCATATTTGGTAGACCCTTTCTCAACACTGTCAATGCTCACATTGATTGCATTAAACACACTGTCACTGTTAGTTTCGAGGTGTGTCTCATGAATTTAACTTCTCCAAGTCTGGAAGACAACCCTATGAAAAAGAGTCGTCTGGTAGGGATGAAATCATTGCTCTTGCCTCTATTGCCGTACCTCCTACGGATCCTTTAGAGCAATATCTGCTTGAGCATGAAAATGATATGCATATGGAGGAAAGAGATGAGATAGATAAAATTGTCTTAGAACGATATCCTATTCTCAAGAATAATCTGCTTGTTGAACTGCTAGGGGATCCTCCCCCATCAAAGGGTGATCCTGTGTTCGAGCTAAAACAATTACCAGATACTCTTAAGTATGCTTATCTTGATGAGAAGGAGATATATCCTGTTATTATTAGTGCTCACCTCTTGAATCATGAAGAGAAGAAGTTATTAAAAACTTTGAGGAAGCACCATGAGGCTATTGGATATACTCTTGATGATCTTAAGGGTATTAGTCCCACTTTATGTCAGCAGAAGATTAAAACCGATCCTGATTCTAAGCCAGTTGCTGATCATCAAAGGAGATTAAATCCTAGAATGAAAGAGGTCGTGAGAAAAGAAATATTAAAGCTTCTGGAAGAAGGAATCATTTATCCTGTTGCTCATAGTGATTGGGTAAGTCCAGTACATTGCGTACCTAATAAGGGAGGTATCACCATCGTTCCTAATGATAAGAATGAATTAATCCCGCAGAGGATTATTACTGGCTATAGGATGGTGATAGACTTCCGGAAACTGAACAAGGCAACTAGGAAAGACCATTATCCTTTGCCGTTTATTGACCAGATGCTAGAAAGGCTATATAAACACACACACTTCTGCTTTCTAGACGGTTATTCAGGTTTCTCGCAAATACCTGTTGCACAATCTAATGAAGAGAAAACCACCTTCACATGCCCCTTCGGTACCTTTGCTTATAGACGCATGCCTTTTGGCTCGTGCAATGCACCAGCCACCTTTCAAAGATGTATGATGGCTATATTCTCTGACTTTTGTGAAAGGATTGTTGAGGTTTTCATGGATGATTTCTCCGTCTACGGTTCTTCCTTTGACGATTGCCTCAGCAACCTTGATCGAGTCTTACAGAGATGCAAGGATACCAACCTCGTCTTGAACTGGGAGAAGTGCCACTTCATGGTTAATGAAGGCATCGTCTTAGGACACAAAATCTCTGAGAGAGGCATTGAAGTTTATAAGGCTAAGGTTGATGCAATTGAGAAAATGCCTTGCCCCACAGATATCAGAGGTATACGAAGTTTCCTAGGTCATGCTGGTTTCTATAGAAGGTTCATTAAAGACTTTTCTAAGATTTCTAGGCCTCTTACCAACCTCTTGCAGAAGGATGTTCCTTTTGTTTTTGATGAGGATTGTAAGGAAGCTTTCGAAATACTTAAGAAGGCCTTGATAACCGCACCTATTGTTCAACCACCAGACTGGAACTTGCCCTTTGAAATCATGTGCGATGATAGTGATTATGTTGTTGGTGCTGTTCTAGGACAAAGAGTTGACAAGAAGTTGAATGTCATTCATTACGCTAGTAAAACTCTAGACAGTACCCAAAGAAACTATGCCACTACAGAGAAGGAGTTTTTAGTAGTCGTATTTGCATGTGAAAAGTTCAGATCTTATATAGTTGACTCCAAAGTCACTATTCACTCTGATCATGCTGCTATTAAGTACCTCATGGAGAAGAAGGACGCTAAGCCTAGGCTAATCAGATGGGTTCTTCTGCTACAGGAATTTGATTTGCATGTTGTTGACCGAAACGGTGCTGATAACCATGTAGCAGATAACTTGTCTAGGCTAGAGAATGTCCTTGATGACCCACGACCTATTGATGACAGCTTTCCTGATGAGCAATTGAATGTCATCCGCACTTCACATAGTGCACCATGGTATGCTGATTACACAAACTATATCGTAGCCAAATACATACCACCCAGTTTCACCTACCAGCAAAAGAAGAAATTCTTCTTTGATTTGAGACACTACTTTTGGGATGATCCTCACCTCTAGAAGGAAAGAGTAGATGGTGTTATTAGACGTTGTGTGCCTGAATATGAACAGGGACAGATCCTGCAGAAGTGTCATTCCGAGGCTTACGGAGGACACCATGCTGGAGACAGAACTGCTCATAAGGTATTGCAATCAGGTTTCTATTGGCCCACGCTCTTCAAGGATGCGTGTAAGTTTGTCCTGTCTTGTGACGAATGCCAAAGAATAGGGAACATCATTAAGCGTCAGGAAATGCCTATGAACTATTCACTTGTCATTGAACCATTTGATGTCTGGGGCTTTGATTATATGGGACCTTTCCCGAGTTTCAATGGGTACACTCACATCTTAGTTGCTGTGGATTATGTCACTAAGTGGGTAGAGGCTATCCCCACTAAGAATGCTGATCACCACACCTCTATTAAGATGCTTAAAGAAGTCATTTTCCCAAGATTCGGAGTCCCTAGATATCTGATGACTGATGGCGGTTCACACTTCATTCATGGTGTTTTCCGCAAGATGCTCGCTAAGTACGATGTCAACCATAGAGTTGCATCTGCTTATCATCCTCAATCTAGTGGTCAAGTGGAGTTGAGTAATAGGGAGATCAAATTGATCTTACAAAAGACCGTCAATAGATCTCGAAAGAATTGGTCTAGCAAACTTGACGATGCACTATGGGCTTATAGGACTGCTTATAAGAATCCTATGGGCATGTCACCGTATAAAAAGGTTTACGGTAAGGCCTGTCATTTACCTCTTGAGCTGGAACACAAAGCTTATTGGGCAATCAAAGAGCTCAACTTTGATTTCAAACTTGCCGGTGAGAAGCGGTTGTTTGATATCAGCTCATTAGATGAACGGAGGGCCCAGGCATATGAGAATGCCAAGTTGTTCAAGGAAAAGGTTAAGAGATGGCACGATAAAAGAATACAAAAATGAGAGTTCAATGTAGGTGACTATGTCCTACTATACAATTCTCGTTTGAGATTCTTCGCAAGCAAGCTCCTCCTTAAATGGGAAGGTCCCTACGTTGTCGAGGAAGTGTATTGTTCCGGTGCCATCAAAATCAATAACACGAAAGGCAATTTTCCTAGAGTTGTAAACGGGCAAAGAATCAAGCATTATATCTCTGGTACTCCCATAAATGTTGAGACCAATATCATCAATATCATAACTCCAGAGGAGTAGATAAGGGATGTTTATCAGCCTGTTTCAGACCCTGAAAACCAAGAGTTATCTGTTTCGGTAAGTAATTGGACTCCGAAACTTTTCCAATAGGAAATTTTCTCCGTTTTGGAATTTATGGAAAATTAGAAAAATAAAAAGGAGCCCGGAGAGCGCACGAGGCAGCCACAAGCTTGGTTGCCGTGGCCTCCCCCCTGGTCGCGGCAACAGGGCTTGTGGGCAACTCATGTGCCTCCCGGACTCCGTTTTCTTGCGGAGCACTCCTTCTGGTCCAGAAAAAATCATTATATATACGCCCGAGGGTTTTGATCTCCGTATCGCGCAGTTTTCCTCTGTTTTCGTTTTGGGCCTGTTGTCTAACGCAAATTTAGAGCAAAGATATCTCAGGAATCTGTTGGGTAGAATAATCTCCCTCAAGTTCATGAAGAAGAAGATGCTGATATGAAAAGAGTAGAAGTCACGGAAGCCAGGGACAAAACTATGGAGAAAACCCAAGCTAGGGAGGAAGCTCAACCTAGGTTCAACATTGAAGACGTTGAAGGAGTAGATTTTCTCCATACCTTCCTCCACGTGTTGTCCCCTTCCTTGA
Organism: Hordeum vulgare subsp. vulgare; assembly: GCF_904849725.1. Lineage (NCBI taxonomy): Eukaryota > Viridiplantae > Streptophyta > Magnoliopsida > Poales > Poaceae > Hordeum > Hordeum vulgare. The sequence goes on from NC_058523.1 coordinate 477,051,907, forward strand.
TTTAACTCTTGAGGTTTTGTGAAACAACTCATGCTCGCAATATTTCCCTTTCTCGTGAAGTTGTTTTGCTGGAAAACTATGTCGCAGATCTCAAAGGGATAAATCAAAGATTGATAGCTCTCTTGGAATCAAAGGCAAAGACTACTTCAACACCACCACCACCATCACCACCAAAGGAAGACAACTAAGCATTGGTATGGGCAATCCCGTTGGCTTTTTCCAAGCTTGGGGGAGTTGCCCTGGTATCGTATCACCTTTATATCTTTTGCTTTTACCTTTGTTTTAGTTCTTTCCTTTTCAGTTTTATTTCTTCTCTTAGTGGAATAAGTCTTTGGTGTTTAGTTTGAGTCTTTTACTTTTGTGTCTCCCCCGATGTATTCAAGCTTGCGAGCTATATAATAAAGAGTATCTTAGTCAAGGGCTTTGTTTTGTGCCATGATCAAAAGTATGAAAAGAACGATAGCATGAAAGATCATGAGATGATCTTATGGAAAGTGATAGCTTCACATATAAGAAGTATGATGATTGAAACTTGTTGGGAGTATACCAACATAGACCTCAGTCATTGTTGCAATTAATAAGAAGTACTGAGGAAAGAGAGGTTCACATATAAATATATCATCTCTGACACCATCTATGATTGTGAACGCTCACTAAACTATTACATGCCTAGAAGTAGATGTCGGACAAGGAAGACAACGTAATGAATTGTGTTTGGTTGGCTCTGAACAATGTTATATGATTAGAGATCCCTTAGCATGTGACGATTGCTTCCACCTCATAGTAGCCAAAACTCCCGCACCAAGTAGAGATACTACTTGTGCATCCATAAACCTTCAAACCAGTTTTGCCATGAGTGTCCACCATACCTACCTATGGATTGAATAAGATCCCTCAAGTAAGTTGTCATCGGTGCAAGCAATAAAAATTGCTCTCTAATATGTATGATCTATTAGTGTGTGGAAAATAAGCTTTGTACGAACCTGTGATGAGGAAGACATAAAAGCGACAGACTGCATAATAAAGTTCTTTATCACAGGAGGCAATATAAAGTGACGTTCCTCCGCACTAAGAGGACACACATTCAAACCTCAAAAGCGCATGACAACCTCTGCTTCCCTCTGCGAAGGGCCTATATTGTACCTTTACTGTTTTCCCTTGTAAGAGTCATGGTGATCTTCACCAATTCCTTATTTAGCCTTTTTCTTGGTGAACTCATATGCTTGGGAAAGATCTATATTCATATATCAACTTGGAGCTGAGTACTTATGCTTTATTATTGTTGACTTTACCCTTGAGGCCAATGGTTGGGAGGTAAAATTATAACCCCCTATCTTTCTCTGTGTCCAACTGGAACTTTGATATCATGAGTACCACATGAGTTGTAACAATTGTGGAAAACAAAAGAGATGATTGAGTATGTGGATTTGCCTTACAAGCTCTCATTTGACTCTTTCTGATAATATGATAAATTGCAATTGCTTCAATGACTATGGACTGTTGTTGGCCACTTCTCGGTAAGGTTTTTGTTTCATACTTTGCTTTGTGAAGGAATTGTTACTTTCCCATAAGAATTTCTATGATGTATTGCTGTTCTATGTGTGATCATGATGCCCTCATGTCCATATTTTGTTTTATCGACACCTTCACCCCTAAACATGTGGACATGTTTTGGGTCTTGGTTTTCGCTTGAGGACAAGCGAGATCTAAGCTTGGGGGAGTTGATACGTCCATTTTGCATCATGCTTTCATGTTGATATTTATCGCTTTATGGACTGTTATTGTACTTTGTGGAACCTTACTTATGGCATTTCTCTCTTATTTTGCAAGGTTTATTTGAAGAGGGAGAATACCGGCAGCTGGAATTCTGGACTGGAAAAGGAGCAAGTCTGAGTGCTCTATTCTGCGCAACTCCAAATGTCCTGAAAATCAACGTGGATTTTTTTTGGATTTTATAAAAAATACTGGGCGAAAGAAGTGTCAGAGGGGAGCAACTAGGGGCCCACAAGCCTGGTTGCCGTGGCCTACCCCCCTGGCCGCGGCAACAGGGCTTGTGGGAACCCTGGCGGCCCACTAGCCCCCCTCTTTTGCTATATGAAGGGTTTCGTTCCAGAAAAAATCATTCGGGAACTTTTTTGTGGTTTCGCCGCCGCCACGAGGCGGAACTTGAGCAGATCCAATCTAGAGCTCCGGCGGGACGATCTTGCCGGGTAAACTTCCCTCCCGGAGGGGGAAATCGTCGCCTTCGTCATCACCAACACTCCTCTTGTCAGAGGGGAGGTATATTCATCAACATCTTCATTAGCACCATCTCCTCTCCAATCCCTAGTTCATCTCTTGTAACCAGTCTTCGTCTCGCGACTCCGATTGGTACTTGTAAGGTTGCTAGTAGTGTTGATTACTATTTGTAGTTGATGCTAGTTGGATTACTTGGTGGAAGATTTTATGTTCAGATCCTTGATGCTATTCATTACACCTCTGATCATGATTATGATTATGCTTTGTGAGTAGTTACTTTTGTTCCTGAGGACATGGGATAAGTCATGCTGATAATACTCATGTGAATTTGGTATTCGTTCGGTATTTTGATATGCTGTATGTTGTCTTTTGCTCTAGTGGTGTTATGTGAACGTCGACTACATAACACTTCACAATGTTTGGTCCTAGAGGAAGGCATTGGGGAGTAGTAAGTAGATGATGGGTTGCTGGAGTGACAGAAGTTTAAACCCCAGTCTATGCGTTGCTTCGTAAGGGGCTGATTTGGATCCACTAGTTTAATGCTATGGTTAGACGTTGTCTTAATTCTTCTTTCGTAGTTGCGGATGCTTGCGAGAGGGGTTAATCATAAGTGGGATGCTTGTCCAAGTAAGGGCAGTACCCAAGCACCGGTCCACCCACATATCAAACTATCAAAGTAACGAACGCGAATCATATGAACATGATGAAACTAGCATGACAGAAATTCTCGTGTGTCCTCGGGAGCGCTTTTCCTCTTATTAGACTTTGTTTAGGCTTGTCCCTTGCTACAAAAGGGATTGGGCCACTTGCTGCACCGTTGCTACTACTTGTTACTTGTTACTTTTCGCTTGCTATGTTTCACCTCACTACACCATCACTTGTTACTGCTACTTTCAGTGCTTGCAGTTATTACCTTGCTGAAAACCTTTTATGAGAGCCTTCTCCTCCTCGTTGGGTTCGACACTCTTACTTATCGAAAGGACTACGATTGATCCCCTATACTTGTGGGTCATCAGAGATCGAGCGCACCGTCGTCTCACGGACGTCGAGGCCGTCCCATCCGCCTATTTAAATCTCACCTCGACGTCTGGACCTCTGGGGTTCCTCCTAGCTGCCGCCACCTCTCTTCCCATCTCTCCCCCGTCAGGTAAGTTCCAGTGTGAGTGAGTTTCAGAGTGTCGCCGCCGTCGATCCGCGTCCCTCTCGTTCCCGGCTGCCTCTCCCCGCGATGTTCGAGGCGTCCGCGAGCATGGGGTTCCTCCTGCCGCCCCATTCCCGTTGCTAGAGGGGTGGACCCCCTCTCTGGAGCTCCCTCCACGGCGACTCCATCAGGCCGGAGCAGAGCGCCGTCGAGCCGCGCCTGTGCTTCCTGTTCTTCCTCTACATCGTAGCAGGTCATCCCCGAGCACTCCAGGGTGAGCAGCTCGCCATCTCCTTCCTCTCCCCCTCGCGCGTAGAGTACCAGGGTCGTAGCTTCGTCGTGTTTGTCACCGTCGCCGCCGTGTTGCTGCGCACTGGTGCGCCGCCATAGCGGGCCTCCTCGTGCTGCGGTTGGCATGGGAATGAGTCCCTGCTGATCCCCTCTTCCTCCCAGTAAGAGTTCCGTTCCAATTTGAGTTGTAGCGTCACTGACATCCTTCCCATGTTTCGGCCGCCGTCGTTGGTAGGAATAGCGGAGGGGAATACCTAAGAAGGTTACGTCCCCCTCTCTGTTAAGCACCGTATGACTAGCAGAGTGGTAGTAGCGTGTTTTGGCGCAGTGGTGGTCGTGGGTTCGAGTCCCAGAGCGCCCCCTTTTTATTGTTTTGTGATTTGTGGGCATTAGCTCGACAGTAGCAGCTTAGCCTGCTGTGATTCCCTTCTCTGCCAAAGAAGGTGTGCTAGCCCAGTGGTGTGGAGTATTGGTTGTGCATCAGGAGGTCTTGGGTTCGATCCCAAGCACCCCCCCCCTTTTGTATTTTTATCTTTCCTTTTGATGTTTTCAAGTATGCTTGCAATGTTCTTCTTGGGCAGCAGGTTAGTGGTTGTTATCCTTTTGTTAGAGGCTTAGAAGTATTTTTTTCCCTGCCTAGCATCAAGTATGTATGTGTGTGCATGTAGTATGTTGTGTATGGTGTGTATAATGTGGTGCATGTGTGTGTGTGACACACACACATGAACAAGGTGTCATGGTTGCTTTAGTATCTATGGGGTGTCCTCTTGAACACCTAGGTGTGTGTGTGTGTTGATGAGTTGTAAGTAGTTGATCTAGTGGAGTAGTGCATGTGATGGTGTGTGTGCATGAGCACTAGTGTGGCATGCATGTATGTGTGTGTATGGTGGTGTGCTAAGGCACATGTGCATGAGGTGTAACCTCCTCATGTTCACCTTTGGGAGATTGGCTTGTGTGTGTGCATGGTAGGTGGAGGAGTTGCAACACATGCTTGATCACATGTGATAATGCACTAGGGCTTATGTGATTCTAGGTTGATTTTCATTTTAACTTTGTGCCCACGTGTTATATGCAAGTACCCAAGTATTTTATATGTTTTTTTGGTAAAAACTTCCCAGGAATCCATTGGTGGAATAATATTTCACTTTGGAGCACTTCCCGGAAATGCATATTTTTGTCTTGATGCCATGTTTAGGTCCTTATATCAAGTGGTGTGTTGAGCCTATGAGGATGATTCCTTGATGTGGCAGTAGTGGGTGAAACCCTCTACAACATGGTAGTTTTGTTTTGCTCATAGGAGTTTGTATGCATCTTTTGTGAGCTGTCAAAGTTGACACTTGGCTAAAGATTACAGATTTGTGAAAACCCTGTGATTTTCACTAAGTCTGGGAATCTGCTGATATTTTCTTCCCGTGTTGATTTGGTTGCCAAAGCTCATGTGTTGGGAATCAGCCCATGCAACAAACTAAGGTTTGTGAGATTTTGGGTTTGTCTAGCTCTCTCTTAAATTTCATGCACTTTCCCTTTCTGTAGATATCATTTTGGAGGCTGCCAAAATGCCTCAAAGCATAAGGAGCTGGTGAAAATCTGAGATTTTCACTAAGTCCCAGAAATCTGTTATTATTGTCCAAGTTAGTGGATGTAGATGACAGAAGGCCTAGCCTTTTGCTGGGTGATTTATTTCGTTATTGCCGCCTTAGTTTCGGCTACCGGTGTTGATTCCATAACTGATCGCTCCTAACACGTTCGAGGTTGTTATGGGGACCCCCTTGATAAATCGTGTATTGTTAAGACTTGTCCGGCAGGACCCAACATTGGGTTTAATTTGCTAATCACCTAATAATAATTTGCATAGGGAATAGCTACCCTGAGGATTTAATCAACAACCCGGGCCAGTGCTCCTCATGAGTGTTGGTCCAAACCAGAGCACTCTGCGGGGCAAACTCAGGGCAACTTGAGTGATTTCTATCAGGCCATTGTGCGCGTAGCTCATCCGCCGTGTCCTGAGACTGAGATACGCGGCTGTTATCGGGGTCGTCGACACGACGGGAGGTCCTGTTAGATTTGTCTTACCTTAGCGATATATCTTGCGTATAGGGATTCCGGTGAAACTTTGGGTCTCCTCAAAGTTGAGGTTTTCCTCTAAGGAATCCAACGAGATCACGAGATTCGTGATAGAGGATTACTTTGCGGCCCGTGACCGTTTGTGATGGACTAGTTGGAGCACCCCTGCAGGGTTTAATCTTTCCGAAAGCCGTGCCCGCGGTTATGTGGCAACATGGATATTTTGTTAACACCCGGTTCTAGATAACTTGAACTAACTCTAATAAAACTGTCAACTGTGTGCGTAACCGTGACTGTCTCTTTCGAAGACCTCTCTTCGACCGGGAACACGGTGGGGTTATGTTTGACGTAAGTAGGTGTTCAGGATCACTTAGTGATCACCTAGACTTCGACCACTCGCGTAGACCACCATATCATAACTCTGATCTTCGTAAGTTAGCCACCATATATGCTTACGATGCTCCAACCTAAACACTGAACCTTCCTCACCTAATAACTTGACTAGTTTCGGTACCAAGGTCATCCGATTGCTGAGTCCCCATGGCTCACAGTTTACTACAACCCCCCCCCCCCAACAGGTACAGGTACGCCCGACACAGGGGATCCTGATGGCACACAGCTGGCATGGCAGTACGATGAGGAGAACGACCGCCTGTACATGAACTATCCAGAAGACTGAGGCCGTGGTCATGATCGTGGGCGAGCATGCGGGATATCATAGTCTTTTCCATGTTTCATGTAGCCCGTAGCGGGACTATCTTGTCTGAATAATTGTGTGGAGGTACCATGATATTATACTATGTGAGATGGCAAATATATGCCCTATTTTTCAATCTTAATTTATGTATTCGCTATGATTATCTCGCTTGCGAAACGCCTAGATGCGCCTCTTTCCCTTTTGGGGCATCGCCCCCTAAATAGGAAAGGGTCGCATCTTAGTCGTTACAGTAGTATACTGTTCACGTTTATCGGAGATGAATTCTTCAAGTCCAACATTGTGAACAAGTGTATCAAACTCGTCTTTGAAACCTGCATCAATCATGAATTCATCAGAAGGCCATTCACATGGTTGTACCTGTGCGTTCCTCGGTTGGTAAGGATCGGGTTCCCGAATCGCGAGACAGGGACCCCTCTTCCTTGAGGAACCACCATGATAGTTTCTCCTGAACATCTTCCTTTTCTAAAAATTTCTGTGACTCAAAGGAAAAGTGAACAAGGCTCAACTAAACTCATATCAACTACTCCAAAAAGTGCCTAGAGGCCATATCACGCATCAAAACTACTTGGGACCAACTAAAATTAGCAAGCAAAGCTCAAGAACAGGGTCACCAAGGCAGCAAAAATACGCAATGAATAAGGCACTAGAGAAAAAACTAATTGGACCAATGGAGGAGTCACATACCAAGGAGCAATTTCCCCAAAACAGTTTGGTAAATGGGGCTTTGCACAAGGAGATCGAAAATCGCAGCAAGAAGAGCAAGAACACGGGTTTGAGATGCGAAACAATTTTTTTTGGAGGTAGGAGAAGGAGATGGGAGCTGGAATAAGTGGAGCGGGGACACATGGGCCCCACAAGCCTGGTAGGCGCGACCAGGGGGGTGCCCGTGCCTCCAGGGTTTGTAGCCCTCTGGTGCATCCCCCTGACTAGCTCTCCGTCTCAGAATTTTTCAAAAATTCCAGAAAAATCATACTTGATTTTCACGGCATTCGGAGAACTTTTATTTTCGGGACACTTTTCTACGGGACGCAAAAAGCAGAAAACTAGAAAAACTAAAGCTAAATCGAAGGTGAAAGCTTGGAACAGATGGTTGTGACTCCTCGATTCTTCCATCCCATGGTCATCGAAAGAAATCCATCAATGAGGTTGATCAAGTCTCCTTGACAAACTTTTTCGAATCGCATAAAAAGCTCCAGCTAACTGCTTAAGTGGAATAAAAACCAGCGCGGTTTTCTGATCTAAACCGAAGGGGTATCCTACTCTAATCTACACCGTAGAATATAGATCTAAGGGCTAACCAAGAAAAGAAAAAGAAAAACAAACAGGAGGAGGAGGAGTTACCGTGGCTGGATGCAGCAGTGGCTGCTCCGGCGAGGTGGCTGGTATGGGGATCCGCTCCGGAGTGGGGGGGGGGTGGCCGGCGAGGGTGGGGAAGGGGCCGGTGGAGACTCCTGGGGGGGAAGGGAGGCGAGGTGGAGGGAGTGCAGGGGGAGAGGGCCGACGTGGTGGTGTTCCTGGGAAGTTTCTGGCAGCTCTCTGGTCGTGGTGATGGGGAGGGGTGGAGTGAGGTGGAGGGGCCGACGGGGTGGGGTGGCGACGGTGGGGAGGTGGTGGCGGGGTGAGGTGGGCTTGGCAGGGGGGGGGAGGGTGCAGGGGGGCCGATGGAGGAGCTCGTGGCGATGTTCTCTGGTGCCGACTCCGACGAGGTGCAGGGCGAGCTAGAGGCGAGGAGAGGCGGTGGTTTCAAAGGGAATGGAACGAGGAGGCCATGGGGGTTCTTATAGAGGCGACGGGAGGCGCTGGGAGGGAAGGTGCTTCGCGAATCCCGGAGGTGGGGATTCCCCTGTGCATGGAAGGCAAGTTTGTGTGACGTGAAGAAGAGATAGAGGAAGAAGATGATCTCTATTGGGCCAGAATAGGAAAGTGCTTAATGGGCGAGCAGGAGTTTCCTAATAGAAACGATTTCTTTCCTATTTTTAAAACTAGGAATCTAAAACGATAAAAGGGAAATCAAATCAATTCGGAATAAAGAGTTTCTATATACTAAAATTATCAGAAAAATAAAATATAAATGATGGGCATTTTTCCACGGAAAAAAATAAAAACTTCAGAAAAATTATTTTCACAAAATTGCCTAAAAGATTTATTTTCTTTTGCAAATAATTTTCAAATAACCCTCTAAGTTTTAGGGTTCAAATAACTTTCAAAATGCCCGTGGGTTTGAGGGTCATGTTCCTCCTCTCTAGAATGTATTTCCCGGCATTTCTTGCACGAAGAAAACGAATGGAAATGCAAAAGAATTCAAATGCAAATATCTCCGTTCAAATTATTTATAGTTGAAGAAGTCATGTCATCTTATCTCTTTGCTTTTAAATGATTGAATTTGAATTCACCGGAGAAGGGGAAAGTCATTTTATTCCCTCTCATTCAAAAGTTTTGAAAAGTTTCAAATTTCCACTCAAGTTTCAATCACTCCAGCAAACAAACAAACAATCTAATAATTATATTAACATTCCAAAATTTATAATTTTGGGATGTTACAAACTACCACACTTAAAATGAATCTCGTCCTCGAGATTCGAAGAGGCTAGAAAGAAAGGTTAGGGTTTGGGGGTCTTCTAACAATTCCAATCTCCGGCAAGGTGGGATGCTACCACACTTAAATGAATTATACTCATGCCTGCATAGAGCATATTTTCTCATATCCTCATAATTGTTCAGAGATCTTTGCTCGTAGAGAAACAACGCATACAGTTTCAACATAGGCAATCATAAATTCCATTTATTGATGATGTTATTACAATCTCAGGGACTTCTGTTACAAAAATTTCACTCCATGATCTTATGAGAAACAAGAGTGCTTCGGATTACACTTATTGCCATGGTCAAAACTTAACTACTCCATTCTAGCTTTCTTCCTTTGTGGACAATCGCTGGCAAAATGTCCTGCTTCCTTGCAACAAAAGCAAATGAGTTCTGACCAGTCTCGAGGCCTCTTAGCTTTTGCTTTTGCTCCTTGGATTTCCGGCTTCCTTCCTGAGCACATGTATTTGTGGTGGCCAAATTCCATACACTTGTAACATCTGACATGACTCAGGTCTATATCTGCAGAGATTTGGCTCTTCCGAGGGTACTTTTTCTCCTTTCTAGACTCCTTTATTTTGGCCAGTTCTTTTATTACAAGTGGATCAAACTCCACTTCTTCCGTCGGGAAGTTTCCCAGATACTCTTGGCTTCTCTTCGTGCAATCCTGTGAATAATGTCCTTCTTCTCCACATGAGTAGCATGCATTGGAGAAAAATCTGGTCAGACCTTGTCCATCAGGGTCTTCAATATTTTCGTTCATCACCGGTCCTTCTAGAATCTTCTTCTTGAGGGTTTCCGTCACTGCTTCTTTCTGCTGCTTGACAACTTGTTGCACCTTGGGGTAAATGTGACACTGAGCTGGGTAGTGGGTGGTTCCTTCACAAAGGAAACAAGTCACCTGACTACTTGGGCACTCCTCAGCTGGGTGATTTTCTTCACAATGAGTGCATCCATCCTCGTGTTCTTCCTGGGTGTGTCCTATTTCTCCACAGATCTTGCATGCACAAGTCTTCTCCTTCGGATTATCATAGCACTTTTCAATAAGACGAGATCTTAACAAAGTCTTCTTGAATTTGTCCCAGGTATCTGCTCCACTAAATCCTTGTATGGCATGGTGCATTTCCACCAGATAGCAGCACTTTGGGTAAAGTACTGGAGAGCATGTTCCACTTCATACTTCCTTGAGATCAAGTTGCTCCCGAAGTGGTTCTCCATGTTCTGAATCCATATTTCAGCCTCCAGCTGGGTCATTGGTCCAGAGACTACAAGTCCAGCTTCATACTCCATCTGGTAGGGTTGAGGTTTTTGGGATGAGACGGTTAAGAGAGAGAGGGAGATACACACAATACAAACAATATTTTTGAGAATAGGTTTTATTTGTGGCCGTCGGAAAACACACACCAATGACGGCTCACAAATCATCGTAACTAACGTGGGTATATAATTGGGGTTTGGCCTTCTAATGGTCATATAAATATTCGAACGCTTCAGGGTCTTCAAGTTCTTCGGGTCTTGAGAGTCTTCAATGGGTGTAGCTTCAATTCTTCAATTGCATGGTGATATCCTCTTTACTTTGATGTGGGAGTCGGTTGATCCTTCATGTGGTCAAAAGGGAAAGGGCATTGTCTAACTATTTGAGGTGAGAGAGAACGTTTTATGAAATCAGAAGAGATGAGAAGTAAAAGGTGTTGTTTGAAAATAAGATTTTTGAGAGGTCCTATCATAAGAAGTTTCCAGTTTCTAGGGTCACGTCCTACAGTCAACATGTGCTCTAATACCATTTCTGTAGCGACCCGACTCAAAACGAGTCAAGCCTCTGTGTATCTGTGCCATCCCTGGATCAGTATGCTGGCACACACAGTACATCAATGTATATATCAAAGTGCAATCACATGGAAATAGCATAAAACTGATATATACCTTAAATATTTCAGCGCAAGCAGTCAAGGGAGTGGAGTCCCAATAAACACCAACGGCAAGTTGAGTGTAGACCGTAACCCTGAATCGTACTCTTACTCGTCGAAGAAAAATATCTGCAACATAAGACGTTTCAGCCGTGTAGGTCAGCATATTGAATATGCCGGCAAGTCACATAAGAGAGGGGTGAAAAGTAATCATCTATACTATATGCATATATGGCAGGTGGGGCTATAAGTTTTTAGCGAAAAGCAAGTTTTCTCCTACATCAAGAGAGGGCTAAAAGAAAAATGTTACTACATTGTTGGTTGTTAACGAGACGGTTCCACCAACCAATTCTCGTACCCATGTTGTCAATAATACCCACATCAATATTATTATTTGTGATGAGAATTTCAGATAACTTCAGTTCCTTTGGCTCAAGTTGTCCATGACCGTGGACACGGCTAATCGATTAGGTTTGAGTACTCTGCAGAGTTTTGCACACGTTCCCCACAAGATTTGATCGCCTCCGAGTATGTCCTCGCACTTCAGGGTGTTTGAAGACCGGATGATGAAAACATGGTCTTTCAACGGGTCCCTCTGAATCCCTGTCGGTGCCCATCCATTCCTACCGTTCTTCTACATTTGCTAGCACCGCCTGTCCAGAGCCGTCGCGTTGTGCAACCAAGCCAGAGCCCATAATGACTTGTGGCTGTGCAGGTAAGCCTTGGGTCTTGAAAATATCCGTCCGTCTCTTTGAGCCTGGGTGAAGCTTTCCGCAGGATGTCATGGCCTCTCCAGCATCCTGGGTCATCCACTGGGTTCTCCACGGAGCCGATCAACCGTCCTTCACCCAGAGTTGCATTGCGTTCGAGGTCTTGAAAATCTTGTCTTAACCGGTCTTGATTATTTAATCAACCTCGCATCACTCGTGTTATGCACTCAATCGAAATCTCGTCTACTCAAGCATAGCAATATGAAATTTGTCGTCCCGGGGCCAAGTATCGGGGTTGTTGTGTGCCTACCACATGATACTACAATCTATACTAAAATTTCCAAGTACCTAAGCAGCATGCAATTGGGCATAGGATGGTAGATCTACGATGCATAAAACATAGGTGATAGTATGATCAAAGTGACTTGCCTGGTGATGTTGACGAAGAAGAATTTCTCGAGAAAATAACTTGATAGACTACTCGTCACTCTCCAATTTAATCTATATAACAAACATATCATTCACGTAAGCACTCATACTAGCAATCATTCTAGCAATCAAAACAAAAGAGAGAGCGAAATAGAATCCGAAAGAAACTTCAAATAAGACTAGGGAGTCTTCTACTATGTCAAACACTAAATAGTTTTGTCTAACAAAAAATAATAACAAGGTACTAAGATGAAATAAAGTATTTTTCACAAAACCTTTTGAAAGTATTCCCAAACGGGATTTGAAACAGTGCGAAAACCAATTGCAAGTTACTAAGAAACTAGAATTGATTTCGTGATAACAATTAAAATAAAATCAACACTTGTTGAAAAACTACTGTTAACTAAGAGAAACAAAACATAATATTTCTGAAATAATAAAGAAAATATTTAAAACAAAAATAGAAAAGGAATTAGCCAAAATCCTAAAAGAGGTGAAACAGAAATTGTTTCAGATGAAACAGTGAGCTAAAATACTCAAACAAATCTGAAATTTTTATCACTGATTAATAAGACCGCTAGTGATCAGTACCAAAAGGAATCAAATTAAAAGCTATTTTTAAACTCCTGGAATAGGCAAAACAAGGTTTAAACTAAATCTGATCTAACTCAAATTTGGAAATTTCAAACATAGACAAATTATATGTTTTTAAAAACTACAGGAAATTTGTGAGCTACTGGAAAAAGAATCAACATCATTGGACTTATGGATCAACAGTTATGGCCAAAACAAAACAGAAACTTTGCTGTTTTTGCAACTAGACAGAAAAAAGAAATAATTTGCTAACCGACAGGGGGTATACGTGGCACGCTGTGATAGGCTAAGGGGTGTTTGCTGCGAGGCTTATAAACAAACGGCCGAAACCTAACCAAAAGCTCCGGCTAACTGATTAAGTGGAATAAAAACCAGCGCGGTTTTCTGATCTAAACCGAAGGGGTATCCTACTCTAATCTACACCGTAGAATATAGATCTAAGGGCTAACCAAGAAAAGAAAAAAAAACAAACAGGAGGAGGAGGAGTTACCGTGGCTGGATGCAGCAGTGGCTGCTCCGGCGAGGTGGCTGGTACGGGGAGCCACTCTGGCGTGGGGGGGGGGGGGGGTGGCCGGCGAGGGTGGGGAAGGGGCCGGTGGAGACTCCTGGGGGGGAGGGAGGCGAGGTGGAGGGAGTGCAGGGGGAGAGGGCCGATGTGGTGGTGTTCTTGGGAAGTTTCCGGCAGCTCTCTGGTCGTGGTGATGGGGAGCGGTGGAGTGAGGTGGAGGGGCCGACGGGGTGGGGTGGCGACGGTGGGGAGGTGGTGGCGGGGTGAGGTGGGCTTGGCAGGGGGGGAGGGTGTAGGGGGGCCGATGGAGGAGCTCCTGGCGATGTTCTCTGGTGCCGACTCCGGCGAGGTGCAGGGCGAGCTAGAGGCGAGGAGAGGCGGTGGTTTCAATGGGAATGGAATGAGGAGGCCATGGGGGTTCTTATAGAGGCGATGGGAGGCGCTGGGAGGGAAGGTGCTTCGCGAATCCCGGAGGTGGGGATTCCCCTGTCCATGGAAGGCAAGTTTCTGTGACGTGAACAAGAGATAGAGGAAGAAGATGATCTCTATTGGGCGAGAATAGGAAAGTGCTTAATGGGCCAGCAGGAGTTTCCTAATAGAAACGATTTCTTTCCTATTTTTAAAACTAGGAAACTAAAACGATAAAAGGGAAATCAAATCAATTCAGAATAAAGAGTTTCTATATACTAAAATTATCAGAAAAATAAAATATAAATGATGGGCATTTTTCCACGGCAAATATAAAAACTTCAGGAAAATTATTTTCACAAAATTGCCTAAAAGATTTATTTTCTTTTGCAAATAATTTTCGAATAACCCTCTAAGTTTTAGGGTTCAAATAACTTTCAAAATGCCCGTGGGTTTGAGGGTCATGTTCCTCCTCTCTAGAATGTATTTCCCGGCATTTCTTGCACGAAGAAAACAAATGGAAATGCAAAAGAATTCAAATGCAAATATCTCCGTTCAAATTATTTATAGTTGAAGAAGTCATGTCATCTTCTCTCTTTGATTTTAAATGCTTGAATTTGAATTCACCGGAGAAGGGGAAAGTCATTTTATTCCCTCTCATTCAAAAGTTTTGAAAAGTTTCAAATTTCCACTCAAGTTTCAATCACTCCAGCAAACAAACAAACAATCTAATAATTATATTAACATTCCAAAATTTATAATTTTGGGATGTTACAATGGGCTTCCCCGGGGTGGGTTGCCCCCCGGGTGAACTCCCGGAACCCATTCGTCATTCCCGGTACATTCCCGGTAACTCCGAAAACCTTCCGGTAATCAAATGAGGTCATCCTATATATCAATCTTCGTTTCCGGACCATTCCGGAAACCCACGTGACATCCGTGATCTCATCCGGGACTCCGAACAACATTCGGTAACCAACCATATAACTCAAATACACATAAAACAACGTCGAACCTTAAGTGTGCACACCCTGCGGGTTCGAGAACTATGTAGACATGACCCGAGAGACTCCTCGGTCAATATCCAATAGCGGGACCTGGATGCCCATATTGGATCCTACATATTCTACGAAGATCTTATCGTTTGAACCTCAGTGCCAAGGATTCATATAATCCCGTATGTCATTCCCTTTGTCCTTCGGTATGTTACTTGCCCGAGATTCGATCGTCAGTATCCGCATACCTATTTCAATCTCGTTTACCGGCAAGTCTCTTTACACGTTCCGTAATACAAGATCCCGCAACTTACACTAAGTCACATTGCTTGCAAGGCTTGTGTGCGATGTTGTATTACCGAGTGGGCCCCGAGATACCTCTCCGTCACATGGAGTGACAAATCCCAGTCTCGATCCATACTAACTCAACTAACACCTTCAGAGATACCTGTAGAGCATCTTTATAGTCACCCAGTTACGTTGCGACATTTGATACACACAAAGCATTCCTCCGGTGTTAGTGAGTTATATGATCTCATGGTCATAGGAACAAATACTTGACACGTAGAAAACAGTAGCAACAAAATGACACGATCAACATGCTACGTCTATTAGTTTGGGTCTAGTCCATCACATGATTCTCCTAATGATGTGATCCCGTTATCAAGTAACAACACTTGCCTATGGCCAGGAAACCTTGGCCATCTTTGATCAACGAGCTAGTCAACTAGAGGCTTACTAGGGACAGTGTTTTGTCTATGTATCCACACAAGTATTGTGTTTCCAATCAATACAATTATAGCATGGATAATAAACGATTATCATGAACTAAGAAATATAATAATAACTAATTTATTATTGCCTCTAGGGCATATTTCCAACAGTCTCCCACTTGCACTAGAGTCAATAATCTAGTTCACATCTCCATGTGATTCCAACGAATCCAACACCCATATAGTTCTGGGGTCTGATCACGTCTTGCTCGTGAGAGAGGTTTTAGTCAACGGTTCTGAAACTTTCAGATCCGTGCGTTCTTTACAAATCTTTATGTCATCTTATAGATGCTGCTACCACGTGCTATTCGGAAATGCTCCAAATATCTACGCTACTATACGAATCCGTTTCACTACTCATAGTTATTCGGATTAGTGTCAAAGGTTGCATCGACGTAACCCTTTACGACGAACTCTTTAACCACCTCCATAATCGAGAAAAATTCCTTAGTCTATTTAGTTACTAAGGACAACTTTTGACCGCTGATCAGTGATTCAATCCTGGATCACCCTGTGTATCTCTTAACAGACTTGCTGCAAGGCACACATCAGGTGCGGTACTCAGCATGGCATACTTGTCTATTCTCTTTATTCTGCCGTGGTCGGGTGCGGTACACATCAGGTGCGGTACTCAGCATGGCGGTACTCAGCATGGCATACTTGTCTACGGCTAAGGCATAGAAGACGACCTTCGTCTATTCTCTTTATTCTGCCGTGGTCGGGTTTTGAGTCTCACTCAAATTCACACCTTACAACGCAACCAAGAACTCCTTCTTTGCTGATCCATTTTGAACTCCTTCAAAACTTTGTCAAGGCATGCATCTTGTTGAAACTTCTATCAAGCGCTTTCGATCTATCTCCATAGATCTTTGATGCTCAACGTTCAAGTAGCGCAATCCAGGTATTACTTTGAAAACTCCTTTCAAACAACCTTGTATGCTTTACAGAAATTCTACATTACTTCTGATCCACAATATGTCAACCACATATACTTATAAGAAATTCTATAGTGCTCCCACTCACTTCTTTGGAAATACAAGTTTCTCATAAACCTTGTACAAACCCAAAATCTTGATCATCTCATCAAAGTGTATATTCCAACTCCGAGATGCTTGCACCAGTCCATTTAAGGATCGCTGGAGCTTGCATACTTGCTAGTATCTTTAGGATCGACAAAACCTCATGGTTGTATCTCATACAATGTTTTCTCAAGGTAACCTCGAGGAAACAATGTTTTGACATCCTACATGCAATATTTCATAAATAATGCAGCAACTACTAACATAATTCTAATAGACTTTTAGCATCGCTACGAGTGAGAAAGTCTCATCATAGTCAACTGTTTGATCTTGTCGGAAACATCTTTGCGACAAGTCGAGCTTTTCTTAATAGTGACTTATCACTATCATCATCTGTCTTCCTTTTAAAGATCCATCTTTACTCAATTGGCCTATGACCATCAAGTAGTTCTTCCAAAGTCTACACTTTGTTTTCATACATGGATCCTCTCTCGGATTTCATGGCTTCCAGCCATTTGTCGGAATCTGGGCCCACCATTGCTTTCTCCATAACTCATAGGTTCACTGTTGCTCAACAACATGACCTCCAAGACAGGGTTACCGTACCACTCTGTAGTAGTACGCGACCTTGTCAACCTACGAGGCTTGTAGTAACTTGATCCGATGCTCGATGATCACCATCATCAGCTTTCACTTCAATTGGTGTAGGCGCCATAGGAACATCTTCCTGCGCCCTGCTACACACTGGTCGAAGTTATGGTTAAATAACCTCATCAACTTCTACCACCCTCCCGCTCAATTCTTTCGAGAGAAACCTTTCCTCGAGAAAGGATCCGTTTCTAGAAACAAACCCTTTGCTTTCGCATCTGAGATAGGAGGTGTACCCAACTGTTTTGGATATCCTATGAAGATGCATTTATCCGCTTTGGGTTCGAGCTTATCAGACCGAAACTTTTTCACATAAGTGTCGAAGCCCCAAACTTTCAAGAAACGACAGTTTAGATTTCTCTAAACCTCAGTCTATACTGTGTCATCTCAACGGAAATACGCGGTGCCCTATTTAAAGTGAATGCGGTTGTCTCTAATGCTTAACCCGTAAACGATAGTGGTAATTTGATAAGAGACATCATAGCATGCACCATACCAAATAGTGTGTGGCTATGACGTTCAGACACATCATCACACTATGATGTTCTAGGTGGCATGAACTGCGAAACAATTTCCACATTGTCTTAACTGCGTACCAAAACTCGTAACTCAGATATTCATTTCTATGATCATATCGTAGACAGTTTATCCTCTTGTTACGACGAACTTCACTCCAAAACAGAATTGAACTTTTCAATATTTCAGACTTGTGATTCATTAAGCAAATACTCTAGTATCTACTCAAATCGTCATTGAAGTAAGAACATAATGATATCCACTGCGTGCCTCAGCACCCATTGGACCGCATACATCAAAATGTATCACTTCCAACAAGTTACTATCTTATTTCATCTCAATGAAAACAAGGCCTTGCTCATATGGTACGATTTGCATGTCACTAGTGATTCAAAATCAAGTGAGTATAAAGATCCATCAGCATGGAGCCTCTTCATGCAATTTATACCAACATGACTCAAGCGGCAGTGCCACAAGTAAGTGCTACTATCATCATTACCTCGTATCTTTTGGCACCAATATCATGAACATGTGCAACACTACGATCGAGATTCAATAAACCATTGAAGGTGATTATTCAAGAAAATAGAGCAACCATTATTCTCTTTAAATGAATAATCGTATTGCAATAAACACGATCCAATCATGTTCATGCTTAACGCAAGCACCAAATAACAATTATTTAGGTTTAACACCAATCCCGATGGTAGAGGGAGCGTGCGACGTTTGATCATATCAACCTTGGAAACACTTCCAACACGTATCGTCACCTCGCCTTTAGCTAGTCTCCGTTTATGCCGTAGCTTTCATTTCGTGTTACTAATCACTTAGCAACCGAACCGGTATCCAATACCCTCATGCTACTAGGAGTACTAGTAAAGTACACATCAACATCATGTATATCAAATATACTTCTTTCGACTTTTGCCAGCTTTCTTATCTACCAAGTATCTAGAGTTGCTCCGCCTCAGTGACTGTTCCCCTCGTTACAGAAGCACTTAGTCTCGGGTTTGGGTTTAATCTTGGGTCTCTTCATTAGTGCAGCAACTGTTTTGCCATTTCACGAAGTATCCCTTCTAGCCCTGGCCTTTCTTGAAACTTAGTGGTTTTACAAACCATCAACTATTGATGCTCCTTCTTGATTTCTACTTTCGCAGTGTCAAACATCGCGAATCGCTCAAGGATCATTGTATCTATCCTGGATATGTTATAGTTCATCACGAAGCTCTCATAGCTTGGTGGCAGTGACTTTGGAGAACCATCACTATCTCATCTGGAAGATTAACTCCCACTTGATTCAAGTGATTGTCGTACTCAGACAATCTGAGCACACGCTCAACGATTGAGCGTTTCTCCTTTACTTTGTGGACAAAGAAACTTGTCGGAGGTCTTGTACCTCTCAACAAGGGCACGAGCATGAAATCACAATTTCATCTCTTTAGAACATCACTTATGTTCCGTGACGTTTCAAAACGTCTTCGACGCCTTGCTTCTAAGCCATTAAGTATTTTGCACTAAACTATCGTGTAGTCATCAGAAACGTGTATGTCAGATGTTCACAGCAACCACAGACGACGCTCGAGGTGCAGCACACCGAGTGGTGCATTAAGGACATAAGCCTTCTGTGCAACAACGAGGACAATCCTCTGCAAAGCTTGCTACTATCAACTTTCAACTAAATTTTCTCTAGGAACATATAAAAACAGTAGAGCTATAGCGCAAGCTACATCGTAATTCGCAAAGACCATTAGACTATGTTCATGACAATTAGTTCAATTAATCATATTACTTAAGAACTCCCACTCAAAAAGTACATCTCTCTAGTCATTTGAGTGGTACATGATCCAAATCCACTATCTCAAGTCCGATCATCACGTGAGTCGAGAATAGTTTCAGTGGTAAGCATCTCTATGCTAATCATATCAACTATACGATTCATGCTCGACCTTTCGGTCTCATGTGTTCCGAGGCCATGTCTGCACATGCTAGGCTCGTCAAGCTTAACCCGAGTGTTCCGCGTGTGCAACTGTTTTGCACCCGTTGTATGTGAACGTTGAGTCTATCACACCCGATCATCACGTGGTGTCTCGAAACGAAGAACTGTCGCAACGGTGCACAGTCGGGGAGAACACAATTTCGTCTTGAAATTTTAGTGAGAGATCACCTCATAATGCTACCGTCGTTCTAAGCAAGATAAGGTGCATAAAGGATTAACATCACATGCAATTCATAAGTGACATGATATGGCCATCATCATGTGCTTCTTGATCTCCATCACCAAAGCACCGACACGATCTTCTTGTCACCGGCGTCACACCATGATCTCCATCAACGTGTCGCCATCGGGGTTGTCGTGCTACTCATGCTATTACTACTAAAGCTACGTCCTAGCAATATAGTAAACGCATCTGCAAGCACAAACGTTAGTTTAAAGACAACCCTATGGCTCCTGCCGGTTGCCGTACCATCGACGTGCAAGTCGATATTAACTATTACAACATGATCATCTCATACATCCAATATATCACATCACATCGTTGGCCATATCACATCACAAGCATACCCTGCAAAAACAAGTTAGACGTCCTCTAATTTTGTTGTTGCATGTTTTACGTGGTGACCATGGGTATCTAGTAGGATCGCATCTTACTTACGTAAACACCACAACGGAGATATATGAATTGCTATTTAACCTCATCCAAGGACCTCCTCGGTCAATTCCGATTCAACTAAAGTTGGAGAAACTGACACCCGCCAGTCATCTTTGAGCAACGGAGTTACTCGTAGCGATGAAACCAGTCTCTCGTAAGCGTACGAGTAATGTCGGTCCGAGCCGCTTCGATCCAACAATACCGCGGAATCAAGAAAAGACTAAGGAGGGCAGAAAAACGCACATCACCGCCCACAAAAACTTTTGTGTTCTACTCGAGAAGACATCTACGCATGAACCTAGCTCATGATGCCACTGTAGGGGAACGTCGCATGGGAAACAAAAATTTTCCTACGCGCACGAAGACCTATCATGGTGATGTCCATCTACGAGAGGGGATGAGTGATCTACGTACCCTTGTAGACCGTACAGCAGAAGCGTTAGTGAACACGGTTGATGTAGTGGAACGTCCTCACGTCCCTCGATCCGCCCCGCGAACAATCCCGCGATCAGTCCCACGATCTAGTGCCGAACGGACGGCACCTCCGCGTTCAGCACACCTACATCTCGACGATGATCTCGGCCTTCTTGATCCAGCAAGAGAGACGGAGAGGTAGAAGAGTTCTCCGACAGCGTGACGGTGCTCCGGAGGTTGGTGATGATCTTGTCTCAGCAGGGCTTCGCCCGAGCTTCGCAGAAACGCGATCTAGAGGAAAAACCGTGGAGGTATGTGGTCGGGCTGCCGTGGAAAAGTCGTCTCAAATCAGCCCTAAAACCTCCGTATATATAGGTGGGAGAGGGGGAGCCTTGCCTTGGGGCTCAAGGAGCCCCAAGGGGGTCGGACGAACCAAGGGGGAAGGTCTCCCCCTCCCAAACCGAGTCCTACTTGGTTTGGAAGGTGGAGTCCTTCTTCCCTTTCCCACCTCCTTCTTTTTTTTCTTTTCTCTTTGATTTTTCTTCCAATGCGCATAGGGCCTTCTTGGGCTGTCCCACCAGCCCACTAAGGGCTTGTGCGCCACCCCAAGGCTTATGGGCTTCCCCGGGGTGGGTTGCACCCCCGGTGAACTCCCGGAACCCATTCGTCATTCCCGGTACATTCCCGGTAACTCCGAAAACCTTCCGGTAATCAAATGAGGTCATCCTATATATCAATCTTTGTTTCCGGACCATTCCGGAAACCCTCATGATGTCCGTGATCTCATACGGGACTCCGAACAACATTCGGTAACCAACCATATAACTCAAATACGCATAAAACAACGTCGAACCTTAAATGTGCAGACCCTGCGGGTTCGAGAACTATGTAGACATGACCCGAGAGACTCCTCGGTCAATATCCAATAGTGGGACCTAGATGCCCATATTGGATCCTACATATTCTACGAAGATCTTATCGTTTGAACCTCAGTGCCAAGGATTCATATAATCCCGTATGTCATTCCCTTTGTCCTTCGGTATGTTACTTGCCCGAGATTCGATCGTCAGTATCCGCATACCTATTTCAATCTCGTTTACCGGCAAGTCTCTTTACTCGTTCCGTAATACAAGATCCCGCAACTTACACTAAGTCACATTGCTTGCAAGGCTTGTGTGTGATGTTGTATTACCGAGTGGGCCCCGAGATACCTCTCCGTCACATCTAGTGACAAATCCCAGTCTCGATCCATACTAACTCAACTAACACCTTCGGAGATACCTGTAGAGCATCTTTATAGTCACCCAGTTACGTTGCGACGTTTGATACACACAAAGCATTCCTCCGGTGTCAGTGAGTTATATGATCTCATGGTCATAGGAACAAATACTTGACACGCAGAAAACAATAGCAACAAAATGACACGATCAACATGCTACGTCTATTAGTTTGGGTCTAGTCCATCACATGATTCTCCTAATGATGTGATCCCGTTATCAAGTAACAACACTTGCCTATGGCCAGGAAACCTTGGCCATCTTTGATCAACGAGCTAGTCAACTAGAGGCTTACTAGGGACAGTGTTTTGTCTATGTATCCACACAAGTATTGTGTTTCCAATCAATACAATTATAGCATGGATAATAAACGATTATCATGAACTAAGAAATATAATAATAACTAATTTATTATTGCCTCTAGGGCATATTTCCAACACCTTTCTCATGTCAACACAGGAACTAAGACTACCGCCGACTGCTTCAGTCGACGACAACCAAGGGGGCTACACCCAGTGGGTGCGCTCAGCGTGCCCCCACTGAAAGTGGACACCGAGTGGGTGTGCCCCGGAGCAAACCCACTCGGGATCAGAAACAAAAAAGTGTATACAACGGAACTCACCCGTATGTTGTTCGCCACAGCTTTGCTGGCATCATATGCCTCCTTCAAGCGCCCAACCATCACCCCCAGCTTAGCTAGGGCTTCCTTGCGTGCGCCTTCTTGGTCCTCCGGGATATGGTGCAGCTGGAAAATATTACGGTCCATGGGAGGAAGCGATGGAGTGGCAGACGAACCAGTTCTGAGTGACGCCCCAGTTGAGGTGGTCCCCTGAACCACGGGAGTCAGAACCTTGGCAACCGTGGGCTCAACCACTTGGCTGGGAGTCACGTCTTGCTTTGTCGCTTCATCAATGATCGGAGTACTAGTAGGGTCAAGTTTGATCACGTCTCGCAGCCTTGCACGCGTTGACAGACATTAATACGATCATTTCGAGGCAAAGTCTCAAGTCCCGAATGAAACACAAGTGAGCTCAAGAATTACCTTTAAAGGAGGCGATGTTGGCGTGCTTGCCCTTTATTAGAAGTCTTGGGATCCAGCGAAGCAGTCGATGTATGAGGCCTGCAACAAAAAAACAACAAGGAAATCAACCATCACTCGGGATACCTTGACCGATAACAACAAATCACTCAGCAAGAATACTTACGCCGAATACACATGCACATGAACCTTAATACATGGCTGAACGGCCTTTCGAGGCATGGAGGCTGTGGTCTTGGGCTGCTTGGCGTCCTTTTCTGACGAAACCTCATGTTCACTCAACCCCATTTAGAACTGCGGGTCGGCATTTCCGACACAGTCGGTTTCGTCGCCCTCGGGGTCATGGCACCCCCAGCACGGGGTTCAGGGTCCTAGCATGCCTTGGAGTGGGCCTCAGGCGGGACTTCATCGAACGGAGAAGATTCCGCCTCGTCCCCATGTTCGTCTTCGCTCTCCTCCATCTCCTCTTCATCATCGTCATTTTCATCATTTTCCGAGCCCTCTAGTTGCTCGGTGTCGCTCGACACATGTAACGCCCAAGATGCGATCCTATCCTTATTTTGGCTCGAGGGCCTCAACAGGGATAGAAGTGCATCTCATTGTTTTGAAAGAATGGATATTGTTACAAGTACATGTACAAAAGAGATGAGTATATGGAATTGGCTTACACTCTCCACAAGCTACAACATGAAAATCTCAATACAACAATACATTCAATCATGTGTAGAAGAGCAGGGTCCGACAATGGACAAAAACAAACGATAAAGGAATGACGTCCATCCTTGCTATCCCAGGCTACCGGCTTGGAACCCATGCTAGATTGATGATGAAGAAGAAGAAGAAACTACAAATAGAACAATCATCGCGCTCACATCAAAGTAGCACTTTACCTGTACCTGCAACTATTGTTGTAGTAATCTATGAGACACAGGGACTCATCAATCTCATTTCCAAAGGTATCAAGACTAACAAATCTTAATGGGTGAGGTATGGTTAAGTGGTGAGGCTACAACAAGTACTAAGCATTTGTTTGAGTGGCTAACTTATGAGTACAAGAATAAGAGAGGGGTTGATCTACGCATAAACGGACGCAAACTAATAATGATCTTAAAGTGATCCTGAACACCTACTTGCGTGAAACATAACCCCATCGTGTCTTCTCTCAGATACAGAGCTCACGAGAAGAGACAATCACGGTTGTGAACATAGTTGGAAAGTTTTAATTAAGATTACTTCAAGTTTGCTATGATCGTGTGTTAAACAAAAATTTCAAGTTGCCACATAACCGCGAGCACGGCTTTCAGAAAGATTTAACCCTTGAGGGGTGCTCCAATTAGTCCATCTCAAACTACCACAAGCTGCGTTGGAAACCTCGACCATGGAAAACCCATGATCTCCTCGAATTCCTAGTGGAACCCTCAACCTCGAGATAGCTCAAGTTATCCTCGGAATCCTCGCAGAAGACCTACGAGAAAGGTAAAACAAATCTAGTAAGGCCGCCCGACGTGTCGACGGCCCCAATAGGAGCCACGTATCTCGTTCTCACGACGCGACAGATGAGCTATGGTTACCCCGCGTAGCATTAATAAGTTGTTGTGGGTTGGAACAACACTCATGTGGAGCACTGCCCAAGGGGTTAATTAATTATCCAAAGGGGTCGACGGGTCCCTATGCAACTTTGTTAGTTATTAGGAAAATGTAGTACAATGTTGGGCCTTGCCAGAAGAGTTTTATCCCAAAACTAAAGTCAAGGGGGTCCCCATAACAACCCCAAGCATGTTTGGAGCGCTCAATTATGGAACATAACACGGTACACAAGTAACTAGGGCGACAAAGATGGAACAAAACACCAAGCTAGAAGGCCAAGCCTTCCACATTTTACCAAGTATATAGGTGCATTAAACTTAATAGCAATAATATGGTGATATATCAAGGAACCCATGTTTTCACATGGAAAGCAACTGCACCTACAACTAGCAACGCCATAAGAAGGCTGAGCAAGCGGTAACATAGCCAACAAATGGTTTGCTGGAATGTGTGTGTGTGGGGGGGGGGTTAGAGGTTTTTTCATGGCAATGTTGGGAGGCTTAACATGACAGGTGGTAGGCAGTGAAATATAGCAATAGAAATGAGACAAATAGCATGGCAACGATAGTAACGGTATCTAGGGTGTAAGAGCACAATTTATCCTAAGTAATTTTGGTGGTTTATGATGATACCCTTTGCGGACTAATCGGGTGCGATATGCTTTCAGAGAATTATCAGGTGGCACGAGACGGTTATATTCCCCTAAGTGAGTGAAAGTGAAGACGGTGCTTAGCTATCGATTTTGGGTTGGTAGACTCGAGTCAAAGATAATGCCGTACTATCTAGAGGGGATCCGCGTATGGAAAGGTTGGGTGGAACAATCTTTCTCACACTTGCACCACATCGTTATCCCGGAGCAATGGAGCTTCCCTAAAAAGTGCCCAAAAGTTTATCTAAGCGGAAGTACCGCTCTAGGGAGCGATAGTACTGCTACAATGGTATTGCCGGCCACCAGAGTCGGACACACTACCGCTTAGAAAATACTTATGGTATTGATGGGGTTGTACATTAGGGGTAGGCCTACGGACCTGCTTCCCTAGGCCCACCTAGGACCCCTCACGGACAAAATCACTGGTGTAGCCTCAACCTCACTCGTTACTACTTACCATCACTCGGCCTACCTGGGGTCACTCAGATCACCTTGTATCAGTCGGATGCTTCCTCGCACTCGGACCACAGCAAGGTGAAGGCATCGAAGAGGCTGCAATGGCTAAGGACTTAATCCATGACATGAAGTGAAGTGAAGGCTTGCATTACGAGTAATGCCCGAGTTATAGTTGCGATTTCTTGTAACTTTCGTTGTTACTAGCATTAATTGCCTTTTTAAAGAAGCTCGTCCAGTTGTGCCACACTCTATATAAGCAACTCCCAGGCTCCTGCTCAAGGGT
Source organism: Hordeum vulgare subsp. vulgare (assembly GCF_904849725.1). Classification (NCBI taxonomy): domain Eukaryota; kingdom Viridiplantae; phylum Streptophyta; class Magnoliopsida; order Poales; family Poaceae; genus Hordeum; species Hordeum vulgare. The sequence goes on from NC_058523.1 coordinate 477,077,805, forward strand.
TCAACACCTTGTATTCTTTCATACTCCATAAGCAAACATCAGCCTCAGGGCTTGAGACATAGGGTTGTTACCACTTCCGAGTGGGGCCTGAAACTCGTACATCCGAGTGTATCCAGTGCGCCTAGTTAGACTTTGCACCCTTGTTCATACCCCTAGGTACTATTGTCAGGGTCATTCCCACAAGACTTGGCGCCCACCTTGGGGCTTCGCGTCTAGCAAATCCAGCACAGTTGGAGATTTATCGCATTATTCGTCAACATGAGGACACTCACCGGAGAGATCCTCTTTGGTTCCCTCATCTTCATCATCGATGACTCGGTGTGGCTGCACGATGCGCCATTGGACACCAACGCCCTCCCCGCACGAGGTACGTCACATTTTAGCTTAGTCGCGCACGGAGTCCTGATCTGGCAGCCATCAGTGCCGTATCACTCGGCACCCCAGCGCCCCACTGCTGTTCACGGCAAGTGCTCCGAGGGCTCGCGGATGCAGCGGTGGATCAAGCACGCCATGGCCAATCAGGTCATTTTCGGGTAGGTGGTCATGCTCAGCTCCGATGGGCCCACGGTCAGCCTCTTCCCATCATCAAGCGAGGAGTCACTCGGTGATTCTGACTGCGAAAGCAACATGAGTGCCGCCAAGATCTTGATGGCCGACACCAACAGGGGAGGCAACACAGGTTACGCCCCGGATAATTCTCCCATGCGTGATGGTGGAGAGTGTCGCCACGGCGACGGCAACCACCACGTTCCGCAGCAGCTCGCTGAGCAACAATGGGAGGAATTTCGGTGGAGGAGTGATCAAGCTCTTCTCACCCCCATCATCGGGAACACCGCGGAGGAGATCGCGCTGAAGAACGCGCGTCTGGCCAATCTGGGTGAGCACGAGCGACTCGAGTGACTCCAACGGTCACTCGACGCTCGGGCCACAAGGGATCAGCCGAGCTCCAGTCGCAGTCGCAGGCAATTGTTTCCGAACGACCGCCCGCGACACGTCTAGGTGATGCAGACACCTCTGCTGAACCTAGCTGCAGCCACTCGGATCACTGATTCAGTTCAGCCGAGTGACAGCGCAGCCGGAGAAGGCATTCGATAGATCCAGGTTCTGTTGAAGACTGCCATGTAGCAGAATTCCGCAGTGTCACAATCATGGCATCATATTTACAACAAGTCCGTCCAGGCGGACACCATGTAGTCGGCTCACAGCCCGCACGTGCACATACAACGCAAAAGGTCCCCTGCTCTTCCGAGAGGCCTGCATGGAGACTAGAGTCAAGGTCACCGAGACTGAAGCAGGTCACCTCCCCAGGGGAGTGGCTCACTCGGTCCCGTCCTCATGACCGCAGGCCAAGCCCGAATCAGCGTCGGGGTAATGAGGGAGACGACTATCGGTCCCCTGACTTCAACGCTTGGTCTATAATCATGCAACTTGTGGTTTATCAATCGCGAGCTGGCCGGGGAGTGCCCGACCTCGAGTGCTTCGGCCGAAACATCCGTGAAGCAGAAATCCCCTCCAACTACTGGTTGGCCACGGGATCGGAAAGTTCAATGGCGAGTCGAAGCCAGAGACCTTGCAAGAAGACTACCGAGTGGCTGTCCAGATCGACAGCGGCGAGGCTTACGTTGCTATGAAGCATTTGCCCCTCATGTTGGAGGGGTCTGTGAGGGCATGTCTGAATCAGCTGCCCTCCAGCAGCATCCACAGCTGGGGTGATCTCGCCCGAGTGTTCGTCAAGACCTTCGAGGGCACATACAAGCGCCCAGGTAGCCTGACAGAGCTGCAACATTGCGTCCATAAGAGCAACGAGACTCTGCGGGAGTACATCCAACGGTGGACCACACTGCACAACACCGTTGAGAACGTCACACAACACCAGGCCGTGTGCGCCTTCAAAGCGGGCACTCGGTATTGGGAGCTGATTCTCAAGTTTGGCCGATCGGGGGACCTGTTCCTTAGTCGGGCCATGGAAATTGCCAATCAGTATGTGAATGGCGAAGAGTAAGACCGCATCCGCAGCGGCAACGACCAAGCCAATGAAGCCCCTCAGTTGGGAAACGCTGGGACGAGGAAGAAGCGAAAAGGCGACCCGTGAGGCAAAGCTGAAGTAGCTCCCTTCCTGTAACATCCCAAAATTTTGGGCTTGATTTTTATTTATTTAAAATGGGCCTTGGTGATTTAAAAAATTTGTCTTTGGATTTTCTGCTGTTTTCAGACCCCTTCCTTGTTTTATTTTATAAAAAGATTGCTTTCGTAAGTAGGAGTTTTTGAAATATATTATTGATTTGAGTGCTGCCTCAAGTATTTTCCAGTTATTTCCAAATCAAATGAAGGCATTTAAAAAAATATTTCTTTAGGGTTCATTTATTCAAAAATTTACCTCTAAATTCTTTAAGGGCCTGATTTGAGTTACAACCATCCGATAACTTCTTTTAGAAATTTCACAAAAACTTGATAATAATCAAATATGTTTTTGGATCACTTTTATGCAATAATATAGCCGAGTGTTTTGGAAAAATTGAGCACATTATCTTCTTTTCTATTCTGGTCCAATTTGGTGTTTTGTACTACAACCCCTAGGTATAAGTCTTCAAAAATTCTACGAAAATTTGGAGTGGTCAAGGGGATTATATAAATGAGTTTTATTAAAAACATATATTGGTATTTTGAAAATTGTGAGCACTACTTCTTATTTTCTGTGCTGGACCAGATTTGGAATTTGCACTCCAAGCATATTATTTTCTTACACAAAGCTTTTGAAAATTATACAGCTTGCAGAGGACCCTGCAAAACCCTTAAGTACTAGATTTCAGCCCGAGTGGCATTGTTTGGCAACATGTTACAACCTCATTTTGTTTTTGTCCAGGAATGTGCTTTTGCTAATATTGCAGTGGGAAGTTTTTGTTTTGCCCAATCCAGCTGTGCCATCTTTGTTTGCATCCAAAGAGACCCCTACCTGGTGAGTTTGGTGGCCATAAAACCCTTCTAGATGCTCCTGGCATTTTGTCAAAAATCTCGTGTCCCTAACTAGATTTCACAAGCTTTTTAGTTTGTATGGTGAAATTACCCTATGACCAGAACAACATGTCTAGCAGACCCCTAGTAAACCTCTTAGCCACCCTGTTAATTTGGAGAGCAGCCCAATC